>NW_028263392.1:10932500-13332500 GCF_051168715.1 Poecilia mexicana
ATGTCATTAGAACTCGGCTCACAGCCTTCGTCTAAAGAGCATTAAATTATACACTCCTGTTAACAACCATAGCAGGCTGACTGGGAATGAAACTCAACCAAGCCTTATATTTTGCATTTTGAGTTTTTCCAAGACACTCGTATAAAACCTTCAACCATTTTTTTCTGCAAACCAATAAACTGTTTTCTCCTTAACACTTGGGCTTTCCTGTTAATTGTAGGTGCCTGGTTACATACACCCAGCACCTGTTTTGAGCTATTCTTCTCCTTGTGTTTACAGTCCTTGTGACTGGAATTGACAGAGCCCACTTCTGGTTTTCTGCTTGCGGCACAGTGCATTCCAGTACTGTGCAGAGGTGTTGGCTAATTAGTCTGATGACCTTTTGGGTCAAAGGTCATAAGTGCTGCAAGCCTCAGGGGAAGCCTTGGATATTTAAAAAAAAAAAAAAAAAAAACGTTTTTGAATGTGGACACTTAAAACAGAGGGATACCCCCAAGGTTTCGTGAACTTTAAGTGCAGTACCTGGGACATATAATGACAGGTGATGGAGATTGGTATGGAGCTGTTGTGCTTCCTTGACCCCTGATGTATTGCTCCCCTAAAGCTCTCAGGTGAGGCAAAGAGCTTGGACTTGACTGTGCAAGAAGAGCAAAGCAGTCTTTCAGATATATGACCTAAAAGTCGCTTTGGGCTGAAGGTAGAAATTTCAATTTAATTGGTAACTGGGCAGCAAAAACGATGGATGGATTCACAAAAATTGAGTCACAGGACAAGATATTCATGGTTGAAGTGGATTAAAAATTACCAATCAGAATGTTATAGTTCATTTGCTTGTCTAATTTTATGGATTTCCTAATGTCAAAAAGGGAACCCAAAGGCTCGCGTTTAAAGATTTACAAAATCATAAAGTGTGTTTTAAAGACTTTCTGTTCAGTGAAGATTTTTAAATTCGGATTTAAACAGCCTAAGCATTTTCAATTTTGAATGAGGGAAGATCAAATGTAGTTCAAAGTCTTAGAAAGTGTGAATTCTTTCTTTATATTAAAACTAATAGGAAGCCGCAAAGAAGAGGCCACGCTTGGTATCATCAGTACCCAACAGTTATTTAGCCACTGTATTTTCAGAGAGCTTACAAATTATAGGTTCTTGCAAGTTTTTTTTCTTCAAAAGAAGAACCTTAAGTATAGCTACAAGGTGTCAGCAGGGTATTGCATTCAAATATTATTTATTGAAAGAAAAGTTGGTGAACAAACACATTGAGAGTGGTGTGCAATGTTAGCTTTATTTCAGTTATTGCATAATTTTCTTTTTGTTTTAATAAGTTTGATAATTATTGTGTAGCTAAACCCGATCCTAATTTAAAACCCCAGGCGACTGCTACAAAGCAAGAGTTTGCCATAGCTAAATGTTTGCATTGGGCACCACTCCGACAGTGATGAGCTTAGCAGTCATGACATTATAAAAGTTGACACAGCTTAGGAAACCTTTTAAGCAGAGGCACAAAAAAAAAGAAGGAATATATCTGTTGAACTCTGAGTCAACGGGTTCACTGAAACACCTCGCACAGCCCACAGCAGAGACGGTGATTGAGTGAGAGAGAAGACGTGTGACAAAAGGAGAACAGGCCTCGGCTCACAGATACGGTAACCTCATTCAAGTCCTGCTCTTTTTTTATTATTGATCTCGGCCTGTATATTTTCCCCCCTCTGTGACGGGTGATACCTGACATCCACGAATCCATAACGACCCCTCTCTCTGATCTCCCACTGTATCTTTACTACACACCCACCCACGTGGAATATGTACTGGAGATTTTTGAGAGAGCATTCTCTCCCTCCACTGCCCTGCGGGCTTTTCGACATAGTGCAGATGACTTGTCAGAGAACCGGGAGTCTGTCCTGTTGCATTGCTTCCTGGGGAGTAACAATATCGCTCAAGAAATTCAATTATTCCCCAAACCTTTGGATCACTTAAGTTGTGAAACCTCGAGAAAGTTGAAGCTCTTTTTTTTTTTTTAAAAAAAAGGATGGATTCACTTAAATAGCTGGTTTCCCCATAATAAATAAACCAATCTAAGTACTGTAATTTGTATTTATTTAAATTATTGTGGCCTGATACTGATATTTTTTTCTGACATGAAACATTTAGATGTAACACGGAGGAAATCTGTAAGGAAAAGCCTTTTTCTAGGTGCAGTATGTGAAAACCAGATGTCGCTGAGATTAGATCACATGGCATCGCTATCTGGAACCAAAGGCTGCAAGACTACCTCAAGATAGTACCTCATTTGCCATGAGCTTGCCTGAAAGTGATGTTCTTGGTGCGCTTGGAGATTTGTTAAGGGCATATAAAAAAAGTTTGGTTTGCCTTTGCACTTCCACTGTATATTTTAGATAGTCTGTCTCTGAAAACCACAGTGCAGTAATGTTGCTTATTGTGGTTGCCCAATGTATGGTATTCATACATTGGGCAATGTATGAATACCATACATCCAGTATGGTATTCCCATTGTATGGGAATAATTATTCTCTAGTTAATAATTCTCTAATTCAGGAATAAAATGGTAGAAAAGTATTTCAACAATTTATGCAACTGCTATTTGCAGCACTGAATTTTACTTAAAAATGTAGGTTATTACATAAAGTTTGAAGATATTTGTTAAGATGAGATTTTTTATAATATAGTTATGTAAAATGAAGAACTCCCAATTTTTCCCATAGTAAAAGTTTCATAGCGCTCTAAATGTGTTTTAATGTAGCTAATTGGTGTGAAAGCTTCCATACCATGTTTGTGTAGTCCAGCTAATAAGGGGCATATATATTCTTCCTTCTTGTGTTTTCATAAATATAACGTGTTTCTTAATTATCACAGTGTTTTAATAAAGAATTTATTTTCTACTTAGAATTATTCTGTAAATATTTGAGATTCTGAATGGTCAAATACCTTCACTCACTCAAAACAGTGAGATAGCCCTTATGTCTCTTGGCTGTTACTTTCCTTTGACTGCAACAAGGTATGGAAGTGTTTTTATTGCTGCAAGGTCTTGTGTCATCCCTAATGACTGTTTGTGAAGCTCCATTGAATTTTCCCTGGAACGACTGCGCTTTGACAATGTGCGCTCCTGGAATGTTTGCAGATCGGTTTTGGGTGTGTGTTGTGGACGACCACGGTCCATATCTTGCTCAGGGATGCAAGGTCAGCTGGTGTGGTTGTGGTTTTCGGGTTGGCAGCGGCTGTGTATCGGTGTATTCGGTTCTTGTTGAATTGGGGGTGAGCTGGTTGTGTTGATGCCTGGCTTGGTGGCATGGTTCAGTTTCATGGGGATGATATGTCTGGGGGCCTTCACTCAATGGGTGACCGCAGATGGGTCACTGACGGAACAGACATGGCATGTCTTTTGTAGGATGGCGTAAGAGCTGATCGAAGAGGTAGGCAGGTCACTCGGTGCGGTTTAAGCTCCTCCAGTGTTTTTGGCTAGTGTTTTTTTTTAGGTGTGGTTGTGTCTGTTTGGCTTTGCAGAGGTTTTGATCTGGGTCAGTTTCTACTGTAATGGTGGTAGGGCCCTTTCTTCAGCTCGAGTTGGTGAGCAAAATTTAATTGCTACATTTGGTAGACAAATGCAGTTCACCATTTATTTTTTGCATGTTATTTTAAGATGTTTTACTTTTTTAAATATACGTTTATTTCTTCTATCTTTTCTCATTCTTTTGTGGTTAAAGATGGTATTATAACCTATCCAATTGGTCTAAACCAAGCATGCTCTGTCATGCAATTGATGCAATAAATGCAAATGTGCAACAAATGCAATGTTTTTTAATTCATGGTAAAAGCAGAAGTGTTGCTCTATGGTCCACAAAGGCAGCAGAGGAGATGGAGACTTTTTTAGGCTTTGGAAGGCCACACAGGCCATAATATTTCTGGTTCGTCCTGACTGATGAGTTTACTTTATTACTATAGCAGAGAGTGCTTGAGTCCACCAACCAAACCCCAAGGGAGCCATACCCAGCTACGAGACTGATGGACAGATTTGTCACGACAAAACCCCTTGTTCTCTCTTCGGGAAGAACGTTTTCCCATTTTGCAGAAATGTACTCAACATGTACTCAAAGAGCAACGTGTGGGTAGAAAGTCAGGAGTTCAGGCCAATAAGATACAGGAGATTTAGGGAGTGGGGAGGGGAGACGGCTATCAACCAAGTTGTTACCTCAAACGAATGAGCTCTGCTGGGCACAGAGGCCCAGCAGTTAGGAAGTTTGGAAAGTGTGAAAGAAAGTTGAAGGTGCTAAGTTGTCAACCAGCCATCAGTCAGCAGGGTGGATGTAATGAGCTCAGTGTGCATGTGTTCGCTATAGGGAGCTCAAGACAAAAGCAGTATTTCTGATGGTGTCCGTATTCTTAAAAGTGCTTCCCTTCTGAGTGCGTGACTAGGCATGTGTGTGCGTGTGTGTGTTCTGTGGGTAATTCGCTTCTTCTCTCCTGTCTCGCACTTAAACTCACAGAACTCATTCAGGCAACCTTTTTTTATTGGAAAGAGAGGAAAGAAACTTCCCAAACAGATCCAATTTATCAAGCATGACTGTTTAACTGGATTTTTGTTTCCTCTCTAATATACAGACAGACAGGATCAATGAATGCTTTAACAGGGCGAGGTTGAGCTACCCCTCCCGCTCCCTTAAAGCGACCCGCTTTATAGCACGTAAATTGAAGAACAGCACTGTTTCTGTAGAGGCAGATGTTTGTTGTGATTGTTTTGAGGTCCTTGAACAGAGGTCATCGGTGTGCTTGAACGCAGCTTTGCAAATCGACTCCAGAGACTGTAAGCATGACTTATTGATTCATATCAGGTCACTGTGTATATAACAGTTCAACACTGATGGATGGGCATCCTTGAATAAATGGTCCTTCTGTCTGATGGATGTTTGGTTTGGGTAACTTGTTACTATTGATATGCAACAGTGGAGGAACTCTCTCCTAAAGCATTTGTTTATATTGATTAGTTGATGCAAATAAGCCCACTGGAAAGGTCAAAGTGGGCCTTTGCTGGGGGCTGGGAGGCACTGTAGATGCATCAGTGTGAATGTCAACCAAGGTTAGGATGCAATCATTCAGCAGCACATGTTGGGGCCAATGAAGTGTGCAGCACGGTTCTATAGTTTTCATAATGACACTACATCCATCTTTTTGCAACCGAATATTTAGGTTTCTCCAGTAGGAACACAAAAGCCATTTTCTAAAACATTTCCGCAGCACGAGATATCATTTTTGTACCGTCTAGGAATAAATATGACTTCAGATGTGGGACATGTAGCCATGCCAAGTAAATGTAGGGACGTTGTTTTTTTATGCTATAACAGGCAGGCAGGATATTCCAAGTGTCATCCAAAGCGAAGCACTGAAAGTCCATTTATAGCTATGTACATCCCATACTTTATGAAGTGTCAGTTAATCTGTGTGCCTGCATTCACAAAAACACTGGGAAACAACAGCTTGAACTGCAAATGATATAGGCTGTCAAAGAGAAAAAAAAAAAACATATTCGTGAAGACCAGAGAGGGATTTTCCATTAAGTACTTTCAGAGTGCTCCCTATTCCAATTCTGCAGACAGTATGGATCGTTGGCTGATTCATGATCCTTTGAAGATGAATTGAGCAAGCCCCCTGACACCATCGAGGTACATATACTTTGAAAAATAAGTCATACGTGTAGATCCATTCCAATGTGTTGCTGTGGGGAATTCACCGAAATATGTTTTCGTGTTGTTTCCTTCAGTGGTTGTTGGTGCGGCTGCTCCACCGGCGAGGGGGAGAATACGGTTTTCCAAAGGGTTTTAGTTCGATTGACGCTGTGAAGTGTGAAAGCAAACTGCACCAGCTAAAAATGTAACAAGTGGTGCACGTTTGCACCGCTTGCAATCAAACGGCATCTGCCAGACTATCGGGTGTGAAGACACCTTTACAGTATTTGTCAGTGTTTCTCTTTAGCTGGTTGAGTTTAATTTTAGAGCTGGTCAGGTATGTGTATATATCTCTTATTACTAATGTGGACAGTTTGTGTTGCCCATTAGGCGAAGAATAAGTGTTTTAACCAATTATTTCCTATCTTGGTTTTAAAATCTCTAGTGTGGTGTAGAGTGTCATTGATTTTTTTCCAGAGTAATTGCTTCCAGAATAATTTGTGTTCCTAATGTTATGGTTGTTGTGTAGGTTTTGTCTCTACAAAGCTGTTCATCTTATCCAGAGATTCCTCCGGACGATGCTGCTCTCTGAGGTACTGTCATTCGATCCCGGTGATCTCACCTCTCAGGCTGTTATTGTCTGATAACAACTCCTTCCAATGAATACAGTTCCTGTTTGGACAGCGTGTGCAACACGTCCGGGTGACTGGAATAATATTGTGACAATCTGGTTTTGGTAAAATACCCTAACTGGCCCCACACAGACTACTTGTTCAAGCTTTGCTGCAAATCGCTTTTGCCTTAAACACCCTTGAGTCACGTTTCCAATGTGTAATCATCTAGGCAACCTGAAGGGTGGCATATTTTACGCACGTGGGGTTTTATGGCAAGTTAACCTTTCCACCAGGCTTCAGACTCTACTTTTGCATGCTCCTTTTATTTTTCAAAATGAAATGGCTAGAAGGTGTCGTGTCACACGCCTCTCTCTCTCTCGCTCTCATCACACCTGAAGTCACTGAGAGGCGAGAGTAAGTGAGGGAGGTGGATCAGATATCTTCATGGCTGTCCAACGGTAAATTAAAACGAGGAGCAATTTCCTGAGGCCCAATTAGCAGAAAATTGGTCCTGTCTGTTGCAGCAGCTCCCTTGGGAGGCAGACGAGGTGGTGGGGACCTCAACAGAGAGAAAGGTCTGTTGCTTTATAGGGAATGAAGTGGGAAATGGAAGACAATAAACAGCACTGACTTAATGGGGAAAAAATGGTGTGGGAATGATGAAAAATGCAGGACTGAATAGATTGGAGAACAAAAGTCAGACACAAGTTTTAGCTTATTACTAATTAAAAGGTTTATGTGGGATAATAAACTGTAATCGGTATTGAAAGCTTGTGAACACTGAGCCTGCTAGATGTTTTCCAGCTTAATTTTAAACACAAAATCCAGTAAAACTTGTACCTTATTTTGCTTATTTTGCCTCATAGCTGTATGCTACAAAGAGACATTCTATTAGGTGTAGATTAATAGCAATAGCAATAGCAATGCCTGCCCATAGCAATGCTATGGGCAGGCCCCAAATATTAAGTTTAGAATGACAATGGTATATTAAAACCATTAATTTAAGTAGGATTTTTTTCATCAATCTATCAGGTTTAAAATTTTGAATCATACTTAAGAGACAAATAAAGCAGTTTATAGTTGTGAGGATTAAACGGCAATTGATACGAAATGAAATGGAAAAATACTATGTGAGCTTCTCTGTATTTAACTAAATCTATCTGAATGTCTCCGAGTCTGCTAAAGAAGAGCTTCCTCACAGTACGATGCTGCCACTACCATGTTTCACAGTGGAAAAGGCAACAAAGATCTGCTTCCACATTAACCAGCTGCTTTTTGCTTGGCCTGCAGCAGTTTATAAGACGACCCGTCCCCATTTGCTGCTTAAGGATCCATCAAAACGATGGAAGTAGTCTGTCTGGAAGTAATGTGGAAGTAATGTGATGCTAACGACATTAAATTAATACCTTTCAAAGCTATTTGTAGATTTTTAACACCTAATTAGCTTTAACATATTTGAGATGAACTTGATCAGGTCTGCACATATTTAATCTGAAGCAGGGGACCAAATTTTGACAAATTATTATGTACACACAAAGGCAGGCTGTTTTTAACTTTAATTTCAAGATGCCAAATATCCCTAATGTCCTTTTGCTTGCAACAGAAATTGACTATATTTTCACTTGACACAGAACAGCAGCATTCTTACTGAAGTGCGCCATGTGACTGGAAATCTAATGATGTTTGTTGGAGAACTGACAAAAGAGGTACAGCAGTGATAAATATGGGACTTTGGATGAAGTCCAGTACCACCCTAAGTCCTGCGCTCTGCACATGCTCATATTCACAATCAATTCATGAACGTTTTGCCAGCCCGGGGAGGTTTAGCCGTTGATGACGACGATGATGGACTTTGGTGACACGGGGACCCGTGTGGAGGAGCAGTCTGCGGAGGGGGTCAATGTCAGGGCTGGTTCGGAATCGACCCGTCTCAAATGCCTGTCACTCAGTGGTAATGAAAATTCGATTAGTCGTGATGCACAATCCTGTCTCTCTATAACAGTGTCCTCCAGCCCGGCTAAAGTCATGGTGTGCCTCCGGCAGACTGATGGAGTTAATACTCTTGCCTCGGTAAACGAGTAAATATTTACCTTGGCTTCTCTTTTCACAGTGTGATCCAGTGATGGAAGTCTAAATCGTGAATCTTGCTGTCAATTATAATTCACAAACTAAATAAAACATTTTTTGGATTGCTTTCCAGAGAAAACTGCTCTTAGTTTATACTTTTTTTGTAATTACTTGCAGTTAAACAACTCACTTACTAATATTACTGAGTTTAGCTTATGTTGCTTATTTTACTTTTAATAGATTACCTGTTTTACCATTTTTGCATTACAAGAATACTTTTAACATACCTGGCAAATTATTAAAAGTGACATTAATAACCATCTCTTAAACATTATTTTCCATTGTGTTGAAACCACAAACTTATATTTTGACGTAATGCGACAGACCAACATAAAGTCCTGTGTAAATGTGTCAAAAGAGAAAAAGGATATCAATTTAACTTTTTTTTTTCTTCAAATAAACTTCAAACATGTGGCGTGCATTTTTTTTTATTGAGGTCCTCTGAGACAATGCATCGTGAAACTATGTTTTGGTGGAATTACAGCTGCGAGTCTTTAGGAGTTTCCACCAACACTTTCTGTTGGATGGACGTGCTTAAACTTGTACTGTCAAGTCTTGCCACAGATGCTTGGTTTGATGTAGAATTCAATAGAAATAGTCTTTGTTGTTGCACATTAGGGAATTTCATCCTAGCATTCTAACATGTGCCTTTGTTGGAATGCTAGAATTGGTTTCCGTACTAAAATCAAGTCCTTTGTCCGGGTCTCGAGTCATCTGCAGCTTCTACCAAGTTTTCTTTCATTATTCTCCTTGGATTTAACTCCCATCAACTCTTTGCAAATTCTTTGAAAGCATGATACGACCACTATGCTATCACCATAACTATTGGTGGAAGCGGTGTGAACTTATTTATAAGTAATGGTTTAAAGAGTTTTGATTTATTGAAAATCTTCTTCCTACTTGTTGTTGCATTAATTAAAATCCAAATAAAGTACATTGAATTCTGTAGTTGTAGTGTGACCAGATGTAGATAGTTTTATGAGGCCTGATTACCTTTACAGGGAACTGTTTAAAAAAAAAAAGAAAAAAAAAGAGGAACCAGCCCACTTTGATTTAAATAAATTATGTCATGTCCCTATTATTTAGTAACATCTTATCACAGCCGAGCTCTGATTTATGTTCTTCTATAATCAGACTTGTGATGTGGTTTTGTGTCTAAGGAAAAGCTGAAAAGCTTAGCATCTACATTTGACATTTTTGTGGTTTGGGTTCCAGCAAAGTTACCGTGTCATGTTGATCAACTATCCTCTGCTTCCTGGTTGTTTATTACTGATAGGTTTCAACTTTGTATCCACTCTCCCATCGAACTATCTGCCTACCTGTCGGCCTCAGTCCATCGGCACCCTGCTCTTTTGTAATTCACCGCAGGAAAGACAAACATGACATGACGACCTCTGGCCGTTAGAGACCTTCTGAGTAAAACTCTTTTTTACTTGTAGTGTTCGGGGTCAGAGAATGCCACTGTTTCAGTGACAAACATGTTTTAGTATGTCATTCGAAGAGGTAATGGCAGCGCAGTGTTGCCAAGTTCCATGGCCTCAAACAACCAGAACCTGGCTTCCAAAAGAACAACCCTGTGCTGAAAATCTATCCTTCCATAAACACTTGAGATAGAGGCAGATCTTCTCCTGCACTTGGAGGGTTAATGTATAATCACATGCTTAAGAATCTGCTCAAAATGCTCCAGGAAACAGATTTTTTAAAAAAGGCTCTAAATTAAGGCAACAGTTATACTACCCAGACGTATCGGGCCTTATCTTTCTTTTTTTGTTTGTTTTTTTACCTTTAGTTTGAATCGCTTACTTTCTTACAAGCTCCAGACTGCAATAAAAGCTTTTATTCTCTCTGTGATTGAGGTGCAGCTTTATGCTATAACCCCTCGATACATAGGGAGGTGATTTCATGGCTCCTTCCTTCAGACACGAATCAGACACAGTCCTTTATTATCAAGCTCTGGGTATTAGCCTCCTAGGTAGAGGTTGGAGGTGGAGGATATTAATCCTCAAAGTGTGTTTGTGTCTGTGTGTGTGTGTGTGTGTGTGTGTGTGTGTGTGTGTGTGTGTGTGTGTGTGTGTGTGTGACAGACACCAAGGCAGAAAGTGTATATGTGGTCTTCAAGAGGCAATACACAGGATGGTAAAGGTGTGGGTGGGGGTCTATCTGCTCGGCACTGCTCCTGCGGAAGATGTATCACGTTGCTGACTGCGTGGCTGCTGCAGTTGCATCAAAGAACAAAGGGATATTTATGTCAAGCTTGACTGATTTATTTTTTATTAATGTCTTACCCACTATTCTTCACATTACCATCAGCATCCGCAGACCGCTATCCCCCAGCCCCCTTTATATTAACTCTAAACAGAGCTGGAGAGAACCACGCTTCTTTACATTTGTCTCTCACCCTTCAACAAATCGACAGGCACATTTTTTTTTCTTTATTAGAGGGTTCATGGGGGACCCCTTTTTTTTTTTTTCCAGCTAAAATGTGCCATGTTTTCTGTCAGAGTAGATGAAGCACACTTTCATTCCCGCTTTCTCCCTCCAAGCTATTTAAAAAGCAGGAAAGGTTAATTACTTTTAACACCAGTGGTGTTATTTTAGCTGAAACCGGAATTGGATGGTTTGATATACATTTTTAAAAAAAAAGCAAGAAATGTGTGAGATCACAAAATGGTTACTAAATAGTTACTTCTACATTGGAATGTGATGCGTTTTAATCCTTTTAAAGGTTTCAAACAAAAAGGCAGCCACTCAAAATAAAAGAAGTCAAAAAAACCATTTTCTGTTGAAACTCGTAACTTTCAGCTGTCCTCACCCGTGAGTGATGGGTCCATGTGCTGGGGGTCGCTCTAATCCCACTCATGACTCCATTGTGCTCAACGTCGCTGGCCCATAAAGACCACAAGCATCACAGCCGTGGGTGACTGGCTTCTACAGCCTGGGTCAGTGCAGGGCTTATTCTAAGGATGTAGGAAGTAGGAAAGAGTTATATCCAAGTGGGATTATGAGCAAAAGGGAAAGAGAGATTAGTTTAAAGGTAATTATTCCGACAAAGTGGGAAAACCTCAGAAAACTCCCCTCTGCACAATAATTAATACCTAATTTCAGTATTTTAATCCCACCACCCCTTAATTCTTTTTCAGCTATGCTAATCATGGAGCTGAAATCTTCTGCTGCAGTCTTTTGTCAAGTAATTTAACTAATTTTGAGGTTTTCGGTACCAGTGGGTTGTTTAAAACCCTACGATTAAATCTGTCAAAGTTTTATTTCGACTGTCGCAACCCCCAAGTGTTTTTGATGGTAAATTGGTTTGCGTGTGGATTTTTTCGCAGGCAGACCCCCTTTCACCTTCACCAATAAGCTCTGCTGCCTTTGAGCTGTGGAAATTCACAACTTTCAAAAGATTGTGCTGTCTGAGGTGTTGGTTCTGCATCTCCCTCTTGCGTTTCCATGGCCCTCTTGGCTGCTTCTTTGATTAATTTGCTCTTTGTTTGGCCTTTCAGTTTTAATAAGTTTGCCAAACTTGTTTTGTTTTGTTTTTGCTGGTGTTTAAAACTCGTTCAAAGCTTGGGATATTTTATGAGCCAGCCCTGCCTTAAACTTCTCCGCAGCTTTGTCCTTAAAGTGTATGATATGTCCCGTGGGCATCATAAAGCCATTTGTACAATGTGAGCTTTTTAGGTTCTCCAACGAGTCTAGCTGGAATTACTTTGAGGCTGCAGGAAGTAGGAAAGATGCAGATCCAAGAATTGTTATGAGCCAGTAAGAAAGACTGTGGATTTTACACAAAAAAAAACTTTAGGTTGAATGAAAAAATGTTAGCTTTTGTTAAATGTTGACTTCCTCACCTCTTTGATTTTAATTAGCTATGCCTTTAAGAATTTGTCCATCAAATGTGGCGCTACCCATCAAAGTGTCTTAATCTGTGAGATGTATTTGACACTTGTAGTTTGCTGTGCTAACGCTCCTTTAAATATAAAAGAGATCATCTATACTGTCAATCTGTGGACCAGTATCAAAACTACCTTTTCTTTTTAATGTTTTACAGAAGGCTAATTTTCTCCTGTGGAGATCCTCAGGGGTTCATTTTGGGTCCTCCCCTATTCATTTTTTTTTTTTTTTTTTTACCATCTTTGGGGAAACATAATCTTCCTTTTTATGACTTCGCAGATGAGATCCAGGTCTATCTGCCAGTTAGAGTTGGCGGCAATAATCCATGGGAACTACCATTAAAATGATGAAAGCCATTTTGTCTGGAAAGCCCAAATCACTCAACAGTTTTGGCAATCTTGGTTCTTTGAGTTCATTCAGCTACTCTGTTTTCAGAAATCTGGGTGCGATTCTTGACAGTTCTTTCAAAGTTGGATAAAGAGATTAGCTTTGCTTTAAGAGTAGAAATCGTTCTGTTTTTTGAAGTTATTGCCAAGATTAAGCCGTATTGTTCTTTGAAGCATTTCTAAAACTACTGCAAAAGACTACTGGTTATTTTTGCGTCATTGAAAAGCTCTTAGTTTGTTTTTTTTATTTTTACCAAGCTACGGCAACAGTTTCAAATACTGTATGATGTACAAGAAGCAGCAAAAATAAAATCGGATTTTTAAAAAATTCTTACCATATATATGTTTTCCCAGTTTTATTGCTTCATTAAGTAGGGAAGTGAAGCATGTCCTTAAGTCAGGAAATGGCTGCAACGAAATTGCTACTGGCCTCAAATGACACTAAGAGCAATTATATATTTCTTTTTCCAAGTAGCTGGAACTGTGACAAACAAGGGCGGAAACATCACATTTTATTTTCCCACTTGAAGAACGCAGCACAGAAAGAGACGAAAAATTAACCTCATGAAACTTTTCAGTGTGGGATCATGCTTCTTCTATGAAAGATGGATTCTTTTTCTTGAATTTTATTTTGACACATCTACACTATGGGTTTCAGTATCTGTGGAGGGCGCTGTAAAAACCGTGTTTCTGCTGTGGTCTTATGCTGCAGGCGGATTAATCCGTGGACAGCTGGGCGTCCATCTGAGAAGCTGTGAGGTCCAGGAAACTGACTCTGAAAAAAATTGAAATTGTGTTTGAGCTTCACTTACACAAACAGGCTATGTTGCACCTTCCTCCATGTTTGAGCTAAGGTGTGGGTGTTTTTTTTCTTCTTCTTCTTTTTTAGCTTTCTGTTTCTGGTGAACATTTTTCACACATCAGGGACACTAAGCTTAGTGTCAGAGGTGGTGTATTCAAATGCATTACAGATAAGAGAGATGGGGGTTCCTGTAGCTAAATCCATTACAGCGACTGTGAAGTTGAGCGAGTGCAACATTTCCAAACACATTATGCTGCAACGGCATGCTTAAACAGAGTGTTGATGGAGACTGGAGAGAGAAGAGGTCAAGAAGGTTTCTGTTTTATTTCTGCGAGGTGTGTACACTTTGTGTGACAACTGAGTGCTGACTGAGTTTTGACTTCGGTTCAGTCTGAGCACACAAACTTCCCATTGATTCATTTCGTCTCCACACACCCTTTGAGAGTTTATTGGCACATAAATCGCCACAAAGTGACAAACATACACATGAAAATCTGCATTAAAGAACATATGGATAGGGACAAGTGGTATGCATGCATTTGGTTTTCTGGCTTATTTTGAACTTGAAGCATCCAAAAGAACCCAACTTGTTGGATTACAGTCAGAACTACCCCCTTTGACCCCACCGATAAAGCCCCGTCATGAAAAATTAAGATCACATCTTGCAAAACACTCGAAGACATTCCCCCGCTTCCAGCCCCCACACAACATCCCAGCCTCTTCTTGGCACTATGTCCAGTGCAATTAACCTTACAAGCAGGCTCTTTTCATGTGGCAAGTCCAAGGCAGCAGGGGAACCTCATCCTTTTTGTTTTTTTTTTTTGTTTTTTTTTGCACTTGGCAACAGAACACCTTTAACGTTGTAAGAAAAACACACAAAAATGCCCTCTTCCTCTCCTCTGCTCTTCTGGCAGCTCTCAGGTTCAATCTATTCAATTAGCCAGGTTGACTTTGCATGGGTAATTAAGTCCTCATTCTTGACGAGCCGTCTGACTTCTTCAAGCCTCTTACCGTAGGCTTACAGCCCCTCAGGGGCCACCAGCCAGACGGATTGTTGTCCAGCTGGAATGGGATTAGCAGCGCGCCAGGGGCCCGAGGCCCACAGTCCCTGTGGCTTTGTTTGAATCCGAAGTGTCGACGTGGAAAGGGGTGAAGCAGAGACAGAGGATTGAAGTAATCCCCTCCTCTTCAAGGCTGCTTCCCGGAGGAGCAAAGCACTAGTTAGCCACTGAGGACTGTAGACCACCAACCACTTCCAGAGCCAATGTTTACCAGTCAGACCTTGGCAGGTAGAAGGCTAAAGAAGAGACTTTTCCACCCATTACAGTAATTAATATATATTCCAAAGGGTAATGCTGCGATGAAAACATGTTTTTCTTTAGCCATGCGGAAATCATTAGTGTTGTCTGTAGGATTAAAGGCTTCCTGCGGGGTTGCAGCAGGTTGGAAAACAAAGCCAGTACACTGGGGCCTCGTTAATCAATTATAAAAAATGTTATTTAAAGGATTAAATCATTATGATCCTATACATTGGACTTTTTGCATGTTTTGGCTCCTTGCAACCCCAAACTTGAATGTACATCTTTAGCTTATCTTTGGTTTTTCTGCGACGTGCCAAAGGAAAGCAGTGCGGCATTGTGAAGTGGAAGAACATAATGCACGATTTGCTAAGTGTTAACAAACACAAATCTGAGGAGTGTTGACTTTGCATTCGGCTCTCTTTGCATATTGAAGTCAGTTCAGCTGTGTGTAATTTGATCTCAGGATAAACAGTGTTGTTCTCCGAGGGCCTCGGAGGTTTGCTAAAGACCATTTGTGAAACGCATATAAAAGTTTGAATCGCGTTCCAGGAAAGCGCATTTAATGTGATTGAACGTCCCAGTTAAAGCTCAGCAGCGAGAGCAATTGAGAATCTGTGACAAAACTTTGAAAACACATTGCTCACAGGTGCTCAGCACAAATTTTAGTATCCTAAAATACTTATTTAGGGAACCACCTTTGGGTGGAATCAACAGTAATGCATGACACATTTTAAGTATAATTTTCCTTCCACTTCACAATCATGGGTTACTGTGTGTTCATATATAATCCCTTTATAATACATTTACACTGTTTGTGGTTGTAGCAAGACCATGTTAACAAGTGGTAAAACGACTATAAATACTTTTGCAAAACACTGCACAAGCAAAAGGATATAAATGGATTTAAACGTGTGTAACCTGCAGGGGTTGGTAGACACGTCCGTACTGTTCCAGCTTTGTGATTGTAGAGTCTAGGTACAGACAGGAATATGATTCAGAGGGAGGGCCTTTTTTTTTTCCACTAACATCACTCTTCGTCTTGTGATGCACAATTTTCCTACATAGTTCTCCTGACAAGTGTTATTTTAAGGTAATCCCGGTTATAGATCCAAAAGTCATGCTAATCACGAAAAGCTTAGCTGCTGGGGCTAAACTTGTCAAATTCATAAAACCTTGCAACAAAGAACATATTGACAGATAGGTAAAAACACCAAAAAAACAAATTAAAGGATTACGGGGAAGGAAAGATTTGGATTTCATTAGGGCTAGTCACTGCAAAAATTCATTTTGACAAGTTCACACTGGCATGTTGAAGTGTTAATGTCAATGCAGATCTCTAATAGTTAGCCAATTTGTACTACTTTGGGGGTTTTAATTAGGCTCTTAGATGAAATATTGCTCAGAATATGAATGCACTGCCAGGGTCAAAGTCCCAGTAGTTGTAAACCGTCCTGCCTCACGCTGCACCTGTGCTCGTGAGTCAGCCGCAGCGCTGGGCCAATACCAACAGGCAGTCTTTCATCACAGTATGACAGAAGCACACGAGATTAGAGCAGAATCCACCCAAAACAATCACACTGAGCTCGGGGATAATCCCGAGCCCAAACATCAGAGGGAAACAGGAGGACACTGCTCCGTGGACCATTCAACAAGAATCCACCCTGAAGGAAAACAACAGTGCTACGCGCTGCTATTGTGTGACCTGGCTGGCACTGGAAAAACAGGATGCGATGAGTTTCTGTGCCCACGGTGACTGGTGAACCACGGCAGCACCCGCCTGGAAACTGGTGATACTGCTGGAGGGGAAACGGTTTTTTACTCCAATCGTTCATTTTCATGTCGGCATAAAAGCTTTTGTCTGTTGTTCTGTTTTGAGACGGACAAGAATGGAAAAAAAAAATAAATAAATAAATAATGGGCAAATGTACAGTTTCAGTCAAAAGTTTTTATGTACCTGTCATGCTAACTTAAATTTTAATTCAAACAGTTCGTATTCGACGAATTTAAAGACGTGGTTATGACCTCACGTCAAATATATGGAAAAACAATGATATGATTGTGACTCATACAGGACGTTGCCATTTGACCACACCTTTTTGTAGCCACTACCAAGATTCTGGCATAATTCTTGCTGGATCCTCAACCACTACTGGTAGTTTATTTAAATTGAATTAGAGAAAAGTCAAAAATGAATAATAAAAAAAAAGTGTGTGCCAAATTCTTGTTTTTAAGAATTTATTCAAGATGTTTCGTGTATTAAGATTTAACACTAGAAAAAGATAAACTTTCGACTGACATTGTATCTACTGCATGGCAAAGAAACGCTTTGAAAAGAGCCACGCTTTAAGGTACGTTTAAAATTTGTAGCTGGGGTAAGACGAAAGCATTTTTTTTGTTGTTGTTAAATTTGAACAGTACCTCTATTCAAAGCTCAGGTGACTGATGTGGTTTATTTTGCTGTCAGTGCTTTACTTCTTGTTTTACAGTCATCACAAAGGCTCAAGTTCAAAGACGTGACACAATGCCAGAGCATGTGCAACACAGCTTTTTGTGAAACGTAATATATCAGTATCATCTTAAACCTTTGTCTTTATTGCAGACATCCACCTGTGTACACGGTTAGGAAAGCAACGGCTTGTTATACAGCGACGTTAGGCTTTCGCCATTTCTCACCAGCAAGACCTGGGGGCTGTTTTTAAAGCTGTTGTACTTGCGTTGGTACTTTTGAGACCCTATGAGTGACGGGTCAGAGACTGTAGACTGGGAATGAGATTGATCCCTTGCCAGACAGTCTCGGCTGGGGGCCACCATTCATTTGAGTCTTCCAGAGAGTCTCCACGCCCAGAAACCCTCCACCGTCCTCCTTCTGTCCACCCTCCCTGTGTTCACTTCCAGACATGCAGAGATTGCAGAATTTCCACAGAACTGTCCAAGCAGAGCTGCCTGTGTTGCAATCCATGGCTATTGGTTTCCTTTAGCATTATCGGCCCTTTAACGGGTAACAGACAGGCTGTGACATTGAACACTGAAGCAAAACTACAAGCCAGTGTTTGGCTTCTGACTTGACTTTGCCCCCTACCTTCTCTCTCTAACTTGCCAGATGTAAAGCTGTTAAAGCTTAATTAATGCCTTAGCTCGCGGCCCCAGATGGACTCCGTAACGCCAGGCGGACAGAGCACGCAAACGACACACTGACTTATTTATTTCAGCAAGGCTTATTGTACACATACAAACCACTGACATTTAAATGCCTCTTCACTACATTCTCTCCTCTTCTGGTCTGGATGGGAAATGTCCTTGTGGTCACTCTCACAGCATTCAAGATGGTCATTTTTTCCCCCCCTAAAACGTTCTTTGAAGACGTTTATTACAAGACTGTAAAGAGTAATGGGGTGTTCCATTTGCCATAATGAAACCTAACCACCCTGAAGATAGTTCATTGGATCCGTCTGTCCATCTGTTTAACGGTCCGAGTTGAGCCACAGAGCGGAAATCTCAGTGACTTGCCAGAGAGCAGTTAAAAGAAGGTGTTCTTTTACATCTTAAAGGATTAACCAGTTTGCATGATGGGATTAGCGCTAACTTCTTTATCTGTGGGGAAACCTGTTTTTCATAAGTTGATGTGAATCCTTTATACGCTAATGGTTACATTGTAAACAAGAAGAATTTTGGTATTTGGGGGTTCGCGTAGCATGGTTCCCTTTCTGTTTTAGCTCAAAATGCCAAAAGTATCTGTTGCATATTTTGATTAGTGAGTCAATGAAAATTTTCAGTTATGCTTAAACAAAAAAAAAAAAAACAATTCACTGCACGCTATGTTTCTCCAAAACCAATTCTAACAGTCAATATAAGCGCCAAACCAGACGAATAATTTTTGATTCCTAATACGAAGGCTGCTTTTTAGACAAAAGTGGAAACAAGCTAATATTAGAATACAAATTGGAATAGAATAAATGAAGCACACATACATATTCCCACATAGTTTTACCAAAACAGTGAGACTAATTATATTTGTGCTCATACCCTTAAGGAACTTCAAATATTTGTTTTTACCATCTTTAAGAAAATCTGGATGATTCGTGCTAAGATAAAACTATTTGTCATCAAGTAATTTAGTCTTCTCTTTTTTTGAACCACATTGAATACAGAAACCAGGTCAAAACGTTACATAATCTAGTTTTTATGCTGCATGTCCACTTTGACAGTAATCACAGCTTGGCATGTTTTGTAGTTGTGTTTGAGCTGCTTTGTTTTCTGAGATTGCTGCTCAAGAAAATTTACTTTTTTTTTTTTATTTTAATTTTTTTTACTGTAGCCAATAGCTGAGTGATTTGTCTGAGAGTCTTGGATCTTTATCTTCCCCATAAATGCAAGTCTTCCTACAATAAACAACATGCTGCCTTCATTTCAATATCAATGTGCATCAAGGTCTGCATGAAAAAGTAACTTTGCATTACAGTTTGAAACCAAGTTTTTTTTTTTTCTTTTTCATTTGAGGAAGTAAGACTGTGTGATATCCGCCAAGCAAGTGTGAAAGATAATTGGTCACTGAGGAGCCACTTTGATGGAGTCGTTTAGCTGCAGCACTTTGCATTTCATCACTTCTTGCTGTCAATTATAGTTGACTTACAAGGGACAGGGAATGTAAAGCATCAATTTGTGGGTGGGTGATTACACTGGGGAGGAGATGGTAGGACGTATCATCCATCTAACATGGCTGCTTGTCCTTCAGTTATCCCTTGTTGAAGTGGAGCGAGTCATTTCGTTCGCTTAGTTCATCTCTCAGTTTGCAAAGAGAGTTTGGTAGAAATGCGCACAGCGCCATGCAAAAGTGTTCAAACCCAAGAAACGTCACTCCTGTTCTGATGCTGCAAACCCTTAAGTTTAAATAAGATGTAACTGGGATCAGGTATGACAGACCAGTCCCAAGTAACTCATACGTATTGTGTGTAACAAAATCAAGACAGTGTTTTTTAAGATATCCGAGTGGGTAAATACTTTTTACTGGTACTGTACATTTATTGGAATACATTTGTCTAGGTCAATGTTTCCTTTTTGTTCCAAAGGAAGAAAAGCAAAATGGATTCCTAGATGTGTTGAATTTGGGACAGAAAGGACAATGGCACAGGTGAGCTGGTTCTGTCTTTCTTCATCTGTTCCTGGCTCTTGGTTATCCTCATCTGCTCCCTGTTCTGAGTTCCCCCCCCCCCTCTCTCTCCTGCCTGGCTCACTTGAGTCTCATCTTCTGAAATATCTATGTCAGAATCCCACTCAATTATTCTTTTAAGAATTCTTACTGCCTCTGTCAGAGAGCTGTCCACTGGAGAAATGAAGGATAGTGATATGTTGGTTTGCATTTCTTTATCCGTATGTAAACAGGCATACGACTACATTTTAAGCAAAAGAGTAAGCATGGCCGTCTTTATGAAGGCGGATTCTGTTAGAACCACTTCAGAGAACCTGCACTTTTGTACAGGTGGGACACATCCCTCAACAGACATGTTGGGAGTCTCTGTTTAAACAGATGGTTTGTATTTACACAAAGTCCTATATAATTGCCACGGAGCTCGCAGAATAGAAGGACTTTTTATGCCTCGTAATAAATGGACAGCATGCGATTGTTTTGTTCTTAGGCGTAGGCTGCGTTAAAAATAAAGAGCTGAGGCGACAGACGTGAACCTCTTCCCCCACACAAAGGTAGCGCGGGGTTTCCCCAAGTTTGCCTTCTGCGGCCTGATAACTTTGAACTGTCAATATTCTGCTAATGGCTTTGGGAGGAGGCAAAGACAATAAATACTGACGGGTAATTAGGGTTGAAAGGGCAAAAACGGGGGGCCATAACTCTATTTTAGGTTCACGGTTTTAATCTCTAAAGAAAACAAAGTTCTAAGTAATGGGAGGTGAAATTTCAAGGCGCTAGAAACTTTAGAAGGACTCCCATTTGTTTTGTTCTCTTGACAGAATACTGAAGATGTTTTTATTTTGGTCTGCATGAGCAGAAATGAAGCCATCCAAGGGAAATTCAGTTGGCAAACGATCCTTTTCTTGTTAAAAGGAGATTTGTGCGAAGAAATCAAAACCAGACATGTTATAAAGCTTTTACGGGAATCATATAATGGTGATTAATGTTGTTTTGTTTTTTTTGTTGGTTTTTTTTTCAGTAAAACAAATCTCATTCATCTTGGGCTTATTTCTTTCTGGAAACAGGGATTGTTGTGCTTTTTCATGCAACACATTTGTTACCCTTCAAATTAAGAAGTGGAGGCATTTCCTACTATTCTGTCGGTGAGAGATATGAATTAAATCAGCTACAATGAGTGGAAACAGCTAATGATTATTTGCTGAATGCGGTGACATTGTTTTGCATAACTCCTGCACAGTATGCTCGTATTCTCTAGGACTTTTACTTAATTAAACTTGGCGAGTGTGATGGTGTTGCAGGAAATTAAATATTAATTTGTTGCACAGCGCTGCACAACACTAAGGAATAATTAAATTATGAGTAATGTGCCTTGGCCAGCCTTTAAAAGATAACGTGATTGATGTAAAATCCGCAGAGACGCGGTTGTTGCATTTTAAATTATAGCTCTGTGTAAAATGAAAGCTGCATTCATTACGGAAGCGGAAACATTGTCGCAGACAAAAACCCCTTTACTAAACATAATCTATTGGTTTAATTCATTATGTTTTACGCAGATGCAACTGGTATATATATATATATATATAAAAAAAAAAAAAACTCTCACTGGATTCCCACACATTCACCCTGTGGTATCAGTGTCTCTATCTGTCCATCTGTCCCTCCCCACCTCTCCTTATTTAACACACATTTTCTTGGAAGCGAATGTGAGCCATATTAAATCTGACTCCTCGGCTGCGCAGTAATGCGAGCACCAGCGGTTAGTTTTATATGATTCACAAGCGTGTAAATATTTAATAGAGAAGCGGCATGGAGTGCTGTGTCACTGTTCCTGCGCCGTCAACCCCGCAGATGTAGAGCGAGTGAATATGGAGAGGATTTCTCCCCGACAGAGGAAAATCATGGAGCAGCTGAAAAATTCACGTACAGTACGGTGGTTATTTTTCTTCACAGACGCCGTCATGCGTGACTATGCAAGCTGTTTGTGGCTGCTAGATGTGGAAACTGAATAGGTATGTTTTGACATTTACCTTAAGCTCAGCTGAGCAAGGTAATCCCAAAATTATGTAAACTGACCTTTTATGATAAGTGGCATCAATAAGTATTGCCGCCTTGCACCTCACACAAGCCGGCAATACCTGTGGACATTTTTTTTATTTTATTTGATTCACATTTTATATATTTATATAGGAGAAAAATAGCCTAAATAAATACAAAAAATTGATTTCAGTTGATCAGGGGGAACTATCCAAACTGAGCTGGCCCCATGTGGAAAAGTAATTCCTGCCCTAAATCTAACATCTAGTTGTGCTACACTTAAAAACAATCACCGACATCGACAGTTTGCAATAACTGGGAAAGAGTATTTGCGATCAACACTGAGGAATTTTAACTCACTCTGATCTCTAGAAATCTTTTAATTCAGCCATGTTTGGGCATTCTCAAATATGAACAATGTGTTAAATGTGATACTATTTTAATTACATTTAAGTCAAGACTATGGTTAGGCCACTCCAACACTCATTGGTATGTCTTGTTTGAGGAGTCATTCAGAGTTAGCCTTGCTATTGAGCTTTGGATCATTTTACAACCAAAATGTGATTTGTCTCAAGGTCCCGTTCTGATATCTGAATAGTCTCAATCCGCGTCAAGTCCTTCCACTGCCACCAGCGTGTTTGACTGTTTCTATGACGGTAGCATAACACACACCTTCCAAAAAAAAAAAAAAAAAAAAAATCAAGCTTTGTCTTGTGGTGGAAAATTTACTTTTAACATTTATCTCTCCAACTGAACTGTGCGTGTCCACCATTCCACAGAATATTTTCCCTAAAGTCTTGGAGATCATGTACATGTTTTTGGTGCCAAATGCTCAGCTGTGGCTTTAGCCGCTGACTCGGACTCTCCCATGGAGACCATTTTTCCAAGTTTCGCTCGTATTGTTAAATCTTTAGGACCGACCTTAACAGAGGCCTTTGAGGTCTCCCATGCTTTAGATGTTTTCTGCGTCCCTCTGTGAAATCCTGGTTGAATCTCTTACGTGTTGTTGGAGTATTGTGGTTGACTGACCTCTCCTTGAAGAGCTCACCACTGCTGTATGTTTCCTCCGGTTGTGGATTATGACTCTTGCTTTGGTTTCCTGCTGCTAAAAAGTCTTAGAAATGGTTTTGTAAGCCATTCCAGACTGATGGATGCCAAAAATTGCTTAGCCATCAGGGAGGTTCTATTTAAATTACCTGTGATATCTGAAGGTCGGGTACCAATTATGGCTGGGTTTGGTTTGTAAAATTGAGCGAGGCGTGGCAATTATGTTTCCTCAATGGGCCAGGCCAATTTGGATAGCTTTTTCCCCTTAATGAATGGAATCATCATTGTAATACTGCTTTTTGTATTTACTCAGGTTCTCCTTCTCCGATATTAAATTGGTCTGATAATCTGAAAGCCTCTTTTGCCAATAATAGTTTGCAGTGCATCAAATACTTAATAATGTTTTTTTGCTCTATCTAATTTATGCTAAGAATGAAATGGAACTTCATAAAATAATCAACCAATAAGAATGTTTTTATTATTATTATTTATTTCACCCTTCTTTTGGGCAAATCATTATATGCCTCAAATATGATGATAGGTTTTGTGAAGAAATGCCAACAGCATGCATAAATGAACATAGAGACACGAAATAATAAAAAAAAACTCAGGCTTACCTCACTTATGTATAATTATGTATTCCAGAGAGTGATATACAACATAATGACTAAACAAATTAAAAGGTCATGACAATTCATATGAAACTGTTTTTGGGAAAAAAAAAATCCTTTAACCTAATCTCAATAGGCACGGCTCTAATAAAGGTTTAGCTATACCGCCTTCTTACTGCTGCTCTTCAACAAATCCCTGCCTCCTAATTGGGTTGGTTTTTAACTTTAAGCAATCTACCAGAGAAGGTAATGCTTTTTGAGAGATCTGTCAGAGGCCACATCCACTTTGACTGTGTATATATCAGAAAGAAGGGGTGAGGGAGTGCAGATTTCTAAAACACCTATAAGCTCCCTGATTTAACAATACAGGAAGAATAATGAGCCTCTCCTGTGTTGTCTCTGCTGAACCCCATACTTAAGTCCTCCCCCAGTAAACCCTCATTCACAAACATTGTGCTTAACATTTACATACATATGCAACTTAAAGGCGTCCTTTTTGTTTTGGATTAGTCTACTCCCCTCTTGCCTCAAGGGATTCTATTGGTCCTTTCCGCTTCACTGATGCTTCATGATGAGCTTCCTTTGGGCTTAAGCAAGACTGTCATCCCACAGTTGAAAGTTGCTCACTCATTCTTTTGCAACCTTGTATTTGTATGGTCACGTCTATAACGTTGCAATTTACTTCCGAAGAAGAGATTACACCCCTGCGCTTGGGCTTTAGCAATATGTTGCTCAACAAGTCCTGACGACACACCGATAAGGAAATGACTCTTCTTCCCTCAAATAAACGTCAGAAGATCCCAAGAGGAAACAGATTGTATGAATCACAGCGACATTTGGTTGAAATTTCCTTGCTTCTCTTCATTGCGTTCTGATCAGTTGAGCGGCATCGTCATCAGACGAGTAAGTCGAACGCATCTTGGTGGGCCAAGGCTCCGTGGGTAACTTATGTCATCAGAAGATGGATGGAACTGCAACAATTCTCCCAACAACTTCCCGTCATTCATCCCTCTGTCAGGAAAGCAGATGTTACAACTGTGTAGTGCTTTCTTTCCCATGTGGTCCCACTTTTGTTTATTTATGCTCTCATTCACATCCGTCTCTTGAGTGGATGCTGAAACTGGATGTGCACACATCAAGCCAGGATTTTGCGTGTGTAGGTGGAGGGCTTTTGCTAAGATTGCCCGAGCTTTGTCATGCACATGACAGGGTTGCTTGACCCTATTGTAAACCTGCCGGCCGACCTGCTGACCTTTTTAGAAATCATGAAATGGGGGGAGCAGGGGGGGGAAGCTTCCCATTTCCCTCTACCAGAGTTTCTGACTCTTCTGGGCTAGAAGAAACATTGTTAATGAGCTCCAGAATGGATTTTTAATGACACTATTGCTTTATTTGAATAGTAAGAGCGGACAAAGAGCAAACAAGTGCAAATACAGGTGTTTGTGATTGGACAGATGGCAGCATCTTTTAGAAAGGAGGTCAGCATGTCACAAAACTTGGGATTCATTTGCCAGCGTTTGGATATTTCTCTCTCAAAATCATTTCAGTTTCCTAAAATTGTCGGAAAATTAAAAAATCTTTGATTGTAATGGAGCCAGACTTTTACCTTCAACTTTAAAATACATGATATAAAATGGGATCCTGTGTGTTTTTTTAACTTGTCATAACTAAGTATAAGACTTCTCTGATATTCACAGATCACTCCATTGAAAGAAATCAATATTTGCTCTTTTTTTTCCCCAAAGCGCCACATACGCTAACACAACTTCTCAACATTATGTTCCACTTTTTATTCAGCTACCATCTCTTGATTAAAATTGAAGTGAGTTTTTTTTTATTTTAAACAATCTGCTGTTTTGACAAAATTTACTGTACAGATAAGTTGAAAGCGATGGGATTCGGTTTTGAGAACTACCTTAACATAGTTTGTTTACATCTTCGAAAATAAAGAACATGAGTAAAAAACATTTTACTTGACTTTTTGTAACCACATAGCAATCTCTTCCTAAATAATGTCATTAACATGTGAATTTCTAATGAACCCACTCTTATGCTAACATTTTGTCAGCTAAGTTGCGCCTACACACATATAAGGAAATGTTGCTAATCCATAACTCGTAGTAAATGCCACTGCACTTCCTGTGTCCACCTTCTTGTCTCTTCCACTCTAGTTTCCTATGCTGAGCAAGGGGCTGCTGTGTGCGACCCCAGTTCACATGTGACAGGATGTCATGTTGGGGAACAGGAAGTGAGCAGGAAGAGAAACTCCCTCACCATCAGGGAAATGATGGTTGCCCATACCTTGAACTTCATGTGTCATTTACGAAGGCAGCGCTTTACAAATGATGTGTTCGCAGGAATATGGGGTCAGTTAGGAAGTGAGCCGGGTGGTCCGCAGCCAAGTGCTAAAGAAGGTCAAAGGCCAATCAGGGCGAAGCGCGGGGTGGAATATTTCCGATGTTCTTCATAAGACGGACATCAGGGGTTGTGTTACCGTAATCGTTTTCCTCAACACGCATGAGAGTATTACCAGCATACAGGATGAAGACACACCATCGTATCAGTAACAGCACATTGACACCGGCCACACACCCAGACCCCTCTGACGCCTGTCCACCATTCGCTTCGTCCCCCACAAGCCGAGTGTCTCATGTCCTCCTCTATTTTTACCATCAGGCGCTGAAAGCCTCTGGAAGCTCCTTGTCAATGGGCATCCCATTCCACTGCCAACAGTGTGTCACCATTTATTAAGTCATCATTACTCAAGGCTGCTCCAGCTGCCGAGGTGCCAATGGCTGTCGCAAATAGATCGGCAGCGATAGGCCAGGCTGTTGCTGCGCTCCCCTGAAGGGTGACCCGCTCGGGCGTGCTCCAGCACATCTCTCCGCCAGCGAAGATCGACGCCGGTAGCCAGGCTGGCGCTGGTACGGCTAATGCAGACAAATGGAAGCGGGGTCATGGATCAGGGCAGAGGAGAGAGACAGAGGTCTGCAGCGATGCGCTGAGTGAGAGAGGGCTTTCACGCGTCTGTCCGCACCTCTTTTTGTTTTGGGTAAACAACGAAAAAGGTTGTTTAGACTGAAAGGGTGATGAAACACGAGGCTGGGGAGGCTGAGGTTTAGGAAGTGAAGGCACAATGGAAGGCATGGCTGCATGCAAAATACACACATGGAAATTCACTTACATCAGTCTAAATAGAGAAGGGAGCCTCTAAACAAGCAAACATTTGAATATTTCAGCACAACAGTTGATCAGAATTGACCCAAAAATGTATCTGTACCTGTCTTCCTCCTCCTTCTCAAAATAATTAGGAAAACTGTATTCAAAAGTACAATATTTTAAAAAGTAATTTTTATACTTCTAATTTTGCAATAAAACGATAAAAGGGTTGTCCTGTTTTTGGCAATAATTCAAGTAAAACAAATCCTAAATTTTAACAGAAATTTTTAAATGGATAGATAGTATAAATTGGCATTGTTTGAAATGGGTGCTCAGCTATTTATCTGTTGTTGTTTTTTTTCATTTTCTACTTTTAGGTTTTTGACCATTTTAACTTGATGGGAGAAAAAAAAATCTTCATACAACATTTTCCTGTTTTGTCCACTTAAATGTTTCAGGTCATCATACACAGTTTAATATTAGTCAGTTTTTCAAATGATGACTTAATTTAAAGGGTAAGAAAAATCTTTTGCAAACTAACATGGCCCTAAATCATGAATTAATAATCATGAATTAAAATCACCTTGATTTTTTTTTTTTTTTTGGTTCAGTTCTACAGAGTGGATTACTACAGATTTGTAGAATGGAGAAATTGCTTGAAAAGAACATTACAAGACAACAAAATGCAACACATAATGACTTTTAAAAAAAACATCTACTAATTGAGAGAGGGTCGAATCACTAACAACCATTATCCACAAATGGATAATGAATTTTTCTCTGTGGACTCTCGAGGAGAATCTGAAAAGTTTTAGAAGTTGTATGCCATTATGTCTGGCATAAAACTAACACAGCCTTTTTACATAAACAGCACCATAACATAAACTGGTGTAATGGCACGAGGCTGCTTCAGAACCTGACCAACCTGTTGTAATGTATATAACCAAAATATTCTACTTTCTGCAAGAAAATATTGAGAGAGCGTGTCAGCGAATCAGTGCCATGACTTTAATCTGAAGCGTATGTGGGTTTTGCAGCAGGTCTTTGATCCAAAGTACACCAGACGACAAAGCCCATCTCTTAATAGCTAAGAGAAATAAGTTCATGTTTAAAGGAGGCTGAAATTAAAACTATTATGTAAAATTAGCCAATTTTTTTCCACATCAATGCCTAAGCCTGATTGACAGCTATTTCCAACACTCGATGGTAGTTGTTACCTCCAAGGGTGGCATGACCAGATTTAGTGGTCAATTACTTTTTTCACAACAGGAAAGGTTGGTTTTGATGGCTTTTTCCCTTGTAAAAAACAGCTTTTTTATTTGCTGAGGTTACCTTGTCTCATTAAAATTTTTGTGGGGCCCAATTTGTGGAGTTTTCACACTGTTGACTGTAAAACAGAGTTTCCCCCCAATATAATCAACAGTTAAGATATACATAACATTTAAACATTTTTGAAGACTGTCTACATCATTTGTGCAAATTCTAGCAAGAAAACAAAACTTTTATGTTGAGTGTTAGGTCTTAGGTAGAAAATCCCCTTTTTACAGACATAAAATTATCAAAACGGCGATAGAGCTTGAAAAAGGAGCCTTATAAAACTAACTAAACAAGGAGTTCTACTATATAAATAGCAGCCAGTGAAGCAGACATTTAAATACAATCATATTCAACTTTGCAGAACAGTCTATTTTAAGAAACAAATCAGATTAAAATCACAAATCTAAACTGCTTTAAAAGTCCTGCACCCCAAAACACTACCGAAGATTCGGACGGAAATGTGATCTGTAAACAATCAACGACAGACTCAAGAATGTGAAATCAGATACGCTTTATGTTACAGCAGCAATAGTTTCAAAACACGCAACGTGCATGGAAGAGCAGGGAAATGCGGGCACCCTGATGGCACATGGTTGCTTACAACACACCACTAAGCCCAGTTCTCAGGTTGTTTTCCTTTGCTATCTCGATGTGTCTGGGTTGACACATCAGCACTCCTGTTTATCAAAGCTTTTATCACCTCACCGCTGCCTAGTCAGCCCTTAGAGGAAGCAGGAGGTGCCCTCACACACACACACACACACACACACGCACTGCAACCTGTAGGGGCTGGCTAAGGTTAAGAGAAGGGGGCTTTGTTGACCTACATCAGTGATTTGAATGACTTTACCAGAGACAGGATCTGTCCCAGACTATGCAGGTGACCCGCCAGCATGTTTTCCTCTTAACTGAATAGTTTCATCTGGAAAAGTCAAAAACACGCTTAGACCTCGTTCTCTGAGTGGAGAATAATGCAACTCTTACACCATGTGTGCTACTCTCCCAGAAGAAGACACAAAACATTTGAGGCTAATTTGAGCCACTTGCTTCTGATATCTTATTCTCATAAATAATGGTTGTAGGTGACTGTCGGGATGGAAACGAAGTGGAAAATTGGCAGGTTGGCTTTATGGCTCGTTCTTCGGCCAGAGAGACCAGATTAACGGCCTAGTTAAAGTGCACAAGGACCTAATTTGTCTACGTATTTCCCTTAGCACCTTTCTGTCGCTTACAGAAAAGACATTTTGTCCGTCATTTACCGACACTTGGTGTACGTCACCGCAAAGCAAAAGGGAAAACACCCCAGGCGATCAGTACTTCCTTTTAGACACTGTACATTGATAAATAAATGGCCAGGTTTAGATTTTAATTCAACTAAACCTGGATAAATAAAGATTACATGAAATCTTCATTAAAAAAAAAACCCTCAACTCTGACATTTAATTGCAATTACTTTTATAGTATGTCTTATTTTAATTGAGGTTTTACTTCTCATTTTAGCCAGATGACCACGTGAAACATGACCAATTATGACCCCTACTTGGTGGTAGATTTTGAGTTTTCCTTCCCAAACAAGTTGAGTACAAAATGACGAAGACTCCAAAGATGCAACTGGCAAATTACAATCGAAAGCAAATAAAAGAAACCTCCAGAAACTTTGAAAAAAATCTAATAAATTTAGATCTAACATTCAATTCAGATTTTTTTCCCTGCTAAGATAAGTGTCTTAAAATGGCGATTCCTTTAAACCGCCAAAGAACATAGCAACTGCACATGGAAAGTAAACAAAATTGTACAATTGAAAGGAAAAAGCAGACATTTTTGTGAATCAATTTTTCCTGTTATTTTTTTTTTGTGACTCACTCTTTCGAAACCACATATCACATTAAGTGGCCTTCCATCAGCAGGTTTTGGTGGAGTTTCTCTGCTCTGAATGATAATATTATTTGAAGTGAATGCTTCAGAGTGAGTCAGCCATCGAGATGGAGCAAAAGGTGTGGTGGTTGCTAACCAGAAACACAACTTGGAAGAAGTCGAACCAAAACAAGTCCATGGAAAGACAAAGTGGTTTTTAGGATATTTAAAAAAAAAAGAAAAACATTGGTGGTATCTCTCATTTAAGAGGAAGATATTCCATCAGAAATTGAATTTGTTAATAAATTAGCATTTTCTCTCTTTCCCATATGTATTTTGCTTTTAAAAACGGCAAGATCCTCCTACAAATCAAGCAAATGTACTTGACATAATTTACTAGGCAGAAACTGTGGATTATCTACTGAAACCTTTGGTGCAGTAGCTGCTTATGATGTGGGCCACATGGCTCTTTGCATGGGGTAGCAATCAAATGACTTTATGTTGCTTATTTGCATGTCCAATCCCTTGTATTCTGCACAAAGCCTAAGACAAAAATAAAAAAAATAACAGTTTCATAGTTGGAAAATTTTGGTCTATTTAAAACAATGTTTAATTTGAGCTAGCTTCAGCCAGAATTGTTTCACATCAGCCCTACTACATATTTAAACAGATGACGGCATATTGACTATGTTTATCTTTTTTTTTTTATTTACAAGCTCCATTGTTAAATATATCTATAAAAATATAGCAGAAACAAACCCTCTCATGAATTTTAAAATGTTCCTTTCATTTAAGCTCATGCATGCAAAATCTGAAAGATTCCTTTTAGTCAAGGGTTTCATAAATTTTTTTGACAGCTCCCTCTCCTGGATTCCTTTTTTCTTTTTCTTCTTCTTTTTTTATTCTCGAGTAGATTAACTCTGCTTTTCAAGCACCCTAATAAACCAGGTAGGGGAACCCAGTGATTAAACTTTAAATTTCATGGTCAGACAGTTAGTGGCAGAGGAATTAACACAAGGGAAGGCGTTTCACTGCTGTGAGGGAGAATAAATTAAGACGAGGGGGGGAAAAAAAAAACGACAAAGAGCAAAGGAAACGAGTGCGGAAAAGTCAAGACTATAAATCTTAACCATTCTACTTCCTCTCTATGACACTGCCTTCATCACTGCTCTCAAGTAATACCCCACCTCCTCTTTCCTCCTGCTCTCCCTCCCTCTCTCTCAGCTGCTCTGCCTCCCCTCCCCTCCCTCGTTGTGGATGGTGTAGCTCTCTCGCAGTCTGGTGGAGCTGCACACAAGGATTAGAGGGTTGTTGTGAGTGTCTGCTCAAAGAGTGGGAGCCAGTGGACAGAAACAGATAAAAAAAAATAAAAAAAAAACTCTCCAGCAAGAGGATAGCCTTGTTATACCGGATAAGTGCTCTGATTTTATTTCACCCTGCCTCTACTTCTCATCACAGTCGAGCTGAAGGGTCTTCACCTGGGGGAGGACAGATAAGCCAGTCAACTATACAGCTTGGATTTTCGCACGGGGAGCCATGTGAGCTGCACTCCCCTCTGCCGACTTCACGCAACAGCACTGCCCCAACAGTCTGCACTCCCAAGACCCAGGAGCACAACTAGGATTTGCCCACCTCCCACTTCCCCTTTCTCTCCCTGGAACCTCTACTTTCAGCGCTTGCACACCTCAGCAGAGGACACCTTTCTTGGGGTCGGGCTCTGAGTGGCCCCCTGGTCTGGAGGCCAGACAGCAGCACTCCAGCACCATGGATTACCTGCTTCGGACTGTAGTGCTGCTGTGCTTCACGTTGCAGCCGGGGAGAGGAGCTGATCCCAAGCACAACGTTCCCAGACTAAAGCTGTCATTCAAGGGTAAGCCCATTCCTTGTGTCTTCTGACTCCAGGTTATATGGGGATTGCTTGTGTGCTCTTTGCTTTTAAACCGGAGCTGCTTTTCTTGCCCACTGGGTGCTCTTTAGTGCTGTTCTTTTCATCTATTCTTTGGCATGCTGAGTATCCCTTTTTCTTCCTTTATCAGAGTAAGTCTATTTCTGCTTCTGTGTGCGTCTCTTGGTCAGCGCACAAGACCTGCCTCTCCGTATTCCTTCCTCCAATTTCCTTGCTGCTCCCCTCTCACTTACGCTGACCGTCTCCAAGAATTTGCGATTCTCCCTACAAATGGGGAGATTGTTTCCATATGCTGTGGAAGCACTCCTGCCTTAAGTTAAATGTATATATTGGCCCTGTGTCATTTCTCCTCTTCTGCTCGTACAGCCCTGTTAAGTGCAGTGAACAGGCAGCAGAGCCTCAGTTTTTGTGACTTCTGTCCCAAAATCTCATCTCCCCCCCTCAAAAAAAAAGAGCTGGTGGGATCTTGCTGGTCCTGACATAGAGCATGTCCTCTTTGATGCATCTCCTTACCGTATCTCGAAATCAACAGTTGACGACTTTGAATGCAATTACATGCAACTTTTGTCACCTATTTGCACATTTTAGGGAGAGTGAGAATTTACCGTGCACGTGGATATTTTTTTTTTTTTGACATATCTAGCAAACATGTTATTCTCTCTCCTTCTGTGTTATTTTGAGGGGAGACTGCGGAGCGCCGGTTCTTCCTCTCCTTCTCCTCCCTCTTTCTCTTTTCCCCATCTCGTCTCCTCTCTCACACCCTACACTAAATCAGGCTCCATGTAATAGCAGACAACTTGGACAGAAATAACCGGCAACATTTTTGCCATTTTTCGGGAGGGGGGGGGAATTTTTAGGAAAGTGCACTGCTCCAAGTGTGGTCTTGTGACTCTTCGTTACACCCTCTGAAAATTTATGAACAAGCCGATTTGCAGCCGAAAGCATGAGTGTGTGGTTGAAAGTCCTCTCATTCACTTGATTGTCACCAAAATCTTAGTTTTTTTTGTTTTTGTTTTTTTTTTGGGGGGGGACAATCTCAGTGTTTGCCTTTTCTGAGGGAGAATCAGATGTTGGCTTTAAGCATGGTTTGAAAATAATGTCTGTCACCAATTCATCTCTATGTTTAGACAAGACATTTAGCGCAACTTATGTTTAGAGGCCTGCTATATAACATGCTTTATTCTTTAGATGGAGGGAAAGTTGTAATTTTGAGGGCAGTATAGTTTTCTTTATCATCCTTTCAGTTTCCAAATGGATACTATTCCACATGCCCTTGGGCTAAAATAAAAAATGTCAATGACTTCAGTGTTTGTTCTGTTGAGTTTCCTTCACAAGTCGTTATCCGAGGCTTTTAAACTGTGATGACATGGGAAGATCGATTGTTGGACTTACCTGCTTCATGTCAAACATCCCCTGGGCTCTGTCGCATCACTTCACACGAAGCCAAGCTTTTAGGGATGATGGGAAAATGTCAGCTCTTCTGCATGCAGGCATCTGGTTGGAGAATGTAAATCTAGTCTTTTGTGATCCTCTATGACGTTCCGTCTGACAAGTGAACATGCTGCCGACAAAAGGGCGAGACAAGAGACGTGTCGCCGAGCATCAAAGTGCGGATTGACAGACTGTGCCGGGTGATGGATGTGCATTGTCGAATTGAGAAAGCAGGTCTGCTTCTCGTCTTGCGAGATATACAATACTGTAATGGGAAAAAATAAATAAATAAATCATGCATTTTGCTTTAAAAGTCATGTTGTTTGTGCTAATGTTCTTGTTAGATCTTGGTGTGAGCACTCAACACCCTCTCTTGTGATTTCCTCCCCCTGGACCGAAAGAGGTGTCTCGGCTTGTGTGCAACAAATGTGTCAGGTCTTGCATGTCCTCATGTATTCAGACACCTGGCTCTTGTGCGTATGCATGAGCTCCCGAATTTGGGATCTTTTATTGGGCCTGTCGAATCCTCTGTTGAGCGCGTGATCATAGTCAGCTGTTGGCTCGCAAGAGCGCGTCGTGTGCCACTTCCTTCGTGCTGCCCGCTCACCGGCGATTTGTGCGTTTCGTCTCTACAGGTGTTTGATGGCTCTCTGGATGTCCATCAGAAAACAATAGGTGGAAGAGGACTGAAGGTGCAACCACTCATTTTTATTGGAAGACGAGCTGCCGGACGTACAACGGATGAAGCAAAAGGAAGGGAGACTAGACTGGTTAAGTGAAGTGTCAGTCATCACCTCTACGCTGCGTGAAGCCAGACTAGAAATTCAGTCAAATAAACAAAAGGGAGGAATTCTCATGGGAAGGACAGTCAAACAAGCAAACCTCTAGAGCAGGATGAGCACACTCCGACTCCCAGGACGGTCTCATTAGCTATGCAAGTGTATGATTACGGGTACTCGGATATACACAGAGCATGTAAGCGGAGTCCCATGAAATCAGCCTCAAATGAGAGCTGATGACAAGCCCCCCGAGGGACTTGATAGTCACACGCCAAGTGAAGGATTCTCATCGTCTAGGAAAGGACAGGCAAACGACTGCAGAGTGAGCAGTTTGCGGCGGAGAACGATCGAGAAATGGAGACAGGTAGATAAAATGACCTCTCCCGGGACATTCTGGCAGAGCGAGTGGAGAGTAAATGATTTCCCAGTGGGGTCAGTTAGACATTCAGTGAAAAGGTTGCCATTTCACGGGGGACACTGCGATGATCACGGCAGTTAATGATTTTCTCTTCTCCTTGAGGCTGCAGCAATGCTTACTTCCTCACCTTGACTAATATAATAAGGAAGACACGGGGGGGAAGTAAATGCTAGGAAGACGTTTCACTTCGCCACAGATCAACTCGTTTGGATTGCTGATTAAAACGATTACACTTTGAGGGAAGCAACTGAGAGGAGCTGACTTAAGATTGCTGTTTTACCATAAGAATTACAGGAGTCAGTGGTACACTTTTGTGGATTAAGCCGTACCCACAGTCGCATGGATCCCTCAATTGCAATCTGCACACTGTAGGCAGCCATCAGGAGTAACACTGACCCCTAAAGGTCAGCCGAGGCACAGACATGCCAACAGTGGAAGTGGACATGGCATAAACTTTGAAACTTTGGATCTTTTTAGCAATTGAAAAAGAAGGCAAGACTAAAAAAAAAAAAAAAAAATGTTTGGATGTTAGGGTTAGGTGACCCTGCCACACGACCTCTTCACACCATTCTCCTCATCAATCAAAGCAAGAATAAGAAAGACAGAACAAAACTGTGAAAGGGATTAGACATCAGCAGTTGGCTTTTAAATACACTTGGTGTGGAGCTGCTCTCAGGGATGTCTGCTCTAAGCCCCATAATAAGCCTGTATATGTCTAGGAGTGACTGAATTCCAGTAGGATAAGTGCAGTTTGTATGTTTGTGGGTGTTTGCATGTGTGTTGGTTTATCTGTTCTCATTCCCCCCCCTCCCCTCCCGTCCCCTGTTTTTTTTCTTTGATGTGTGAATTACCATGTGAGTATCACATTTGGAGAGTCTCCCGTCTGTATCTGTCCGTTCTACTGGCTGCGGCTGACAGAGCGGATGTAGATAATTACAAGGTGTACTCCCAACGCGCCAACCTTGGAGATGCCTGCCTCCATCTCCCTCCTTTTCCTCTCGTTCTCATAGTTCTTTCCTTCCCTCTCCTGTGGCCGAGTCGTCTCTGAAGGAGCCACACCACCACAAACCCTAAGTGCAATCTTTAAGAAGTCTGTGTGTGGGGGCTTTTTTTTTTTTTTTTTTTTTTTTTTTAACTCGTCTCCTTTTTCTGTCTCTTTGATTGCAGGTCAGTTAATACGTATCTTTTCCTCGGTTGTTAGTCTTTGCAACTGTACTTTGACAGACACCCACACACACTCACACACTTACTAAACCTCCATCTTTGCTCCCACGCAGCCACATTTCAATGGCACAACCAATGTTTTCCAGTAGCCTCCATTGCAATATGCCCCCACGTTAAACTTGAATGTAATTCATTTCCATGCACTCACTCACAAACCCTGACCGCAGAGTTTGCTAAGCTCCCACCGCTCATGGTCCACAAGTTGAAAGACGGTATGATGAATCTGTAAGCATACGCGTTTGTGCTGACTCTCGTCGCCGCACAGATAATTGTGCAATGACACAGCTCAACTTGCAAAAACAAAAGCCAGCCATAAAGAAATAAGTCACTAGTTTTGTTGTTGGTTTGTTTTTTTTTTTGGAACAAAATATTAAGCAAATTGCCACTACTTTAATTGGTGGAAATGTCTTTTTGATGTCTCTGTGGTAGGCATGGTTACTAGGGATATAAAAGGTGTGGCTTAAAAGCTGCCTAAATGTTTTGCTTTTCCGTTTTGCCGGATTGTACGACTTTTTGTGAATCAAAGAGCTGAAATGACTGAACTATTCTCTGTCTGCATGGAGCATTACAGCAATGGGCCTGTGCACCACCAGTCAGCTGGCAGAAAGAAAGCCAATATGCTTTTCCAGCGCTTACAAGAAAGCCAAAATCAGCTGTATATATTTAAATATATAATCTTGAACTGGAAAATAAAGCTTAAATGATTATCTTAAATGATGATGATGACACAAGCAGCAGCTCTGTGGTGTAGCTTCAGGATGACGACTGAAGCAGACAGCCCAGCTAATACCAGCTTGTTCTATTAAGAGCAGAACAGCAAAGAGGTGTATTGTTTTGCGCAATAAAGCCCCGAGAATACTCCTCCGTTACATTATTCACATCGACATTAACTTCAATTAAACTGAGCATTAATTCAGTGCTTGGGTAGAGAAATGAGCTGCAGTTCCTGTTGTCTCTGACACAGTTCGTTCGTTCGTTCCATGCAGTCTTTCTCTTCTTTCTTATTTTGAAGGTTGATGGAAACGGATAAATAGAAACAGCTGTGGGAAGAAGAGATTAAAAGACCCTCATTACTGCTATGTTTTTAACTAAAAGAAACAAAAAACAAAACAAAAAGCAAGAGTGAGGATGTGTGAAAATTGACCTTGTTTATAATTTCCAGAGGTGCAGATCCAGAGTATTTGAAGTATTTAAAACAATCCACTAACTTTGATGGGAAGAGTGTTGTAAGTAAGGCAAAAATGTTTTGGGAAAACGTATAGATAGGTGGGGATAAGAGAAAACTACTGCTAAATTTAACTGATTTATATTCCGTGAATTCACTATGTATCAAAATGAAAAAAAAACAAAAAAGTAACGGTAAACAAATGTTTAGAAGTGTAGAAGTAAAAAAAAAAAAAAAACATAACTTGGCACTAAACTTAGCTCGTATAACTTATGTTTTAAATAAAGCTTTAAGACGTAGTGGTGTCCATTTTGGTTGTAAATGTTTGTCTAAAACCTGTGAAGCTGTAGAATCTCTAATCAAACTCACCACATCTTGGGAATCTCATGCTGCCTCGTTCCTCATCCTTGGGTTTCTCCCAAGATCGTTCGCTGGAATGTGGCATATCTCCCGTAAAGAAAATGCATCCGTATCAAAAACTATGATCAGAGCTCTAAAGGCCACAACAAGGAGATAGCGCCAGCACCGCTTGTGTTTATTTACCAATTGGTGTTCCGGGTGTTGCACGCGTAAAGACTTTTTGGTCTATGTGTACTTAAGAAATGCACAGGCATGCACGGCAGAAAAAAAAAAAAAATATCCTGTGTCTTTGCATCTGTGTTTGGGACGCAGGCTTGAGTTACAGCCTTGTGCAGATTGCAGTACTGTGGGTACGAATGGGTCCCACCACCTGCTAAGTCTTGTCAGTCAGATGGAGAAAGGGCGCACCGTTCAATCTGAGCAGAGTCCTGTTACGAAAAAGAGGGACATCTTTACAGAAAGACGCACAGAATGAGTGACAAAGGGAAAGGATTGGCAGGCAAACAAACGCGGTAAACAAGTCAAAGGAAAATGTAAGGATTTACAACTATAATGCACATTGTGCATTATAGTTGAAGCCGAAAACGATTAAAGTAGAAGTTCTCTTCTTTTTTTTTTTTTTACAGTTTGCTGTGTATTGTGTATTTTTCTTTCCCTCCACTATTTTTTTTTTTCCCCCCCAAAAGAAACCTCAAAAATGAACAAATTACAGATTACAGTGTGGACGTAGTAATTCTTCCAGGGCAAAGACGTTGATAAAATTAATTTAATACTCAAGCAAAAAAGTGTAACGCGTTATCCTCGGATACACTAGCGAGCTGGGATCTTTGGTTTTGCCCTCAGATTTATTACCGAGTCCGTCTTTCGCTTCAGCGTGTTCGATGTCACACTTTGCCGGGGTTACATTCAGATCTCTAGCCTCGCCTCATTAATTTGTAATAAAATGGCAGAGCTGACATTCAGCTACACCGTGCCGGCTGACAGGCTGCACTAACAGGCTCGGGCTCCAGACACGGCCATGATAACCACAGCCTGGTTCCTCTCAAAGTCCATCCATCAAGCTGCACGGTGATGGCGCTCATCTTCCCTTGTTCTACAGGAGTGATATTGTGATAGACGCAACCCATTTTTAACAGTTTATTCGACTCCGTTGGGTTCACATTGGTTGGCTTTATTTACATACCAAAGAGAAATGTGCATGTGTGTGTTTTCCCAGACAGCCTGGTTATCCTGTGAGCATTTGAGCAGTGTGTGTGTGTGTGTGTGTGTGTGGTGTGTGTGTGTGTGTGTGTTGTGTTAGTGGGATCCCTACAGCTGGCAACCAGGCCCCAAGCAGTCTGTGGTCAAAGTGCTGGTCTCTGCGGTCCAGCCGTCCAATGACTACAGGAGATACACGCTAATGAAATGGTTCCACATTTTACTGCTTTTGTTGTGTGAGTGTTTTTCATGTGAGCTCATGTTTCTGGCTTAGCCTGCTGTCATTATCCCTGATTTTAGGTTTCTGCTGCCTTTATCTCTCACTCTGCTGCACTTTTACTGCTTTGCTTATCCCGTCAAATCCTCCAGTGAAATGTGTTTTTCCTATCCTGTCTTCCTTCCCTCCTCTCGGTCTCTCTCTCTCTCGTTTTCTGAAGGGGACGCAGGAATTTCTCGCGATCACAAAAATATGTCCAGAGTTGAGGACGAGGAAACATTGAGCGTGAAATTCCATATATTTTTAGGCTATTCAAATGGATGTAAACGTAGGAAGTATTTGGATAATGATTGTTGTGTGCATTTTGTTTTCATGAATTTTTTAAATACAAGCTGGATTATACTAGCAGGGATTATTCCAATTTCCTGCAGCATAAATGTTACCTACTATTAGCATATCTAGTAATATATACCGCCATTAACATCAGACACATATTAAGAGTCTTATTAGGATTGTCTGTAAAACAAAAAAAATGCGGCTAAAATGAAGCTAAAAACTAAATATATCAAGTTTGTGTCAACATTTTTTTTTTTAGGAAGAAATAGTAAGCAATTCCAGTAACATATACGCTGGATATCCGTGGAGTCGATGAAACTTATACTGCTGGAAAATAAAAAGAAGTCCAACAGCTGTCGAATATTTAATGGACAAATATGTAGCCGTTTAAATTCTGTCTGCCAGTCATAAATCACTGAGCACCGAGCATTTTCTGATTGTTCTGTGTTTGTACAAGTGATGCATATTAAAGATAATGAATTCAAGCATGCCAGCATGTTATTAAATTAATGTCACAAACAAATTACAATCTTCAGTAGCGATGTAATAATGCAAATATTTGTATCATACATGTCGTGTCTATTCGTTATATGGTTGTTAGTACTAGTACTGATATATATTGATCTTACTAGTATTTCATAACTGTCTCTTTATTAAAAGACTAATTGCATTCTGCAGACCATAGAGCCCCCAGCAATCAGACAGCTGTGTTTTGACAAGCCAAGGTGAGACTTGTCAGTCGTCTTTCTTTTTTGTTTAAACTGTCTTTAAAGTACGTTTTTCGAAATCCACGCCAAAGCACTCGTACCTTAAACTCTTATTTGTGAAGGTCAGCGAGAATTTCTCTGTCTAAATTTGCTGCATTTATTCTTTGAACAATGATTCAACTTTGCAGAAAAGTTTTATTTTCTTAGCAGCAGTTGCAAGGTTACTGGAGGCAGAGGACTGCTGATGTCGCTTCCTTCGCTGCGCAGTTAGAAAGTCAAGAATACAGTTACTTTGTACACTCGGTGCCCTTTTGGTGGTTGAAAGACTCCTGCTTTACTTTTACAGCCTTCTGGTGAAGTCATCGTTGCTGCGCTTCACGGACAATCAAAAAGTGGTGTGTGTGTGTGCTGGCCAAATATGCTTTTAGTGTTTAAATAAAAAACACAACAATAATAAAAACTAAATACGTCAATATTTTTTTAATATTGTAATCATTAAAATTAGTAGCGACTTTATCCCCTCCACATAAAACCCAGGCGCGAGCTGCTAGATTTCGCACACGAGGGAAATCGGAGAGGGAAAGTAAGACTGAAGCCTCTGCAGCGGCATAGAAAAACAATCCCTAGAATGTGCATTGCAAATGACATCAATAAACTCTAGTCACAGTTGGTTTATAATTGGTGGTGTGTTTGGTTACGGATCTGTTTGCTCGTGGAAATGGACTGCGGACCGGTTTTGAATGCCAAAACTGTAGCGAAAATGAAGTCGGCACTGAATTCATTCATGCTAATCTGAAAATTCGCACCAGAGCTGCTCTTTGCCTCGGAGTTCATGGTAAAAATGCATGCTGAAAGAGAACCTGTTCCCTGTCACAGTCTGTCACTCAAAATACACCTGAATGAGGTCTCTCGTAGGTCGGGTTGTGTTATTATGCAGCTGGTCGCCAGGGAAACCACCCCACACCTGCTACTGTGTTTTAAAAAGACAAAAGCAAAGTGGTGAACTTTTTCTGGCATGTGTGGGTATCCTTGAGCTTAAGATAATATTTTAACACTTTCTTTAGCAAAGCTTAAACTAAATTTCCATCGGGCGGCTTTCTGTTTTTGTTTTTTTATTTCGTGTGTATGTTTTGTTTTCATTTTCCAGCACCTGTGTTTTGTGGCTGCCATGGGAGCAGCAAATTGTGCTCCTCATTGCATGCTGTAAAAGAAAAAAAAGTTAAACATGGGGCTTCACCGATAAACGTTATCTGCATTTAATCATTATTTTGTACTTGTAGGTTTTTTGCAAGGGAACAATATCTTGAAAATTCCTCGCCTCTCTTTTTGAGCATTCGCTGCACAATTGATGGGTGAAACGACTCTCGAAAAGAGCTGCAATGTTCTAATGGAACACCATCTATTTGCTGGATCTCAGTCAAGTGTTTTCTGCTGTGGGGCTTTTGTGTTCCCCGTCACTCAAATGCACATTTGCGCAGCCGCGTGAGCCGGCATTCAGATAAACATAATTTAATGCCCCGTCTCCTTTCTTTCATGGAGTTTCATTATTCCGCCGTTGCGTGGCATGTAGGCGTCTAAAAATGCCTGCCTGCTTGCTGAATGGGGGAGTGAAGGGCACTCCATAGACAACTGCACTTGAATTTTGAATGTATTTTTTTATTTTTTTATTTCATCTCCAAAGCTTTGTGATACATGATGCACATTATTTTCTGTACTGAAAATATGATAGAGACACAAATGCTAATTTATGTCAATGACTTGCTTGTACTTGCCAGTTTCAAGCTGTACTTCTCCATATGTTTTTTTTTTCTTTGTGCATGAATTAAATAAGAATTTAAAGTGCTTTGGGTGCTTCTAGTGAAAACCCCTTACACTGACAAAATGCTCCTTTTAGTTTTTTGAGACAAGATCAAGATATTTTTTTTGTTTTGCAGAAAAAGAAAAAAAAAAAGTAGAACTTGATCTAAATCCACAGTAGTTTTCTTTTTCTTTTTCTTTTTTTGACAAATTGAAAAAATGTACAACTTCAACTAATTTTCAAATGACGCCAAGAGATTGAATTGTGTTTTCAAAGTTGTGGCTACTTGACTCCTAAACATCTGCCCAGTACTGTGACAATTAAAAATACCCTTGTCCTCGTGTCAGAATACTGCTTTAAAAGCAGTCTTATTATGTATGTCATAACATTTACATTAATGTAAAATGCTGATGGAATGTTCTAATGTGTAGCCACATCTGCATGGTAATATTATCTATGTCTTTCAGATTTTCTTAATTTTATGTTTGGATATTTCTTGCTTGGTTAATGAAAATCTTTCCCACATTTGGTATTTTGGGAATAATAGTATTTTTTTATAACTTTTTTTTTGTTCCATTTTTTTTTTTTTTTTTTTTTATTTAGTAGAGAAATTTGTATCCATTCAGCATTTTTGGACCATTGATTGATTGATTTTTTTAAATATACTAAAATATCAGATTTTTTTTTTCTGTACTTTTGGGTGTTGATAATTTCATTTAAAAACAAACAAAAAAAGCATTTATTTGAGAAAACTTCTCGCAGTGTCCACACATTTATTCTCCAGGACAAGGACAGCACAAATAATTTTTCCTCTTCTGTTCTTAGTTGACAAACCAATGCATTATCATAATTATTGCTTTTTAGAGTAGAAATTAAACTTCTGAGTAAAAGTATTGTGGTCCAATTATTCCAATACTAGTATAAACACAATTGTTGTACCGTTTTGCAGAAGTGACCTGTTTTGAAGGAGTTTATTATTATTTCTGCTGGTCTGGCGTAACGTTCAGGCTGACTTCCTGCATTATGTTAATTTTGATGAGACAGTTTTATTGTTCGCTCAAGATGGACTCCAGATTTATTCACAATTGCATAACGACATGACAGCTGCGTGTCTGTCGGGAGGTCCGAATGGATTTAGCATTTCTGGACACAGGGAATTCACCTAATCTGTGTGTGGAATCCACCTGTGCGTAATTTGAACTGAGTTGAAATGAGACGGATTCACGACGCCCTCGGAGGATTGTTGGGAGAGCATTAAGCTCTTTCCCAACAGAGACGGTGGAAGTGTTGATTCAGGCGAGCCTGAAAGAAAATCTGCATGTCAGCGTTGAGAAGCAAGCCAACTGAAGAAGCTGGAGCAAGACTTCAAAATTACTCTCCAATCTGACTTGAGCAATTTTCAAGACTTTGTCTCTAGACGCCAACAGTAACCTGCTCACAAATGCACTCCACCGATTTTAGATTATTTACTCTAGATTTCCTTAACGATGCATTCTTTTTTAAACTTCACACAATGAAATACGTTGCATTGGTTTGTCACCTAAAACCTTATCAAAAAACGTAGAATATTGTGTTTGCAGCAGGACGCAGTATGAAGGTTGAAGGCATGAATAGGTTTCCAGGTACTAACCATGAGCATTGTAGGTTTTGTGTCCAAGTTTCCATTGTGTCTTTAAATAAAGTTCATTTACGAGCTCAATTAAATCACAAGTTTTCGGGGATTTCGTATGAACGCAGGTGTGGCGTCTTTTTGGCGTATGTGTGAGTGAACGTAAAAAGCGCTTCTGTGTGGCGGCGTTCACCTTGACGAGCGTAGCTTCAGGTTCCACATGTAAACGGCAGAATTTGCTATTGAACATGAGCAGATGGGGCATTTGTGCAAAAGAAAAGAGCGCAAAAATGGACGCTGAATGGAGAAAGATTGCACGTGTCCGGCTGAATTGTGTTCAGTGGATGTGTACAGAGAAGGTTTTGTGTCGGTATCCGTGTGCACTGAATGGGTTGTGTGAGCCTGCTGTGTGTGGCAAGGGGGCCACATCCATCATAGTGTGTGTGTGTGTGTGATTGGGGGTCCCAAGTTAGGGACTGTGTTCCACATGCCGCTGTTAAACTAGCTTGTGCTGCGTAAGCAAATAAAAATCAGAGTAGATTAGAGTTGACTGGACATATCTGTTTTCAAGTAGAACCTGTGTGAGATATGCATTCGAGTCACGGTGTAGGTCTAAGAGTGGGGCTTGCATTTTTTAAAAATAACACGCCGCATTTATGATAAATCTCCTTTTCCCTCTGTGTGCCAGAGTTTGTGTTCTCTGTGAATATGCATGTTCTCCGCTCGGTTGCTATATTTTGTATGAGCTCTGCTGTTCCCCGTCTCCTGTGCTCCCATTTCCAAACGAGCGTGTCTGTGTTTAGGTTGGAGGTCCTTAGGTGCTTACGCCCCAGTTCTCTCAGAATTTAAATTTTTTTTTTCCCCCCCAAACCGCAGTAGATCTCGGCCCAGATAAAGCCCTTTCTGTGTTTTCGTGCGCACAGGCCACCTTGTCTTTGTCAAAGATCACCACATGTCGAGAGATGTATGTCTGTCTCTCTTTTTTTTTCCTTCTTTCTTTTTCTATACCTCGGCTCATTTGGAGGAAACCTTTCGTGACAGAGTTCATGTTGGATTAGCTCCTGGATTCAGCTTGTTTTCACATCACACGGGTCGTCACATACGGACTTTGCATGACAACTTTTTTTTTTTTTTTCCCCCCCATCGATTTGCTTCAACTCTCAGCTGCGTATTCAAACTTATCCTGTTTCTCCTTTGCCATCCCAAAATCTTCTAGATGTAATTCGTTGTTCTTTGTCGAGTTTTTCCTTTTGCCATGTCCATTCCACTTTTTCAATGCTGAAACATAATGCCACTCTGACTAAAAATCATATTTCCCACTTGATGGAGGTTGATTTCTCAAAGTCAGAATGCAAAGCGAATTTTCTGTACTGCTTTCTGCTTACCTGTTGTCTGATTTAAATCCGACTCTCACCAAGTCTGAATGAACCTGAAGACTTGTCTCCATATAACACAGAAATAGGCTTCTTGTATCCTTGTGCTTCTTTTTGACTTCCTATCTAAACACATCATCAGTTTCTCTACATTTCTTTAGATTCGGGTTGCTTGCTTAAAAGCAGCTTTGAATCAAAGTTCTTAAATCTATGCATTTTCTAAATAATCCCAATCTGGTAGAAGTGAAGTGGCGACAGTTATGGTAGCCACGTGTTTGCGAATGGCAGCATATTGGAACAGAGTAACGATCTCTCCACCCTGAGGCCCACACGCATTCCCTTCTCCGGCCACTCTACAAATGTTCACGCAAACTCTTGACCACAGACCACCACTCGTACCCACACCCACCCACTCTGCTTCCTTCGAGCCCGAATTCAGCCGACGTGGATATGGCGCAGCCATCTTTATTAGGTGACAACCACGCCCCTCTCGCAGCCCCATGCCACCCGCCTGCTGCTCTTTCAAAGCGGAGAGAAATGCCGCGTCCTTCATCCGTCTCCCTTTCCTTCTTTCATGTGGACAGATGTCCAAGATCTTACGCACTGTGACCGGCTGCAGATGGCTTCTATAACGTCCCATCAAGCCGCGTTTTGTAGGAAGCGATGACTGGGCTGTTTCTTTTATGTGTATTTATTTGGTTGTGCTTGTTTTGATGTCATGAATCAATGACTTTGGTGTCCAATCTTCATGCTGATGGTGATGCTTGATATATTAATTTCTTTTACATGTTCTGTATTCAGTAAAACATTAATAAATGCGTCATTTTTTATTTATTTTTTTTTACAAAATTTAGTTTTAGACTGCCTTGCCAGTTTCAGAACAACAACAACATTTTGCACCTTATTATAGTGAAAAAAAAATTGTATCTAGAATATCTTAGATACAGAAATACAACAAACCTTTGCTATCCACTATAGAAATGTGTATTAAAAATTGAACTATGATTTTTTTTTTTTAGTTTATTTACACAGTATGTTTCTTGACTTTAGCAGATTTTTGCTCAAGCTACTGTCTTAAAAATAGTTTCGAGAAACATGCCACTAAAGCATGTTACAACAAAACAAAGTTTTGCTTTTAAATAATCAACAGCTTTATAACAACTTGCAGTCCAATAATTCCAAAAAATGTCCTTTCTGTTCTGTTCATCTCCTTTTCTGGTTCTGGTTAAAATGGAGAATTTTCCCCACAAAAATCATTAAAACAGATCAACTTTGCCCAGTACAAATCTCCAGAGGGACAAATCAAACCTAATTTGATTAAAGTTTCCAGAACAAGAATCCAGAACAAATGGCTTAATAGACAGCAGTTATGCCCCTTCTCTGAGTTTTTCCTTTGGTTTGCCTCAGAGTTTTGTCCTGGTTCCTCTCCTTTAACATATTGCCACTGATTCAATAGTATGCATGGTCGGTGCTTATAGCTCAATTCTAAATTTTGGTATTCGCCACACGCTTGACTCGTCTTCTAAATTGACTGAAAGGTTTTCCAGTTGGTATCATTTAACCATCCAGCCTCATTGTGGGCCTAAAGGGACATTTGAGTCTCTTTCCTGGATAGTACCAGAAAAATGTCAGGACATCTGATTGAATGTGCTTGAAGAACTGTGACACCTTCTTCCATAAAAAAAAAAAAAAAAAAAAAATATATATATATATATATATATATGATTTCATAAGTCCCTGTACTCTAGAACATCAATTTATCAAATGAATTACACTAAAGCAAAAGAGGTGTAAAACTCCATCACATCAATTATATTTTTTACATCGGTTCTATTAGTAACATTAATTTATTTTAATTTATGCCCAAACACCGAGAATCGGGAATCATTCGAATGTATTGCTTAGTTGCAGATGAAAAGAAAACCCCAAAAAGCCACAACAGTCACTTATCAGGGACTTATGCATTGAACGGAAATCCGTTTCTGTAATTTTATTTCCATTTTGTTTCAACTAGTTTTTTGTGAAAACAAGTGGTCTCTTCTGTTGGCTTTCTTACTGCAGCTCTAAGCTTCCTCATAGCTGATGAAACCCAGATTTGGTGATTAAACTTTAACTTATGGATGAAGTAGCAGCTGGACCTAAAGGCCACAGATTGCTCTTGGTTTTCTTCTCTGCTCTGCGTCGCATCGACATCTCATACCTTACACGAACCTGTACGTCTAAATGAAACATTGTGCAGAAGTGCGTCTGCAGTCCTAAATCCCCTTAATGGTAATTTATGTAATAACCTATTTGCAGATACATGAAACCCACCCACGCATGATTCCTTACATGAAGTGTTTCCACTGTTTCTGACTCCATTATGAATTATTCAGCCAATCACACGGCTGAGCAGCCTGAGCTCGGTTCCTGATTGTGACATGCTGTGCGCTCTTAAAACTGCTAATGCCGGACTTGAATGGCACGCTTCGGTTTGTGAGCGCCTGCAAATATTTATGTGGACATTAATGAAACATGCAATTTCCTTGGTTATAATTTTGCAGTGCCTCACGTCACGATTAGCTATATATATATATATATATACATTTATATGTATATATAACTTTTTTTTTTTACCCAGATACTAAAAAAGCAGAATGTTAGCAAGCTGCAATATATTTACTGGCACTACTTGTACTTGAAATTCATCTTTGCATTTTTGTGATTCTTTATTTGTACTTCTTTCTTTCAGAAATGTTAGAATCCAGTAACCTCCTTACCTTTAATGGCCTGGCAAATAGTTCGGGCTACGACACATTCTTATTGGACGAGGAGCGAGGGAGACTGCTGGTTGGAGCTGAGGACTACGTCTTCTCGTTCGACTTAGTCAACATAAACAGAGACCACAAACAGGTAAAACTCCAAACCTCCCCTTCAGTCTGAAGTTTGGTGGTATTTGTGTGTTGGAGAGAAACGCGCTCGAGTTAAATCGCCTCTCCTCTGCCGCCCAAATCCCCTCTGGAATCCATTACTTCATCTCCCTTTCTCTTTGCCTTCATTCCGCCCGCCGTCTGTCTCGGTCCAGACACGGCTGTTCGTAATTCCATTACTCCACCTGGACTAGGTTAACGGTCTTTTTATCTGATTCGGGCTGCTATCAGACACACGGGTCTGACATGGACTTGCCTGCAGGCTGCAGGGAGCTGCACAGGGAAAAGAAACTGATGAAAAATGCATACCCATGTAAAAGAAAAAAAAAGAAAAAAGAAGAGGAAATGTGTCCCTGAATTTCCTTTTCTTTTGTTTACAAGCGTTGCTTAGCATCATTACAGGAAAATGCCAAAAAGCTGCACAGGTTTTTGTGTTAACAAACTGCAGCTGATCCACAGAGGAGATGCAGCACATTATTGGACTAAGGAAATGTGAGAATGTATTAATGCATGAACATGTATGTGCATATATTTCCATTGTCTACTGACATCTGTGTGACCAGGAGAGGGTGGGAGGGGGGGAAGTCTCTGTCACAACTGTGTCCTGAGAGCATAATCATCCTAGATTTACTTAAAGGCAGTTTATTCCTTCAGTGTGTGTCCACAATTAATGCGACACCAGGGGCCACATGTGAATAACAGTGAGATCAAACTCCTCCGAGTCGAGTTGCAAAACACAACTTTCTGACCATATTTGAAGTGAAAAGTACAACCTCATGTTTAAGATTTTTAACGAGAGGAAATTCGAATGAGAACAGCTGCTGACACCCCTGAATATTCTGATCGCTTTCAGTGTATTTTACAAAAAAAAAAACACCTGGCATGTTTTACTTTGTGAAACTTATTCATTTCGATTTGTTTTCCTGTGAGCTGTATTCGCCTCGTTATCGGAAATACGTTGTATAGTGACCTGAAATGGATCGCTTCAAGGCAAATTCAACTGAATTTTGAGTGGAAATGCTCCCCTTTATCCCCCCGATTTGCACTGAGGACTTACGGTTTCCCTGCATTCGTCTCACGAGACGACACATTCGTCTCTCTCTCAACCTCCATTCTAACGTGAATTTGTCTTTCTCCTTTTTGCACAGATTGCGTGGCCCGCCACCCCCTCCAAGAGGGATGAATGCAAGTGGGCAGGGAAGGATTCGGCAGTAAGTCCCTCATTCATTATGGCATCATGTTTGGATTCTGTCCATGGACTGAGTATTCGTTATCCGTTCAATTTTCTTTCTTTTTTTTTTTCTTCTTCTCTCTGAATCTTTTCAGATGAATCTAAAATGTTATTTAGAGTAGAAGTAAGGGTCTCGACGGAGTATTCTTAAAAGGGACAATAGAACTGGAGAGCTAGAAAATTACCTCTGATAAAGGCGATGCTCCATTTCACCTCTGCCACATTTAACCCTCTACGGGCCAGCTCACCGTTTCTCAGCGGCACCTGCAAATAACCTTACGGATCGAGTGTACATGGTGCATAAACGGGGCAAGGACAATGACACTGAGGTGATTGGCTTTCCACGATGAATAGATTAAATTCTGGAGGCGTGTTTTATGTAGCGGACTTCCAGCACGCATGTGAATTTGTATGTGGGAAATCTTTTGTTTGAATTCATGTTATCTGTCACTGCGCGTTGGCTCGCGGGGGCAAATCTGCTCCAACACGGACCGCGTGCGACCGACTTTGTGTGCTCGCTGGTGTTTGGCGTATCTTATCTTTGTGTTGCTGTTTAGAAAGGCCCTCTCGGTGTTGTATCCGATCTCAATTTCACGGTTGGATGAATCTCGAGGGCAGGGCTGCAGGTTTTGTGGGATTATCTGGAATTGCACGCATCCCTTTGAAACTCGGCGGCTCCTCTGTGCTCAGAGTCAACGGCAGATTTCTGGGGTTTCGCTTAAAGTGAAAATGGCCCCTTGCAAAGTTAGAGAGTTTAGGTCCGGCCTTTGACTGGGTCATTCTTATACACAAGGTGTTAGCCCAAACAATCTTACCGGTACTCTGGCTTGTTTTCCCTCTGGAACCTGAACCTCCCGTATATAGCAGCCTTTAACATGTTTATTTAATTGCTTGTACTTAGTTGCACTTATTTACCCCGAATGAACACCCACAGCATGATACTACGACCATGATGTTTAACTGGGTGGTTTTGGGGGGGGTTGTGAGACAATCTGGAAAACATCAGGGGATTTGAATACTTTTGCATTCCAAAGCACATGAGCAGCACACTGGCACTCCATCACACACAGGAAAGAGTTCACAGAATCACACAATAGACAAAGTTAGGTATTTGCATGCTGTGAAAATGTTTACCTTTGAGAATGAGGCGGTGAGAGCAGAGACGGGGGTAAAACACAGAGAGGCCTTGATTAGGACATTACCAAAGCATTCAGAGCTCCCAAAAGCAATGCCTTTCTCTAAACCACAATTTACAGCCATGAAGCGAATGTAACAGCTGCCCCCCTCTAAAAAAAAATGCCCAAGGACTTTATTGCTACTCCTAGCTCAGCGACTGTAACATTGTCCAGGTTGTTGCACCACAATGTACTGAACCGTGAGTTCAGACACACGACTAGAGCTTTGTGTTGAAATTCCTGATGTCATTTGTGATTTGCTGCCCAGTAATCATGGAAAAAGAAAATCAAAATCCAGCCGTTTTCTTGCAAAATGTCCAGTACGTTTTCTGGATTTACTCAGCGATCCTGTCATTTATTTATTTTATTTATTTATTTTTTGTCTTAACTTACCCACACATGTCCAAATCTGTCCACCCATTTCTCTGACGGGGAGTCATGCTCAACACCCTGTCCAAAAGGAGTGATTAAATTTATCCAAAAATGAGTCATTTATTCTCCGTGTGGATTTTGTTTGTCACGGTTTTGTGATCAAGGAAGCGGTTTATTACTGGGGGGCAACGCACAGCTGCACTCGTGTCACTGCTCCCAACACCTGTCAGTGTTTAGGTGCAACTTTACCTACCGCGTAGCTGACGACTCCAACAAAGACGCCCGTGTTAAATTCTTAACACGGTTGACCCTTGAGGGGCTTTATTGAAGTTGATGAAATGCACATAATAGGGCGTGAGAATGATGTGAGCGGACAGAGGGCTTCGGCAGTTCAACGGGAGGAAACAGAAGGTAAAGTCGTTAAGGAACGGAGACCCATACGTTCAAGGCAGCAGCTCTGCATGCAGGTTCAGTCGCATAAATGTCTTACTGACGTTTTTAAATGGACAATATTATTGATACTTTTGACTCATTTTGTGTGAAAATACTAGCTGATCTTTTTAAACATCCTAACTGTTTTTAGTTAGGATGAGTTGCCCACTAAAGTGACTTTTCTTACTGGGAATTTGACACCAAGTCCAATGATTGCAACCAAAATGACAGCGACAATGACATGGCATGCAATTTGAAAGATCATATTCGAAGACTTAATTGTTTTCGTGGTTTGATGTTGGTACCAAATTGTGTTGGTGTTGATTCCTTTCGTGAGACCAGACAGGCGTCCAGTCAAGAAAACGTTCATCCTCTTGCCACCCATGAAAGCATAAATCCCAATTTTTATCTTGTCTGCTTGCAGGCTAACAATCCAGCCATTGAAAGCCAGCCGGCAGTTCTCTCCAAATGTTTTGTAGAGTTCGTCTCTACAAAACGGAGAGAGCGGCCACCCTCTTAAACAAGGAACCAAAGTACATTATTTCTCAGAATGTCAAAGCTTCTCCTTGAGGAAAATTACCAAGGAAGATAAAACAGTCGGAGCTGAAGCAACACTTTTTGCCCTTTTAGAAAAATAACAGAAATTTCTTATGCTGGAGGAAGGACTGCAACTTGTGATCACACTGTTAATTCATGCTGCTCTGGAAAATGTCATCACTTCAACCTGATGCCCCGCATCCATTTTTTTTTTGCCTCGCATCATCACATAATCAGAACGAGGCGTCTGTGAGCTTGAAAGTCTGAACAGATATATGTGTGTTAAAGAGGCAGGGAAAGAAAGGGGGTAATTTGGCTGTCATCTAACGTGACGTGCTCTGTTTTTCCAAATCCTCCTGCAGCTGTGCACCGATTTGTTCGACGGATATTGAGCATGTATTCATAATTGGGCTAACCTGAGCTTAATCTCTTAAACATATGTGCCTAAATCAGCTCCTCAAGGCTGCTAATAAGCCTCCTGCATTAACCAATGGCGCTGATTAGCGCCCTAATAAACAGTCTCACACCGCTGGGACCATCAAAAGTTAGAGGAGAGCCAAACCAAACAGTGTGTGTGTGTGTGTGTGTGTGTAAATTCAAGCATATGGATCATTAAAAGAGCTGCGGCTGATTTCCCTGATTTGACTTCCAGGTGGGGTTGCCTTGATGGAGACTCTGCCTCGTGAGTCTTTCCAAACCAACTGGAAAGTCGCTCATATACTGGATTTTAATCAAAGCTGTTCTCCCAAGCCCGGATACTTTCTGTTTTTAGTCTTTTCTCTTTTTTTCCCCCCTCAGTTGGAAGACACCAAATGCTTATGAAAGTATCCCTACTTCTAAACTTTTTCTTTTACATCAGGAATAAGTTTCTTACATACTCTACCAACCTATGGGAAGCACACAGTGCACTGTTCAGTCTGTCATTAAACTATGGCAAAGGTATTCCACAACTGCAGCCCCACTAACACCGAACCGTACTGCCAAATTAACAGCCCGGTCCAGAAGAGCATAAATCAGAGAAGCAGCCAAGAGGCACATGGCAGTTTTTGGAGGAATGCCAGAGATCCACTGTACACGTTGGCGGATCTGTTGACAGGACAGCTATTAGTTGTCCCCCTGTAAAAGTCTGGCTTTTATGCAAGAGTGGCAACAAGAAAGCCAAAATTGTCCATCTCCAGATGTGCAAGCCTGGTAGAGACATGTGAAACGTGACCTGGCATAATTGGGGTGATTATGGTTCTGGTGGTTCTACAAAATGTTAACTCAGTGGATAAATGTAAATAAAGCCACAGGTTGTTTTTTTTTGTTGTTTTTTTTTGCTGTTTTTTTTTATTGTATGTATGTGTTACTTTCCTTTCCGCTCATTCACTGCTTTTTGCTGATTTATTATCTAAAATTCCTCTAAAATAAATTGCATTGTGACAAAGTATAGAAGTTCAATAGCTATGATTGCTTTTACAATTTTCTTAAAAATGTCTTTACCAAAATGAGATATATTCCTTGTATAAAGTTATCTGTAATGTTAAAGCCCTGGTGTTTCTTTTACTTGTGTTTCAGAAGGAGTGTTCTAATTTCATCCGGGTCCTTCAACCGTATAACCAGACCCATCTGTACATCTGTGGAACAGGAGCCTTCCACCCCATCTGCGCTTATCTGGAAATGGGCAAAAGAGCAGAGGTATTTGATTATTTAATATACTCCGAGATAATTTAAAAGTTCTAGTTTTTTTTTTTTAATCTATTGGTGGATATGCAGACGGCAATTTAAATGAGTGCTTGCTTGTCGTAAAGGGCACCGCCGCCGCTGCAGAATCTGAAATGCCTACCACAGCAATTACCTTCCCATTTGTGTTTTCTTTTGTGTGAGAAAAGATGGGCCTGCAAATAGTCCAGTTGTAGCAGCTGGATATTAAATAACTCTTCTCTTATATTAAAGATTAATCACTTTTCTCAGTAGAGGGCTGCAGGTTAATCAATGCACCAGCATGAGTTCTGCAGACCACTAATGGGCAGAGCAGTGAGTGCTTTCACCATTAAGGCCTTATTTTAGATATTTGAGCTTTAAAAAAAAAAGTGCCATCGCTGGATAAAAAAAAAGAAAATCTTACTTATTTCTGCTCTTTCCTACTTTACTTTACACTTCACTGTTGCAGAAACTGTTGTTGACCTGTGGCAGAGCAGCCCAACTGTGTTATATAAAAAAAACAGCACATTACTCACTGCTCATGTCAGGCTGAATTTGTTTTGCATCCCAGCCCAAAATAGAACGCTATAATGAGAATATATTGTAACTCGAAACACAGACTATAAATGTACCTTCAACCGGGCTTTCATTAGCCTCAAGCTGAACTTTGACCCCCTTTTCACCGCAGGACAACATATTCCGACTGGCCTCCCAATTTGAGAACGGCAGAGGGAAAAGCCCCTACGACCCCAAAATGCTTTCAGCGTCACTCCTGCTTGGTGAGTTTGACCGCCGCCTTCATCACCTCAACGAACGCAGTCACCGTGGAGACGGTTCTTTATTTCTGACTGGAACCACTCGTCGGCAGATGGAGAGCTGTACTCTGGAACGTCTGCTGATTTCATGGGAAGGGACTTTGCCATTTTCCGTACCCTCGGAGATCATCATCCAATCAGAACAGAGCAGCACGATTCACGATGGCTTAATGGTATGATAAACTTTGTTCTTCTTTAAGATAAAAAAATCTTATTTTAATGCTTTAATTAAAACTTTTGGCTTCTTTTTTTAATCTAAGTGAAAAAAACATAAGATAAACCCATTCCTTCGCTTGTCAGTTTTAGGTTGGGACAGATATGTTGTATGCAAAGATTGTTAAGGCCGTATGCCTGGGTCTGTTTTAGCCTCTTTGAAGGAGAAAAGCTTCCTTTAAATGTTAAACTTTGTGTTGGAAAACCACACCAGCTTCCCACAGCTAGAGCTTCCCGTAGAGGAGATGTCATGAGGGAGGGATCAGCCAATAAGAAGTGGACTTTGTTGTGGCCACAGTAGATAGTTGATGGAGGAGATGGCCAACATTTGGACTTCCTCTACAGTTTCTGAGAAGTATTATTATTATTTTAATGAGCAAAACGGCACTGAAATTAAAACGGTCTGAAAAGCAGCCGTTATTTTTGAGAAACCAGCTCCAGCAGCAAAGCTGTGGGAGTTATCTTTTGGCCGAGTCGTAAACTACTCATGAACCAATGAAGCAGGAAAGCAAAACGTCACGGCTTAGAGAATGTAGGTAAATGATCAAAATTCAAAGTTTGGTTAATGCTACGGCATTTGTACTAAATTGTGGCCTTCCTCTTCAGCCAACTGTTAAAAAGCCAACCTTTTGGCTTTTTAAATTTTCAACTTTCATCAATATTTACTTGTCAAGTAAAATTGGATAAGTGTGGTCTAAACCACCAGCACAGCCCACAATTAGAAAAAAAAAAAAAAAAAAAGACACTGCTGATCTTTTCATTAGACTTTGAAGCATTTAATTCTCCCCTAAGCCTCGGGTCTTGAAACATTTCCATTCATGCGCAGACATCAGATATCAGAGCTCATTCAGAGCGCCACTGGATTTTTCTTGTTCTAGTAAGATTAGAGCTGCAGAGAGGGTTATTGACTTCTCAGTCTCTCTGGCGATCTATCACCACTGCAAGAGGACCGAGAGAGCCACAAAAGGTCAGTTCGAACTTTTCCCTCAAGCTGCGCCATCCCTTTTTCCTCCCTCTTTCCCACAGAACTAATCCACTTTCAGCTGTTTTCCTGTAGTGGAGTCAAATTCCTTCCAGTTCCTCTCAATCCCCACCCATAGCATCAAAATCACAAATACTGGTCTCGGTGGTGCTGATTACTGTGACGTATTAATAGGAGTCATTTAGAAGGGAGAAGTCTTTGTTATAGCTCTAATCCCCATCAATCTTTCACCTTGTTCAAACAAATACGCCGGGGATTGCAGCCGTTCGGCTCTGCGAAATCCAAACGGCGTCTCAACAAAGGGAGGATTGTAATTGCGTGGATTACTGGGGAGGGGATCTTCCATTGAGCCTTTATCAACAAGGTTACATGGTACTCGAACGTAACAAGAGCAATACTATGGAATGGATCAGTAATACCAGATGATTCTTAAAGGATTTAAGGTTAAATGGTAGTTTAGAGGTTGCTAGGTTTATTTATGGATTTCTTCACATTCTTATTCACCCTGATATCCTCTGAATAAAGAGCTCTTTTGTCGATAACACGTGCGGTCAATTGAAAAACGCTTTTTTTTCCTTTTTTTTTAAGCTTAAAAAGATTTCTGATGGTGTACATTTAGCAGGCCGTGTTCGTCGTAAAAAGGTCTCGAGAAGTCTACATGATTTATAACGGAGTTCTCGCACCAACGCGGGCGATTATAAATCTGCTCCCCACTTTGGCCGCACTCTCCTTTTTCACGGCTACTCCATATCCTAAAAGGCTGCAGCGATGTAACATGGCACTGCTTGTTTCTACCCAGCTAACCCCCAAGCTTTTCAGACGGAGGCTCGATTTACGCTTTGTGATGATGCCGTTAGTGGTTGTGGCAGCTTTCTGCTCGCTAGTTACCTAAATTCAGGCTTTTCCGAATCGCCTTGATATTTTCTCAAACTTAAGGTCATTATATATTTATTCAGTTTTTATAAGAGCCATGCGTTTTTTTGTGAGGATGTGGTATGGAGATGGGGGGCTTTTATTGAATCTGGATCTGGAGCACTTATGGCACAAAGTGTGGGGCTGTTAGGAATTTACCGAGGTATAACTCAAAATACAACCGAACCGATTTCGGAGTCGTAACATCAGAGTACTGGATTTGAAATTGGAATTTAGAAATAATTATGGACGTCATAATCTGGATTTTTGATGTCCCTGAAACCTACCAGAGTCATTTATGAATAAACATTTGAAGATGCCATGTCCTGGATAAACATTTCATTAAATGTAAAAAAATTAATTTTGCTCTAAAACGAGTTTCTGCTAAAGATTTATCTGAGTTGAAACAGCTTCTGTCTAAAATAAAAGATGTATTTTTATGTGAAGCAACATTTTTGCTCCCCATGTGTAACCTCTACATCTCGTAGTCGAAATGTGCTTAATTTCACAGTGTTATCCAGAAGGTACTCACAAAGATCAAAGTATTTTCCTTCTTTTCCCCAGACCAAATGTACCAAAAAAAGTTCTTGCTTCACGAAAGATTATACAATTGTTGTCCCCAACAGGAACAGTCAGCTGGGAAGCTGTACTAGCCAATGCCATGGAATATCATACAAATATCATGAAGAGAAAACCGAGATTTGTTACAATGATGATATAAATTCAGTACACATAAAAGTCAAATAACATATGTACAACAGACACTATTAATTGTTTTGTCAGGAAATCAGATATTTCACCTAATTTCACCAATTAGGACATCCCGTAACATTACAGTAGGCAAGTTAAGATATGCTTTAATAATGTTTTTTTTTGTTTGTTGTTTTTTTTTTTGTTTGTTTTTTTGCTCCAGACCCCAGATTTATTGGTGTAAACCTGATCCCTGAAAGTGACAACCCTGAGGACGACAAGATCTTCCTCTTTTTTAAGGAGAACGCAATGGACGGAGAGCACACCGGGAAGGCTACGATTGCCAGGATCGGACAACTGTGTAAGGTAACAACACACACAAACAGAATAAAATCCCTCTCATGATCTTCATCGTAATAACACCAGTCCCATTTAATTCTGCTCGAGGTATTTCGGGTGCATGTAGAGCTGACAGAAATGTAATTCCTCTCTGCAGAATGACATGGGAGGTCACAGGAGCCTCGTGAACAAGTGGACGACTTTTCTAAAGGCTCGTCTCATCTGTTCAGTTCCCGGGGTCAATGGCATTGATACACACTTTGATGAACTGCGTAAGTGTGGGTTCTTAATCTGCAAAACTGAAAAAAGAAAAAAAAAAACGTTGAGCATCCGTTTTAAAATGTTCTCTCATTTTTATGTCTGATTTCTAGAGGATGTATTTCTCATGAGCTCCAAGGACCCAAAGAATCCAGTTATCTATGCCGTATTCACCACTTCAAGGTACAGACCTTAAACACAATGACCTTCAGTCTCTGCTTTAAGGGCTTAAATTCTCAAATAGCGCGACGAATTCTGGCCATATCGTATTTGTTTCGTCAATTTCCTGCCAGGAGATCAAAAGGAGTTGATTTATTTCCGTTGGCAAATCGAGTTTCTTTGTATGTTATAAACATAGGCTTTATATTTTCTATTAGGTAATCATTAAATAACTTTATCTTTTTGTTTTTTAGGGTGTAATTTAGTTAGCATTTCAAGCTCAGCGGAGAATGTGATCGACCAAGCGTGGTCCAGTCGAAATTCCCAGACAGCACTCCTCTAATTCACTTACAGGTGTCCTACGGTTGTTTCCCCTCTCCAATCAAAAACCTCTCCACTTCTCTGCTTAGGAATTACTTTCATCCAATTCCCCCATTCCTCGCTACCTGTCCCCCACCCGCATCCCCACCCATCTCATCGAAACCCTGGCAAACCTTGCCGGGGAAATCGCATTACGGAGCATGAGGGAGCCAGAGAAACATGATATTCACTTAGCAGGAATGCGCGTTCCTTCCCTGGCCACCACCCACAGCCGTGAATGGGGATTTTCTCAGGGGCCGGGTGTGGCTCTTTTTAAGCATGTGGAGAGGTGAATTCATGGGGAAGGGCAGATAAATGAACTGAAATGGCACAGATGGTGGCACTTATCGTGGTGATGGTACATTTGCATTCGGGGAAAGGAGGGGGGGCCCCTTTTTCTGTGTCCACTGCTGTGTTTGAGGGGCTTCAAAAGAGGACAAACACACACGCCCTCCCCCCACCCCCCCTCGCCTCCCCGTCAATCACAGCCAACGATAAGACGAGCTGAATGGAACAGCGGTGCGGGCTAACACATACGGACAGGCGCCTCGCGACGCCACACCCGTATGGCTTTTCTCTGCTGAGGCTGGCGCGCGTTGGCGGGCGTCCACCTACGTGTTCGCACGCCTGCTGCACAAAATCTCACACACATACACACACACACACACACACGTGGGCTGTAAAATTCAATTATGGGGCATTGAGGAATTAAAGGGGTTTAATTGGTTTTCTAAGTGGCCGATTTTCAGAGATGAATAGACCAGACACTCAGAAGGAACTGACTTTTAATATCACTGCTTAATGAGGCACACGGAAGCCGTAACTGACAGATCAATGTTGGAGTGTGCCCCTGCGTGTGTATGCATGTGTGCGCGCGTGTGTGTGTGTGTATTTAGCATATTATTTTGGTTGTGTGTCTGCACAAACACATAACCGCTCGTCTTCCCGAGCGCGCATATTGGAGTGTCTTTTCTTGCCCCTGGAGTTAATTGAATTTCTTTGTAATTAACATTTCCAAATGCTAATCCATTCATCTTCCATGCTTTGGTGGATAATGTTGGCCGTGTGTGTGTATGCCAGCCACATCCCTAATTAGCCGGATACAAATTCCTACCGCAGTCAGCAACACAAAGGACATCTTGAATGTTCCTGAGACATTTGGTTCGTAAGATGTGCTGAAGATCTGCTTCATGAAACAAAATCTCACATGTGGGCATCTGGCAAAAAAAAAAAATGAATTAAATGCTGGATGTAAGTGAGTAAACTTTAGAATATTTTTAGGAGCTAACAGACTAAATCAAATAATAATCCAATGGTGAAATCAAAGGTTCCGACTACACATTTTTTTATGTCGAAACTCAACGTTTTTCCAGACTCAAGGTTATAGTTTTTATGTGTATAGTGGTTGGGTAGCTGGGTAGGAGCCCTGTAAAAAAAAAAAAAAAAAAAAAAAAAGAAGTTTTAAACATGACTGAATGATAATTGCCTTAAGTTCAAATTATCACTGTATCATTGTACGATTATATAATATTCATTGGGAGTTACCAAATTCCCCATCTAGATGAGTCGATGCGTAAATTGCTGCAATCTGTTTGACCCTACAAAGCATATACCGGATAGGTGCCCCTTCTCCCGCCCCCCCACCCACCCCTACTCTGTTTTTTCCACATGACTGTTCTTTGCCTGTTTGGAGCTCATATGAACAGGGAAGGCGAAATCCATCCATCTGGCACAGGCAAAGGCTAGCAAAAATATTGGAAGGGATTTTAAGAAAAGCTCTCTAGCAGGTCTTCGGTTTTGTTGGTGGCGTGCCCAAATTCCTGTCTGTTCTCACGGGGCTGAGAACAGTCAGAGAGAAGTTCCAATCTGTCATCTAGTACTTAGGTAATGACAGCCTCGCGCCTCTCCATCTTTGTGTGATGAAGGGTCATTTTGTTGTCTTTCCTCGGTGTTCCGCAAGACCCTAATCCCGGCCTTGTGCCCAATCATTTATGAATCCCCCTTGTTTGTCTATAATAAACCTTTCCTCCCCCTCCCCGTTTCTGCATAGTTTTGCACTCTCACCCTTCCTGAGTTTGACGTTCTCTCTCCACAGTAACATATTCAAAGGCTCGGCGGTGTGCATGTACAGCATGGCTGACATCAGGAGGGTTTTCCTGGGTCCCTATGCCCACAGAGATGGGCCCAATTACCAATGGGTCCCTTTCCAAGGGAGAGTGCCCTACCCCCGCCCTGGCACTGTAAGTGTTGAGTTGCAGAACATAACCTTTTTCAGAGAAATGCATATGTAAAACCGCTTGAATTATTATTTTTTTTAACATTTTAGTGCCCCAGCAAAACATTCGGAGGTTTTGATTCCACCAAGGACCTTCCAGACGATGTCATCACCTTCGCCAGGGGTCATCCTGCCATGTACAACCCAGTGCACCCAATTGGGGGACGGCCCATCATGGTTCGAACGGATGTGGACTACCAGTTCTCCCAGCTAGTGGTGGACAGAGTCGAAGCAGAGGACGGGCAATACGATGTCATGTTCATAGGCACAGGTACAATCCTTCGTCACGCGTGGCAGCTTCGTCCGATAAAAGCTTTTAGTTAATTTTGCACTTTTCTTTTCTTTCAATCGAAGCAAATTAGCCTGAAACAGACTCACGGTGGCTTCTTGCAAACACACACAACAACAGACATGATGGTACACTGAGATTTTATGTCCTGGAAAACACAGAGAAGCATGTCATTTTAAAGTGGAAAGAAAAGAAAGCAATGTTTTAAAACTTTTACAGACAAAAAAAAACAAAACTGTGGACATCTTTTAAATCTGCAGGTCTGCGCCGAACGTTATCTAAACCATTCCGTTGTGTTTTTTTTTTTTTTTTTTTTAGGAATATTGTCAAACCCTTCCCTATTGTTCTAGGGTATCTAGTTCTATATTTGAGTAGTTTTCACGTCTCTACTAGCAGCGCCACGGAGCAACTGGGTTTATACACTGAATAAATGACAAATGCACTCTACACTTTTAGGACTTGTATTACGGTAACAATTTTTAAACCATTTCTAATTTTTCTCAATTATGCGCTTCACTGTGTTGGCCTGTGACATGGAAAAAAAAAAATTCTGAAATAGTACAAGACACTACATTTCCTACTACAGTACATCTGCTAGAACCAGCTGCTGGAAGAGGGGGGGGAAAATGCAGCATCTGCTGGGCTAACCAAAAGATCCATCCCTAAATGGTTGTTCTTTGTTGGTCTTAACTGCTGTGAAGTGATCAGAAAATGAGTATTTATGTCTCGGTTTTGTTCTCATGACTTCTGCCTCAGCTCCTCATTCTTTCTCAAGCTCACTTTACCACAGCGATTTTGACCACACTCGATCAATCTATTCCCCCCGCTGACAGAAGAGGGGCATAAATGGCCGAGTCGTCTCACATTTAAAATGCTTAAATGCACCGTATTGGGCAATGGAGGAGTGAAATGACTGAGAGAAGAGATGCATGGGGGGATTTAAGTATTTGGATCAGTTGACCTAGTCTAGAAAGTTAAAAAAAAACAATGAGTCAGACGCACTTTGTTATATTTTTATCTGTTTTCTTCAGATATGGGAACAGTGCTAAAAGTGGTAACGATTCCCAGAGAGAGCTGGCATGACCTGGAGGAGGTTGTGCTCGAGGAGATGACCGTTTTCAGGGTAAGACGTCGAAAACGAAGCGATTCTACCAGATTGTCCGTATTGCAGATCTTTTGGTTTTTTTTTTCTTCCACCTCCGTGTTTTTCATCACTCGTATTGTGAACTTCACTGCCTCGTGTTTGTTTTGCGCAGGAGCCCACTCCCATTACGGCTATGGAGCTTTCCACCAAACAGGTAAAAGCTTGTTTTCACACGGCATCGTTACACCATAAATGTTCAAGCCAAGTGATTGAAGAAGCGCTTGTTGGTTTTTCACCAAACGGAGGTCACGTCCCTCCTTCCAACAACAAAAACCCACAAGCGGCTTCTTTTCTTTGTGAGTAATTCTCCAGTCGAGCCACGCGGGGACGTTTAATTTTACGTGCTCGCCTTTCCTTTCACTCCCACAGCAACAGCTGTACCTTGGCTCAGCCCTGGGAGTATCACAGATGTCCTTACACCGCTGCGAGGTGTATGGGAAAGCCTGCGCCGAGTGCTGCCTGGCCAGAGACCCTTACTGCGCTTGGGATGGCGCTGAGTGCTCCAGATACTTTCCTACCGCCAAGAGGTGGGAGCTTAGACGCATTGAAAACTCCTCTTTAAGCTTTGTTTGTCCTCTGAGAATTTGCTACGGCCGTATGTCTTTTCTTTCTAATCACGTCAATGAATATAGTCGCTCCTCTACACCTGCAAGCTGCATTTGAAGGTGTGGCTAAAAAAAAATCAAACAAAAAGAAAAGAAAAACATAGACACAATTCACATGCCAGACCGCCTAAACATGGAAGTGATCAGATTATTACAGACAGACACACACACACACACACAAAACAACTCTCGTTAAATACGCGCAAGCACAAGTATGCATTCCAAGAAATACAATCCGGGAACCTGGGTTAGTATTCCTGCCAGCAGCAATTTTGTGTCCATCACCCCACAGCCCAGGCTACACACGCACACACACGCACTCATAAATATACATACTCCAGCTCACATGCACTAAATTATAGCCAACAGGAGCTGTCTGACCGCTTCACCCTGCAGCCAGGAGGTATGAACACCCTCAAATTACCCGGCGCTGTAACCAGCAGGCTTGAGCCGACCGCTGCAGCTCTCGCACACATCGAGCAACACCAGCCGTCTGTCTCATTCATCCAGGACTTCTCACACCAGCAGAATTGGGCCAGTGAGCTTACTCCAGCCTGGCAGGGTGACAGCCGAGATGGCACACCCCATGGTTAAAGGCCAGGCCTGGCTCCTCTCAGGTCTCGTCGACACGGCACATAGTTTTCCTCCCTTGAACAAGAAAGGGACATAAAAAGACAGAAATGCCAACCCACGAAATGCACAGAGAGTGTTTGAGGAGTAGAGAACACGTTGTTAAAGCAGGGAAGAGGAGAGAACATCCCTTATTTACATTTTTTATTTTTATTTTTTTTTGGATTTGAAAACATATTTTCTTGGAATTTACGTGATAGAGCAACACAAAGTAGTTCATGACGTTGAATAAGACTTGATAAGATAGATTATGCATTTGTCATTGGTCCCACACTGCTAAATAAAAATGCAATCATTTTTCCCTGCTGGACAAAACTGTTCCCACAGCATGATGCTGCCACTACCATAGACAGATCTCGTATCGACAGTGATGTGGAGTCGAGTTCTTTTTGCCATTTTTCCATAAACGCCAGAGTAGTAGTGTGCATGTCTAATTCTCTATAATTTCTCCAGATTAATTATAAAAGTTACTGTGATCCTCTTGGTTTCTTCTCCAATTAATGCGCCTCTTGCTTAGGTGGCAGTCGTGCCACGCTCTGTTCATTTTCAGATTGCAATTGCATTTGATTTTATTTCTGGGTGCCAGAATAAAGAGTTAAAAAAAAAAAAAGAAGCATGTATCATTTTTCTTCTAAGTAGCAATTATACACTAATTTGCATTTTATAAAATTCCAAAAAATGTTTGTGGTTATAATGTGACCAATTTTGAAAAAAAAAAAAAAAAAATTCAAAAACATTATTTACCGACCATTTTAACAAACTTTTTGTGTCTTTTTTGTTTTGTTTCTGCTGCTCAGCGTCTTTCCGTTCAGCCCTCATGTTGAGCTCACCTCATTTTCTTCTTACATCACGAGTCGGCCTGTCAACAGTTTTAAACCGTGACAGTTAGAGGCGAGGGGGGGGGGGATAATGGGAGGGGGGGACATTCACAGCTAGTCAGTAAAGCCGCACTATGAAAATGCTTCACCATTATGTTAGAAGCCCAAATGACGTAGTGGAATTTCACAAAGAGATGACAAAAAAAAAAAAAAAAAAGAGGCTTTTCTCAATGGCAAAACAGTTCAGAATGTGTCCCGTAACATTGGCTCCGCGGAGGGAAATGAAGTGAGGCATTGCCTTGATTAGCAGGCTTACTTTCTCTCCAGATTCTAGGGTTTATTGTTTATTTTTGCTCCATTTATGCGAATAAGCAGTGGAATGAAGCGTGAACTCCATGCCATTCTTCAGCTGCGTTGGGTAACATTACCCTCTAGTGTTTGAAATCGAACAGTACATGACAAAAAACTAGTGGCAAGGGGTCGGTATAACATGGATTTCTTCCCTGATGTTCTCATTGCCAACAGTCTTTTAAACTGTCGTTTCAACCACAGGAGAACCAGGCGACAAGACATCAGGAACGGAGATCCGCTCTCGCAGTGCTCAGACCTTCAACATCACGGTACTCAAAACAACTACTTCCCACACACGCGCCATCTTCCATTGATAATTTCTCTGACTGTTTTTTCTTTCGTTAGACAACGTGGATGGTTTGGGAGGCAGCATAGAGGACAGGAGTGTGTTCGGCGTGGAAAACAGCAGCATGTTTCTGGAGTGCAGCCCCAAATCTCAAAGAGCGCTGATTTACTGGCAGCTGCAGAGGCCCAATGATGATCGCAAGCAGGAGGTTTGTGTGCGCATTTGTGCGAGCATGTGCCGTTTTGTGTCAAATGGGGAGCATCTTTGAAGAACGGGGACATTTCTGGATGTGCCTTTGCAGTATAGATTATAAGCGATAAAAAAAAAATCTATAATTTTTGCAGATAAAATGACTTTTTACCCCCTTGCCCTATTCTCTGAGCCAAAACCTTTGTTATCTTTAGTCTACGGAACTCAAAGTGCAGAAAAAGCCATGGGTGTGGATGTATAGGGTCGCTTTCTTGACCCGAGGATGTAACCAATTACGTTTTGAAAAGATTGGCGCTGTGGCGTTATTTTTCTAGCTGGTCAGTGAGAGCGTGTTGTTTCAAGATCTGGCAAGAGACAGAAATGGGATACAGGAAGCCGAGTTGAGCTACAGAGCAGTGGGTCCGAAGGTTTATCTGATGCAAAACAAAGACGTTTTATAAGTTGACCTGAACGGATATTACAGCTGGATTAGAAACACAGAATATGATATGTGTCGATGTAAAAAAAAAACGAGCGGGCAGAGCCTTCCCTTAGCCTTTTTCAGCGCCACAAACTGCAATTGGGATTTTATGTTATGGCACAACAGGAAGTGGTGCATAAAGTGAAGTCGAAAAGTCGGGATACATGGTATTTAAATATGACATAACAGTGACAGGTGACTTTGCGCACCGCTTCGTCGGCAGTCGTCTTAAAGTTGCTATTTGTTTAAATACACAACAAAGAAATTGGGTGTAAATGTTAGTAACGGGGCGCTGTGCGGCTCAGTTTGCAGTGGCAGGCTGCCGATCTTAACGCACTTGGGTTCAGTTTCCAGTCTCGGATCATTTGCTGCATGTCTTCCCTTTTCTCTCCCCCTTATTTCCTGTCCACTTCCTGTACAAGAAAGCCCACTACAGCCTAAGACATAAAAATAAAAAGTTGGTCCGTGAAAAGTTGTGCATAGATTAAATGTGGTTTAGACTCATTAAGCTTCCTCTGTATTGCTCCTAATTTGTGTTCTTGTTGCGTCTGTGTTTCTGTGTCAGATTAAGATGGATGACCGGGTGCTGCGCACAGACCAGGGTCTGCTGATCCGCAGCCTGTCCCTGTCTGACACGGGAGTCTATCACTGCCAGGCAGTGGAGCACGGCTTCATTCAGCCCCTGCTGCGTCTCAACCTGCAGGTCATCCCCACCCAGAGACTGGGGGACATTCTGCCCGGGCTTCCCAGCGCAGGGGCCGGCGCAGGTAACTCGGCCAAGCACAGGGTCTGGTACAGAGATTTCCTGTCTCTCTTAGACCACCCGGAGCTGAACAGCGTGGAGGAATTTTGTGACAGAGTTTGGAAGAAAGAGCGCAAACAGAAGAAGGCGAAAGCTCCCAACAGCAACGGCAAACCTGACGGTGCCCCGAGCTCCGCGGTGCGACCCAAAGCTGCGGCCCCCACCGCTCAGAAACAGCAGGCCAGTCCGCCAAACAGCAGGCCGTGGCTTCAAGCCGGAGATCCGGTGGGGGAGGGGCCAACTCGGAGCCAGAGCAACCAGAAAGGTCAACCGAATCTGAGCGCGGCCCCTAAAAGTGGCCCGAAGACGCAGAACGGAGCAAAGGCGCAGGGCGGGTCGCAGGTCGCGGGGGGCGCTCGGGTCAGCAGCCAGCACACGGCAAAATGGAGGCGGATGCAGGAAAACAAGAAGGGACGCAACAGGAGGACCCATGAGCTCCAGAGACCCCCACGTAGCGTTTGAGAAAAGGAGCTGGGATGCACACCTTCAAGCAAATCTACACACGTACAAGCACAAAGCCATGCATCAGCATCAGCTCATACTATGGGTTGTGAATCCAGTATAATATAAAAAAAAAAAACATAAAACATCCAGCACATTTTCTGACATAACATACATGAACTACATCCTTGTAACAAAAGCAAGACGACTGGACAGGACTTGTGAAAAGGACGAGCAGAGGATTGAAAGCCGGGAATGCGTTCGACAAAGTTGCAAGAACATCCCTGTTTGCCTGGGAATACATTCTGGCAGACGCTCTTTCAAACCTCCTGTACATAAGCTACAAATATAAGACTGGGACTGAAAAAAAAAAAAAAGTTAAGTCACGGATTTGTCTGACTTCTATCGCTGACGGGACAGCCGCAGAGACGTTCATACATTTGCAGACATTTTGCGCAAAACAGAAACGAATGATCCACTGCGACCTGCTTCCACGTGTGAACTTGATACACTAGGAAAGTGTTTGGAAAAGTCGTATTCTGAAGAACTTTGTAAGGAGAAGAGCAGAGCAACAACAGCGCCCTCAAAGCGGGGAAAGAGAAGGGTTCACCTCGACGTGTGCACGGCTTGCACCAGTTGTCCTCAAACAAAGAAGAAAAAAAAAAAAAACAAAGGAATCATGCAAAGTTATACCACTGTGCAGACCAAGTTCTTCATCATAACCAATTCCTCTGAGGCTGGGAAGGCATTGTGCATGTTGTTGTCAATCAATATTTTAATAAGCTATTTTCTTTACTCCTTACCTTATGAGAGTCTGAGTTTCCTGTTACGTTTGCTTCCTTTTTCGCAATCTGCCCTCGATCGAGGTGCACAGATCCTCTAAAAAAAGAAGACAGTTCCTTGCAAAAGTACTCGCTTCAGTTAAGCCTTTCGCAGCAAACTATTTCAAATACTCGTGTATTTTCAAGATTTTATAGCCCAGCATAAAGTTGCACATTACTGTGAGGTGGAAAGAAATGGACACGTGGCTTTCGATTTTTTTCTATTAGTAATTTTCTAGTAATTAATTGGCCCCTAATTAATGTGACTTGATAGTTTTCCAACAGACAGCAGATTTTTTTCATCTGAGATGTTGATGTTTCCGCGATCTCCACATTTGGTTGCTTTTCTGATTGTGCTCTTCCTCACCAGCCTGTCAAGTTAAGCTAGTCTTAGGGGTTTGCAGCTGCCATGTACTCCTTTGATTTTCAGGTATCAGATGAAGCATCACTCTATATTTGGCCATAGCTTGGGATGTAGTTTCATAGCGTAACTTTACTTTAAACTTCTCCTCAACTTCTTCAACCTGTCTGCCACGTTCCTTGGTCTTCATGATGCTGTTTGTTCAATATTGTCCATTAGGAAGCCTGTGAGGCCTCCACAGTTTAGCTGTATTTACATTGATAATAACGTACACAGAGGTGCACACTATTAATTAGGTAACTTCTAAAGGCTGTTTGTTGTTTTTCTTTTTTTTTCTTTTTTTTTTTATATTTACGGGTATCAACATTAAAGGGTGCTGAATAAAAATGCATGCCACACTTTTCAGATTTGTCCTTGTGAGAAAAGTTTGGAGAAGCTTGCATCCTATTCTTTCCATTTCACGACTGTGTCCACCACTTTGTCGTAGCGGACGAAAGCGTGTCGAGGTTTGTCGTCGCGACGAGACAAAAACGCGACAAAGTTTAGGAATGCTATTGTAAGGCACTGCCCTGTTCTTTATGTGCATAATCCCATCTGCCCCCTGAATTTCCTGAGTAACTTATGATGTTAATACTTTTTTTTTTTTTTTTTAATGAATAAAAACTGGGACAAAAATCCCAGTTCGCAGCTATGCTGAAAACCCAGTCTGAATTGCTTTGTGTACATATATACATCAACCTTAACTATCTGTGTATATACAGTAAAATTACAGTACAAGAGCACCATTTAATTATTATTTATTGTTCTTTTTTTTTCGTGAAAGGGTTGGATTTATTTTTGATATATTTTTGCTCATCAGTGCATTTGCAAGAACGATGGCATCAGCAACCAAGTCTAATTACCGGACCAACTGGCTAAAGTTTTATTGAAGAGCGTAACCCCTTTTGTAGGAGGTGGGGGGAAGGATAAAAGTGTCAACATTTTTGTGGCTTCACTAATCTCATTTTTGACAACGATAAGCACAATTTTGATCTCTCTTGCCTTTCGTCATGTCCTCTTTCTCTCTCTCTCTCGACCCGTCCGCCACGTCCTCGTTTCACCTAGTAGCTGTTATGTGTAAGATAATTCTCCAAACTGAAAAACATTAGCTGTGAATCTCTGTAAGAAATAGTGGAGAATATTGTTAAATCTAGTCTGAGGAGAAGACTCGTTATACTGCATGTGAATGCTACCTTACAGTAAGTGCATCTTTTTCTATCGTCTTTTTACGTGTTTTGTGTGAGAGCTACAATTCCCTTGAACGTTTTTTTTTTTTTTTGTCTTTTTGCCAAAACAGTGATATGAATGACAAACATTCTGGCCAAAGCCGTTGAGGATCTTTCCCCCCCCAAAACCCCCTTAACCTTTGATTCGAAGATGGCATCTACTGTGTCCTCCCCCCTCTCCTCAACTTCATGAAAGTAAAGTGTTAATACAATAAATTAGAGCATATCTTGTTCCGCAAAAGCACTCGGAAGTTTGTTTCTCCCTGAGATTTAGAAGTATGAGAGAGCAGAGAGTTACCGCTGCTGTGACACAGTTCTTTCTGGCATGCATTCAGTTGTCTAAATAAACATCTCCGTTACAAAAAAAAACAAAAAAAGTTTCTGTGCTCTCCTTTCTTACAAAAAATTCCTACAAAGTTTAATTCAGGGAATGTTTTTGTGTGTGTGTGCGTGTGTGTTAGTGTAACAGGCTCATTCTAGTTCAAAGCTTTGAACTGCCAATCCCACCGTGTTGCCCGAGGCTTCCTGAACCCTCGTCAACCTGACTGAAGTCTCCTGGTAAGTTATTTAGTGTAAGAGGCTAAAAGGGCTTGACTAAGGTCAAATAGGAGCAGAGCTTTGGGACGTATCTTGTTGCGTTGGCCGCGCTGACACATGTGCATGGCTTTTGAAGTGCCTTGAGTGAAGCTAAATGTGAAATTAATTGTCAAACAATGAGTACAAACATTTCAAGCCATGAATTAACCCTCGAGTTTTGTGTTTGATGTTATATTTGACGAGGCAAGTTGGGCTTGGACGGAGCCACTACAGTAGAGGCACTCGACGTCAGTCCTCGAGTTCCAGTGTCCTTCAACTTTTAGATACGTCTCTGCTTGAGCACACTTGAGTCAAATAATCAGGGGACTCTACGGCAGGACTCTGGAAAACTTGCGGAGGAGGAGATTCAGCCGTTTGACTCGGGTCTGCTGGACCGGGAGACGTCTGAAAGTTGCAGATGCGTTTTCAACTCCTTGAGGACTGGGGTTGAAAACACCTGCTCTATGGCGACACCCAGTGGTTCATTTACAATATTGCTGTTGCAGCCAACTCCAGTCTTCGGAGAGCAGCGCCCTGCTCACTTTTTTATATCTTAAAATAGGAAGTAATACAATTGTTTATATTTAATTTGGATCAGTGGTGAAATTCACTTAAAAGAAGTAAACATGTCCGTGTAGAACAATGTGCTATAGGACGATTTTAACTTCTGAAAACATCCTGAGTTCAAGTCCAGTAGACCTAGTGATCTGTATGTGTCACTTCTAAAGTAGAATAAATAAAATAGCAATTTCTATAGCGCTGTGGAAAAGGATGTGTCACCTTACAGATTATGTTTTTGCTAGTTTGTCATACATACATGCGCCAGACCATGAAGCCTTTTTTTTTTCATGGTCTGGAATTATTTATTTATTGTTTTTTGATCAGATGAAGATAACCCGTGTAAGTAAAACAGTCAATGAGGAAAATATACCAAGAATAATCTTTCAAGACGGTTAAAAACATTAGAACTGATTTGTAAACAAATGCCTCCTCTTGCATTAGTGTGATGGATGTTGGCAGAAGGCTGCAGACAGGCCGACTGGTAATGTATGCAAGTGGGAAATCTACTGCCTAGAGAGAAATGTGAGCACAGGAAGGTTTTTCTTCTGATTTCAACTAAATCTGATCATTTGGCCTCGTTCACTGAAGAATTCAAAGAACAAAACGTGCCTCGACTTCAATGTGAAGCCGATTATCTTCCGTCGGTTGAGGCTGAAAAAGCACGACGTTCTGAATCACTGCACATTTGCTGAAGAAGCACTGTGGGAGCGGAGCCAACATTTTTCATAATATGTTGCTCTTGAAACATATGCATTTAACATGCTTTGTTAAATGCATGAAACATGCATTTAACAAAGCTCTGTTTGATCTACTTGAAGGGATGAAAATATTATTGCCACAAGATCACTGGACTTGTAATTCGCATTCCAAAAATAGCTTGATTCAATTGCATTTGAAGTATATTCTGAAAAAGCTAAATCTTGCAAGGTATTTGACTCTCCAGCGCTTAAGATGCAATATTTTGAAAGTTTAATTAACTTAAGTGCATTAAAAAAAATGCTCATTTTTATTTTTAATTCTTTGATAATAGAGAAGGATTTAAGAAAAAAAATATTTATATCATTTCTTTAGCTTTATTTTATGGTATTTTGAAAATATATATTCTGAAAAGTCTTATTTATTTCCAAATGACTGAACTAAATGCTGCGTTAAACCTGTCTTTAAAGAAAATAAAATTTTTGAAACTAAAAAATTAAAGAACAACATGTAATAGATTTTTTTTCTCTAAACACGTTCAGTAATTTTGCTTTCGTTTTTTTTTTTTTTACAAAAAGCTGTGAAACAAATAGCTGGGGGCGGAAGGATTAAAAAAAAAAGTAATTATCCAAAGAAACCACCAGGGGGCTCCGTTTAACACCCCCAATGGTTCCTTCCTATTATACATATCATTGCTCATTCATCTTTTTTTTTTTTTGTTGCTTTTTTATAATTTTGTGCTGCATTACCCTGACCTATTCTAAAAGTGAAACATGAAATCAAGAACACAATAAGGTCATGGGCAAAAACGGAGCAGCACGTGTGTGTTTGCTGGTGTCAGCTGCAGTGATTAGACTGCTGCAATCATGTTTCTGTCCTCAGGGTTCATGAATTTGCCGGTTACCATAACAACTGTCCTTGCATGTGCTGAGTGTTTGTCTTAGTCTTTACAAGAGTCATTTTCAGCTGCACAGAGCGAAAGTCTGTGCCTGTATTCAGCAGATTTTTTTATTAGCGTCTCTTTTTGTATCGCGCGTGCTCTGCACACACTCCAAGCTGCTTTCTTCCTACACCAGTATTTCTCGTCAAGTATATTCAGGACTTTACCCATTTAACATAATTGAATACTTTAGAAGATTTCTGATTGGTAGAATTTCGAAACCAATTTATCAGACCAGCGGGCATGAGATAACGACCAATCTGTTACATCTTACAACACCCTACGGAGAGCCGAGTATCTCTGGATGCTTATGTAAACTAATTTCTATGGGCTCTAGACATATTACTTTAACAAAGTATTGTGTTGTGTGTGTGTGTGTGTGTGTGTGTGTGTGTGTATGCGCCTTCACAACCAGAACTGCTCATAAGTCTTGAAAGTGGGTTTTATTAAGAAGCTCTCTTTCTTGCCCTGGAGTCATTTGAGGGATTGTGGGAAATAAAGGCTATGGGCAAACAGTGAGGAGGAGATTTAGCTCGACACTAAAGGAGAAGATAGCAGCAGGCTCATGAACTCATTTAGGAACTAAATAAATTAAAATGCATAACTCGAAGTTGTATCTCTTCATTTTTGCTCTCTTGTTTTTTTTCCTCACTCTTGCCAGCTAACACTGATCACATCTGGCCGACGGCAAAGCATCTGTAAATATGTTTCACCCTTAATCACTTACTTTGTCTTTGCTGTAAACATTTTACATGTCTGCAGATATTTGCGTGCTGCACTCCAGGGGGGGGGGGGGGCTGCGGCATGCATTATTGTAATCTTTAAGGCATCCTGTAATTAGCAACCCTGCAGGTGAGTGGCAGCTGTGGAAAGAATCTAAGGCAACCAAAGCAGGACCCTTAGAAAGAGCAGCTCTCCCTGATGACAGGTGACATTTTCCATCCAGACTGAACCCTGCTGTGTTCTCCAGGGGCTCCGTTTTTCTGAGCTTCATGTTGATTGCAGCAGCCTGTGTTGAGGCATGATTTGGAGAAGTATGTAAGCAGGAGGGGGGGAGGGGGAAAGAAGAAGAAAAAAACGTTAAACAGGGGCTGATTTGTGATGTTTCAACTTTTGCGCAGCGTAGAAACATCACCATCTTGGTGAGTATGGTGTTTTCAAAATGATAGACACTTTTTACCCACAAAAATCTCTCATGTGCAGTTTCTCTTAAAGAGCTTATGATTGTTTAGCACTTTTTGTTGTGTGTAAATTAAGTCCACTCTTTAGGCAAGAAACCTAATTTTACTCCATTCTTTCATGTTGAGTGTTGCTGTCTTGCTGGGAGGTGAACTTCAAGCCTCTTTCCTTCTAGCATCGCCACGTATTTAGTGTCCCAACAGGATGATACTTCTCTGAGGATCCTCTGTCTGTCTCAAAACAGCTGTATTTATACTGAGAACCAATGATAAGACGTAAAAAGTCCCTGACAAACACTGAGCCTGCACCTCATCCATGCTTCACAGCGGAACATTGTCTTAGATTCATGGCGATCGATGCTCTAGTCCCTCTGTATTCTGGAGGGAATACTGATTCAGGCGTACCGCCGCTGTTGACGCCCAGGGCTTCCAGAGATCCTTTGCTAGGATTGCCAAAGCTCATCGGCCCAATTGTCATTTTAGATTTTATTGAAGCTGCATCAGGACAGTTATCTCTGGGCCCCATGGAGACGGCTGGCGTGGAAGTATTTTACGTAACCCCCCCCACCTCATTACCTTCGTAATGTGCTGAGTTTGTTTGCACATGCACGCTTGATTCTGTCGTCACTGTGACTCATCTGTGTTTAGTCCACCCACACTCGAGGGACTTGCCCCCCTCGTTGCAGAAAAAAAGTGGCGACGCTTCGGTCTGTGACGCACTGTGTTGGCAACAGGTGTGAGCTGTTCTGAATTCACAAACACTGAGGGAGAATTTAAGGCTTAATTGGCCATGAAAGCAGCATCGCTTTAACGTTTTGTCTCACTCCTCTCTTTCTGAAATAGGACCTTTCTCCCTTGGGCACTGCTTCTCTTCTAATGATGAATCAGCATTTGGATACTGAATGAGCATCAGCTGATGTCAGCGAGACGCCATGAATGGAGCAAACACACGGAGGAAAACGCTTTCTGTGTCACTGGAGAGCCACGGTTTTAGAACACTTCCGCTTGTACAGGAGATACGAAGAGGTCATGGAAGAAATGGCACAAAGGACACTTGATTGTGACTCAACACAAATGACAAATCAAGAGTGGCCGAGAACATTGTCACGAAATGCATGCATGATAAATAAGAGTGTTAATTTTAACCCTTTCATGCGTGGATGTTTATGTTATAAATGCACACAGAAGTGGACACTAAATGCATCATAAAAATACACTATCAACTACTGGCCATCAGCTGCAAATGCAAGAAATTAGTTTTGTTAAATCCAATATGGCCGACAGACAACAAAAAACACGCCAACCGACCCTGTCCCTCCTTCTATTGTAGACGACTCTTGCAGGTAAAAAAAATATATTGTGACATCAGATAGCCCCTAAAGAACAATACTACTGATGTATTTTTCAAATAACAACTTTGTGTTTGGAGAAAATTACAATTGATTGTCTCAAAAAAAAAAATAAAGAAAATATATTTTTTACAAAAATTTTTCCTACCTTAAGAAAATAAAAAAAATTGGGAAAAAAAAAATCCTGACACGAAGAATCATAATTCATGCATGAAAGAGGTAATGTAATATTTGTCTTTTGTGCACTTATACTATTGTACTTGTTGAAATTCAGTTACCGATAACTTTCCACACTTTGCCAAGGTACATATGGAATGCTCTGGAAACATTTTTGTACCCTTCTCCTGACTGTTACTTTACAACAATGAGCTCTTATTGATCTTTGAGAACCTCTCTGTTAAATATCCTTTTGAATGATACTGAGCTTTATTCCAAGTTAAGCAGGTTCTCTGTAACAGGTGGCAGGGGGCAAGTTAAGAATTAAAACATTAAATTAGCTTTTAGCAAAGCGTTAGTTTCAGCGTGCCTACAGTTAGGCAACCAGGTTATTGCGCCTTTTTTATTTTCACGTTTTCCTCTGAGAGGAAGAAGTTGTACTCATTTATCCTTAAGGTGATTTTTGTTTTATTTTGCATTTGAAAACATGTTCCTATTCTGGAAAAGACTGCTTTCTCTACTGGCCCCAGAGAATCTTATTTTCTTTGGCATCTCCTTAGAGCAAAACACACAAATTAATGGTAAATTCACAGATTTTCCTTTTTCTGACTGACAACACTGAGTCAGTGAAAGGAGGTGCACAAAGGACAAGCATGCACTTCAGTACAAACTAGGCACCAAGGAAATACTGTGATTATTGAATAGTGCCAGGTGTTGCCTCGTCACCATAGCCGCTTTAAATGTATGCACCAAGCAGCCCGTCCTGTTGCTACATCAATCACAAAGCTGCACTCTTGGCTTTGGAGATTTGGCCTCCAGACAACAACCAGCAAATCCTATTAAGAGTCCTTCTACACCACAAAGTACCCTTCCCCTTGTCCTTCAGCTGAGAATCATAACGTTGTCTTTAAATAATTCCTGCACACACTAGCTCGCAAACGCAGAAAAGCATCTCAGCGTCTGAGTGACGACTCGGGTTAAATATTTAAGTGTGTTTTGTGCTTTCGTTGTGAGTTTTCATCTTCGGCCATGAACGTCTCATCTCGAGCCTTCCAGCGGCTCGGTGCCGTTTCTCTGCGCTTCTGCAGCTTTGAGCTTGTTTGAAACAAAGGGACTTATGTAAGTCCTTCACTGTTTGGAGAGTCGCAATCAGATGTGTCTGTGCGTCCTCGGGGGAGCGAGGAATGTTATTCACGCAGTTTGTTTTGTGGCAAGAAACCGGCTGCTCTTGCACAGAAAAAGAAAAGAAAAAAAAAGATGTTTGTCCCACTTTAAACATGCAAAGTGTTAATGTTCTCTCTACAGCTGTGTGACTACCACATGCCATTAGCTTCTGCTTTTTGTTTCTGTTGTTTTTGCTGCTTTCAGTGGGATCAACAGATGGTGGTGCAATGTTTGCTCTGGTCGCCCGAGAAGAATTTTAGTCTCTGCCAGAATTTCTCTCCTTTGTTTTGCCATTTGATTCTCAGTCTGACCCTTTTCTGTGACTGCGAGCTCAGGCTGGACAACTCGCACATTGCACTGTGTGAAAACAGCTTACAGGGCAAAGCAAAGTGACTGATTGGCCTATCTCTCAGAAGAAAAGAGGATTAGAGAGGCGGTTTTAAGTCTGCGCATGGGTGCACCCTCATTGGACTAAGTGTGTGTGTGTGTGTGTGTGTGGGTGACTAAGTGTGTGTGTGTGTGTGTGTGTGTGCTCGCAGCAGGTGCACCCAGGTACATCTACCGAGAGCATATGCGGATAGCGAGGCAAAGTGAGGGAAGCGAGAGGAACCTCAGTGACTTTAAAAGAACTCTTTATCCCCAGTGACTCAACAGACAGAAGGAAACTTCCCCTTTGGACGACATTAGCCGGGATGCTAATAAGGATAAGTGAGGCTCAGCCCTAATGTAAGAGAAATTAAACATCACTTGCAAGAATATTGTCGCCTGGGATCTGCCTCCCTTCGTTATCACTCTTTGAATTAAAGGATACAAACATGGACACACTCCACACAGCAGGTATGCGACTTTCTCTTTTTTTTTTTTTTTGTTGAATTGGAAAGAGGGCTGGATTAGGATGCTAAAGCTCTCAGGGGAAGAGTCAAGAAGATTGTTTAGACAACCATATCACGAGGGGCAAATGACTCTTGTAGCACCTGCAGGTGGATTCTCCAGAGTACCAGTAAAGGGTCTGTTGAGGTGTGTTTTTGAAGCTTGGTTAGTTTTCTACTTTTATTTGGCCCATTTTCTAGAGAAAAAAAAACAACAAAAAAACAAGAGCCTGCTTTTGTTAGTCTCTTGCCTCATGCTCTAAATGAGTATTCATATTTAATGGGCCCAGTCTGTGTTATCTGGTTACCAGACTCAAGTTACATCAGTGAGCTCCTCAAGCACACAAAAACACTGGAGAATCCAGGAATATGGCTCATCATAATACACTATTCAGAAGTCGATCATGTATTCCTTAACATGTCAAGTTTCAAGATGTATTTTCGCTGAACTTGACATAGACGTACATCATCAAATAGATATAGGAATGAGTAATTTAACCTCCCAAAAAGTGCTACTAGAATCATATCTAAATTGCTTTCTAACTATGCTAATATAATTTTGAACATGTATTTGGCCCCTTTATTAGCTTTTCTGTAGCTTCTTTAAGACTTTGGCCACACAAAAGATTTCAATATCAGAAAAAGGTATAAGTAAATACAAAATGTAGCTTTGTACATTTGAGGAAAACTTCTCCAAACCAGTCTTTTTGATGATTTACATAAATGATTTATAACCCTCGCCCAGCGCAGATGTCAGTGACTTTTTTTTTTTTTTGTAGAAGTGTGTCGACCTCCCAGTGCATAATCACATCTCCAACCGTGTCAAAACATCAAAGTTAGAATATGAAGCCTTGCTACAACATACCTTTCCATTGGTCAGTTTACTGCATAAGAATATGGAATCAAGTCCCTCACAACCACATCCTCCCAGCATTAGTCTTTGTCTTCATGTGTTATAATCAATTAACATCAAGCACTCATCAAAAATGATCGAGCAACATGCTTTGTCTTCACTCGTACAAAGCACTACAATGACACCCCAATATCAAAACTATACAGAAGACAACAATCCGAGCCTGTAGAGCGGACAATCATGATTTACCAGCTGATTTTAAATTGAGCCTTGAAGCTGCTTTTAATACTTTTGGCCACAAGATGTCACTACTTTGAAAACCTTCAAGAAATGAACCCTTTCCGCCCACCCCTAATTTAAGCTTCAACGCTTCAGAACACATAATTAGGACATAAAATATCGGTTAAGTTTCCGTATTACTCTTGAGGTTTTTGATCGAGTTCTTGTGTTGGAACACTCCGTCTTCTTTTATGTAGTAACCAGTGATTTTTCCCCTCGGCTCTTGTGTTCAGACCCTGCCCCAGCTGCTCTGCTTCTGTTGATTAGTCTCACCTGTCCCTTGTTTTGCTAATGGCCTCTTAAAGAAGTCAGTCCTCCTCCTGAGATTCATCCATTACCTCCTACGTGGCTTTCTGAAAACTTTGCTTTAGCTTGGTGACTCCTGAAATCTCTCGATTCTCAGTAATATTTGAGTTAAAGGTAATAATTTCACAACTATGCACCACTACAATACATTGCAGCTTGTAGTCGTAATGTGGAACAAGTTCATGTGACATGAATACAGTACTCTCAGTAAAACCTGACTACATGTGATGAGCTGATAAAGGTAAAGACTTTTTCAACATTCTATTGAAAAACGTTATTTTAATGCAAAGAAAATAGCAGTCTAACCATAACACTCATTTAGGTAAAAATATATCTATATATATATATATTTAGCTTTACATGAGAATGTTGCATAACTCTGAACTTGCAGTAATCGCATTGCTCTGTTTGAACACACTTCTATTTATGTTTTGTCTTTGGAAGGGGGTTCTTGCTTTTTATGAGTGAATATCTGTGTCGTGTGAACGTGGGGGCGTACTGGTTGTTCCTACACTTGCACACAAGAAGAGCATCCATACATAGGCTGCTTGTCCGCCCTCACAGAACAGAATATTAGAAAACGCTCTTCCCAGCAAGTAGGCAAAAAAAAAAAGAGAGATCATTACGCTACCATCATTTATCACTGAAGACCGTCACGAAAATGCGTGCCTACACATGCAGATACACTGTGGAGTATAGAAGGAAAAATACAAAGGAGATGACTGTAAAAAAAAAAAAAATGAGTCATGCCTTTGCATGGGAAGGTCAAGGAGATGGAGGTGGGATGAGAAAATTTTAATTGATAAAAAAAAAAAAAAAAAGAAAATGGCAAAAGAATGAAATAAAAGTATTAAGGATTCTGGAAAGCTTAAAAATGTTATGGTCATCATTATATCTATCTATCTATCCCGTGTTATGGCAATTTGTAGAATAGCCCAAGAACTGAAGTCGGAGAACATATAATTGCATATGGATACAGATTGGTAGAGTTAAATAACATTCCCTTGGATCTGAAAAGACAAAAAACATGGCTACCTATTTTCAGGGCCTGGTTGTGATCTAAATACACAGTCAGTCTCCGAACGACCTCCGGCGCTGCATCAGAAGCGCCACAACAAAATAATTCACAAGGACGCCGTGGTTATTACAAGCTAGAGATACGATGCAGTGATTGCGAGATATCCGGCATCACACTTTTGGTTCCTGTCATCGCATCTAAAATTGAGTTCAAATGATCTATACTGTCACACGCTCGTACTCCGGAGCTTCCTGTCCAGGTGCCTTGGGGGGGTGGGATGGGGGGGGGGTACTGTGAGTTTGTTCCAATGAGGACACATCTGCCCAACAGCTCCTACGGAGCAACACAGCAAATGAGCACTTGCTGTCGTATTGCTGCACTTCCTGTTGATGTAGAGCACAGCCGACAGGTTTTAATATCCTCGATGCTGTGTCTGCTTCCTGCTTGTGCATATTCCCACAGCAGTAGACCTAAATAAATATGCTGTAGGTCTGATTTGTGCCACGCGGGATGATGACTGGTTACGAGTTCACATCGGCGTCTAAACTGGGTTGTCTTTTTGAAGATGGGATGTTCTGGAGCCTATTTTGAGACCGGTTGATCCTTTGCGGCGCTCCTTCACAAAACCCGAGCTATCACATCTTCATGAAAGAGAGAAGAGGAGATAAAGAGACCATTGTTGCGTGTCAATGAGTGAAAACCGATTTCCTCACAGATTTCTGCCAATATAAAGCAGCATATTTATTTATCTAACAGAAAGGCTATGGAGATGATAGCTGGGTACTGAAAATGGATTATTCAACCTATGAGTCATCTATAGGCCTTTGCAGATGTCTTATCTGTGTTTCTGAATATTTCATGATGGCATACTCCACTAAAATTAGATTTGCATGTTTTGAAATCATGATGCCTGACATTGTTGTTTTTCTTTTTTCTTTTGTAATGTGCAATCACACAACTATGATCATCTTAGGCTCTCCCAGAGGCCCTGGTTTCTTGACCCCAAACTAATATTTGCATTTGCTCTCTGCCGACTGAACATGACACAGATTTTGTATTTTGAGGATTGTGACTTTTTGTTTGTTTGTTTTAATTCTCTCTCTGGATTTCACAGTCAACCTAAATGTAGCAGTGATGGTCGCCTTTAAGCACATTTTCCTTCGCTGATGTCTTAGGATCACTTGCGAGGTGGAGCATGCGTGGTTGGTCAGGATACGTTTGGAGAACCTGCGTTAAGTTGACCGAAGTTCTTCAGAGAAGAGCGGAAGTTGTTTTTTTTTTTCAACTTAAAGCACGTAATGTTTAATAAAATACATTTCCACTGTGGATAAATATAAAAGCACTGCAAAAAAAAAAATCTTACCTATAATTTATGTGACACCTCGTTTGTCAAATGATAATAATAATTAATTAATTAATAATATTTTGTGTTGGTAATATTAGAAAACTGAAGTTAAAACGGTATGTAATAAAATTAGGATTTAAAATAAAACATGAAAGTTAAATATTACTGTAAATTTCAGGCAATAAAATGTAGGATTTTTTATTTCAAAGCACTTGGATTGAAAAGTTCAAATTTTTGTTGGTCAAGGCTGGTGTGAATTTATTAACGATAATGACGAAAACAATGCTAGGGGAAAATAAAATAAAATAAGTATTTTATTTTGTAATCGTGTTCCGGAAGTCGCTCATTTGTTACGAGCAGTAGTAAAACGAAGACCCCCCTCACGGAAAACTGTGGCAACTGTGGTTTGAAGCTGGAGAGATGCGAGCTACAGAAAAACAACGAGAAACGTAGGAAATGGAGAAGCGCGACTGGACAGGGAAATAACTGCAGAAATCTAAACAATCCGTCATGCTTCGGTACTCGAAGGATCACCGTTTTCGAAGATAATTAATTAATAAAAAAAAAAAAAAAAAGACGGGTGTCGGATTGATCTGAGAACTGGGGGGAACGGGAGGGGTCGATCATGGGGAACGAAGCGAGCCTGGAAGGAGGCGAAGGGCCGCCGTCTGGTCTGCCGGAGGGGCTGGCACCTGACGGAAAGGGCGGCTTCGTCCGGATCTCCGATGGCACTCCGGTCAACCTGAGCGAACTAAGCGAGGACGAGAGGAGGCAACTGGCCGCGGCGATGTCAAGGGCGCAGGGCAGGCAACCTGGAGCTCCGGCAGCTGCACGAAGGCAGGGATTTCAAACGGCATCATTCAATGCACTCCAAATATCTAAACGGACCAAGCGTTTTGTGTGCGAGAGGCCTGAGCGAATCTCTCTCTCTCTCTCTCTGTCTCTCTCTGTGTGTGTGTGTGTGTGTGTGTGTGTGTGTGTGTGTGTGGTTAAGAAATATGCAATAAGGAGGCGGAGAGTCCCATTTACACCCATTTCAATGCCGCAAATCGCGCAAGAAACCCCAGTTTGTTCCTAGAGTTCATTGTGAGGAGGAGTGATGGGAGTCTCCGATTAAAATGTTTTTGGTTTTTTTAATGGCTGAATCCACAAAATTGGCTGTAAAGTGGGCAAAGTTGCAGCTCGTGGCGGTGTAAACGAAAACACTCGAGTCACCAGAATGGTCCGATTCGATCGGTCGTTCTGTGTGAAATCAGTGAGGAGACACACCTCCAGTAGCCTATTTGTGAGAAATGGTCGAAATGCCTGCTGGGTAAGGAAATTTGTCGTGCCTAATGTTTTCTTCTTCTTCTTCTTCATTTGCATTTTGAACATCTTAACAATTAACTACATATATATACAGCCATAAAAAAACAAGACCCTGCAAAATTTTGTTAGTGGTATTTACAATGGGATGAAGTAATGGGCCTCTGTGCTAACTGTCTCCAACTGGGGGGCGGGGGGGAATGTTATTTATATCCGAGCTAGAGATTGGGGGGAGGGGTGCATCAATATTAATATGACTATAAATAGAACAGGGACATTAACTTATTTTTATTTTGATTGTGTTTCCCCAAACGAATTCTGTCTTGGTTTTTTCATTCGTACTGAATCTCTGCTACATCTCGTGCCGAGTAGGAAACAGGCTTGGCGCTGTCCGTGGTGCTGAAAATACTCACTGCGGCGCTTTTTACGCCAAATATTGTTTTGTCGACAGAGCCTGCCCAAGGTTTTATGAGGCCCCAAGCAGAATTTCATTGCGGGGCCACCACATAACATTTGAGCCCATTTATATTGTCCATTTTTGTCTGTTATTATTATTATTTTGTAATTCTGCTGTTTTGTACTTTTGCCTTCTGAACCCTAAAGTGAGGGGTAGGAGGTGATATGAATAATGCTGCATCTACATGCCAAACATAGAAATACATCTGATTACATCAAATTAGGCATAAGGCAATTGATTTGAATTATTTTTAAGAATTGGTAATTAGTAAAGTTGCCTCTTTTTTTTTTTTTTTTTTTTTGCCAAAATACATTTCTTGACTGAAAAATAAAACACTTAGTAACATGTTTGTCTTACATATGATTTCAGACTTGGCTTAGACTTGCACTTTAAAGGTCTCATGGCAATCCAGACTCAAGTCTTGTGAAGAAAATTCATCTTATTTAATCAGTGGTGAACATAATCTGTTAAGTGTAGACCATTTGAGTTAATGATCTACGTTGCTCCTAAGCCTGCGCACACTTGTGTGTATTTGTGAAAAGGACTACTTGTCATGGTAATGTTACACAAAGTACATTTTAATTCTGTGCAATGATTCTCAAGACAACCTGCAAGTAAAAGCTTCCTGATTCGTTGATTTTCATTAAGTGCCTGTGTGCGTCTAGCAAACATTTTAAATTAAGTTGGCAAACGACAGTCGCTCTGACTCGCATCCAGATAGTCTTCTTATACATATTTTCAAAAACTGGACAAAGCTGAAGTATTAAACGAGTCTTACATTTTGGAACAAGATGAACTTAATTTACCCACAGACCATCTTCTTATAGTCATTACACAGACACGTCATAGTCATCAAATTAAAAACATTTCTGGGTAATTCTCTCAAAATTCAGTGTTCCTTTTCGTTCACTCGGTAGATTGTACAGTGTTCTTTACTTAGTAATTTACTACTTGCATAGTAACCAGTGTACTGTTATACTTAACAAAGCCTTTAAATACTGTTTTAATTCATGATCTCCATATAATATAAGAAATCCCGACACTATGGTTATCTGTGCAGGGTTGCATATTAAATGTATATTCAATGGATATTTAATTAAACTATTAGTATGATTAATATATTTCCTAAGTATTTCACTGAATTTAAGTGTTTCATGTTGAATTGAATGTTCCAGGGACGTTGAATGTGTGCAAGTATTAAACTTGGCCTAAGGATAATGATCTGTGTAGATAACCTGCAACTGGTCATTCATTCGGTCAGTAGACTCTCGGAGCCCCCACGCTAGGAGGGACCCTGAACACGCCCAAAGTTCACTCACCATTCTGACCAGCCCTCCATTGTTCGGCTGCTACCCTTTACAGTACCATATTACTCAGGCGTGCTATGAAAACAATCAGATATTATATTCATTGCAACATTAAACTTTTACTGCCAGAGAACATTATTTAATTACACCACAGCATCCAAGGATCTTCTCTGCAGCAGCAACCAATGCAAGTGTGTGTCATAAACATGCACCGTCATGCTTTAATCAGTGGCAGCCAATTGGTCCATTAGCTTCCACTGATGCACTTCTCTAAAGTTCCACTTCCACTTGGCATGCGCTGCATTCTGTGTTCAGGTTGGGTTTACGGGCCCCGTCGCTTTGTCCTAACATTCAGGCTACAACCAACCGCTTCTCAGTCTCTGTCTACTGTCCACACTCCGTGTCGTTCGCCAGTATTTGTGTTTCCGTCAGCTGTTTGTTCTCTACAACCTTTTCGAGGTCGTACGAGAAAAAGTGGATTTATATTTGTAAATCTGTTGTTTTTTTGTTTTTTTTCCTTTGAATGTTTTAATGATTAACCCTTTTCATTTTATTGCACTACTTTGTGTTGTGAATCCTAGTGAGCTTAAAGTTGGAGGTTGGAACAAGACTAAATGTAAAAAAAATAAAATAAAATTCAAGGGCTTTGGATACTTCTGCAAGGCGCTGTACAAAAGGTCATGTCTCTGATAATCAAATAAGAAATTGTTGTATTTTCTGTTTGTTGGTTTAATGTTTGGTGTAGTTTTAGAGGATGGGACTTGTTGTCATGGCGAGTGTGAATGAGTCAGCAGAAACAGACATGGCTAGCAAATTGCTGTTCCTTTTAATGAAGTTTAAATGTTAAATGTTGTAAAGTCGGATATAAAATTTAACCAGCAGCACTATCAACCTGTTTTAGTTTTGTGTTGCTTGCATTTCTTTTATTGGGTTCTTTTACTTGTAAATATAACAAGGATTGCTTTGTTTCTGTTTTTTTTTTTCAGACCTTCAGAATCTGATGCTCACCAGCAGGTAGGAGCCTCCAGGGGCCCTGCAGGTCTAAGTAAGAGTCGAACCGTAGACGCCTTCAACCAGGGTCCGCCTGGCAGGCCCACACCAGGCCGCAGCCCCTCGTCCTTAAGCCTCTTTGAATCCAGATTCCGGCAGGAGCCAAAAGGCCCGGAGACTAAATCGTCCGGCATGTTTGGCTCCAGCTTCCTCAGCGGGGCCAATCCCCTCAGCGCCGTGTCGTCAATGACGTCCTCCATCTCATCTATGGGCGACGCCGTCAACATTCCCAAGTTTGGACTGTTCGGGGACGAGGAGGAGGGCGATGCGACGGCAAAAGTGGAAAACAAGCAGGGGGGGAAGCCACTGGGGAAGGGCCCCCAGCAGGGTCAGGGACCAAAGGGACCACAGCAGGCAGGACCCCCAAAGCCAGGTCAAGGCCCCCCTGGACAGGCACCGAGGCAAGGTCAGGGTGCACCCGGTCAGGGACCGAAATCAGGTCCTCCAGGTCAAGGCCCACCTGGTCAGGGGCCGAGGCAAGGTCAAGGTGCACCCGGTCAGGGACCAAAATCAGGTCCTCCAGGGCAAGGCCCACCTGGTCAGGGGCCGAGGCAAGGTCAAGGTGCACCCGGTCAGGGACCAAAATCAGGTCCTCCAGGACAAGGACCACCTGGTCAGGGGCCGAAATCTGGTCAAGGTCCTCCTGGCCCAGGACCAAGGCAAAGTCAGGGGGCCAAATCAGATCAAGGACCACCTGGTCAGGCCCCCAGACAAGGTCAAGGGCAAGGGCAAGGTGGCCCACCACAACAAGGACCTGGAAAACCTGGACCAAAAGCTCAAGGGCAGCCGGGCCCCATGCCAGCAAAGGGTTCAGTGGCCCCCAGGCAGCAGGCAGCTGGAAAGCCTGCAGATGGACTCTGTCCGCTGTGTAAAACCACCCAGCTCAACACCGGATCTAAGGAGCCACCTAATTACAACACCTGCACTGAGTGCAAGAACCAGGTCTGCAGCCTGTGTGGCTTCAGCCCACCAGACTCGGCGGTAAGACCCTGACAGCTTTTCTTTCTTTTACTGTAGTTGTATTTTTCTTAAAATTAAAAAATAGATAAATAAATAATTCAAATGGTTAATCATGTCCTGGCCGATGAGCTAAAGTGAGATAACTTTGTGATTGTTGTCTACATGTACTGCCGGGAGCTTTCCAATTCTCAAAAGGTCACAGATAATACCGCCACAGATTTCATAATGGATTATACACAGGTGTGAGCGATGCCATGCATGTAGAAAAGACAATGATTTTATTCTGGCATTTCTTGTTGAAAAAACAAAAACCATTAATCATGCACTGGCATTGCTGTTTGCATTACATGCTAAACGGCAAGAATAAGACCCCCAAAATGTGCAAAATGTATCAGTTTGATTCAAGTTTATCAGTTTATGAATCATATTTATTTGCCAATATTGAGCGAACTCAAACAAAACTTTGAGGAAAGATAATGAATATAAAGGAACAATATGTACACATATCTGCAGTCATTTTTTATTATAGTCATCATTGTTAGAAAATACCTAGTTAGAAATTATGTAAAAAGAAAAAGATTTTAAAAATGTATTAAGGATACACACACACACACACACACACAAGAAAAACACTGACCAGGAACTGGAATTTGAATACTTTTTCTTAATTATCTCTGCTTCAAATGTTAAAACACCTGAAAGTGTGTGTAGTTCGGCTCTTTTGAGTTTTCTGAAAGGTTAGAATTATTTTTTACACATGAAGGGCAATAATCTTTAATTTATGTTTTATTTCAAAATTGAAATCTCAGTTGTGGAACTAGTGACATATTTTTTTTTTTTCTTTATTTTGTTTTAAGTGTTAGAGGGGGAGAAAAAAAATCAGATTCAGTCAGACCTTGAATTCAGTAAGAGCAAGAAAGAAAAAAAAAACAGCCAGACTAGTGCATATCTAATAAATGTTGCAAATTGTACAAACGGATCATTCAAATAAAAACTGGTTATGATGCTCAATTTGAAGCTACAGCAGAGTCCAGTATGTCGGTCCTCCCTGATCCAAAAGAGGACATGTCGCTTACAAGAGCAACACACATGATCTGGGAAGCAGAGTGGCCATATGGACTTGGGGAATGTTGATCAAGGTGACTCATATCATGGCCACAGGAAGGAACTCTGCCAGCGAGTGACGACATTCACTCACACATGAACTGTAAATGCTGGTTGGTCAGGAGTTAAACCTGCTTTTGTGGAACCATTCTTTAAGACATTCTTCTGTGTGGATCAACAAGGACATTCTTTTCTTTCTTTTCTTTTTTTTTTGCCTTTTAAGATGTCAAACACACCAACATACGAGTAGCAAATGGGTATGCACACATTGTTGTTTTTCTAGATGGTGATCAAACCGTCAACAGCTGGCTCTTTCAACACTGTGCTTGGCACGCTGTGGAAACCAAAAGAGATGGCCAAACACTAAACAAAAGGCTCTGGCCTCCATTCTTTTTTCTTTTTCCGAGACAGGTGTTTGGTTCTGTAACGGTAGACACTATGAAAGCCAACCACTTTAGTGCTAATATTTACTAGAACGCAACCAACTGCTTGCTGTTCTGATTAATTATGGAACTGTTGCGAATTTTGGATTGTTTTTTCAAGATGGAAATCGGTTACCCAGCAACGGAATCAAGCATAATTGGAAACACCGATTTCATAAGTGAGCTGTATTTATAAAGCACTTTTCACCGGATGGAATGTCACATAAAGATTTAGAGTGAAAACGAAACACAGAAAAATAGACAAAACAGATGGAAAGCAATAAAAATCTAAAAGTCAGTAAACATAGTAATTGGGAGTTTATAACTGACTATCTAAATGGCTGCTTAAAAATATATCTTCAATTGAGATTAATCAGGGTAAGGAGAATATTAGGGAATTCCACAATTTATAGACGTTACGAGTTCAAATGAGCCATCACCTCGTATCCTAAAATTAGTTTTTGGGACCACAAGTGGTAACTTTCTGGCTGACCTTCGAAACCTGTTGTTCAAGGAATTTTATGACCACAAACATCAGTGTGACAAGCCTGTAGACATTTAAGTTATGTTGTGGTTCGTTTCTTGGGGACCGGGATGACGATGGAGGGAACCTCACACAGCTCCAAAGACTTGTTAAATCTGAGGATGCGGGCGAGTTGGTCAGCACCGGCTTTCAGGCAGAATCAGGAAAGCTTTACTGGTCTTGTAACGCCGAAAAAACCTGTTTACACCTTTCTCAGTGCAGGCAGGAAGTCATGGGGGAGCGGAGCGAGTTGTGGAGTTGTTGGTATAAGGGTCCATGTAATCGTTTTTTGTGTGAGAGTGGGTTGCGGGTAAGTGGGTTAGAGGTGCCAATGATTGGATTTAAAACTTGCAGAAGAAGCTGTCAAGGTCTTCAGCCCATCGTGGAGCGAGATTGTCACAGCGTGTAGTGATGGGTCCCTATAGGTAGCGATGTTGATCAAGCTCCTCCAAACTGCAGCAGGGTCGATAGCTGAGAAGCTGTTCTTTAGAAAAGATATATGAATAGGTTTGCAAGGCACTGTGTAAGCATGAACACACCACTTCCTCTCACAGCAGTTTTTAAAAATGTGATTCAATTATATCTAACTCGTCATGGTTACATGTTGTACACCAGGCCTTCTGTATATGAGGGTTATGGTGCTCGATGCAGCTGTCCCAGGTTTTGATTCCTGATTCTGTGCAATTGGTTTTTCTCTCTTCCTGCCCATTGTCTTGTCAAGCTACTAATGAACAAAGGTCACAAAAACCACAACATCTGACTTGTCTTCCTTTCATTTGCAGGGTAAAGAGTGGCTTTGCCTGAACTGTCAGATGCAGCGAGCAATGGGAGGCATGGATCCTCCTGGCATGTCAAAGCCCATGCAAGGCTCTGGCCCACCCTCGCCTCAGCGAGGCGGCAAGCCCGGAAAGCTGCTGATAAAACAGCAGAGCACCTCCGACCAAGGGCTGACACCGCCAACGACACCAAGGCAGAAATCCCCATGTTCCTCATCTCCTGGACCCCTTTCTCCAGGCTCCTCATTGGCAGGGTCGCCCAAGATTGACCCCAAAACGGGGCGTCCCATTCAGCAGAGGTCCAGCCCTCAGCAGTCCCCAGCTAAAGCCAAACAAGAATCGAGTTTCTTTGGGGGTTTGGGCGGCATCAGCTTAGGAGGGCTAACGGATTCGGCTAAACCCCCCGCAGTGGCCGCGCAAGCGTCGGAGTCGGTTACGGGGAAACTATTCAGTGGATTTGGTGGGCTGATGGAGTCATCGAAGCCTCCCACACAGGCTGCGCCAAAACAAGAAGAATCCGTGGCTGGAAAGCTGTTTGGGGGTCTGGGAGGGCTGACGGAGTCAGCGAAACCTCCTGCCGCTGCATCTCAAATGTTCAGCTTCGGCTCATCGCTTCTGAGCTCAGCCACCACTCTTGTCTCTGGAGAGGAAACCAAAGCACCTGAGTCTCCGCCTGGGTCACCCGACTCCGGACCAGGTTCTCCTCCTGACTCTCCTTTCTCTGCACCCGGATCTCCACCAGACTCCGACTCTGCTCCGGACACCCCGCCTGCCTGGTCCAGAGAGCCCCCCAGGCGCGCAGCCACAGAGCAGGAAGAGAAGTCCACAGCGGCTGAGTCTGCTCAGTCTGAAACTTCAGTTGCCAAGGGAAACTGCCCTCTCTGTAACTTGGAGCTCAACGTTGGATCATCAGACGCCCCCAACTACAGTGTGTGCACCGAGTGCAAGAAGAACGTGTGCAATCTGTGCGGATTTAATCCTAATCCTCATATAGGCAAGGTAGGAAAGCTATTTATTACAGAAGTACTTTCCATCTTAACTACGCCTTTTGCTTTTTAAACAAAGTACATATTCTTGTTGTTTTTCTATTTTGTTCCTTCTAGACATGTCAAACCTTTGGGTGTTTCATGAAAGTTGCCCACTACAGAGATGGAATTAGAAGTTTTCAGGGTTTCATTTTCCACATGAGCATCTTCCAAAACACTTTTAATCAGGATATTGTGATTACCTAACTACATTGTTATTCCTCAACACTTGCATATCTATTCAATAGTTTAATGCACTGCATCTACACCTTATTAGTTTTGGGCTTTTGATAATCGATTTGAATTTCTTTTTATAGGATAGAATGATTATTCAACTAAAAACGTAAACATTTTCAAAACTAAAACTGAATTTACTCCAAGATTATGCACACAGGCTCAGAAATATATACTCCAGGTTTAATTTTATAACATGTACATGTGTGTTGACGGGGAGTGATCACAGTTAATCATTTGAGTTTGGTAAACTGGCAGGATGTGGTTGCTGCTAGCTTCGATTTATTTTTGTCTTTATGTAATCTGCTGCATATTTATAGCTCTCCTGGAATTCTTCCGTAACGGGAAGTAGAACTAAAATGGAATTAAAACCGTTACTATTTCCATCCAACATTTGTTTTTTCTTACCTTTTAAAATTGGGTTGTTTAGCATGTCTTTGTCAAACCAACCTGGTACTTGAAAATATCACGCATATTTATCTTAAACTGACATAAAAATCTTTAATTTGTTAGGTATTCTGCCATTGATGCTTAAATTTTTTTTCAGGCATTTTTAAAAAAATTCTTCAGTATGGAAAATTTTGAAATGAATCTAGTTTGAATTCTTCACACTGAAAAATTCAGAAACTTCAAAAATAATCACAGGCTATAATCTTTCCATTATAAGACTTATTTTCGTCAAATACCTGACACATTTATTGACACTCAAACTGTTTTTCACTTCATTTGCTTCATTAGTTTCTGCAAATCTCTAAGACAACCTTTAGATTCTCGTTTCATTCCCAGCACATGACCTGAGTGACAGAAAGTATGTTTTCTGTTCAAGAATCACAAGTAGGGAGTTTTGGGGAAAACCGAAGACCTAGACTGGAAATTTCACAAAGGGTGTGAGCAGCACATACATTAGTTTGACTGACAGCAGTAATGCTCTGATTTGATTTTTATTTTTATTTTTTTTACCCCAAGAATGATCTGTCTGATATTATACTGTCAGGACAAAGTTGGAATTTTAACAAAATAAGATTAAGATTGGGCATTTTGATAACAAACATGGTGTAAAAACAATGGACCATCAGTGGAAAACATTCTGATGCCTGCAGTTAAGCATGGAAGGGTATCTGTGATGCTAAGGGCCAGTTTCTGTTCCAAAGACCCGGGGGCCTCCAAAAAGGTCCAGCACTTTATGTAGGTGTACTTCAGAGTGGAATATTTAAGACTAGTTTTTAAAAATACATATATACTTATATCTACTTAAGCGTAGACAGTTCATCTTATTGAACCCTTACCCGTACCGTGTCATTTTCACTTTGAGCTCAGAGGATATTTTGCTTTGCCACCACTTAACTCCAGATGGGCATCCAGACTTCATAAAGCTTTTCCTTATCGCCACCTAGTTTCCGTTCACCTATGACACAGCTGAACCTCTAGGTGGATTTTTAAATCCAACTTGTGGGGGGGGGAGAGGCGGAACAAATGAACAGCATACAGAATGTTCTGCACACAAGACTGTCGTTGAGCCATCTAACCCCCCACGCAGTGTGTGTCACCTCTGTGTCACTCGCTGTCGTCACGTCAGCTGCCAGCAAAGGTTGACTCGCTGACGCACGTGAGGGCGTGGCTGTGGGTACATGGAATAGGAGCCAGGATATTTAACTGCAGGTTTTTTTTTTTTTTTTTTTTTTTGTAAGCGGAACTGTGGAACACTGAATGGACGCGTGACTGGTGACGCCTCACCTGTTGTAGGTGTGATGTTGTAAGTGGCTACGTTGTCAGCACGCCTCGGATATTTATGCTTCATGTTGTCTTTTTGTCGAGATAAATTACGGTGAGCGCGCGTGCATATCGCCACGTGCGTTGCGGAGGCAGGGGGGGGTGGGGGTATGTGGATTTCCTTAAAAGATTTAAAGGGCAGCAGGATGTTTGTCATCTCCTCTCAGGCTTCATTGTCTTCTTGTCTAAATCCCCAACAATGCAACTCGAACAGGCCAACAACACATCTGATTTTGATTCTGTGATATTTTTGTCATTTCACACTGTTATATCCTTTTTTTGTTGTTTATCTGTGAGCTATCATTTGAGCTATTTCTGTGCTTCTTACTGCCATCTATTTTTGTCCTGCTCTTCTTCCCCCACCGTCTCCCCTTTTTTGTTTTTGATGTAAGGGGATCTCTGTAAAAGTATGCCTGGCGCTGAGCAACAATGTTCCTCCAGATCAGACTTCATGTCATGTTGGCCTTTTCAGTAACGAGAGCGCGTGTCGGAAGAGCCTTGCGTAAGACGGGAGTGGCACGACTTTGCTAACGAGCACGAATCAAAGAGTTGGAGTGTTTCATCTCGTCTCACCATCGGCGAGAAAATCTACAGCTACGCTTCAGTTTTTATCAGACGGCGGTCTCACTGCCATGGCCTTTAAAACATCGGGTTTTAAAGGCGGGACAGGGATGTTTGGTTGGACATTAATAATTGACCAACTCTACTGCAGGTATTACATATGGATTTCAAAATGCCGTTCATCATGATGTGCACTCTTGGGGAGGAGGGGAAGAATAAATGATGGCAATGAACTTCCCATCATTGCTACTCGAGTTTTGCCCCGAAGATTTGGAAATATTGAAAGTATGAACTTATTAGTACATTTCTGCAGCTGAAATTTACTCACAGAAATAATGGTTACATTTTTTTGTCTAATTGCCAATATCACAACTGACACCCCTAAAATATGTGTTTAATTTGATTGTTATCGAGGAAGTTTAATGGGGTGAAAATGTGGGAAAAGTTGGACACCTATGTCGTATTCCTTTCTTCAAAGGAAAGGAAACAAAAGTAAGCTTATCTTTAAAAAATCAGGGAATTTCTAGAACAAAAACATGCTGCTCACCTAGACCTTCCCATGTGGAGACTCAGAGATAAAAACTAAATTTGGACAAAAAAGGCCATGTTTCTATCCATTTTACGGAAAGATCTAAAAAGGTAAAAAGTTTATATGAATGCTTTTGAGAATTATGCAGTTTGACTAAATATCAATAAATGGCTCGCCCATCGTTGGTGTCATTGCTAAAATTCAGTTATTCGTACATCTTTTTACTCTATTTCTCCCACATTACTTTGTTTTCCTCCTTATCGTTATTCTGCGATCACGTCCCACATTTTTCTCCCGTTCTGAACTCCCCATAATCTGCTCAGGCAGATAAAGACCAACGATACACACGCCGGCCTTTTATCATTAGTATTCTAATCGTTAATACGTCCGCTTCTTTTTGAGTATCACATAACAGGACGGTCTTTAGGTAGATCTGTTGCTGTTTATGTTTTTGTTTTTTTAATCTTTATTCACTCCATGCAGTGTTCACAGCTCTCACCATCACTTGGCCTAGAGCCTGATGTGTGCAAAAATAGTAACAGCCACAAAAGAGATCCACTAAAGCAGGAGAGGGGAGAACACGAGGGCTGCCCCCTCCCACTATCTTCTTTCTTATCACCTCTTTTAACAGTGTCATTCTGTGGGAACCATAATTTTATTGTTTGAAATGGGGAACATTTTAGTCTTTGTGGGATTCTCTTAGTTGAATTAATTAACTCATTTGGAAGGTGCAGTGCAAGCAAAAAAAAAAAAAGCCTCTTGCAAAAGTGTTCATACCTCTTAAGGTGGGATTGTTTTGTAATGTTAACACTACAAATTTCAATATATTTTAATGTCACAGAAACAGAAAGTACTACGTGGCTCTAAAGCTGAAGGAAAATGATGCATTATTTAAAAAAAATATTTGTAAAAGAAATCTGAAAAGTGCACTGTGCCTTTGTGTTCCACTCATCCGAGCAAACACTTTGGAAAAACACTGGATGTTTCCATTTTAATTACAAGTCGTATGAGGTATGCCTCTATCACTTTTGCAACATTTACCCAGGGATCTTCGAAAAACGGCAAAAACGCACTCGGACTGGATGCGCACGGCGAATGTTAAAATTAATGGGAAGTTTTGTTTTTGTCTAATATTCCAAAGGCAATACATTTTACATTCTGCACCCTGTTAATGTATTCGGCCTTTTTAGATGGACTTTTACCTGATTTGAAATGTAATAGTCACAGAAACGGATGGGAACGGGAATGAAAGATTGCTTTTTGCAACTGATGGTCATCGCGGTATTCAACAACAATATCACAGTTGTGTGTAAGCTTTCTTTTAGTATGCATAACATATTCTAAAAATACCTAAAATGTGTACATTTTAAACGGGATATGAATACTTTTGCAATGCACCTCATCTTTTTTCGGGTTTAGCAAGTGGCAATTTGGACAGTTAGCCCTCCACAAGGATTTTCCCTCATCCCCTTTCTAATGTACTAATTTCTGCATGCTTTGGGCCAGAGCCATATTTTAGCTACTGAGCATTTTGTGCCAAGGAATGGTTGCAGGGGTGAGGTGGTGGTGGTGGGGGGTGGGGGGTCAAAGCATCCAGCGTGCCAGCACTGAGCCTTCATCAGAGACTGGAGGACAGGCAGGCAGAACCTCACTGAGACTTAAAAACCCACACATTCTGGCACCAGCCTCATCTTGTTAGTACAGGCTGTTACATCCTGACTGCCGCTGCTCTCTCTTTCACTCCAACCCCCCACCCACCTATTCACATACTGGCTCTTTTTTTTTTTTTTAATGCATCCAGATGATATATGGAGAAACCAACAAAACTGCTTGGAATACGCAAAAGGTCTAAACTGCAAATAACTCTTTATGCACAAAACATAAAATGAAAGTCCAGTATATTTTTGGAGCGCTATAAGATGTGATCTTTTATATTTAGTGGATTCGTTGAAACACTTGCATACCAGTGGAATTTTGTTGTGCAGTGGCATGAGGAGTATAAACAAAATAACGTCTCGACGTAGAAATCATAAGAACAGGCCAGAGGAGAGGAGAGACGATAAGCTACTGTGACAAAAAAAAAAAAAAAAAAAGGAGCCCGAGTGAACGAAGGGGGGAGTGGGAAGGCGGCGTCATAAAAGATACGGGTATCACCCGCTGCAGCTGTAAGGAGTACAGAGCCTGACAACCTGACTGTTGTAATTTGTCTGAGCGCTCGTGACTCATATCTGTGAGTCACTTCCACTGCATTTATTGGTTAAAATTTACTGTCTGGCAAAAATCATTTCGTGAACATGAACCGTAAGATTGTTGAAGAAAAAAAAATACGATGAAGGTGTGCAAGGCAGCTTCTTGGCGCTTGGAATCACCTTTTGATCAGAGACGGAGATGTCACTTCTTCAATAAAGCTTGAACAATATCTGTTATATTGAAATGTTGCCTAGTTACTGGTGTGGGAAGCCAGAGCCAGTGCTGCGTTGCGCCGAGACGTTTCTTTGGCTTTTTGTCTGCAGTTTGATTTCTAAGGTTTAAATGAGCTTCGTTTTTGTCTCTTATTTGTTTAGGATGAAATATATTCTACTCCTTATTTAGTTTCGTTTTTCAAATAAGAAATACTTGGTGTATATTGGTAAAAGAGGACCCATTTGATCTCAGCTCACCGAACCAGATAGTGTCAACTACATCAATAGGCAAAGATCTTTTTTGGCTCGCAAAGGAGCTGAGGCTGTAATGTTCCACCAGCAGCTTGATGCATTATAATTAAGATGGAAACTCATCAGTGAGAGGAAGGGCAACAACATTCAGACTTTAATTTTATCGAAAGCTTTAGAGTTTAAAAGTGAATGAAATCACGTTGGATAAAATTCTTCTTTCTAACATTGTTCTTTTAAAAAAAAAAAAGGAGAAAAAAAAAGAAAACATACTTATTGCTGGATCTGACAGAGTTTCACAATACAATGTGCATCTCAGTTTTTATCACAATCTGCAGTATTTTGAGTTTCATTTTTCCCAAACTTGCATTTCTGTCCTGTTTGGTTGACGTGATTGTTTTCTGTGTTCCCTAATTTACTCAGCACCTTCCACCAGTGCCTCAGCTTCCTGCGTTACCCAGTTGTTTCTCATCTGCTAATTAACTCACCTTTTTTAGAATTCCAGGAATCAATCTCCCTGTCAAAAGGAGTTCTTTGGTTTTCTCATTCAGTCCAAGATCCTCTTTTATTGCCGCCAGCCTGTTTTGTTGCTTTCATGAGTTCAGTTACAATTAAATTTTGTTCTCATCATGTGCCTCGAGCCTTCATTTTGCTGTTGTGGCCTCAAAATAAAATTAGCAAAAGTCATAACAGTGCGAAAACTCCTGTCCTGTTCTTAATAAGAACAGAAACATGGCCATTCCGCCATGGAATGGCGGAATCCCATTTCCGCCATGAAAGAAAAAATAAAAGATCAACAGGAAGTCATAATTTTGACTTTCGAAGTCATAATTATAACTTTCAATCTCATAATTATGACTTCCTGTTGGTCTTTTATTTTTTCTTTCATGGCAGAAATGGGCTTCCATAGAAATGGGCTGCCACACCTGGACTACATTTATTGGAGAAATAAAAACTAACATGGATCCAAAGAAATGCAAAGGTTGTCATTGGCCTTAAAAAAGTACTTGACCCAATCTATCACAACATACTGTTTCATAAATTAGAACAGTACGGCATCAGATGATTGGTGCTTAGAAACAAGCAGTTATTTGTGCAAGTGGGTGTGTATCAATCTCATTGTTGGGACTTTTCTTGTGGGGCTCTTTAGGGGACATATTTTGATCTGAAACTAGTTATTCTGTATATAAATATGGATTTTGTATAGCCTTTGCTGATGGTTACAGACTGATTAAATGGATTAGTAAGAAGCAAATTATCACAAATTGTCAAAAAAATTATTGACTCATGGAGTAATGTCCATTCTTCTGAGTAAGTTATGAAATCTCCATCGATTTTGTGTGTGTTGCTTTTATACATGTTCAGTTTTATTTTTTTAAATTTATTTTTTAATAGCCTTGCCTTTTCTTTGGCGAAAAGTTGAAAGGAATCTATTTCTGTGTGGAGGCTGCAGTTGGCTCAGTTCCCCTCAGTAGCTCTAAGAGAGACAGTGACCAAGGGGAACGGGTAGTGAGACGTTCCCGTTGAAATTTCTCGATAACGTCGGTGACGACAGGCTCTGAGGAGGCTGGAGCTCACTAACAGCCTGAGTGAGTGTTTCTATCTGCAGCCATATCTCTCTCTACCTTTCAGTGCCTGCTCTTTCTAGTCATTTCGCCGAAAACCCCCCGCATCATGGTTCTGTGTCAGGAAGCAGTGCATCTCTATACTTTGTCCATCAACATTTTGGTTGCCTTCCCATGCTCTTATTAGAGAAATCCACATGCAGGTGTGTTAATCATTCCAAGGCATAGGCTACAACATGGCGGTTCATGCCTTATTTAATCAAGCTGAGCTGCTGCTAAATTCCCCCCTCTGTCATCGTCTTCCACCTCCCTCCTGTCTTGCTGTTTCTCCAGCTCTCCACGCCCAGAGATGGACTGCGTGACTCTGAAATTCATTTTTAGCACTAAAATCCTGTCGGGGTAGGTTATAGAAGGATGTTAGCACACTTGTCAAACTGTGAACCGAGGTATTTGTTTGCGCCTCGCGTCTACTCAAGAATATGTCGAGAGTGTGCGAGTCTGCGCTATTTTTTGATCTCCAGTCTCACCGTATTGATTGCTTATCATTTTTCCGCCTTAGCAAAGCAGCATGGGACATTGCATACCAACAATAGATCCACATCTTGAATAAAGGCACACAGGAGGGCGTTCAGTTTACGTAAAGCATCTTCCGCTAGAGTACTGTTTTACAGCAAACACGTGGGGATAGATGACACTAATGGAACAGTTGCAGCATGACAACACGGCTATAAAGACACTTCACACCAGGTGATTTCGAAGAGGGTTTTGTAGCCACCTATTGTACTTTGCATAAATAGCAAAATGTGTATTATTAGAACAAGACTCAGGGCTTTGAATGGATAATGTGCAGTTCTCCTGCCACCTTAAAGCTTAAAGTTTATACATGCGTACATATACATGTATATTTTGTATGTTGTGTTTTTCCGATGAAATGTGTTGATGCTGAGTGTATTGTTGCATATGTTTACATTTACAAATATTTACATGTTTCTAATTTGTTTTTCCTATTGAGGCTATTAGCATAAAATCCACAGCAAATGTTGGACACAAATTCCCAAAATATGACAAAAAAAAAAAAAAGCCCATCAATTGTTGTCAGGAACTCTGGTGAAATAAGTGAGCAAAAATTATTGAACACATTTACAAAAATTTATGAAATACTTAACAAAAAAAGCATTTTTTTTTGTTAATGATAACTTTGAACACCTCATGAGAAACTTGTGTCATTGTTAAGCAGATCTGGAGGCTTTGGATTTACTGAACACTTGTCATCGTGTTTGTCTTGCAGAAGGAATGGCTTTGCCTGAACTGTCAGACTCAAAAAGCAATGTCAGGCCAGCTGGGAGACGTCCCTCCACCATCCACGGCGTCCCCAAAGAAGCAAGAACCCGCTTCGCCCCCCGACCCCTCCACCACACCACTTCCTGCTGCTGTAGATAGCAAACCTGTAGCTGAACCAATAGATCCAACCCCACCTGCTACCGAGATCAAGGTAGCAAATGCATCCACACCAGTTTCACCTGAACACACACACACTCCTGTAGAGGCCGTCCCTCAGGAAACGCCTGATCCAGAAGAACTGATAACGCTCTCATTAACAGATGAATCGCCCTCTGATCAGCAGCTTTTAAATTCAGAGAGTTTAGCTGAGAAAAACTCAGACATCCCACCTGTTGAGGACAAACCGCTCAGTTCTGAGAACATAGCAGAGGACAGTCCTCCTCCTGACACAGAGCTACCTGACACTAACCAACAAACACAGAGCGCAACTGTCAGTGAAATTCTAGCAGCTGAGGAACAACAGAGTAGCTGTGCGAAAGCGGCAGAGAATCATCCTCAGTCTTACACGCAGGTTCTTAATGTTGAAGCGCAAACACAGTGTGGACCTGCCAGTCAAGTCCCAGCAGTCGAGCAACAAGGTAGCATTGACATTAGGGCAGAGGGTCTGTCTGAAACTGTTGAAGATGAAACACAAAGCCAATCGACAAATGCTGTTTTAGACACCACAGCTGACTCTGTTAAGGTAGAAACTGATTCAGACGCCGAGACTGCTCAAAGCGAGGGTGCCGCTCCCGCAGAAGATCATAAAGCCGTCGAGTCGACACCTGAGACGCTTCCAGAAGCGACAGTTGAGCCAGCTGCTTCGGTGATCCATGACACAGTCACTGAGGAGGCTTCACCTCCAGTAAAGCAAGATTCGACTGCGACCGACGGAAACGAAGAGAAAATATGTGGAGTTTCGACTGACAAACCCGGAAATATGCCAGCAGAGGTAACTCTATCAGACGCAAAGTTAGAGATCGACAAACGAGACATCACTGAAGAATCAGGGGCAGACACTGTTGCAGCACTTGTTTCTAATGATGTTACTGCAGATAATATGTCAGCATCAGAGTTGATAACCTCTGGAAATCCTGCTGCCAAAGTCGATGCAACTGACAACACAGGGGAAGCATTGCAAGCAGCACCAGCAAACGATACAGAATTAGAGATTTCTTCGGTCGTTGAAGATAAAAATTCTCCTGAAGTGTTAGAGGAAGCTGGTCAGGAAGCTGAAACAAAAAAACAGACTACAGACAAAGAAGAGGTTCCAGATGTGGTAGATGTCTCTCCTGTTGCAGCTCCATTAGAGAAAGAAACTAATGTTCAAGAGACAGCAAAAATAGAGAGCGCCGATGAAACCAAAGACTCTGAGAAAATTATTGATGACAAGAAAATTGCTCTGGATAAAACACCTAAGAAAGATAATGAACTAGTGGGAGTTGACGCTGAAGTAAAAGTAGGCACAGCAGAACCAGCAGAGGTGAAATCGGAGGAGGGGGAATCATTAAAAGAGGAGGGAATTACAAAAGAAACAGTTGATGACCAAAAAGTTATCAGAAAACATGATGAAGCGTGCTTAATTGGAGCAGTCAGCAATGATGCTGAAAATATTCTAATGGAGGTAGAAAAGGAGGTAGAAAAGGAAAGTGCTGCAGCAGTAACTGTCCCAGAGGAGATGCCGAAAGAGGATGCTCACATAAATAAAGATATACAGCAAGAAACCAAGTCGGAGGTTGTTGAAGGAAGCCCTGTTGAGACGACGATGGCGTCGTTACAGAAATCCGAAGGAAAAGAAGACTCTCCTGCTGTAGCAGAGGCTGTACCACAGACAAGAAAACAAAGCCTGGCGGATAGCACTTCAGAGATGGATGAACAGTCTGACAAAGCAGCGGTTATCTCTGATCTACCATCTGTCGAATCAAGACGGCAAGAAGCGAATGCTGCTGAGGTGCCAGTTAAAAGTGTACAACCTGTGCTAACCTCAGCCGATACCATCAAAACAACAAAACCCAGTGATGAAACCTGTGAGGAGGAAGACTGTGAGGGTGAGGCAGAAGCTGGGTTGAGTGCCACAAAATATCAAAATGACTCTGAGGAAGTTGTTGAGCCATCAGTCAAGGATAGGGAGGCAGAAACTGACAAGAAAGAGGATGAGTCACAGGCTGTCGTTGGCAGCCTGAAGGAAGCCATTTCAGTATCTGAAGCAAGTGCAGTGTGTGACAAAGATTGCAATACAGTGTTTGATGCAGAAGTGAGCTCCACTTCAGAGAAGCGTGAAGCTTCAGACCATGTGCCTGCTGTAGTACCTTCAATCCCATTAGCAGAATCTGTAATCCAGTCTGTAGTTAGTGAGCACGATGCCGGTTTGAAGGAGGAAGGCACGGAGGAGCAAATGGATGCAAAAACTAAGCCTGTGGAAAAGCATGGCGATGACGATGCAGTTCCTGAGGTGACCATAATGTCTAGCGAGCGTAGCAGTAGATCCTTAAACCCTTGTGTATTTCTGCTATATTTTCTAAATTGGGTGTAGAAACTAATAGCATATAGGAGATGGAAATAGTTATCAGTGTTGAATTTTAGTTGAAAATAGCTAAAGTCTTTCAAACATAGTCGAATGTATTTGTAATATGTTTTAGAACATGTGCTTTAATATAGTCAACCAAATGTTTTTTTGATTAAAATTTTTTTTTGCAACTTTTCATTACAGTATGTAAGAAAAAAGCCGTCCCCGTACAAGAATACTGAAAAAAAATTTTTTGAAAAAGATTGTTTACTGCCAAAAGTAACAATGAATTTCTTTCTATTTACCAGATCAAACAAGAGGAGACCTTGAAACAGCCTGAGTTGAAAGAAGCTAAAGAAGACAATCTCACAAGCCCATCAGACCTGGCAAAACTAGAAAGCTCTGTGCTTCCCATTCTAGAGGCCCAGGTAGACACAGAGCAGGAGGAGAAACAGACCGATACTTTAAAGACCAGACGCAAATTGGAGGTTCTTCCTCTCTCACCCGATTCGCCCAGTTCAGAAGAGGATAAAGACCTTTCAGAGAAGAATGCCAAAAGTACTGGAAAGAAAAAGCTTCTTGTGCCAATTGATGTCAAGGCAGATTCCCTGGACGACAGCAGCGAAAGTTTTGGAAAAGAAAGCCCGATGTCCGGAGATGACGAGGAGTTCATCAGGAAACAGATCATAGAAATGAGTGAGAATGAGGACGCCTCTCCATCGGACGAAGAAAGCTTAGTCAGGCGAAAGATTAGAGGTGATGAGAAGAAGCCAAATGAGGAGAAGAAAGAAGAGAAAAGCATATCAGGAAAAACAAGACGGCTAACTAAGAAAACTACTATTAGTCCCGATGATGATGATGATGTTCAGGAATTCACAGTGTCAGCCGACAAATCTGATATTATCAAAGAGGATGAGAAAGAACAAAAAGAAGAGGAAGATCAAAGAATTTCTGCACCCCGCAAGTTACAAACTTTTGAGCTGAATGTAACCAGCAGCCCTATTTGTATACCTAGTGCAGATGGAGAGCCTGAAATAGAAAGTCTAACAGACTCTCCAGATGATCGGTCTCGGGGTGAAGGGTCATCTAGTCTACATGCATCTAGCTTCACTCCTGGAACATCGCCGACGTCTCTTTCATCCATGGATGAGGATAGCGACAGCAGCCCAAGTCATGTTCGTATCGGTGAGGGTAAACAGCACAGAAAAGCCAAGCACCGACAAACTGGGCAAATGCTACCAACTATTGAAGACTCATCCGAGGAGGAAGAGTTAAGGGAGGAGGAGGAACTTCTCAGGGAGCAAGAAAAGCAAAAGGGCTCAGGAAAAAAGTCCAAGAAAGACAAGGATGAGATTCGGGCCCAAAGAAGGCGAGAGCATACAAAGACACCTCCGAGTAACCTTTCTCCAATTGAAGATGCCTCACCAACTGAAGAACAGAGACAGGAAGCCGAAATGGAGGAGATCAGGCGGTCGTCCTGCTCCGATTTTTCCCCCAGTATTGAATCAGATCCTGAAGGATTTGAGATCCATGCCGCAAAAATTGTAGAAGTGCAAAAAACATATCGGCTGCCTATATCTGTATCTCTTCACTCCCCAACAGATGATCAAAACACTGATAAATCTCAGAAGAAAGCTCTCAAATCTGCTGATGAGGCCTATGAAGAAATCATGCTAAAGGCTAAATCCCCAACAGTCGACACAGGTGAAATTCAAGCAGAAAAGGAAACGGTATATGGTGGCATGCTTATCGAAGACTATGTTTATCCATCTCTTCTTGACAATTCTTTTGATCGGGAAGAGACGGAGAAAATGTCTGTTCCTGTTGAACCCAAAAAACTGAGATCGCCCGATGAAGTTTATGAGGACATGATCAAGAAGAGAAAGGAATTCATGCAGCTAGAACAGGAATATGAAAATATAAAGCCAAAAAATGAAGCTCCTAATCCAAAAATTGTGTTTCAACCAGCTGAAAGCACCTTCCTACAAAGCGACACGGTGACATTAGGCAAAGACGGGAAGCCACTGTTGGATGCCGAAGCAGCCTACGAGGAGTTGATGAAAAGAGTTCTAACTCCAGGAACAAGCCCAACTCAGCCTGAGCCAGGAATTGAAAGTACTTCATCAAAAAAGGTTCTTCACCCTATTCCAGACTTAAAGGTAACACAATGCTCTTCTGGAGAGTTATCCTCTGATGATGAAACTACAGTTAAAAAGGAACAGGTGGTGACGGGAACATCAGATATAACATCAGAAAAGCAATCTCAACATGTAAAAGAAGTATCTGAGATGTGCCCTTCAACCACAACAGAACAGACAGAACAGCAGCCCGACAATGAAACCTCTACTTCTCAGGTTGAACTTGTGGACCTTTCTAGTACTGTTCCGAGATCATCAGCTTCTGTTATTGCTAATGTGTCACCGCTACCAACAGTCCCCCAATACACACCTAGTATATCTAGTGTAGTGTCAACAGCTCCCCCTGTGCCCCCTAAGCCAAATATTTTGCGCCGGGCTAATTCTCAGGAAAAAGGAGAAGAACCTGTTGCACCACCCCAGCCTCCTCCCACTCCACCAAAACCCACAGTTTTTCCCAGGAAAGCCCCAGTTCCGCTTCCACCTCAGGCTTCAGCACCTGTGAAAAAATCTGAGCCGGTGACTATGACGTCACCCCAAGGATCGCCTGTTCGACAAGTTGTTACTCCAACGTACAAACCTCATATTCCACCTCCTGTTCCTCCAAAGCCAGCTATTCATGGGATTGTGGACAGTCACAGACCAGCTCATGGTGTCAAACCACCAATTGCACCAAAGCCTGGTTCACAGCCACCTTCACCTGCTCATGCCCCTCTTCCAACAAGACCTACGGTACTTCCCACTGGTCCAAATGACTCAGTCCTTAATTTGAGCCCCTCTACAGAGGGCAAGACATTTCAACCTTCACCAAAGTCTCCTTCTTCCCCAAGATATGCCAGCAATCTTCGTGACACGTATGTAGTCATCACACTGCCATCCCAGCCTAGCTCTCCAGTTGACAATGTCACAACTCAAGCCCCCTCCGGTCCTGGACCGGCGTCTCCCTCAAAGCAGGGTCAGCATGAGGGTTATTATCAACCACAGCCTCAACACCCATATCCAAAGCAAAATCAACAGCAACCAACCCCTTCTCCTCAGACAACCAGAGTGCCTCTGGCGTATACACGTGTCACAGAGTCTATTGAAAAACAAGAGATTTGCAGCCCAGAGAAACATGTTTCTAGTTCTTGTCACATAATTGAGGCCATATCTGCTTCAGCACAGCCATCTGTTATGCCTAACCTCATATCACAAGTGGTTACTACAGAAGTTCAAAGAACCACTGTCTCCGTTGTTCATGAAAGAACACCACCGCCAGTACCAGCTCCAAGAGCAACTGGTGTCCCAATGTCAATGGAGAAACCTAAGCCTCAAATACTAGCACAGACTGAAACGGCCTCTCTTCCCTCTGAGGTGGTAGATCTTAGAACTGTTAAGGTTGATTCAGATTCAAACATGAATGGCGTTGATCTGTCCACTGCTCCAGATTCAAGACGCCAGTCTTTTGTGAGTGATGTCAGTCGCCACACCAGTGCAGTGCAATCACCTGTGGTCAACCTCAGCACTGAATCCTCCACTGTTTCAATAGTGACTGACAGCATCACTATTGTGACCTGTTCTGCCACAATACAGCAATGTGACAACATAGAAGTTTCTCAAGTCTCATCCGTTCCCCTTCAGTTGACAAAAAATAAGGCTTTTGAACCCGTTTCTCAAATTGTATATCGACCTGTTGAGTCTCAGCCCTCCACTCTTGCAACAGCAGAAATCCCAATTAACCTTTCGGTTGGATCGAATACAGGTGCAGTAGGTTTCCAAGCCATGCCAGTCACTTCTTCAGTCCCTCCTGTGGCAACCTGTGTTGCCAACGGATTAACTACAGGAAGAACCACAGTGGCAGGAGCTGTTGATCTTAGTACCTCAAAACCTTTCAATACTTTGGTATCGGTTGACGTGACATCTGCAGACGTGTTTACAACCGTAATCGCAGATGACGGCAAACCAGTGGATCTAACAGCAGGGAAGAGAGCTGTGTGCTGCGATGTTGTGTACAAGCTGCCATTTGCAGGAAGTTGTGCAACTCAGCAGCCCACCACGCCTCTGCCTGAGGATCGTTTTGGATATCGTGACGACCATTATCAATTTGACCGAACACCTTATGGCATGAGAGGGTTTGGTGGAATTAAGCCCTCCATGTCGGACACCAATCTTGCAGAAGCTGGGTTATTCATGTACAAGAGTAAGAACAGTTATAATTTCAGTGTCACAACAGAGGGAGCAGTAGATCTGACCTCAGCGAAGATATCGGATGCAGGTCAGTGCAGTGACATTGCGGATCTGTCACTTAAATGTCACTTTGAACTGTCTCCACTTATTCATGGCTAATGTGGACTTTTCATTTATTTTGCTTTATTTTGCATGGATTTTATTGTGTTTTTCATTCAACTTTTTTTTGCATGTGCCTGTTTTGCTTCTTCCACCTCTATTTTTTTTTTTTTTTTTGGTTTTTTGTTTTTTATCTTGGCAGCATTTTTTTTATTTGCTGAAGGCATGACTTGATTCTGAATGAATTGTCTAAAAAACATGGACTAAAAATATATTTTTGACTTTTGACAGGTGAAGCTGTTGACTACTCCAAGAAAGGCAGTTATGCAGGAATGACAATCCCCCCATATTCCCATTCAAGTGCCACAAGCACTGTCAGTTCACTCTTTGGGACAAGTAGTGTTTTAAGGTCATCAAATGGAGTGGTCTACTCATCTGTTGCAGCGCCAGTCCCATCAACATATGCAATTACTACTCAACCAGGATCCATATTTAGTACAGCTTATAATACCTTTTCAGGTATGCACACAAGTGATACCATGCCTTCTTTGTCCAATCTCCAGAATTTACCACTTACAAGATCCCACAGTTTTCTCTCTACCATTTCCACAACGGAAGAACAAGGAGATGCTCCTCTTAACCTGGAGATCTCAAAGGGAGGTGTTGCTGCTGTCAATGGTACAGCTACAGCAGCTGCATCTTTATCCCTTGACACATATACAGATGCATCCCTGGAGGCAATAGCTGCTTCACTGGAAGCTCTCTCGTCCCCCATGGTTCCTGGAGATGGCCAGTATCAGGCAGAGCGAGAGAGGCTAGAAATGGAAAAGCTGAAGCAGCAGCGCTTAGCTGAGGAATTGGAATGGGAGCGGCAGAATATCCAGCGCTTCCGTGAGCAAGAACAACTCCTAGTACAGAAGGAATTAGAAGAGTTGCAAGCCATGAAGCAGCAGATCCTGGCTCAACAGGAGCAGGAAAGACAGGCTCATCTGATGATGCAAAAGGAAACATATGCTCAACAACAGCAGCAACTTGAGCAAATACAAAGACTCCAAGAACAACTGCGACTACAGTTGGAAGAGCAAAAGCTTCGTCAGATGTACCCAGGTGCAGACATCCCAGGTCATGGCGTACAGGAGGCCATTGTCCTAGGACCTGATGGAACAGTGCTTTCTCGAAAAATCACAGATAGCGGATGTCAGACAGATGAAGAGGACGAAGCACTAAGCAAAGCTTACACAGCAGGAAGAAAAAAGAAAAGTGTTAAAAAGAGTGTTGATAGCTGCGTCCAGACTGATGATGAGGATCAAGAGGAATGGGAGGCCCAGAGAAGTCGACAAAGCCGTCCCCGTACTGCTAGAGGTGATAGAGGTGGGGGATCAGAAATGTCTCTTCAAGCCCACACTGAAATTTCTATACAAACTGACACGGATGGGAATATTCGAATGGACACTAGAATGGAGGTGTCAGATTCAGAAAGGACCTCACCAAAGAAACGCCCTACTCCCTTAGAAATAGCCCAGTCTGCAAACCTAAAACCAGAATTTTCTTCCCTTCAAGCGCATCCTAAATCGCCTAAAGTACTCTATTCTCCTGTATCACCATGTATATCACCTAGCAAATCCCTTGAATTTGTGTCCTATGATAAGTCCCTAGGCGATACCAGCCCACAAAAGCTAAGGGAAAGCATAGACCCATCAAAATCCTCTCCAGCAAGTCCTCGGGGACACAAAACCATGCAGCGATCGATGTCTGACCCAAAACCCATGAGTCCAACAGGAGAAGAAAGGGCAACATCTGGTACGCAGTGTGGTGATGGCCATCCGGTGAGTATCACATTCTCCTACACCACTGTGACAAATGTCAGACACTTGCACAAAGGTAAAGAAATGTATTTTGTCAATTGTCAGAAAATGAGCAGGATGTTGCTGGTGTTAAGTTTTTTTTCCTCCATTTGCTTTGTAATGAGTAAAATAGATTTAAACATATTTAAGGAAAACATTTTTCTGTCGCAGCAAATTTCATGAAAAGATATGAAAAAAATTCTCCCTAAGCAAGTTACCAGTGAGAATTCCATACCTTCATTAATTGTTGTTTAAAATAAGCTGAACATGCAGAAAGAAATGTTGACTCTCAGGTTTTAAGAAAGACAAATAACTACTTTGTTGGACTGTAGAGTACACGTCAACGTTTTGTGACTTTTATGGGAATAAATGCAGAAACAGAAAAAAATGGTGATACACAAGTACCTACCATCACTTACCCAAGAAAGCAATACTGGCCAAAGATAGCTCCGCCTTTACAGACCAGACACTATAAATGTTATCAGATATTCAAACATGTTTGGGTGTTAAGGTTCTATGTTACCATTTTATTTGCTATAGGGGAAAGGATCAGGCGGCACACCCACCGAGACGCAAAAGAAGGTGAAAAGGACTCTTCCCAATCCCCCCTCTGAAGAAGAGTCAACAACAAGTGGACAGACGGCATACACCACGAACTCAGCTCGCCGAAGAATGTGCCGAAATTCAAACATGGCACGTGCCAAGATCTTACAAGACATTGATCGGGAGCTGGATCTGGTTGAGCGAGAGTCTTCCAAGCTCCGCAAAAGACAGGCAGAACTCGACGAAGAGGAGAAAGAGATTGATGCTAAGCTGAGGTATTTGGAGATGGGGATCAATCGCAGAAAAGATGCACTTTTAAAGGAAAGGGAGAAAAGAGAAAGGGCCTACTTACAGAGTGTCGCAGAGGATAGAGATTACATGTCAGACAGTGAGGTTAGTAACATCCGAGAGACCAGGAGTGTCCAAGATGGTGGTGAAGATGAGGACATAGAGGACCACCTTCTTGAGCGCCCCAGAACAGCTCCTCACTCAGAACTTGATGATTTTGCTCCTCCCCAAACCAAGCATGAGTATGGAAAATACTCTCAGTACCAATATCCTCAAAGCCAATACCAGCAGTCAATCTATCAGACTCCACAGTCGTACCAATCTCACTCCATCTACTCCTCTGTTCCTTCACTTACCACTGCCCAGCAGCAGAGTTACCAGCAGATGCTTTTATTGCAGCAGAAAGCGGCAAGGCAAGCGGCTCTCCTGTCAGAGCTCGATGCGACTAAATACGATGTCATTAGCCGTCAGCCTGATCCCACGTCGTCAGCTTATCTTGGTGTCAAATATGACAAATACGGTAACCATCTAGACCTCAGAGCCCTGGAGGTGGGTAGCATAGCAGGTAGCCCAATGTCAGCCGTTTCTGATTCCTACTACACAGAGGTGGAACACCACACACCTCGGAGCTACATGCTGCTGGAAGACGCTGCAGAGTTAGCTAAGACCTCCACAGGTCTGTCTTCGTCTTACAGTCTAGCCGAGCGGGAACTGGCTAAGGCAGAGAAGCTTTTGCGTAGAAGTGCTGCAGATCTTGGGTCTACTGACTATCTGGGCTCCACCTCTAGGCTCCATGCTTTTGGAAAGACTCCTGATGAAGAGGATACAATGGAGGAACCCTATGAATTAAAACTCCTGAAGCAGCAGCTCAAGCAGGAGTTTAGACGAAGTACAGGTGGCACAGAAAGCTTAGAACAACTGACGGGTCTCTCCCAAAACTACTATACTCCAAGCACTGGTGTCTCTAGTTATTCCCAAAGACACTATCCAAAGTCAGACAAATACAGCATCAGTCGACTTACTCTTGAGAAGCAGGCGGCAAAACAACTCCCAGCATCAGTTTTGTACCAAAAGCACAAAACTCCAATACTAGATCCTAAAATCTCCTCCAAGTATTCCTCTATAACAGACAACAGGGGTTTGGAAACTGATTATAACTATTTGGGCTCTACCAGTGCATCGCCCAGATCCAGCAGGCTGCTGCAGGATGAAATTACATTCGGCCTTCGAAAGAATATTGCAGAGCAACAAAAGTATCTTGGGTCTACCTTGGGAGCCAATTTAGCTGGATCCCTGAATTTGGGCCAGAGCTTGGGCTTGGACTCTGCTTATCCTAGTGGTAGCCGGTCAAGACCCTCATCCAGACCTACTTCGTGCTACGGCCTGGACTTGTCAATCAAAAGGGACCTTTCGAGTTCTTCACTGAGGCTTAAAGGAGACGGAGAGTCATCTGGAGACGGTCCAAGTTATCAAACCCCCTCTGGTCGCACCAAGCCCACTAGCCTTCCAATTGTGCAAAGCGGTCGTGGACGAATTCCTATCGTGGCACAGAACTCAGAGGAAGAGAGTCCGTTAAGCCCTGTTGGTCAACCAATGGGCATGGCTCGTGCGTCAGCTGGTCCCCTGCCTCCTATTTCAGCTGACTCGAGGGACCAATTTGGTTCCTGCATGTCCCTGCAAGATTCCCAGCAGCAGCAACATATACGAGAAGAGCCAACAAGGGGTAGGAGTTATGTGCTGCTGGATGATCTTCAGGGCACAATGTCAGATAGTGAAGGTAAAAAACAAACTTGTAAGACTGCATCTCTTTCCGTTTTAAGTGTCTTGTGAATAATAGTTTGTGGGTGAGATCTGCATTGAATGCTAGCATGCATGACATCAATATTTAGCTTGTGGTTAGTATTTTAAAATGTGCATGTTTCTTTATTTTTGTTCTTCTACTCAACATTTACTTTGTTGTGCATCTTGTTTTCAGTACCTGTCCATAACTGTTGTCTGTAGGTTCAGATCTGAGGTGTATGCATGTATTTGTCTCTCATACTGACTTTGCTTGCATATATATTGTAGCATTTCTCTTTACATTCACTGTATAGTCTCATCTTTTTCTGTTTGCATGACAATCTAATTTGTAGAGATTCCTCCCATCAAATATAATGTAACAGTTTCTAAATTTATCTGTGATGTTTTATGGTCGAAGGCACTCTGATAACACGACACAACAAAAAACCACAAGATGCTGTTATCACAGAATGAAATGCATTACATTTGATGGAAAACATTTATTTCTGCATAATAAATTCAAGTCTTTAACTTGCATGTCTTTTATGCTTGTCTTTTGAAATGTGTGTATTGCATGTCATTTATCATTTTGTCTTTCGTGGGTTATACTTGTATTTCTAATCGAGATTTACATGTGTACACATACTTTAAGTTCAACACTTTAAGTCAAATGGAGAAAAAAAAAACTGCTAAAAACAGACCAAGTCCTTTTGAATACTTTTGAAGTAAAAACAACCCAATCTGAGTGGTTTTGGAAACACACCTTTATGTCAAATAGGACATGTATGTCTGAGTATATTTAAAACTACAGGACTGGGTAATGGATTCAACCAAATATGCAATGAGTTTTCAACTAAAAAAGAAAAAAAAAATGGTTGCCAGGGCTAATTGTTGTCATTTAGGCTACAAAAGAATTACTTAAAAAATAACCTGTCACCCGGATTACTGGACAACTAGAATTTGGATACAAATAATAGTTGCTTTACACTTGATGTGTTTTTTTTTTTGTTTGTTTTTTCCATTTTAATGCGCCATCTTCTGCTAGGAGAGAGCTAAGGTGTCAGCAGAAAAAAAGAAATTGTCAGTTCTCCTTGTTCAAGGACCTAGTAAGATTGTCTATCTTTCAAGCAAAATGTGTGCTTTCCTAGTTTGATGCATTAGAGAAAATGGCAGATATCTAGCAGACGGCCGTTTATCATTAATCAGAACCAGAGTCCAGGCATAACATTGTGTTATTTATGGATCCACCTGGCCATGCTCCATTTCCTCATCAGCTTTTAACTTGGGATATTTTATTGTTTCTGTTTGTTGTCTTGCTGACAACAAACAAACTCGATGCACCTCTCCCACTAAAATGTCAATACCCCCCATTTTCTGTTTTGACTTAAACATATAGGCCTTTATTTTTACATTACTTACCAAAAAAATAAAAAAATAAGCAAAAGAAAAAGTCAGTTTAAAGTTCTGGACAATTGTTTTCATTCTGTCTGGTAAATATAGCAATTGCCAAGATTTTGCGATGTAAACCAATTTGCCTTAATTGCAGCCCCATGTGATTCCATGATGGCATTGAACAGAGACGATGCAACTGATGGTAGAGTATTAGTTCAGTTCTACAGTTATCCACGAGCTAACACACTAACCTGAACCACAAGTACAGTGCGTCTCTCGACGGCATTATGACTAAATGTTGGGGGAAATGAGTGCAGAATCTGCTTAAAAGCAGTTTGAAGCAGATTTCGTTGCTAATATAATATGTTTTGAATAAAAACCGCCTGCTTTCAATTGAGGAAAATTGATATTCATGTATACAACACCCAACATTTACATTCCTGGAGGATTTTATTGCCCTTTACTATTCGATCATACACACTTCAGTAACCCTGTCTAAGTCATCCACAAACTGCGTTACTTTTCTGCTTATTTCACATCAATGTTCCTTTTGCCATTCAGTTTGTACTTCACCAATATGTTTTCATCTTTCATAATTAGCTGTGTCCTTATGAGCATGAAATCACATTTAGATACACTTGAGCCCATCCTGTTTTGTAAGATGTAAACGGTTTGACTCCGAATGAGTTTGAATTCTGTCCCTAAAGCCTATCACCTCAGGCGAGACGAGACTGACTGGTTTGACAAGCCGAGGGATGGACGGCCAGAGAACGGGCAAGAAAAGAGACAGGTGAAATATGAAAATATCAATTCATACAAATAAATGCAAGTCAATAAATTGGAATATGACTGAAAAGTAATTCGGTAGAGACTCGACATGTTACAAGTGATAATTTCCCTGAATTTCAATGATCGTGACTTACAGCTAATAAAAAATTAAAATTCAGCCTTCAGAAAATTAGAATAATACATTAGACCAAAAAGAAGATCTCTGTGTCCTGTGCAGTATGTGTGCTCAGTACTTATCTAGAAATCCTCTTTAGTGTTCGGGAGCCTCAGGTTGGTTTAATAACAGACTTTGCTTGTCTGCATGTCTCATGTCTCTCTTCAAAATGCCCCAAAGATTATCTCTGGCATTTAGGTTAGGAAAGTTTCCTGACCGATCAAGCAGATCGATGCCGTGGTCATTGTACTTTTGTCAGTGCGGGCAGGTATCATATCTTGCTGGAAACAGAAATCAGCATCTCGGCGAAGCTCGTCCACTTCACTTTAGAGCTCACAAAACTCAGTGGACCAAGACCAGAGGACATGGCTCCCCGAATTCTTTACTGGACTGCCAGCATTTTTTTTTTATTTATGTGGCCGCCTTGTGAATGTAATGACCTGAAATCATTTCAGGCATTTACTTTTGTCCAAGAATTAAGTGTGATCTTATATTTAGACCTAAACTTTAAAACAAATTCTGCACTGAGACTGTCTTTTATTGGTTTTATGTAATATTTAAGCTTTCTCTGAAACAGAATTTGGGTTTTTCTTTGTAAGTTTCCCCATCGCATTTTGACTTAAATTCTGTTCAGTCAACAATAGCTCTGTCCTATCTGTCTTTTGAACTCATCAAGCTTAGAAATATATTTATAATTATTAATAAATTATTTTAAGAACTAACTAGAACCAAATGATTTTGTTTTTCTTATATTTACTGTGTAAAATAATGAAGGTGGGTGTAGTCCTACTTGTTTACTGAAATGACCGTGAAGTGGCATAAAATGCTGAAATATTTGATGAACAAAGACGCCGTAATAACTGAATGCAGTAACTCGCGTCCAGTGACACAAACACCTTACATGCAATGTGAGTGCAGAATATTAGTTACATATTTTCCTTTTGTATGCACAACAGGGAAAAGGTCCATACTATCCGTTCCCTCACCTCAGGGTCAAACTGCAGAGGGATCTCAAAGACCGCAGTGTCACAGGTAAAGTAACACAGGTTTAATAATCTAGGTGAATGACATATTTCTATTCACAATGTATTGTAAGCTAATCACGCATCAACCATGCAGATATTGTACTGCATTTAGCTTTCTGTGTTGGTTTTATTTAAAATCTTCATGTTAATATGATGATTTAAAGAGCATGACTGATGAGTGTCATGCATTTTATTTACCCTATACTAAAATCCCATCACGCAACTCCTTCAGGCTCAAAGATGGCAGACGTGTTTTTGATCTTGCTCAAAAATAAATAAAAATAAATGGCAAACAGCCCACAAGGAATTAATTTATTTAAAAAGAGTGATCAGGATTATTTTTTTGCCTCAATCATTTTGTTCTGCCTTCAATTACCATTTCAAATTGTTTGACAATATTAAGTGACTGTGGCTCTGATTCTGTATTGAAGGGAAGGTATGACTGATAGTATTTGTGTGCTGCATGTGGAACCGTTGAGCAAAGGAGGAAATCAGTAACTTAATGTGATGAAATCCACATAGCGAATCTGGTTCTAAGCAAAGGATTGGAAATGTTCACAGTTACTCTGAAATACAATTTTAGCACTTCCTGTAAATGGGAAGGAGACATATTGTTCTGCCCTAAGCGATCTTTTATGACAGTTGTAGTTAGGTGGAGTTTTTTTTTAAACCCCATCACTTTCGAATAGCGCCATCGTGCTTCTTTCACACTAGTAACATAAAATACAGCAGATCCCAAAAGTGCACGCACGTTTGATAAAACAGCAAGCTTCTGCGATGTAAAACAACTAGGCTATGATGGATCATTTCCTTTGTCAAGGAAATATTTTCGCTTTCAAATTCAACTGAAAAGAAAAACGACCTGAGTAAGAAAGCACATCATTGCAACTAATACTTTGGTAAAGTACGTTTTGATTAGCTTTTTTTTTTTTTTTTTTTTGCTTTCAGGACACCACACTTTTATTTGGAAATAATTGCTTTCTCTGCATTGCAAAGGTTTTCCCAAATTTATCAGACTGTAGGGATAATCTTACCCAAAAGCTCCTCAGGTGACATCATAGCATTTATTTATTTATTTATATTTGATTTAGGTCAGGACTCCAGTTATGCCATTTCACAAGTTTTTTTTTTTTTTTTTTTTTTTTTGTGTGTGTTTCTGGAAAACCCTTTTTTAAATTATTTTAATGCATACTGTGATTCCAAGACAATAAATTGATTTTTTTTATCGATTTTCATGCATTACTTTCCTATTGAAAATCACACAAATATGTTCATAATATCAATAATTATGTTTTTTTTGTTTTTTTTACCTAAACAGGAAATGGTTTGGGTATCCGTATAGTTGGAGGAAAAGAGGTTCCAGGTGGGAACGGAGACATTGGAGCGTATGTTGCCAAAGTCCTGCCTGGTGGAGCTGCAGAACAAACAGGAAAAATTCTTGAAGGTAAAACCTTCCCCTGACTTCCTTTTTCTTTTAGTTCGGTATTAAATAAAATAAATAGCTGAACAGGTTTTCTAACGTTGAGGCTTTTTGAAAATGCATTTCTGATTACAAGTCTTGTTCTGCTTGTTTTGGAAGAAATGATGAGTCTCTCAATCTACTAAAACACACACTGTGTCGTTCAGAACTGCAAATACTGTATGACATAAAAGTCAGCATATCTGCTACACTCATTTACTACCCATCACAATTCCCATTAAATATGTGTTACTCAAGCATTAGGGATGAGAAAAGACTTGAACCATCTCAAGAGACAATATTTGATTTTATCAAGTGTTGCGCAATAAAAGTCAGCCTTCGTTTAAAAAAAAAAAACACTTTGTAATGACAAATAGGCATGAGAATAAGATGGTTTAATAAGTGGGGAGACTTGCACGTCATGATGAAATAAGGATATGCAAAGGCGTTGCAGCTGACCAGAAATCTCCCCTCTGCTCGGGATGACAGTCTGCCAGTACAAATCAGGCAAAGTCTCCCCGAGACGTGCCTCATCACTGCATTAGACGGCGGATGTCTCCTGAGTTGTGTGCTGCTCGGTCAAGATGAGCCCTGAGTGAAGGCTTGTGTCTCAAAGTGTCTGAATCAAACCCAGCAATATCCCGACTCACATTGAAAATATGTAATAAAGAAAAAAAAAAATGTTAGTAGAGTCATTATCCAATCATTCCTTTTGAAGTCCATGTGAATCCGGTGGAGTTTGCTGGCCAGACAGCCTGTCAGATGTTTGAAACCTTTTATTTCACATACATAGGAGCACCCTTAATTTAAAGAGTGTGTTTGAGCTTTCCTCTGAGAATTCAAGTTAATATTTTCTTACCTAAGGCGGAAGCTCATCTATTACAGTCGTAGTCATGGTCATTCCCACGTTTTCTTTGCAGCAGGTAGGAAGGGATGAGTGAAATCACACAGAACATGAAAAGGTCCAAAGCAAATGTGTGCAACCTGAAGACTGCGAGCTGTATCAGAAAAATGTTGGAATCCTGAACATCAGTATGGCACTGTGCCCTTTGGACAGTTTCCATATTTCTATGCGATTTTTAGAGATTATATTGACGCACAAAACGCATTTAAGGGTTAAATTACCTGCGTAGAGCCGATCAATTCTACATAAAACATTACATTGCTCTCCAGTCATTGCAATAGCAGACACTAAATAAAAATAGATTTTTCTAAAAGTGATCAGATCGTCATTAGCGCCGAGCATAATGGTTGCGAAGCATTTGGTTCCGACTCACTGGTGCCGGTTTGGTGCATGGACAAACGCTGGGATTTTTCAGAAGCCCGGCGTCACGGAGAAGTGTGAGTGTTTGCACGTATGACTCTGTGTTGTCTGATCAGCTCGGCTGGTCGCTGAGATCTGACATCTTTAAAACGTGACAATTAGAAACTACAGTGTAGCTCCCCTGTCGCTCCCGCTCACTCAGGCCGCGAGTATCGTCGCAAACCCAAGACGCTACTGATGAGCTGCTTCAATCCATGTGAGTCGTGTCCGTGTGAGTGTGCAGGACGGGAGTTTGCTGTGGCTTTGCTGTGTTGACTAACATCTGAGGACATAATGTCTGAAGACTGTCTCCGGATTATGACTTTCTACTTCCGTACTTTAAATATCCTACTGTAAGATCATAAATGAAAAAAAAAAAAAAAATCTGGGTTCTGTCAGTTTCATAGACCCATCGTGGGTTTAATTAACTTTGTTGTGGTTTGAAGTGGCCTGCTTTAATCTTGACCATATTAAAAAAAAAAAAAAGTAAAAACATTGTAAATAGAGCGTTGTTGATGTTGTGCTCGTGCCCTTTCTATTCGCAGGAATGCAAGTGTTAGAGTGGAACGGTGTTCAACTGACGGGAAAAACGTACGAGGAAGTGCAAGGATTGGTTGGACAGCTGTGTAACGAAGCAGAACTGTGTGTCAGACTGTAAGTATCACATCTTCTACCCTTTTCACTGACGTTTGTTTGATTTTTTTATATATCTTAATTTTCTTTTGAACTGTTTTTTCCCTTTTTGTCCATCTAGTTATGTTTTATTGCCACAAACAACTTAGTGATTCCATATTTGTTAACTAGAGGTTATTGAGTCCTTTTTTAAAACTTAGTGTATCTCTTATCTTGTAGTTGATGTTTTTTTTTTACTTTGTCTCTCATCATATATGATCTTCAAAGCTAAAATGAAGTCTCTTCTTCTCAGTGATCTTAACATGTTGGCTGAGTCTGAAGATTCCCAGCATCTTGAATTGCAGGAGCCCAGCAAAGGTGACGTTTTGTGTTTGATCCTCATTTGAGGTTTCTCTTCAATGCAGTCGCTTTGACAGTTTCATCAAATGTTCATATTTAGGAAAACAAAATATAGGGGCCAAACTTTAATACACACTGAAATGGACAATTACACATTTTCTATGTTGCGCTCATAGGTTCTCATCAATATCGCTCCTACAAGCCAGGACGCCAAGTTACGTTCTGATTGTGTTTGTTTTTCTGACTTACAGGGGAGAAACCTCCCCGATCTCCAGGCGTTGATCCCAAGCAGCTAGCTGCCGAGCTGCAGAAAGTGTCACAGCAGCAGGCTCCCATGTCCGCATCGTCCTCGAGCCTGGCCGCTCCGACGTCTGCGACGTCCAGTCCCGGTCAGCCTGGATCCCCCTCCGTCAGCAAGAAGCGCCACGCCAGCAAGGCGAGTCGAAGGGAAGGGATTTCAGACATGTTCTGTCTGAATCTGAGGTTTCATACGCAGGCCTCGGAAAGAGTCATGTTCGAAAGTAGACCAACATAATTGGGCTTTCAAAAATTTGCACAAAACTACAAATTTTTCCAGACATTTACGTCTAGAGGCAGAAATTGCTGCACAACTTTGTCTTATTCTGTCACAAAATCTTCCTGAGAAAATGCTACATTTGTGGCTGTAATGTGACGAAATGGGAAAAATGTTCAAAACGAAGGAATAATCTAGTCAATCAAAATTGTAATCTGAAACAAGGAATTTGACTTCGACTTTTTAAATGCTCACACTGTAAAGACATAAAGTATGCATAGATAAACTTTAAAGGAAATAAAATGAATAAAGGAATCATATGTACATTTATTTACTACCCATTTTACACATAAGCTGAAAAAAACGTATTGTTGTGAAGTATGTGCACATTGCCTAAAAGACAGCAAAATGAACAGACATAAACTTAAAGCCCTTGTAGCAAATAATCTCCCAGTTGTGCCTCCAAGCATTGCAACAAATACAGCAGAGTGCTGTACTTTATGTTCCTCAGGACCACCCACCAGTAAACTCCCCACCTACACACTTGCATCTATCACAGTCTTAGCATCTTATTCTCTTCCTCTGTAGACCACAGAAGGATCCAAGACCCACTCCCACCCCATCTCTGGAGAGATACAGGTCTGTAAAACAAGTCTCTGCTATTCACAAAACGTGTTTCTGACCTTTGGTGCCCTTGAATTATTCTAAATCTAAGTCGACATGAAGGTAATTCATGCCATTCGTGGGACATTGTCTTTTCTTTTCAACCACCTTTTCCTCTTACAGCTTCAAATCCACTACGACAAGCAGCTTGGCAACTTGATAGTTCATGTCCTGCAGGCCAGAAACCTCGCACCGCGCGACAACAACGGCTACTCGGATCCATTTGTAAAAGTGTATCTCCTACCAGGGAGAGGGTGAGTCAGGGGAGTGCAAATTTTTGAGGCACGCCGTAACTGGTTCTGAAATGGAGCAAAGTTGGTTGTGACCGCGAGTTATCATCGAAGAACATTGTTGGTGTAAAAATGTTAGGAAAAAAAAAAACAAAATCACATTTTATTCAGAATTAGAGTCAGACTGAAATGATGTCTTGTTCCATCTGCTATTTTCCCATCAGTGCTGCACACACAGCCACTTTGTTGAAAACAAAACTGAATTTTCATTCATTTAAAATCGATTTAAGATTGATTTATTTTTTTTATTTTTTTTTTTTTTGTCCTACCATTGCATCTTTCGATGTGCAGCACATGGTCTTTATTTGATATCAGCTTCACATCACTATGACACTTTGAGCCAACTAGCTTTTAGGTAAACTAGGCTTCCTTCTGCTTTTTTTTTTTTTTTTAACAGAGATTATTAGCTTCTAATCACTCCTAAACAAACATTACGTGAATCATGCGAGGCTCAACTCTGACATGTGTTCAAGCTGTTGATGGATGTGATAGTGCAGGTATAAATGCAGACAAAATCAATAGTGCTCATATTTGCCTGCAACCTGATCCACACTCCCTCAATAAGTCCAGGGCTCCCCTCTCACTGTAATAGCATTATAATGCAATTTACTCTTCCACCTTCTCTTCTGCCTGAGATGAGACCTTCTGTAGAATTCAGTTTTGTTTTGTTTTTTGTTGTTGTTTTTTTCATTGATCATTTATGATAAACATAATAATGTACGGCTCCATGCATTTGGCCAAGATCTTCAGCTTCATATATGTCCAGATAATTGTAGAGGGCGCCAGGGTAAGGATGTTGAAGTTGGTAGTGCTGCGGCAAACTGTTAAGGCTGAGACATAAACCCTGGTGCGCATTCTCATGTATGTGCTTTGGAGCTATACATGACTTTCCACAGCTACTGGCACAAACTGTAATCCCCACACAGATTCTCTGGTTCCATCACAGATCTCCTGACAACCAAATTAAGGTTGCTGAGAACAATCGCTTAAGGCACAGCAACCAGGGAAAAAAAAAAAAAAAAAAGAGGAAAAACACATCTTGTTTGATTTGGTGAAAGTTGGTACTAAATTTCTTTTCTTTGGGGTGTCGACCTGCAGCTTTTTGAGGGGGTTGAAAATATGCGGGCCCCTTCAAAAACATATTTTATGTGAAAACCAATCTGCCGTAAGGTCATGACCATTGAGTTGTTAGAAAGTAAATAGCTAATACTACCAGATGTCCTTTACACTCTGAGCACTAAATGGCTGCAGAATATCAATACAGTCCTAGGTATGTGTGAAATATGCATCAACAAGCATCCTGGCTGCATAAGGACCAAAAGCAGTTTTAAGTGATTTCACAACATAAGTTAAAAGATGTAAAATTAATAGTTTTGATTTTTTTTTTATTTACGTAAAGTTCTATGATGTTATTAACTGTAATAAACCTCTTAGTTGTGCAGCAGGTATGTCACGTTGCAGTGAGTTTCTACACTGTTGATGAAATCATTAAGATGACAGAAAACTAACAGCTAATCCACATGGTTGACTCGGTTTTAGCCAATTTTAGTTATTTAAACAACTGAATGTTCATATCTGCGAAGTGGCTGGCTATTATCAATCCACCTGTCCAGCTGCAGTGCATCAGTTCGCTAAAAGTTTAGTAAAGCATTAGTTTTTGTGGCAGTAGTTTTTGGGGGGTTTTTCCAGCGACATTTAAAGATGATACATTCCGGTGGGTTTTTCAGCTTTGATAGTTGTTTGGAAATTATCCCACCTGGACAAGGTGGAGTGATACAGCAGGTAGCCTCATCAACCATAGCTCTGTGTAGCAACAAAGATGAGAAAATAGTTCTAAACCTAACAAAATCACTTTTCATCTATATGACTGTCATGTCATCTCAGTTAAGTTTTCCAAGAAGTTGGAGTTTGATTCGTCACTACACAGTTTTCAAATTAGAACATGGAGTCTGCTGCTCAACACTAAACCTACTATCAGTGAAACAATATAACAACAAATAATTATTTTTTTTGCACATTTACTATCTTTTTTTTTTTTTTTTACTTTTAAAACACAAATAAACCACAAAGTAAAATCTATCCCAAATCTATTCTAAGCTCCTCTTCCCTGAAGCCCTCACAGTCCACTGAGACGCTCCGAACCTTCACCCTCCCTCTGACTATTCTTTCTGTATGTTGTTTTCTACATTTAATGCATGCTGGACCCCTCAGTCAGGTCATGGTTGTCCAGAATGCCAGGTATGTGACTTGCCCACTCTAGTTGTGTTTTAGTAAAGAAAAAAAAAACAACTGGTTGTCAGTTTGGCAGCCAACTTAGTGAGATCGTGGTTGATCAGTCCAGTGTCTAGTAACTCCTTTCATTCTTTCCTTCATTTTATGTTTTTTGGTATTGTTAACTTTACTAATATTTTGACATCTTGGCAATAAAATTACCATCCTTAACCTCCTAGCCCAACTTACCAAATAGCTCCGAGTGCCTTTGGCTTCTCCTGATAGATTGCTTGTTGTATTTGCCCATTAAAATTTGAAATTCCAGGTTTCAGCTCTAACCATTTTAGTTTACCCCATGTAGGGCTTTAAAAATCTGCTCCCACATTAATCTTCAGTCCCATGCTGCACCCTTTAACGCCCTGTCACATTAGCTACACACTTGTGACTTTGCATAGAGTGAATTGTTCTTGTCTTTTTCCAAACCTACTAAAATCCCATACCCAACAATCCTAAATCAAACCCTCTTCTCTGCAAAAAACATCCATGTGAAAAAAGTCATTTATTCAGTTTGTGTTCTCTTCCGTAAGGGGTTAAATATTTGTTCCCTCTCAGAGTCATGTGTTTGACCTCCTCCATGACTTTCGGGTTTTCTGCAAATACTAAATCGACGTCTTTGAAGATGTTTTCCAAATGACCCACCCAAGCAAACGGTAGGATGTCAAAAATTCTGCGAGACTAAATGACTTCATGGAGCACAAAATGGACTTTTTTGCAGCACACCCTGACATCAGTCCTTTCTTTCCATGCACGTAGGTCTTTGCATTATTAACCATCCAAAACAGTGTTCATCACTTTCATTGCCTTCCTTCTATAGTTTCACATTGTGCCCTCTTTTAACCCAACTACTTGCCCTTGTCACAGTGTGGTGGTTCGTGTACTCGTGTGTTTGCCTAAGCGATAACAAAGTGCACATTCTTTTTGTGACGTTTTCCCACAGTGCCGAAAACAAGAGAAAATCCAAACATGCAGGCAAGAGCCTCAATCCTGAGTGGAACCAGACCGTCATCTATAAAAACATCCACCTGGAGCAGGTACTGAAGTATTTCTGTCTTTTGCATCTCATTGTGGACTTGGGTCAGGACGCAGCCATGTGCTCACCACCGGTAGCTCTTACTCTGATCCACATTCACATTTTATACTACATTATCAACGGTAAGTTTTGTACATCTTTTGATTATTTCAGATTTAACCTCACATGCCCCACACCAGTGCTCTCACAAGCTTCAGGGGTCAAATTGCATTCACAATTGTTTGGCAAAGTTTTGGCTCTATGCATCTTTCCGTCAGCTCAAATAGCACTCTGTAACACCGAGCTGAAAGTAAAAGTTTAAACAGTTTGGATGGGGTCTGCAAAAAAGGGGAAAAAAGCGTTAACTGCTTTTTTCCCCTGTCCCTAGACCTGCATGAGGTTTGTAGTGTGTTCAAGTTTTCACTTCTGATTTCCTCTGCCAGGTTCACTGACTGTAGAACAACAGAGCTTGTCATAATTTGAACTGTATGTGTTTCAGCTGAGGAAGAAGACTCTGGAAGTGAGTGTTTGGGACTATGACAAAGGTTCCTCTAATGATTTCTTAGGAGAGGTAAATGTTTTTAATGAAAATACAAATAACTTACCCAACCTGTGAGCGTTTGCTAACGTGGTTTGGTTGTCCCCAGGTTCTGATCGACCTGTCCAACACAGCCCAGCTGGACAACATTCCCCGATGGCTCCCCCTTAAGGAGCAAAGCGAAGGCGACCCCCACAGACGTTCCCACTCAGGCCAGGGTCGTCATGGTTCCTCCAAGCCCTCCTCGCAGCACTCCTCCCCTAAAGTCTCCGGCCCCGCTCACGACAGCCAGGATTCCCCCAAATCATCTGTCACCAAGAGTCGAAGCCATGGGATCTTTCCAGATCCAGCCAAGGGTAGGACATGATGAATTTCCTCAACAGCTGTCCGTACCCCGCTGGTCCCCTGCTGCTCCTGCTCCCCTCCTCTCTGTACTGGGTATTCCTTTTCCCTTTGATTCCTTTTCCTGTCTCCTCTCTCTTTTTGCCATGTTTCTCTCCTACGGTGCCAACCTCTGTCCTTGTTTATCACTACCTGAATTCTCTGCTGCTCATTATGCACTCACTTGTAGCTTCAGCTTCATGCTTTTTTTTTTTTTACTTTGCCATGGTCTGTTTTCTTGGTTGCCATAATGTCACCCAGCTCAGAGGCCTAGCCTTAGCTTCCCGCTATCTTTCCTCTGCCACAGAGAGCAACATGGCTGTGGAAGGCTTTGAAAGCCTCCCTACTTTTGCAAAAAAAAAAAAATAAAATAACAACAAAGTGGCACTAAGAATGCTCCAGAGGGTCCTAGGCTCGGCGCAGGTGCTATTGAGCAGGCCACAGCCTCTTCAGTTCTGTCAAGCTTTTTCAGTAATTTGGTGAATCTGGTTGTTTTAGACACACAGGTGACCACTATCGAGAAATCCAACAGTAGTCCTGGCACATCGAAGCCTTCCTCGTCCGAGGGCCAGAGCCAAAGCCCCAGCCACGGACACAGCCAGCACTCTCGCTCACATGGCGCTTCACGCTCCAGCAAAAGCGCTGCGAGGCAGCACCATCAGGACGGCACCACTGGAGGCAGCGGATCTGCTGTGATAGCGCGGGGCGAAGCCCAACAGCAGTTACAGCAGCAGCCGCCGCCACAACGCCTTCCACCAAGTAAACCAAGACGCAAATAGAGCCCACGCAGCATGGCCTCCTCACACTCATCTCTTCCTCCTTTTATTCATTTGGCCTTTTTTTCCCCGTTCCTTTACTTTCCTTCTTTTTTTTTATCTTACTCTTAGTCCTCCTGAGATTTTAGATATTCTGGTCCTCTTCTGTTTCCGGTGCGCCATCCCACCTCCTGTGTGTATTTACGTGTGTTTAGAATGAGCCCCCCACCCTTCACGCTGGAACGTTTTCTCTAACAGGGTCGAACCGCCTTTCAGTAAAACCAAAAAGAAAGACGTGAGACAAGGCCAACGAATATAAAAAAAACTTTTAAAAAATGACTTTGTCTTCATTCAAAATAAATTGATGAAGAACTAGTAAAAATTCAACTGTGATAAAGCTGCATAACCCTTTATCATTGATCATGACTATTTAATATTTATCCAACTTTTATTAAAGAAAAATCCCAGATTATATATTTTGGCATTTTGATTTTTTTTTCCCTCTCTTTTTCTTTTTTAATATTTTTTTAATTACTTTCTTTAAAATCTAACAACCAGCTTTTTTTTTTTTTTCTTAAAAAAAAAAAAAAAAAAAAAAAAAAAGCTCCTTCACTGAGTTGGTTGTGCATGCTTGTGCGCCACCCCCTTTCTGGACCCACAATGCACTCCGGGCTGACGCTGCGCACCCCTCTCGTTCGAGACACGCGCGGCGAAGGGTGAATGTGCACTGCGCACTGTGGCTGCATGCGATTCTCACTCGAGCCGGTTGCCGTGGTGAAGATGAACTGCGCTCTGAATCTCCATCTTGCTCCTCCCTTCTCACACCTTGAACTGCGATGCCGTGACCTTTTTGTTTCCTGCTGTTGACCCTGCAAAACACAAACGCATCCAGGCCAAAGGAGCCAGCTCTCGCTAAGGCACCAGAGACACAGCGTAGTTGGTGTGCTCACCATTCAGAGACCCCAGTCTGACTGGCTGCCTGCCCTGCCATCGACCCTGTCGGCCAAAGGGAGCAGAGCAGACGGCAGACTCCTGAGCCTCAGGAAAGCTGTGTCAGAGGAGAGGCCGCAGAGCATCGGAGGTGAGAGTTTTGCCCCCAAGAGTCTCCCCACCTCTGTCGTGTGACTGAAGCAATGACGGGAGCGAGGAGAGAAAGAGAGAGTGAAAGAAAGAGAGGATGCAGTACTACTAACGCACACCTGCAGAAAGAAAGATGGGGGTGGGGGGGAGTCTTACAAGGTAGAGCGAGACAGGAAAGGCGGAAAGAAAGTTGCACTCAGCCACATCACCAGATTCATGCAGCAAGACACGCTTCCATCTTGGTCACCCACAATTTTCACTCACTTAAGAAAAAAAAAAAAAAAGGTCTCAAATTGTGAAGCAACGTGGTGTTTATTGAAGCCTGCAATCAGTCAGTGATAATGCATCGAGTGGCTTGAAAGAAAGCAGCGCTGACACGGATCCGTTTTCTGCGCCACTTCCGCGTCGTTACCCATACCGCCTGTTTGAGAACAAGAGTCTAAGACGTAAAACCATAAAACAGTGAGCATGTAAACCGTATTAATCAAAAGGGTGCATTTAAAAGCACTGTAAACCATGCCACGTCACGTCCAAAAGTAAAAATTTGCAGTGCTGAACAAAAGTATTCCCCCAGCCCCATAGATTTTTTTTTTCTCTTTTGGTTTTTCACACAGATATTTTAAGTAAACGCAAAAAAACAAAAAGCTGTTTTGAAACGATCATTTCACTTCTTGAGAAGGAAAAAGAAAGGAAACATCTAATGTAAGCTGACCGTATGTGAAAAGTATCTGCACCTTAATCTAATAACTGGCTGTACTAAGTACAAACTGATGGCTCGATATTCTTCATCAGGATTTTTTTTTTTTTTTTTTCATGGTTCGGTCATTTACAGCAAGCCGTATGGTTCCTAAAACAGCAAAGCAGCCCCAGACCACAAAACTACCACCACCTCTGGGTCATTGTAGTAGTCAGATCTGGTTGTGTCTAATTAAATCAAACCAGAAAAATGTAAACTTGTGCCTTAACAGGCCTGGTATTACTTTTATACATGCAGCTAGGTTGAATTGGACAGCTTTTCAACTCTTAATAAATTAAATCATAATTGCTTCTTGTGTTTACTCTGGATATCTTTGTTTTATGTTTGAGTTTGTTTGATAATCTGGATTAATTTTGAGACAGAAAATGAAGAACAGAAAAATCTATAAAGGGGGAGAAGGAATTGTTTCCCACTGCGCTGTACGCCAGTAATATCTGCCATGGTCAGGTTCTGCACACATTCAGGATTTCATACAGACGATTAACAATGAAAGTAGTACCTTTGTGCCTCTTGTGTGGTCTGCATTATCTTATATGTGGTGTGTTGTTGTTTTTTCTTCTGTTTAAGCTATCGCTGTTTTGTGTTTTTTTTGCTGAGAGAGACTTTAAATAAATGTGTCCACATGCTTCCTGCTCCTCCTGAACGTTTGCGTGCAGTTCACTACTGTCTGCTCTCGTATTCCTTAAACGCACTTCCTTTTTGTCCGCAGCGTAACAGATTGTTGTTCATTTTGACAGATTTTGCAGTGCTGCAGACATCAATCGATGCTTCTTAGCTCTGACGTTTGTCTTGGACAGAGCCAAGATGCGGTTTTCGTCTTTCTTTTTGTGGTGACGGCTGTGCTTGTGTCTATGCGCAGCTCGGTCGAGCTACAGATCAAGCGACGCTCCAGTTACTGCGGCCTCGTTGGACAGTGGCCTGAGCGGTAGTGCTTATAGCCTTTTGGATGAAGAAGGAGAGACAAATGAAGTGGACAGTGCAATCTTCCAGGTCCCTCGATTGTAAGTAGGCTCAGTCTCTTTATACATTTCAACTAAAATGCGCTCCTACTGGGCATCAAACGATTAGTGGTATCAAAGTACGCCAAGATGTTAACTAACTAAGTTGACCTCTTCACTATTGAACCAACTAATTTTACTTTCTTAGACTCAATCAAAATAAGTAACTAATGGTAGAGATTTATGATTGTAACCATGCATGTATTCAATTATTTGAGCTCGACTTTTAGTAACTCTTCTGTTTTAAATGTAAATACACGTCACAAAAATGTCAGTATCAACAAACTAAGACACTACTAGACAAACTAATACCGACATCTGGAGTTTTAAAAAGCAACACGAATCATTTTAAATCCAGTTTGTTCTAAAGGTGAAATTTCTGTCGCCACAGTTTTGGCCTCGTTTAAAATTGCCTGGGAAATGATGTCTTTGCGACATGTAGTCAATGAATTCAGAAAGACGCACGTCAAATGTCGGGACCTTTGTCATTAAGCTTGATCTCTACTGAAAGTAGGTCACAAATCAAGAGGCAACAATAAACACACATTCATTTCTACACGAGAATGCCTAGGGTGGAAAGAAAAGGCCAAGTCGAAACCTTGACCTTTGATTGATTGAAATGCGCAACTGTCTTGTTTGAGGTTTTGATTATAACAGGCTGCTTTTCAAACCATTAATAAACATAAATGCACAAATGAATCATTTGCTTTCCTTTTCTTCTTTTCTGGTTTTCAGTGGGAAGATCCCGAATGGCACAGATGTGACGAAATCTTCAATGGGACACGGTGATGGTGAAGGTTGTACAAGGCTATGTGTTGCTTTATTAGCAGCAAATGTACTAAACACAATGCACTGCATCTCGCAGTTTTGTCACACTTACCTGCTGCTTAGAGGCTAATCTAGTTTATTACACTAAAACTTGCATTGCTGTTAAAAAGTGTTTTCCTTATAAATGTATTTTTAGTTTTGCTTTTAGGCGCACACAAATGTTTCAGATCCAAAAAGAAATGTTTGTACTGGATAAAGATAACCTGAGTAAAATACAAAAGACAGTTTTCAAATGATAATTTCATTTATTAAAGTAAAAAAACAAGTGTTTTTAAAAAAAAAATCATATTCCATGTAAATTAGTTCAGTTATTAAGGAGACAAAGTAGGCAGACGACATTTGCTATTTGCCTGTGTGACACAAAGATGTTTTTTTCTGTACACACTTGCCGCTATTAATATTTCATTCCACAAGAGGGCGGCAGAGGAACACAGAAAACATCAGGCTGCGTTGTGTGTCAGCCAAGAACCCCCACTTTGTGTACCATCGCTTTGTTTGTATGTTTTCAGGAAAGACTCAGGTGATGGGGGAGATCAAGATCGCTCTGAAGAGAGAGATGAGGACAGAGGGGGAGCATCTGGTCCTGGAGATTCTTCAGTGTCGCAACATCACCTACAAGTTTAAGACTCCGGACCACTTGCCTGGTAATCGAAACCGTCTGAGCGGCGTCTCGCGGCCGTGCAGGTCTTCAAGCGTACCTGACAGTCAGAAAACCCACGCAAACATCTGCTTGGCCTCTTTAATCCTTTTCCTATTTTACTGAGGCACAGCAGCTGTTGTTGCAATATTCCTGTCAGCCTACAGTCATGTTTAGTGTGCCTTTACTTTAGATAATTGCTCGCATAAAACCAACCACGAAACAAATTGGCTCCCCTACAGGCTTCACACATCATCCTCTTATAAGAACAGCACATATTAGATGTGGAATGTGTATTTCTGCCTCATTATCACTTCTGACATCACTCAAAATTCATCTAAATATGTTAAAATTATATATTAAAGAGACTTGGAACACACTGAAAGCAATACAGTAAACATTTTTAAAAAGATGTTTTATATGTTTTAAACACAATACAGTTTATTTTTATTATTACGGATAGTAAATGTTACATGCGACGCTATAGTGACAGTCTGACATTTACAAACAGAGGACAAAACGCTTCTAGATGGCACGTTTTGATTTTTCTCGGCTTCTTTGCACAGATTGTCGCTCGCAGTGGCTTAATTTTGCCATATTGGCCGTGGGTTCTGACGCTCAAGCTGGTTGTCGTTTCTTCAATTTGCATTTGCTTCCAGATGGGATCTGCAGATTGGCAGCCCTCCTTCCTTTAAGAGCATAGGTGAACTGGTACAAGCAGTCGCTTGGTGACTCACACCATCACCTCCTTATTGCGGCGACAGCTAAGCGTAGAGATATCTGTTGCCAATTAAGTTAGTCCTTTGAGCCTTTTGAGAAGAGCGAGACCGTTGGAGTTGTGGTTTTCACGACGATGTCTGTCTTGTCGGTCTCTGCAGACCTTTATGTGAAGCTCTACGTGGTGAACATCGCCACCCAGAAAAGGATCATCAAGAAGAAGACCAGGGTGTGTCGTCATGACCGCGAGCCGTCCTTCAACGAAACTTTCCGCTTCTGCATGAACCCGACGGGACACTCGCTGCAGGTAGCTCACTTGGATGCTTACATGAACCAACACCCGAGTCTCTGATTTAAGAATATTGACAATCTGCTGATAAATGTTCAGATTTTTTGTGAGCAATATGCCTTGCAAGGGTATCCAGGACTTTGTTTGTTCTGAATACTGAATAGTTAATCATTGTGAAAGCAAACTGCATGTGAAGTTGTGTCCGTTTCGCAGCTTTTTACAAACCGCAGCCTGGACTTCTTGTCCTTTCTCCTCCAATTCACAGAAATTTGCTACTTCTTTGATGGTCTGTCACACACACACACACACACACACAAAAAAGAATCAAATACACTGAAGTTCCAGGTTTTTATGTGGAAAAATGGGGAAATGGAGAAAGGGCATTACAAGAGTCTAAAAATAAACTCTTGCAGAGCTAGTGAAGCACGTGTTTCTTCAAAAAAGTGAGACGTATTAATGTCCTTCTTCTTTTACAAGCTCTTCCTTGTGTCCAATGGAGGCAAGTTCATAAAGAAGACGCTCATCGGAGAGGCTTACGTGTGGCTGGACAAAATGGACTTGCGCAAACGAGTTGTGGGCTGGCACAAGCTTCTCGCTAGCTCGGCACAGATCCACTCGTAGGGAGCCACCGAAGACTTTAAAGCAAAAAAAAAAAAAGAAAAGATGATGGGTTTGTTGTGAAATCAGAGGGAACTTAGCTGAGCATCTACGAGACTGGTCCCGTTTGGATGAATGGAACAAAAGGAGACCAAATCACTCCACCTCGGTTTGGGGCTTGTTTCGGATGACGCTCTCGGCACAGGGACCTTGGATTCACGTTTACATGAAAACGAACACGTTTACAGGGGGCGCGGGACACACCGTCATTTTTCCAAAGGGAAGAGACGAGAAACGGCAGGTGATGTGGCTCAGCAGAGGTCGAGATCAACCAGGTATTACACATACTAATCCACAAACACACACACACGCACACACACCATTGCTTTGCACAAAGTCATTTCCACCCAGCAGAGGACCATTAGCTCTAAAGATACAGGGGGAAACCAGGGAATCGACACACTTGTAGATTTGAATTTATTCAGACGCTTTATCCAGTGATGAGTCTTTTCATCAGCACTTATTTGTTTTTTGTTTTTTTCCAGAATTGTATTGAATTTCAAAGCCTTTTAGAAATGAGACATAGAAGGTTCTGCCACAGAAAAGTGCTATTTATTTTTTTATTATATTAGCGTAAAATTCTATTCTTTCTCTCAGTTATTTATCAGATGTTTTTAAAAAAAAAAATCCATGCTTGGACGGAGGCATATTTTCCAAACACACTACCTACCTAGCATTCCAGATCAAGGAAGAAGAAAACCAAGCATGTCTTAGATTTTTTTTTTTTTTTAGGTTTAATGAACAACTGTACTTTTCCTCCTTTGTTTTATCATCTAGCTGAATTTGTTTGGTAAAGAATTAATATAAATATATACCAGATTGGATACTATATAGTATATTGTGAGCATGAGTCTATTTGGCATGCAGCACCACATGCTTTGCCACTAAAAAAAGAAGGAAAAAAAAAAGCAACACCTTTAAGACTCACTCTGTAAATAGTGAAGTGTCATAGTTGGAGATGAAAACATTTCAATAAATAGATATCTTTATCACAGACAATCATGTCTTGACGATTGTGACATAGAGGTTTTATTTATCCGCGATGCCCCCGTAGAACGTGAGACGTCGACCGTAGACTTCCTGTTTTGCTTTGTGAGATCCAAGTGGCTGCGAAAGAGGATTTGTTGTTCACACCATTCTTCTGTTTTTGTCAGACTTGAACGTTCCGAGACTTCGAGCTGTTTTGAAATCAGACAAATATAACGTCATGAAATAAAAATAAACATTTTTTTTTTTTTAAATCACAAATGATGATTTCATTTTTTTGAGGGAAAAATGGTTTCATAACCAACCTGCCGCTGCATGAAAATGAAACTGTTAAGACAAGTTCTATCAAGGTTTTTTAGTACGGAGCAGAATTATAGGTTAAACCAAAAACAAGTCAAACAAAGCAGCCCCAGACATTGACCCTACCATCAGTATGTATGAAAAGCAGTATGACGCTCTCTTTCTTAAATGCTGTCATTTTACACTGAACTGCAGGGATCTACACATCCAGTTTCAGTTTAGTCTTGTCACTTTACAGAATAATTTTTCTAACAGTCTTGGAGACCATTAAGAATGTTTTTTTTTGTTTGTTTTTTTTTTTTTTGTGGAAAATGTTAGCAGGGCCTCCATGCTATTGTTGGTCACCTGTGGGTTTTTGGTCTCTGAATTCTTCCATGAATACCATTTTTGCCATTTTATTATTGTTGGATCATGAACACACGAGGCCTGCAGTGCTGTAAGATGCTGTCTTGGATAAGTCATTGGAATAAATTTAGAATGGCCATTAGAAAAGTTCACCCCTGTTTTCCTCCAGTTGTGGATAATGGCTCTCACTGGGGTGCCAATGGGTTACAAATGGCTTTGTAACCCTTTCCAAATAAATAAACGCAAGTGATTTTTTTTTTCATCTGTTATTGAGTTTCATTACATTGTGACTTAAGTTTGCCCCCCCCCCCCCATTATGATCTTTTGGCTTGTTTCATGCTGCTGGACCGGTTCGGCTTAAAGCACTTTGCAAATCTACAAGTATGACAGTAATCAGTAAATGAAATCAGCATTTGAAAATTGCAATTTGTATATAATCATTTTACCTTTATGCAATATTTAAACATGTTTCATCATCCGAAACATCCAAGAGTAACAAAGAAACAAGAACAGGAGAATTCTGTGGAGCAGCAGACGCTGTTTCTGCATCACTGTCATCAGTCTTGCTTCAGTTTGTATGGGCGGCACTCTTAACAACACACGCTTACTGTGGTATTTTGCACTTTTTTCCCCCTGCTTAGAATGTAAAAAAAAAAAAAACAAAAAAAACTGGCATCCTGCTAAATTTTCTTTACTGTGACAAAATCAAAGAAGTGGTAAGATGAGACGACAACAACAGATGTGGGGTACAATAATACATATAAATGCACTACTGCCATCTTCACTGCTATAACGCTGTGCTGTTTGTCTAGCTTTCTTTCTTTCTTTCTTTCTTTCTTTCTTTCTTTCTTTCTGTTTTTTTAGTTAAAAGCAAAAATATTATTTATAATGTCCTCTATGTTTGAGAAGTGGAGGTTAAGAGGTAGAGCTACTGGTTCATCCAATATCATAAGCTAAAACAAGTAGTAAACTAACACCTGAGTGATTTCTATGCAACATCCACTGTAAAAAACAAACAAAAAAAAAAAAAAACGAGGGAAGGAACTGCATCTTAACTCGCCAGAAGTAAGTCACTGATTTCCTAATTTGCACTGCTGCATCCTCCACAACTGGTTACTCGCTTTAATTTGGTTCCATTTTCTTTTGAACTTGTGATTTTTGTAATGCTGTACAGATCTTTTCCTATTTATTGCCTGCAAGACGGTGTCATGTTGAGTTGCGTTTGCTTACGGTACATATCAAGTGTACAGAAAACAATTTTTTTACACAATGTAGAGCTTGTTTACAACGTCAGGAGGACCTGAAACTCAGAGATATATTATGTTACATCAAGAAATTCCTCGAAGCTAAAGGAAAAAAAAATAATTAAAAATCGACATGTAAAAAAAAAAAAAAAGAACTTGCCTAAAGAACTTGCCTAATGTCTGCACCTACCTTTTAGTTAGTTTCATTTGCAGTCAGCATATCAAAAATTAGCAAAAGAAAAGACTGTAAAAGATTGTAATTAATGGACATTATACATGAAATGATAGTTGTTTTAAGGTCTCTGTAAGTTTCTGTATTTTTTTTTTTTTGTCGATATTTATGTGCCTGTGTGCAGCGAGCCATGTGGTCTCATCCTCATCCATGTCTTTTCTTTTCTGCGTTTCCACTCAAACACACTGCTATAACTCACGACCGATTCCACATGTTCACACACAGAGTCAAACAAAGATGCCATCTCCCTGTTTTTAGCATTTGTAAATATATAGTTTAGTTTTTTTTATACATACATATAAATATATCTATGACGGGGGATCGGGGAGTACAGGATGTCTTAGTGGGCATAATAAAGGGAAATGTATTTTCTCTTAAACAGCGTGCAGTGGATAGGCTGTAAAAGAAAAAAGAAAAAGAAAAAAAAAGATGTTTTGTCTGCATATAGGGACCCAGATTAACCAAACCCTTTACACAGAACACCACAAGGTTGACACAGTCTTAACACACAAGTCTTGTTGTGACAACTCGAGTTAGCCGCAGGAGAATTTAAATGTGCTCACTGGATGTTGCATGTTCTGTTGGTGGTTCATACTATTTTTGTGTCCAGATATTATTACAGAAAAACTTAAATGAGAAAGAAGGTATAGAAAGATATAAAGCAAAAATGTCATAGAGGGGTTTGGGGGGGGGAGGGAGGGGGGAGAGAATAATGAAGAAAAGCTTGAATTAATGACGATGTATGCTGACTGTACAAAGATTTTGCTTGTAAAACCTGTCTGGTTTTTCACTTGTAAGTAAACAGAAAAAAAACAAAAACTAAATAAATCTACTGTGATGGTTTTGTGATTGTATACAGGAGGTATTGATAAATTATGCAAAATGTGCTGTAAAAATGGCTATTGCCCCATGTCTAAATATTAAATATCAGTACAAAAATTATTTTCTATTGTGCATTCATTTATGACCCGATTTTTGTTTGTTTGTTGGTTTGTCTGTTCTTTTTGTTTTTTTTGCCTCATAGTTGTCCAAAGTGCACTGATGCAATTTGTTGAAATAACATCAGTGAGGTGCTTTTTATTGCCATTTATTAATCTTGACCTGTTTGAGATAAGTTTCTTCAGCTCCCCACCTAAGATATTTTCAATTTCTCTGTGTTTAAAAAAAAAAAAAAAAAAAGTAAAAGGACTATTGTCCTTGAATTGGGACACATAGGCTTTCACTTCTATGTGCACTGCGTAACAAGTGTATTGAAAATATCATCACATTACGGTACAGTTTTGATGTAGTAACAACATGCTTCCAGAAGGTGGCATCGTGCTGCTTTTTTATCGTTGAGAAGTTCCTCCCAGGCGCCCTGAAGAAGCGCAGGTGTTCGGCTGATTGCGGCTGATCAGTCTAATGCTCAGGAACGCGTGGGCGTCAACAGATGGGGTTTGTTACCAGCTCCTGCTGTAGCATCACTTATTCAAGCTTCAGATGTTGTTTCAGCATCAGGTACGTGTGTAGTTATGGGCTTATTGAAATATCATTGGGAAGTATGAATGGATCTTTTTTTTTAAGTTATTTTAGTTGGTTCTCCCCCACCCCCAGTTCTTTTAAATCTTTTGCAGGTTTTACAGCAAAAATAATTTATGTCTCAATATATTAATTGAGCACAAATGAAAAGCTTAAGCTGTTCATTATTCTTTTGTGTAATGCATATAAATCACCGCAACTGATTAATTTGATTCAGTTGCGTTGGAACAGGGATGTCTAAAAAATATTCAGCATCATAAGGGCTCTCCTTGGATACCTCTCAACAATTTCTTTCCACACATTACTGTGGAAATTATTTTTGTTATTGTATATGTATAAAAATAAAAATAAAAAATCAGCACGCTGCAGTTTTCTGTGGTTGCAGTTTATTATAGAAATTGGTACTGGAATATAAACTTAATTCTAAAAATGTGAGATTAGAATTTTAAGTGTCAAAATTGGACATTTCCTTAACTTTTCCTTTCAAGAATATTAGAATTTCTGATGGTCTGTGCAGCTTCTGTTTGAAGCTAGCATCTCATTTTGGTTGTCTGATTCATTTTGTGTGCAACTTCGTATATTATTTGTGTCGTTATGACAACAAGAGCACCACCATTTCCATGGAGCAACACCCCAGTCACCATAGATTGAAAACCATAGGCTCTCTATACTCAAGGCTTTTCTATACTTTATGGAAGTAAGCATTTATGTGATCCTTAGAGAACGTAAGTCTTTATACCACCGATTAAGAAGAATGTATTTGAAACGAGATGGGGGGAAATGGAGTAAGCTTGATCATATAAAAAAAAAATCTACTTGGTTACAGTGACAGTCCATATCAAGACAGCAAGAGGAGCAACTTTTTCTTTTTCTAAGATTTTATAGCTGTTAGAATCTGTGCAAGTACATTTATGGTCAAATTATCCAGTCTGTAACTGCTTTCATGTGTTTTGGATTAACTTCTTGAATGCGTCTTTTTGTCACAGGTGAGGACTTTATCAAAGCCCGAGTGTCCCTCTCTGTTAGATTGATTCTCTTTTCTCCGCCCTCCCTGTTGTCCTTCATATTTGTCATCACAGTATCTTGCTCTCCAAAATTCCGCATCTGTGTCCTCCCTTTTTGTTTGTGAAAGGTCTCTCAGATTCTTAAGTTGTAAAGATGTGCATGTGCTCTTCTTCTGCCTTCAAAGATGTAGTTTGCGTCAGGCAGAGGCATTAAAATGTCTGGCTGTCATTCTGCTTCAGCAACTCACTGAGAGACGAGGATGATCAAAACGACAGAAATCTGGAGGGGCCACATCAGACAATGTCGCCGGCTGCATCATCTCATCTGCGGTTGAACGGAGGTTAGATCTCTTTGCAGCGGCCAAAGAGGAGGTTTGTTTCGTCTTTTTTTTTTTTCTTTTTTTTTTTTGAGAGAGCTTACTTTGACACATTTATTTCCTATGTGCCACAGTTTACAGGATAGATGTTAATTTGTACATTTGGTCCAGGCCAAATGAAAGATGCCAACACACTGGCCTTATTTTTTTAATTTTTTAATTTTTTTTGTAAAACATGGGAATAACTGAAGTTAAATGTTAATGCCAGGACAAAATTTTAAGTTTGTATTTATTTGTAACGATATCCAAACTGAAGATGACATAGTGTGCCTTAACTTTATCTTAAAGTGACTCTCGTGAGATAGGCCAAATTGTTGTCATCATATATGCTCAAAATATTGAACTTTTATTTAACAATTTCAGAAAAATGTGGTATACTTAACTTCGTTTATGTAGATCTGCTGTTTTGCAGAAGGATGAACCGCCATCACAATTTCAAATTTATTTATTTATTTTTTTCAGGATTTTAATTCCATCCAACACCCAGTCAACTTGACCAGATTTTTCTGTCCATGCTGAAGAACAAACATGCCCACGTAATGGCCTGTCTTGGTGAGAACAGTGAGGCATTGTTCATTGTTAGTTTCCCCCATCATGACAACACCTAATCACTAAATGTTTCTTTAAAAAACTAAAATAAAAGCATTTGAAACATTCACAGATCAGCTGGATTAAATCAGACACAAGTAAACCAGATAAGTTAATTTCTGAAAGTAATTTGTTGTGCTGGATTTTATTTATAGTTATAATCCCATGAGGCCAATATGTTTAGCTTCCCAATCCACACTCCATTCCAGCAGATGGCGGTAATGCGCATCTGAGCGTTGCTTCCCAACCGCCATAAAAAAGAAGATATGTCGCCGGCTCCATAGACATATTATGTCTATGGCCGGCTCTGCCATATGCGGAAGTGGAGCACCTCCGACAAATGAACTGTTACACTGTTACATAGTTCATTTCAGGTAGTGGACTCAATGCATTACTCAAGACATTTTTTTTTTTTTAGCTATTTTTGCCTTAGCCAACACTAACGTAAAAACGACAGGGAAGAAAACTCTGTCATATCAGGCCTGTAAGGCTATTTGCGGGAAACAACTGAGAAAGCAGTGCTAAAGCCCAAGTCTTTCGCAACCAGAAGAAGAATGAAGGCAACAATTCTCATTGGAGGCGAGCGTGAAAGTTTGTGTCGGACACATTTTGCATACAAAACGGGTGAGTAAAGACTTGATACTTGCTTGTGAAAATTTGCCTTCAGAAAAATGCTTAAAAATAAACATTACCTAAAAAGGTGCTTAAATGTAAATGTCACAGTTACTGCAACACATGGTTTCATGCTGATGTAGAGCTATGATTGGAATTTTCACACAAAATCATGCATAACTACCTTCACTTATTGATCTTTGATTTGAATATCGCTAAATGTTATGACAAAAAAAAAATGGGATGATTAGTATCAGTTACTTTGTGGAGACAAACGCATGATATTTTCTGCCCATCACGGTTGCATTTCACAGACATGAGGTCACCTGCAGGCCTTGACCCATTTTGTGCATTAGTAAAGACTCTTTTTGGATTTTAGAAATGCAATAAATTGTGTTCCGCTCTCTAAACACTCTGGGTAATGGCTGTTGGGATTGCATGTTCCCCACAGGCAACGTTGACCATGATTTCCTATTATTTTCCTTGAAATCTCCATATGACCGAAGCGTCTTGGCTATGATGAATCCTGACAATGTTGATGGAGGTTTCTCCAGTTAAGAGGTATGTACTACGACCGATTGGTCAGTTGCTGACAAACCCCAAAGAATGAGTTTTATAAGTATTTATTCCAACCCCCCCAGAATGATTGACAGGTGGAGTCAAGGCAATTGAGTAATCTAGATCAAAACGTGCTAAAGGGCTAGCAAAATGACCAAATTAAGTCAAAGATGTGCAAAGATGGTAGGAACATTCACCTGAAAGACTTGGAGCTGTAACTTCCTCAAAACACTGTCCTACAAAGTATTAGGTCTGAGTTCTGAATATACTTACATATTCACCTTTTATTGATTATTTGTATGAAAACAAGAGATATTTGAAGTAAAACATGCCAAAACAATACGTTTACAGAGAATTGATGCTAAATTGCATATTTTTAAAGTATTTCATTTTAATTCCTTTAAAGAGATAAGCAAAGTGACCATATTCTTATAATGGCGAGTGTCTAGTCTCCACTGGTCTTTGATGGACATTTCGATAATCAATTGGCATCATGACAGTCACTTCTACAACTTTTTACTGTGAATGGAACAAGTTCTCCTGTAGTTCAAGAGCGGAGATTTTGAGTGGCAACCTCAATGAATATCCCAGGCAGCAGAATCTTGAGGAAGAACCATAATGAAGGGATTACTTTCTGCACACTTGACACCAATTGGCTGTAGTTATAAAACCATCAACTGAAATAGGCTGATCTGATTTGGTAACACCAGAACAGGTAATGAATAAGAAGTCAAAGTCAAATATTGGGGCTCTGGAGGTGTGGTTTTAAATGTGCCAATGTTGATGTCAAATAAATCGTTAAAGAAAAACAAAATGAGCAGCTGGAATAGTTTACTGAACATTGTTATACCTACTGATAGGATCAGTCGCATAAGAAATAAAAAGTCCACTATTGTGGAAAGTTAAAAATCACGTTCTCTACTTCAAAGTGTTTATAGCCTCCCTGTAGTTCAAGGGCCGTCACCCCCAAAATTGGAAGAGTTAACAGGATCTTTAAGATCCTGCAGTCTGCAACCCAAAGAACAGCTAAGGCTGCACAGAACCCTCAACCTCGCAGACCAGAGCTTGAAAGGATGCAGTACAGCTTCGGCCTATAACATCAAATCTCTTCAGATCCCCCCCCTGAGGGCAGCTCCCATCACTTGGTGCCTGTTTCACCCCGTGCCGCTTCTCCTCTGGGCCTTAAGCTAGCCTCCTGACAGAAAGGCTTTCACTAATAGTAATGTGATCAGTCAGTGCACAGTGTACAGAGACTGCCCTGTCCCAAGTGAGACATCATATCATACATGCCCGCTATCATTTCAATTCGTTCTGAGGCAACAAGGTGTAACCGTCGCAACTATGGCCAAGAAGAAACTTGGAGCACATGCAGCGCATTTTAGATCTGTTCATAGATTGCCATTTGAAGCAGACGCGATATTAATGAAGAAACAAATGTAAACAAATATATTTGCAGTCATTCTGGAGAAAAAGAAAAAAAAAGTTTTGTCATTTAAATTAGCCTTTCATTTACTTTAAAGAAAGCTCTATATATCTAAAATGTCAATCTTTCTCATCTTTGAAGTACAGCCAACTTCCTGATGCCTTCCAACCAACCTCACCTAATGATACAACTTCATAAGGTTGACAGATTGTGCCTTCTGTTGAAGGCTTGGTTTAAAAGAACTAAACCATGGCCATACAAATCGTTATGCTCTTCTTTCAGGTTCCAACTTTCCTCCTCCACTTTTAGAACATCTATTGAGGAAGATATCCATCCATGTCAACTCACGTAGCGATGGAACACATGTCCTATCATCTTGCCAAGAAGACACTGTGCGGGGGTGATGGTGATTAAAGTTTAAACTTGGAAGTCATTTGTTGCCATGGTAACACGGTGGCCCAGTAGAATGTAATGAATCAATTAAGCTCGACAGCCTGTGGGGGAAGCCAAGGGTGGAGAAGATTGGTTGTGCAGTTAGTACATGTGGTGTATTCAGTAAAATTGAATTCAAGATTCTGTAGAATGCCCCCTTTTTGTTTGTTTTTTTTTATATTTTTTTGTGTTTTTAGAAGGATCAGCAAGGTGGAAATACCAATTTTCTGGTATTGCAGAGAATTCGATAGAATGAAATGGTAACATTTCAAGTTTCCCGAAAGGAGGATAGAGTTGACAGATCAGCTTAATCATGCTAAATCACGTCTTGCAGCTTGAACAGCTCGTTGTATTTCAACAACCGTTTTCAGAGTGTTATGGTTGTGACTAGAAGAGCAACAAAAAGTCAAAGGTCAAAAATGAAGCCAATGGGCAAAAAAATATTCCTTGTATTGTACATTTTAGCTTGACTTCTTTTGCTAAAAAAAATATTCAAATAATCTAGTTACGGAATAAATTCTTTGTGTTTTGCATGGAGAATTTTATTGAAATCTGTACTTTCTTCCAAACTGGTTGATTTTTATCACCAACCAATGTTCCTTCTTGCACCAGCAAAACGACATGCATGTAATGTGTGCTTAGCCCCTGGAAAGAGTTTAGTGCAGAGACAATGGCGTTTCTAAATAGCCACAATTCCCTTCGCATGTGGACGCGATCAGTGGTTGAGGACAGAAGGCCACAACCTTTCCCTCTCCTCACCCCACACTTCACCGATGTTCCTAATGCTCCAAGAAAGCAGACATCAGTGTCGCATGTCATTACACACAAACACAAGTTGACTTTACTTCCTCTGCAGCTTCTTTATTCTGGGAACATAACCTGCGGCCAACTGGACTTTACTGGTCAACAGGTTAAACTAAGAGTATAGTGGGCCATGCTGCTGACATTCACGAAACCTCTAGAAATGTCCACTGAATATTTTTCACTACTTGCTGTTGTCCAGTCATTATGAACCAAAATATGTTAAGGTTATGATTGGAAAATAAAATAAAAGGAAACTTTTTTTTTTTAAGGAAAATGCAACAATTCCCAAAATCCAGTAGTTTGTAGATTCAGCTTCAGGATCAATTATCTGGAATAGTTTCTTATAAGACTTTTTTTTTTGTCTCAAACATAATTAGGTCCATTATTCAAGCTACTGTTCTTTACAGCAGTACTCTGGGTACATTAAAGTTTGCCACTGTTTTTTAATGGACAGCAGTAAGGCCACACCACAGTAATCTCTCTCAGGTCTGGGCTTTGACTTGCTCAGTTACCAAACCTTTATTTATTTTTCCAAACGCTATGTTCAAAATTCTACCCTTGCATTGTAAATTCAAGACCAGTTTTCATGCAGGCAAAGCTTCTTAAAGATGGTCTTGCTGTGATGTATTACAACTTACAACCAAAAATATTTGAACTGTTGAAACCAAATTTGAATTTTCTTTGTGTAAACCATTTCTGCGACATTTGCGTATCGTCACCTTCCTAAAATAATGGACTGTCGTTTTTTGTTTTTGTTTTTTTGCCAAAAGTGATTTTGACATAAAAAATAATCGCCCCCTTTCTTTCCAAAAGACGTTTTAGACAAAACACTTTTTTTCCCACTAGCTATGTTACAACATACAGATGCTGTATGCTACACATTGTAATGGCCAGCACTACTGCCTCACAGCAACAAGGACCTGGGTTTTTATCCTGATGGGGTGCGTCTGTTCAATAAAATCCTGGCAACATGTTGCATTTTTTTTTTTTTTTTCCCATTTAATTTCTTCTGGAAAATGTAAACAATCATGACTTATTATTTATTGGTTAATGCTTGAATCAAAAGATTATTCTTTTGACAAATGTAAGTATTTTTTTTTTTTGCACACTTAAGTATTTTTAACTTCCTTCCCCTCTGCTGTTGCTCTTTAAATGCTTTCCTCCTCCCTTAATCCCCTCCCCTTCCTGCCTAGCAAGAGATCCCAAAGGATCAGCTTTTGTCAGTTACAGTGAAACCTGAGAGGGGCAGCATGAGCTGCTATTTGCACAGTAAATCTATTTATGTGATTCAAATAACAGCGGGTGAAGAGCGTTTTGCTCCATTTGCTTGTTGTGACTCTCATTAAAATGCACCGCCAACACATTTACTTGCATACACATGCAAGTATAGATAAACGAGAGATATTTACATGCGGATCATGGAATAATACAGGAAATTGGTTTATAACAAGTGTTTGTAGAGAGACAGCATTTTTAGTATTCACCTCGGTGTATTTCCCAGGAAAGGGAAATGTCACTTTATATTAAGTTTGCCACAACCCTTGAAGCAAGTGGAATTTATCACATTTCAGCATAAACAAAGGCCCTGCACTCTGAAAAATTAAATGAAGGCTTGTAGTGACGCATAGTAAAACAGTGAACCAATTTTTGGTGACAATTGTGAGACTTCCTTGAGACGCTCGACTGAATGACAAATGGACTGCTTTATGGGTCGAGGCCAGAAAGTCATGTGACCAGCAAAGTTGCCCTCGCCTGCAATGCCCACCTTGCAATGCAGTCTTGCTATCAAGGATGCAAAGAAACGAGGGTCAAGTAAAACCTGTACAAAGTTTGATCTAACATTTTAATATAAGGTAGACTCTGTAGTGGACAGGGGTAACTAAATGTAACTACTTATGTGAGGATTATCGTAATCTGTGTAAAGAATTTAAGATTATGGTGATGGCAAGGAGCCCTTCCAACATCAAAGGCTAAGAGCTCAGAAGATAAATTGTCAAAATGCCAGTGGAAACATGGAAAAAGTTGTTCTGCAATATTAAGAACTTGATCGAAACACTTTTTACCCCATTGATTTTTTTTTTAACATGCCTAGTGATATGAATAATTTTGGACTTAGCTGTGTGGGATTTAGATTAGTTTAATTTTCCTTTCAGTGTTTACAAGTAGAAGCAAAAATGATAAATTCGTCTTTACTTTGCCAAAACGCGCAGACACCAATCAATTCTGCCATGTGGTCCCCATCTGGCAACACTGACACCCAGGAGTCACGCATAGTTTTTTTTTATTTATTTTTTTTTTTATTTTTTTTTTTTTTACGTTTGCTCCAAATTCATCTCTCACACACGCACGCAAACTGTTACAATAAGCATATGCATGCTTGTTAACTTCCCACTAAACACAGCACACATGCCCTTTCGCCGTGTCAGACATCCCAGACTGGGGTATTTTTTGCAGTGTGCGACTGGGCACCGATCTCTGTTGCGCCCTCCCCCTTTTTTTTTGTTTTTTGTTTTTCTCTCTCTTTTTATTCTTTGACACAAGCACGTTGAACCGCTCTCCAATACCCTTCCACAGCAAGTGTTAGACACTTAACAGTAGGCTATCTCACGTCTGAACCTAAAAAAGCAAATCCCTCAACTCCACCGGTGGGAGGAGAAAGAGGAGGAGGAGGGGGAGTCAGATAGCGACCAGATTAGATTTGTTTCCAAACGCGCACCGATGGCGTTGTGAGGCGTTTGGATGAGGAGGACGCTGCTTTGGATTTGGTGATCAGCTCTTTTGCGCGTCTTTCTCTCTCATCTCGGGTTGAACAAAGACACACACGCAAAAAAAAGCCATGGATTACTCTCTGTGCATGTTGGTTCTCCTGACGACTCTTTCGTCTGTTTCGCCCGGACAATTCCCAACATCCCAGATGTGAGTATCGCCTCAAAACAGCCTGTTGGCTTTCCAAACTCTCTGGTAGTAACTGTAAAGCGCGCCTGGGAAATGACGGCTTTTTTTTTTTTTTTTTTTTTGTCAGAGCGCTTGCTTGTGTGAAGCCTTAAGACTTTTTTTCCCCCACTAGTCTGAGTTGAGGAAGTGAAAGTTGTTAAAAATGCATGTCTCCGATATGGGAAGCAAATTTGACGTCATGAAACATGTTTTAGTTGTCCTTGCTATAAGCTTGCAGCGGTGTGACATGTGTCATGCTGGCTGTCATACCCATCATCCTGGAAAGACAGTTAAGTGTCTAAAGTTTTCCAGTTGCACCTTTAAAGAGACTTATGCTTTTAATTTAAATTTATATGAGTTTAACTACCTTTAGCATCATTTATTGGGAATATGTAGCTTTCTTGTGGTGTTGTTTCCTATTATCTGGTGGTCTCAAATAAATAAATAAATAAATGGGGGGTTAGGGGGTCTTGAGGATGCTTAAAAAAGAATCAACCAAATGTTTTATAAGCAAATATAGTTTTAAAAAAATGACAACTATACTTTTAATTGCAAATAAAATGCCAAATCATGCCATTTGTTAGTTGATGTCACAAGTTTAATTAACTCTTTGTGGTATCCAGAATATGAATAGTTTAGAAACTACAGCTGTGAAACGTGGGTTAAGAATAGAACGTGTTAAGCTTTTCAAGTCAGAGTAATCTGATAGAAAACTATTATAAAATCTGAATGTTTGCTTAAACAGCATGATTGTTTTGGGGGGATTAAGATTTTTAGTTTGCTTTGGTCCCTCCCCCTGTCAGACTAGCTGCAACCTCTACAATCATCTGATCTGGTTTTATTCCAATTACAGGTACAAAGAGTTGTACCTGTATACACACCTGCAGAATCGGTGATGTAACCTTCAGAGAAAAAAAATAAATAAAAATAAATAAATATATATATATATATATATATATATATTTTTTTTTTTTTTTTTTTTTTTTTTTAGAATAGCATCCTTTAGTATATAACCAGATTAATTGATCCTATAGCTGCCTCTTCTTTTTTTTTTTTTTTTTTTTTTTTTTTTTTTTAATACTGAAGACTAAATGACTAGTCTAGGCAGTACCAAACCCAAACAGGCTTAAGTGGTTCGTGTTTTTCTTTGTTCTGTTTTTGAAGGATGTTATGAAACTTTTAAAAGTTAAGTTACATTGGGTTGTTAGAGAAGTCAATAATTACGTCCATGGTAAAAGAAGATAGGAATTGGTTCATCATTAATGTCCTTTTTATGTAAAAAGTAAAGAGAAAAGATAAAGTTAAGAGTTTTTGGGCATGGTAACTGCTAAGGTAAATAGTTGAAAACCAATATTATTGCTGGATACATGAAGTTTTTGAGAATTGCTATACTTGTTGTTTTTTTTTGTTTTTTTTTTCTATTGACTTGAATTGCTTCACAAGTTCCTGACTGCATGTTTGATGGAAGAAGATTGGTGACGCACAATCCTCCTGCTTTCATTTCCCATCTAAATAATTTTTGGCTGCTGCATATGTAACCCTTTAGTGCATAATATAACTTTAGACAAAAAGTTAATTCAGTATTATTCAAGTTAAGAGTGTAGAAATCTGCTTTGATCTTGACCCTAATATGACCAGCCATTAGCTTTAGTCACTTGGACCAATTCATCAAGATTTATTGTTAGAAATTTGGTCAAAAACATAAAATATATATATATATATATATATATATATATATATATATATTATATATAAACTCCTCAGAATCTTTTGATGGAATCTAATTTTAGAAATGTGCAGCTGTTACTTTAACTCTTTAAATTTTGACCTTGCTTTATGGTTTTATACCTCTTTCGGTGACGTAATCCTAACCAAATGTTTATAAGCAGATCCTTGTCGGGTTGCTGAGATGTGCAGTTTGTTTTATTCATTGCTTCAGATCGCACAGGTTCGCTCCCAGTCATGAGGTGAAATGATGTAATTTGCTCTGCAGGATGTAAATTTGTGTTATGAACTCATAGCATGAGGCGGAGATATTACGGGAGGAGGCGAGGCGTCGCTTGCCCTTGTCTAAATTTGACTTCTGACCTGGATATTTCTGGTGCTAATTCAATATTTGCAGCGCATGGCAAGAGGAAAGTAGTTCCCGAATGAAAGCTCTGTTCACTCTTCATGCTGCACTTCACCGCTAGTCAACAGGTTGACAACAATCCTGATGGCTCAAGGGAGCCTGGGCAAAACAGGATTGCTCTTGAATGCAGCCCAAGTCTGGTCTCAGAGAGGTGGTGAGCCATGAGCGATGATGGCACTTAGCCTAATGGCTGGGAGCGATGATGTCACACTTTGAGTCGCCTACCCACTCCCTATATTTTATGGGCACTAAGTGGATTGATCTGTGGGCTGTGTACATGATGTCCACACAGGGAGCTGCACAACCAGATGCAAGTGATTGCTTTAAACGGGGAAAGGTCAGCTCAGGAGACAGCATTCAGAGTATAAACAAAGGCATTGTTATACGAGACCAGATTTATAGTTTAGTTGTGCTGCAGTTTGCCTTTTTTCAGAGCAGGGGGATGAGTTGGGTTTGCCTTTGGATTATCACGTTTAGATTCACAACCTTCATCCTGATTGCTCAAGGAAGAAATCACTAAGAACATAGAACGCTAGGGACAAAGATGGAGAGATTGGATTATGTCTGTCTTCCCTTTTTGACCTTTTCTTCTTACTATCTTTCTCATCGGTTAATGTTCCCTCTTTCTGCCCGGCTTATGTATGAGACATACATACATAAGTATGCATGTCACTTATGTTTGTATTAAACCTACTTTTGCCTGAGTGACACAAATGTTAACCTGCAGTAATTTCCTCTGGATCCCAGACACTTGATGTTAACACTGTTGTCAGTAGTCCCATCGTTAAATCCACTATAAAGTGACGCAACAAACCGAAACTCTCAATTATGCATATAATTGTGCCTTTAATCTGCCATGTAGCAACCACAGAGTGATTATGAGTCAACATTTTACAATTGGCTTGCAACAAAGAAAACTTATTAATACTTTGTATTTGCTTTATGTAACTGCTGTGCAAGAAGATTTGAACCAGAAAATGTGCCTGCGTCTCTGGAGAATCATGCTGGCTACAGTCACACGGTCCAACACATTGGTAGTTTTTTGTTTTTTTTTGCTATTTATACATATTCGCTTTGATTCTAGTCAAAATGCCTCAGGCAGGTCGTCTTGATTAAATAACATCTTGGGCTGTTGAATGTTTCTGCATCTTCCCAGAGACAATGTCTCATCTAATAAAATACCCGGGAACAGAAAGTTGTACGACATAATTTTCCTTCATTTTCCGGGTCATCTTTGAAAATGGCAGCGGTAGCAGAGTGAGGTTTGGGGCGGATTATTTTAACTGTAACAAGCAACAGATGAAAAGCTCTGGTCCTGGGTTCTTTTAGCTGTGATTTGCAAGCTTTTGTGTGTCAGCTCGTTTGCTTATGCAGTGTCTTTTAGACTTTGATTTTTGTTGTTCTGTCTTCCTTCACTTCCTTTTTGCCCCATTCTTTCTAAATTTAGAAAGGCCCCACTCTTATACGGGAAAAAAAGAAGCCGAAGGTCTTGCTCAAATATTAGGGCAAAGCTAAAATGACCGTGGAGTGCAAAGCAGCAGAAAGCTTTGCAGAGATTTTGTAAATTTTGTAAACTCTGCCTATACATAGAATCCAGATTAAGTTTCCCGTCCCAAGTTTCTGAAGAGACTGGCATGTCTGTAAACAAGAAATCACGGGGAGCAACTCCAGTGCAGCTTTATTGCGTTAACAATCTTTTGCCACATGGAAATTCCCAAGAATTTTCCATTACACTGTTGCCCAGGCAACCTTGGGAATAGCTAGCAGCTGTTTGTATGGAAGCAGATGCTTGCCGAGACTAGTAGAGTGAGGGTGTTGTAAGTTAACTTGTATGCTTTTTATCACAGTTACTTTACAGAGAAAGATGTCGGTATAATCGAGCGCTAAACCCATACAGCAGTTGACTCCGTTAGATGCAGCACAGAGTCAGTGGAGTGGGCTGCCTGTGTCTGGAAGTTGGATTGGAAAATATGACTGAAAATGTTCTGTATATTTCTAGACATTAACATGATATATGATCTGTAACTGACAAATGGCCTGTCGAGGCCTGTCACTCACGTCCTTCCAGTTGCTGAATTTACAAAAGCTAGATGTGATAAACTGGCTACATATTTTTACGGAAGCGTTTAACTACCAGAGCTTGACCCTGAGTCGTATTGCAGCAACATGATGTACTTAGCCATTTATGTACGGTGAAGATGATGCAAGGAAGTTCAAAATAAAAAGTTTAAAAAGTAGGTAATGTTGCAACAAATGGAGTATGGACGAGGCTGGAATAAAACCTGATAGACTTGCAGTATGGACGTTTAAAAAAACAAATCAGTCTGTAAATAGTTAAGTAGTCATAGTATCAAATGACAATATTTCTAGATGCAGAAATCACCTCTGTTGAGAAACCACAGAACATCTGTTTCTTGAAGAAGCATAGAAAAGGTGGTTCTATGATAATGTTTGACTTGTTTTGAGCCGCTTAACGTAGTTGCGTTGAGATGCGACAACTGTTATGGCCAGTGTTGTGACCTCACTGGACACTCTGTAGCCGGTCCTCAGTGCAACACTGACAGGAGTTCGCCTGGCTAGGCGAGTAGACTGATGCTAATTGGACATATTGGCCAGGGGGCTGCATGGGATGGGCCTGAACTGTCTATACTTACACATCCGTCAGAGATTGTCTGTCTGCTGTAAAGCTGAAGGGTAGTTTTGATGTATGGATGGATGAGTAGCGAGTTTGCTCAGGAAGTGTGAAGGTGACAGGGATGATGAGGTTTAGTCATCAGAGCAGAGGCCATGAAGAAGAGGCAAGAGACAGTCTGAGGGATGGGCAATGGAAAATAAACTATTTGGATACAGTTAGCAGTTAATCACTTCATAAAGGCCAGTTTCATTAAGTTTTTACCTGCGTAGTGTGACTAATAAACTGGTAAAAACATTTTCGTTTTAGGCCTATTTAATGTATTTTAACATTGTTTTCTTTTTGCAAATCATTTAAACCTTTGGCTTCTCTACCACTCTCTGTGAACTCTGGTTTTAATTAACTACTATTTATTGCTGGTGATTTAGGCCAGTTAGTCTGTACAGCTGGCCAAATGTATAAGTAATATGTAGATCTTGAATATCTTACAGTTTGAAATAATTCCTCCCATGTACCACACCTAAGCAGTCTTTTGCAATTGTTATTTCACACACTGAGATTGCGGTGGAAATTTCGACTCAGTAAATTGCTGATCTCTGTCCTTAGTTATGATTTGCGAGGGGTTGTTTCCTGCAACACGATTACATGATCATGGTAATCATGACTCCAAGACATGGAGGATTCTCATTCCTCCTTCGTCTGGACACATTCTTCCCCATAAATCCCTCGCCTGAAAACAGGCCATCTTATTTAAAACATTTAAAATAACAGGCTGATGCATGTGTATGTCGGACAGGAGGTTTTTCTCATTATCTTCAGAAAATCTGGCCTTGCCTTCGAGTCACAAACCCATCCCACAAATGTATTGTTTTTGTCAAAGAATGTTTGCAAGCAAACAAGAATACAATTACATTTATTGAGAAACGTATTGCCCTCACGATGTTTGGTATCCTTTGGGTACTCTGACTGTCGCATATTAAAAAACAAACCCAGCCTGCTGCTGGGTTCACTTATGAAAGCGAAATATCGTGACTTCCAAAGGTGGATCAGCAAAGAGTTGAGCAACGGCCGTGAACACTTTTGTAAATGTGATCTCGTGGTTTTCAGTTTTTAATAAATCTGCGAAACACTAAAACAAATTTCCACATTGTCATAGCGGAGTATTTGTGTGTAGAATTTTGAGGAGAGAAATTAATTTTAATACAATTTTTGGAATAAGGCTGCAATGTAAAGAAAAAAAAAAGTGGGAAAAGTGGAGCTCTGAATAGTTTCCAGATGCACTATACACCTTTTCTGCTCCACTACAACGTCGATGCTTGCCATTTGGTTGTGAATAACAGAACTCAATTTTCTGCATGGAAGCGTACGACATACGTAGGTTTTTGTTTGTTTGTTTCAGTTTAGTATAAATGGTGATGAATTAGAACTTGAGAGTTTCATTTCATAATGAGCCTCAGAAAAATAGGAAAACTCGCGAAACACTGATATATGTAGCTGTACTTCAAGAAAATGGTAAAAAATAGATAAATATTGCCCCCCCTGCCCCTCTTAAACAAACTGCTGTTGGTGTGCGGTTGCCCTTGCTGTGAACCACACATACAAACCGTCCTCATCGCTGTGCAGTGGTCTCATAACATTTCAACTCGGCTCATTTACAGCGGTTGTACGGCCGGTGTAAGTGCTTTATCAAGCTCTGTGATTACTGTTGTCAAGGCTTCACACTGCTTTTCCGCTTAAGGATGGGGAGTTGCAATAAAACGTTCTGGCTGGTTTGCTAAGAGGAAAATGAACATTAGAGGCAGAGACATCAGTGTTTGCCATAGAAAATAATGGTGCAAGGAGACACAAAGACTGCAATCACGTCTTTATTGACCTCAGTAAATGGGGAAATATCAGTAGTGTTGTTTGAACCTTGTAGAGAACAGGTGACGTATGATGGATTGAACAAAAATAATCAGAATAAGTCATCAATTGTCAACACATTAAGGACCAATTAGTGTTGTAAAAGAAAAAAAGTGCACAGGTTTGATTGTAACCGGAAGCAAGGTGAGATTTTCTGAAGATAACGAGGAAAACCTTCTGTCCAACATACACCAACATGTTTTTTTTTTTTTTGAACAAGAGGACCTGGTTTCAGGTTTGGGATCTGTGGTTATAAATGTGCCCAGAAGGAGGAGGAACAAGAATGTGTCTATGTCTTGGAGACGCATTAATGCGGTCATATAATTACGTTGCAGAAATGGAACAAAGACAACTTTCAAACCGATTTACGGGCAGAAGGCAGGCGTTTCGTAACACAAACAGAATATTATATGAAATGAAAACAACCCCTCCAATATATCACAACTGCAAAAGAACCAGACCTCTACAATTGATGGATAGCGAAGCAACTATGGAAGAGTTGCTTCTTTTTATCCAGTAACTAAATCCAATGTTCGAAAAAATCTAGGAGTAGAATTCCTTACATTTAAGAAACATTTCTAAAATATGAGGCATAATTAGAGAACTGGCATACTCTTTACCAGTCTGGACATATTACCAATTTCAGCTCTTGGGGGATTTTAGAATTTGTTTTGAAGATTCTGTTCTCACCCACAGGGCTCTAAAAGGCCAGGCTCCCGACTATTTGTATCGACTTTTAACCAAACACTTCAATCTCAAGGTCGTTGTCCATTCCTTGTACAAGGCCAAAGCCATGGGAGGATTTGCTGTTCCAGTTTGTTGCTCCCTAAACTGTATTAAAAAAAAAAATGTTCCCAGGCAACTTTGTGTTGCTGACTCTGTGGGCATTTTTAGTTGCTCCTCTAAATAATGCTGCTCGTTCCTGGCCTGTCAGGTTTAGGTGGAAACTCCTATAAAATACATATAACCTTCAGTCCTCTTTAGACTTCAGTCCCTTTTAGTCCATCTAAAAGGACTGAAATAAGGAAACAAAGTGGATGTTTGTCCTTTTCAGAACCCTGTCAAGCCCACAACTTATCTGCCGCATCACAACTCAGAGCTCTTACTTGCTATACCCTAGTGGTTCAGTTACATTCCTGCCCACATCCTCAAACATTTCCTTCTCCGTGTGTGTCGCTGCTTGAGATCATTTCAGCCTTTTTTGACCCCAAATTACAACGATTATATTTCAAAGCCAGAGCTGTGAAGCATGTCGTAAGGGGTTTCACTTTAGGGGATTATTTTGTGATGACTTCATCTTCACTAGAAGAACTAATGTAGATTAGATTCAGAGTCAAATATTAAGAAGCTGGGAAAGCAAAGGTTGTTTAATTTTGTGTTCCTGTAGCTTTGTAATTTGATATGCTGATGGTGTGTGTTTGTTTAAAAGTATTAAAAGTAGCCGCTAACCTTTTTTCAGCTGGTATAATGCACTTGTGTTTTCATTTTATTAACTGATGCAGCCAAAAGTCATCACATCCCCACCCAGTTACTTTTTGCATCTCTATTCAAAATCAGTTGTAAGGAGATGTCGTTCCTAAAACAACTCAAGAACATTAGCTTGTGGCAGTTCATAATCCTTTCCAGCAGCAAAGCCAACCCAGTACATTGACAGTCGACCTCAAAATTGTACAGTTTCATTTTTATAACCACTTTTAGTCTTAAAAAATGAATACAACTCTCTCCTACTTTCCCACGTCTATATAGCTTTGGCTTGTGTATTTTTGACCTTCTATGCATATTTACATATTTCATATTGGCTCCACCACCTGCCATGGTTACCTCTGACCCATGGGCAACCCCCTACTATTCCTTAAAACAAATTAACACTAGTTACTGACTTGCATACATAGAACAGCTGGTGTAACAGTCATTATAGTGAAGTGGAGGGTTTTTAAATTTTTTTTATTTTAAACTGCCTCTACGTACATCTTTATCAGCTATTGTATGTGGGGGTAAAAGTGTTGAACCTTTAGTAAGAGACGACATTTTTATTTTAGAGAGCTTAATTAGTGAGAAGGAGCTCTCATCTGAGACTGAATTGTTTGTTTTATTACGTTTTCTTGGCCAGTGTGTCATTTAATTTCATGGCATTTAACTCACTGAGACATTGTATTGTACATGTCGAGAATGTGGAAAGAACATAATGACGTTTGATATTGAATTTGAGCATTCAACGTCTCTCTTCCTGTTTGTCCAAACTCCAGCCAAGTGTGTCCCTGGCTCTCTGAAGCTAATCAGCTTGAGATGATATCTGCTGTCAAACGTAACTTTTGTGAACAATAAGCAGCGATATTGCAGGCGAGTGTGTGTGTGTATGTCTTACTGCAGAATCAGATCTAAGCCCAACAGTCCTGTGACTCATTTTAGCACACCACAGGAAATCATGTAATGGTGATAACAGTGAGCATTCAATTTTTTTTAACAGTTTTACTTAACATTTGTTTTTAATTAGTTAAATTTAAACTTGATGAAACTAAAGCATTGGATTTTTTTTTTTTTTTTTTTTTTTTCATTCCAAAACCTTTACTTTTTAGTTGCGGTATTAACTTGCATGTGGCCTCCAAGTAATGTGAGCCCACAAAAATGCTGTGCAGTTTGGCTTTGCAATTAAAACATGACATTTATGTTAATAAATGCTTATTTGGAGGAAGTTGGTTTAAAGCAATTAAAAATGAACACTTGGTGCCAATGAAAGATGGCAGCAGCAGTGGGCACAATGTGGGGGGGAAAAAAGAAAAAAACATTGATATGAATAAAATATAACAGCCATCATCTTTAAAGAAAATAATTAATATGAAAAGCTGCAGTTAAGCAAACAAATGCTTAACCCACTGGTCTAACACTTTAGGCAAGTTTGTGACCCATTTAACCACAACCACACAGAAGATCCTGACTCTCTGCACTGCCTTTTGTACAATTTGATACTAGATATTACTTTTTCTATATTTTGGATCAGAAGGTTGCGTAAATAACCCTGAAAGGTTTCAGATGGTGGCTACAGTAGACATTTCCATCAATGATCATCATTAGATTATTTTTTTTATGGAGGTCTGAGCTTAATAGAATTCTGCTTTTGCTCTTAGAATAAACAGGAAATCACCCAAAAATACTTTAAAGAACAGGTGGTCCTGTTGGAAGGGCTTTTTCCTTGGGTAATGGGAGGGGAAACTCTGAGATAGATTTGGCTTTTTGACAGGTCAGCTTGGTTGCCATCAGGGGGCAGACAGGCACACGGGACTACCGGGGCTTTTCCCAGTTAGCCAATGGGTTAGTTGGCTGGTGGTTCAGCCCATGGAGAAGCTGTCTCACTCAGCCTTCTATACCTCTTTTCTGCTACATTCAAGCTCTTTGTAGATTAACTCACTGAGCGGCAGCGGAGTGGGACCTGTAAACACATGAACAAGAGCTACAGCACCAGCTGACAAAACTCGTCCCACAAAGCCTGGGCTACAAAAACAAACAGCCTCTGCCGTGCTTATTGAAAACTCAACAGCCAAGAAAGGGGAAAAGCCTCCTCCCTCCCTACTAGAGGCACATAAATTAGATCTCCCTGTTTGTGTCTTGCATCCAGCACAGATGCACAGTGATACGGTTCTTGCTCTGTGGTATAATGGCCTTAAGCAGTACATGATTTGGTGGCTGCTCCAAAACAATCACCACCACTATCAGTGTTTAAAAGCAATCGCAGACAATTGCTTTTTTATTGCTGAGAAAATCCAAGCCGGGGCACTTTTTCTTCCCAGTCCGTCGCCTGGTTGTCGTGATCATAATTGGCAGGTTCTAGTAATTAGCAAATTTCTTGGTACATTCCTACCTCCAAATGATGTGGTGACATCTGAAACCTCTTCCTTCCAAGAACGACACGATTACTCCAAAATGTGCTCCAACAACACTTGCCAAATTTGGACGCTGTTAAATTTTTAGTCCAATTTAAAAAAAAAAAAAAAGTATGATTGTGCAATTTTGTCTAATCTTTTCAGTGGTTGGACTACCACTGAAGATATGTTTTGGAAGTTCCTAGGCTGGGATAAACTCCAGCAGAAAGAGAGGAAAAATCTAAATATTAAATAACATTTGGCAAATCGGACAAAAGAAGTTGAGCAGAAAAAGGGGCTCAAACTGTCTGTCATGAGAAAAAAAGCCTGCTTTATAAGTGGGTGATATTAATGACTCAGTGAGACAAGTGTGAGAGAACAGAGGCTTACAGTGCCAGCGGGGCTAACACTTGGCTGATTTTCACATGGTTTCTCTCATTTCCAGCCCTGAGGTCTGTAGCCGCTGCAGACAAGTCACTCTGCATTGCTCAGCCGCCATTATGGTTGTTTCCTTCTGTTGCTCGTCGTTACTCATCCCTCACCCGGCTCTTGTTTCCCAAAAGATTAAGGTAGAAAGCCCAAAGGGGCTTAGAAAAGGCAAAGACAGTCATACTATCAAAACTTTGCATACTAACTTCTCCAAATATTTGTTAATGCTTACTTCTTTCTTGAAAAATATTTTGGGGTCTTTCTTTGAAAACTACTTAATTTTAAGAAGCCTTCAGGCCAAGACTTGACCTTCAATTTTTTTCTGTATCACTTATAACACAACTAACTACTCTAACAAATTTGTAGAGAACTCATAAGAAGAATTATGTCTGTTTTTAAGAAGTGTTTGTATTCCTTGAATCTTTTCATTTTTTGGTTGTTGTTTTTTTAAATATAAGGTAAAAGATGCATGGTTTTCAGAATGTTTTTCAAATTAGAATCTGAAAAGGTGCTATGTGTTTATTTTTCACCACTCTACTGAACATTCCTGTATAGAATCCAGTGCAGTCACTTTCCTTCAGAGGTCACCTGAGTAGTCCATCGGTGTGTACGCTCGGTGTAAGTCCAGCTGATCTGTGATGAAGCCTCGGAGGTTGCTGGAGAACATTAGCGGTTAGCATCACGATGGACACGGTGCAACATAGTGATGGCGGCACCATGCAGTAGAAATGCTTTTGTTCAACTGTTGCAGGGAAACTAGGGGAAAAGAAATTATGGGAAGACGGATGGAGCTAAATGGATTTAGAAATATGACTTAACACTTGACTGAAGGTTCACTTTCCAGTAAGGCTGCAGCTTCCATTGTTGTCATGGAAATGGCTATGGAAGCTGGTCATTGAGCTGGAATTTTTAATGCAGGTCAGTTAATCGACCTAAAGAAGTTGGTATGAGAAAAAACATGTGAACTCGAATGTGGTAAGGATTTTAAAAGAATTTTTTATTAAGTCGACAAGTGAATACCAAACATGGTAAATAATCAGTTGCAACCCTACACATTACAATGCCTTTCCCTTTAAACACCAGATGCCCTGTCCTCCACCAGGGCATATGGGTTACAGCTCTCTAAACTCTGAAGTAGCATTCATGCTAAAATAAACTCCAAAATATAGACCTACAGATCTTATTTGATTGGAAATATGCTAAGTTGATTATACTTTTTTTTTTTTGTAAACCTCTGGCTATGCGCCCCACTCAGTGAAACGTTGGGTGCAGAAGTTTGAAAAGGGGAATGTGCTGACGTTGTAGGTTCATTCTATATTTGCCCTGTGCCACTTGCAGCTGTCTCTTGGCAGGCTAAATATAATGTGTGGCTGCTATGCCACATATTTCCTCTGGTCATATTGCACTGTACTTTTTTTTTTTTTTTTTTTTCCTTTTTGGTCTGATAACATGAACAGTGGTCACATCTCAAAAATGTTACACAGTTTCATTGACAAAACATGATTTAAAATGCTGGGGAAGAAGACGACTTTTAACTGGAAGACTCACAAAGATTAGCCAGAAAACAGAAGACTGATGGATGCATTATATTAGCACCTGATTACCTGCCAAGACTTTCTGCAGAGAAATGTTTGTCAGTTTTTTTATAAGATCCTAATCACCAGAAAAGTGCTTGTTAAAACAAAAATACTGAGCAGGAGCTGGTTCACCTATTTCGAAGCCCTGTTTAGCTGCACACTGGAAGTATTTCACATCAGAAAACAAACTTGCATCACATATTTATTGAATTGAGAGGGGACCTGAAAGCACCTTTCAGAGCAGACCAGAACGGATCTGATTATTCCACAGTGTTCAATTCATCATCCAAAAATTAAAAGTGTGTCACAACTGCGGACTTACCCAGACGCCGCTGTTGGCCTCCAAGACCTCCGACACATTAAATTTTTTTTTTTTTTTTTTTTTTTTTAGTTATCTGCAAGCCGTAATCAGCAAAATCCCAATAAACAAAAGAAAAAAAAAGATCTATGTAATGAATCTGGCATCATTTAATTTTCTAAAGAGAGTAAAACAATATTAAACTTCCTCATAATGTACATTTTTAATATACACCTGTAGTTGTAGCTACAACAAACTTGGCTTCCAGAAGAAAGCCATAAGAAGGCCTGTTTTCAATTTGACACAACTCGTGCAAAAGGGCCCAGGCACAGATGTGGAAAAGGGTGCCGTGGTCAGTGGAGAACTGCTCCAAACAAGCGGAGAGACTCGTCATTGTTTTGGAAGCGCTGATCCTGCACACGCTTGTACACAAACGTGCATAACCAAATCTGAACTGGATGTCGATTACTCTATAAGGAGCTGCTGCGCTGAAAGTCACAGTGGAGAAATATGATCCACAGCTGTTTAGATGTTCTCTTAACTGTTTATACATGTTAATTGAAGCTGGCTCTGTACCAAGGTCACATAATGCTGCTGGTCGAGTTGTTACAAAATATAGCGAGGGTAAAGATGGATCTCGCTCGCCTCGGATATTCTGATCGTTCTCTAGATTGTGAAGTTACACAACACCCCACATCCACCTCTCCCAAAAAATTTATTTGATACATGTTTTTTTTGTTGTTGTTTATGATGGGGAAAATACATTAGCCAGCATGTTAACCCATGAAACCATGAAAGCCCTTGCTTTAATGCACATGGGAACTAGAGCAACTTACAGTGCACACTTGACTAAACATTAATATTTCACGCTTCCCTTCGCCGAGTCTATATGGATATTTTAGCGAGTTGGTTTACTTGATGATATGATGTGGTAATGTAGATGGCTTTCCAGCTGAATGAGACTTTTATTTATTTATTTATTTTGCTGTTCTGTTCTCTGCTTGCAGCATAAAAGACTGGGTGTTCCAGATCCAAAAAGACTTGATCACATTAACAGACAAAGCCAGCGGGTTGGAGGACCTAATAAAGGTAAAAGGCTTTATTTTTTGACGTTGCTATCCTATTGCAAATAGAGGCATTAAATTGGTTGCATGGTGAATGATGAACACCATTACGTCTGCAGCTCAGGTTCTAACCCGACTCTGATCGTTTGCTAAATTTATTCTTTTCATTGCAATGTATCCTTAAACTTTTTCACTTTGTTTTGTTTACAACCCAAAACTCAAATGTATTTAATGTGGATTTTATCTGACGGAAAAGCAGTGAATCATTTGTGACGCGGAAGCAAAATGGATACATATCTTACAATAACGCTGCAAATTAATGTCTGAAAAGTGGGCGAGTCAGAAGACTTGTAGTGATCCACAGCTTGGGTAGGAGGATTTGACAGGACACTTGTTGGACACACTTGAATCAAATGGCTCTTTATCCAGAGCCTTTTAACTAGCCGTTTGTTTGATGAAAGGTGTGTTGAGGAAGGAGGACATCTAAAAGTTTTGAGTGTAGCTGTTGAAGACTGCACTTGGGCCATACCCTTTTTTTTTCTTCTTTTTTTTTCTAGATCAAAGCATGTTAATGTTTTGTCTTTCAAAGTCCAGACCTAAATCCCAGAAAGCATCTGTAGCAAATCTTTGAAAACTTAAGGTGCTCTCTGAGTTTGATCTGTTTTCCAAAGAGGAATACGATCTTCACATTCTAGGTGTACGGCAAGGTGAGGGGAAAAAAAAAAATGAAAAGGGTATGAAAACTTTTGCAAAGAACTAAGTGATGTCAGCATAGATTGCAAGAAATAAGATTTCTTCAGCTGAAGTTAATTATTGTGTGTGGTTTGTTACTTGGGTTTTATCCTCTCATTAACCCTCTTTTGCTTGACCCGATCTGTTGGAAAAGCATCAACAGACTATTTATAGTAACTCTTCCTTATATCTGGGGCGACATCATTTCCTTTCAGCTTGCACAATATACACACAGATGAGATCAAGAACAAAAGCTTTCAAGTGTTGGCTAAAATTGCATCCAAACTCCTTTAAGACAGAATCCACACAACTTCTTTTTTTTTTTTTTAAATCCACGAAGATAGATGCCTCCGAGGATAAAATCAGTCAACTTTGAAGCGTCACAAAAATCAGCAGCAAACATGATTATGTTCGTGGAATGACTAAATTAACTGCATGCAAGGAGCATGAAGACGAATGCTCGCATATGCCTCAGCTCTGTGATTTGAATGCAGGACAGTAGAATGCCTTCCGGCTGCTAAATAATTGGATGTTTGGCATTTTTATGTCTTATTCTTTTCGCAGGGACATATTCTACATTCTTGTAAATAGTTTGCTTTGGCTTGACAGTACAATTTTATCAGCATTAAGGTAGCTTTTACTGGGCTTTGGCGATTGACATTAATCAAAGGGAAAAGCTTAATCAGAATTGTGCTTTTGAATTAAGTGAAGTTTAGGGAAAATGCATGACTCAAAACGTTAAAACTACTACCAAGGTCCTGGTTTTAACTCTCTCTGGAAGAAACTGGGTTGTTTTTATTTCTAATTTTATATGTCTTCACTTGACACAAAGTTATCTCTCACCCAGGCATTTCTCTCTCTTGTGATTGTCTTAGATATATCATAAACACAAAACCCACTTCAGCGTGGAATCTAACAACGCGAGAAAGCTGGTGGCAACGGCTGCAGGAAACATAGAGAAACTGCTAGCTAATCGCTCCGAAGCCCTAAAGGTAAGATTTCTTTCTTTTTTTTTTGCAAACCTATAACATTGAGAGAGCCAGGCTCTCTCAAGTCAATTGTTTGTGCTATCACATATCTCTCTAAGCAGATTGAATCTGTTTTCTGTTCGTTACAAATGAGAACAGGCTCTGGAACTCTTCCACTGCTTCAAGCCGTTTGCCGATCCAACATAATCAGATATCGTGCAGATGGATCACTTTAAGTTGCCACTTAAAAATCTTTGCATAATGTAACAGTTTGTGCTGCTTTGTCTTGTCGTTGTCACAGAGGGTTTGTTTCTAATTCCAGCAAATGTTTATTATTGTTGCATCTTTCCTTAGGCCTATCCAGGACCACATGGGTAGTTTTGGACAATATTTCACTGAATGCAACTCGAGAAAAAGGCCAAACTTTTTCCAACAGGAATAATAATTATTATTATTTATTTTTTTATGTTTCCTCAGCAGATGATTTTTGAGGTTGCATCAGATTTTGTGCTCGTATAAATTCCACAAAGCACGTTATTCCATCTAATGACTTTTTTCTTTGTTTTGTTTTTTTTAAATAAGTGAAGGGCATGTCTTAAACAGTTTACCTGAAGGTTAAACTTAAATATGCCATTGCAAATATGATTCATCTAATTAATGCTTCCACTAAAATTAACTTGCTGGCAGCTTCATTGACAATCTTAACCCGAAGTGAACAAATGTTTCATCAATTTATTCAAACTTTGCTACACAAAATATACCTGTCATCAAATCTTGGAGGCTGCTACCATTTTATCTGCTGCCCCCCAATAAGTTGAGGAAGTAATTTTTAAAGAGTTCATGCACTGAGCAGACTTGCCAGATACAAGGCAGCATCATCATTGTGACTTTTGGTTCTGTGTATGTACACTTAGAAATGGCAGGAGGTGAAATTGATCTGCACAACCTTTCACTGCTCATGAGGTTAACCAGATCAGGCCGACTAAATTAGGGTCTTGGGACGTTCCCAGTCTCGATCAATCCGGCTCAGAGTGCCAGAAATATCCAATTAAAGTCCGACAGCCTGTTGCCATGGTCACAGTCCCATCGATTGCAACGTCAGTCCCGCCAAGCATCCCAATAACTGCCTAGGGATGGGGGACAATTAGTTGCTGGTGTCGTGTTGCACCTGGAGAGGGAAACGCGATCGCGCTGCGATCCCGGGCGGAAAAGCTGGGATGTTGAACTAGAGATTTGCTCATTACATTTTATCTGTCTCATCAGCTGCACATTTTAGCTATTAAGAAAAGTGTGAAATAATGAAGGAGGAGATTGCTGATGGGCAGTTCATTAATTTAATCGTTGATTAGCGTCAAAGGAAAAATAACAAGCACTGTTGTTTGTCAGTCGTAATGTTGATTTCTCTCCTTTTGAGTCTGGTCTCTCCCTTCCTTTTGTTTTAACAAGAAGGTGTTGTGGCTCAACATGAGCTTAATGCAGATTTTCTCTCTGAAAGGATTTCTATTGATATCTAAGAAAGATGAGTGTAACATTGTGGCCTGTGTGTCCTCTGGCTCTGCAGACAGTATACTAAAGATAAGAGGTCTACTGCAGACGATTTGCCATTGGGATGTTGGCGTGTTGATATAAAATTCGCAGTTCCATGAGACTAGCAGCAGAAGCAATTAGTTGGTGAATTACCTGGTGTGCCTGGTGAAACTGCACATCTGCCGAGCTTATATGAAGCGCAGCGCTCCTAGGAACTGTCAAGTTTTTTAGCCAGATTAAAATGCTACAAAGGGCGTCACATTAAGATTTTTCACCCAGTCCTTTTTGAGGAATCAGACTATTTCACCCGTGTCTTTTGAACTTGATTGCAGTCCCTGAATCCTGACATTTGTGCCAAGACTGTTACAACTCCATGCAACACGTTTTGCCGTCTGTCTCAACTTCTTTAATCCTATTCTTATTAAAAAATGGTCTTATTTCACGTCACATGCTTTATTCCTTTTTCTTACCCAATGCATGTCTTTTCCTTTTAAACTTTCCCCTCAATCCCGTTCTGCTGGCTGTATTGCCTGTGACTTTGCGTTGCTTCTCCCATAGCTTCAGCCTGACTTTCTGTCACACTTAATTCCAATTTTCCTGTGTTTGTTTTCCCTCCCTTGTTTTTCCCCTCCATCCACTTCTGTCCTTCCTTGTTTCTTCTTTGGGGTGTGTGAACAGGCATGTCAATGTTGTCTTTTTCCTCTTTCTCCATTTCAAACTGCTTTACATTTGAAACACTTTGAAGTAGGATACTTCTATGAAATGGAGGTTATATCTTGGTGGTACAAATTCTTCTAAGTTTAATTTTTAATTGTGGCACTAAAACTGACAGTGAAGTAATTCATACGCAAATGTATCAGTAAGGACACATCATTCAGTCCCATTTGTTTAAAATCTCCCCTTGTTATTTAATAATTTAATAACCCTTAAACACATACTATGCATACAATTAAATGATATACATATGCTTCAGAAGGAATAGTTGTATTTGGATATCTTAGTTTCTGACCCTCTTCCTTTTGTGCCATTACATAAATCTTTCACACCGCAGCGTAGGCGTGATTAATAGTGAATGAACTCGTATCACACAGTCTCGACCAACAGACACCTTTTTATTTATTTTTTTTATTACAATTACTCAGCCTTCTTTTTTTTTTACCTGGCTCATCAAAAAATAGCCTCCTTCTGATATTCAGTTCACCTCCAGCTCCTCTGGCTCTCTGCTCATCAATTATTGAACGGCTCTTCTTAACCAACAGCCTTTGATGGAGCTGCTAACGTCTCCCTGTGGAATAGGTCATTCTTCCTCCCACAGTGACTCCGGTAGAAGTCTCTAAAAATGTTAGCAAATTAGGTTTGTTTGTTGTTGTTTTTCTTTTATCCAGTTGCTATATTTCTGGCTTAGAGACGTCCCAATACATGTTTATTTTTCTAGAAATGAAACTGTCCTATGGTCAGCCACCCACACTTAGGATTTTTTCTTTTATAGTCTCCTTAAGGTATGCAGATGGCATATATAAGCTGATTTTTTTTTTTTTTTTCTAATTGATGGTTGGACAAAAGGGGGAAAACAGAACATTAACACACATGGCACATGAAGTATTTCTTTGTCTGAAAGCAACAGCATGTACTTTGTTCCCACCTGTAGGTTCTTGCTCCTTGGGAGGAAAGTAGCACTTATTTCAAATTACATGCATCTATTAAATGATCATCATCTCTTACCACCTTTTGAAATAGACTTAATGTCAGTGTGTCTATCTATGCATTGAATTATCCATGTGACTTTTGGTTCATCTACTCTTCTTTTTTTGTTTGTCTGTCATCTTCTTCCTCCTTACTGTCTTGTATTTTTGCCATTGATATATTCAAGGCCTAACTTCTGTTTGACAATCTGTGGAAAACTTGTACTTTTTACTTTAAAACTTCAAAAATAAGTGATAAGAACTAGAAAATTGATTCAGAGTCTCAAAAGGTGTCAAATGTTGATATAAAACTATCTAGGAACCTTGTGATTGGAAAACAAAAATGAGGCTAAAATGACAAAAAACCCATTTCTTTATTTTGGAAAGGAGAAGTAAAAAACTGCTTCTTCTCAACTACACCAAAGAAAAACGGCAGACAACTAAAGATGGCGTTGCACCACAGAGCAGACTGTGAAATTTGAGTATTGATTGCCCAGTTATTTCAGGCCTTGGATTGCATTAGTAGTTTGGCAGCAGATTTAAAAGGCTTCGGCTGCCCGCCAGAGACGGAACCACAATTGGTATCCCTTTATGGAAACAGAAAAAAAAACAAACAGTTGTTTTTCCGCCTCAACTTGCTGGAGTGACTCTCCCTCAAGAGGAAAACCAAATTTGCTTAATTGAGAGTGGGCTGCTGCCACCAAGCTTGAGAGTGGGTTTAGTTTGACTTATAACTGCCAAGAAGAAAGATGGCCTGTGCTGCAGTGGGACTGTTAATGAATAAAATGTCTCTGGTCTCTGGGAGATTTTGGTCTGCGGAGTGCATGGACCACGGATGGCAGTAGGTAACCATGACACCCTGGTTGCTTAGCTACAAAGGGGATCATAAACAGATGCCCCTCTTCCAATGTGAATATTTTTGCTTAGCTACTTTCTCTGTTAGCAAATTTTGTTTTTAACGCTGGGCAAACTCAGTGAGAAAACTCTCATTCGAGGACCCTCATCAGTCTTTTTTCATGTATAAAACTCTGAATTGCTTGTTTAGGAGCTTCCGTGCTCATTAACTTGTCTGAAGAGGACTAGAACAACAGCACAAGTAGTGGAATAGGGCTTTTTTTTAATTTTTTTTTTTTATTGCTGTGTTGTGTAGTGGTGTGTAATTATGGAGGAGACGCCGATCTCTAGTGTCTGCAAGTGTGTTATTAGGCTGCCACTTGATGACATGCTGTGAGTCATTAGCCTCTGCTGTTAATCTTAATAACCGAGTACGGACTCGTGGAATCACAGACCCATTTACAGAGCTGTAACAAAGTATTCTCTCCTTTGAGGGAAACCTTTTGTTGTTTGTTACAGGTTTTTGAAAACATGATTAAATGCAGAAAGGGAATCCCCCCCCCAATGGTGTCTTCATTTATTTTAAAAGCATGAACCTGTTGTTTTGTCCATTGTAATGAGCCACACCCAGGTCTAAGCGCCAGATCGGTTTGCTTAGACAGCAATTTTGTTTTTTTTTAAATTCCAGGTAGATTCAGTAGTTGTCAAATTGTTCGTGCATTTACTCTGGTGCTCTTTGTTTGATATTAAACATGTTATATTAAATTGTTTGATTGATTAGGATACATAAGGCACCCAGCATGTTCTCCAGGCTAAGAAAAGTTTGTGTCTTAGTTTTTCTAAATACTTCTGATAGGAACAGAGTCGGCTGCATGATACACATGCAGGCCTGAAGCTGCAGCTGTAATTCACAACTTCACTGCACAAAGCGGAAAAATACTTAATAAATTGTATTATTTTTATCATAATCCTCAAACTGTGTAAATGATACTGAACCATAATTTTAGAAAAAGTACCTTTATAAACTTTTGGGTCTCTAGTGAAGTAACTGACTCCATGAAAGCTTTGAATGCGACCTCAAGCTACCACTTGAATTGGATTGTAATGTTTTCAATTAACAGTTTACCAATTAACCAATCAGAAATCAGTCTCAGCTAGTTTCCCCTTGCTCAGGGAATGGCATGAGGCATACTTGGGAATCTTAAATGCATCAAATCTAGGAACTTCCATTATCTATTCTTTATAATCATAACAACCAACAAACTTTGCTTCAAGGCACCTTTTTGGTTATTCATAAATCTGAGGTGCTAGGCTGATTCTGTGACTTACACTTTCAAATTTAATCATGCTAATCGGATGCTCCCAGTTGTAAAAGCAGTATCTTCTGTTGATACTGCGCATGACCTTTTGTTCACAACTTCTACCTCTCTCTCTCTCTCTCTCTCTCTCTCTCTCTCGCAGCACATTTCGTTCTTGTCGTCTTCAGAAAAGAGAGAAAATCCAAATTACACGTCGCGCCTCTAAAAAAATTTGAAATCGGTATTGTGGAGAAAAAGCCAAATTGGGCTGACGCAAGTTGGCTAGCGCTTTGCTCAAAATACAAAAGTGTGGAGTTACAGTTCGCTGTAAATTTGGCAGGCAATTACCAGGCATTTTTCTAGCAACAGGCTCTTGTTTTGTTTGATAATTTATGGCCCAAGCTTATCTGTTTCACGCTATGAAAACATACATCTGAATCTTGCTACTAATGTGTGCTTAAGGAATTGAGCTGGTTTTGTGACTGTGTGTGTGCTTCTGGCCACCGGTGACTCATTAGTCACCACTTCCTGGAGTGTGTGTGTGCGTGTGCGTGTGTATGTGGCTGCTTTTGTCAGCCACAGCTGTTGGACTCTGTGTGTGGCTCCACTGAACCTGCTTTTTGTTTGTCATCTCTGTTTTCCTACATGATGCTTATCAGACGTACAGTGTGCATACAAAGAGGGGAGCGTGTGTTTGATGTCTCCCTTATTAGAGCTCGCTGCCTTGCTCAATGCTGCTATTTTCAGTCCCATTTAGCTGCGGACAGGAACACCTGTGCTTCGTCTTGTACAAACAAAATTACGCTCGTTCGTTGTGCTGCTCACTTCATTTCCTTGGCTGAAAATATATTTGATTTCCATGACGGGCGCATCGATAATGGTGGAATATCTGGCACAAATTAATGATTCCCCTCACCTGTTGTTATATATATATATATATATATAAAGAAGCAGTTTTTCAAATGTCAAGTTGGTCGCAAAGTTATCTAGAGTCTTATAAACCAAAGGATAGGTGTGATTATTATTAAATGCATTGTACAGTAGCAATCTGGGTGTTGATTTCGGTGCACGGAGCTGCCACGTAAACACTCCAGCTGGGTGCAGCTGTTATTGGGTCTCATTTGCAGCCAGCTGGCACGCAGACAGCAAAGCACGGTCTGCTTGCTGAGGAAGGGATGAGTTGTCAGACCAGGGCGTGATGGCAGATCTTCAAACCAACACCCGTTTCTAACAAGTGGCGTTCTGCAAAGCCAGCATGTCTTAATGCTTCTTTCTTGTACTTGCTGTACAGTTGTTGTCCTTCTGTTTCCATTGTGTGTGCGCCTTTGTTTCTCTTTTCTTCCTCCCCCCCATCCCCCTTTTTCTCAGTACTTCCCTCCCAGCTCCCCATGGGCTGAGCAGGATAGATCTGACTAAAGTGGTGCCAGTCACAACAGCAGATGCTCATGTTTCCTCTGCTCTCCCATGCCTCCCTGCATATCAGTGGGGTGGCAGGTGTGTCTGCGTGTTTGCGTGTGTATGCGTTCTCTCCTGGCAGGACTAGACGCTCTAATCAGGGTGATGGGATGGTGTGTGTGTGTGTGTGTGTGTGTGTGTGTGTTTTATACAGTACCCCGAGTGTGGCGCTTTACACAATATGAAAATCACAGGAGCTGGAGTGTTTCTACATCAGAAGAACATGTATTGTCCCTGTGATTTTTTTTTATTTTATCTGAAATCGTCTTGGTTAGCTGAGATGTTTCTTCAAAATTCACCCCATTCATCCATTATTCAAATGAAAAAAAAAAAAATCTAATTAAACAAATGGCTTACCTTCAAGACATGGCGAAAGTTGCTTTTGATCATTACAAGGAATCAGTTAACCTCTAACAAGATGCTAATTAAGGTAAAACTAATTAGGAAACAGAAAATGTAGTAAAAATACACAGGAGGGTTTACTCTGGCTTGGAGTGAGTTCACACATGATTTGGCACCACCAGTATCCCTAAAACCGTCGAGGCCAGTAGCAGTGTCTACCATCGTCTACACCGAGGAATTGCTCTACGAAATTAGTCTATGCAAGTGGCTGAAATGAGCTTACTAAATACGGTGAGATAAGGATCGTGCATCATCTGGTGGGAGCCATAAGTAGACCAGCTGATCCTCCTGATTGACAGGAGTCAGTTGGGGTGGGTTGGGTCTCTGACCACGATGAACACCTCCCTTTTAGAGGTTTTCCAATCAACCTCTAAAGATAGATTAGAAAAGAAACCACAAACTTCTGAGACAAGCTATTTATTTTCCTTCTGGGGTGGGAAGGACTTCTGGGGTTTTCCAGAATGGAGAGGGCAGGATTTTCCTCCCTGACCTCTTAGCTCTCGTGATCTGATTTCTTTAGACCTAGATCTGGACGCGCTGCCTCCATGACCCGATCTCAGAGGAGCAATAGATGGACTGATGGATGGATCTTGGGCATAAAATTACACAGCATAAACCAGGCATAGATCAACACCCGTTTGTAACGTTGTACTCTCTTAATATGCACTTTATAGAAAGTTCTGCCTTTTGCTGCTAGTTTTAAGAATTTTACCTATTAAGTACTTTCGTCATTATTTGTATTACACATGTCATTTTGGTTCATGTGGCTCTCTCAGGTGGAAACTCTGTAAAACACTGGAATGGACTTAATGGAGTAGCTAGAAAGTGACAGAAACTGAACCAGCTGCTGGCCTTTGACCTGTAAACCTTTTCATCTGCCGCTCAGTTCCTCATTAATGTGCATCTGTTTCTGTCGGCGTGTGTGGTTGCACAAATTAGTGCCCAGGTGTGTGTGTGTATGCGTGAACAGGTGCTTGTAATGTGAGGTGACAGCACTGTGAGCTGAGGTGTGTCGACAATGAGGCCGGTAGGTCCTGTAAATTTTCTATCTGCAGAGAATTCACTTTGAGCAAAAAAAAAACCAGTGAACTTATGTTAGTAGATGGGCACACCAGAGTGGAGGAAAACGTATTCTTGTTGATTCTTTAAACGTGTCAATGAAATGCTACTTGATAGCCAAAAGTTAACGGACGAACATCGTTTCTTGCATGAAATACTCCAGTTTTTCTGCCCCTTGTTGAGTGTACAGGAATGCATAATTACAACTAAGCTATTCAAAGAAGGATGCAAATAGGGCGGCATCATGTGTAGCTTAGTAACACTTTTTTTTTTTTTTCTAAAAGCAAGTGGTTTGCAAAGTAAGGCCCTTTTTTGAATATGATTTGATTTGTTTGATCACGAGTTGATATATCAAGAAAACTCGCCGATGAATTTCTTTGTACTCCCAAACTAAATTTGGAAATGGATTGTTTTATTTCTTTATCAATTTTAACTGATTCTTCAATACAAATCGATTGTTTGTCTTTGAATTAGTCTTGAGCTCGACAGGAAAGTGAAAACACAACTCGCATTATGTCGCTGCAACTCGAAGGCATCATATGCTTATATATGTCCAGTAAAAAGACCACCATGACCCCAACTGTCGGCACACATCTTTCTCAAAAGATTATACAAGCTTTTGTGTGGTTACAGTTATGGATTTCCCTCCCTCTCCCCCTGCAGGACAGGAGAAAGCACATTGGCCATATGTGTACCAATAACACAAATGTAAAGAGAAATGAAGCTGAGATTGTTTTTGAGCTAACCTGATTTCAAATGACAATAGCATCGGCCCTCAGCATGTGCTGTGAGATGTGAAATGATGTCAAGCCAGATCTTTGGGGAACGGGAAGGAAAATCTGCATTGGCAGTTGCCTCTGAGCCAGTAGACGATTCAGTGAGGAACTCGGTTTTAGCCAAAAAAAATAAAAATAAATCTTGATAGATCTACATATAGGAAAAAGATATTTGTAGGACAGCGATTAAGTTATGTAATTTAAAATATACTGAAGTAATTAAATTTAAAGTCGTAATACGTAAAATTAAAATGTCAGTAAAAGAATATATTTTTTGTTTTGTGTATGATCAGGTTTTTCCAGGCTGGTAATGATTTCCACTTTCTTGCCTGACCTGCCGAATCAAAGTTAAATCAATTCTCATTTTATTCAAGGAAAAATATCCCAATTTTTATCTATAGATAATTAATTGTTGCTTTTTTTTTTTTTTTAAGTTTTTATACTTAGCCCAAATGTGGCAGCTATATTCCAAAGTGCATTTTACATTGAGGCACAGCAATCAAAACCACTTTGATTGCTGTGATTGCCTTAATTTCAAAGGAAAAACTATATCAGTAATTCACTAAATTAATCCCCCCCTTCTCATATCACCAGTAAACTTGTTTCCTCATCAGATTTCTTCTCTTTCTGCATGACTTCATGCCCTTAGAGCCGTGCATATCAAAAGGAAGAGATAGATTTCATATTTCCCTGGGGAAATTAATAGTACAGTGCATTTCTGGACCAGGTACAGATTAAAAACTAGGTCCATTATAAACCCATTAACCTAGTCATTAGGATCTGGGGAAAGATTGAATATGTGGGTGTCTAATTTTAGAGCAACACTGTCGTCACTGGTTCTTACAAATGCCAGATATTGAGTGCAGTCTCTTGAATTTGTGGCCAAGTTCAGGGTTCATGACATCAAATTTAACATTTCATTAATTTCATGATCACATCTTTGACAGTTGTCTTTTCCTCAAATAAATCTGTAAAACCATCTTTTTTTCCCCCACTTTCTTTTTAGAGACTTGCAACCGAGGCCGAAAAGTTTCAAAAGGAACATGAGTGGACGGTCAACGGCGAGGTGAGTGTGTGGCTACGGCCCGATCTGATAAGTTCATTATCATGAAGATCAAGTGGTGCAGTAATCTGCATGTGCAGAGTGAGCAGAGCGACGTGTTATTCAATAAGATGGTAGTAATTTTGCAATTCTCGTTACAGTAACAATTGTACTTTAATAACTGTCTAAAAGATGGCACTTCATTATCTCTCATAACAGCCTGAAAGGAAGCAGACCTGGTCGTAAGGAACACTAATATGCTACTTTATCGCTTCCAGTTTTCATTGCTCTGAGAGTACTAAGGGTGCATTAAATGGGAATTCACAGCGAATGTGAAGTCATGCTTGTTTTACTCGTTAAGCCACAGTGTCTGAATGTTCGCACAGTCGTTGGTGGTTTTTTGGGGTTTCCCCGTGTTGGTTTTCTAAAATTATTATTATTTAATTTTGCAAATGCCACTTTATTGCAGCCAATTAACAAATGAAAAAATACTGAGTGTTCATTTAGTGATGGAGGGGGGAAAAGAAATTGAACGCAGCCATTAAAGCTTTTAGGTTTAAAATCCTCCCACAGTGCTTCCAAATCTTAATGACTTTATTCCATTAAACATCTTGGCATTGTTTCATGTCATGCATATTCTGCAGTGTTGAAAGAAGCTAAAGTACAAAAATATATATCTTCAGTAGACTGACTGATTTATACTTTATGTAACTCAACAGATTTGCTGTCCTGGCAAAAAAAAAAAAAAAAATCTTTTTGCTTAATTAACTACAATTGTCTGACGGAGCCCAATGAAAATAATGGTGTTCTCTGTATGCAAATACCAGGTATGTGAAAACTATACCGATTGGATTAAAAAAAACATTGCAGCTGAGCCAATAACTATTCATATCCCTGGCAGGTTTAGGTCTAAGTAGCGTTTTAATTTTACTAATAGATTTCACTTTTAGTGGCCCTTTCAGAGTCCTGACTTAAATCTGAAAGAAAATCTGTGGAGGAGCTAAAGACTAGCATAATGGCAACAAGTTCTGTCCGTCTCAAAGACTTGGAGTTCCTCACCAAAGGTAAATTGTCAAAATATCAGTAGATATTTGTTAAAAGCTGGTCATGTATTTTAACAAATCCAAGTTTAATCTACAATAATCCCAGTCCAGATTTGATGAGGCATCGGTGTGTAATTCTCAGTGTTGTAACTCTGAGTAAGAATGCCAAAGGTTCTTGACATTAACACAGATATTAAAAACAAACATGTAGAGCATGATTTTTTATCACAGATAGCTTGCCAGTGGCGGCTTAAGACGGTACTTTCTCCGATAGTTGCCACACAATGGTTCTTCAAGTTTGTTTGTTTTTTTCCTCAACTGGAACGCTTCCAATCAGGTGAATTTAACTTTCCTAAGCAGAGGAACATTGCAGGAGCATCGCCAACTTTTTAAGCTAAAACGCTTCATGCAGCAGATTATAGGCAGTGGTTAGGTAGGTAATTTTAAATCTCATTAAATCAAAGACGCTAAAAAAAAAAAAAAAAAAAAAAAAAAAAGGATTCCTGGTAAAGTTAAATGTTTATCTTTATTGTAGCTTATTGGAAGCCAATATTTCCAGTGCTCATGGATGCATTTTTTTCCCCCCCAACATAAAAATTTATTCCCAAATGTAAAATTTATGGTTTTAACAAAACTTTTACAGTATTATGGAGCATTCCTTTTGTATGTTTTACAATGAAACAACATAATTTCCCTCTTTTACTCCTTTTTTTTTTTGTATCAAGGTTTTTATATAAAAATAGAACCTAATTACCTGATTCATGACCTGAAAATTTTAAGCAGATGCTTGTGTTTGGCTTTAATTTGATTACAAACCCTTTGAGCTAACTCTACAGTGGCGGCAGCACTTGCCGTTCTGTTGTTGTACGTGGCTGTAAAGTAAGAAGACAGGTGGTGGGAGTCGGTGAACCAGCTTGGTTGCTCTGGGGAATTAGAACGTCAACAGTGTGGCTAGCTCGTTAGCAACCGACTAGCCTTTGTTCTGACAGGAAGCTCAGCAGCGCAAAATAACACCACTTCCCTCGCTGATTCATGCCGTCAGCGAGGGAAGTGGTGTTATGTACAGGGCCCTACCATATAAAGGAGAAAAATGTTTAAAGGGGCAGTATTATGTGAACTTATTATTTTATTTTTTTGTAGCTTTATGGAGTTATTGTCACTCATTTCTGATCTCTTCCTTTCTGTCTTTGGTCCACTTTGCAGGCTAACGAGCTCAAGTACTACAATGCCAAAGATGGCGTAAGTACATATTAATTCACTTTTTTTTTTTTTTTTTAAGCAGAACACATTATGTATACCTTGGCAACAAACCAAAGGGTCAATATCACTGACACCTGATGAACAGTTCACACCTGTTAAAGGCTCACTTTTGGTTCTGTGAAAAAAATAATGTTGGGGGGTATAAAACGTGCCTTACGCGAATATGAATTCCTCTTGAACTCTTTCACATCTTGTTCCGTATTGGATTTTTCCTCATAATGCTGCGCATATTTGTGACGGAGAGGAAAACGATGCGTAGTTTTGAATGATCACATTTTTTCCCCCCTTAAACAAAAATTCATTAACGTGCAACATTTGCTATGCATCCACTCCCTTTTATAGAACCACAGTGCAAATACAAATGGAAGTCTTTGTAGCCATGTCTTATTTAACTTTAACGGGTTTTGTTTCATTTGAATTCCTTTGCGCAGGTGAATAAGACCGCATTGAAAGAAAGAGAAAAAGAAAAGGATAAAGATAAAGAAGAGGACAAGAGCAACAGGTTCATTCCAGACGACTTTGAAATGGACCCCGACTTCAAACGCCTCGTCTCTTACAACACCACCGCCGTCCACATCCCCACCGACATATACGAAGGCTGTAAGTGGAATAGAGGAAACTTCATTGTAAGAAAAAAATATTCGTAAAAACGTATTTGATAAAGCAAAGCCAACAGAAGAACAGATAAAGATGAACTATGATGCAGTGGAAAAATGTACCAGGGGACAGACTAGTAAGGTGTTTAGGTAGAGGAACTCCTCCCTCATTTTCAGAAGGCGGTGGGAAAAATTTATTTTTGCTTTGCCTATTTTTTTTGGCCCAAAAACATCCGAATTCTCCCTGCAATCCTGTGATGTTTTATTGTCATTGTATTTTTTATTTTTTTTTGACTGAGCTGATTCACCCACTTGTAACTGTGGTGTGAAAACGAATTATCTTCCTTGTGAGGTAATTTAATTAGTCCCACAGCACACAGTCATGCAGAGGAAACCTAAAGGAGTCAAATCTAAATCCATAACAAATATCTCACTGGCCATTAATCAGAGAAAATCTGGTTGTGTTTTAAAATTGTACGGCATTTAACTACTTGTACTGTACGATTTGCTTCATGCTGCTCAGACCTGATCAACTTGCAGCCACACCAGTGTTAAATATCTCTGCTTGTGAGGATTTCCTCTCCGTTCTTAGAAATGGCGTTCTAGTGACGTTCTTGAGGATAAGCCTTGCTTAAATGTATTCAACCAGAACCAGCGTTGGCCAAAAATTTGGGAGATTCAAACGCTAGATCTAAAACACAAATGGATTTTTAATTTTTTTTTTTTTTTTTATCCTACTGAGATGCCTAGTCACAAAATGTAAGGGCTTACAGAGAATTACAGTAGTTAAACTACGAATGTTCCATCAACACCAACATTAATGTTAAGTTAGATGTTGGAGATGTTTGGTATTTGCACATGCATGTCAATCACCACTGCTTTTGTGATTGAAATTAGTTTTGCACAAAGCACATAATTCACATGTTTTATTGTAGGAGAGTAATGGAAAAACTAACAGACCTAACAAACGCGACACATTCTGTTGATTCTGTTATTGAATGATTATTGGATATGCCACGTTTAAAACGATGGCAGTGTGCAATTCAATGAGTGCGGTCATTCACATAAAAACATAGCTGTTAAATATTCCTGTTATTTATTTCCAGTTATCCTTTTTTTTTTTTAAGCGTTAATAAAATATTTCCTGGTATATTTCTACAGCTGGTATAGAACATTCCCCTGCATCCTGTTTGCACTCGTCATCACTACGGTCACCATCTACAGTATACTTCAAAGACAAAACGCTCAGCCTTTGAGCACCATCTGCATTGTAGACAGTTGAAGTATTCTAGTCTATATATAGTTCAAATGCCATCCGCCCACTGGTCAGCACACTGGCCCCCTCTTTACCCTGGTCACCAGCTGCTCCCTTCCCTCATGCTGATCATTGACTCCACCAGTTCACAGCGTGTCGGCACACCCAAAACCGAACCTCTTTGAAGAAGTGCTTGCGAGAAACATTATGCTATTATTCTGTGTTCATCTCGCAGACAAACAGCTCTGCTTTTTTCTTTAAACATTTCATTTGTTGCTTTTTAATTTTTTTTTTTCCCAAAACAGCCACATTTTAGTATCAGTTGATTGATTGTGGTATATTCAAAACATCAAATGTCTAATGGAAATATCTTTATTTACCTATTAAATATACATTTCATGTGTAAGATTATGCAATCGGATTATGGGTCCACAAAAACAAGGCAAGATTGCAACTTTTCTTTTTTTTTTTTTTTGAGAAACTAGTAATTCTCTTTGTTGCTATAATAATAAAAGGTACATTCCAATTTGCAAAATAAGGTACAAAAATCCTATCAATCAATCAGTCAAACTTAATCACCTAACTTCTCAATTGGGGCTCATAACAACAGCGGCTACACATTTTACATTTGTTATTTTAGCTTTAGAGATCATCACAGGAGCCGATTTGATTTTTCTTACCATATTTAGTCTATACTCCTGCAAATAATTGGAAAATTAAAACATTTAAAGGGCTAAGTTGAATATTGTTGATGTGATGTTATGGATAATAAAAAAAAATGTCATACTTGTTGGAAAAGGAAATGCATCATGAAATAATTTAATCAGTTTAGTTGGTCGGTTGCGAGTCAGCCAGAATGAACCTTTAAGGTGATGCAACATCTTTCTGAAAATGTTTAGTAAATCATTAACAGCAACAACTTTTACACAATTTCACTACAATAAAGTAGATTTTCCCCATTAAGCTGATCAAACTGGTCTAGAATTGACAACACTACCTTTGTTTTTTTTAGGCAGTTTATTCTAGGACAGCCTACAAACTAAGAACACTTTAAATGGAGACAAGTCTTCACACCGACACACGCTGTGTCTTTCTTCTGGCTGCACATACACACACTCAGGCTTGCCATTGATTTGGCAACAGGAAGGCAAATCCACAGCTGCAACATAACAGGCATCACAGAAGTAATCCTATGAGACCAGCTTATGTTTATATATTAAATTTAAAAGAAAAACAGGCCAATCTCAGCGGAGGGAAATGGGTTGATTTATATCGAGGCATACAGCTTGATGATATTGCTTCAGTTTGTGTTTATTACCATCAGCTGAGTGTTCGATATCAGTTTTGGCAACAGTCCTAACAGTATAGGCCTTCCAAACGCAACGGACTACATCACATGACTTTTATGTCCTTATACAGCGAGTCACTCCCAATAAGGCGGACTATAAATGTGCAGTGACGGGCCTCTGAGGCCTCTGACTGTGCAGACATTTTGTCATTGCCAAATGCACTTGGTTATTTTTACAAGCTGCAGTTATAATGATGAAAAGGCTGGGGGTTGGGTTCAGGAGATTCAATAGTGCGTTATGCTCAGTATGATTCAGTCATCTTTTTTTTATTTTTTTATTTTTTTTTTTCTAACAGTGAGTGGACTACTGGCAGCTCGGCTTCGGGTATACTTTTAGTTTCTCATCTGTAGAAAAGGCCAGTTTATTTATTCCCCTTAAAGCTCAATAAATGTATGGTCAGTAAATTTTCAGTGTTGAACTTAAAGTAACAATGGGAAGGTATTTCCAAGTTTGACTCAAAAGTTGGCACGTTTCTGATACCAGCAGGGTTGTAGTTGGAGGCCTTCACTTTTTATCCTCCTTTTGCTGCCCTTAATAAATATAAAAATAGACTGCAGACTGCAAGATTTCAAGTAACACCCACTTAGAGTTTACATACCCAACCAGGTTACGTCATTTTCTTTCCTAAAGGTTTCTAAACCTCCAAGGACGTTCCGACTTTTATCTGTTCTCTTCTGTTTAATTAGCATCTGGAAGATGCATGCAACAAAACTCAAAAAGGAATCACTTTGAAGAAGATTAAAGAAACCATCATAATAAGTATACTTGCATATCAAGAAAAGGAAAACAAGTAGCTGAGATGTACCCAAAGTAGACAGTAGTAGCTTGCAAATGTAGCCATATCTTTTCAGTATATTTGGACATGCTAGAATCACGAACTTCAGTGTAGTTAGGAAAGAGAGAGAAAACACCCTTTTAAAGAAGTGTCGGCAACACAGGTCCTGAAAAACTGAACTCATTACAGGCACTTCCTACCAAAATGCTTGCAGAACAACATCTACAAAAAACCCCCACAAAAGGATCATGAAAGACCTGATAACTTTTGATGTTTTCTATAAGTGTTTTTAATTTATCTGCTTCTTTTCTATCTCCTTCAGTGTAGAGCCAGCTTGCATGTAACCAAAAATCATTTTAGCAGTGCAAAAGCTGTTAATTGTTTTATTATTATTATTATTATTATTATTTTGGAATCTCTACTGTGACAAGTTTTGCCTCTACTGAAGTTTGGATTAAGTTGCACTATTTCTCTGCAGCAGATAAAGGCCTCTGATGCCAAGTTGTCCACCTGCAACGTGAACACGTGTCAGGGATTTGCTCTTTGCCCGCTCACAGGCTGGACTCGGATGAAGTTCCCATTAGCACCAGCTGTAAAGTTGCTCTGTGTTTTAGCAACTCCCAGCTCTTGAAATCTTGAAAACGACGACCGGCTCCCGCTCTGCCGCCTCTCCGGCTGGCCAGTACATTCAGAGTTGCCATGGCAATGGGCATCTTGGTTGAAGGAGAAGCAGAGACTTGGGCACGCCCAAGATGCACCTCTTTGGCATGAGGAGAGTCAGTTGTAACTCGATTACGGGACTCGGTCTAGACGAGGCTGGCGTCCCTTTTGCTTTTTATGATGCTGTAGGAGAGCTGTGTAATCCACTGCTTTTATGTAGGAGAAGACGTTCTGCAGAGCCAAAGGAGTTGATCTCATATCGGTTTCCCTTAACCTTCGCTCCATTTCATTAGGCATAATAAATTTTTGCTTCCTGGTGACAAATTTGTTGCTGTCTTTTCTCCCCCACATGATTGGAATCCATTCTCTGTGCCGATCCAGTGTTGGGTGGTCAGACTGGGATTTATCTGGTGTTTGTGTTCGCACACTCAAACCACGGATGAATCAGCCTGTCTGCATGCATGATTGTGATCGAGGGAGAGCTGGAAACACTTGAGGTGTGAGAGTTTGCGCGCGTGTCACGTCACGTGCACGTATCGCGCCGTATAGGGATCTCGTGGCTGCATATGCATGTCTTCTCGCTCATTAGGCAGAGCAGTGTGGATACGACGAGAAGAGATGAAAGGGGAGCGTTGTGGCCTTGGCAGGGGATCCGAGGCTCGTCTGATGCCCGTTTGCATCTACGCTGTGTGACACCTGTCAGCCCTAGACATGCACATACTGTGACGCGCCGAGATACTGCGGCTGCGTGTGTGTGTCTGCGATTGTGTTATTGCCAAAGTCCTTCTGGCAAAGCTCACAGCTTATAAATGGATTTTCTTTTCTACTTGCACCCTTGTGCCACTTTATACACATCCTATTTCATTTATAAAGCTCGCAGCCAAACTCTGAGGTGCACTTAAATCCATCTCCGTCTTTCTATCCTTCCTTCTCCATCCTTGTCTCACTGTCATTACATCCATAACTTGTGTCCCTTGCGAGGAGTTGGATGCCTGCCCGCGATGTTCTAATCAGCTAAGTGGGGCTCCCATTTGGATGCGAGAAGGCTCCCAGACAGTTGTCTCCTAATCTGATTTCACCTCTTCTATAAATCAATTAACATAAGGAGACAGTCGATGTCTGTCCCCATCTGTTCTGTGACCTCAAGCCCCTTTCCCATGTGGGAGAAAATAAGTGGCGGGACGTACCATTCCTTTTATTTCTTAGTCTCTTCCTATTTCTACAACCTCCTAAAGAGTCACCCTGGGTCTCTCGTCTGCTTTTAGTGAAGCTCTTCTCGCTCCACTTGTTAGTTTAGGTAGGCTGCCATGTTTTAGTGGGTTTTGAGTTATGCCACAGTCTTTCTAGTTTTGAATGAGCGCACCAGTTCTCCTCTAAATGTCATAACATTCTCACTGAACTGTTTGCTATGATCTTTTGTCTTTTTGTCTTCATGATGGATGCTTTTTTTTGTTCACATATTGAGTAGGCAGACTACAAGCTCATGCCACACTTTTTAGATTTGTTTTTCTTGTTGATACTTGTGGTGATTGTTGCACAAAAGTCCAATGGAATACATGGACATTTATGGCCATGATGTGAATGTGAGTTGCAAAACCAACTTTACTTATTTTCTAGGTGCAACTCAAACACTGAAATAAAGCAAAACATTCTGTCCTTCTAGAATAATCACGACAACCAAGAACTTTTTGTAAAATGTTTTAAATTTTAAATGAGATTAGGCATCACAGCTCAAGTAAGATGTTGAGGCAGCTTTAAGTAACTTAACCGTTTTCCATGTTAGCTTAATTTCTCACCCTCAGAAGTCGCAAAGTAGTAAGGTATCTCTGGATAGAAGACCCTTTCTGATTCGGCGATTACAGGTTTTCACCACCTCGTCTTCAACCGTGTTATTACGTTCAAGTGCTCCAGCAGAGACAACTACCAGTTAGCTGATGGAAGGGAACAGCAGAGGCAATTGCATGGCACAGAGCAGAGTTCCCTCCCAGTTTCACTTCCCACTCCCACCGCCTTCTGATTCACTGCTGGAATCATGTTTATTCTCCCAACATGTTCCCATGTCGTCTTGACTGATGCATTTAATCTTTTCTAAATAAATTCTTCCGTTCCTGTTCATGAAAACCCTAAGAGTTGCTCTGCACTCCCTCTACCTTAGCGACATGGTGACAGTTGGTAGGAACAAATTTGTTTGCATTCACCTAAAAAAGCTCAATCGTTTGGATTACATGTGCTGTATATTCCTTTACGTTAGCTGTCTGTCGTACTTACAGCTTCATTTCATTGCTTTTCCAATGTTGCCTTATTGTTTTCTTTTCTCCCATCTCAACCAAGCAAAAAGAGACTTGCTCCAAAATACACGCGTACAAAAAAAACATAGGACTTGACGTAGTTTTCACATCTAGAAGGAAAAAAAAACAAAAAACCTTTTACTCTGGGCCATATTTTCTGAGAGACACTGATCCACGTCTGTCGCTCTGAGTATGCAAACACTCGAAACCGCACGTGTTACCCTCTGAAGTCCCTCGGGAAACGATGCCACGGCTGACAAATAGAGCCGACCAGCGCTTACATCGCCGTGGTGACACCTCTCTTCCTCTCGCCACAGTGACCTCGAGCAAGCAACCGGCACGTCACTTCCCAGATGGATCTGTTTACACTGAAACTGTGATTTGTTCCATCATTCAGCTGGGATTAGACCCACGCAACATAGAAGTCGAGGGCTTCAGCTCTACATGTTAACCTGCCCTATTAATGTCGCGTGTTTGCGACGGATGTCTATATTTAAATTCTAGTTGGAGAGAATTAAAAACATACATTTCTTTTGCAATGGTTTCAGCTTTTTCTGAAAATGAAAACATAGTATTGCTTCTATATTTAGGGGTTTTTTTTGTTTTTGTTTTTTTGGTCAGACACATCCAGTTAGTGGTGTCAGTTATACCAGCAGAACTAATCCGATAGAATCCAGACTCAAGGAGTATCAGGTTGTTAGACCTGAACATTTTTTTTTTTTTTTTACCACTTACAATTGGGACACAATTTGATTCACAAAAAACCTCTCAGGTATAGGCTTAGGTTAAAGGGATGGTGAAAATCCATGGAGAGCAGAGAAAGTGAGGTGATAGGATCGTAAAGGCAAATGATTTGAACACTTTTAGACGTGGAGTATAGGATTTTAAATGGAAACAATGTTTAATTTGGCAAATTTATGTTATTTATTCCGCTGAAGCACTCTTTTTTTCGATTTTTCATCTAGGTTCAGTGCTCCGTCTGGGATTTCTCCCATTGAGCTCGATTTGTCAGGGCTGCTTTTTGCCAAACTAAGTTTACAGTTGAAAAACAAGCTGCTCATTTAGAGCAATAAGTATTATGAGTTTCTGGGGAAAAGCAGGAAAGCACTGTGTGCTTCTAGCTGCTCAGTACTCAGTAGATTTTATCTACTTCCAGAAATGTCACTTGTAATTATTCTGAGTCTCATGTTCTGGCCACTTTCTACTGTTGCAGAAGTTGATGTTTTTAGAGCAGTTTTTAAAAAAAAAAAAAAAAAAACATCATCTTAGGAGACTTACGCAGTTTGAATAGCCGTGAGATGGCTCACTTCTCCCAGCCGTCACCATCAGTAAAGCAATATTGCACAAGCTGTATATTTGTTTTTATTTTTATGTGTGCATCAAAGCATTCCTTCTGTTTATTATTATTATTAGAGATTTTATTTAGTGGATGCTTTTCTGCAGAAATCTAAGCACGCTGATTTAATTCTTCCCAAAAGGTGATTTATTGAATCCGTTTTCTTCTTCCAGCCACCATCATTTTGAATGAGCTGAACTGGACAGACGAGTTGGAGGATGTTTTCCGACAAAACAAAGAGGATGATCCCTCACTGCTCTGGCAGGTTTTTGGCTCCGCCACTGGACTGGCTCGGTATTACCCAGGTAATCTTGACATGAGCAGGCTTTCATTAACAATGGGCTGCTTCTAATATACAAGACGAGAAAAAATATTTTGATATCTTGAGAAATCTGAATCAGCTAAACTTTGCTTCAAAATTACAAAACGCCGAACTAAGCTTGAAATGGGCAGTTTTGAACTCAATCGACGAGTAAATGAAAGACATTTTGGTTAACGCAGTTGGTCAGTTTGAAACCTTAAAATCTAGAATTTTTACTGGCAATCCCCACAATGTCTTGCAGCAAACAAAAATTTACCAGAAAAACTTACAAGAAAAGGGAACGAGACCGAGTCGTAAAGTGCGGGTTTTTGACCTTCTTAAAAACTTTTTGTGCTCTCGCTTACGTTTCAACTATACACAGTTTGTGTTTGGCACACAGAGATCCATTTTGGGCATGGATGGTTCCCGTCTTTGAGAGCCAGAGTCCCGCATGTTTTAAACGCTGAGCACACCTGATGTGAATAAATGTGTCATTAGCAGGCTGCTGCTGCAGGAGTTTGTGACGGCCGGAGGAGATAATTCTAACATTTGAGTCAGAACACGAGACTTACCTCGTCTTGCTTCAAAAATGGCTTAAGCTTGATGCAAATATATTCTTGTGTCTCTCTGATACGAGACGTTTGTCTGTCCAATGCAAAAAACAAACAAAAAAACCCCCCAGACAAAACATGGAAGAAAATGTGCCTGTTTCAAGAGAGTAAAATAATACTGCATATTGTGTGTATTTATGTTTTGTTTAGTTTATGCATGTTGACAAATGCAGTTTCTTCGGTTGGGTCTGGGGATGTAAACACACACATTGCTCTGCCTGCATGCAGCTTCCCCCTGGAACGACCAGAGAAGCTCACCTGACAAGATCGACCTGTATGACGTACGCAGGCGACCTTGGTGAGTTGGTTGAGTCTCATGTTAATATGTTCAAACGTTAGTTAGTGAAGAGAATAGGTGGCTTGAAAATTCAGCAACCTTATTTTTTTTTTCTGGTAGTGTCCATCGTAGCGATGGGTTTTGACGCAGCTTTACGTCTCTGAGAATAAGCATTTCAATGTTTCCTGTGCGTACGTGTGCTCCATATGTACAATCCGCCTGTGTGTTTCTGGTATTACTCACCAGGTACATTCAGGGGGCGGCGTCACCCAAGGACATGCTGATCCTAGTGGATGCGTGAGTGACATCCTTATGATTCATACATTACAGTCAGATTGGATTTGCTTTTGCACGCCAGGAGGCCCTGATGCTAACTCCGTGAGTGGCCTCATCCCGCTGGGCGCTGCCGGGCTGCGCTCATGTGTGACACTGACTAACAAAAAGCGGTCAGTGCACTGGCCAACCTTATTACTCGCGGTCCAGTGGTTTCCCTGCAATGATTTAAGACTGGAAAAGTTTGAGTTCAGAATAACTGCGAGGTCCATAAGGGACTCCTGGAGCGATGCCAGACGTGACAATAGTTCTCTCATGTCAAGGGAGTCCGGCACAAACTCCGTCATGTTCAAGGAAGACACACTTTCAAGAATTAACTTTGAAAGAGTGAAAATGTAAAGATTGAATTTCTGACAAATTATGATTATTATGTTTGCATGTTGACATCATTATCCATCATTTAGGACTTTTTTTTAAAACACTGATTGAGAATTCAACTTTAAATTGTCTTTATAATGAAATAAATTGGGAATATTAATTCTCTGTAGGAAATCAGGGGCGCCTAACTCTTTTTGCTGAGTTAATTTCATGCAGCCTCAGTTTAGTTAAGCTAAACCAAATGCCCGTGCTGTCTGCTGTGGGAAGACAATGGACAAGCATGTATGAGGAGCATCCATCCATTATCTTCCACTTAGTTTGAGGTTGGGTCGCTTAGACAGCAGCTGAAGCAGTGGTCCAGACTTCCCTCTCTTCAGGCAGTTCTCCAGAGAGAAAGCGTTTCCAGGCCAACAGAGAAATGGAGTCCCTCCAGTGTGTCCTGGGTTCCTCCAGGTCTTTTCCTGGGGGGGACGTGGCCAGACTCCTCACCAGGAAGACACCCAGAAGGCATCCTACCCTGATACCCAAGTCACCTCTCCTGCTCTCATTGCCTGAAAGCCTGAGCTCTGCATTTACTATACAGAAATTGGCTCTTTTACAACTTTTTTTTTGTACCAAGAAAAGTCATAGCAATCTAAAAGTTGTACATTCCAACACTTGTATCAAATCTTTGCAATGACTGTCAACGCTTTTGGGTTACTTGTTGATTTAGTCATATTTGCCTAGAATGAAGCTACAGTCTAACACTGTGTTTCAATCATTGGCTGTGATGTTTGAGTTATTCTAAAACCCATTTTCGGTGCTTCAGGAGTGGAAGCGTGTCAGGCCTCACCCTGAAACTGATCAAAACCTCAGTCAGCTGGATGCTGGAGACCCTCTCCGATGACGACTTCGTGAACGTGGTGTCTGTGAGTATTTGCTTTTGTTCTACAGGTGCTGGAGTCCAGATTGAAAATGATTGCTTAAGCAGCTTTATTCAAACTCACTGATTTAGTGGATAAATTAAATTTCAGTCGAGCTCTGTTTAAATATGCTGACGGTTCTACAGGTGTGGCATAAACCAGGGTTGGGTGTGACTTTCCAAAAATATGGGCATCAGGTTAATTCATTACCTAATAAGAGGGGAATTAATTGTTTCATTGTTTTACATGTTTTCATTGGATAATATTTTTTTTTCCTTTAATTAAACCAGGTCATCTACGATTATTAAAATGCTTAACTGTGCTGGAAATGAAAAAAAAAACAAAAAACAGAAGAACCTTGGAGAGGTAAAGCACATTTCCATAAACTCTAAATTTTATCAGAGAAATGCTAATAGAGCAAGGACACCCAAGTATGTTTGAAAGCGAATTCTCAAGTTCAAGCCACGAAGATGCAACATGAAACCTTCGACAAATTAATCTTCGCTTTCTTCTGCCACGTTCCTAACTCTGCGGGATGGAATAGAAAACGTCTTCCATGCCAAATTGAGATTCGATAGAAATCTCGAGCACCAAAGGTTTCCTGGCATTAGGGCATTGGCCTTCATCCATCACAATTTGCAGCTCCAGTGACTGCCAGTTTAAAGCATTTCTGCAACTTTCACAAAGAAAAATAACGGTTCAGAGGGCGAGTGTTTTTTTCCCCCCAGTTCAGGACGTTTACGGGGCGTTGCCAAGACGAATTGGAGGCAGTCGTACTGAATGGGATTACTACTGAAATCCACAGTGTCCAAAACATGGGCTCCCATTACTGTTGCTAATGTGCTAAGTGTATTGCTCTGGTGTAACACTGTGTGTGTTGCTTTTGTTTCCAAGAGCTTTTCCACACGAGTATAAACGCTTTTCATAAAGTAATTCATTTAGTAGCGAACATAGAGGTGGTTTGAGGTTCATCTTTTTGTGTTTTTAATTATTGATAAACTGATATAATCGTCTCCTTTCTAAAACTACTTACAAACTGACCTATCATTCCCTTTCTTGCTTAAACGTTCACTACCTATGAAGACGATGACTTATTGTACATCAACAATCATAAGAGGATATTTTTTTGAGCTGAAGATGTTCCATTAGAGTGTAGTTATTTTCTTGGTCACGTGTCAAACGCTTATCTTCTGTGCTTGTGTGAAAGCGTGCAGCTTCTCAGCTTAATGCATCCCTCCAATTTCTTGGCTCAGAATGCGTTGTGCACTTGTGGGTCTGACTTTCCTCTGTCCAGCGTCTCCTTTATCCTGATTGCTTCTCTACTTTGTCCTCCCTGCAGTCGCTCTTCATGACTGGGAACATAAATTAGTTTGCTTTCCAAATTAGCCATAAATAACATTTTTGTTTCAACTTCCCTTATTAAATGCACTGGTGTGCGTTTGTTTTGGGCGGGTGTGGAGGTTCGGTAGAACGGTTTATGACATAACGTTTTATAGACTTTGGTTTGCTCTGATTTCTGTTTCTGTGACTCGGCGTACCCCCACACTGGGTCGTACTACGCAACCAATCAGTTAAAGTTAATAAGACAAACCCTATTTTTTTTATCTTGTTCTGCAATATCAATTATAGATCCCAATTCAGTCAGCCTGTACAGTAAAATAATTTTAAAGAGCTGAATAAATTTGAATAATGTCATCAGAAGGCAAGATCTACAAATAATCAAGCTTACTACTACTGGAAGGAAATATGATGCCTTGACCAGTTAATATTCTTGGAAGCTTTTCCACTTTGACACATTCTAACTGCAAAGATGTGTGATTAAAAATGATTTATTTTAATGGGGTTTTATGTGAGGAGGGGGGAGGAAAGAGATGGAATGTTTTTTTTTTTTTTTTTTTATATTTCTCTTAATAAAAGTCTAAAAATATATTCTATTCCGATTCCCTGAGTCAATATTTCCATCCTATGTGCAGAAATACTCACTGGTGGATGTTATTGATGCTATAATTCGTTATGCTATGTTTGGACCATGACGCTGATGATTGGGAGCTGTGTTCAAAAGAGGCCCAAAGCAGATGCTGAGTACTAATGAGCCATGCTTGGCCCTGCCCTTTTATTAGATGCTGTGTGTGTGTGTGTGTGCGTGTGTGTGTGTGTGTGTAGACTCATTCACTTCCATCTGTTCCTCCACGTGAGCTATTCACCAGGATCCACCTGAAGTTACTTTGTGTGGTTGTGACTTGACAAATAATCTTTCCGGACTTAAGCTCTCTCTTTTCTTTTTTTTTCCACCTCCATACGCCACTGTTTTCTCATCCCCTCCGTCTCTCCTACGTTTCCATCCTTGTGTTAATTTAGCTTCCTTCGGTGTGTGAAAGTTTGATTGCGTTCGACCTTATCGCCTTTCCGTTTGCACGTGACAATTTGCGTTGATCTCTCCAACACAGTTGTCTACAGTTGCATTTTATTTTTAAATGTCACCCAACTCTTCTACTTCATAGTGTAGCGTACGTCTTTTAAGGACCACTGCAACAGTTTGCAAAGAAAGAAACACATATTTATTAGAAAATATGTGCAAGTGCCTTCCCCGTTCCTCCCGTCAACCCTACTTCCCTTATCCCCCCAGTTCAACAAAACCGCCAGGCCCGCAGCATGCTTTCAGAACCTGGTGCAGGCCAACGTGAGGAACAAAAGGGTCCTGAAGGAGGCAGTGCAGAGACTCAAAGCCGAGGGCATCACCAACTACACAAGTGGCTTTGAACTGGCGTTTGAACAGCTCGCACAGGTAAAGAGTGTATGGACTGCATTTAAATGCCAGGTTGAGGTAATGGTGACAATTCTCGTTTTTTATTTTTATTTTTTTTTATGTAGCCCATATTAACCAGAAGAAACTGGTGACATTCTGTGAATCTGAAAAGTCTGCACACCTTTGTTAAAATGCCAGTTTTTTTTTTGTTTGTTTTTTGTTTTTTTAATAAAATGAAACCAGGATAAATCGGCTCAGAACTTTTTTTTTTTCCACCCTCAGTGTGACCTCTAACCAGTTCAACTCTATTGAAAAACAAATGGAAAATAATAAAATGTCATAATTATGTGGCTTTGCACTCCCCTGCATAGATGGTCAACTTAATTCTTCAAGGGTAAGTGTCCCATGCCTCTGATGCTGAGTGAATGGCTCACTTAACCTCCTCCGGATGTCTTTGACTCCTGTAGAGGCCTGCTAATGACCCATTCATTTGATTCAGGTCGGTGGACCTGCTGCGAAATCTGCTGGATTTTCTTTAAAGGCGGTAGAAAAAAGAAAAAAAACACCAGACAAATACTATTCAAACAACTTTGAGTTCATAAGAAGCAGTTTAAATGATAGCAGCTGTGTGCTGACTGTGCAACTTGAGTTTAAATGTAATTATAAATACAGTAACATCCCCTTATGTGTATGGGTTTTTTTTTTTTAATCTTTCCCCTTAAATACTCCATTTATTTATTTTTTTGGTTGAGTCTGATTGGCTGTTTTTCACACTGATGCTAAAAATGTCAACCTTGCTCTCTATTTTTGCATCATATTTTACTAGGGGTGTGTAGAGCAATTATACTTTTTGTATATGTAAATCTTTGTAATATGTAAGAGCTCATATCCACTCAACTTTAAGAATTGTCTGCAAAAAGTTGGATAATCACCCACGGCTCTTAAATATTCTCTGAGAGTGAGCATCTGCTACCCTCCGCTGGTTCTTTCAGATATTGCACTCAAAATGCACTATTTGTTTCTTTTCACAACCGTTAATCCAGCAGCTTTCCTTAAAATTAAACGTCCTTGCTTCTGTGTAAACCAGACCAATGTGTCGAGGGCCGACTGCAACAAGATTATAATGCTGTTCACTGATGGAGGAGAGGAGAGGGCTGAGGAAATCTTTCAAAAATACAACCCAAAGCAAGAGGTAGGACTTCACGTTCAGCTTCAACATGGTTGTTCATATTTGTTGCTCTTTCTGTATTTTTTTTTTTGTTTCATCTTATTGCACTTACTGTCCTTCACAGGTGCGCATCTTTACTTTCTCCGTAGGCCAACACAGCTACGACAAAGGCCCGATACAGTGGATGGCCTGCAATAATAAAGGTACGAAACATAGTTGGATTTGTAGCTATCAGGTGAACGCCCTCATTTAATAACAAACGTGAAAATCTGTAGCGGTTTGTGCTACAACGCAGCTCTGGAAAAGCTTAAGAGACCACTTATAATTATCAGTTTCTCTGATTTTTACTTTTTATCGGTGTACGTTTGAGTAACATTAACATTGTTCTCTTACTCTATGAACTACTGATTCATGTCTACGTGTCTCCAATAATCCAAGCAAAAATTTAGCATTTGTTTGCAGAAAATGAGAAATGGTCAAAATAATAAAGCAAAAAAATATATAAAAATCCAAGTTTATATTAATTTAGAAACAACAATACGAGTGTTTTAACTCAGGAAGACTTCAGAAATCAATATCTGGTGGAATAACCATGAGGTTTTAAATGGGGTTTGGCTCAGTGGTCTTTTAATGTTTCCAGAGCTGTTAAATTATACACCACCTAATAAAAAAGGTGCTTTTCCACATAATCATTCTTTTGTTTCATGCCAAACTCAGCTGGACTGTTTGTCTCATCGGAACAAATCGTCACAGTATAAATGAAGTCAATATTCGCATTTGTAATAACGGGGGGGAGGGGGGGGGGGAGGAAAAACAAAGCTTTGGCTGCCATGGCAGGTAAGCAGCTGGTTGCCACAAACGGAGTATCAAATGGTTGTCGGAGATTTTATTCTGAAAGTGAGCTGTGGGTTTTGAGGGGTTTTTTTCTTTTACCTTCCCTGCCAACCTGATCAATGTGTGTTATATCGCGACATAACAACTGGTCGTTGTTTAGCCTAATGGCTAAGCGAAATGGGCCATGTATCCAGGGAACACTGTAATAATTAGGTGTCAAAACCTTTTAACAACTAAAATAATAATAATAATAAAGGATGAATTAAAAACTGCCTCTGTTGTATGGCTACTATCCAGTGTGTGAATGCGTGTGTGTGTGTGTGTGTGTGTGTGTGTGTGTGTGTGTGTGTGTGTGTGTGTGTGGATGAATGACTAAATGTAGTGTAAAGCGCTTTGAAGTCCTATGGTCTTGATGAAGCGCTATACAAGTACAAGCCATTTACTTGTAATGGCTTGCACACTAATGCCAAAAAAAAACACTATTGTTGATGTTTTTATCAATTTGAAACGATGTGCAGAAATGTTTATAATGTGTGTTTGCTGCACTGAATATTTTGAATTTTTCTTTTTTTGATTTTTGCCAAGTTTACCATTACATTTTGAAGATGGTGGGATTTTGCAGAACTGACGGATAAGTTGATTTCTGTAGTAGGAATAAAAAAAATATCAATATTCTAAAAGATCTTGTCTAATAAATCTATTTCTCTCCCTCAGGGTATTACTATGAGATTCCATCTATTGGGGCCATTCGCCTGAACACTCAGGTAAACAGTCATTAAAACACATTTCAGTAATTGTACTTGTGTTCTCGTTACTTCTCAAACTCTGGCTCTTCCAATTTGCTGCGTATGTTGCCCCCTTGTGGTAGAACTCTCAACATGCATGTTGCAAAAATAAGTTTCTGCTCATCTTGGCAGGAGTACTTGGACGTTTTGGGTCGGCCAATGGTCAGAGCTGACAGCGGGCCCAAGAGAGTCCGAAAGGCCAAGCAAGTCCAGTGGACAAATGTCTACCTGGATGCACTGGTATGTTCTGCTGGGGAGAGGTGACACCATCACATTCACCAGGGTGAAAGATTTATGCTGTTTACTGTGTAAACCGGAATAATTTGTTTCACGTCTTGTAAAGAAATTTGAAGTCTTGTTTAGTCATTTGCTGTCACTATATCTTGTTTTTGCGCAATGACGGATGAACCGTATTCCCAAGTGTTGCCGTTTTTTTTTTTTTGTTTATGTTTCTGTCAAGATTTACTGCCAGGCGACCTCAGATAAGAAACCAGACTGATAAAAGAAGTTTGGATTTGATCGGAGACTGTCCGTTTGGGAAACTGCATCAACTTTCTCGGCACCAAAAATGTCTTTTAAAAAAAAAAAGAAGAAAAGTAGCTAATCATTTTTCTGACGAAAATTGCAAGTTGTTTGCTGCAAATTGCTATGACATTAATTCAAAATGGTTTTGTATTAATTAGAAATAGTAATTGCTACAACTTCAAACTTAAAATGTATTGAAGCAAATTGCACATGCTCTGTGTGTGATGGACTTTTGCATTCAGTTTCCTTCACTCTGAGACCAAATCAGTGTAGCTGAAGTTTATCTTAGCGCATCAGTAAATAAACTATCATCGTCATCAAAGGACCAAACTTTGGAGAAGTTAAAATCAGTTTTGGTCACAAAGCAATTTTCCAAGTGTTGAACATCTTCACAGAGAATAATGCATCAAAAAAAAAAAAAAAGTCTGATTTGCAGTTTTCTACTATCCACGTAGAGTTTACATGGAGGCCGCAGAAGACTTGAAACAGATGTTCATTTTATGTCAGAAAAAAACAGATGTAAGGTACAGTACAGTAAAATTATTTAGGTTAGGTCGAAGCATAATTATTTGTTAGAATTGTCCAGTCGAAGTTCCACCCATAAATCCAACTGACCAATTAGAGGCAAGGTATGGGTTGTCCCAGATGTTTTCTGACTAAAATTAACCTAATTTGCAACACTTGTCGAGTTCAGATCCCAAAGAACTTTTGCTGCTATTGCATCGAAAGAAGGTTCGACAAAAATCCCATCGCAATTTAAATAGATTAGGTAGATTTAAAATTGTTAAGTCATAGTATCATTTTCAGTCCATACATTTGTGGTTGTAATCCGACTATGTATCGCAGTTTAGGACAGTTGAATACATTTACAAGCCCCTGTAAAGGGCATAACTCTACATGTGTGTGCTACGTTCTGTCTTTCAGGAGCTGGGTCTCGTAATCACCGGAACACTGCCCGTCTTCAACAAGACTGACACAGGCTCAAAGGTATCCACCAAATACATTTTTATACAATCCCTCTCTCACCCCCCAACATTTTTGTTTCTGCATAGGGCTGTAAGTATTAATAATTGCTAACAATATCTCGTTCTGGCATCTTCACCAGCACGTTCCGTCTGCTTTTGACTGTCTCGCACTTTGATTTCATAGATTAAAAGGATTGTGGCTTTCAGAGACGCAGTAATATGCTAAACGTTAAACCCTCGACATGAATACTCGCTTTCATCTTTGATCTTTTTTATCTTCTTGCGGCTTTGGCTTGTTTCCTCTGTTGATGCAAAGCTCTCCACAAGAAGAGAATGTAGGAAGTCGCCCAGCAGAATTCAAAAATAGATCAATCATGCAGATCAGAGTGAGAAATGAATCCGGTAGCTTAAATGCTTCAAGATGAGTCTGCATGTCTACCTCGAAGGACTCGGAGCCTCTACCTCCAGCGCGACCGAAAGCAAGTCTGGAAATGCCTCGTCAGTGACTCACTGCAGCACATGAAGCTTTTGGGAATGAAACTGTCCAGATTTCTATTGCAACCATTTCCTTGAAATCCTTCACAATCCACAGAGGGAATTGACTCATCCAGGAAAAGCAACAGGACTCATAAGAAGGCCTTACAGTTCCTCTTTCTGCAGCTGACATCCTCTCTGGGTTGTTTTTTTTTTTTTCTTTTTCTCTCAGAAGTCACAAAACCAGCTCATCCTGGGAGTTATGGCTATTGATGTCTCCTTAGAAGATATCAAGAGACTCACGCCTCGGTTCACAGTAAGCGCTCATAAGTCATGTTATTGCAGACGTACTTGTTCTGTTCATCTTAGTCTTTATGCAGAGATCTTCCCCCACTAATTCTCGTTTTTTTTTTATTTTATTTAGTTTGGTCCAAATGGCTACTACTTTGCTATTGATCCAAATGGGTATGTGTTGCTCCACCCTAATCTTCAACCGCTGGTAAGCAAAATCTCACAATTGCTTGAAAAATAATTACTGTTCTGAAAAAAAAAAAAAAAAAAACAGCTTGACAAAACTGTATAAATGTCAGTTGGCCATTAAAGCAGACAGCGATTAATTTGTAATCTCCTCACTTGGAGTAAGACGTTTCTGTGCATTTCTGTTTGAAACCTCTGCCGTCTGAATCCCTTTTGATGATGTCATTGCGATAAATCGTCTGGGTGGAAATCCTTGAATGCTGATGACGTCGAGAAAAAAAATTAATGTTTTCCCCGTTTCACACTGCATTTGTAGGAGGTTTAAAGAAAAACCCTCCCAAGGTTCTGCTGGTTCGTTGCTCACACTAATGCGAACAGAATGCACGTCGTATCTATTGTTTCAGTCTGTTTTTCTAATAGTTGTCATGATTAAAGGCTCTGTGTGTTCCTTGGCTTTTTCGTTGCTCTTTGTTCATTAATGTTCTCTATGAAATCTGAGGCAGAGCAGCTGTATTTATACAAAGACTGACTCACACTCCGACGGATCGTTTACTAAATAGGTGGCTACTGAAAGCAATTGATAACACTTATTTTTATTTAGATAGATCAGAGTAAGAGGGGGCCGTATACAAATGTGTCCCATTTTGACCAATTTATTTTTATTCATAAATCGCAGTGAAAGGCGATGCAGTTTGTGATTATCACGTGACCAAATGTGGAAACAGAGGTATTAATACTTTTGCAAGAAATTGAAGGTGTTGCGAGGGAAACCGTCATTTGCTTGCAGGATTATATTTATTTGCTTGGCAAAATGTTCCACCGTGACATTTGAGAAATATGCTTTTTGCAAACACGCCATCAGGTAAATTCGTTGCAGATACATGACTTGGATCTTCTTCTCGATTATTTCCCTCTTTAGGGCTGCAAAGCATCAAAACCCGCTTTTGGAAGCAGATTAGTAACTGATGTTTTCAGGGATATTTTTTTTTTCCCTCTTTGTTTTCACACCTGACAAACTAACTGAAGTAATTGTATACATTTTCTCACAGACTGCCAAGTTTGATGAACCTGTAACACTCGACTTTCTGGACGCAGAGTTGGAGAACGACATCAAAGTGGAGGTCTGACGCACAGATTTGTTTTCTAATTTGATTGCACAAACTGGAACCATATGATGGCGTGGCGATGTGATTTATATATTTGGTGTTGCGTTTCTTTTTGTTGTTTTTGTACACAGATAAGAAATAAAATGATTGATGGGAAAACGGGAAACTACACAATATCTACACTGGTGAAATCTCAAGATGAGGTAATTTGTTGATTTTTTTGAGTTCATATCCATTTTTATTTGGAATCTTCTTGAACTGACAGTAATATCCTTATTTAAGCGCTACATTGACGAAGGTGAGAGGACCTACACCTTCGCTCCTGTGAAGGGAACAGACTACAGGTAAAACTTCAAAAAAAGCTGCATGCACACTCTTTACTCCAGCATGACACTTGATTAAGTAGATCAACCGAAATGTTTCATTACAAAACATCACCAAGCTTTAACAGTCATTTCTACGATGAAGAAAAGGAGAGTTTCTTAAATACGTTTTGTAGTAATTCCGCTATTTTAAGGGTGGAAGTAACAACTTTTAACCACTATATTAAAAATAAAATGTTTTTGGCGTCTATTCTGTTGCCGGACAACCGCTATTATGTTTCTCCGTTAGAATATGATCGAAACGTTTTTTTTATTTTCTTTGTTTTATCAAATCTCTACGTCAGGAGAGCCAATCGCGGCTGTTCAGCAGAGGAGTTCTGTTAATTGCGTATTGGCTTAAAAATCTACAGAACCTATCGTGGGATATTACTCATACAGATCTTAATTATCCATATTACATAAGTGTATATTATCAGAAACATTATCTGAAATTCGGTGAGTTCTGCTGCTTGTTTTTGGATTTGGAAAACATGGCTAGAGATGGCGAAATGCTTCAATGAGCGTGCATGCTGTTGGCACATTAAACGATGCCCTCGTTACAGGGTGAGAGAATTGGATAGCTTGCTGAAAACGAGTAAAAGCGGTGCCTTTCTCCTGTTTTCGCTTTGTCCCAGCCTGGCCCTGGTCCTGCCAAACTACAGCATGCACTACATCCGTGCAACCATAGGCGACACGATCACCCAGGCAAAATGTAAGTTGACGTTCCCGTCACAGCTGAAACCCTGCCTCTTATATTGTTACACTTATGTTTACAGAGGTTAGATAAACAGTACTTGGTGGGAGTTAAGTGCTATCATGGATTCTGTCCATCAATAAATGAGCTTCGGAAAAAAAAACAAAAAACATGACTGCCCTATACATCTACACCACGCTGTAACAGTTGTTACTAGTATTTCTGAAACAAAACATGCCCTCATCTGTGATGTGGTTGGAAGTTGTTGTATTTTTTTTTTCTTTTATCTGGAAGCAACAGGGCAGAGATCTCTCCTGTCCCCTTCTACACATAACGCAGTTCCTACGCCGTCTGGAAAAGTATGGAATTTGGCTCGAGTATTTTCCAGGGGCCTCATGTCCTAAGAGTTGCTTGGATTCCTTCCCGAAGCCTTGTGTACACTAAAATTCAGAAAACTGCATGCACATAAACAAATCCAGCTGTATAGCATGTTATACTTCCTCATGCACCTATAAGCCCAGCTCCTTTGTATATCCTAATCAACAGGATTGGACACAAATGAGGGGGGATCCTCCCGGGAAAAAAATCCCTATTAGTATTTGCAAATAGAAATGGTGTAAATATGTACTTCACCTCTGATTGTCAAGTCTGAATCATCAAAAAATGATGTCTAGATGTGTGGAAAAAAAAGACTTTACCACTTCTATGTGAGCGAGAGGAGTGGAAAAACTCAAAAACGGCACATATTTGTCCTTGCACACCCTTTTTTCTTTGTTTTTTAATCCTAGTATTTTTTATTTTCAAACTGAAATATTAAAAAAAAAAATGGAAACTGCAATGTGGTTCAAAATGTATTAATCTTTTTTAATAATACTTTTTCCTTTCTTTGGAATTTCATAGTAAGGAGGATCACAAATATCCGACGAGATAACATCTAAAGAGAGAGTGATCCCACTTCTGTTCGTGTTGCAGAGAACAGACGGGTTTTGTCTCAACTGAGACAACTTCCTGAAAAAGGCTTACTGAGCCCGTAGCTTCCGGTTTCATGGCACCATCTGATGCACGTCTTTGGAACTGATTTGAATCAATCCGCCAAGTAGAAACCCGTCCCGCACCATGCCAGCTTGTAGTCTTTGCCTAACATGTTGTTCATTAGAATAAGCAAAACGGCGCATTGAACAAAGTCACCTGACATCGCACAGGTGAAGATGCTTGCTATTAAAACGGCAGCGTCTAAAACATGCGCATCATTTTCAAAAATCTTCAGTCGTAATTGCATAAATGATAAGAAAACCATTCTTTTCTTTTGCACTTATATGCCTCTTTAATAGCAGCTCATGGATTAGTCTTTGCCATGTATGACTATTTACAAATCAGCAGTTTCCCAGCATCCCCTCCCTAACAGCTGTGAATGAATGGGACGACAGACGTTTCCTCAGTTCTTTTCTTTGGAAGTGGAGGTTCATTAGAAAATAATTATGTTATGATCAGTCTTTTTGACTAAAATAATGTGCATAGTTTTGATTTTTATGTGCAACTTCTCTTAAAGGTCCATCTTTCTGTGTAGAAAAGCTTAAAGTATTACTCAATGTTTTGATTTCTTCCATGTGGCGTGTATTTCTGTATTTTTGGATTAAGCTGCAACTGGCCTTTGTTGAGCTCTATTTTGTTTTTCTTTTCTTTTTTTGGATCATTAAATTTTGCATCCACGATCTTACATTTCAATTTGCATGCATTTCTCAGACCTTGCAATGTTTCCAGCTGTTTTGGAAAAAAATTAACTTTAGGTGCCCAGTGTGTGCTCCAAAAAAAAAAAAAAAAAAAAAAATCAGTTGGCAGATGCTTCGAGCTCACTTGAAGCTGCTCCATCTACCGCAAAACATTTCATCATGTTTTGTTTCTGGCAGCTTTATTAAATAAAGTTGCAACCAGGCTGAAAGACTTGGAAGGCCTTTAAAGAACTTCAAACATCTGAGATTCACTTTTGGATTATTAAAGTGCAACCTGGAAAATGAGTGTAAAAACAATTTAGCCGTCTATTTTACACCCTCTGAATGGCACCAATTTATGTTTTAACTTGACCGATTTGTGAAAATTGAGACTTTTCCTCTTTAGGTCAGTCTATCTTAAAGCAATAAGTACAGAGTTTATGTTCCCTCAGGCTTTCCAAGTGAGTTTCCACAGCGTTTTATGTTGGGGAAATGATGCAAATATTAATATTTTTTGGCGAAGAAAGGAAAATGTTTTTAACAAAATACATCTCTATACATTAAAATGTCATCAAAAAGTTAACATGCCATGGTGATTTAACTTACAAAGTGAACCCTTTAAGTTATATAAATTTTACAAATTGTTATATTGAGAGGTTTTGTGTGTTTTCTTTTCTTTTTATGAATCTCCTCTAAACTTTTTACTACTTCTTCTTCTTCATTGCTCCTCAATGTTTGCCCTGTACTACACCATTATTATGCTTGGATACAAAACTGGCTTATTTAGAAAATTACCCTATGTATTATTATTATTATTATTATTATTATTATTAGTAGTAGTAGTAGTACTATTATTGGTCTTCTGTAAACTTACATTTTTCTCAAGGGCAGAAATTTGGGCTACCTGTAAGACATAAAGATCCAAATGAAAATAAATAGCACCAAAATTTGTAATCGGTTCTTAAATGAGTGTCACTTTTTGAATTAATAAGTAGCTTTTTGGAGACATTTTAATTAGTTTCAATTGAAATGTAATTTACCTGTAGTTACAACTTTTCCCACATGTACTGTAAAGTTGTTGTCTTTTTCTTTTCTTTTCTTTTTGGTTTCGAACTTCTGCGTACAATATTCTTATTCAATGCGCATTTGAATAAAATATTGTGTAACCCTGTTTTCTTGTCTCTTTCCAATTCCCTCCTTTCTCTTCTCAATATTTTAACCTCTTGTTCTGAACTCCTAACCCTTCCTGCTGTTTTGGAACCTCCGCAGCATTTTTGGGCAAGTATCCCCCTTCTGTACTTTTCCCCACAGCCATCCTTGTCTCGTCTCGTCTCTCTCTCATCACCCACACACGTTGGATGTGAATTTGCAGACTCACAAACACCGAAGCATTTTGTTCTCCGTTTGTTCTCCCCCCCGCCCCCCAAGTTAACGACAACTTTGTCACGATGAATCAAGCGAGATTAATTCACCCAGAGACAGCTCTTTGCATGCAATGCATCCCACCCGTGTTTTCGCAGACAGCGGGTGTGTGTCTCCGTCTCTGTGTGTGTGTGTATGTATTAACTCCCCCACCTGCTTTGACTGTTCCAATGGCCCTCAGATGTGGTTTTGGCACCGGCCCACTGTAGCAGGAAGAACAGACGAACAGGATGTTTGCATTATTTAAAGGTGAAGCCATAAAGGAGAAAGCCGTGAGTCTGTACCCAAAGTATAAATTGGAGTTTTCTCCAGTTTCTCCTTTTTGACTCATTTTATGTTTTACAACTTTGGTAAATTACTCCTAATGAAAAGCAGGACTCTTCTTTACACACTAAGCTTGATCTGTTCTGTTTGTCCCTCTGAATGCAGGGTCATCAATTTTGTATTTGTGGGCGTTGAGTCTCACTTTTTGGATTTTTAGTTGCACAAAATGCTTAAAAAACAAAATAAAAGCATCTTCTTCCTCCCACCTTATTTGGTATCGAGAGTGCACATTATTTGTCTCATTCCTAATATCTCACCACCATTTATCTTTTTTTTTCCTGAATTACTGAGTGACGGCCTGCAATGAAATAATCCAATCATGACGACCGAAGACGACTGTCGCCACGAGAGTTTATGAAATAATCGTGTGCAGCGTGCTTTGAAAACACTTAGGTTGTGAACTGCAGTGCATGTTTCCATTTGATTATGGCGTAAAGTGAATCCTTCACGAGAGTTTTGTAACTCCTGAGATTGACCAAATCATCAAAAAGATGCTAATCCGAGTTCTGAAACACGTCCTCTGACCGCAGTATAAGCCTGTCTGTGTGTGTTCCCCATCAGCGCCATCTGCATCCAAAGACCTGAAATCTTCTGCTTGCAATGCAATATTTCTATTCAGGACTCGCTCTGTGAATAAAATATTGTCACCTTTGACCTCTGTGGTTTCACCCTGTCTTTCTCCCCTCCCTTTCTTTTCCTTCTCGTCATCTCCTCCCTGGGGGATCCTCGTGTTTGCTCGCATTCTCTCCTATGGGATTATTTCTACTCCAGGGAAAGATGGCAAGTATCCTTTCTTTTTACTTCTCCCAATCTTTGCCCTGTCACGTAATTTTATCATCTTATGTTTATTTTTTTTAGCTTTTTAATCGATTAACTTTGCTCAAGCTGTGCACTTATTTGTCCCAATTTTTATTATATGATTGATAAAATATATTGGTTTTTTTTTTTCTTAAATCCAATAAGCCTCCCAAACTGCAGATGCTCATAATTACAGATTTAATACCTTTCATACAAAGGCGTCACTATTTTCTCCCTTATAACTGCCTTATAAACAAAGCATTTTGTACCCATGTAAATAAAACTGTTTATTTTTACAGAATGACATTTGAATGAGAGAAACTGTTAAGACCTTACAAATAATTCAAGTTAATTAGATATCTTGAAATCTCAATGCCCGTGTTTATTTGTTTTGGTTTTGATCCACTGATTCTAATAAAAAATTACAAATTGTGGCCCCCCGCTAATCAAACCAAAATAACTTTAAATGACATTCTGATGGTAAATGGTATTAATAAAAGCCTCGTCACGTTTCTGAACAGCAGGGAATGAGCAGAAAATCAGTTTAAATTGGTGGCTGTCAAAGTACTTTTCCTGAGTCCAAACATTACACAAAACTGGAAGTATAGCTTCATGAAAAGCTGCACAACATTTCTCAAAACATAAACGCGCTTTTCTCCAAAAGGCAAACTATTTAGAAAGGATTGAAGTAAAGTTTGACTATGCACAGAAACATGCAGGGCTTATCAGCACTAAATACATTTCAATAAAATGCAAAATGTTTCTGTAACCATTACAGCGGGCTGCTGGTTTCATGTCGTCTTCATTATTCCAATAAATAATGGAGATTTTTATGAAGCTTTGAAAAACATTGCAAGATATAATTATGTAACTTCAGCTTTGGGAAATGAACTGATGTGCAGGTTGGAATAAAATTTTGTCATCCAAGTACCACATTGGGGCAGGAATGGATTAATGGGCAAAGTCTCATATGCGTTTTTGTTTAAATGTTAGTGGAGTTGCTCTTCAAATGTCTCTTTACCAAGACACGTGATTTCTGCTCACTGCCAAAGGATTGTTAAAAATGTATCAAGTTCACAATGATGTCATCGCAACAGCTGTATACCAACTTAACTGAATTAGTGATATTTCTTCACTTATCTCTAGTTTCCGAGAGCCTGCTTGCAGACAAGTTTGATGAGTACGGGTATACATTTATTGCACCAAGGTATGTTTACATGCAACACATGTAAATCCTGCTTTCACTCCCGACTGGACTGCTTTGACTGAGTATACCCTACACCTTTGATTCTGTTTTCCTCAGGATGTACTGCAAAGACTTGAAGCCGCCTGACAAGAAGACGAACAACACAGAGTACCTGATGGACTTCAACAATTATATAGACACAAAGACTCCAAACAACCCTATGTGTAAGTGCAATCATGCTCTTTTCAGCAGTGCACGAGGAAGCCTTTTCACACTTTATTGTGCAACATCAACAAGCATAGACCAACAAAATGTAGTAAATGACATCATCGAAGCGTCAGTCATAGCCCTCGCGTGCACGGGGCCCTCCACATTCTTGCCCACACAGCGAGGAACACACTGCCGATGGAGACGTGTCCAACTTTTGTAGGCTCTCTTTTTGTTGCAATCGTTGCAGCACCAGCTTTCTGCATCTAAGTCATCACATATTTTTTCAATCCTCTTTTCAAAGTTGTTGAAGCTCAGTCAGATTGGATGGAGAGATACTGTAAAGAAGCCTTCCCAAAGACTTGAGTATTTGTGGTTGTCGGGGACCACAATCCCTATGAAAACCTTTACAACTGTCTATTTTAATAGTTCAAACGCCAAATATATGTTTAATCTGCATAAATACACACAGTGGAGACTGCCTTGGCAACATCTACGGTCTTCCTTATCTCTGTTCTTGGGAATGCAGTTGGTCAGTGCCAAGGAAAATGAATGCTGCTCCTGGACTGGCCACTTTGCAAATACCAGTCATGTCGAGTATTATGTGAAGATTTTTTTTTTTTTTTTTTGGTCATCCCACACTTTTGGGAAGTAAACCAAAAAGTTTATAGTTTCATCACCTTCTTCCACATTTGCCATCTGCCCTACATGGCGTGAGACTGGATTTGAATTCACCAATCAGTTTTGTTCTTACTCTTCTTCAAAGGCCAGATTTGTGGATTTGTCCACCTGAGTTGTGGATGTCTGATGAAATCAATTGCTTGAAATAATTTTCAGATGTTTATGCATATGTTTTTTTTCTAAACATATTCCATTTTCTGTCATTTCACAGTGATGTGCCATTTTGTGACATTTCCCACATAAAACAAGATAAAATGGGAAATGGTGTGACCAAAACTTTTGGAATTTATCTTTGCCACGTTTGCTTTAGCGACGCGAATAAATCCCTGCCATCTTACTTTCAGCAATAAACATTTAATGCGAGTTCTCCAAGTGACCATGCTCCCAAATCTGTCATTCCACTGAGCTTTGGCCGGATGGTTTGGTGTGCATGACCTGGCAAAGCTTTGTAATGTGGAAACCCCCCCCTGCCCCCTTCCCTTCATGTTACCTATTTGATGCTAACTCCAAACATTTGACCATCACATGCCTGGCTGCACATGTGTGAGGCACATCGGCTTAGCTGTGACACACACGCAGGCTTTCTCGCTCACACACACGCCATCCACCAGTTATATGCCTCCCACACCCCTCCTGTAGCCGCTCGACCTCATCCAATTACTGTGTGTTTGTGAAAAAGAGCAGGACACATGCAGCCCAGAGTGCGAGCAGAGCAATAAAACACAAATCAGGTCCGACGGACCTTCCCCGTGACATCTGACCAACGCATTACCATCCTTACCCTCTCTGGCATACTCTCATTGATATGAATTACCCATTTGTTGGCGCATTGAGCAAAGCAAAACGCTCCCCGGGCATTTATAAAAGGGCTCTTTTATTGCGTTCCATTGTTTAATTTGATGGTTTGCATTTAAGGACTACTTCAAACATCTCAACATGATCAATCCAATAAAACTTTTCACCCAGTTGAATTATTACCTCCACCGTTATTAGCTGCTAGTTTAATGGAGTCCACAGAGAACCACAAGGGAGGGAGAGGAGCACGGCCCATGTGGAGGATTGGCGGCTCAGGAATCGTTACACGCTTTACGCGGTTAAGCCACTGCAGTGGCGAAGAAGTACATTAGGAATTCCTGGGCTGCCTTCAATAAAGAATCCCTAATGAAAACCACTGGATGGTGGGCTCGGAGGGGACCAAAGTGTTACACCAGCTGTTCTGTCTGATGTGTGAGGCGTGCCATAAAGACTGGGGGAGGTGGCGGCGGCGGAGGTGTATCGGCGAACCCTGACGTTTATGGACTGGAGCGGGTCGGTGGTGGGTTCAAAGAGCCAGGAGCGGCCAAAAAAGGGGCAATCCCTTTTATCGCCTCTTATGTTTGTCATGTGGTCTTGTTGGATGTCTGCAAAAGTATTCTTTACACCTGCACCACTTCACCACCTACACGACAGAATTTTGAATTGCAAAGTTTTTTGGGGTTTTCCCTCCCCCCTGTAACTTTGCTCTCTTTTGAGCCTTTGGGTGTTGGGTTAGTCCTGAGGTTTATTTTGGTTGCCTGGAAATTGCAGAAAATGTTTGTGTTCTGTTTAAAGCTCACTCTTTATTTATTTATTTATTTATTAATCCATGTCATCATTTTTTCCAATATCTGTAATTACTCTTCAGTCATTTCAAGTAATATACTTTTTTCCCCCCCGCTTAGGTAATGTGGAGCTTGTAAACCGGCTTCTCCTTGATGCCGGCATCACCTCTGATCTGATCAAGATCTGGAAGCAGAATGAGTTGCAGTGAGTAAAAAGCGGTCGTATTTGCTGTTTGGCGATACAGATGGTTTGAATATTTCAACATCACCAGTAAATGTCAGGCATGCATAAAACATATTCCAGGTTTTTGTTACCATGTTCTTATAGCTGCATTTTCCCTGCTTGTCAGGCAGGGTGTTACTGCCAGATTTGTTGCGACTGACGGAGGAATCACTCGCGTCTTCCCGAAAAGGTATATAGGAAATAAGATTCACAAACACTTTTTTTTTTTTCCAGTTGATTGACATTTCTGAATGACAGTAGGTTAATATAGCACCTGTGTGAAGGTGAATTACTGAATCTTTTGATGTTGCTGTAAAGTGTTTATATTTTGATGCTGATTTTTCTGTGCCCTGACTAATAAGTCAGGAAAACTTCAACATCATCAGCTTTTAAATGTGTTTTCTTATTCACAAAGTAGTCATAGGTAAAGGCATTTTCTCTTCTTACCAAAATTTCTTGAACTAAAGTTTAGAAAATTAAAAGCATATCGTCTTAAAGAATTCATGAATAACTGAAGGTACTACTGTGTACTACGTAACGTAAATTAACTGCAACGGGATTGCAAGAACATAAAATTTAAATAATTTTTTTTAAAAAGCAGAATTTGGATTTCATCGTGTGCTCGCATGTCCAACAGCTCCGGGCTGGACTGGAAGGAAGAAGCAGAGACCTACGAGTCGAGCTTCTACAAGCGAAGTTTGGACAACGACGTGTACATCTTTACGCCAACACCCTGCACCGGTAAACCTGTCGAATATCAGGCACTATATGATCAGGGTGGCTTTCGAAAGAGATGCTTGTTAAAAAATGATAAACTTTCCTGTCTCCTTCGCGCAGAAAGTGACAGGGATGTCCTCGTGAGCCGAGCAGTAAACCTCGAGATTCACAACATTACGCTCAAACCAGCTGGTAAGCAGCATTCTAATGTTTAAACATGATTTTTTTTTTAAGCCTCTACTTAACAGCGGCGCCTCTTGTTACACACCGACATTTGCAACCACAGTTTTATCATCCACAGTCGCACTCTTATTTCATAACCGCCACCCCTCATTCGTCTGTTTCTCCCCGCTCTCTAACACACATACACAAACCACACATCAAGTCATCTCATCGCCTGTGATCTTTAGCCAAATTTAATTTTCAGGTTCAAAGAGGTAAAGTTGACACAGGGGGACCGGTTATGATCTAGGATGTCTGGATTTTGTATCATTTCTCTTCTTTTTTCTTTTTTTTTTTCTTTTGCTCAGTTGTTGGTGTGAAGTTGGACATCTATGCGTGGATGGAGAGCTTCATCAACATCACTTACAGGATGAATGTAAGTAGATGTTTATCGGCATGAAAGCGTTCCAGCATAGCTCGGCGTCGACGTTTGACCCTTTTCCGTTTCTCTGTCTTCAAAGTGCAAGGATGAAATCTGTGGTTGTAAGAAAGGTGATCCGGTAAGGGCGGCTTTTATTTTTTGGGAGTGTTTCAAACAACATAGTGGCGCGTCTGCGTAATCAGTTCTGTGATTTCAGTACATAGACTGTGTCATTCTGGATGACGGCGGATTCCTGGTGATGTCCAATCAGGAGGACTATCTTAACCAGGTGGGCCTTAGTATTTTAACTCAGAATTGCTTGACATCGTAGCAGAGTTATCTCATTTCAAATGTGCTAAGACATTTGTACTAGAAGCTACACCAAAAATACTTTGTAAGATTTTGTGTTTTTGCAGCGTAAATATCACTATTATTACGTTATTAGATAGATCGATTATTTATAGGCCATTTAAAATAGACACGAATAATTTAATTCACGTCCACATCAGGTTGTATTTTTTAGTTTGGTCAATTTTTATATCAAGACATCCACAAAAATCAACAACTTTAGTCTTCAACAACTGTACTAATTTAACCTCTGTTTTTAGTTGAGCTAAATGTCATTTAGCACCAGTTTGCCTTTCGAAATGCAAACATTTGTACCCCTCAAGCCTCTTCAATGGAATTTGACCCATCTGACACACACACACGCGCCAACGCAACCACAGAAAACACACAGACAACACCCCTGTTTTCTCGTGCTAAACGCCAACAGTGGACCCCTGATGTCATTTGAGAAAATGTTTTTTTTTTTGTTGTTTTTTTTCCTCCATGCAGCTTTGACTCTGTCCTAATCAGGGCTGGGTGTCCGTTGGATAAATCAGCTGTCCTCTGATGTTTGGCAGCCGTACTAAAAAGCCAGCAGCCTTGTTTGTAGAGGCCTGTGCGCGCTCAATCATATTTCCTTGAGGAGCAAAACTTCTTTCCCTCTTTATGACTTTCTCTCCCCAGCTCATTCCTTTTCATACCCCTAAGTACCTTCTGGGAGTCTGCAGCCGGCGAGGCTGAGATCGTTAATTCATTATTTTCTGTTGCTGCGCTGAGAAAGAGTAGAAGGCTCTCGTTACCTTATGGATCGGAAGATTTATACATCGTTTGCCTAGAAAGTGGAAAGCTTGTGTGGAGGGGCCGCTTGTTAACAGTGACCCCACAAAGTGGAAGGGAAAGGATAGTTTGCATTTCCTAAAGTGCTCACACATGCACTTAAGCACATGTGCAACAAGATACTTACTGTATGTGGGAGCTCCCACCTGGATACATGAGTACTTAAACACTTTCGAACACGCGGTCATGTCACACCTCTGAGATTACAGCTGCTTGATGGACTGTTTTCACTATATTGTAATGAAGTCTGTCATCCTGGTTTTAGTGTCTGTGAAATCCCTGTTCAACCATGCTGGATATACATTGTCTTAAGGAAATTGCTGTAATGCTTTAACATTTACTCAGAACTGCAAACTTCCACTTTTTTTTTTTTTTTGAACTGGAATTGTACGTCATAAGACAAAGTTGTGCTGAGCCTCAAAGTAGAAATACAAAGGATCAATACTTCTTTCGACGGCAACCTTGGCTTTGAACGTCTCATATTTTTCATCCTAAAGTGGAAAGAGGATGACAGGGCTACAGAATTGTTAAACAACTGAACTGACAGGCAGGGTAAATTCAGTGATAATCAAGGAAGTATCCAAGAGAGTGATGATAACTCTGCAGAATATTCCCGTCCTGCACACCACAATCTGGAGTTCTTACTTGCAAAAAAACCTTCCTTAAAAGAAAGTAAAATGTGAAGAAGTTCATAGATCGTGAATTCTCGGTCTCAGTAAAGTCGAGTTTTTCTACAAGGTGTACTTTATAGGTGTTTTTCTCATTCCAAAACAATTTAATTGGCCTTTGTTTCTGAAATTGTTTTCCCCTATAAGTTTTGAGGTCACGCAGTCACACACCAGGAGACTTTGCCTCTGGGCCCGAGGCAAATTTTCAGTCTTCTACTCTGTTTTTGTTTGGAATCACGTTTCTTTTTAAAAAAAACTCCGTGCCATGAACCCTGCACTCTCCATCGAGAGCGAAGCGAATACCGAAAGGAAACCGCTTTCTCCCTCTTCCCAACTCTTTAGATCGGCTGTTTCTTTGGTGTCATCGACCCTGACCTCATGAGAACTCTGGTCAACTCGTCGCTGTTCACCGCCAAGAGCACCTACGACTACCAGTCTCTCTGCGAGCCCAAGAGAGACAGCAAAGCGGCTGCAGGCCTGCGCTCCATTTATGTGGTGAGTTACACAAGCCAGAGACCGTCCACGCAAAACACACGGGGCCGTGTTCACACCTTTCCGTATCCATACATGTTCTTTTTTACTAATTTGCATGCATGAACGGAGAGACGAATGTAAGCGTAGCTTATATTTGAACTTATATTTGCCCGCTCTCACACACACAAAGGTCATCAGTCGCCAGGGAGCCATAAATCTGGATATAGCAAATGGGGGGGGGGAGTGGAGAAACATGGTGAAAAGTGTTTGAGTGGGAGTTGCTGTTACAGTAACGAGATTAGGTGGTCTAATGTGCTTGAGTAACACATGGAGAAATGCAGAAACAGGTACCGCTTTACATCACTTCCAGAACGCGCAAATTGGGAGTGAAACGGCGCAGATTGCATGCAGAGATCACAGCGACGGACGAGGTTTCTCCGGGTGCTTCAAGGTTTAGACAAAAGCTGATTCCTGGGAAAGACAAAAAAAAAAAAAAAAAGTTAGTGTTTACCGTCCTCATCAATGGACAGATGAAAATGTGCAATTTCCCGTCCTGACCTAGAGTGTGTATGAAACACTCGATTGATCAGGATAGGATGAAAGGCATATTTAGTGATCAAAGGGGCCCCATCAGCGGCGGGTGATGCCTCTAACACGGTCGGTTTAAAAACTCCTAGATGACTCAACCTGCCATCAACTGGAGTGCAGGAGTACGGCGGCGACTCTCCAAAACAAGGCCCTCGCATGCTAACCCTAATCAAAGCAGCATGTTGGCTCTTTCCCTCAACCCATTGGCTACTTTGTTTTCTTGCCGGTGCTTTGTTTGCATATTTACTCGCGCATCTGTTCAGGAGAACTGCGCTCTAATTTCCTCAGAGAAGAGAAGAAAATAAAACTCTTTGGCAGGGCCTGTCGGTATTTGTGCCTTGTAAATCTGCGCAGCCACTGTGAAAATAAACAGGATGTGCCTAGGATGATTTGTTAAGCTCTTCATTCACTATCTGTTTTTTGATATTTGTTTCCCCGTGCCTCTTCTAGCCCACAATAGCAGATATATTGAATCTGGGATGGTGGGCGACAGCTGCAGCCTGGTGAGTCATTTTTAGTTTATTTTTCCCTAATATGGATACAATTAGATTCATCCTCCCCTCCGTCCCCCTTTTTTCATACAAATTCAAACATCTTAAAGCCAACATTGTAAATCCTTCAGTCCAGTTCTTAATGAAAAGCAGCCAAGGATTTGTTCCTCCAAATGCACATACAGTATAGCATCTGTTTCATAGATAAATTGTTCCCAAGATGGTTGACATTCCACAAAATCTTCCATTGATTTATGCTCCGTCCCACTGTCTTGATGTCATCACCAGCTTGTATTACAATATGTCCTGTAAAGCTGAATTTGAAGGCCACAGACAGTGCGGCTATATTCACGGCCAAAGCCTCACATTCATGTGTTTTTAATTAGAAAAAAGATGCAATTGGGCCTTTGAGTCAACTTTGTTGCTAGCTTGCAGTTTGGTTTGGACGACTTTTACTTGCGTGCAAAATTTTGTTGTGAATTTGCAGGTAAATCGCAACAAATAACCAAATCAAAAAGTAGAATGTCACGAAGTGGAACTTGCATGTAGAACGAAATTGTTCTATTATTATTATCTTTAGCTGTTAATTTTGATATCTATGGGCTTTCCAGCCAATAAAACCCCCAAATTCAGTTTCTCAAAAGATTTGATTTTGATATTACTAACTAAACCATATTAAAGCAGTGCATTAAAAGTATAGCTGTAAGGCCAAAGGAAAACACAAAAGAACAATGAAAAGCACATAATGAACAAATAACAAGGCCGGTAAGAATAAACTGATGAAAAATGTTTTTGGTCCTGATTTAAAGGAGCCATCAGTTTCTGCTCATTTCATGTTTTCAGGGGATTTATCCTGTAACTCAGGACCATGGAAACTAAATGCTGCCTCACCTGGTTTGTATTTGGCCCTGGGAACACAAAACAGGTCTCTGATAACCTGAGGGGGGTCCATATGGTTCATACTTGACCATCAATTGAGATGTATTGAGGCCTGCATTCAGAGCCTTACAAACCAACTTTATTATTTTACAAATAGTCGGTGCGGTGATTTAGGGGTTAGTAATCAGATTTTTTTTCCCCTGGTGGGGCCAGGACTCTTGGAGCAGCAATTAGAATGAGCTACAACTACCCAATTTTTATTTTATTTTTTATTAGTTGTTTTTTTTTTTTCCAATTATCTGTATGGACACCATTCCTAAAATATGTGTGTCCTATTTTGATAGGAAGCCCATTATTCTGGTGATACTTTTAAATTGGTGACATTGAGATGCACCTTTGAATTGGTTGAGATATTTCGATTGCTTAATATTCTGTGTCTTTTGAACTCTTGCCTTTGGATTTAGGTCAATTGTACAGCAGTTGCTGGTCAGCGTCACATTCCCAAATTTTCTGGATGCAGGTGAGTGCATTTGATTTAATCTTTAAGATGCTTTCTTAACTTTAAATCTGAGTTTTTGATTCATTAAAAGGGGCTTTGAAGCTTTAAGTTAGACTATGGCTCAGAACTCAACCGTCAGACGTAATTGGCTTGTAAAAGGGTCACGTATTGCTTTTGGACAAAAGAACTAATTGGCCTTAAACTTTTTTTTGCTGTTGAAAATAAACTTGGTAAACTCAATCAAACCCTCCCCTTGGGGTAGATTCAGTTGTCGCACATGCGAAGCAGAGATACATGAGGTGCCGGGTTTTGTGCGGATACAAGTGAAGTATCAGAAATGACAGATCGCAAACGACTTCAGAACAAAGCCCGGAGAGCAGGCTCGTCTGTTTTGTGATGAAGATGTTCCCTTGTTGGATTAATTCTCTTTCCTGCCATGTGGATCCAGTTTTGGTTTAATAAAACACAGTTTTGAAGTAAGTTTCCTGTTGCCACTTAAAATATGTGTCTCGACTGAATTTTACAAGCAGACGTGTGCAGGGAGCACATGTTTTTATTTTGTTTTTTGTTTTTTTGCAGGCATAATTTTGGTTTCAGAAAAAGGGAGCGTATTTGTCCATAGAAAATAACATATTGGCTACAGGAATCAGAATTTGCAGACCCGTCTTCAGTCTGCTGGTTGAAAGTCTGTCTGCACATATGTGTTGTTATCTAAGTTGATTATATTGCTGTAATTTTTTAATCATACCAATAAAGTCCAATCTCTACACGCTTTCAAATCACCCGGCAGCTGAAACGGACGATCAAGTGTCGGATGCGATGTCTAAGGAGGTGTGCATCACAGAGCAAACGCAGTACTTCTTTGAGAACAATGAGTCATCCTTTGGAGGCTTATTTGAGTGTGCAAACTCCACCAGGTAAAGTGCGTCACACAACGTATCCTAGGTTTATTTTTATCCATGATGTTGTTGTTTTGAGTTGCAATCAGTTCTAGTAGTGTTAGTCCCGCAAGGCGCCATTCCTGCATCTTCCTCTGTATCCGTTTTGGGTTAAATATTCCACTTCCCACATCTCCTGTGAGGATGTTTGAGTGAGACTGTGTCTTTCCTGGACTTAAGTTGAAAAAAGTGCTCTCATCTCTCTTCTGTGTGTCTTCTCTTTTTCTAGGCAATACCTCGCTGAGAAGGTGCCAAATACAAACCTGGTCTTAATCATTAGCGACAGACAACAAGGCAACAGCCAGTCATGTGGATTGGGGCCGTTAGTGCAGGATGAAAAGCAGTGTATCCTTTAAAAAAAAAAAAAAAGAAAAAAAAACTTTATACGGCAGAGTGTGTGTGCATTTAATTCAGTGGGCAGGTGTTTGAGAAAAACTTGTGCAAAGACGGCCGTGTTTGGATGCAGTTATGAATTAGCAGACTCGGCGACCGTAATAAGAGCAATAATTTCCCGCCACAACTGACTTTTCCAAATTAGCACAAACTTCCCATTGGCCTGCTTTGTGTCTTTGTCTGTGAAGCACATGGCCGAGGGATCAGTCTGCCAAGTAGCTTACAAACAAATCTAAGATGATCTTTCAAACACTCCAGCCTGCATTCAATTATGGAAGGAGCTTCTTGGAAAACCCAATAGAGTTGAAAACGGCTGCCACGTCATGGAGATATTGAGCAATGTGCTCAAAATCCATGTTTTAAATATTTAATGTTCTTTCAGGTTATTTGGTTTGTAGCGACGTCTGCTGCAATCACAGCTTTCCATATGAAGAGAATGGATTTTTTTTTTTTTTTTTTTGCTGAATCACTCTTTAGCTGTTATGGTTTCTTATATCTTGACTCTCTTAGCTGCTGGGCCGGATCCTTGTGAAATGGCTCTCAGTCCTCGCTACAGGAAAGGCCCAATAGTTTGCTTTGATAAAACTGAGCACGTAAGTTATTTTTATTATCTTTTTTTCTTGAGATCACTGACAAATGTTTGTTTTTTTTTCTTCAAAAGTATTGATTTTCTGTAAATTTTTCCTCGACGTGCACAATTTCCAAAGAGAAAGTTCGTAAGAAGGACAATCTTTAGAAGAATGGCACACGGCGATTGTTTTTGTTTCTCTTGTTTTATTGAAGTTTTTCCTTCGTTTTTAATGGCACACATTTCGAAATAGCTTAAACAGCGGTGTTCTGTAAACGGTGGGTTTATAGCTGTCTGATGCTGCAGGAAATAGGACATATGAGGGCAGTTAAGGTAAATCAAGACCTATGGTGAGTTTGTGAGCTGTTGAAAGACACTAGAACTTGCCACAGAGTTGAGTGGAAGTGCAGGTCCAGGTGATAACTCCCGGTGAGTAGTTCTGCAGTTTCCCAGTTTCAAATTTGTAATTTCATCCGCAGCTGATTCATAGATGTTAGAAACTCTCATTGAAACATTGGAAATAGAAATTGAAAAGATACACATTACAGTTCTTGCATCAACTTTGTTCATCTAGTTTGTCCTCCATGCATTCAAGTTATCAGAGATTGATTATATAAGTTAAACATGCAAAAATCAAGTTTGTTCCTCTATTCATCCTACCATCATCAATCTGTTGGTTGCTTCGTCCATCCATCCACACACCACTTTTATTTCAGGCATTTTTATATACAAGTTGCTTATTTAAAGGCTTACAATTGTAGGAATATGTCACATAGAAAAAAATGTCTTCTTCCTCTTTATTTTTATGCTTTAGATGAGTAAAAATCAGCTCAGTAAAAGATTTTTAGCTCACTAAAAAAGAAATTAAGCCTAAAGGGGCTTTGGTTTAAAATGGACTGAGAATTCTGGGGGTTTTTTAAGTCTGTAAAAGTGTGTAATCTTGACATGACGAGGTATAGGAACCCTAATATAGACAAAAGTAAAAAAAAATAAAAATACTGTTGCCTTTTTGACTTTCCACCCCCCCAAAAATGAAAAGAATAGCAACAAATTAGAGAGAACGAACTAAATTCCAGAATAATGTTTTTTACTGGAAAAGAAGAAATTCCCCAAGTTACGTTTTTGCTGAGTATATCGTGGAAGAATCCCACCCGTGGCAGCATTCAGTCACTAATATCTCTACCTGGTGCACGTCACACTTCCTTGTTTCCCTAAAGAGAGGTCCGTGTGAAGGTCTCCCATGCAGAGACAGTCGGATGTTCTAGGAATGAATGAATATCTAGGCCAAAAAAACATTTTTTCTGAGCTGCACAGAGTCTTAGCGTGTGAAACCTCAAGGCCGGAGCGCTCCGTTTATTTTGATTCTATAGTCCTTTTTCCAGTGTCAGTTTGACATTCTCACAAATGATCTCCTACGCCTGCTTTGTCTCTCTCACTCACACAAATGCAAACACTCACCCACGCACTAACTCTTATTGCCTCTTAATTGAACGCATCTGACTTTCTTTTTTTTTTTGATATGCTTCTTTCACTCTGGAGTTTTTTTCTGCTTATGTTTGATTTCTAACTTTGACCTTTTGCTGTATGATTCACGTTCTCTGCTTTCTCTCTGTCCTGCTTTGTGATTGTCTGTTGATGGTTAGGATGAGGCCATGTGCCGAAGGAGCGCTGGCTCCCCATTGGCTTCCTCTCTGCTCATGTTACTGCTGCCACTGTTCATGTGCTGTCTCGGGTCAGTCGCGTAAAGCAAGTTCTTTGTCTCTCATGAACGTCCTGTTATTTTCCGACACTGAACCCAACCGTTTTTGGCTTTCGTGTCGTGTAGTCTTGTTTCCAGTCCTCAGTTTGTTTTCCTACCCTTATCTCCTCTCCTGCTTTTTTCAAATAGCCACTCCATTCCATGACTTCATGCCTTTTTCCATTGTTTTCCCACACTTGTCCTCATCGCCTGTCACTCGCTCATATTATACTACTGTCTGACTTCACCTCCCTGTCTCTGTCTGTCTCTCCTCAATATGTTCCCCATCTCACCTGACTTTGAACTGCGCACCATGCTCTTTGTATCTTTCCTCATCTATCATTATCTGTCTCGAGATGCAGAGACTCCTGCGCCTCTAGTGACTCTTGACGTACCCAGACACCAGCAGAAACAGATCACTCACCTCTCATTTGCATCCAGATATTCATGCGACTCTCTTAATGTTTCTCGACTTGGTTTCCATTTGCCAAAAAGCTTCCAAATTTGCTTTCACCGTGGTATGCCTACAGATCGAGTAGTTTGAAAGAAGTACTTACACGCCTTTGATAGAGCTTAGAGGTATGACGTACAGTTTTTCACGTTTTCAGATTCAGGTTCAACATTTTTGTTTCATGTTTTACTTGTCCTCCTCAATGCACTGCCTCTGATTAGAATTATAAAACTGATACTTTTCTAATTCCCTATAGACAGAAAGTTTGTCTATCGGGAACATAAGGAGGTTCAGTCTCAAGTTGCGGTATTTAATTTCAACCTTATTTATAATGGCGCCTAAGCTAGCATTTGTTTAGCATATTTGCTTACACAGTAAAAGTAGTGAACTGGTGTCTTAACTCACAAATCCCCATCATCTTGAACGTTTTTTATTGTTAAAAGCTACCAAAGAAATTTAAAGAACCAATGAGAACAATGTCGGAAGCTGTTGGAGAGGAAATGCCTGCAAACATTTAGCCTTTGGCAGAAACACGTTTAGAACGCTCACTCTGTCCCAGGTAGGTGTCGTTACACAAGTGATGTCATTGATACAAGTTGTGATTTGTATGGCTCAGGGGTAACTGTAGGACGTCACACTCATTCATGATTTGTGTCACTCCACCAAAATCCTCGTTTGTCTGCAACGTTCTCCAGTCCCCGAAGGCTGGTGTCCTGTGACTTTTGGATCCTAACACATCTCTAACACACCTGAATCAAAAGGCTGAAGTACCGCCTTGGTATCTCAGCAATTTTTACAAAGTCTTGGTCACAAGACTTTGTGAAACAAGGCTTCAGGTTAATGAAATGCATTCATTAACAAAAATGAATGCATTTTTGTTAATGACAGAAGGAGCATCCAAACGTTGCAGGATACCGGCCGTCAACGGCAGGAGTTGCAGACCCCTGGTCTACATCCGCAACAGCTCCTCAGTCCTACAGTCCCACGGCTTTTCTTTTTGTTTTTTTCTGCTACATCACACGTGAAAACATTTTAAATACCGTATTTTCCGCACTATAAGGCGCACCTTCAAGGTCCTCAAAAGTCGACAGTGCGCCTTATAATCCGGTGCGCCTTATATATGGACCAATATTGAGCCACAACAGGTCATGCAACTACGGCAAGCAGCCGCCGGTAGAAGAAGAAGCACGCGGTGCATGCTGGGATAGTTGTCAGAACGCTGGTTTGTGATCTTTTAATGAAGTTTGACTGACCTATCTACCTACCGACCGTCTAGAATCAGGTCGTCTGCAGGTCATTTAGCACCGCGTTCTCCACAAACATGCTGTGCGCGAACGGAGAAGGGTGAACATCGTCCGGCCACGCCCCGGCCCAGTCGCGGAAGGCTCTCCTCGCCGACCGGAGACGGACTGTTTTGTTGACATTCCGTTTAGTGCAGCTCCATCTAGTGGATGCATAATGTAACTCCAGCCTCTACTGTAGCGTCTATTCTACGCGCCTTATAATGCGGTGTGCCTTATATATGAAAAAAGTTTTAAAATCAGCCATTCATTGAAGGTGCGCCTTATAATCCGGTGCGCCGTATAGTGCGGAAAATACGGTAACCCAACGACTTATTGAGTGATGATCAGCGTGATGAAGTAGTCAAACATATAAGAACTCAGGAAAGTGTGCTCTTAAGAACATGGATGACAACCCAGGAATTATAGTCTACAATTGTTACATTGGCACAATGGAAATTTGCCAATGAAATATGGCAAATAGTGACGATTCTCCAGATTCATTATATATTCAGTTTAGCTTTACAGCTGCAGATTTACTGTTTACTGGCTACAATGTTGGAATTTGAGTTCATCCACTCCAAGTTATAGTTACCACTCCTTCACTGTACAGCAATAGCTTGAAAGTGTGATTCAACACAGCAAGTTTAAACAGTTATTTTATAACGTTATAAGTTTTTTTTTCTTCTTCTTCTTCTTCCTCCCAGGAGGAGGACCCAGACTGTGGCGGGGTGTCCGGCCTGACCCCCTCGCTTTGGCTGATGGTGGTCATTCAGGTGGTGTCGCTCTGGGCTGTGACTGATTCCAGGCACCATGCCATCCCATCATGACCTCAGAAAAACATGATCTCTAGCCTCCCTCCAGATCAACAACAACATGGCTACCAGCATCCAGAGCTGCCACCCAAAGCAAACAGCCGCTCGAAACAAACAAAAAAAAGAATAAATAAATAAAAAGAAGAAGAGACTGAAGTTATTTTTGTTTTCAGGGTGTTCTCAAAGTGTCTTCATTTGGGTGATGTGGACGAAAACATTTACCAGAGGACAAAGGGTAAAGGGATTGGACGTCAACTATGACTCTCGTTTCTTCTCCTGAGAAATGAAGAGATTCACCGTGATCGCCAATTTTCAAAACACAATCTGTTTGTCTCTGAAAGAGATCGTTTCAAGCATTGGTTCAGTGGCATAACTGTTGGCATACATCGTGAGTGGAGTGGCTTGACTATTAAAGATGCCGAGAAGAATATTACCCTTAGAGAGAATAAACGTTAAGAAATGACTTGCAGTACTTAGTTTTTATTCTGGTTTTCAACTTTCTACAGTAGAAGCAAAGTCGTACATATATTTTTTTTATTATTGTCCTAGAGATACTTCAAGAGAATCCCACATTTCCACGGTGTCTCTTACAGTCCGACGTTCTTTTGCTGGCATAACCCGTCTCCCGAGCGGAAACTATATCCTTAGCGACATTCATTCACAGAAGCCAACTCTTGTACTGCCGCAGAGAGCGCTTGTTTATGGGTGTGGAGTTTTAACGTTCGAGTTAATTTTTGAAATTAGCTCTGGAGTTACGTGTTTGAATTTTCTGCCTTGGTTTTTGCTTTGTTTTTAGGATTGTTCCAGGGTAATCTTTGCCATTGCGCACATTAAACCAATCAGGAGACGTCCGGCTTGTGTCCTCTGAGGCTCAGTGGACAAAATGTCTAGTGCCATGTGGACTGCGTGACTCTGACAAACCCTCTGTAGACTGTAGCTGCTAAATGGAGTGTACTGTTGGTTATTTGAGTGAAGTGTCTGTACAGGGTTGATGCATTAAAGAATCTGAATGAGGTGTAAGTGACATTTTCTGTGGTCATGAGGGGTACATTTATTTATTTTTTGCTGTCACTGTATAATTTTACTGTCTGAATTTAAATTCAAGTGCATTTGGTCTCCAGTTATTTAACAGCCCTGTTTCCAAAACTGATCCCTCCCTGGAAATTCAATGGAGGACAGAAAAAAAAAAAGAAGTCTTAAATTGTTCTGGGTTCTTTTTTTTAATGTTTGAAAGTTGCAAATGTTTCTCAGAGGTAGCAAGAGTTCTGCATTCAGAAACAGAGCAACACTTCCAACTGTCCAGAAAATGTTTTTTTTAAGAAAGGCAAAGTAAGTTCACTTTGATTATTAACATAGCTACCACTTAATGAACCATGTTTTAATTTAGGTTTGTCAGGAGTTTAGCAATTGGTCCATTTAACAGATTAAATTGAGTATTCTAATAATTTGCTTGTTGCTTGTAGTTACATGCTGTTTCTGTTTCTTTAAATTGCCTACAGTGCATCAGCATTCTTAATCCTTTTGATTGCTCCTTTCATTTTTTTCAAAAACGAGCTGCTGCTGTTTAGGATATTTTAGTTTTTTTGTGCCTTGTTCTTACATTTGTTACATGCCCCGTCAAATTTCTTGTACGCCTCGAACTTTGGTTTTCACCTACAGATATCGCATTAGTGTTCTGAATACTTATGGAGATACATTTAGTTTTGTGAAGAAACGTTTTGTTTCTGCTTCCTTCCACCTCATCTGTACGCTACTTTACAGTGGCACGTCAAATAAATTCACAATCGGATACATAGATGTTTGTGATTTGCACTGTGACGAAATGTGGCAAAATTCAAGGCTCATAAATACATTTTCCAGACACCGAGTATATGCAAAATACAACCATATATTTAAAAACAAATGTTTGATTGAGGTCACTGTAAAAGTAAACAGAAGCATGATCTTATTTTCTTTTTAGAAGAATTTATTAATTTCATGAATGCACTAGTTGATCAAAAAACTGCTTCCAAGCCAAACAAATCTGCCAGCTTCTCGAGTGGAAACAAATCAAGTGTCGGCCTTTGAGAGCCACATTGGAAATCTGGGCTTCCCACAAGTCTAAGCGTGTCGGAAATGATTTGTTTTTGGTTGCTAATTTATCTATTTGTAACATCGGGAGGATTTGTGGAATATGCCCCAAACGGGCTGGAAGTCATGCATCATAACCAAGCTTCAAATTCTCCGCATGAAAGCGTTCTTTTTAAAGAAAAAAGAAAAAAAACTTCACTTGATACTTATCCATTGCTTTACTTGCAGTTTGAGAATCAGGAATTTGTTGATGTCCCTGCGGAACTGATGCATATAAAATAACTGACGCTGCCAGTGTGGTTACATTTGAAAATGATCCCTCCTGTTGACATTTTACATCAGATATTCTGTTAGAAACAGAATCTGATTACGTTGTAAAATATCCACTCTGGGGGGGGAAAAACTTAAAAAAAACAACGGTTTGTCATGCACTTGAAACAAAGCCAGGGTATCTGTGTGCAAGTATAAGTTTATGTTCCGATGCGTGTGTGCAGTAATCATTTTTATGTGCTGATCTAAAAAAAAAAAAAAAGTTAGACAATTTGCTTTGTTTCATAATTAATCATGAGCATCTTTTGATTTTCAGTCAAAACTTCATAAGCAAGGATTTCATTTCTGTGTGACAAACATTTTGTTGGCGGCAGATGAGTAAGATTTTGGCATTATCATAAAACCAAAACTCGTATAATCATCCACTTTAAAGGCTGTTTGAGGTGCACTTTTGATCCTGAAGGCATTCTCTGTAACTTTAGCCTTCTAACAACAGCAGTGTGGTTACAATTGTATCTATTCACCTCTTCAACTATCAGGAAGTGCCATATAGTTGAACTTGTATTCTCTTGTGGAGAACCTGTTATGATATAGCTTTTATGCAATGTTACTGAGGCACGACTCAAGTATCTGAAATTATATCCCTGTGCTGCATGGAGATGGCTGATAAAATCCGGTGTGCTTCTGCTGTTTTAAAATGTGTAGCCTTGGAAAAGCATTATATCGTTGTTGTCGAGCATTTATCCACTGTATAACAAGATATGATCAGCTAATACTGCCCTCCTGTTGAGGAGACAGCATTTGGCTTTACTGCATACAAAAAAAAAAATCCTGACTAATGACGTTTAGATGCACTGTTCAATCAAACTGACCGATACCTTCCATGATTGATACACCATACCAGTGATTTAGCCCATTTTCTACAAACTAGAAATTGAGCAATTGTTTCTCAGATATAAAATGGTAGCTATCTAAAGGTTTTCTTGTGATTTATTTCTTAAACTTGGGTAAGCGCTGATGGGTTTCCCTCCATTACAAGTGAAACCCTCAAGACAAAAACTTCATGATACCATATGACTAGTTTTTAGCATCACTATGAAGTTTAAAGTTCTGGTAGAAGCACTGTTTCAGTGCTAACTTGTTTACATGCTCTGGCTAACATGCTAATCTGCAATGGAGAACATGCTTAACTATACCATTAAAAAAAAAAAACTAGCATAAAAGCAAAATTGCTACTTTGCTTTTATGTAATAGTTTGCTATGTTGCGCTTTTTAAATTAACTTAACGTTGTACATATTTTTTGTTTTGTTTTTTAGCTAGCAACTAGCTAATCAACTAGCTGTCAAGCTACAGCTAGTTAGCTGTAGCTTGACAGCTACAGCTAACTAGCTGTTAGCTACAGCTAGTAGCTGTAGCTAGTAGCTACAATTTGAGCTACACCGATTTGAGCTTTGGTGTAGCTCAAATTGCACAAATTTGAGCTACACCATTAACTTAAAATTTAAACAAATATGAGGAGTTTTGTCTTTTCATGGCTGTGTTGAAAACAATAGCGGTGCAGATTAAAAAAAAGGTTTAATTTTGCTTTGGTTCTTTTCTAAAAGGCTATGGAAGACTGGAAACTTGTTTTATGTTTTGCCTTGTAATAAATATTACAGTTAATATTTAATATTACAGTTAATATTTAGCTGTAAACATTTCCTGACAACTCCTTCGGACTTCTCAAGCATGGTGTTAAACTTCTACCACCTCCTAATACAGCCTATTTATGTGATATTGACACAAAATCAGCAGAATCATACCTTCTGGACATGTTTGTTTTCTATTACATTGCTACACTCTCCAGTAAATGCTGTATAGAATTATATTTTCTACCCACTCAGATAAGAATCACCTTTGTTGATTTTCTTAAGTTTCCTGGCTTTACATACAGCTGTCTATTAAAGACTACCTCCTTTCTACCAAAGATGTCATAGTGCCAGTACCAGTGTGTACTCAGTCTTGCCTTAAAGTGTATTTTTAATTAGTCTGAATATCATATAGACTGAAAGTTTTGCGCTTTATCATGTAAACCTGCTCTTATCTGCCCCATTGCCCATGCCACTAATACACCAAATGACACTAAAACAAGCTTTCTAGTGTTGTGTTAATCCCTCAAATTTACTACAAGTAGACAGAGACATTGGACATTGCAGATTACAGATGTCTCTTGACAGGATTTACTTTATTCTCAAAAATGTAATTTTCAAGTTATGTGTAGTGTAGATATTTGCTGATAAGTCTTACTTTATGCAATTAACTTTAATTAAGCCCTGCTTCGTAGTGCAGTAAGGTGACACTTCATGTCATCCCAATAAGCCTGTATTGATTAGTGCTGTTTTTGTCCAAATGAAATTACTCCCTATGTTCTGGACAATTCAGTTTCCTCCGTTTCCTTTGACGTGACGAGATACGTCTCTGAGAAGAACCTCTTAAGTCTCGATGTCTATCTCTACGTGCATGCGGAGTAGTTTGCTGAAAGGCTACATTAATCTTAGCTTGTTTTTTTTTTTTTCATGTTTTGATATGACTAACCTATCAAAACGTTCTAGTGCTGTTGTAGTTAATTGTGTGCAGATAGAATTAAAAAAGCTTGCTCTCCTGCTTGGAGCCTTTCTTTGAACATTTTAAAATAAAAAACAATGACTTGTGTTTTGACTGCTCTCTGTAAACGCGTCTTCTGAGGAGCAGCATCTGACACAGACGCTGGAAGCTGCACAAATCAAAATAGTCTTTCACTATGGACATCATGATCAAGGGTGAAAATGTACATTTTATGGTGAAAGAAAAAATAACTAGCTTCCACAAAATAGCTTGGGCAACTTATAGTAAATTTAGCAAACCGCGTGCAAAAATAGGCTAGAATTTTAAGGAATTGCACAAATTTGAGCTACACCATTAACTTAAAATTTAAACAAATATGAGGAGTTTGGACAGGAACTCTGTTATAGATAATTTAATGTCTTAATATGACAAAGTATCATTCGAACGCTGACATTTGACCTTGACATGTTTTTGATGTTCATCTTATTCCCAACTACCGTGAAACCACAGGCTCTTGTCAACTTGCCTCCACAACACTTCCACATATAACAGACTGTTTTTGATTAAATACTATCCAAACAAATTCTATATTTAAAAAAAATTGTCAATTTATATTCTTCCATGTAGGAATAATAAACAAGACTCACATTCAGTACATTTAAAATAAAGTACGTACAAGTTGTAGGTATTGGGCTAAGAATGCTGGCATGGTTTGTCAAGTCATTTTTGGCAGGAAAACGATGTATTTATTAAATTAGTTTAGCTAAAATCAGATGCTGTCACCTCAGGAACAATATAAACTCAGTGTGGTATAAAATGTATCTGATTCTGTTGGTGCTCTCTATACAGATCATGTGGGTTTGCCTTCTTCCTTCTGGAATTTTGACGACTGCTTTGTGGATCGTTTTGTTTGCTTTCTGAGTTTTTTTGGGGGGGTTTTATCAATGTCTATTGTGCCATTTTATTCTTAGAGAATATTCTTGATGGATGGAGCCATCAAGTCACTCCCTGTGTGACTCAGCTTTGGCACTCGTGGACAAAGAGTCTCCGGCAACTGTACTTACGTTGTGGAGGTTGTTTCGAAAAAGAACATGTAAATCAAATGGGGGGGCGAGGGGTAAATGAACAAATTGAACATCCCGGGAGAGAAAAGTTGATGTCAAATGAGGTATATTCATAATAAAATTTTGCCATTACTCTGTTTTCTTCTTAAGTTTATACTTGTGTGTGTGTGTGATTGTTTCCACAGCAGATTTTTTTGTTACTTTAATCACATTTTGAATACACTTTTTTTCCATCCGAGCATGTGAGCGCGTGATAGAATGTCACAACAAAGAAGCTGGCACCGCAGCATCACTTGGCAACGACCTGTAAATTTACTGTAATTCCCGTTTTCCATGTTGACCAAATCGTGGCTCCGTCATTAACGCAGTTCGCTTCACACTTGTACCTGAAACCAGCTGCGTCTTAAGTCTGCAGTGTCCTGGAGCTGCCGGGTTTTTGGGGGGTTTTTTAACTGCCCCCAAAAGACAAACCTTTCACTCATTTTGCTCTTTATTACGCACATTAAACTTACCCTGGTTCACGAGGATAACCGGAAATTCTTACGGCGCTTTGGGAGATTCTGAACGAGACCAATTTTGATGTCATTAGTGTTCATTTTTAATGAAAAGGGTCTTTCTTGCCGGTAGCCCGGGAGCTAAATGACTGCACTGGGACCGACGGTTTAAAATTGCGGCACCGTGTAAAAGTTTTCATACCCCTTGAACTTATTCACGTTTTGTCACTTCGTTAAGTACGGACTTCCTGCGCTGCATTTTACTCGGGTGTCCTGTTACCAATACAAAGTAGTCTGTAAAAATAGTTCATAGTTTTCAAAAGGATGCTAAGTTCAAAATCCAAGAAGCCATTTCGACTCAGTTTCCGAGTAAATATTTTGTAGAAACAACTCAACTCACCGGTTTCCGTGAAGAAATGCACACCGGATGCCACGATGCCCCACCACGTGGGGAAGGGGAAGCTTATGATGATGAGCAGCACTGGTTTTCAACCAGATGTGGTGTTTGTATTTAGGCAGAGGAGTTGCATTTTTATGTCATCTAAGCCAAAGCATCTTCATACACACATTGCGTTATCCCCTGCATGACCCGAGGCAAACTGCCAATAGGAATTTTTATCACTTTGTGTGAACAGCAGCTCTCTCCTCACCACTTTTCCACGAAGGTCATATTTCTCAAAGCAGTGGATCTCTGCAGCTCCTCCTGAGTTACCAACAGTTTGCCAGCTGCTCATGTGAATGTTTTTCTTGTTCAGCCCGTTTTACCATGTGTGACTATCAGTTTGGTCTCCTTTCGAGTAAAAGTCGCTGGATTTGCTGGTCTTATTTACTATTAAATTAAAAAGAATTTTAAAAAAATACAGGGTCACAAAAAGATGAATTTGAGTTCTACCATTTTTTGGGAGATTTCAATTGGTCATTACAATTTTTTTTAACTCCATTTATAGCAACCGCCTGTGCTGGCAGGCAAAAATCTAATACCACTGTTGAATTTTGCTTGGAGTTCGCACGAAATCAGTCCAGGAACCATAAATGGCCACCTGGCTGCACTTTGGACACCCTTGGTCTATAAAAAAAGTACATATTGAAAGAGAATACAAACCCCAAATCTATTTCAAAACATCTGTTCAAGCATAGTTTTTTTTTTTTTGCAATCTGTTTTTTGTTGTTGTTTATTTCTTTGCATTCTGTTTCTTTGAGTTAATACGGGCATAAAATTTATCATCACGCTCAAGTCATATTTCCTTGTGACAGCACCCTGTCTAGCTCACATTCCCTGACCCCTTTCCTCCTCAGACTCTTCCCTTCCGAAAGTGTTTTTCCTTGTCTGTCACGGATGAGCTGCGATGTCAACAGCCCACGGAGGATTTCCTGCCAGCAGCTCTGTGTCTTGCGTCTGGCAACAAGATGACCCTGTTGGTTTACACTGAGAGGTCAGTTGTGTTGTGTTTTTGATTGTTATCCAAAGACTGTGGGCTCGCGTCCCGGCGCATCGAGCCCCCCCAGCCCCACAAGTACGCAGCCTGCAGAGTAAATAAGAGCGGTTTGTTGTGCAAGTAATTACGTTTCAAAGCATTAACCGTTCTCTCATTACACCGGCAGGTTTATTTGCGCAAAGACGGGCTTTCCAATCAGTAGAAACGGCGTCACTGGAAAACCATGAAGGACTTTATAAATCAGGAACCTGAAATCTCTCTGGTGAAATGCGGCGTTCCTTATTTTCCTCCCTCTCCTTAGCTCGTGCCTTTCATTCTTTGCTACCCGAGATGAAGAAGATATACTTTCTCTCCGCTCTCCCTTCCTGCTCTGTGAAAGCGATCTGTTGGTGGCGACTACCTTTAGTTTATCAAAGAGCGCGTTTGTCCCCATGTGGAACCTGTTTCGTGTCTGCACAGAGTCTGCATTTGTGCACAAGTGAAACAAACCCGGTTTACTTTTCCGCAGAAGTCGCCAAGAAAGATTCCTAGATGTTTCCTGGGAGAGAGATGGAGAGAGAGAGAGGGGGGGGGGGAAAGGGAGGACGATTTTTTGTGGGGTTAAGTTTAGAAGAAAACAGACAACCTCGAGATAGAATAAGACCACCAAGGCATTGTTGAGGTTTCCTTTTGTTTCTGCATCATTTCCACGTCGACTCCTCTTCAGCTCTTCCGTGTAATTTTAAAGGTCTGACTTTGGGGCTCGGGAGAGAAATGTGCAACCACCCTAAACCGCAATGAAGTGAACCACTTTTATTTAACTCTTCCTAAAGGTGCTCTCTTTCTTGACTGCTCTGATTTCTTCCTTCTGCTTAACAGGCACTAAAGAGGCTGCGGATATGATCAGCGGTTTTTTTTTTCTACGCCTTTCATTCAGAAGGTCTCTGCCCTCAGGGCTCAGCGGCATCCAACTCTTGGCATGTTCAGACATGCGATAATGATGGTGGATATTAAAGTAGGAGTTCAGCTTTCTTTCATCTAGCCTAAATAGCTCCTGGTTGTTGGGTTCGGTTTTGTTGTCCAATCCTTAACAAGAAAATCCCTTTGACTACACTTTGGTTTATGTAAAACGAGAAACAATATCCGGCCTTATTTATCAGTTTTAATCTGTCATCGTAATGTGCTACACATGTAGTTTCTCTACCGTCGTTCGACCCTAATATAGAGGAAAACTGCAGCAAATGGAGGCAATTTCAATGCTCTGTCCTGTTCGATGTTGTGGATTCGTCTTTTTCTCTAGACTATTTCATTCTAGGACTGGTTTTTTTATCCATAAGTGAGGAAAATTGTTTCCCACTGATGGAAAATAGCCCGCAACTTTTAGCTATTCTTAGTCACCCTCAATTTTCCATTAAAAGAGGTATCAATTTTTATTTTTTTTTTGTCTAACGGATGCCTGCTTTTGAAGGCGGTTTGAGGATCTGATCAGGAGGATTTTTGGGTTCTTCCCTTTGGAAGCTTTCCGGACAGAACTCACTGGTCGGGATTTATATCCCTGCTGTGCTAAAACCCCCTTGAGAACCTGCTGGATGAGCTGGAGGACATCCTTAGTCTTTTTTCTGAAATTCTAACCTCAAATAAGTAAGCGGGTTTTTATTTGAATTGATGTCATTTATTAGGAAAATTTGTGAGGTGGGCAGGCAAAAATCTGTCAGTTTTATGAAAACCCAATCTACTAGAAACCATGTGAAAACTAAAAACAATACTCTTGTGTGCGAGTATTTTTAACAGGTAACTTACCAAGTTTTTATGTAGTTCTTTTTAACCTTATTAGTGGTTTTCCCCTTATCTAACCAGGTTGTGTCCCACTGAAATTAAAAAACTTATTTTCCAAAGGAGACCTGCCTGATGAGCAACATAAGATTTTCCCATAAATGGGAAATGTTAGAGCTAAAAAATAAAAGAAAACAGTAAAATTTACAAGACATGATTGAAGTTTCCTAGTAGACTATTAAAAAAGTGCATCAATAACCTCAAATACTTATAATTTGGATTTCCAAAAGTTCAGTTTGGTTGTTTTCCAGGTAAGTCGCTGCTTGTTCCATATAAAAGGAGCAGAGTGGCCCAGAGCCTCTTTACCAGTCAAAGTCTCTCTCATATTTCCAAAACAGCTTAGACTCCAAATGTCCTCCACCTGCTTTATCACGTCTGTCTGACTTTGTACTCCGTTTGGGAACTGTGTCACTTCGTGACTCACCTGTTGGTCATTAATGTGCTTGCTTTGTTGTAACTGCTGCAGTCTGGTAGCATTTGCTTTTCGTGCTCCTTTCATGTTTTTTGGCCGAGGAGAAAGTGAAGCTCAGGTGGAGATCCCAGCTGTCTCAGAGAAAACAGAGGACTAAGCGCAGCAGATGTATTTACTTATGCTACACAGAAGGTCGTGCTAATGTTTTTGTGTGTGTGTGCGTGCGTGCGTGTGTGTGTTCCTATACCTGTACACAGAACCTCCATCCTTTTTACATTAGACCCATCGGGAGCAATTGTTGCAGAAAACCTTTGTGTCATATGAACAAAGCATGCAGTTAGTTAATGTCTTGATAGCATTTAGGACTCAACCAGTTGGCTTGTAAATATAAAATGATATTTGTGGAGACTTACCAACCTAAAGTTGAGTATTTACTGTAATTCTTTAAGTTTGTTTTTTTAACCTCCCTTGTAATACTTTTACCCTCCCACATTCTTAGAGCGATACTTTGGAGGACAACTGTCATGATTTAGTTATTTTGGGATTTTCTGTGTTTAGTCCTGTTTCCCTGAGTCTGTGTTTTCCTGTCGGCCCTTGATTGTTCCCAGGTGTGTCTCGTTCCCTTGATTACCCTGTGTGTATTTAAGTCCACCTGTTGTCTCTATCTCTTGTCTGGTCCTTGTCAAACGTATGTTGTATGTCACTTGTCTGCCTGCCACTTTACAGTAGAACTGTAAAGTCCTGTGTTGGTTTAGCTCTCGTTTTCAGTCCTTAGTTTTTCAGTTGCTACCGGTAATTAGCTGTGTGCTAACTCTCTGCCGTGTTCCCTGTTCTGGACTGTTGAGCTCTCTTCATTAAATCCATCATCATCTTTATCACAACCTGGGTCTCTGCGTTTCTCCTCACCACCTCGCAACCACCACACCTGACAACAACAGGGAAGGGATGGGGGTGTCCCGTCAGCCTGTCAGTTCACGCAACCACACACACACACACAAAAAAAAAACCTTGTCAAAGCCCACGCAGGGTCAGTGCGACCTTGCCGAGACCGCGCACAGAATAAAAAGCCTTTCCATTGTATCCCGTCTCTTAGGGCTGTTGGAGGGTTAAATATGGGTGAAAGTTTAATAACCATTTGCTATTTAATGAAACTCGGCATGCTCGATTATCTTTCTAATCTTGAATAGTGGCAACACTAAGATTTGCTCAGGCTGAAATGTACTGGTTTATAGTTGGGATTTAATGAATGGAATATAGATCAAAATAAAGATCAGACAAATCTGATTGTTTTGAACGGTGAAATCTGTTGCATATAACCCAAAGTGTTGCTTTCTCAGGAAACAGAACAACTAATCTGCTTGTTTACATCACACGAGCCAGTTCTGGAAAGGAAACGATCTCTTTTTAGATAAGCGTAGATTCCAAACTCAGCAGCGTGATGCAGCATTAATCAGTCATGCAAAATGATTATCCGTGACTCACCGGCTGACTGTCTTTGTGACCAGCAGACAAAACAGATAAATTCGTCCTGAGAGTGGCAAATAATGAGTCACTTTGCTGCACCGGCCAACGTAGGACTTTTATGTGCTGGCACTGCTCAGAGACTCCTAGCAAATAGATACAGCTGAAGTTACGTAACAGTCGGGTCGACAGCTTAGCGCTGGTGGACTGTGAGTTATTTCCTGTGCTGTGAGCCACAGGTGTCTGATCAGAGAAGTCAGTCAGCACATTTTAACCATGTGTAATAACATGGTGATTAAGCTCTGAAGTCTGACAAAAAATAAAAATTTAAGCTCTTTAAAGATCCTCTGACACGCCAGGCTTCATCCACCGCGGCCAAATTAACTTACAGCTGCATCGCAAAGAGGGATGCTGTACGCAGACGCCGATATTCCTACAAAGCCCACACACTCGCACATTCTGTACCTAACGGAGATAAACAAACTTGTAAATCCTCAGATGTACACCTACAGAAGAGCCCCACGCGCAGAGCCACACACAAATTACAAGGACAACAACAAGGAACTACAGAGGATGTCGGGATCAAAGAGTTGGCATGTGGTGGAGCTTGACAGCAGTGGGTTGCACCGGGGTAATTTAATGCAGAGCGAGTGCAAATGAGTGTTAATCAGTGTATAATAAGAGCAGGGTGCACAATCTTGATGTTGGCTGCAAATGCTGACATCAACCTTAAGGAATCGGAGCATTCAGAAACGCAGAGCTCACTCCATTGTGTTTCAGATTGAGTATCTTCTGTAATAATTTAACTCAACTTCACTTTTGTATTTAGTTCCAAGTGTTTTGATAAGAAAAGTGTGAAAGAAAACTATCCTTTATTCAGACTGATTATTTCAGCCATGACATTTTAGACAGCGGGAGCATCTTGGACAACTTTTATTATCCCCAGATGTCTTGCATATCTTCGTGTGACTTAAGTTACGATCTCTAGACAAAACTCCCTGCTAGTTGTGAACCTGATGTTTGTTTTCATGTCAGCCACAAACCTTAAAGCGCTTTTATGGAGTCTGTCTGTAAAAGACCAACAAATAAATAAAAAAAGAGAAAATTGGGAATTGGGAAGACTATTAAGTCGCTACTAATACCCCTAAGCTGCATTTTACCTTCAATGTATTATCCACATCATGAAACACGGCAGTGGGGAGGCTTTTCTTAAGCAGGAGCAAGAAGTTTGTCAGAGTTTAGAGGAAGATGGATGTAGCGAACGCTCGGTTCAAGACGAAAACTTCTTTCAGAGCAGTATACACACATGCAGTTGAATTGCTTAAATTGGACCGTGTGTTGCAATATCCCAATCAAAGTCCAGACCTACAAATAAAATGATGTGCCAAGACTTGAAAATTGACGCCCACTGACATCAATTTTTTTGTGCGAAATGTTCCTACCAAAAGCGATGTGATTATTTCAGACAAAAAAAAAAAGTTAAACCTTATGCCAGGCTAGTCCTTTAAAACCTACGAAACAAACTCGACGTGTTTGAAAGAATTTTGAAATAAATTCCTTGTGCTGATGTGTGATTAAATTTTTCTCTGAAACAAGAGTCCGAGGGTGCAGCAGCATCTAACCTTGTGTAGATGTTGCCCACAGGTTTTGTCCCACTCGGTAAGTTTGTTTATCCATGTTCCCCGCAAGGTTGTGTGTTCGGAGGTCAAACTTTGGTCTGCTTAATTTGCCACAGATGAAACCCGAGTCCATTCCAGGGGACCGATACAAGTAAACATTTCAAAGCTGCAGGAAATCTATTAGCACCTGGTGGGACTCCCCACATGCTCCACTCCATCCTATTCCCTCCTGCCGCCCCCCTACTCTATCCCTGTCCCCACCCTAGTTAATAAAGCGCCACAAGACCAACGCACTCCTGCTGTGCCTCTAAAAGTGGGGGATTAGCGAGTGTGTGTGTGTGTGTGTGTGTGCGTGTGTGTGTGTGTGTGTGTGCACACGTGCCGGAACACCGGCCTTTTTCTTGTGTGTCGAGGTGTGCATTTACGCCTGCACAGTATGTAGCCCTCGGTGTGTGTGCATGTAATATATCTGGACCTGTCCTTTTGACACACGTGCAGCCAGTTAGCACTGAATGAGGTGCCAGACGAGCGTGCGGCAGCTGCCACACTAACAACAACACCCCATGATCCCATCGCAGAATGCTGCCGTGACTTTGGTACAGTTCATTTACTTTACCTAATTGCTTCCACAATTGCAGTGTGTATTTTTTTTTTAACTGTTGGATGCGTTTTTTGGCATCAGCATTGAAGTACAACTTGTTGCATGCTAATAGATTTTGATTCCCAATTCAAATCACATAATTTCCAGTAGCATTTTTATACATACATTTATAAAAAGCTTAAGCTTGTAACTTTTATTTGAAAAATCAATGAATATCAATATTCATTTAGTATTAAGCAGTCAGCAATTTTCGGGAAGCAGCCTTCAAGAAAACTGCTCATATCTTCGAATTTCTTCCTAGTCAAGTTTGTCAGTCATGCAACGCAAACTTGTCAGGAGTTTGGACACATCCAGTGCAGTTAAAACCCAATTTCGCAGAGATTGGATAACCAGTCCAACAGAAGCCTCACAATTGTCTGTCTCAACAGTGAAAGAACAAAAGCACGGGCCTCGTTCCACCAGTCCAACTGCATTCTTCATGCACATGCATGTGCTGCATACCAGGTGCCATCAGTTTCATCAGAGAAGTACATGCATTCACTTTGCACACAGTGTCACACAAAGACAATCAAGAACACTGGAACTGGGAATATTCAGTTCTATGTGTTTGTGTTAATTAATGTGACGTTTGGATATTTTGTAGCTTCTAAAGTTGGTAAAAGTTTGGATTCTGTTTTTATTTCACTACAGACCAATCCAAATAGCAAACGTTCTGATTTAGGAAGTTTGGTTTCCAGGGAATTAGTCTCGATTAACTGTGCATGTTTCTCCGCCTGCTGTGAAAAATTCTGATCATCTAAGTCAGTTGTGTCCGAGTGTTTGGGCAGTCCTCCGAGCCATGCTCTTCTGCTCATCGACTGGCCTGCTAGCTTGTGTTAAGGACCCAGCCTAATTGGATTTATGTGCGGGAATGTTTTGCAAAGCCACACTTGTGAAATACCTCCACATCTGCTGCCCATTAGCGGTGGACATAACACACAACAGAAAGGGAAAAGCCCCCAACGCCTTGATTCATGTGACCGCTGCCCTGCTTTTATTGCAGCAGAGGAAGAGGGCTCGTGGCATTGTTTCAGCACAGCAATCACAACCTTATCTTTTTCTCCCATGCTATCAGTTTCATTATCATTATTTATTTTTTTTTTGGATGATTCTTAAATCCCCTAGTTCACGCGTTATCTCTTTATGACTCCCTTTATGCTAAAAACTGCTAGTGTTTCCACAGCTCTTGTAATTTCTCTCCAGGTACAGCCATTTCGTCTACGGAGGTTTGCTGGATCTCTTTCATCTCTTGCCTTTCGGTCCTAAGAACACTCTTGTCGAATCCATTTTCCCTAATCTTTCCAACAGGATTTATTTTCCATCTGCTAAGTCAGCAGAAAGTCAGGTCTTATTCTTTGTGTTCTCGTGCCCAGCATTTGGACAGTCATTTATCTACGTCAGTGCGACTTCCATCGTGAAACCCTTTCCCTTGTCACTCCCCAAGGCGAGGACGTCCTCCTGTTTCATCCTTCAGTAGGCACAAGGAGAGTCTAGCAAGGGGGTCCGACAACCCCGTCGACCCCTCATCTGTCATCTGCCAGGGGAAAAGCACCCACCTAATTGGGGGGAAACCACTGAGGGGTTGGAGGGCTGGTGTGGAGGTTGTTATTCTTGTGTTGGAGGGGTCAGAGGTGAAAAAGGGGAGATCACACCAGTGATTAGCCTCCTTCATGTGCAGGAGTGGAGGGACGCATGGACAGGGAGAGTGTTTGTTGGGCAGCTTGGGGTGAAAAGCAATTAAAAGGAAATGGGTTGAATTTAGCTTTTAGGATCATCAGACCTGTTAATGTCTGTGCACTGGGTCAAGGTGTTGCACACTGGCAGACCAACACTTGTGGTTAGAATGGTAAAAAAGTCACAATGGTTTCAGTCAAATATTTTAAGTGTGCATGATCAAAAGCAGCTCATATAGGAACTCCGTGGTGCCTCAGTTGTTTGAAATATGTGATTTTACTTCTTTAGCCACAGCCTCCAAAGCGCTCATATCATCAGTAATGAGAGTCCATCAGTTTAAATCCCACACATGTTGGCAGCTCAATATAAGGAACGAGTCAGAAAATAAGTCCGTGTTTGGGGAATTCTGTCAGGTTTTGGCCACAGGAGGAGATGCTTTTCACAAACCGCTTTTCCTCCCTCCAAACCATCCACCTGATGATGACCCATCTCCACAGGTCTTCCCACCTCCGCCTTCTCACAGTTTCTGTCCACACCTCTTTCCGTGGTTCCTGAGCCACGAAATAAATGTGGGGGAGTGACGAGAGCAAAAAAAGAAAGTGAAACGCAAAGGATCCAGGTTTTAGACAGAGTAAATCCATGCACAGTATCCCAGAAAGTATGACTTTCTCTTTAAAAAAAATATGAAAGTGCAACCAACAGCATAACTAACACAGAGATACCAGAGATTACAAAATTTGTTTACTGCAAGCCTGGCAGGTACAACTATAGGAAGCTGTAGTGCTTACTCTGCTCTACAGAGGTGAAATTATAAGTATATGGAACGTCATCAGTGTAGAAGCCATTAAATAACTGTGCTTATACCTGGCACTGTGATGTTAGATGATGAAGTTATGTGACAATCCTGGGCAGAGAGATTTACTCAGCAATCCAACACTACAAAATAGATTGTGAAAGATGGCAACAGCTCAAAGCACACCAGCAAAATAACGCAAAAGGTCATGAAGAGTGGAAAATATGAAAACTGTGACGTGGCCAAGTATACCGCCTCATGTAAATCTAACAAAACAAAAAAGCGCAAGCGTGCAAACTGTCCCCTGTAGCAAAGCACAGCTGAAACCACTCTACATGAACTTTATAAAAGGCTGGATCCTCCAAGAGAGAGAAATCTTTGTTTTTACAAAGGATTTAAAAGCTGTCTTTAAATGTAAATCTAAGAATGATTCCTGGTGGAGAGGGCTGTGCTTTTAATATAACGTGACGGATCAAAAAGGCGAATACCCGGCAGCTAAACATATGCAGATAGTCCGATTCAGATCTACCCAAGACGGATCAGTTGAATTAGTTTCATTCTACTTCATTGTCAGTCGATGCCTTAAGGTATTCTCAGTCTAGAAGGGGTAACATAGTCATGTGTGTCTTGGAGTTTATTCTAAATGGGAAATCTCCGGAGGACCCAGACGTCATCCCAATCTTGCCGCTGTTGAATTTCTTCCTCTATACACTGATACTGATAGTGTTATTTTGTCAATGGAACTAAGGTGTGTTGTTTTGATTGGACGGAGGAGTCCCCAACTCGCTCTTTGATCAATAACAAAAGGAACTCGTAAAGAAACTTTTGAAGAAGCTGAGCCTTATTTTACTTGAAGGTAAGTTAACTGCATCGATTATACATCGAACCGGTAATTATAATAACATATTGATCCCAGGCATCACAGGGCTACCAAACGTCGCATGATTTAATTAACAACGTTGAGAAATGATTGACAGTTTGGAATCGTCTGCAACGGTCCTGGTCTGAGTACAATAAATCATGGAAGTTAATACTCCCTTTGGTTTGAACGAGCTCTTCTACTTCCAACATCGTCTCCCTAGATGCATAATCAGCTGTCAGACCTAACTTATTTACCTAGTGCTTTTTAAGCACTTGGGACAGGGCGAGGTGTAATTCAAAAGGTACCAAACTACAAAAACTTACTCCAAGACCGTTTTTTTCCCCCCCGAGCGTCTGGATTTCTTCTTTCCGCTGACACTGATTGACGTTGCGAGCGTGATGTGTGCATGGTGGACCGTGCAGCTACGTGCCTGTTGCCAGGGTTTAGAACCTTAAATTTGCAGCCCCAAGAGTACTCACACACACACGCGCGCACACACACATTATGTCCACATGCACCTCTACACCTGCTTGTCCACTTCTGCACACACCAAAGGGAGGTTAAAAAAAAAAGACCCAAGAAAAAACCAGAAATGACCTGCACGCGTCATAATGAGAGCGGGCCGGGTGTCTGGCATTTACCTCAAACCATTTCGTTTTCCCGCTGCTCTCTCTGGAGAGCTTTAAGTCCACCGCCCGTTAACGGCTGAAGTGTGGATTTCCTGTCAAATAAGGGTTAGAGCCCAACAAAAGTCCCCTACTCTAGTACCTAAACGGGATCATTTACAGCTGCCCCACTTAAACACACACACACTTCATGTCTTACAATGTCCCAAATGGGATGTATACCAGGTCTGTAGTGCTCAATGTTGTCTTTGTAGTGAGCATATTGAGCCTTTATGGTACTTTTAAACTCCAGTATCAGTGTAACATCCCTATAATAAAGGTATTGTAAATTTCTGTGATGCAGTGGACTTTATCCAGTCGTATCCTTTAAACTGCATCCTGTAAAAATGGCTTTATAAGGTCAGCCTCAAACGTTCCACTGGAATATGCCATGAACAGACTCTTGGCACCGATTCTTCCCTCATAACCTGTTTATGCTTTGAGGACTGTTCGACCAGGACAAACATTCCCCCCAGTCTCTGACAGATATTTTTCATCCCTCTCAAGATTGGGTTTTCATGAGAGTCGTCGGCTCTTTTTGTAGCAGTGTATCACCAAACTGGGTCTGGGTAACAGGGTCTCATGTTTTTCACTTTGGGCAGATTTTTGATCTCGGGCTGTTGGGATTGATTGTGTCTGTGCGCAGCAATTTCATGTCTCGCCACATATTCTCTTTTAGATTTTGGTCTGGGGGCTAAAATGAACTGGTTGTATGTGGGATGGCTGGGTTTAGTATAGACATAAGGTGAGATGCTTCATTATATGGGGTGATCAGATCAGAGAACTACAGGTTAGGTTCACGGGCCGATGTTCTACAGCTTTTAGATGTTTCCCTGGTCCAACAGTCTTGAATAAAATAGCTGAACCACCTCCTCTGTGAATTCAAATTCTCCAAAGTCCTGCTAATGATCTTAAATATTTCGCTCAGGTGTGATGAAGCAGGTGAATACCCCAGGGTTACGGTTTTATCTTCCTGCGAGGGTTTCTGAATCTCTGGGAGGGGACCCTGAGACAAACCCAGAAATCACTGGAAGTTAAGTGTACATCAGTTCTGGCCTGGAACGCCTTGGATCACAAGAGTAAGATCACACTGTTCCTAGGCAGAGTAATGTCTGAGCTTCCCTCCTGGGTTCATGGCCTGATCTTATAAATGGGAGAATATTTCACCAAAAAGGTGTGGAGGAAACTAATGAATAAAATATAGAATGCGATAGCCGCACTGTTCTGTGATGGATTTCTGTTCCTGTGACAGAGGCGAAGGGAGGGAATGTGCATCCCTGGGTAAAAATATTTTTTCCAGGGGTGAGAATTTACAGCTTAACAAGACAATGACCTCGAGAATATTAACTCATTCCTCTATTTTCCATGCCTCATTTGTCTTATGCAGGGGCTTCTTCCAGCTGCCTTTAGCTATAGGTGTGATCTAATCCGGACGGTGTCGGATTTTAACGTGGCACCACCCGCGATCTAACCTGGATGGTTAGATCCAACTGAATGTTTAAATTGCTTTAGAAAAGCACAGAGTGGTCCTGCACACGCTCTGCCATTATCCCAGGGTATTGTTTAACATTCATCACTTTGTCACTTTAGTTGTGCTTAAACGTGGAGAACTTGGAGATGACTTCAAATGTCTCCTGGAGGCAAGAGAGTGACCTATAAACAGCATCAAGTTTTGTATAAACAGCATCACTTCTGTAAATCTGCACCTAGAACCATGACTTGACATCGGTTAAGTTTTTGATGCATTTTCATATTACTCTTCAGATCCTTTACCTCTGATAAAGGGGAAAAAAGCCGCTAGACGCTATGTAGTGCACCGTTTAATGAATGAGAGGCCAAACCTAACGCGGGGATGGTTAATGCTTGGATTGGATGATGATGATCGGCCCTCTGAGTCAGAAAGTTTCCCATATTTTCTATGTATTTTCAGTTGAAACGCTCAAGCCTCACGTCAGTCTGATTGATTGAAGCTTTATCAAAACCAGGATCCCATAGATTTCTTTGTTTGTTTCAGTTGGCAAGAGTTTCGTGTCGAGCTCTGGCAAAGCCGTTCAGTGTGTTCTAGGACCTCTCGCTGAGCTACGTCTGCTTGTTTTGCCAATCCATTATGTCTGCGATCCCTCTCTGGTTCTGCTTTAGATATTGTGAAACTAGCCGATTCTCTGAGGACGCAATCAATACTTTAGACCAAGTGCTCTTCTGGCGCGCCATGTAAAGAATCCCATCTGTCTTTTCAGCTGAGCCAAAGGGAGGATCAGTGAGGAGACACACCAGAGAACCTTGTCAAAAAGATCCCGTCTGATGATAATAGGCCTAGCACCGATCAACATCATTATCTTCACAACTTCTTTCTTCTTTATCAGGCCTAACAAAGCCAAATTACGCGCAGGCTTCCGATTGTTGTTGGATCATGAGAGGTCTTTGCCATCAATAAACTCTTACAAGACAACTTTACAACTTGTCATCTTTGCTGCAGTCCAACAAGGTGAATGAGACTAAACCATGCAACTTTAAAGCATTTTAAAAGCAGGAGTGGAATATGCAACATTCTATTTATTGTATTTTTTTTTTGTCACTCACATAGGGTCAATTTATTAATATATATAAGTGTATAATATTCCCAACTCTCTTTCCTGGAGTGAAGTGGAAGGTTTTTCCTCACTTTCTCACTTTCACTTTCCTGAGATAAATCTTACTATGTCTGATTCATGGATGTGCAGTCGACAAATCTGCAGCAACTGTGTGATATTAAAGGCCAAGACCACAGGATGTTTGAGAACTTGTTAAATCTACGCCACAAAAAAAGTTAAGATGGTTCTGAAAGCAATACGAGTCCAACTTGATACCAGCAAGGTGTAATTAAGCGACGCTGAGTGTATATTTAACTATATTAGAATTTATAGAATTTAAAATTTTAGACAAAAATATATATATATATATTTTTAAAAGTGTTTACACTCGACCCAGAAAAAACCCCACTTAAAAATAAATCACGTTCAGCCTTCTGAGTGTATGTAAAGTTCAGACCGGAACTGTCATCAGATTTTGCAAAAGTTGCGGGGGGAAAAAAATAAATAAAAAAATAAAAATAAAATAGATTTGGTTTTATTTTGAAAATATCTAACGGAAACAGCGTGAAAACTTTGACAGCGGTGAGGCAAAGAGGAAGGCATGGTGCGGGTGGGGGGTGCTTACAAACTTTTGGCGAAAAAGGGGTTGAACCGAGGACGTGTGTGGCTTCTGAGGGGGAAAAGTAGCATCCGTGTGAGGAAGGCGAGTCTCCTGCAGATCATCAGTCTCTCTGTGGACTTGAACCGCCAGCCGTGTCAGTCGCTCTGCTGATCCGGATTCTACTCTGATCCCTAAAGTCTGGACCCGACCATGAGTGCAAACGTGTGGATTTACCAGGTTTTGGTGTGCGTTATGGTGATTTGTGTGCATACAGGTAAGAATTTGTGGAGCTTGGATTCTGTTGGATGTTAGACTTGCTTTTAAAGTTAGAAAAGCAACAAGAAAAAAAATAACATAAAAAAATAGATGGCATGAAGGACATTTTTAATTTCACATTCAAGGCTTAAATGTACAAAAAAATTCCAATATTTGGCTAAAAATTCTAATATCTGAAAGTTGCTCATTATTTTCCTTTGAAAATGGAAGAAGCGGTCTTTTTTTAACTGTAAAATTTTACTTCAAATTAAACTGAGCAGCTACTAATTCAAGATGTTTCAACTATCAAATTCTCTAACATTTCAATTTGCAAAAAAAAAAGAAAAAAAACTTTAACTGCAAACAAATTGTCACATCAGCTGATTTTACAACTTTCCCCTCAAAGATTATTTTTTTTAAACAGTTCATTAAACAGTCTGACACTGAGCTGCAGAGAAAGATGCCTGGAACATGTTGTGATTTATCACTGCACCCGCCTTTAATTAAATGTATCCAAATGAGCCGGGTGTAAATTACTGGCTATCTGAACGCTTGTCCCGGCTCACATCTGTCCAGCCAAAAAGGTCAACAAGTAAAGCACTGTGTCTGTAGTTACCACCTCCAGGGGTGTTGACCCTGACCTTTGACCACACCAGAGGTGGGAACAGTAAAAATGTGCACCCAGGACCGGGGTGTTTGTGCATCTAGATATAAAAGATGTGTGAAACAGAGCAAGACGCAAGGCATTACAAAGCAGGGAGTGAGCGAGTGTGTGTGTGTGTGTGTGTGTGTGTGTGTGTGTGTGTGTGTGTGTGTGTGTGTGTGTGTGGTGGACTGGGGTGGAAGGGGGGCTAACATCTGGCTGCTCGATACTCCAGCACATTTGCACCCTCCAAAACAGATGTATTGTCTGCTTAATTCCCAGACAGAGCCTCTAACCTGCTTCTTTCCTGTTTTTCTTGTATGGCAACGCGCCTGGAAAAGTGAACGCTTTTGAAACGGCCACAAAAATGCTGTCATCCATGGAGGCAAATCATTTCTTCAACGTAGGCGAATTGATGTACGCCGCGCATTGGTGAAACACGGTGGTGGAGCCACCATGCTGCGGTTCAGGGGAGCCGATCACACGCTGGGGATTCACCTTCCAGACTCGCCTTAACAATACAGCCGGGAGCTGTCCGAAATGACGGCAGGTCATCATTTCACTGTGTAGGCATAGTAAAAATTCATCCCCGAATCCAAGTTGGAATCGAAACCAGGAATTTGGTGTGTGTACAATCTGAGTAGGAGCTTCTGTGAGTTCGTTTGTGATTGTTGCGAGACACGGGCAACGTGTGGCGGAATGTTCTCTGATCAGATTGGACCAAAATTCAACTATTTAGTTCAATTGTAATGCAGTGTGTGTGGAAGAAAATGAACGGTACACATCCTGTCCAACGCACCATTGCTACAGTGAAAAATGGTGGTGGAAGCGTCATGGTGAGAAGTTGCTTTTCTTTGGCAGCCGCATGAAAACTGGTGTGACTTGAAGGGAAGATGTTGGGTTTTTTTGGGGGGTTTTTTCAGCTGAAAAGAAGGCAGTTGTGCACAATTGAGGATGGAAAGTGGTTGAGGCAGGGGGCGGAGATTCGACCTTTTAACAGGGAAGGAGAGTAAACTGCCAAATCAAGCCACGCTCATGTGGCAGACCGGTTCAGTCAAACGATCCCCAAATTAAAGTTAAAGTTTCAGTCCTCCACCATTCCCTCCCCATCCACATTTCTCAAATGTAAATTTGAACCTGTTTCGTCTAATTCGGCTGCCTCTTCCCATTAAATCCCGTCGCTCTCGCCTCCTCTCCTCTCCCCAAACCCCCAGAGCACCTTTTATCCTTATCCTCATGCTTCAACAAAATACTTGGGAGATATGTGGAGATAGCAGGGGTCTGAGTGCAAGGAGAGGAAGAGACTAAGTGAAATCTAATTGAGCGGCCTGGCCAGACATCAGGGCTGGAACAACACGGTGATGACTGCCAGATGTGGTCCAGCGGAGCCCAAACATTAATAACATGTCCTCCCCTAAAACCATTTTCAACCACGACAAGCCTCTAAACGGTCCACAGTTTACAGAATCCTAAGTACACACACAGCGTCTTGTATTGGGTCTTGGCACGGGGGCATGTGGCTGTAACTCGGTAGCAAAAGATTTTCCTGGATGATTTATGTCGCACTTGCCTTTAATTACAAACTTAAAGTTTAAAGGTGCCTGGGAGCACCAGGGAACTACAGTTGCGGCAGAACTCAATCCGGCTAAAGGAAGAGCTTTTTTTCCCTCCTTTTCCAGAGCAGGTAAAAATGAATGATTCGTGTCACAAAATATTAGTTCGAAAAAAAATATGATGCTGTCCTGTTTCTGAACCCTCTGTGATCCCATGTGCATTGTGCCACTTTTTTCTTTTTTTTGTTGCAATGATAGACTTCTCTTTTGATGTGCCTCTTCCAAAGAAACTCCTTTCAACAAAGCTCTATAAATAAGGCAAGAAAGAAATATAATGGGTCCATTTGCTCTGCCGACAGCTTGACGGTTCATTTTCCACACACACTGTGTGTGTTTTTCTTCTTCTTCTTACGTTTCCAAAAGCCGAGAGGCTGTACATTGAGCATCATACGTAAAAATGCATCTTTTTATTAGAAATGTAAAGTTTCTCTGGCAAGCAGGGTCACTGGATGAAAGTTCTGGTTGCTCAATATGGAAAGAAATAAACGAAAAGTCAGCATTGTTAAACAGGACTTCTATATAAGTCTTTACCAACGCTTTCAAAATCATGAATGCAAGATTATGAAATTGCTTTCCGTAGGAGTCGTGATAACTCATAAATACATCAGTAACTTAAAACCGAACCGTGCCAAATATGACAGAATCGGGGGAGGGAGGGAAGACGACCTCAGCCAGTAAAATATGAGATCTGCTTTCATGAGGGTATCCAGTGCAGCACATAAGCTTGTTGACAGGTGTCACTTTCCTTTGTCAGTCCTCACAGCTCCAGATAACTTAGCTTTGGATGCGAACGTGATTTTTGAACGGGGCTTTCATCCCTGAGAGAACATTTCGCTTTTGTTTTTCTGACATTCTCCGTAAACCAGCTGGGACAGAAGAAGTTTAGACGTCTGCTGCTTCCAAAGAAAAAAAAAAACAAAAAAAAAAATGCAAACATAAAACGGTTTCCTTGAATATCTGCTGGAGAACACAGCCGGCGCCGAATGGCAAAGTGCGATTCTGAAAAGAATCGGCTCCGGCAGGGATTTGCTATAGCCACTTTAGAAATCAATGTTCCCTTTGCTGCTGTGCCAACGGTTCGCAGCGAAATTGCCACTGAAAATTTGATGAGTGAGTCTCCTGAAACGTGCAAAACGAGCTGCAGAATACGACAGGGAAGATTGCACTGTGTTGCGGTGATGCAATAACCGTTAACGCAGAAATGTTTTGAGTCATGCCGTTGAAAGTGATACGGTATTTTGGGTGGCAGTAAAATAAACAATGCAGAAGTTCAGACTTGTTTAAACAAAATTAAAAAAAAAATACCTGTAACCCTTTGGAGTTCATTTGAGTTGACTGAGATTCTAAATAAGAAATGTTCCTCAGGTTTAAGTAGCTAAAGTTTGCTGCTGCACTAAATAGTGCAGAAAATACTTTTGGAACTTTCCGCTAATTTCCAATTAACTGACTTAATTAGCTGACATTAAGTCAATTAGCTGTCTTAATGTCAGCTAACTGATTAAGTCAGCAGTTAGCTGACTTATTAGCTTGCTTACCAGTTGTTAGTTTCCTGGAACTTGCTGGATACTTTCTGAGAAAGTGTCACTACATTCAGGAAAGTAATCTCAAAAGATCAACGCAAATACTTGAAAATGCAACTCCTTAAATTTCTCCTAAAAATATGAGCCCGGTTCCTGAAAGTAGCCTGTAAGTTTTTTTTTTTTGAATAAGCTCTTTTAGGAAACAAATTCTTATATAAATTTTTTTTTTTTTAAATCACATCTCTGTACATTTTAGGTTGCTGTCAAAAACATCGTCGTCAGTCTTTACAGAAGTATGAAAAGAGTGACAACCACATGCTGATTTGCACAGACTGTCCTCAGACTCCAGTGGTACAAAATAGCCGCTCGCTGGAACACTGCGCGCGAAAATGCAAGAAGAAAAACTTCATTTGCAGGTGAGTCGCAGCTTCTTCTTTTGTTTTTTTTTTTCCGTCTTTCCTCTGAATTCACTTGATTCCCCAGCGTCCCTGTTCCGCGCCGCCGTCCCTCTGGTCTGGTTGTATTTACATATTTTTGTTGTTTATCATGTGGTCATCTTTCAACCACTTCCCCTGTGTGTGTGTGTCCGCAGAGCTTTCAACTTTCAGAAGGACAACAGGAAATGCCACTTGCTTCCTTTTGACCGTTTCACCCACGGCGCGCAGAAGCAGGCCAACATCAACTTCACTTTATGCGAAAAAAAAGGTAAATGTTATCGTTTTCGGAGGCGCATCGGTGTTTTTCTCACGAGAACCGTGGAGGAGCCGAGGGATCTGCTCGAGTTGTTTGTAGTGATGACACATGTGTGTGAGCTCGTTAAGTCTAAGGTGTTTGCTTTCCCTGTTGACATTTTCAGAAGACATGAATCTCTTCACGCCCAGCAAGTTGACTCATTCTGGTGTGGAAAGCCAGTGCTTAAGCATCTAGGCTCAAGTGGAGCATAAATAAAAAATAAAAATATATAAAAGAAAACACAACATTGCTTGCTTGCACCCAACACAAGAGCTCTGCCTAAAATGTAAGCTGTTGAATCTAGCACTTTAGAATTTATTGCGAAATTTACGAAAGCTCCCTCCTGTGACATTTAATGAACTTCTGGGACTTGAGATAACTAAATGCTCTCAGGAGAAAAACTAAAAAGATCTCCTTTTGACCATACTTGGGCAACTATGTCTGAATAAGTTCATGGCAGTTCAACTTTTTGGCACCTGTACGAACTTGGCACAGTGACAGAACATTCAAAGCCTGATGTCTTCCGATGTCTGTTGTACCTTTTTTGTTCTCTCAGAATATATTAGAGAGTGCATCAGCGGCACCAAGGACAACTACAGAGGGAGGAGATCTTGGACGAAGTCAAACATCACTTGCCAAGCTTGGTCTGATAATAACATCAATGAACACACGTAAGTCCTCTTTTTGTCCGGGAGCCTAGCAGAAGGTCGGGCTGCCGTGTTTAAATCAAACGGCGCCTCCTTAGCTTTTTGCATTGGATCATCCAAAGCGGGTTTCGTCCCACTTGGATGTTTCAGGTTATCAAGAACGTTCACGCTAATGCTACCCCGGCACGAGCAACTGCCCCGAACAGCTGTCGTCGAGTGTTTCTGATACCTGGCAGTGAAACTTTTTCATCGTTTTAGAGAACATTTTGGCCCATTCTTCTTCTCGGAATTAGTTTTTATTCAGCCACGCTGGAGGGTTTTCAGGGATAATTCTCATTTTCCTTCATGATGTTCCTGGTATGAAGCTAAATTTGTCATCACACTAATACCACCATGTTTGACTATCTGTGTAATGTTCTTTTCAATGCTGCTGTCATTTGATACCAGACGTAGCGTGAGACACGTTCCATAATATTTCACTCTTGTCAGTCTGAGTTATTTCCTTTATAGCCTTGGTGAATCTTCTTTAATTGGTAAACTCTGTTGGTTTGACAAGCTTGTTTCTGTAATAGATGAATTTTTTTATATATATATGTATATATATATATATATATATATATATATATATATATATATATATATATATATATATATATATATATGAAAGCTGTATTTTGTTTCTGCTTTGGATATTTTTTTGTCTATTTAATTTCAAACACGTATGACACGAAAGCAAAACAAGAAATCTCTGTGGGAAAAATATGCTTTCACTGCTATTATTTTTAGCGACTTACCCATCTTTTAGTGCGAATGCTTCACAGAAAAGCTCTGGCTCCTCGCTCACCAGGCATCGCGTTGATCATACACTTCCTCTCGCTAAATTCCCTTAGATTAAATCCAAAAAGCTTCAAAGCTCCCATCTTTTTTTAGACTTCCAGCTTCGTCCAGGATGCTTCTTGTATTTTTCTCTGTGCCTGATACTGAACAGACCTCAGTGTCTGATTTATTGTTGCTCGGTTCATCCCCTTCCACCTCGGGGGTTAAGGGAAGGTGGAGGCTCAGAGACCGTTGAACGTTTATCCAGAGTTAAGTCAGATTTCTTTCAACACATGTAGGGATGTCCTCCCCATTGACTTTTTTTTTTCCTTCTTACTCCGCTGCACCAGAGGCCATCAGGTGTATCCCAGAGATGTTTTTTCTCATCTACAATACGGCTTAGATGAGCGACTTTGCAGGGATGGATCTTTGCCAGCTTCTCATTAGCGCTGCTCATTAGTTACAAGACATTTTAACTGTGGCAGAGAGGGGATTTGGGAGCGGGGGTAATAACAGTTTGAAGAGGTGCAGAGTGAATAATAGAAGCGGAGCAGAATAAAATAAAGAAGGCGCAAAGATTTATAGACTGAAGTCATTTCTTTGTCTCGTGTCCAGCTAAGTTCACTGAGTTACAAGCATGCCGAGAGAATACACAGGTTTGCTCACAATTAAAACAGATTGCGGCGTGGCTCCTCTCCTGTTCTGCGCTGCCCCGGTCCTGTCATCACTTTCCACAAGCAGCGGTTTACATAAGGAAACCTTTGTCATCGTTTATTTGACACATGGTCCCCCTTGCTCTACTCAAATAGAAGTGGGCCGCTAATGTCGAATGTTAAAAAAGAGATTAACTGAAGGGAGATTCAGTACCACTGTGGGCTTTACCTAACACGGGACTGTCCTGCTGTGTGAGAAGTGCCGCCCCAAAGAACAACGCGCCATTCGAGGTTCAGGTAACTATTATTTTCACGCTTGGCTTATTATGGTGGTGGGGAGGAAGTGTTTTTCTCAGGAGGTACCCGTCAAGGAGTGGAACTTCCACCTGTTGTCGGTGTTTGAGGCTTTAAAGCTGAAAGCGGTGTCGGCCGGTCAAGCATGGAGAATGCGCAACTCCTTCTTGTTTTACATGAGGACCCTGAGCTTGATTTAGCCCTCTCGTTTGTGGAGATCCACAAATTGGAGAAATGAGTCTTGTAATATTTTGAACTTTAAAAAGGGACGCTACGTGTGAATGCACTGAGATGGCTTAAGTGTTTGTAGGCAGACATTGTAGATTTTCCAAGACGATACGGTCAATATTTTTGCCAGTTCTAGCTTTTCTTAGCTAATGCTAGCGTAGCAAAGCTAAAGCTGTTAAAAGGTGTTTGCCCTTCTAATATTTTCAATGAAAAGAAAACATAGGGTGTTTTGGTAAATATTTGTGAGCTTTAAAGGTGTTTGTAGGTAGACTTAGTTTATGCATTGTTGGGGTATACACTATAGATTCACTCGCCAGATTTATATAGCTCTTATTTTGCATGGCTAACATTAGCCAAACAATGCTAAAGATGTAATGTGTTCGTTCTGGGATATTTTTCAATTAAAAGAAAGTGAAAAATAATAGAATTCTGTGTAATTTCAATAAGCGTTCACTATCCATTTCTTTATTTTTAATGTGAATGAAACAGTGGGTGCAATAGTTAACTGAGCTAAGAAAATCTTACTTAACATGACTTGCCTGGCAAAGAAAAAAATTCTTTGCCATTTTTTTCTTATTCTATAAGAAAAAAAAATGGCATGAATATTTAGTTTATGTGCTTTGATTTGTAATTTCTAAATTGTTTTATAAGTATTTTTCTGCATGTAATGACACAAATTTAATTAGTGTAATTATGGTTACACCCAAATATAATTACACAAATACAGTTTGTGTAATTATATTTGTGTAATTGCACAAATACGTTTTTCCCTTTAGCAAAACTTTAAAGGGAGTTTTTCTTTTTTTTTCCCCCACTGAAGTCATCGGTTCACCTGAAATACTGAGTTTGTTGCAAATTCTGTTCAGACATTTTGCAGCAGTTACTTCAGGCCCAGATTTCATCTTCGGTGTTATCCAAAATCAAGCCAATATGTGTTGTTGGCTGAAAGAGGGAAGCATGTGTGCATAGTGTCTGACTGCACTCCAATGGGAACAGATTTTGGCAAAATGATGAATAACTGGCCAACATCTGTTAGCAAAACATCATTACAGCTAACTTGCTCCCATGCTGCAGCCTTTTTTTTTTTTTTTTTCCTCCCCAAACTTTTTACTTAAAGTGGGAAAACTCGTGATTCCATTTCTAAATTAACAACACGGCATTTCTGATAGAGTCCTACAGTGTGCTAAGTTTGCGAGTTACACAAAACAGATGTGATCTTTGGCCCTAAGAAAAAGATTTGTGCTGTTTTGAAACAAGTGTTTCGTTTTAGTAACATGCACAAACGAGAACGTAGGATGTAGGCTTGACCGTGTCAACCTCGTTTTATGTGCTACGTTAAATGACTAAGTTTACTTCCATTATTAGATGGAATGATGTGCATGACCAGCGAAACCTTGCCAGAGCCTCACAGAAGCCCTAGAAGGAAGTGTTTAAACAAGTTCCAGAAGGAAGAACTTTGTTTTTTGTTTTTTTTTCTGATGTTACTCGTCGGACAAGATTTTCGACATTTTCTCACGCTTTGCTTTTCAGTTCTTAATCATTCGTTAAGAATGAACCTTGCCTTTCTGTGGAAAAGTGAGTCTGAAGCTTCCTCTTCTGTCTTCAGTTGCTGTCTTGTGGTCTGCATGAATCAGGAAGTGTTGACGTGCCAGGTTTTCATCATCCTGCCGTAGGAGAAGATGAATTTTACGCACTGTCCATTTGGGTAGGGGTGGGGGGCGTTCTTTAGCACCCCTTCTTTTCTACACCATGTTTGCACGGGATGCTATTTTTTATTTCTAACACTTTCCTTGACACTAATGTGGTGTAGCAGTTGACAGGGAAGGATTACCTTTAAATGCGCTCAAAGGTGGCCGGCGGAGGAGCTGCTCAGGCTGCTCCAACTGGCCCGTAGCGTAACTCTGTGCTGCTGCCGGTTACCGCGCTGTGACATTTGAGCTGCTTCACACATCACAGAGTCTGGAAGTAGTTGGAATTAGTAATGTGATTATGCAAAAGGTGCTAACACGGAGTAGAGAGACGTATTGATGACTTGGTTTGCATTTGACTGCTATGAGAGATCATTCCAGGATGTAAAGAAAAACGCAGCCCGCTCAGACTGCAGGCGCTTGAATTTCACAGAGTTATGCATGTAACATAATTAAGTTTCCCTTCGAATTTATTTGAGTTGCTATGCAGCGCGCTTGCAGGCCAGCGCGATACTAAAAAACACGGCTGCTGCAAAGCAAGCGTGCGAGCGCTCCTGCAAGTTTATTTTTGCGGCTCATGGTATCGGTTAACACCTTCAGCGATGTCCGTCTGTGCCTCCTTAGGTTTTACCCAGACAGGTACCCAACGCAGGACCTGAGGGAAAACTTCTGCCGGAATCCCAACAACGATCCTGGTGGTCCGTGGTGCTACACCACAGACCCCAATGTACGAGCCGAGGAGTGCGGCATACCGCAGTGTTCACAGGGTAAGACGGAATCTCCTCTGTGGACAAAACGCTTCAGTTTAAGCAAAGCCCAAATCGAGAGGCCCTCAAGAGTTTAATTAATGTTTGCGCAGTTTGTTGGTTTCTCTGTGCCTTAGGTTTTGTTTGCTTTTGTGAAAGGGGGAAACAACGTTTCGATAATTGTTGTTTCTTTGTTGGCAGACGTTTGCATGAGGTGCAATGGGGAGGATTATCGAGGCAAAGTGGACCAAACGGAAAGCGGCAAGGAGTGCCAGAGGTGGGACTCAAAGTGGCCTCACGAACACCCGTTCCAGCCCAAAAAGTAAGCTGAAATCCACAACGTTGATCTTTCTCACAGACACCAGCACACACCCATGACAGATGCTTGAATAAATGACGCTAATGCTCAGGAGAGGTAGACCTCACCAGTTGTTATGACTTACTTCCCACCCGACTTCCTCCCCCCCCCTCCTGTTTTCACTCTCTCCCTGCAGGTATCGAGATAAAGACTTGAGGGACAACTATTGTCGTAACCCAAATAACCGTCTGCGGCCCTGGTGCTACACCATGGATCCCAGGACTCCGTGGGAGTACTGCAACATTACCATGTGTGGTAAGGGTGTTTTATATCTCCAGCTGGGAGCTTTGTTGACTAAAGTCTTCAAAGAAAGCGTGACAAGGCCAACTGATTGTTTTTGCTCTGATTTATGACTAGATTTTTCTCAACATCTTTCACGCTCCCAACCTTCAAACAATGTGTCACACAATTGTGAATCTGTTAAAGGACTCAGAAGTAGACAGCCTTTTTTTTTTTTGTGGGGGGGGGGGGGGTTTGTATCACCAGCAGGTTTTATCATTGAAGTTGTTACATGCAAGAACTTCAGTGGTTTTGGTGGTCGTCTGAAAATATAGTTCCCCCTTGAGAAGTCTTGGAAGTCGTCGTTTAATGTGGTGTTTGGCTTAAGATCCTTCCACCTCAACAAGGAAAAAGCAAATATGTTGTTTGTTACTGGGATCGTCTGCCTGAATAGAGAAATTGAAAATTGGACAGTGACAATGAAGGCCATTGTGCCAACATGCTTCACACGGTGTTTCATAAAGGCATAAATACCCATTGGACTTTTTTTTTTAACATTTTGCGACATTACATACTTAAACCTGTATGTATTTTGTTGAGATTATGTGACAGACCAACACAAAGTCATGACTATGAGTATGAAGAGAAAGGAAAAGGATTATTTTATTTTTTTTTTTTACAAATGAACATCAGAAACGTGTATGGTGTGTATGCATTTAGTCCTTTTTAATGGAATAGCCCTATACAACCCCTAATTAGTGACGACTTCCGAGGTATTTTTTCATAATTTGGCCATTATGAGAAAGTAGCAAGTGTGGAAAGGTCATAAGAGACTCTATTTGCAGTTTGCCACAAGCTTTTAAAAGCAAACATCATCAGGGGGTGCTGTGGTGGTGCAGGGGCAAAGCACGTATTGAGGCCTTAGTCCTCGTGGCGGTGGTTGCAGGTTCGATTCCTGGACCGCATGTCTTCCCCCTCTCTCGTTACCCTGTTTCCTGTTGAACTTCTTTCAAATAAAGGCCACTAGAGCCAGCAAAACCTATAAAAAAAAAAAAAAAAATGCATCGTTATCTATCCACAGCTACCATAGTCACAGTGAAACACGGTAGTGACGACTGCATGCTGTGGGAATGCTGTTCTTCAACAAGAACGGGGAAGTCGGTTTGAGTTGCTGGGAAAATAGATGGAGCCATGATTTTGTTTTCTCAATGTACATAGTTTACATAGATAGATAAAGACTTGCAGCTGTAGCTGTAACAACAACGAAAAAAAGTGGTTCTAAGTATTGACTCAGGCAGCCTGAACCATGACTCACTTTCTCCTCCCTTCATAATACCGCACTACCTTGTGTTGACATGTCACCTAAAATCACTGCGCCCCCAAAAAAAAAAAAAAAAACGCAGAGTTTTGTGGTTTTCACGTGACAAAACGTGAGAATGCTCAGCAGACGCGAAGAGGCTTCGCACGGCAACGTGGGCTCTGAAAGGGGACAGTAGCTGTTAGTGGCATGAACGTTGGGTTCGAATCACAACATTTAGAGACGATTTAATGTGAAAGGAGGAAAGCGATTGCAGATGCTTCCTCCTGGGGCTCGGGGGGGCTGGGGGGGAGTCAGCAAATGGTGTGATGAACATGAAAATGATGTGAATCATATGCTATGGCCCTCCACAGACACTAGACTTCAACCTTACTTAACAGCAGTCGGAGGCTTTGGACTTTCTGACGTCTCAGGCAGAGCTCTGTCGGCTTTAATCAACGCACAAATTGAGAATAGATCTGTTGGAAATGGTGTTTCATCAGAAGGTAAATGGAAATAATTTTGGAGAAACCCTACAGACCTTCAGTTGTTACACACCTGACACGCATTATTAGGGTAGAGGTGAATAATATAACTTCACTTGACTCGGATTACATTTGGCTGCGTGTTGGATTTGTACCTTTGACAGCGTTTGTTCTTCAGAGGTAACAGAGGCATGGAATAAACGTTCATGTCATCAGCAAATTCTTTCTGTCTTTTGTCAAAACGCTCTGCTGTGCGCATCCTCTAAACGCACGCGACGTATTTCTCTCTCCGTCAAAAACACGCACGCACATGCGAGCACAGGCGAGCGCTTTACAGTACAGCTTATGATTTACAGCGAGGGCGGCGGTTCTTCATTTGTCCAGATGTGTGCATCCCTCAATGCCTGCCCTCAGCGAGATAAAAACCACTGACCTGTGCTGTGCGGAGCACACAGGCACTGGCATGCATTACATCAATCCGAAGAATCCCTCTCTTCCAACCGCCTTTTCGTTTCTGCCTCAAAACATCCCCGTTCCTCCTCCATCTTCCCTCATCTCGTCTGTCAAAGGCTAAAGAAACAAAGACAGGGTTCCAGAGGGGAGAAGTGCCGCTGCCCCTGCACTGCTGAAAGTTGAATTCCATCTGAAGATGTTTGAAATAGTTTGCCGATGGTGGAAGTGGCTCAAAGCTGACCGGTGACGGCGCGAAGGCATTTGTAACCCCTTGAAACTGCTTCAGTTTTGTCAAATTGCAAAGCAAACTTTGATGTATTAGATGCGTCGTCGTTGTTCACCCTCTCTGGACTGACACTGCGTACGACGACATTTCACTGCAATTCCAGCCGCAGGTCTTTTGGGATGTGTTTCTGTCAGATTTGTACATCGATGGGCTAAAAGCAGCGGTCTGTGAGACTTGGCCTCAAGGCCCAATGTCCTTCATCTTTTAGACGTGTCTCTTGTCCAACACACCTGAATCAAATGCCTGCGTTGCCTCCTCCGTATGCAGCCGCGGCCTCCAGAGTCTTGCTGATGATCTCATTATTTGACTGGGGTGTGTTGAAGCAGAGGCACATCTAAAAGTTTTGGACACCAGACTTCCATGCATGGAGTTGAAGACTCCTGGCCTGAAGGGTTTGCCCATTCTTTGCAAAATAGCTCAACTCAAATTAGAGTCTGTGAAAGTCGATTTTTCAACTCTTGCCAGAGACGAGACTTGACAATATGTTGAAAGGTTAAAGGCACACAAATACTTTTGGAAGGTCCTGTGGATGGCTTCTCCTTTTACCCAAGGAATGTACAACTAATAATATTTTTTAGAAGATGTTATTTTGCAACAGTAAGAGTGCTATTTTTGGCAAATTGTATAATTAATGCTTGTGGAAATCCCCGTGTGCAAGAATATGTGGCACCACTGTTGTGAACGGAGTGAGAGTTTCCTATGCCAATAGCAGCATGGAGGGAGTGCTACTGTTTTTGATCATCTGCCTCTACATTAAACATGACACATTTTTTAGAGGATTAACATCTCCCTCCTCTCCTTCCTCCCTCATTCTTCTGTTGGGATCCAGCTAGTGACTTTCCCATCTTTCCCATGGCTCCCCTCACTGCAACATTTTTCTCTCGCAGACTCAGACCACAGTGAGGAAATCGACGTCAACACAACAACGTCCTGCATCCAGCGGGACGGCGCAAATTACCGCGGGACGATGAACGTCACCCCAGAGGGCGTGACGTGTCAGCGGTGGGACTCCCAGTTCCCCCACAACCACTCGTTTCTTCCTGTGAACTTCAAATGCAAGTGAGCGGACGGGAAGAAAAGCAGAAGTGTTGAAACCGAATAGCCTAACTGTCAACGATGCAGTCATCAGCATCGTCATTTAAATTGTAGCCGGTGTGTTTGCCACAGAGACCTTCGGGAAAATTACTGCCGCAACCCCGACGGAGCAGATTACCCATGGTGCTTCACCACAGACCCTAACCAGAGGATTGCAAAGTGCACCCATATCCCCAGATGCGATGCAGATCCCACACCGAAAATAGGTGAATACACAGGTGTCCTTCCCTTTTTCATTGTCCGTTAACTAAAATTAGAAAGTTTCTAAGAGGAATCCATTAGACACTTGAGCTTCCAGCTTTCTCTCAAAACAAGCTATTGTTGGGCTGCAACTCATGATTCTTTTAGTAATTAGCTATTCTGACAATTAATAGATTATTCTACAGAATTTTCATTTAACCACCTAAGCCTTTTTTATGCAATATTATAAGTACACCAAAAGAAACAAATAAATAAATAACTTAGTTCTATTTTTAAATAAGTAAAAAAAAAATTTTATTGCCTAAAATGCAATAAGATTTGAAGCAGGTGAAGCTCAGACTTGAGGACTTGTGGCTAAAACATATTTACAGACATTTTCTTTTTAATTATTATTTTTAATTGTGGCTTAATAAGCTGTTTTTTCAGCAAGTGTCATTTTTTGTGTCTATATACTCCATTTAACAATCAGTTACTAAATTAGTTGACAATTATTTCAATAGACGATTAATCGTGATTAATTAGGATCAATCCAATTAATCGTTTCAGGCCTAAACCCCTGTTGCACGTTCCCTACAATCTACGCTAAATGTTTAAAACAGTCGAGGAGAGATGGCTAGGGGCAGAAATGTGAAGTTCAAGTTTACTAAGAGCATTTTTTCATGCTGTTGTTTTTAGCCTTGCCAGTTTAAGTTATGATTTATTCAAATAAGAAACATGTTTTCAAAATATGTCGCAAAGTGAAATGTTTTCCACGAACATCAGAAGCAACAATAACAACAAGCGTCTTGTAATTTGTAAAGAAAACCCTACATTCTTCCGTAGAGAACATAATTCAAACACCGAACCGCAGATGCTTAAAGACACATGTCATGCTTTTTGCGAAATTACTCCGACGTTTCTGTGTCACTCTCACGGGGCCGAGCCCCTTGGCAGCATGCTGCCCAGTGAATTCCATTTCGCAGGAGAACAAACACACCAGACTCTGGCAACGGCGCTCGCTGTCGTTTCCCATGTTCCCCTGCTTTGTATTTCAGAGGACCACACATGGCATTTACTACGAGCCCTCTGTTTTAGAACAGACACGGTATAAATGAAGTTTAAATGTTCTGTTATATGTGGGGGAGCGATAGTTACACAGGCTGTCATCGACGCCGAACTGCTCCAAGCCACAAGAGTGTTTTTGTTTCTCTTTGCGAGTGCGTGATTGTGCTTCTACGCTGTGCAGATATTCAGGTGTTTGCAAAACTGCACGACTCTGTTGTCCTTGGCACTCTGGTGAGTTCTTAATGAGATTTTGCAAAATAACTTAACCTCACTCCTCCCCAGACTGTTACGAAGACAATGGAGAGATGTACCAAGGCGCCTTATCGACAACTCGATCAGGAATTCCCTGTGCAGATTGGGCACCTCATATAAACAGGTAACAAAGTAAAGAGAACTTGTTTTTGTTGCCATGGCTGCACACACCTATTTTTTTTTTGTTACTGGGTAAGTGTTGACAGTTCAGTTCCCATCACTTTGTGAAAAATCTCTTTAATATTAATGAAGCGAAGCAGTGAAAACAAACAGTGAAAGGAAACCGGGGTGCCTTGGGGGGGTCAGTACCAGGTCTAATTATTATTCAGTTTACTGATGAGAGGAAACTCTGGGGTCCTCCCCGAGTGACCCACGCCGACTAAGACGTTGCCCGTTTTAGGACCTGTCGCTTTATGCTGAAGTAAGGCTGTTGGATTTACTTAATTTCCAAGAATTTTAAAAGCCAGAATGGCACAGACAGATGGACATGTTCCAGAACCGACCCCTGACCCGAGGAAGTGCTTTCTGAGGAGAACAGATCAAAGCCAATCAGCTCCCTCGCATCCACTGCAGCCAGCAAGTCTACCCCGCTCAAGGTTAAGGGTCATCCCAGGGAAAACTGCTGAGAGCTACAGCTTGTTTAACATTCTCCTGGGAAGTGGAATTATCTTCACCCCCCTGACAAATTGTTGCCCTTCGCTTGGCATCGTTTTTTGTGCCTGTGTGTCCAAACCCCTGCCTCGTAATTACTTTTCAAGGGTATTTTGGATACTTGAGAAGATTGCGTTCAATTCTTGCACAGCCAAGTGGCGAAAAGACACACGATTAGATGCGAATTCCTACCAAGAGTACAACCAAATCGTTCCGTAGAGGTTGTGGCTCCTGTTGGTCTGAGCCCTGCTGCATGCTTAGACTGCATACTTTCATACTCCCTTGAGCACCCTGCAGAAAACTCTGTTTCCTTCTATGTGCTCTGTGCAGCGAAGGCAAGAGGATTCATTGCGCTATAAGAAACCCAGAGCCAAACTTTCCAGGCATAATGGGATTGCTTACAGTGTGAATCTACTGTATGTGCGTGACGGCGCAACTCCATGTGCAGTATACACATACTTGGTTATTTTTAGAGCGAGAGGGTGTGTATTAATCTTCATGAGATGTGACCCAGCGTTGGCTCTCTGTTGCACTGTGCACATGATAACAAATGCAATATGAGAACCTGTATTTGTGTGTCTTACAGTGGGGATTCTCACTCTACAATATCCCACGTAGGGCTGGAGAGGAACTACTGCCGGAATCCAGACCGAGACAAACATGGCCCCTGGTGCTACACGAGTCCAAATAACCGCTTGGTCTGGGACTACTGCAAGCTGAAGCAATGTGAGTCAATAAAGCGCTTTAACATATGAAACAAAATGTCAGGAGCTACAGGACCTGGACGCTTCTGCTTTCGTAGACTTTAAGAGGCCCAGCTGATGCACCTGTTTCCAGGTGTTGCGCAAACAGCAGGATTAATACTGAAGCAGATGTAAAACCCACAATCTGTCTTTCAGAAGGTTAAATAGCTACCACTAACTATTATTAGCATGCTTTTTTGGATGGTGGGGACATAATTTGTTGATGGAGAAAGCTAGCTTTTGTTTTTCCTTGTCTTGTGTGTTTGTACCAAAGTTTAACCAACTTTGCAAGAAGTAACTGTCTGTGAAACAAGTCAGAACTTGTCTGTTCCACTCAAGTGGTTTCACTTTTTCTTGCTAGGCACCACACATATAAATGGAATATGTTATAGAATATTATGCTATGTAGCAAAGCTAACTGAGATATATTGCAAATAAAGCAATCTGTAGCCATCGACGTAACCAAGCTAGCTTTTTGCCTACACATTCCTTTCTTTCTGCTAAGCTAAGCTATTTAACACTAAAGTAGTTTTTGAGAAACAAGTCAAAAGTGTTGGCTTTGATTATTAGCATAATGCTAATATACAGCCAGAAAGAATTTGTCTCTCTTTTTCTTTCCTGTTTTTGGTGCCGTGCTAAGCTCACTGGCTTCTTAACGTTTGCTGTTTTTTCTCAAGCAACCTCAGAAGTGCCATTCAAGTATCAAAATTTATCTGGCCCTGTTGGAAGGAGAATCATCAGAAATAAAAGTGTTTGTTGTACAGCTAATCATCAAATCTAAACCAGTATTTCAGCATGCCTCAGCCACACTGACTGGAAGATTGAGCTGGTGTTGAGGTGTGGTGCAATAAATAAAATAATTTAGCTTCACAAACTTTTGGAACCACAACAGGGCACAGTAATAGCACTTCTCTTCTCCATCTTGTCTGATGTCTTGTGTGATCCTTAAGCTGCGGTTTTGTTTGGCAGATAATACACATTGCCCAAACAGCTAACAGATGGCGAACCCGACTGCCAGTCTTTTATTTAAAAAAAAAAAAAGGACTGGTTCCTGGATCCAACATTTTCTGTGGCTGGTTTCAATCTTGGTGCTCTGAAGAACCTCTTATGAATGGCTGCATAATGATTTCCATAATGTAAAACATGTCCTCCACGAGGTTTTTAGGTCTTGAACAAATTTATCCGCAGTGTTTGCTGTCAAAGCCTCTAACAATGATTCAGACGTGCAGATAAGTCTTCATAAAGCCTGCCATTTTCTTATGTTCCCTGCTGCTGTGAGGTCTGTTCTGACTGTTGTGATTTTCTTACATTAGGCGAATCGGCAACAGTGGCCCCTCAACCAAACAGTAAGTATCCATTTTGCTCATCTGCCCTCACTAGTCTAATCCTCCTCTTTGGCGCACTATCTCTGATCTCCTCCCTTTTTCTTGTAATTCTTTAGATCTGACCCTCCTGTGTTCATTTACCTAAACAAATCATATTTCATGGTTGATCTTTTGAAGCTATAGTAAACATGATCAAAATATCTCCTTATACAGATCTAGCGAGGCCCAAGATATCATGCTTTGTGCATATAAACACCAGAATAGTCGGAGGACACGAAGTGCAAGGAGCAGATGGCGGCTGGGTTGTGAGCATTCAAAGAGAGTAAGTTCGTTTCTTTGTTTTACGGAACATTCTCAAAGTTTGCAAAGATTTGCCAAGTCATAAAATTATTTCTGCAAATTGTCTTAGGAAGGTTCATCAGTGTGGCGGATCACTGATCAGAGAGGACTGGGTCTTGACCACCTACGATCAGTGCTTCACGTCCTGGTAACGATCTCTTTTCTGGTACTTTCCCCAAATAATCAAACGTACCGTTGTTTTCTCTGTGTCTTACCGTTTTTTTATTTGTTTTTTTTTGGCTCACCTTGTCAGTGTTCCAGATCTCAAGGATTACAGCATCCAAGTCGGGCTGCGTCACCTGAACGAATCTTCAAGGCGTCCTAGATTGGGGATTTCTCGCCTGATATGTGGCCCAGAAGGCTCCAATCTGGTTATGTTGAAACTAGAGAAGTAAGTACCCAGCCAGCAATGATGTTTCCATTTATCTTCTACAATATATTAACTATCAACATGCTACTTGCTCAGTTTGGGTCTCCAGAAAATTTCTGTTCTGTCTTTCTGTCTGAGGCCTCACTTGCCTTAGATAAAGTCAGTAACTTTGGCTCTCTATTAGAAAATCCTGAAAGAGAATACCCAGCCAGTAGTTTGACCTGTGGAATGGGATAAGAACCGCGTCAGCAATTTCACCTTTGAAATCTTAAATGTGGCTGGATTATAACAATCCTGCAATAAGGAGTTGGCCAAAATTCCTCTACTGGAATGTAAAACACTCCATTTCCTTTTATCATTCATCCATGATAGCATTTGTTGTTGCTTAACAGTTTCTAGGTTTAGGGGGCAATTACATTTTCACATAAAGCCAGGCTGATTTGAAGAGGGGTTTTTTTTCCCCTTAATAAATGAAACCATTGTTTGGGTGTTGTTTTTGGAAATTATCCTGGATATTATTTCACAGAAATGTACATCTTGATCTTCAGATTGCTTGGTTGTAAAATTGCCATCATGTTTGTTTCAGTCCTGCCCCGGTGTCCGAAGGTGCGTCGACGATTCACCTCCCGGTAAAAGAGTGTCACATCGCCGAAGGCACCAACTGCACCATGTACGGATGGGGGGAAACAAAAAGTACTGCCTTCCTTCGCCGTAACTCCATCACCCTTTCGATGTTTGAGGCTGTTGAAGCTCAACTATTTACACCTTACAGTATTTGTTAAATCGCCGACTGTAGATCGCTCTCTGTTCAGGTACAGGCCTTGACGAAGCTCTGAACTCCGTGACGATGCCCATGGTCGACAATGAAAAGTGCCCGCACACCAAAGGGGATGCAGAGAAGAGCAGAATATGCGCTGGAGGCAACAAAGACGAAGGCGTATGCGAAGTGAGTGTCAACACTGTGTCTGCTTTGTGTGACTGAAACAGTGTTCTTGTTTTAAATGTTTACGATTTTTTGTAATGGGTTTTATAGAGATGTTACGTGAAGTCAGAGTTTAGCCCATTTTAGGCTGGATTTAGTTGCAGAAGAGAGGCTCGTTGTCAGCAGCTGTCGACTCACTGCTTGCGTCTGCGTCATTTCGTTTCAGAGAGACGACGGCGGCCCGCTGGTTTGCCAGGAGCATCATCGAAAGGTTATCGTCGGTGTGAGCACCCCGCGGGCAAAATGTGCCTCTGCGCAGCCTGCCCTGTTTGTTAATGTTGCGTTCTATTCGGAGTGGATCTACAAAGTGTTCCGACTTTACCCCAGTTTGCCGAGGAACTGACGGGTCGGAGTGGGAAGAGTCCTGCTGTGGACTGCTACACGAGGCTGCCGATGACGAGGCAATCGGGACCAGAAAGCGTTGCAAGTCCTGAACCAAGCAATGAGGGAAAACTACCTTTGGGAAAGTCGCCACTCTGTCGGAGCTCAGATTTAAAAGATGGAATGTCTCCACCTTAAAATTCCAGGCGACCTGCGCTTGTTTTTGCGACTATTGTCTTTGGCACATAGGTGGCAAGCGTTCTTGTTGCGACATGTTCAGAATTTCTGAAATCATGCAAATAAGGCAACACAAAAGATGCTTTTGAGTCAGATGGTGACCTTATGTCCTGGAATGTACTTGAACCTGGTGACTTTGGTGGCTACCAGTTAAGGTAGCTCCTCTTCGACTGGGATTTCTGTGTTTCTTTCAATTTGTTTAGCTGGGCTACAAATTGTGCTTTTTTACTTAAAAAAAGAAAAAAATGTACGGGAAAGATGAAACAACGCTGAGGGCCAAAAGTGCCACAATCCAGCAATTAGATAATCATATATGTGTAAGTTTAAGTTAAACTATGAGAAATATATTAAACAAAATGATTTATCTCTCTCTCTTTATCTTCAAATAAATAGATGATCAATTACATCAATGTGGAAGAATATTATAAATACATAAATCTAGTTTTATTGTTTCATAAAATATGTCATTAATTTGGATAATTTGAATTAATCATATACTAGAAATATAAATGTAACTATTTCAGCATTTATTTAATGATTTGATTTGATCTACTTTTTTTTTTTTTTGTCAAAGTCGGTTAGCAGTGTTATAGCGAACGTGATTGGTCTGCACTTAGCCAATCCGAACCCAGGGTCCATGGCAACGAGCCGTAGCAACATAATTGTATGACAGATGAAAGCTTTAGTGTATTTGCATATGCATGTGTGTTTATTTCTAAACACACATGCATAAATATTTATCTGTCAAATTATTTATTCTTTCATTGTGGCACTTTTGGCCTCCGGTCCAGTGTACAAATGGACTCATCCGCTCTGGTTGTCGGGTCCTTTGCATATATCGCAGCTGTTAGTTGTTTCAGTGTTAAAAGCATCAGGCAGACAACTGTGGAAAACGGCTAAAAGAATGAAAACGTAAGCATGAAAATGTCATTAGAAAATTCCTCGCAGACTCCCTGTGAGAAAACAAGTAAGTCAGATGGTTTATGAAGCCAAAACTGTCCGACTGTACGTCCAGCAGAGTTGGAAAAATTGGACTTTGGATGCATAAATCGTTAATATGAGCACATCGAATGCACAAACAGCGGCAACCGTGGCCAACCTGGCAGTTTTAATTGTGTGCAGTAGCTGAACTACCTTTTCCCTAGTTAACTGTAACTGTTGGTTTCTTCTCTCCCCAAAGAGAGAGAGAGAGAGAGGCTAAGTAGGACTGAGCAAACTGCTCCAGATCTTATGCTAATATTTGTAGCATGAGAGAGAGAGAGAAGAGCCATGCCAAATACAACATGGCTGTTTGGTATCCAGTTTGGAGGGAGCTGTGGCCCCTGGTGGGCTGTGTGTGGTCAGTAGAATATTTTTTCTTCTTTTATATAAAAAGCGACTGTGTACAGACCTGCAGATTTATGTTTTGGGGTTTTTTTTTCCTGACATTGTGTAAATTTTTATAGGTCTTATAGACCTGGATTATTGTCGGTTCATTTAGCATCATCGGATAGGCTTCTTTGAACTTCTGATTGTGTGGAGTATTTAAAAACAAAAACCAAAACCTAGTAGGATGTAGTAATTTATATTTATTTTTTTAACTGAGAGGACGAAAACGGTCATAATTGGGCTCATGATTTGATGGTATGCTTACTTTGTGGGTTATATTACAAAAATGGTATCAAAGGAGTTGGTGAAATGTGAAGAAAGCAAATGTACGGTTCTCTTAGGTTCCAAAAAAACAAGACAGAGATGGCTCATCAGCTGCCGAAATGTGGCTGAAAAAAAAATGTTTGAGATTTTTCTCTACTATGCAAAAGCATGTGGTTTCCGTGAGTTCCAGCTTTCGACCTTGATCCGACAAACCAAAGAGCCACTTTCCATCTCATTTCAGCTCCTTACCAATGAGCTAAACTTCTAAAACAGACAAGAACATTTCAGGACCTTCCTTTCTTGCTTTCTTCCCTCGTTTTCTATTGTAACTTTTTTGGTTCTTTTCTGATTACTATGCAGAAACAGACTTTAGTCGGTGAGGTTTATGTCTGTGCCGTTTTGTTATTCAAAGGAGACGTTGCAAATCTCCTGCCTTCTAGAGTCTAAATCTGTTCTTATGAATATATATAACCGGCGACAATATTACAACGTAACTTCAAATCCAAACTTCTCGTGAACATTTTACAAGTGAAATCCAGAAAATGTGTATCTCAGCTGACAGGTGAAACCAAATGCCAAATGTTTTTTAGTTTTTTTTTTCATTTCCATGGGAGTTTTGTTTTGACTGTGTCCTGAATGTGTTGCAACTGTTATTTAATTCAGCCTAACATAATGTAAATATGTAGATATGAGTTGTATATTTTGTGAACAGCACACTTATAAAATACAGCTGCTATTTCTTTTGTATCATGATATTTTTTTTTCAGATTTTTGTATCCTTTTATATTCATATTTCTAATAAACAGCTTTACAGCGACCCGTTTCTCTTCCCCTGCATGTTTTCCTCCGTACAATTCCATTCATTCTGCTTTTGGCGGTCGTGACTTTCTCCCGCTGAGAGAAGCGAACTCCTTGTGTATGATGAATATTCTTGAGTGGCTGCAGCAGCAGGGGTTATCCATACAACTAGTCGAGGAGATTAATTATCACATCCTCAGAAACGTTGGGATAACAAATGCGGAGATCGCTGGCTTAAGTGCTGTGGAGTTCACTCTGGATGAGCTTTTCAGCCAACTTTGGGGTTGCTCAACATGAGATAAGAAATGCGTTGTGCTCCAGATTTAAGCTCAATATTTGTGCCAAATCATCAGTGGAGGATTTCAAACGGTACTCTAGGGATTTCTTGCACGAAAGACAGAGGACAGGTACTGAGATTCTGTCACGCTAAACATTGATAAAAAAAAAATACTCAAAAGTAGAAAGAAAATAATCTGTCGTGAGGTTTTGTGTATCCTGTTTACACACTGCACTCTTTGGTCAGCACTTGTAAAAAGTAGCAGCTCTATTTTTCATGCATTTGATAGATGTAACTACTCCAGAAATTATTAATGTGTTATCTTAAAATGAATCTGTTCCACTTGCATTATGAAATAAAGAGTTTAAGAGGATGCGACTGGGAATGTCCTGTTTGTAATGGACTCAGTCCATAGTTTAGATGCTCTCCAGTTTCAAGATGTCTTTTTTTTTTCTTCTTCAGCCTAGCCTGTTGACAGGCTAGGCTGACATAAATGTCTCTGAAATTTGCCATCGTTTCCCACACTTTGCTATTTTCTTTTGCTATTCTCATTATAAGAGCTGATTTTTAAAAAAAAAAGTACTACTAGGTCAGTGCTTTGTGTTTACGAGTGTCTCTTTTTGTTTGCGAGTAATGGGTGTACTGCTAATGAACAGCTAAGATAGTGTACTTTAACATGGTTGTATTGCCCCATTGTCCCACAAGAGGGCAGTGTAGTGCCAGGAACAACGAGTGTGGTTACCTTGTCTACTGGCAGAAAAAGAATTTGATTAGCTTCGGCCATACACCTGTTTCGTTTTTTGCTTCATTCAGTGCATCTGTTCAGTGTTTGATAACCACAGGGATGTTTTTGGTAATGTATATTGTTTTTTCCCCCTATACATTTCTGAATGTGAATTTATTTTTGAAGTTGTTTATTTATCCATTGTTGCATTTGTTTTTCCTCTACATTTTGTTTTTTTTGGTAACTAACAAAAAAGTTTTTTTTAAAAATGCACACACTTTCAGTGCGTAAAGTCTACTAAAGCAAGTAAAAAGACCAAACAGGAGAAGGAATCCTGACTCAGAATTGGTTCGTTACCTGTCTGTCTGGTCAATAATTGTGTGTGTTTTTGTTTTACCATAAACCAGTGGTGCGTGAGAGCTACTGTCCTGCGTCTTTTAGATACATCCTTTCTCCAACACACCTGATGAAAATGAATGTGTCCTTACCAGGCCTCTCCAGAGCTGAATAACTAGTTTGGCAAGCTGTTTTAGTTAGCTGTGCTGAAGAAGAATGCGTGTGAAAGTTGCACGATCGCGGCTCCTGGAGACTCGAGGAACCCTTTCCTGACTCGAAGCTTCCGCCTTACCTTTTCATGGATAGACATTAACTGATTTATTGCTGCCATTAAGAACCTCTACTTTTGGATTTTGTTGCCTCTGGAAATCAAAAGTGCATACTCCTTGCACAGTTCAAGGAAAAGCACTCCTGGCTTAGTCCTTATGTCTTGAGTACTGTGTTTTCCCTCAACATACCCATTGACAGAGTTTTTGCTGCAAATAATTGTCTTCTCTTTGTCTTTCTATATAAGATACTCAGGGCTCAGCACTTGCCTCTCTATCTGGTATCCAGTTTTAGATGCAAGTGTTACTTTCTTTGTCTCTGCAGAGACACCAAAACCCAAAAAGCTTTTGGGTTTTTTTACTTGATTTGGTTTAAATTGGACTGTATGGAATTCAAGCCGTAAGTCTCTGGTTTTGATTTTACTCAGTCGCATTGAAAATGATGTGTCGGTGTTAGGTTTGCATTGTGGTTGCTCATCACCTCTGACCGTATGAAAATGAAGCTCATTGTACGAAACGCATCAGCACAGAAGCAATTGTACAAATCACTGCTTAAGACGCCGTCATGTGGAGATATCATTTACTTCTCCACCTTCATGGTGTTATTCCAATGAGGGTCATTTGTCAGTAGGCCATTTCCACACTGCTGACCAAGCTGTTTGTGTTCTGATCCCGGGCCTTCCACTCATGGCTAATTATCAGGAATCTCAGAGTAGTGTCTCTTTGCTGTTGTAAAGGGACTTAAAGTAACTCAATGCTTTTGCCCTGTTACAGTAATAAAAACTGATGCGAAGCCATGCAGATATCAGGTCATGTACAGAGTTTTTGAAGCTTCTCTTTTAAAGTTTCTCCCACTGGCTTTCCCTAGAAAATCTTGGAAGGCTGCCTTCACCTCCTTCTGCACTTTTGCAAAACAGCAAAGCCGACAGGCTGTTAAAGCGATAGCAGCCATATCACTTTATGGTGATTGCAAATGATCCGTGGAGCTCTGATTTATGTTGACAAGTCACCAGGCCAAACAAATCGCTGACAAGAAACATGAAAGCGCTTCGGATTGAGGTCATGCAACATTTTCTAATTTATCTTTTAATTTTCTCTGTTAGCACTTGATGTACCCTCTAAAAAACTACTCCCTGTGAAGCGAGGCCTGCGTTTATTGGTTACATCAGAGCTTCGAGCCCAGTATTTAAGAACTTGTTCTTACATCAGTAAAACATTCCAGAGAAAGAAAGAAAACAGTTCGACTTTCCAACTTTATTTAGTACATCCTGGATTGACTTCTTTCTTTGTTTTACGAGGGAAATTATTGCATTATTTTTATCTTCTCAAATACTCAGTGTGACGGATCCTTTCAATATGATATTTTACTGAATCAATTTCCTTGTATCAATGAAACAAATCTTTTCTGCAGTACTGAATTGATCGTTTTACAGTATCCATTTTACAGAAGTGAAGCGTGAAGGACTTGTTGCAATCCCAGTCTTTTGTCTCCATCTACTGGCCAGGAATCCTCTGCAGTCTAGAAGGTAATTTACTCAAATCTAGTAGAATTAAATTTTTAACTCTACACACATAGGTAGAAATCCATTCTCACTTTTACACCATGCCGCCCGGTCGATCCGCATCCTGGTTAGACAGGAAGTTCCCATTTGTTTGAAACTGGCGCCACACAAACGGTGTGCTCTGCTTGTTCCACTGCTGGCAGACATGGAAGTGGGTTATGGTGTCCTCAGAGGCCAGCTGGAAAGTGTTCTTTGGGTACATGTTGTCTTGAGTCAGTGGGAACGTGACTGCATCTCTGTTGCAATGCCGTGGAGTCCTGTTGACGGCCTGTGGCAACGTGTCACACAGCTGCTGAGGAGCTGAGGGAGAACACACGTTAATACACCTGTGCACCTGTACGCCAAACTTTCTAAGCATAACAAACTAGGAGGGATCAAGCAACTTCACCAGGAAATTGACCAAAGTGAAGATTAAAGGTATTTAAGTGACTTTCGTACGCATCTGAACATCTGCATTTAGAGCCTAGATATAATAGTCTATACCTACGCCATTAGTAACCGTTTCTCCTTCTCTCTCCAAATACATTATCAATGTTCAGTTATTTAAGGGTGGCAATATTGTGAAGTACACAACAGAAACAAATGTAATAAAGTCATAAAATAAACTTTGGCAAGCAAAAATATGTGTGGCTGGCAGAGAAATCAAAGTTGTACCTCCAACGAGTCGACGCTTCCTGCAAATTAGTTTTATTGGAAAATTTGTAAAACTGTTCAGGTGTTTGCAATAAACGGATTGCAGAAGTGGAGACAAAGTAGTTGAAACCCAGTATTACAGGAAATTTGTCCAAATTGAGCACTAAATTATGCTTTTGGTGATCATTGCAGTACTACTTATTCATTGCAGTCTTCACTATTCCACCCATAAATAGAATTGGAGAAACTTTGTGTTCTAATAATTTGAGCATAAAAGTGGTTAGGTTGTTTAGCAGATTGAAACTGAGCTCTGATAAAACATCTTACCAGCTGCTGTTTGAGAGAAGAAGCCACTGGGTAGCTTCCTGGGGACTGTGGGTAGGAAAGCGGTGTTTCGACAGTTCATTCTTAATGCGTCCGTTTCCTACAATCAACAATGACCGCTTTTAAAAACGTGTACATCTCCCCAAGTTAAAATTAAGGCATACTGGATGTAAAAAGTGGGACAGTGATTAATCACTTCCAAATCCTTTCCACATATATTCCGATGAAAATCCTGCCCATGTACCCTTCTCCTGACTGATACCTTTATACAATGAAGTCTAAGCATTTATGCAGTAGTTCAACTCATCTATTGCAATAATATTGCATAGTATTAATTTTTGGGCCATATGAAGATCAGGAATGTTCTCAATGGGCCAGTTATGTCAGAAAGCATTGATAAAACACATTAAGCCGTTTAAAATATTGATATTAATATCTGTTTCTGCATTTGATAAACTTCTAAAAATTAAATAATATTGAACATCTTTTCACATTGGGCAGAACACAGATTACACTGCTCTGATATGATTGATAAAGTAAAATATAAGGACACAACTGTTTGCTTGAAGTTTCTATTTATGTGTCCCTAGAGTCTAGAGGGCCTCATCAAAACTTATGGTTGGCTAGAATTACCTGCAGGGCCGTCAGTTTGACACGCTCAAAACATATAGAAATTTCTCCTAAAAAAAAAAAATCCCTACTTTAAGCCAAACCAGTGTATTTGTATTTCAAATATTGGGATATATATCACAGTGTGGGGGAAAAAGGCTTTGACATGACTTATCAGTCATCAAATCTGACATTTGAATGTGTTTCAAGCAAGAGAAACTTTATGTAAATTGGTTTGCCCTCACCACCGATTGAAGCAGAGATTAAAACGACAGAACTGAAGTTTAAGTTCTACAGCAAAGACTAAATGAGCTGCAAGAGCTTGATCTACAAAGCAAATCACAACCTACCTGCGACGTAAAGCTGTGTGTGAGGGCTTGATTTAAAAGAAGGCAGTCTCTTTGCTGCTGCAGGTCTGAAGCTGTAGGGGAGAGATTTGTTTTCTAAAAAATTATGAATGCATTTTCTTTTTTCTTTTTTTTCTTGTAGCTATTTATGTGACACTTGCACAATTATTTGCAAACTAAACCCTGCCTCGCAGTTTCTTCCAAATACACAGCTGTGTTGTATTTTTGCCCTATCATCCTTACTTTTTGTTCTACTTTTGTGTTTGGTTTCCCTCCTCCACTTAGCTCGTCTGTTTGAAAACCATACCTACAAGAAGGAAATGAGCCATCACGTGTCATGATGAATGCGTTTGTGTATACAAACTACTACGGTGATTAAAAGTGTACCTTAATGGTGTCCTCGGGAAGTTTAATTTCAGCTGACAGTTTCTCTCTTGTATACAAATCGGAGTACTGGCTCTGGGAAAATTCTGGTTCGGGAGAGATGAACGTGTATTTTTCCTGAGCGTAAACACGCCGGCGTGTCACAGGATGATGAACTGGATGATTACCTTGCTCGAGTGCTCTGCTCTGCTCCGGGGTGAAAGTGGTGCGGCTCTTGTGCCGGGCACCTTCAGGTCTCTGCTCATCAGAGTTCATCACTTGCTTGTTTACTTGTTCGACCACAGAGTAACGACCTGCAAAAAGTGCATTAGTCAGCACTTCGGTTTGATTCATTTACATACGCCCTAAAAAGAATTTTTGAAATTATGTATTGGCTACTAAAATTACACCCTTAGTTTGAACGTGGCTTTTTCCAAAAGGTGTACATAATGTAAACCTTCGCTCTGAAAACATTAGCGAGCGAGTCCTCGACCAAACTGATGTACTCAAGGACCAGACTCCTTTTAAATGTGTCCCTTGAATCAAGTATGAATTCTAACCTTTTATCAGAGGTTACTTGTGGGAAGAAAAAGAAAATGAAAATGTGTACAAAGTAACTGGACCTTGAAATATGTCAGTGAATCCATTAAGAACTGGTAAAGGAAAAAAAAGTAAAGCCCTGGACTACAGTCAAAGCCCAGCTCTTGATTTCACTGAGGTGGTGTGAGGTCACTTAAAAAAAAAAGTGTACATACCACAAATCCTTCAAACAAGCAAAAATCTTGAAGCTTCCAAACATAAGTCTTCTGTTTTGCTTTCATTTAAGTTTAGCTTAGAGCCCTTCACATCATAAAACCTTCAAAATACTCTAAAAGCATTTTAAGACTTCCTAGAGTCACATTTCACCAGTAGTTTTTTTATTTATTGTGTAAGTAAATAAATGAAATGAGATGCTGTACTTTAAAACTAAACCCATGCAGAGGGAGTATTTACAGAGGGAAAACTAGAGGTCCAACAACGGACCTCTGAGGGAAACCCTCTTTTAAATGCACATTATGGAAGATCAGTGTGGATTGTGACATTCCAAATAAGCCAATTCACATGATATTTAATCCGTTAACTGCAAGGATTTTCTACAACATGACTTGGTATATTTAAAAACTAAAGATCAGTGTGAAACTCTTAGTAATTGGTGAACAACATTGTTAAAGTAAAATCTTTTGATAACTTACCCTGCTCAGCTCTGATGGGAGCGTTGACCTCCATGCACATTATTCCATGATCCAGGTGGATTTTTCGCAAAATCCTATTTATGGATGACACCTTGCGGGAAACGGCGCGCAAAAAAAGCTTTATCAACCGCAGATAAAAGAGCACATTCAAAAGCGTCCTTTATTCCACTTACACTAGGAGTTTTTGCGGCTTTACAAATTCTCGCAAGTCGTTTTCGTATTTCCCAAGCAAAAATAGTTGGCGTTTCCCTCTTGCACTGGATGATGGTGGAGATGACGTCGGGGGTGAGAAGCCGAGGGCGGCTGCCTCCTATGGATTTGGGCTTCACCAGCCCTGTGCGCCTGTAGCGGCACAGTATCTTGCTGACGCACCCGTTGGATACCTGCAAAGACGCACTGAGTTAGGCGCAATCCATTACAGATCGACTTCATTTGATCAATCCGGTTCCCGTTGTAATTACGCTTGCCCCCCTTCTTTTAACGTATTCTATCTGAGCTGTTTGGATTGTGCGCACCCGGAGAATTCTGGAGATTTCACTTGGGCGGACTCCCTCCGAGGCCAGCTCAATCATCTTCATTCTCTTGGACTCTGGCAGAGGTCTGCCGTTGAGAAAGGTTCCTCCTAACTGGTTGACACTTCCACCACCTTGTCATAACACACCTTCAATTTTATAACTCCGCTTAAAACGTGCCAAAGTTTGAAAAAAATAAGTGCAAAACTAACCTTGGCTTTGGAGACTAATGCTTGTTCCGCACATCCTCGCTTGGTTCCAGGCTCCTAACTTTTCTGTGCAGGACCGAATTCAGAATGAAGCTCGAAGCCTTAAACTCTAAACGCCTCTTAAGATTGACAGTGTGCGGAATCAAAGCCCTCGGCGGAGATTTATAAGCCTACAAGAGCTGAATATAACGTGGTGCCCTGCGTACTTCCTGCAACGTCAATAAAGCTGGGAGGGCGCATGAGGGTAAAACTGGGTTTAAACTGCAGGGTGTCTTGTGTGGCCATTTATTCGCTTACTAATTTTTGATGGTAAGTGGTTGCATTAGATTTTATTAAAGGGTATCAGAACAAGAGGCCTGAATAGAAATGCACACAACTTTCCCTTTTTCTATTAAAGAAAAACATATTTGAAATCTTTTGTTGCTGTCCATCTACTTCAAAAAATGCGCACTCCTTTGTGTTGGGTTGTAGTATACCCAATTGGAGTAAATTTCAGCTTGTGGTTGTATGTTCAATGTTCAAATTAAATGAAAGTTATCTGAAGACCGTGCATTTTATTTCATTTTATATTTTTATATTACAATAATGTGATTATAAATCATCCTATCTGCTGTGTTTTTGCTGTTTTACTTGGATTGTCACAGCTTGTCTGCATACGCTTTCCATTATCGTGATTAATTTAACAGTGCTTCATGAAATTTAGTTTCATGATTTAAACAAACCGTCCTGTTTGAGCCATGTTATTCATGAAGCTTTTTGTTCTGTGTCTAACAAATTCTGAGACCTTAAAACAGTTTTTTTAAAAATACAATTGGACTCTATTTACAATGTAAGCTTATTTCCTCAGTCTCAAGAAAATAAGTTGCAATGGATTTGATTAAGGGTTGCTTAAATAAATGGACTGAATAATGATGTACCACACTCTCAAGTTTTTAGTCAAACATTTCTAAAAAAAAAAAAATCCATGCACCCTTCTCCTTGCACTACTTTCTTGGTTTGTCATCTAAAATCCCATTAATATTAATTGAAGTTGATCATTCTATGGTACTTGTAATATCTTAGCACTCATATTTAAGGGATGGGATAAAAACTAATAAAAATCTACTTCATGACAGTGCAGCAAATTTTTCTGATATTCCCTAATTGCATTCTGCCTTCCCTCCCGTGTTCCCATCAGCTCCTTTTTGCGCAGTGGCTGGTAGTCTTAATTAGAGAGATTGAGGCGCGCTCAGTTTGAGCTTTCAAACTCTCATGTTTGTTCCAGCTTCATATTTGGCAAGATATTGATCCCTGCTTTCCAGGAACCGAATGAATCGAGCTCCAGTGTGTTTCTGGGCTTCCAGTCACGTGACACGAGCATCCTCGTTCGCAGCTGAAGTGCCTCGGATTAAAAGGATCTCTGGCCTCCTCTCATAAAGCAAACATTTGGAAATCTGCTCCAATGATGACTGCCATATGGTAAGGTGCTTTTGATAAATCATAAATCCATCAGGTTGTCTCGTTTTATTACATTTTCCTTCAAAACGTGAACAAATAGACCTCGCGTACATACAGGCGCAACGAGAGGGCCAATTGGGGGGACCTCGCTTATCCAGAAGTGGGAGGCTAACATCCTCACAGATGTTCCTTGGGCAGACAGCAGATAAAAATGCGTTGTAAACGCTTTCGAGGGGAAATATTTGACAAGCAAATATTAGCTCATGTGAAAACCCCACACAAAGCTCGTCTTTGGGCCTGTTTAATGACTAATTGAATATCATTAGTTGGGTCCACACACACCGAAGTGGCATCGACATAAAGACTCCGATTTTACAAAGCCATATGGCCCACATTATACATTAACCATGAGTGAAAGGCCTGCAACAGTGTGTGTACAGTCAAGGAAGACCGGATGCAGGACAGGCGTTCTTGGACACCATCATCTCCATGCCAACCAGGACAAAGGAAGAATAAGGCGACCGTTTTTTGTTTATTATAGGAGATCGGACGTGGTTGTTACTTTACAGGTTACTGCCTTGCTGCAGGCATGCCACGTGCCAAATAATGCAGGTCTAAAAATGCTACTTATAACCGATTATCAAAGCACCAACACAGTTTTATTGTGCGTAAATTGCTGTCTCCCCTCAGCAGCACCGGGCGGGAGTTTTATTGCCTTTAGTGGCACAGCCATCTTTTGCGCTTCAAACAAATGTTTCAGATGTTTGCATCGTGTATTAAACATGCACACGTGAGCGTGTTGGGGCTCAACTTGGTTCTAAAACGTTTGCAAGGGTGAAAATTCCAGCCGCGTAAAAAGATCACCAAAATCTCACCAGAGCGCACAGAGGGGCTGCGTGCGCAACGGAGCTGCGCGCCGGCTTTGTTTCCTTCTCCGTGTTTCATGAACCCAAGTCATTCCTAAGAATTCTGGTGTTTCCTTTTTTGTTCCAGTCCCTGCTGTTGTATACGTTTCGTAATTTTAGCTGACTTTTAAAAACGTTCACCACTAATAAATGCACAGATGTACCATCACCTTTCCAAAATCACCAAGAGTACATAATTGCTATTTCATGACACCCCAATCAGTTTATTTTCATGGTATATATATGAACACTTCAAAAGCTCAAACTATATATGGCAAATGCGTCCCCTTGTTCTCCAGGTAGAATAGTGTAGAATCGGTGCTAATAAGACATTTTATGCATCGTGTGTCTCCGTTTGCAACGTTCAGCAGGTAGCATACCTACATTTCCAAAGGATTTTTTTTTTCCTTTTTAAATTGGTAACACATTTTTACACTTTTGATGAGTTGACTTTGTCGTGTTCTAAATGCGTTCGTTAAGTTGCATCCTAAAAATAATTATTTGGAGCGGGCTATAATAAAAAAAAAGTCAAGTACGTTTCCCCATTTGAACCTTGTAATCTTCAAAAGAGAAAAATAAGTAAATAAATGACCCTGGGTCGAGGTGGCTGTGTCTGTTGCATTGAAGTCCACAAGTTCAACCAAATCTTAATAGCAGCGCTACATCCCTGCGAGTTATTTTCTTGCACGATAGAAAAATCGATATTTTAAAACGGTAAATCTGATTATCATTCAGTTCTCGGAATTGATTAATATCTATGTAATGACTCAAAACGAGTTCCAAAACGGAGGCAACAAAAACATGGAACTATTTTAAATATGGTTTTCCATTAGTTTGTTACACATAAATTTGAGCGAAAATCCTGAATCAAATATTAATAATAATAATAATAATAATAATAATAATAATAATGTTTAACAAAACGAGATGCAGAAATTCCGTTGTTGTCTCTTGTCCCCAAGGTTTTTTTTTCGTGACTAACGTGAATTTCTTTTTTTAAAAGGTTTACTTCCCATAGCGTTAGTTTTAACGCTTTGTTAAAACTAACAAAGCGTTTCAGAAAGAAAAAACAACATCAAACCGGCTGTCAAACATAGTGGTGGTCATGTTATGATGTGGGGCTTCTAGATACATGCATAAGGGAAATGATGTGAAGGACACCAGTGAGTCCACCTGTAAGCGACCTAATCAATTTTAATTTAAAGAAATAAAGGTTTTAGAATTAAAATGTGAACTTGAATCCGATTGAGATGCAGTGGCATGAACGTAAACAGCCTTTTCTATTCTGTGCAATAGACTGGTTGCTTTGCAATCCCAGTGAATTTTCTGCTGCATAGGGTATTGCTGCCCTCATGTTGTGCATAATGTAGGATCAGGTCACATTCCTAAACCTCCACTTCTTGTTTCTGCATGAATCTTAACTTTTCTTGTTTATGTGCCATATGAGATACTACCCTCAGAAAACAGAGCCAAATGCCATCAGTGGATCTTAAAACAGTGTATATTTACACAGTGGGCATGATATTACTCAGTCTAGGTGCAGTTAGTGCATTACAGTCAGTCCTTTTGAAAACATCAAAACCAACTTTTTTTTTATTTTTTATGATGATGCAATTTTTTAAACAGACTCGTACAACACCACCAAAAATTATCAAGAAGACAAAAACCCCCAGCAATTTTGTCTCTCTTGTGGTATTGTGGTAGGTTTCTCCTCAGAAATGTATCTGATAATGTTTGTAACACTACCGTTGATGATTCAAATGCAAAAATGAAGAGAAACGTGCACCATTCACACTTTTACCAAGATTTAAGAAATCACTCAGTCTCTTTGTGTTGTAGATGCTTAATGCTCTTAATGATTAGCCTCTCTACCTTCTACAGGAAGCTGCCAATCTATCTGGAGATCAAACTATTGGATTACAAAGCAGCTCAACAGTTGAAGAAATGGCTTATTTTACAAAAGTAGTTTACTTTAAAATGTCACAATTGTCAGGGAGTGATAGCATAGTTAAGGTTAAGGTGCGAGAATTCCATATTTTTGCACTGAGGAAGATTTAGTGGAATCTCAAGGGTGGTGCCTGGTTTTACTGTTTAGTCTGACCTGAACAAAGAAATACTTCCATGCCAGAATCAAACCATTAAATCTGTTTAGGTGTACTCTTGAAATTAAAAGTTGTGTAACCAAGTCTGCTGCTTTCGGTAAATGATTTTTCTTTAGCAATTAAATCAATTATAACCTTTTGATTGCAAGGTCGAAGACATATGGTAGGAGGGGTGGAAATGCAATTTAAGAGTAATCAGTTCTAATTTGGGTTTAGTTAGCATGTTTTATTCTTAAGTGAACTTTTGCATGTCTTTTTCTAATATGCAACTGTATAACAAGAATAATAACATCACCTTTAGTCAGCCGTGTGGCCTGCAATTACTCTAGATTATTGCACATTTAGAAAAGAAATACACAGAGCAAATTTCACTGAAAAATTGTGAACCTTATAACATTATTGATATTATGACAAGCCATATGAACACATGGGGTTAGGGTTTATCCTAACCCCATCCCAAACCCATTCCATAAACAATACCAATACATATGTGTTTAGCTGTTTTTAATCCTAGAGAAAACTAGTAATGAAGCTGCTGCTGCCATCAACCATTGCCTTATTCATCCTTTGTCCTGACTGGAGATAATGGTGTCTGAGAACACCTGTCTGCCATCCAGTCTAAACTAATTATTTGCTGATTTTGTTTAGGCCTTGTCCTTTTAAATCCTGCGGCCAGATGAAGCAGGTGGCTTCTCCACAGTGAGCTGGGTTCTGCTGGAAGTTCCTGTCCTCTGTCACCATATGCTTTCTCGGTTGGGCTTGTTACAAAGTCAGTACCTGTGCTTCACTAAACAATTGGTATATAATAAACTGATTTGCATCCTAAGTAAGTTTAAATCTGTCTATGTAATTGTACTGACTCGATTACATGTTTCTATGATGGACGTATTTCTCTTGTAAAATATCATGACATTTGTTGTGAAGTGGAATAAATACATCGAAATGGACTTAATAATATGTGGCCATCATCATTCTTACTAAATCACTCTGTTATATTTGTGTTCGATAATAACCAGTCGTCTTGTACTGCTGAGACACTTTTATTAAAGTATGTTTTTTCATGAGTCTGCTCACGCAGGTTCCTCACAGGTATGGCGCAAAAAATCTCTTCTTCTGTCATCCTATTCTTTACATTTATGCATTGACTTAAACTCGTGATCGCCACCTAGTGGACATAAGCATAATGCATTCAGTCATCAAATTCTTTAAAACGTATAAAATAAATATATTTTTTGCTGCCTGATAAAATGTTATATAAACTGAAACAAATATTGGAAATCTTTTATTAATTCGGCAAATATGAGCTCCCATAAAGTGCTATAAAGTAGTCATCGTCATTACATCCCTATAGGATTTCCTGTCAGATATTGCTGATGCATATAATGTGCTACTTTTCAAGAGTGAACTTTTTCTTTGGAAGTGAATCTATTCCCGGACTCTTTGAAGACAGCACTATCTGGGGTATCACAATGCTGACGTGTCGTAGCTCTTGCCCCGGATGTCCTTATTTCAATTTGCTTACGCGGTTTAGAGCGCTCTCCATTCGCTCCCATTCATTGCTCTCCCTTAAACCCGGAAAAGCTTTCGGCCTGTGTGTACATGCATGGCAAAGTGTGTTTCCGGTATAACGTGAGTGTAGCTCTGTGCACTGCCTTTTTCTCTTGGCTCTCAACAGATCAGCCACTCATTTCAGAGTCCCAGCTCCCTCACCTGGTTCTCCATCTAACAAGCAGCGTATCTCAGCTCGGTGGACATGGCATCTGTTTCGGGTCCAACTCAGACAGCCCCTGTTCCGGCGTCTCCTTTGCAAAGAGGGATAGTGAAAATGGTATGAATCCCAACATGTGAAAATGAGAGCTCTCTGGGGAAACAGCTAGTTAGCTTAGTCAACTGATGGCTAATGGAGATTGAAACTGCGACTGGTTGTCGTATACTTTAATATAGTAAGCCACATGACTCAACGAAAGCAATTTTAAGTTAACTTCCAGTGTTGTCATTATTCCAATAGCAGATGTCAAGCTCATTCAGTTTATTTCACTGCAGCTGAAAGCCGGCTAACGTTAGCTAGCTTCCTGCTACATTTCCAGTAGAGGAAACTGAGGTTAGCACGTTTGTCTGGATATTTCAATTTAAGTGAGGAAACTACTTTCGTTGTCAGACTTGGAAATATGATTGCTGTAAAATGTCATTTGAGTGGTTAAATCTGTTGTACTCAACAACCAAGCTGGAGCGAGTAGATGTTGAAAAGTTGTTGACAGATGTCAAGTTTCCCAGCTAAAGGATGGCTAACTGTTAGCTAATTAGCATTTACTGTGCAGCACCTGTGAAGTTAAACGAAAGGGGTTTGTACTGTCTGTGATATCGGTGTGATATTTATGCTCAGCACCAGCCGCAACAAAAGTAATTTTTTGCTATTTGGCAACATGCAAATTTTGTCAACTAGCCTACAAGCTAACTCGAGTATTGGGTTTAATTTCGCTTTCGTCCCTCAGTTTTATCCCAGAAACTCCAATAAAACAGGTTTAGGCGGTTAAATGACTTTTTTTCAGTATATATTCGTCGACTTGTGGTGCGCTGGTAAGTTTAATTTTTCCATTTAGGGCAGCAGAGAGCATTCCCTCAGAGCTGGTCCAAACCAGCCATGGGAAACTGACACGTATCTCCAACTTTCCTGCCCCCTGTAATCTCTCATTCGGCGTGGTTTTTTGTGCGGGCTGGGTCCTCTCATTCATGTTTCAGCGTCAAGATGGAAATTTTACTCTCAAGTTAAGCCAAACATAACCTTACGCGACGTTTTTTGCCCTCCCCTCATATGTTGGTTTGCATGGAGAGGGGTCAGCAGACACATCTTTCTGCCTGCCACCTTCAAAAATCACGAGAGGACTGTTTCTTGGTAAATGTTAGTATTTAAATCAAATTAAGTGTGGAATATTTTCTTGTATATTGTTTACTATAAGGCAGCGGCTGGTATGAGAGACCCGGCATGTTATCCTTGAGTGAAAATGGCATATTAATTTAGTCATAATGTTACCTAACATATTTCAGCATTAGTTTATAAACTTCTAGAAACTGTAATGCATCACAAATAAGTTGTTGGAAGTGTTAGCTGCGCAGAATGGTAAATCTTTTTGCCATTACGCAGCTTACAGATAAGTATATCAGTGATATTAGCTAGTAGGATTGCTTTATGGAGATAACACTTATGTCTTCTTTACTGTTCTGTGATTCTCTTATTGTCAAAGAGCCAACTTGTGTACCAGTTTTCTTTCAGCTTACTGACCAGCAGTGCTTAGCTGTATTGAGTGGTGTTTTATGCTAATCCTAGCTTTTTGCAGCTGTAAAAAAAAAAATCCTGGTTACTTTGGCAACTTCTTTGGCATCTCATGGGGAAAGAAAAGACTTTGAACAATTTGAAAGTTTTTTTTTAAAATAATTTTTTAGTTTTGTTACTTTAACAAAACTCTCTCTGTTCACCTTACAACAATTAAATGACTCATGCCTAGTTGCAGCATCGTGGAAACAGGAATTCTCCTGTAATTCGTTGCCCATTTTACATTGAAAGCACTGAATCCAGAGTTCAGAGCCAAACCAACAGCTAGACTTTGGTAGTTGATTTGGAGGCAATATTTTTTTTTTTCTGACACTTTTCCCCCTTTTAGATTTTATTTTGAAAAACATAATGAACCGGCATATTACCCAGGTAGAATTATTGAGTGGTGACAGATCAGGTTTATTAAGTCACTATTTCTGGATAACAGTGTAAAATACCCGAGATTGACTTCTGAATAATACCCAGGCTGGTATTTAGCAGAATCTCCGAAGACATTTTGACCTCACCACCCAGACAATGATTTACATCAGCCATGTCCATGTTGGAGCCAAATCTGAGCAAGTAAACAGCTTCTGTGCCGGCTGATGTGCTGCATCAAATGGAGTGTAAATTCGGCTTTAAGGAAAAGCTGTCATTTACCAAAACAAAAATGAAACCAAATCCTTTCTGTTGCCTTGCACATCTAGTCATGTTAGTGCATGTTGTTTTGACAGCTCTTCATAGCAGCATTACTTGTGTATAAATAAAAGCACATTTGTCTCGGTATTGAATTCTGTGGAAACGTGATTATGCAGCTCATTCAGAAAATGGATGTCGTCTAACGAAAGCTTTACAGGCTTTGGTCTGTTTTCTTTTTTTTTTTTTTTACTTGCATTACAACTACTTAGGCTTTAGAAGTTTTCTTTTTATTATATCCCTGTAAGAATTTAATTGCTGAAGTTTTGCTGCCCCTCTCTTAAAAAAAAAAATCGCATCCCTTTGAAACGTGAGGATGTGTTCCTGTAGTTTCTCTTTTCGTTCTTCGTGGCTCATCGTACTGCAGAAACTACCGCAACAGCTCTTCGGTACTCCAGAGTCGTCGGACAGTTGGTGATGAACAGCGGTGATTTGATGGGTTTATCTAGCTCACATCTTAGATCAACAACGGCCAGGGATGCTCCATGCAGACACACTGGAGAGTTTGCAGATAAAGTGTTTGCTCAGTTTCGTGTAAATGCCACAGTTGTCAAACCGAAGTCTATGCCATCTTTTTTTTTTTTTTTGTTTTGTATTCAGCTACGTTATCACTTGGCATGATCTAAGCCTGGCATTTGAATGACACACTGTCACCATGGCTACGTGCCATACGAAGCTTCTACCTCTATAAAAGCTCAATCTTTTAGATTGCCGTATTTCTGATTTTGCTGCACTGATATTTGTAAGTTTAAATACAACTTGCATCTAAACTGAGTTTTGCATAATTTTAAAAATTGTTTTACTAAAAAAAACAACTTTTTTTGCCTAATCCAATGGAAATGAAAGTATCCACGACTTGCGTCTTTCTTCTTTCTGTCTGTCAATAATTCTTGGTATTTTTGTTTCAAATATGTTTTTTTTATAGCTAAAATAATTTAGTTGCACTGCTGATTTGTCTTCTCTATATTTTTCATTTGTTGTCTTCTCTCCAGGTCTTGTCGGGATGTGCCATCATTGTTCGGGGCCAGCCTCGAGGTGGTCCGCCCCCAGAGCGCCAGATCAATCTGAGCAACATCCGAGCGGGGGCCATAGCCCGCCGAGCAGCACAAGGCCAGCCCGACACCAAGGACATCCCCGACGAGGTAAACCGATTTATTCCTGTGATTTATTATTTAAATTGGCCTTGCATTACAGTGGCAGTGCATCTATAATACAGAGCAATGGAAAAGTATTTAAACCTCCTTCAACTTTTTTTTTTTTTGCTTTACAACCACAAACCTGAATGTATTTTACTGAGATTTTATATAAAGGACAAAAACAAAGGAGGTCCAAGATTGTGAAGTGGATTTAAATTATTATTGTCGTTGCCTGGATGATTGTAACACATGAACATGCTTTGGTCGTTTTCAATTGACAGTTGTTCTTGTACCACTTTTGTACGCACATGCATGTGGTTTGATGAGAAGAGGGTCTGCAGCTGTGTAATACAATTTTACCTTTTTTAAATGGAAAATAAGTTACCTTGAAAGCTAAATTAAGTTTTATTTACTACTAATCGCTCATTCAAATAATAACCGCTTTGCACATTATGATTTGATAATCAACTCACCATCTGGATCAGAGATTTTTAGATGCATGGTGTGGGAGTTTTGCATTAATGCCAGCGTTAAGGTCAGGTCCTGACCTTGACCCTTTTAATTTAATTTCTGCCTGCAGTGCACTTTGTACTCAGAAGGAATAACAACAGATATTGTTTCAGAGAGAGAGAGAAAAAGTAGTATTGCAATGTGATACGTTAACATGAGCACTTACTGCATTTAGAAAATACTGCTACACCCTTCTTGCTTTTGAACAAATAAGTTCTCTTATTCGTCTTGTCCAGTGCCTGATTAGGTTTCACTTCCTAACGTTTATTTTTCTTTTTAGCCCTGGGCCTTCCAAGCCAGAGAGTTTCTCAGGAAGAAGCTAATTGGCAAAGAAGTGTGCTTCACTGTGGAAATCAAGACCGCCATAGGCCGGGAGTACGGCATGGTCTACCTGGGCAAAGGTGCACTGTGCATGTTCATTTTGCACCATTTGTTTCCTAGAATAAAATCATGTTACTTGAACTTAATCTTTCTCCTTGTTTGCTAAACATTTCTCCATGCTTGCCGTAGATACAACAGGTGAGAACATTGCTGAGTCTTTGGTGAACGAAGGCCTCGCAACAGTCCGAAGGGAAGGAATCAGAGGAAACAAGTAAGATCGTTGAGCATAAAATATTAAAGCTGTTAGTTTGTTTATTTTGCTTTGGATGTTAATGCACGAGCATGAAATTTCACATGCAGGAATTTCGCTGGTAGCTTGGCTGGAGAAGGGCGATTGTCACTTCATCCCACAAGTTCTGTTGAAAATTAATGGAGGGGGACCAATGTCACCTCTTGTTCGTCGATCCCATAACCATTAAAATCCATCTATACGTCCCCAAGAGGCTGTAAATATTACATCAGGGAGTCATCATTGAACTTGAGTTTATAGTATATTCACAATGTACACGCTGTTTAAAAAACTTCTAAGTGATGGTATAAGCAACCATTCGTCTAAACCCGAAGGTTAGGGTTCTTTAATCTTTTTTTATAAAGCCGTTTTAAAATACTTCTTTCAGAAAATTCTTTATCACGACAGGAAAAATATTAACATCAAAGTTATTACAATAATATTGGTTTCATATGTTCAACATATAAAAACTGAGCATTGAAATTGAACAGATCAGAACTGCGCTGCAGGTCTGCCTAGATTCTGGCACACAGTATTTGTTATTGAGCTCCAGATACTTTCCTTGTTTTATGTAGTATAGTCAAACACACAGCACTTAATCATCTTGTGTTTTTAAGACTTAAACTTTTTTTTATGACTGCAAACATACAACTCCTTTAATCTTTTTAAATATAAAAGCTCTATTTTGCTGTTAAGTGTACTCTGGAGAGTGATTATTTAGCACTTTGGTGCTTTTGCCATTTTAAGGATTTATATTAACATTTTTTCCATCAACACATCCAGGTTTGTGATTCATTTAGTATTTTTGACCTAACTGGTTGATAATCTCTGCATCCAGAAACGATAGGTTTCATTAAAGGAAAACTTTATCAGCAAAATAATATTGTTGCATCACAATTTAGTTGTGTAATACACTGATAATGAGGCCTTAGTCATATACTTTAAGTAAGACTTTATTGTATCACCAAGACTGAATGTTTTTACCTTTAAAGCTTTAACTTCTTCAACCATTTATGTAACAAATATAGGAAATCGCTTTTGGCAGCAGGATGTAAGCTTGTATTTCCTAAAGCTTAAGGCAGAACAACCTTGCAGAATCTATTGGGAGAAGTACTTAAGTCCTCAATTGGCTGACTGAATTTAGATGGAGTCATAGTATCCCAGATGGTGGCAGCATGCCCCTACTGCTATAACGATATCCCTCTGAAACCTTTTTTTTTCTGCCACATTGCCCCAATGCACTAATCCTATAAATACACACCCCATGCTATATGACAGAGTACTGTATGTCTCCCCCAGTGGCGGTATTTGCACACGACACACATTACAAGCAATTTGACTCATGCTGCTGCATTTGTGTCTTCCAACATGAACAGAGATGGTGTGAACATTTTGCCCCTAATGAAGCATTTCAAGCAGCCTGTCCAATGGCCCATAACAAGCACTAATGTAAATGATGCTTTAAGTGTAAGCTGGCATCATTTGGCCAAAGGGGGAGGCCCATTACTCAGTGAAGACTTAGGGTCTTTGTTTTCCCTCAGTGCGTTTTCCTCCAATATCATTACTCCTCGTGACTTGCTACGTTGATCACCCTAACTGTGATGTGGTGATAATTATGGAGGTGATGATAATGGTGATGGCTTCGGACAGCGCAGTTAAACATGTGCTTAGAGGCCGGCTGCCGCCTGCTAACGCGGCCAGGCAATTCGCCCGGCAAGTTGCCGCGGGGATCGTGCACAACTTTGTGTATTTACAGATTTATACTGATGCACACTTTGTCTTTAGCTTCGAGACATGACACGTTCATAATGCTTTAGAACAAGGGTTGTACCGATGCAGATACTCACACTGAACAAATATGGTTCATGCTCATTACTTTAATCAAAAGCAGACTCTGTTATCTCTATGCACATGTATTTATCATTTCAGCCAAATGCTAACGCTAAAAAGTATTAAGCTAATCTCTTAAGCAGGTCATAGCAGAACAGTCCAAGAATGAGTGATAACGAGCAGGTTTTACAGATCATTTATCTGTTAAGGATTGATGGACTATGCTGTTTTCAAAAAGTCCAAAGTAAATAATGCATTCAGTTTAAAAATGACTGTGGGATTTATAAGATGAATTTCTAGCATACAATTGATCCATCTTGGATCTAAAATATCCAGGCCTGTGGCAGTAAGCAATTAATCGCATAAACTGAGATGAGCACAATGATTTTGTTCTGATAGCTTTTGAAGGGCAGTTTTGTTTACAGCGATTTCCTAATCCATTTCATTTATGATTTCTGTCGCTTTTTTATTTCCTCTGATCTTTTTATGCTCGTGTTTTATTTTGGATCTTTAAAATGTCTTCCAGTGTTGAATGTGCTGTGCAAAATTACAGTTTATTAGTCTTTCACAGGGTGAACTTGCATTATTTTGCTATTATCGGTGTGTAAACTTGAAAAGGGTTTCAGTTATTGTTTATTGCAATAATTACCGTGACAACTTACCATTGAGCTAAATCTGTTATCGTGACAGGCCCAACAACATCCATAATGGTGTTCTTTGGAAAAGCTTAGCTTTTTAGAGTTGATCACTTCCTGTGACTGCTGACATTTTTAAAAACCTTTAATCGATTTACTGAGTTGCCTTTGGGACCCAAAATGTTAATTTTAGATAAATTAAAACTCCAGGCATCAGGCTTGATGGGTCGGTTTATAGAGACACCACTCACCGATGCAGGAATGAGGTACATTACCGGGGCTACCAACTTTTACTTTACAGTCTTCCATTGCTCCTGTTTAACTAGAGCCCCGGAGGAGGAGGAGTTGGTGGCTATAAACACTGAGGGGCTGAAAAGCTTTCATTAAAGTCTCACTGTTCAATTACTCTGGAACTCTTGTGCACAGTTTGGGGGGGAACATGGCTTCCTACAGCCTCCTTAAACAACACAAAAACAACAGGAAGCGGTAAAAATGTTTTATCTGAAGTGCGTTTGGTTCCACAAAGGAGCCATACGGAGATGAAAGATGGAGTCCATAGAATGGTTTAACTGGAAAGTATTTCTGCTTGGCCTTTGCTGGAATAGATTTGCTCTCTACTGCACCTTGTCGACCATCAGTTTGATTTGAGCCACTGTAGTGGAGGGAGTTGCTGACCCAGAAGCCGGTGTAGCTGCAAGAAGAGATATGTTTACTATCATCAGTCTCTACAGACAAGGTTATTAATTTTTATTTAAGAAATCTGATTTTGAATACTCTACATCTAAGCTAGGACTTTACAAAATCCGCCTTCCTTCCTTCCTTCCTTTTTTTTTTTTTTTACTTTTCTGATTTCTTTCACTATATCTTTTGGAGCTTTCTGTTCCTGTTTGGCGCTTTTAAATATTTAAGTAGCTTAGTTCTTACATAAAGTTTGACCATCGCTGCCAAGTCAGCAAGAAACTGTCTCAGTTCAGTTCAAAGTTTGTTGTTAAATCATAGCAGTGAGCAGAAAGAACTTGACTGTGTTTTGGGGAATTTGCCCAAAAGCCCAGCTGAAGCACAGCATCGAAATCTTTTTCAGGTCCTGATAATAAAAAGAAAAGAGGATTAATAATATTTGTTTTCCTAACCTTTATTCCCCATCCCATTGTCTTGGTGTGTTCATTCACTCAACCATTCATTTGTCCATCATTTTTCCCTTTGTCCACCTTCAACCTGTCCATCAATTAGTTTTTTTTATTTTTCAGTTCCTTCATTTAGCTTCAGTCTATTCAACTGTGCTTCTGTTTATTCTCGTATTGTCCATTCATCATCACTTCATCCATTTGTGTCTTTTTCCGTTTGTTGAGACGAATGGACAGTCCATGCATCTAGCCATTTCTCCATCTGTTTGTCCATTACTTATGCATCCGTCTGTCCAATCATATTTTTATATTTACAAAGTTGTTCCTTCATCGATCTTTCAATTTATTTCTGTCATTTTGTCCATCTATCCATCATCGTTCTGTTTGTCATTGCATCCGTTTCTCAGTCTGTTTTGTCCCTCAGTTTGTTTGTCCATTTACCTCCCGTCTGTCCGACCATCTGAACTGAGAACTCTGGGAAATCCGAGTCTGGAAAGGTGTAAAAATTTCAACATGAACCATTCATTGTGACTAAACACCGGCAAACTACGACTTTCAGAAAACAAATGAAATATCATCAAAGCAGTCTTTAGTTTTTGCGACGCCAAACTGCTGAAACTATTGTGCAGCTTTTGCTGGTTGAAAAAACAAAAGCCTGCTGGCCATTTAAAGTTGTGAATAATTAAAGCTTTACAAGAGCCCCGAAAAGGCATTAAGCTGCACAATTAAGGAAGCCAGCATGGAATTAATTGCGGTGTTTGCAGGAAGCCGCGTTTGTGCTGCTGGTGTTGTCTCGTCCCTAAGTGCTCAGATACCTTGTGTTTTTAGGCAGTTGCTCATCAGTTTTTGATTTTTATTAGGCAATTATCTTCATACTCTAGAATGATCTTGCTTTGTGTTTAGTTTCTAAGCTGGCAAAAGTTTAATTAATTAATTTATTTTTTTATAAGTTTGAATATTAAAGGTTCGCCAGCAGTTGTTCTACAGTCTCTTTGGAGATTTGACGTTAATTGGATTTAAGAAGCCTGTCCACATCGCACGCAAGCATCCGTTGCAAACATTAAAATTCTATACAGCCAACGTGTGAATAATTAAGATGTTTTTGCGTTCCTTTCTTGTTTTCCTTTCCAGTCCTGAGCAGGCGAGACTCTGTGAACTGGAGGACCAATCAAAGGCGTCCAAGAAAGGCATGTGGAGCGAGGGGGGCGGCACACACACTATCCGCGACCTCAAGTACACCATCGAGAATCCCCGCAACTTTGTGGACTCCTTGCACCAGAAGCCCATCAACGGTAAGGAGTTCTGACAAAGGCTTGGATCATTCTTGTAAAACAACAAACAAGGCAAAGGAAGTTGGTGCATAAACACACATTAAATATTCTTTTTTTTTTTTTTGTCTGTAAAGATTGTCAGGATCGCATCTTTCTTGTAAGACATTCGGCCCTGCTACACTTCACAAGGCCATCCTTTAATTCTCATCTCCAGCCCGCTCGAGGTGCAACGCTCCACTCGATTTATTTCCAGACGATTGCTGGGAACGGCGGCTCAGCTCATTTCACAACTCTTTAATTGAATGGAGGAAACGAGCAGCTGATGGCTTTTCTTCTCCTTTCATCTCTTGTTGCCGTTCGTTCTCGCGAAATTCAGGGTCATTTTGAGATCAGATGGAATTATCCGGCGCGGGCGCTGAAAGTGTCCAAACGGACGCCGCGGCAGAAACCTGAAATACCCGCGGAAAAAGTCCATCTCAAAATCTTGATCTGTGTAAAGAATACTAATTTAAATAGTTGGCTCAACATTCCCAGAGTTAGCTAAAGAAGTTTTGAAATCCATGCAAACATTTCTAAACTCATTAATAATTATGAGCGCCTTTTTTTTTTTTTTTTTTTTTTTGCTGACGTGTTCATATCCTTTGAGCTCTTTCATAGCACAGACTTCAGTATATTCTGTTTGGATGGTATTTATTTTGATTGGCCAACATAATAACTAATATGCATTTGCGTCCTGTCCAGCTGAGTCAGTTGTTTGTAGAACCACATTTATCTGCAGCTGCAGCTGTGTGTTTCTACTGGCTTTGCTTGTAAAGAGACTGAAATTGCTTTCAGTTTTTGCAGAATGTCTCAAACTTTAATTACATTATTTGGGAATGTTAGTTCTTCTTTTTTGAACCTTGTTTCTTCCTTAGATTCAGGTCCTGACTTTTAGTCAGATTTGCCTCGATGGTAACCACTGTAGAAATTTCCCTTTGTTTAGCTGCATTCATCTTGCCATCAACTACAAAAAAAATAATCCTAATATCGTAATGCTGCCACCACCAAATATAAAAATGGGAGTGGTGCGTTTAGGGCGATGTGAAATGTTACTTTTCTTTTGTGTGTCCATCAGATGGCAACTTCAGGCTCATCTAACACCTTCCAGTCATATTTGATAAAAATCTGTTTTTGTTTAGCAGCAACTGTATACTGTCTGACAGGATGATAATGATCTATTTCTGAAATATAATGTCCATTAAAAAGCTGAACTTACCAGGATATTTTTTTCTTCCCTTGTCTTGTTCACCCATTTCTTCCCCTCAGCCATCATTGAGCACGTGCGAGACGGCAGCGTTGTTCGTGCCTTGCTGCTCCCAGACTACTATCTGGTCACCGTTATGCTGTCTGGTGTGAAGGTAAGTAGCGTTGGATGGACTTTAGGATTTTTCAATACTACTTTCCTTATTTTAGTTTTTTAAATGACTGAATAATTGACAGACTAATCATGACATGAGGAGTAACGGCACTTTTTCTTATGCTCCTCCTCGTCTGCTTTGCTTTGACTGATCCGCTAGTGTCATATCTGAGCAACTCAATTCCCCATCCGTCTCTTTCACCCAGTCTAGCCTTGCCAGTAGACCACTCAGGATAACTAATCTTTCTCATCTTGTACTTGAGGATATTAAATCTATTTTAAGGTGTTCTTTGTCTCAACGCATAAAAGCTTGTCTGCTCAACGAGCATTTCATTCATGTGTCTGTTTTTGTGCTGCTTTCAACAAAAGATTTAATATTACAGCTACATCTGTCAGGATATTGGACAAGCACAACAATATGTTTTTGCTCCCTGTATGTACAAAATGCTCCTTTACTTGTAAATGGTAATTGTACGTAAAGGATGTAATTTTACATACTTGACTGTTGTTTCTGGTGCGACTGCAGTGTCCCACGTTCAGAAGGGAAGCAGACGGAACAGAAACACCGGAGCCGTTTGCAGCAGAGGCCAAATTCTTCACCGAGTCCCGGCTTCTGCAGCGAGACGTTCAGATCATTCTGGAGAGCTGTCACAACCAGATCATACTGGGAACCATCCTGCACCCGGTAACACCTAGCGCAAATCAGGCCTCAGTGTTGACACTGGTAGAAAACTAGGCCTTCTGTCTTGTTGTGTGTTTATCTGTGGATCTTTCTCCGTCTCAGAATGGCAACATCACAGAGCTCCTGCTGAAGGAGGGCTTTGCTCGCTGCGTGGATTGGTCCATGGCAGTTTACACCCAGGGAGCTGAGAAACTCAGAGCTGCTGAACGGTGGGGACGTTTTAGAGTTCATGTTTGGTTTTATTGTGATTCTGATACTGAGCAAAAACAAAACAAAAAAAACAAAAACCTGTAAAACATTTTCTATTTGAAATACTCAAGTAAAAAAACAAAACAAAACAAACAAAAAAAGACAATATAAAACAAAATGACAGGTAGTTTTATTATGCTTAGATTCACTGAGATCCATTTTTATCTTCAGCTTTTTAGCTGCCAGCCTCCCTGACCAGTGTTGGCCTTTTTTTATTGGCAGTTTTCTCTTTTTTTTTTTACATCTTTACGCATTGACGTCCTTTTGTTCCTAAGCAAACTGTTAATTTAAGTAAGTGATGGGAGGATACTTCAACCAGAACAGCTGGACTTTATATTCAGTTCATCAGATTCCCTATAGTTGATGCTTGGTTTGTGTACAAGAAGACAAAATGTTGAAATTGGATCCAAAAGTACATAAAATGGGCTCTTTTTCTAATGTTTATGCAGTCTGGTTATTGCAGATTGATATTTTTGACATGTCAAGCATATGTGTTTTTAAACTGAGTTGTACGGGATAAAAGTCACTGAAGTTGGGAAGATTTTTAATGCTGCCTGTGGTCCCGTTCTTCACAGAAACGAGAAATTTGAACAGGATTGTGTAGACTTTCAGAAGCCAGTGTATCGCAGGGCAACACAGAGACAGACAGGACAAACAACCACACACACACACACACACACACACACACACACACACACACACACACACACACCTAAGGAGGATTGCAAGGCATCAGTGCTACCAGCTGCGCAACTGTTCAGCCCTGGGGAACCCCCCCCACCCCCGTTAGTTTATAATTAAAAAAGTCAACTGTTGCAGTTATACACAGTTTCAGTTGTGCTAGGATTATGCTAGTTTTATTATTAGTTCTCCTCACAGATTGCTCTCCATTAATCCTTTGATTTTTTTTTTTTTTTTACTATCTGACTAAAATGTATTTATTTATGTTTTTTGATGCTAGGTCTGCTAAAGAGCGCAAAGTCCGCATCTGGAAAGATTATGTGGCACCTACAGCCAACTTGGACCAGAAGGACAGACAGTTTGTTGCCAAGGTAAGACCCTAAAGTGCCACAACCTTATTAGCGTTTTCTGGCACTTTATAGATTTTAATCTTTAGCATTTTCCCATTTTGTATTAACTTGTTACCAATAAAACTCCCCCACAGATACGCTTCAATAAATAAGTTCCAGTTAATTTAGTTATATAGCTCTGGGTTACAACAAATGTTGCCTTTTGTCACAATAAAAAAAAAAATCAAATAAATTTGAACATCAGTAATTAAATTCAACAAATAAATTTCACTATTCCTTCCCACTCCTTGATATTAGGAAATCGTAACGGTGACGCTAAGTACTGGTTCTGACATTTTTGGACGTTTTGCGTCTTGAACAATATCCTCTGTGTCATGTTTTGACATTCACTGCCGTGAGAAAACATCACACCTGGAATAAAACCAGCAACAGATATTGAATTCCACAAAATCCTTTGTGATGTCAGTTTTGCACATAGTAATATTAGTGATGTTTTTTTTGCAACGTCTTTCACAGCACTACTGGCGGATTTCAAAAATGAATTACTGAGAAAATAAACTTTTCAGTGATATTAATTGTGAGCATATGGAGAATGGTAAGATGTTTAGTAAATATATTCGGGGTAGGAACATTGTGAGGCGAAACAATAGCACTATCATCATGCTGAATATGAAGAAAAACGCAGCAGCCCTCGAAGCTATTTTTCGGGGCAAATGGTCCTTATGTCAATTATGTATCTGTAACAGCATCGCAGTGTGACCTCAAAAGCCAAAAATTCAGAGATAATGGCTTTGGGTGTTATAGACACAGCCTTGGGCACAAAGAAAGGTTCTTAATATCAGCTACAGATGGATGCAGTTCCCTCTCGTTGTCCTAACTTATGGATTCAAACCTGGGAAGACTGACTGCTTGATCTGTTTTGGTGCTGTGGCCTGATGCGATCATCTCCCGGAGATGACAAGTTATCTTTTCAGACTAGTCACTTTAATGTAGTTTAGCAACTGTAGCTGCAAATCATCAGCGTGAACTCGGTCCCTTCTGTTAACATTTTTATAAGTGGAAACTCAGACCTCATTTTGTTCAGAATATATAAGGAAAGTTGAAGGGAGGGGGGATAAAAAAGCATTTTTTTTCTTCCTAAAGCCTGCATTTGGTCTGTGTTCCCCTCCCTCTGTACCCTAAACTTTTTAAGACCCTGAAAAATTCATAGCCAGCCAGAGGGTTACATAAAAGGTGTTGCTTAAGCAATCTGCTTGCAGAAGGGTTTTAATAAACTGCACACACAGAAGAAATCCACAAAACATGGACAGTGTTTATTTTTTTCTCTTATTTGAAATGAATAAAACATTCCCATCCTTCGTGTGGGCTGCTTTATGTCTTAAAATGATCCCATAAAAGGGGTTTGATGCCGGTGTGGGATGGACTGGTCATTTTGGTGTTTACATCAACAAGATGCACTGATGTTCTTTAGACATGCGGTCTAATGGCTTTCAAAGTTTTTGTCTGCAAGCTGAGAAACCTTTAACTGTAAACGTCTATCTTTGTTTATAACTCAGCGGCTGACAGTTGTCATTCAAAACATCACCACTGATAAATCCGTCGAAAAGCTAAGTGCCCGATCGATGGGCATAGGATTACTCAGGCATGTTATTACTGCACTATATTCACCCCAGTGGCATTTGTCGCTAGATAATCCTGCAGTGTAAGGACTCTCAGAAGGACACGTCCATCCATCAATCCCGTCATCATCCAGTCCTCCTTTATCCACGTCCACTCAACTTTTCGCTTCTTATTGCCTGAGTGACGGATAGATGAAGAAGCGCAGAGGGTCTGATTCCCACGAGTCTCTCTAGCTGATGATTTTTCTTTCTTTTTTTTTTTTTGACCTTGTCATCTGTTTTGTCTTTTCTGGCTTGAGGATACAGATGTAGGCTGTTGTCTTGTTCTCCCCAGGTAATTGCTGACCTGCACAACGACGTGTGGGTTAGCTTGTTTTTTCTCATTTTAAAACAAATTGTCAGTTGTATAAAAAAAATCTGGATGGAGGCAAAAATAAAGCATTTCCAATGCAAAAATTATCCACAAGATTAAAAAAAAAGCATTTTGATACGTTTTAACTTATTAGGAACTTTTGGATCACCAACCTCATAATGATAGAAGGATAACGGGGAAGACTGAGACGAAGTTGTGATTTGCACGATTTAGTAACCGGATGTTGATTCTTAACCCAGTCCTGACATTTCTTTTTCTTTTACCATCAATAGAAGTATGTTAATGCTGCAAGTAGGTCAGCCTTATGTTTGGTCCAGAATATGACCCTGATTCACGAACCATGGTGGCTTGATTGTAAAAAGTTTTGGAGGTTCCAGTCGGACATGTAATTAACTGTCCGTTCCAGTCTGTTCTACCCTCTCCATCACTGGCCTCCATGTGTTTTCTGTTGCTGACTTATCCAGAATCCAAGTGGTGATCTCAGCAAAGCCCCAGGTGTGTTTTTTTTTTTTTTCTGCAGCCAGAGTAAAAGGACAGCCCACCGAGGAACAAATGTGAAATAAAATAAAACTTTACTTAATTGAACTTAAATGTTTCTTCTTTGATGACTAGGATCCATTTGGATTACTTGTAATCTGTCGGTAGACTTGAGTCGGCCGCCTTTTGTTGATGCACTCAACAAAAGGCTACTTTTGTTGAGTGCATTAGCTGCACTCTGTTCTGCAATTTAACACCTACTACGACTGACGTCTGTGTCACATTCACGGAAGGCAGAAGCTGAGTTGTTGTATGGATAAATTTAATCCAGTTTTACCACAATTTACAGCAAAATGTATTGAAAAACCAACATTCGTTTTGCCTTCAGAGGTTTATCCATATATTACATAAGTTATTTTTCAGGCCTGGTTTGGCCAGTTTGCAGGTGAATTAAATTGTGTAAATAAGAATGTTGTCCCTCTGAGCTCTTACACAGCATTGGATTGGATTACAGTTATACAGATCTGGACAAGTAAGAAAAATGGTTACCTTTCTCTTGTATCTACCCTTTTCTCCAAGCTTTCCACCTCCTGTTCATCTTGAATTATCCATTTCTTTACCCATCAGTCCTTTTACAGGTGTATCCATCTGTTTTTGCATCACTGCATCCATTTATCCCTCTATTAACCCTTTGGACCATAAATCCACCCATTTCTTTCTTCCTTCCTTCCTTGCTTCGTTCCATGTTTGTATGCTCCATACCCAATGCCTGATCAATTTTACAAACATCACAAGATATTCATAAAACCAGATGGCCAAACAAAAGTCCAGGTCCACCTGAGAAGTTGGTCTCAGAACCTTTTGATGATTTGTTTCATTCAGGATGTGACTTAGGGTGGACGTACCTGGTCAATGGGGTTTATAGCTGCCTCTTTAAAGAAATTCTGGGAAAATCAGTTTTTCAAACATTATATAGAGTTCTGTTTTTTTTCCCCTCTCCAGAATTTACCCACAGTTTTGTTAGCCACTCTGTTGTTCCCCTCTGCCCGGCGACTACACTGAAGTCCTCATCACGCCCTTGGAAACAATCCGAGTTGATGTGCAGCCCTGTAATCGGGCTGACAAAACCATGTCCACTGGCAGCAACACAGAAACTCAAAGCATAGTTGTTTCTTTCAGATAAGGTGATATGACTTGAGTAATGAGCGAGTCCTGGCTAGGCCTTCACTTCCCCCCTCGGAGTAAAAACCAACCTAATAGATTCAGGTGTCAACCAACACATTTCCCTGACAGTCGCCAAGATCCCTCCTGCGCAGTGACTGATCCTGGCTGCTGCAGTTGTCATGTCCTCCTCTGGCAGAGGGTGGCAGTAGATCTCCACCTCTAGCATCAGATTAGACAAGTGAGTCATGCTGCCAGCCTATTTGTCTTCTCGGCCCTCATGGCAACAACTTTCTGCTCCATTTTCCTATCTATTCACCATCTTTTCCTCTGTCTCTGTGCCTGTGATATTTGCACTGAGATTACACTCCGTCTCCCTGGCTCACTCGGTCTTCCCGTGCGTGTTGATTTGTCCCCCACACACACAGACCCTCCTCCCCCCGGTCCACCCCAGCAGCTTCCTATTTCGAGTCTCTCATCTCGCGCTCTTGGACCGATAATTAGGCAGTAAAAGCTAAACCGTTTTTATTCTGTTCCTGCCACATTCTCTCTCTTGGACTTTGCTTGCTTGGGCAGGCCTCAAAATGACCTTGTTACAGTGTGAGGCTGGTGTGTGTGTGTGTGTGTGTGTGTGTGTCACTGTGTGATTGCATGCCACCCCCCCCAACCCTTGCATTTACTCATTGCACCTCCTCTCCCCCTTCCCAGTCTCTCTCCCTTCTGCTCCCTGTGTCTCTGGATCTCTCCCACTCAGTTCAGTGATTAGTGTATGATGTATTTTGGCTGCTGTTGTGGGCAGCCTATTTAGCATGTGGGTTGGTCTAATTTCTGTTCTCTGGTGGCAAATGCAAAGGCGGTCTTATTTGCTTCTGCAGAATAATGAATTTCTTGATGAGCCTGACACACCTGGATCCGTGTCTGAAATTTGTGTTGAGGAACCTTAACTTTTTTTTCTCTCCTTCATACATAGTCTTTTTAATTTAGCACTACTACCACAGCCACACACACACACACACACACACACACACACACACACACACACACACACACACACACACAAAACCAACCACATGGCCCGAACTCCAGTCGACGCATGGCTCAAAGCTGCATCTTTCAATTTGCGGACTTTAACCTGAGCGCAACCTACTCTTGAGCTGCAGTTAGGCTGATGATGAGTGAGGCCATTTAAAGGAGGAGTGGGTGGCAACATGTGTAGAGCGATTGATTTCGCAGTCTCCAGCAAGTGGCCTACTTAAAGGCTCAGGGTTTGGATGCCGTTTCCATCTCAATCACATTGCACCCCCAATCTGTCTTGTTACATGAAAAAGCACATTTATAGAGTGGGTTGAGTTGGAAATCTTTTTTTCTTACCCCCAATATAGTTTATAGGGTGTCTGCATTTCCTTAAGTTTTAAAGTCTTGCATTCATATAGTTAAAATTAAGGCCTTATAATTTATTAAATAAAAAAAAGTATATTAATACATTTCTCAAAGGTATATTCTGTCAAAAGTTTGAGTTGCACTCACACTTCTTCCTTCTTCCGCTAACTAGCTACTAATATGTTCTTGCGAACTAGCTAGACAGCTTTTCTGCATTTATCATGTTTTTTGCCACTGGCTCGCTTCTTTTGCCAAGTCATAATTCAGCAAGATCCTCCAATCATCCCTTGTATTTATAGGTTTTTTGCTCTTGCATTTAATTCCAGGTCGCACTGAAAAACCCTTAAATTTGATTTGCTGAAATTTGTAGACATCCTGGTTTCTAACATTTGTTAATTGAACCTATTTCTGATTCCCTGTTTGAGGCTTATTGTAATGGAATGGAGTCTATTGTCCCTACAAATGACCTAACTAGTACCCAGGTTCCACCTGAGCTGTTGAGAAAGAAGATTTCAGACTGGGTCAGACAACAACCAGAGTAAAGAAAAGCGTTCCTGTAAAGTGATGAACATCTTCCTGTCCACTGTGATTCTTTTTTCTAGTTAATCTAGTAAATTTTTCTAGAAAATCCCTGTAAAATGGGTAAATTTGATGTTGTAATGCAACTAAATGTGAATAAGTCCAAAGACTATGAATACTTTTGTAAGGCACCATGGTTACTCTTGCCTGTCCGCCTTCCAGAGGATGTTTGTTTCTTTTTAAGCCGTTTTTTCTCTTCCACTCTGTCTCCTCATCAACCCTCCCTGCTTCCAATCCCCTAGATAGGCGAACGTCCTCGTCCTGTCCTCTAAACCTCGCTGCCCTACTGGGAGGCCTTAGCTCACTTAGTCAGGACTTCACTCTATCTTAACTCACTTTCGGTGCCTTCTGCTCACGATCTAGCCACACTGTTGTCCTCCTCCTACTTTTGACTGAATCTCTTCCTCTCCATTTATCCTTTTCGTGCTCCTTCACTTCCCATGTGTCTTTCAGACTATCTTCTCACTCGCTCGCTCACTCACTCAGCAGAATGCACTGCTTGTGTTTGCGCTCCTCCACTTCCCTTCAATGCAGGCCTGTGATGACCCAAAGAGTGTAAATGTATTTGAGATGAAGCAGTTTTTTTTTTTTTAATACTTTCTTAGGTTCTTATTGGTGCTTCTCAGACTTGGCTGCTAATACGGCATCCTGAGTTTGTTTTGACAAGTATTGCCTTTTGTCATTGCAGGTGATGCAGGTGGTCAATGCTGACGCCCTGGTGGTCAAGCTCAACTCTGGAGAATACAAAACCATCCATCTGTCCAGCATTCGCCCCCCGAGGAACGAGGGAGAGGTACAGAGAAACCTGTCGGACTGTACATATGATCACCTATACTCACACTGACTTGATGCTTTCCACTTTTTAATACACAGTCAATAATATCCTCATTCAGAACCTTTTCTCTCTCGATTTCCCCCTTTCTTTGATGTGGAGATCCTCCATCTACAAATAATTGATATTAATTTTGACCACTTGGTGGCACCCTAAGTTGGGACACATGCAAACACAGTAAAACACTTGCACACACCCAGTGGTTGCAGCACTGCAGAGTGAGGCTAATCGATTTTTTTTCTTTCCTACCACACTCTACATCTTTCCTTCGAATCCGCTCTGGACTGTGAAAACACTCGTACACGGGCCCATACCACTGACCATGTGACGCTGGGGAATGCATATTTATTGACACGGATGGAAAAAGCTGCGTCTATGCAGTGATGTCGAGACACAGATGTCTGCTGTGTGGGATGTCTCTTGATCATCCGTCTATTTTTTTATTTTTTGTATTATTTCCCCTTCGAACTGAGCTTCTGTCAAGACTTTAGAGTAAAATCTTTGAATCCCTTTTTGTCTTAGAGACTTCATTAGCAGCATGTTTACTTGGAAAGCGATCAGCGGCACCTGGAAAAAAGGTGCAAATGTTATGCATATTTAGAATCAGTTGATGCTATGTTTAGTGTGCTATTAATTAATGAGGAAGTCATGCTTCTCGTTTCTGCCGCTCCTGTTGTAAAAGTCAGCTTGCACAACATCTGTCAGAACTCTTGTTTTGTGTGTGTGTATTTTAATTGTTTTTAACTTCCTCCTCCTATTCTGTGTTGTTTCCTTTTCATTGTTTATTCCCTCCAGATTTTTTTAATTTTTTATTGTTGCCCTTTTGGTTTTTATATCCCGCCCTCATTACTACTCCTTCTTTCTCGCTTTCTTCACTGCCATTGTTGGTGCCTCTAATCATTAAGATGCTGCTTTGTATCTTCCCTTGCCTTTCATCTGTTTTTCTCTTCTCTCTTCTTCACTGTCACTTTCTCCCATCCTTTCTCCCAGGGGATGCACACTGCGGTTAGGATGTTGACCTGCACCACTGTCCCTTTTCTGTGTTAATTCTTTCTCTTTGTGGTTGTCACAAGCTTTTGGGTAAAAAAAAAAAAAAAAAAAAAAATTCTCCCTGTTTAGTCTTTCTCTCTTATTCCTCCGAGCTCACCGCTTGTCCTCATAACTCTTCTGTCCTAGTTTTAATTTTGAATTCTACTTTTCTACCTTTCCAGATTTAATTTTCCATTTTCTTTCATTTTTTTTCTCCCTTTTGCATGTTGTGTTCCATTTTTCCGGTTCTCAGTGTTTCTCTTTATGCTGTCTGTCACTCCGTCTTTTCCTGCGCCAGATGCTTCAGCAGTATGTGTTTTGTGCTTCATTACACTGTCGTATGTTGCAGGGAGCTCCGGAGAGGGGAGCCCAGATGTGAATCTGATGTGTGTATTGTATTGCTGTGACACTGGAACACTTGTGTTCTGCTATTATTTCACCTCATGCATATTTATTCGTGTGGCTTTGTTTCATCAGACTGCTGCACGGATATAAATAAGACTAATCCTGCAATGAAAATGTAATTTCCAAATATGCAGACGGTCATTAAGGCACCTGATTGCATTTTTATCTGATTAAATAGCGATAAAGCAAACAGATGCATACTGGAATGCAGTTTTTTGTTTACATGTGAATTTATTCTGATTTAGTCACTGTTATGACTGCAGATGTGTGTTCCCTTTTTAGATCTTACATTGTGCATAAAATGTTGCAGCCTTTAGTGTTGTTTTTTTTAACAAGGGTTGTACATGGTGCTACTGCTGGTGTTGTTTGTTAGCTAGTTATTTTTGTCTGAGCTAAAGAGCTCCCTGCCTGTCTGTACTGCTGTTGGCTCAGCTTTGAGTGTTGTCGCTATGGCAGCAGTGCAGAGTTATGATAGGTTTGCAGATGAGACCTTTTAACTGGAGCTTTCCTGAAATTTCTTTTAATCGAGCAAAATACAGTGCCTTGCAAAAGTTTTCATACCATTTCGCATTTTTTTGGTCCGTTTTATATCACGGCTATTATTGTCTTTGTTGTGGGATTACTGCACAGCAACACATCATTGTGGTGCAGAAGCAAAATGGGTACATGGTAGCGTTCTCATTTTAATCTGAAAAGCTTGACAGGCTGTTCCATCCAGTCCCCCTCTACTCTGACGTCCCAGATAAAATCCAGTACAAACAGTTGCTGTTGCAGGAAGACGGGAAATTCAAATAAAAACTTAGAAGTTTGAAGCCTTAACATGACAAAATGTTGGCAACTTTAACAGAGCACCCTTTTTTGCATTCAAGCAAAAGGCAGTTTTCTGTCCGGTGTCATTTCGCAGTGGGGTCTGTGCCTGGCCACTAAATTAAGTAAGCCGTTGCTGGATACGAGCTTAATTTCATGCCCTGTCCGCTCACCTTTACAGATGCAGATGTAATGTTTCTCCTTCAGTTACCGGAGGCCATGGTGGACAGTGTAATCTTCCTTTTATTACTGCTGCATGAGTGGTTTTGATAGCCAATAAAATAATTGTAAAGCATCTCCAAATCATCCGCAAAGTATCCGCAGAGAGACGAAAACGCGCGGCTTGTTTAGCCGGAAGCTGAGGGCTGGGCCTCGTGAGTGTCAGGTTGTAATAGCTGTGTTTTTGTTGGCTTTTCAGCCGTGGGGGTGACTCTCATCTTAAGGTCAAGACAAGAGGAGGTCACAGCAGGTATCTTTCAGCCAGAGGCGCTTCACGCACCGACATCATGTTGGCTAACATTGTCATGAGCGAGGCAGTTTCTCCCTTACAGTGCAGCAGATGGACGTAAAGACATTGTTACGGTTTGAAGCGCGGTTTTCACACACACACACACGCACAAAGACACACGGAGACGTGGCTGTTTAAGCTTGGTTAGGCTTTGTCAGGAAACATCTTGAAAATTGGCGTCAGACCATACGCAAAGATGGGCTCAGCAGACAAGCTGTACAGTTTCTGTGTTTATAAAGACATTTCAGATGTGTGCGTTCTAGCTAATAAATGGGGTGAAACGAAACAACAAAAAATAAATAAATAAATAAAATGGCTCAGAGAATTAAAAATGAGAATTTTGTTAATATACTGTTTATGAATATATGCAGATTTGTTTGGATGTCTTCAGGGATTCTTGTGCCAGTTGTTTTTGGCTGGATGTGTGTGTGTGTGTGTGCTCTGTTAGACGGTTTATTCTGCAAGCAAGTCCATTTATGTGTATGTGTGTGTGTGTGGTGTTTAGTAGTATGCAGGCCAGATGCAATGTACCACTGCACTGATGAACTGTGACAGGTCCTGCCAAGCCCCTCTCCACTCCCCGTCTCCTCTGGTTCGTTTTAGTCTCCCAACACCACAACTCTCCCCTTCCCTCTCATGACTATACTAATTGTGCTCAGACTGACAGATTAGTGGACCAATGGTGTGTGCCTGCAGGAAAACATGGGACACAAGTGTCCTCACTTGCTCTCATCTCTCTTTATCCTCTCAGTCTTTTTTTTACCCCTGTGTTACCATAATGGTATATCTTCAGATGTGAGATATTTTTATCTTGAGAGTTGAAGTCGTCATTTTTCTTTGTTTCCTCTTCATCCCCCCCAACTCCCCTTTTCCCCATGTAAATATATGTTTTATTCACATGTGTAGCTGGACAAGCTGGGTGTATGCCTTTGAGTAGCTTGCTGTTACACCCACTCACACTCGTATTAGTGTGCGTGTGCCTACACTCTGCGTCCATAAAATCTTGAGTGTTTTTTGGGTGTTTTTACGTCTTGTGGTTTAAGTAGAGTTTAGTGGTGCTAATAGACGAAATGGAGCAGTCACCTTGCTGTTCTTACACAAGACTGGCTCATCCCAGTGCTGCACCGTATAGCTCTGCCTACTCGTCTTGCCTCTCTGCAGCTCTCCCCTCGGGACGCCGTGTCGCTTGAGCGGGTGTTAATTCACTGGCCACTTTATTAGGTACACCTGTTCAATTGCTTTTTGGTAAACACAAACGGCACATCAGCCAGTCAACGCAGTTTGGCACCTGGACGTGAAGACAATTTGCTTTAATTCAAGCATGGCATCAGAGTAAGGGGGAAAGGCGATTACTTATTGACCGGTTCGAAATGGTCCCAGAAAGGCGCCGGCAGCACTAAGCGCAAAACACGTCAAACTTTGAAACACAGTGGCCACCCGGATGTCTACCCTGTCAACCGAGAACAGGAAACGCACACTGCAGCTCACACTGGTCAACTAAAGAATGGGGAACTATATAGCCTAGTCCAAGTCTTGAAACATTCAGATGGTAGAGTAGGAATTAGGCATTTATGATATGAAAACATGAATCCATCCTGTGTTGTACAACTATGTTTGGCTACTGCTGGTGGAGAGAGGTGCAGTGTTGTGGAATGATATGTTTTAGCAAGGTTTAGGCTCCTTAATACCAACTAAATATTGTTTAAACAATTGAGTCTTGCTTACCTGAGTATCTTTGCTGTCCATGTCCATCATGTACCCATATTTAGACTTTATTTACTCGTTCTGTGACTTTTCCATTACATTTCATTTAGGTGTATGAGAGTAAAAGGGGGGTAAACGCAAAGACATGCCACATTTTTAGGGTTTTAATTTAGAATTTATAAGCTATGCATCTGTTTTCTTTGTGTTGCTCTGTTAGATAAACTTCCAGATAAATTCAACATTTCTTGGTTTTAATGTGATAAATTGTAAACGAATACAAAAGGTCTTGACATTTATGTAGCCAAAAATGTTTTCAATGTTACAACTGATCATTATCAGCACATGACTTATTAAACGGTAACAAAAAGACAATAGTTTGCATCCAGATTTTAAATAAGAATCTAGTAGCTAAATATGAGATGAATATTTATTTCTATTTGTGGTGTTTGTCCTTCTCAACAAATGTTGAATAGTGGATTCTAGCATGTTTCTTATTGCTTTCACTAAGTGTGTGGGGCCGCAGCTACAAGTGGACAACCAGTCCACACTTTATTTTTATATTTTCACAGCCCCCTCTCAGCATGGTGCATTAGTTCACATCAGAACTTGCATAATCAGAGACATTACAAACCACCGAGAAAACAGTAGCTTTTGTTATGTCATTGTCTGAAGAAGCTGCAGTTTTATAATTGGTTTTGAACTAACAGTGCTATTCTAACAGATATCAAAAAGCCTATTGGATTTATTACCAACCAAACAAGCACAAAAACAACCATGATTGGACATTATTAAACATTTCACATAATTACATTTAAATTTGCTGTGCATGTTGTAGCAAAATTATTTTTTTCTAATTCAACACAGACGCACAACACGCACTCAAAGGGCAATTTTGATATACCAATTAAATTGACTTTGCTAGGCTACATAGAGAGAATATTAAACTTTACACAGAAAAGACCTCAATCCAGGATTCACACTTAAGATCGTTTTGCTGCAAGGATAAAAGTTTGTTTTAGGATAACTGGAGGTATTAATGCTAAAACATTCTCATCTGGTGAAGTAGAGCTAAAATGCTCAACGAAAATGTTGCCAGTGTTCTGATTTTGACATTAATGTTTGGGAGCACAATCATTGACACAACAGAGGAGGGTTACCCATTTCATGACACAGTGGTGCAGAACTGGCAAAGTAAGACAGATTGGTAACAATTGTGCCTCCTTCTCGACTGACGGGCAGCACGTTCCTGCTTAGGAGTTGAAATGGCTAAGACTTGGCCTGCTGTTTTGTTTGGGTTGTTGCTTGAGTGGACAATATACAAATTGCTGCATTAGAATACTCAAAACCCCCAATGTGGGGTTTTGAGTATGGCTTTTAGTGGAAAGAAACTGGAGCACGCACGCAGGAGTATTAATGTGAGAAATAAAACGGTTAAAAACGTTTTGAAGAAGAGTAAGAGAAATTTCCCCACTTGATCACTGGTTGAATGGAACGATAAAGTGGCTGAAAATGCCGTGGTAATACCGAGCACAAGTGCTTTTAAATTGCAGGAAAGTATAGATTTGAGCAAACGTCAACAGCCAGTCACACACTAAGTAAAGGTCACCAGACACGGGGTGCCTTCTAGACATCTTAGATGGCATTACCAGCAGTTAATGGAGTTTGATGGAAGTTTTGTTGAGACTTTTCAGGTGTCTGGCATTTACAATAACGTGCAGGATAACACAGGTACCCTTGTGTATCGGTATCAGGCGCAAAGGTTCTTGTATTGGTATGTTGGAGACATGTCAAATCTCAAACATTTGTAGTTTTTTTTTTTTTGGAGTTCTGAAATTCTTCCAGAATGGTGGTGTGATTATTTTCCTCACTGTTTGTTACATTCCTATCTTTAGAAATGTGGCATATACGTCAAACAGGGTGCAATAGCTATGAGCGATCTAGCTGCACTCCTAGCTAAACGAGGTTACTTGTATTAGAAAGGGGGGAAGAAGGGTGAAATCATTGATTTATTTTTCCATTAGATATTTTACAAACTGGTTAGTATCTTTCCCCAAAGATGGACCTTTTCTCCACACTATTGTGTGCTCAGATTTGATGAACAGTTAACATCTGCGCCTCTCTGAGAATCCGTTGAATTATGAGAGGAAGCAACTTGTTTTTTTTTTTTGTTTTGTTTTTTAAGTCGTAGATACAAGAGATGTCAGGATTTCCTATCTCCAAAATGAGTCGTTCATTTTAGAATAAGCAATTACTGATACAGAGTCTCAGTCAGATACTTTGATATAGATTAGATTGGCAACTCAGTATAACCCCCTTCATTCCTTAATGGGAATTTCTGCCTTGTCGCGGCCTCCTGAGCTTTTCCTCTTAGTCAGATTAGCCACCAAAGTGTAGCTTTTATGCAATCTGAGCAAATTTGATGCTGATTATCTGAAATCTCCCTTTTACAGAATGATTGCGCTAACCGTCCAATTTGTTTAACATTATTCTTTATCGTCGGAGAAACCTGGAAACGCTGTTGGGCTGCTTAAGTTTCTTCCATTCTCTTTATGCTGCTTGCCTGAATGTGCTGGAAATTTCTGAGGGAGAGAGAGTGAGACATGTCGCTGTGCACTGCCAGTTTGCCAGCTGATAAAAGCCTATAAAAATGTTTCCCATCATCTTTGATATTTGACTAATTCAGTAATAAAAATGAATACATTCAATCTGCACACACATCGATAGATTTTTTTTATTTTAATTTTTTTTTTGTAAAACTCATATCATATGCTTTGATAAATAAAGCCTGGTGGGTCTTAACACCATTACTTGTAGTAAAAGATAATGCCCGATCTGCTGGATAGCTTTAGTTCCACTTATTCTAAAATATCGTCCAGCTTTAAAAACAAAAAAAACAAAGTTTTCTTTTTCTCTTGGGCTACATCCTGCATAGCCCCCAAACTCTGAAGCCATTTAACGTTTATGCACGGATGTTTGATTCATGTTGTTCAGCACACAACAGTAAGTGTTGAGTGTTTGTCTAAGACTCCCAGAGCTTTGTGTTATCAAAAAATAATGCCCTCATTGTTTGAGACGCATGCATGCAGAGTGTTTTATTTATTTATTTATTTTCCCCTCTCCTCCCCAAAAGAGTGGTTATGCACAAACAACACTCCACTCAATCAGCTAAATGCAAAATTGAGGCCTACTACTCTATACTCCCCCAAACATCAGGAAATGACATTCTCCTGAGTCATGATTTTGCTCTTGATGTTTTAGAAGCATAAAAATGCTTCCAGCGGTAGCATCCACACATTCGCAGCCTCAGACCCTGCAGCCCTGCGACACTGTACGATCCAGCATGCACCATGCCTCTGCAGTAGTCAAAGATGATTCCCGAGCCCTAGCCGGTAATATAGAATGAAGGGAATTCACCCCAAATAGAACAAAACTCCCCCTGAGGATAGCGAGCAGGAACAGTTTTTATTGGGTTACGGCTGAGACTTAGCTGCGACTCTCTCCTCTATCTGTAACCTTATCGCTGCTGCATAATAACAGTTTATGGATGACGGTACGGAGAGGTTGTCTGGAGTAATTTAATGACGCTGATGTTGTCAGTTTATCCGGCGAATGAAGCCAAATGTGGCTTCACGGCAAAATAAATGGGCTAGTCACAATATTTTTCACTTTATCAATGTGGCGGAGCCTTTTTCTTCTTCTTCTTTTTGACTGGGAAAAGAAGGCATGTTTGTTTTTTTTCAGATCGTTTGAATTGCAGTTAACCAAGGATGCGCAATGTTTCATTAAGCCCTACTTTCTGTTGGCAACTCCTAATGGCAGGGCTTTGTCACTTTGACCTTGCTTCTGTCACTTTTTTAGCTTGTGTACATCCTAGATTTGCGCCTCTCCTTCTGCACTTCTTCTGTCATTGGAATACAATGCTGACATTTACGCTCTTTCAGTGATGCAGTTGTCTTTCTACAGCCTATTAGCTGAAAGTTATTTTTTTAGATTCGCCGCTTCTGTTTAGATTCTATTCTCCTATTTTGTAGAAATACTACTATTGTATTGTTCTTTGGTCAAATATATACAATAAAAAATTGAAGCAAAGACACTGGCAGTATTGTTTTGCAATCTTAATGTATTAAATTTACTTAAAGTATTTCAATTGTCATCTGCCAGTTAGTCTAGCCAATGTTTTTCTGCTTTAACATCATAGAGGACTGAAAAAAAATTGCCCCAATATTCAGTAGTAGGATCCAATAACAAAATATATTTGTAACACTGTGAACAAGTGCATGGTAACTTCCACCATAACATTACTACTGATTTGATGGACCATCTAAGGGGGGCTTCTGGTTCAAATTTTGGTCTTCCTGTTCCAAATCTCCTGAGTCAAATAGTGGCATCATCTCACCAGTGGGTCACAAAGAGTTGTGGGAACCTGCTAATCACTCTTTCATTTAGGTCAGACTTGTTTAAACAGGAACATATCACAAACACCTAGCACACCTGCCCTGGATGGCAGAATTTGCTCACCCCTGAACTCTGAGACTGACTTTCTGAATCACCTTTTGGCTGAATGTTGAGGGATTTCCACTCGGTATGTGCGAGAGCAGCTCCGGGAATTTACATTTCGCTGATTCAGCTCGAGAAAGAGGATAGTAAGGAGCTGATTAAATAAGGAAGGCACAAACACATTTATCTCATAATTTAATAAAGCCAGCAAAGGCCAGTAACATAATTCTGCTCTTTTGCAGCTTTGCAACGTCGAGTGACAAAGCATCATAGGAAGATTTGTGCCAATCATGCGCTGCCTTTTGGAGTTCATCTCCCACCAATTTCCTCTTGAAGACAGTAATTGATCCCTAAACATTTATACATCCAGACGCATCGCCTTTTTTTCCCCTTCTTTTTTTTTTTTTTTATCCCCGTCTCGGTGTCAGTTTGCCCCACATTTCTTTCTGTCATGTTGCCTTTCCATTCTTCGCAGCTTTTTGTTTTTGTCAATATTGTACCCATGCAGAGGGAATACAAAGAGTCTCCACACTCCTTTTAAAATGTCTTTTTGTCATAAAAAGTGAGACGGATGGAAAATGTAATTGATTTTCCACCTTTGTGTCGTCTTTTTATGGCATATTAGTTTATTTTTCCTCAGCGGTTTGATATTTTTAATTATAAGTTACCTTTAAAAGCCACAAGACTTATTTTTTTTCTTGTTTTTCTCTAGATACTTGATGTTAGTTTCCTTTGTGCGTCTCATCATCTCTTAGGAATGTCTGACCCCTGATCGGTCCATAATTGTGAGCGACCTCATTCTGAGAGATATTTATTAGTGACATAAGCCCAGTCGCAATGGAGGACTATAAGCTGCTTATAGGAAATGACTTCCAAACCATCGGTTGCCGAAGCTTGTATGAAATGACAGTTGTTGAGCCCTGAGGAAGATGATCTAGTCAAATCAACCAGAACCGCTTCTCTGCACATCTGTTTGTGCCCCACCTCACAGCTCGGAACAGCTGTAGTCATTAAACATGAATAAAAGGTATTTAAGTCGAGAGGAGACGAGGAACAAACCTGCTCCGTGTGTGTTTTGTTTAAAGACCAATTATACTTTTTGAAAAATGATTAAACCACAATAGCGCTGTACTGGAGATTCAGGAAGGGGAGCATACTGGTATTGTCATTCATAGTCTAGCTTTTCCTGACAGGGGGGTGTAGTTTAATTTCCAGTTGCCTCCTGGTTATTTAATTTATCATGCTCCAGCAAAAAGACACCTGTCACTCTTTGTGCCTGCTGGGTATTTTTTTTTGCTGAAGGAGCGACGAGTTTCTCGGCTTTCTTTGAAAATGCAAATAAGTTCCATTTGTGGTCTTTTCTAAGAGGCTAGCGGAGCGTTTTGGAGTGGAGTTCTTTTGTGTGCGGCTGCGTACGTTACATCTGCAGTTGGAGTACCGGCTTGTTGCCTTGTTGCAGTGCATCTGTTTTTAGCGTGAAGAGTTTCCGCCTCGCCCGTCCGTGATAACTTTGTATCGAGAGCAGGGAAGGTGTGCCTGTTTGGGCAAAGATATGTTTGCCATTCGCACTTGAATATTTCATTGGGTCCAGGGTCTTGTGTCTGCCAAAAAGGATAGAAACAGAACGGAGTAAACAGACTAAAAGCGATAAACCTTTTGGATGTTTTTGTATGGGTTGAAGTAGACAGTTTCTACTGTATTTAGTTGCATGTTAAGTGCTTAAAAATCCATTACTTTGAACTTTTTTCACATTTTGTCACTAATGATAACACACTTAAACATATTAGCTTTGCATAGCTAGATGCTGATGTCTTTCCCCACTCATTCAGATTAGATTGAGTGTATTTTTGGACAGCAGTTTTCTCAATACAAATTCTGGTCTGTCCTAACACATGAATATAGTTTCATCTTAAGCATTCCACTTTAGATCATTAGTAGAGCGCTCAATTAATGTCTGACCTATCTCTGTAAAACTCATTCATAACCAGGCATTGTTTTCCTCCCACTTGCACTTCTGTGTTTGTCAGTTGTATAATCTGAAACCTGCAGCTCCTGCTTATCAACCTTTAAACGTGGAATGTAAGTTAAGGTTCTCTTCTTCTGTCTTTTCCTTTTCTCCTCACCCCTTCCCCATCCCTCCATCTGTATTCAGGAGAAGAACAAGGACAAAGACAAACGATTCCGTCCCCTGTATGACATCCCGTACATGTTCGAGGCCCGGGAGTTCCTCAGGAAGAAGCTCATCGGTAAAAAGGTAAGAACCTCTCTGATTTTTTTTTTTCTTTTTCCAAGCTCCGAGCCATTTCTTTTTCTTTTTTCTTTTGTTCTCTCCGCTATATGAATGAGTGTGATTTCTTTTTATCAGCGTCTTTGAATTCCGTAATAGTTGTAGATAAAACCACGCAAAATGACTGTAAGTGCTCCCTGCACCTTTTTCATTGACAGACAAATGTATTTCAGAGCTGGATATCTATTTCCCTCTGCGCCTGAGTGTGAATACCAAGTGCTCACGGTAGATGTCCTGGGGCTTACCGCTGGCCCGTATGCACCCTTTAAACAAGCGGTCTTGATTTCCCCCTCTTGTGTCTATTGATCTACTTGGTTTGTACACCTGGGGGGGTTGCTGTGATTTACTCACATCTGACCCGTTAGAGCTTAGCAGAGAGCTAAACGCTCCTCCAGACGCATAGCAGGACTCCAGATTTCCAGCTCAGCTTGTGTAAAATATGAATATATCCACCGATGAATGCAAGCTGATTATATTAACGGAATACAAAATTGACCTAAAGTTGGTAAGTGTTTGGGGAAAAACCTTCCATGTAACCTTACGTCTTCCTTTTTGTTTTCGCCAAATGCAAACAGGCGGCATTATGAAAGGACGAAAATGGAAATCGTGGTGAAGATTAGCATCGAAATAAAGTTTGGACTGATGGAAGACGGCCAGAGCAGTCATTCAGGATCACGCTTAGAATTCCAAAAACATCTGCATAAATTGCAACACCAAGATTTTTAAGTTCTGGCACAAACAAACCGAGTGCTTTTAAGTTTCGGCCTGAGCCTTCGGTTTGACTTAGACCGTACAATAGCGGCGTATTGATGACTGGACTCCAGCAACCCTGATAGTAGATGGAGCAAACGGTTCACTCGCGCTTTCATAACAGCACAACTGAGGCTGTTAAACAAAAACACGCACCCACTCAAAGTCAAAAGCCACAAGAGTTCCTTCTGGCTCTCTGTATGGGAGTGAGATTCATATCCCCGTCCCAGCTTCTCATCACAGTCATTTTAATCCTCCTCATTAATGTTTTTTTAATGACAGAAAATTCAGCCCAAAGCCGGTTTTCATCAAGTGAAGCGAAAATAATGATTCTGTTTATTTGTTGCGTTTGTGTTCCCAAATAATGGGGTGTGCGCATTAGGAAACGGAGAAGCAGCAGCCTGTGTTGGGTGTGAATAAATTCACCAGCTACCGCATTAAAACAGTGTTCATGTCTGCGTCTTACGTGCACATCTTAAAGATTTGTTGGCACCTTATATTAAAATAAAGCTTGCACAAATCTACATACTCTCTGGCCATGTTTATAGATGATTTCGCAGCTTTCCTTGTGAAAAGCAAGAGCACACAGCTTCGAACAGACACGGGGAAGTATTAACAGCTTTAACGTTTTCAAGTTTAAGTTGTAAACTCGTGCATAATTTGTCATATTATATATCTTGCTTTGACTTCATCGAGCTTCTAAAGTTAACTCTGCTTAATTGTTCAGCGCTGCCTCGAGCAAATTGCCGTTTGTGTTGTTTATTGTAGTGGGAGCTGCGCATAATTGTTTGCTTCGAAAGGAGTTAGCTCCTTAAGTGTGTTGACTTGGCTTGTTTTCACTGGAGTCGGTGGGTCTGTTTGCGATGGAATGCATTAAATCACATCTGAACAATTGTGAGCACATCGCGTGTCTTCAGAGATATGCATCTGCTTTTATAAGGGATTATTATGTCTTAACACGAAGCAGCCTGAATGCAAATGCAACCTGAATTATATTTTTAAAATAAAAGCACAGCAAACACACTACTGGAGGTAAATTTCCATTTTCTGTCATGCTCACATTCTATCCAGTTGCTTCTCTTCGGTATACATCTACTTATGTTTCATGTTTAGCATTCCACAAAATTTAAGCCCATTTTTTTTGAAGACATAAAAAAAAAGCTGTACATTGAAGTTTGATTAACTTCACCTATGTGTCCTGTAAAAAGAAAAAAAAAATCTCCATTCCAGTAGAAACAGACTTTACTGTGTGGCTATTAATGGTGGATTTAAAATTAGATTTGGATTTGACCTGGGCTGGTGACGAAAAACGTAACATCGTATTTGTTTCTGACCAGTGAACAAGCTGTAGCATTTTTTGTTTTTTTATGAAGCTAAAGGAACCACACAGATGCATGAAGCTGGTTTTAAGGACATACATGTGGTTCATCAAGCTGCAAGAGAGCGAGACTTTTAGCAGGTAACAAGAAGGCTGAGCTGAGCACTCACAGGTGTTCTGTTTGATCATTTTTAGACTTTCAACGTGTTGACAAACATGAAAAATGTGGAAATCTTGGCAGCTTTTTGGATATTTCTTAAGGATCTAAATTCCCAGGAATGTACACGCAGAAAGTACCGTTTTAGTTTAGCTTTCTAGTTCTTCTTCTTCCCAGTATAAGTAACAAACGATGGTTTAAAATACCAGAACCTTTAATTACTTAGTAAAATTAAGTAACCCCTGTGACTTTACACACGCTAGTTTAATAAAATACTATGTTTCTTTTTCTGCATTCAGATTGTGCACATACTGAACCTGAATGCTATAGTCCAGGTTCTTCAAGCTCCAAATATCCCAGTCAAAATTCTGACTTCATAGAGCAGCGTTCTGTCCTTCTGTTTTTCCCCTCAGCTGGAAATGAGGATAATCTGGCCTCTGATTACATGGAGAGCACACCAGTGCAGTTCTTTAAGAGAAATGGAAGTCGGCCAAAATTTGTTTCAGGGAAGGCTTTATAAAAAAAAAAAAGAAAAAAAAAAAGAAACGAGATTGGAAAGGGTCACAAAAATCTCATTGGTGTAATTTTTCTATATCTGGAGAAGAAATGGAGGGTTACAATTTTTATCTTATGTAAATAATAAAATAATTCTGTTAGATAATATATGATATATGTTTATAATGGTGGATAATTATTAGGTAAAGTAAATGCAACCACAGCTTTTTGGTCATTTTATGTTTGAATTGTTTATTCTTTTGTTTTTTTAATGGAAAATGAAATCAGTCCTTTTAGAAGTTTTGGACTGTTTCAGCAGCTTCCCTCCACTCAGGAAGGCAAACCGAATTCTACTTTGAATAATTTTGACACATTTGCTTAAATTTTAATTATGTTTTTAATTTTCTTTTAAACTCTTTCTCACTCGGTAGTGTTTCCTTGAATTTCTAAACTTGATTTTCTGTCACTGTTTAAAGCAGTCAAGTGCAATCAGTCTGTGGCACTTTAGCGATCTGAATACATTTTTTTAATACACAAATGTTCAGGTTTCCAGCAGGGCCTTAAATTTTTACCATCTCAATCATCCGCTTCAGATATGTCAAGATTTTCCATGTTTGGTCTTAAATTAAATTTTGCAATTCATTCACACTGAGCAAAAGTATTGAGATATTATTACGCGGTGAAGAAAAATACAAATGGGTACTTTCAGTGATTTAGAATCTCAACATCAAAACTGACAAAGACTTACGCCTCCGTCTCTGTATGTTCCTCCATATTTGATTAATATTGATGCTTCATCTTCCAAGTGTGCTGGCGTCCACTGTGAAGTTCGGTTCAAGTAGAGAGCTGCTGTCCGTTTTCCAGCAGCACAGCTTCCTCACTTCTTACCTTGCAAAATCAATAAAAGGAAGGGGCTCTGGGAAGTTGCTTCTTCTTTTCCATTCCTTTATTGTTGCCAAGATACAAGGCTAAAGCTCCGAGTTAAACCTTCTGTCACCATGTATCTTTTTTTCTTCTTCTTTTTTTTCCAAATAATTTCACAAGTCTGAAAAAGCTGTGGGCTTTAGCTGCCTTGGCAACAAGAGTGATTTAGTTTGGATAAAATGAAACCTCTGTGGTGAATGTTTGAGTTCAGTACTCAACCGTCAAGTCTTTTATAATGATCTGTTCCACCACGGCCTATTTGGCTCGTCAATTTGAATGCGAGGTGCACCGTTGTGTACAGAAGCATGTTGCATGTCAACAAACAGAGGAATTTAACCGACCCACTTGCTTTATTGTCAGATAATAACAGTAATAAACTGTTTGAGGACAGGTCCGTGTCTTTGTGTGTCAGTAATGGCACTAATAGTGGCCTGCTGTTCATCCAAATATTTTACCATAAGTGTTCAGAACAAGAAGCCGTGAACAATTTCACATTTTGTCATTTTACGACGTGAAGCTCCTGTTTTCCTGGGACTTTGTGACAGACCAACACAATGCATCATATGATTGTGATGTGGAGACAAGGATGCAAAATTACGAAATGCTTTTACAAAACAAAATTGAAAAATGTCAGTCGAGTTGTATTCAGAGCTCCTCGTCCTAATGCCTAAAAAATGAAATGTGCACATGTGCAAATATAAACAGTGGAAGTTTTTAGTCGTAAGATCAGCAAATATGGAAGGGTTCGTGGAGAACGGTGAGTTTTACAAGGCATTGCACAGTGTTGGTTAGTTTATTTTAAAAGTTATCAGACTGCAGAATGTCTGAATGCTTCATTATTAGCAAACTCATTGTTACTGGTTGCTATAAGCTGAGGTTTCAACCAGTTCCGTTCACTTTTTAACTTCCGCAACACAAGTGACTACAAGTGTAGATTTTTTTTTTTTAATTGATAAACAATCTACTTTTGCACCACCAGGTTCAACCAGAACATCAGCAAAGATTACTGCCAATGTTTAAACCCTACTAGCCATCCAAGAACAAAATATATTTCATAATGTAGGGAACATGCAGATTTTTTTTTTTTTATCTACTACACCTTCTAGGACGTGACTGAGCATTAACTGCCAGTCTCAGCGCGCTAAAGCTGAAAGCCCTAATGCCACTGCTCCGATTTAGGGGAGTAGAGCTACATCTAATATCTTTTTTTTTCTATTAAAGCTCCCCATTTCTTTTATTTTTAAGGAAAGCTTGGTGCATTTGATCTTTTATAAAGCACATCTAATATCCATATTCAGAAGGCCTTACTTCATTTCCTGGCAGGAGAACTCTATAGTTGATAACTGTGAGCCAGAAAAGAGCCGGGCCGCTACCTGGGACTGTCTTTGAAAAGAACTTCACAGTAATTCTAGCAGGTGTGCATCTTTTATCGGGCGTATTCTGTCAGAACTCAGAAATAGTTTTCAAATTTTCTTTTCGAAAACGAGATTAAAATTTCCTAGTTGTTTCCAGTCATTAGCTTTATAGCTATAGAGTGTCTTCAGACATTCTGCGTTTTGCCATTTTTGAATAACTTATATTTATGCCCAATAAACCTCTTCTAAGTTATCCCCTTACAAAAAATGCAGTGAGGCATTTCCTTATTTCCCTCTTCTCCCTGTCACTCCAACTCTGTCTGTCTCAGGATTTCTTATATCCATCCCCACCCGCATTCAAATGGCAGAGCTTGCATGGTGACATAATCCCAAAAAGCTAGATTTGGCTAACTTTATAAGTAGTGCTTTTTGCGCGCCTGGGTCTCAGCTTCATCAGGAAAAAAAAAAAAAAAGTCAAAATGGAAATGTTGCATTAAGCCACTTATCAGGGTTGAGCACATTCGGATAATCCTGCATGCTCAAAGTGGCTCCTGTTATGCAGCTGCTTGTGTAGCGCTGTTAGCAACAGAGTTTTTGCCTCTTATTGGCGGGTATATAAGTGAGCGAACGTCTTATGCGCGGTTTGGTATTTGATATAGAGAATGTGAGAGTCGGCGCTGGTTCTGGGGCGAATTCTAGATTGGGTTTCAAGCAGATTTAGATGTTTGATAACGTAAGTTGAAGCTCCGTTTTAGATCTCCCAATTCCTCCTTTTTCCTCAACACATTTTTGTTGTCCCAGAATCAGAGCTGCTTGTTGCCTTAAATAATAGCCGGCCCTGATTATAACCTTCTAAAACACAGCCTTAAGCACTCGCCTCCCGATGGCCTCTGATCGTGTTTTTGTTCTCCTTCCAGCTTTCTTTCTTTTTTTTTTTTTTTCTTCTTTTAAATAATCACAACTCTGCCTCTCTTTTGTGTTTGCCTCATTATTTTTTATTGCCTGATGCAACATACTGTATGGCCATATCAGTTCCTATGTTTAGAAGGTGCCTCAGATCTGAGAGCTTTGGTGTTTCAGTATTTATTTCGATGATCCAACACACTCCCATAAAGCTTCCACTATAGCCGCTCTTACCTGCGCATGGGGCTTTTCTTCTCCTGTACCCTCTGATCTGTTGCCATGTCATTCCTGCCAAGAACATTATCATCCTTTAAATGTGATGCGTATACTGGAAATGGCCTGCACCAATTTGATGTGTTTTTTTAGGTTTAATTGTTGTCAGATGTGTTTTGAAATGTGGCTAAAGCAGAAAAGAAAGCTGTGTGAACGTCGTTCAATAGAATGTGCTGCAGACGGTTGCTTATTTTAGTCGCTGCAAATCTTAACCTCCCACACCTTTCAAGGTAAGCAGCCTTTCGCTCCGTTCCTGTCTGGGGAAACCACTCATGTGGAACCCATGCTGGGTTGGAGTGTTGTTAATCACAATGTGCCACATGTTCACTTTTACATTACAAGGCTTTGTACGACTTGCCTCATGTAGTAAGACCACACGAACTGGTAAATCTAAAATATCAACAGTATTATTTTAGATAATACATGTAGGTAGGTGAAGGCAAGTTTTGGCCAATTTGGATTTCTCTTACTCTGTTTTGCATCTTCTGTTAGAGACTTGCATAATTTGCACTTGTAAGCAATAGTCTAATCTCTCCAGAGAACTGGGGCCCTTAACTCTCAGATTGCCAGACTCAACTAAAACATTCAGAATAAAACAGACCGATGTTGCTGTAAAATATTGTCTTCCAGATATCTATCGAAGTTGGAAAAGTTGCTCCTTCATATATGTATCAAAGGGGACACTTTCTGAAAAGCAAATAAGTTACCATTTCCCCTCTGACTTCGTCTGTCTTTCCTGAGTAACACGTTCCTCACTATAAAGTGTTGGGCCTAAATGTAAGGCCTTAAAATGCCATAAAAGTCGATAGTAGGTCATAAAATCTGTGTATTTGGGTCTTAAACTTGTAAGTTTAAGACATTTTTGGCTTCTGCAGTTCTTAAACGTGCAGAAGCCACTGAGATTTAGAGCTCTGACTGAGGAATTTGAGCGTTAATGTGCTGTGACAAGACCCCAGACGCAGAGACGAAATGAACCCTGTCGAAAGGAATTTATTCCCTAAAATTCAAGTGTTCCTGAAAAAAAAATTTTTTTTCTTCCTTGAAAAGACTTGATAAGTATTTCAGAAGCTGGCTGAAAACTTTTTCATCGACAGCTGCGATTGAAATTGACATAAAGGTTATGGTAAACTGAATGTGGGGAAAACATCGACCCTCTGTTTAAAGGCAATCAGCAACATATGGTAATTGAGGGTTTTAAGTTGAAATCATTGCAACCTGTGGAAGTCTTTCATTGAACTTACGGGACCTTTTAAGAAACCATGTAGTGTGACATTCACTGACTCCAAAAAGATCCGATTTCTGAGTTTCTGACCTGCTGGTCCCGTGTCAGGGCTCTTTATCACTCGTGTAGACATGTTATATACTCAATTCCTTTGGCAGGAGCAGCCAAGTATTCCTATGCCTTTCGTCACCTTAGCAGAACAAACACATTTAGTCTCACACCTCGACTGGTGTTCTTATCACTCCTCCGGCTCTCTGATCCATTCACTGCCTTTTCCCTCTGTGTTTCCCCTCTTCTTGGGGGGGTCTAATGAATGGATTTGTCTTATCCACAGATCTGTTAGATGGCCTGTGGAAAATGGGCCTAGAACCTCTCCAATCGAGCTCTGCTGGCGGTAGTTTGTAATGCGTTCTGTCCTTGCCCAGTAGGGTTTGAGTCTTTTCATGAAAACTTTAGTTTCTTTGTTTCCTCTTCCATTTGGTCACAATCATTTCTAAGCTATGCAGCTTGTCCATTACGTTCTTCCCTTCTCAATCTTTTTCATCTTTGTGTTTTCCCCCCACAGCTAACTGTGACCAGCTAACATCTCCTCCACTGTGTTGGAATAACTTGCTCTACTTTGAATCCTCTCTTTGCCACAGACATGGAAATTCTCCCCTCCTTCATTTCTTGAGATTTTTCAGATCCCTTCATCGCACTTAAAATGGGAACAATCTACTTTATCCTTCAGTGCGCCTCTTTCACATTCTCGCTGGGAGGAGCCAAGTGTTGTGGAAGAGACGTTAGCGAGAGACGACGCGCTAGCCTAATGAAAAGCACCCCTGGAGTCCTTTTAATTTCCCTCCTCCTCAGAAATTGCTAATGGTTCTTGGTGCCAAACAGCACTCAACAACCTCCTTCCTCTTTCTCCTCTCTTCCCATCGCCCTCGTCGCGTCGCTCTATTGACAAGCTGCCGTTGTTCTTTCATGTCCCTGTAATAGGCCTGCGTGTGCTGTCTGCGCCCGAGTCAATGACGCTACGATGCACAGCCAGATTCCTCAGATTTTTTTTTTTTTTTTTTTCTTGCTCGTCTGACACACTTTACATGCAGCTCCTAAACAGTTGACTGTGTGTGTGTGCCGGTGTGCCTGCATCCCTCCCTATTAGCGCTGTCTACATGCGTTTGGCCCACAATACTGGCTTCCCCTGTCACATGCCTGTGGAGATGTGCACATGCACACAGCTGAGTGACAACATTGTATCTTCAGGGTGAGTGGGTTGGAGTGTGTCCTCAGGGAGCTTTGTTAGGAAGGCACTGTGTAGGGTCATTTGGGTTCCATCGCTGCTCTGCGCGCGCATGCGTGTGTGTGTGTGCGTGTGTGTGTGTGTGCGTGTGTGTGTGTTGTCCCAAACACCCTCAGTGTGTTAATACTACTCCTCTGGGGAGTTCCACAATGCTGCCTGACATGATTCACACTGACTGGGGGTGACCTTGAGAAATGGGACAAACAAAAAAATAAAAAATAAGGGAGCCACATACACAGAGAAAACACTCCCCACGCTAATTATTGGAGTAAGTGATGCCACTCACTACTCCTTGATGTGTGTGTGTGCCTTTTTTTTTTTTTTTTGATCGGCCTGTGTCCACCCCCTACAGGTCAACGTCACAGTGGACTACATCAGAGCTGCCACTAGTCCAGGAGAAGGAACACCTGCCTTCTCAGAGCGCACCTGTGCCACAGTGACAATCGGAGGAATGTAAGTAATAATTTAGTCTGCCAAGCTGAGCAAAACTACTTTCTACCTCTTTTTTTTCCTTCTGTTTATTCAAGGGGGGATTTGTTACAAATGCACTGCCTTGGAAAAGCTGTTTTATGTTAGGACAGCAAGCTTCAATGCATTTGCTTGAGATTTTATGATATAGGTCGACTTTAGTAGTGCATAATTGTGAAGTAAATGGAGAATGATGGGTAGTTGGGAATTTATTTTTCCATATGTCTGACAAGTGGTTGTGCGTTTACAGCTGCAACTTAGTGGGGTTTGTTTCTAAGAGCGCGGGACATAGAAAGGAGTGCTTCCTTGAATATGCAACTGAATCTCAAATGGATTTATCTCTCGACTTTGACTGGGCCGTTCTCACTCATGAACATGCTTTGCACTAAACCACTCCTGTCATAACTCGAACTACACGTTTAGAGAGGTTTTAATGCATCCGTCTTCGTATCCTCGCTGACGTGTCTCAACGTCCGCGCTGAAAAGAAACATTCCCACAGCATGATGTTTCCACCACTAAGCCTGTCGCAAAAGACCTCAAATCAGTTAATCACATGATAAATTAAAAGGGAATTGATGATCACAGAACTGGCAGAGTCTAATGATATTTTTATCAGGGCAGTTGTCTTTACAGGGACTTCATAATCCACTATATTTATGGCTTTAGTCTCCAGTTTATTTGTTGTTACTGGTTAAGCTTTTTGTTTTGAATATCCATTTTAGATTCCAGTTCCGGTGTTAAGTTTTCTTTGGAAATTAAAACGTATTGATTTTTGAGAGGGTGTACTTCAACTACCATGCTGCTATTATTATAATTGACAATGGTCTCAAACATTTCACATTGGGCGTGGTGTGTGTAGGTCAATGTGAAGCATCTGTTTACTGCTATGCTTTTAGCGCAGAGGGTTAAAACAATGAACCAAGATGTTCTTTAGCAAGTCTCTGGCTCGCAGGAGAGTGTTTTATTTCGGAGTATCAGAGTGGAGGAGGCCTAATATGAGGGAACTGCACACTTCTCAGATTTTTATTAGTAATAAACTTTGAAAATTGTGTATCATGTGTCCTCTATGTCACAATGTATTACTTTGTTGGTTGAAATAAACTACAAAAGATTTATGGTTGAAAATGTGGAACAGTTCAAGGCCTATTAATACTTTTGCAAAGGGCAGTACAAGATCAGCTCATGCAGCAGTTCAGGTTGACTTTATCAGCACATTTAATTTTACTACTATAATTTCATCTGATAGAATACAACAATACTATTTTTGAATGCTTTGAATTTGCAAGCTTGTTAATCAGAACTGAAGCTGCTGCTTTGTTCAGAGAAGGGTCACCTGAGTGCAAGCAATTATATTCTATCTGCAAGCCTGTCTTTGAAGGAATTTGGTTTATCAGTTTGTCATTTTCTTTACACAAGATCACAGATATAAACGCTTTTCAGAGGTTGAAATTTAATCAAAGCCATCGCAGAGCTTTAATGCGGCATTGCTAGAAAAGAGGCTTTAGAAGTCTGTTTTCCCCTCAAAGGAACTTTTGAAAATCACACTCGTCCTGTTTATATTTATTTTTACTTTTTTTGTATTGTTTTTTTTTTTTTTCTCCCCCCTCTCCACCAACGGTATCATTGGAGCCACAGAGCAGCATCACGCAAACACACACAGACAGGCAGATCTCTCCATATCATCCAACCAGCTGTCTCAAATGTTGTGGCACTTGTCAGCACAGAGGTCAGGTCTGCTCATGTAAGCAGTCGTTTAGAGTCTTCAGTTGGACCACGCCACACTGTGATTCTCCTGGATAACAGTTGGCAGAGTCCCCATGAACGCTACAGTCAGGGTTGAGGAGGTTAGTGAGACGGAAACTCTCAACCCCTCTGAGCCCCAGTGGGCCACTCGGGCATCCTTGGTTATTATCCGTAATAATTAGTGTATTAAAGAATTGTTTGTGGCAAGACTTGTTTCATTTCATGTTTTTTCAGTTTTGAAGACATTTTCATGATCCAGTGGATTTAAAAAAAAAAAAAATTTTTAACATTGATTATTCAGTTAGTTGGTACCCACAGGTGACTTAGTAGTCACTCCCATAGCTGACGATGAAGTCATTTTCTATATACAAGTGGGATCAGATGACTTTGAGGTTAAAAATTTGGTGTTTTAACATTGCTGAAAACTGGTTTAAGAAAAACAAACAAACCCATTGATGCTCATGGTTTGTGAAATAAAGAAGTGCCACATGTCATAAGCATAGAGGTAACGCCAGTCACATTACTGTTCTTGGCAATGTGTGGTACAAATAGAAGAGGGGATGAAGGAGTGAAGGGGCCAGTTGACTCAAAGCCAGCATGAAGGGTTTCCTTAAATAAAAAGGGTAAAAAAAAATCTAAAATGTCTTGAATTGAAATCATCTGTTTAACTTTTAAATGCATGTATTCCTCATATGTTTGGGAACATACATTGAAACCTCTAACGGCTTAAAATGACGCCAGCTATACAGATTCTCTTCCTCATGTCTTATGACATGGAGTATTAAAGTGAACTGTCCTTCTTTGTTTCTGCCAGTAACATAGCTGAAGCTCTGGTCAGTAAGGGTCTGGCCACAGTCATCAGGTATCGACAGGACGATGACCAGCGCTCCTCCCACTATGATGAGCTGCTCGCTGCAGAGGCACGGTGAGGAACTCTTCTACTTTTTCTAAATCTTTTACGTTGAACTCACACCGTGGGTTCATGATGGTTTGTGTGTTAGAATTTGGAATAAAATGGCGCTTTAAACATCTGCTTGAAGCACCTTGCAAGTTATGTTTTAAATAAACTTGATAAATTAGTCTTTGTAATGACCCTGAGTGTTTTCCCTCTGATGTAGGTAAGGTTACCCCCTTGCTAATTCTTTAAATTTATTTTAATAGTGTCACCGTAATTAGTTCCTGCCCATCAGGCTGGTGATTCACATCCCGAGGAAACATGTCTCTGCTCTTAAATATTTACTCACACACATAGTAATGACCCCTGTGCTTTCTCTGCCTCTGTCCCTTTTTAGTTTTTTTTATCCCCCTTTTTTTTTGTTTCTTTTTGTATGCCTGGGCACACATACACCATCCCAGGCTCCAGACGCTAAATCAGAGTCTCTCTTTACTCAGGCCCTATGAATATAATTATGTGGAGGTGCAGTGGAGAGATTTAGTACAAGCTTTATTACTCTGCCATAGATTAAGATCTGCTTGCTGTAGGTAGAGCAGATGCAGCTGCGACCTTTTTTTTTTATAGCATTAACTCTTCCTCTCCCCTTGTCTTTCAGTGTCATCGGCCATCTGCCCCTATTTCTCCTCCTGCCCGTTCTTGCTCTCTCTTCCTTTTGTGCGTTTTGTCCTTGTTTCTTCCCCTTTGCTGCTCCCCGCTATGTCCTTCTACGGGCTTGCTCTTCTGGGTCTTCTTTCCCTCATTTCTTTTTGTCACTTTTCCTTCCCTCTGCTGCTTTTTCTCTCTCGCTCTCTCTCCGTCCCTGGTGGGGTCCTATAAGAGACGATGAGCGGTTTCTGTCTATTGCCTTAGTTATATTTTTAGCTCCCGTTGCATAAAGCCAGTGGCCCACAGCCTTCAAGGAACCTCCTCTAGGCTATTAAAATGCACATCTTTACTGTGCAGGCCTGCAGAAATGTAGCTGGCTTATCTTAGCAGCACTTTTGTGGTCCATCCCAGTGACCCAGTGGACAACAGGACCTTCGACTTTATCTTCATCACATTTAATGCGGCAGTCTTATTAAGGCAGCTCTAACTAGCGGCAGTCATCATGGAAGACCCTTAGCTGCCTCTAAAGATAGATCATTTCTCTTTTCACATTCATGATGCTAAATCATCTCCCCATTATGATTCTTCTAGAAAAAATGGCCTCTCTTTTTTTTAATACTAACCCCAAGCCTTAAAATGGAGTTTTTTTTTTTGTTTTGTTTTTTATTCAATGTACAGATGGTTTTCTGTAAATTAGAATATCCAGTTAGACAATTCAAAAGGTGAAATGTTTTAGATGTTAACTTACTACTAATGGTAATTAAAATTGGACAAAAATGTTTTGTGATTGAGAAATGTAATGTTTCAGTCACGTTATGGGCTATGTAACCATGCGGAACATTGCACGCAGCAGTTTCCATGACTATCAGTGGAAAGCTTAGTGGAAGGAAAACATATGGTAGCTAAAGAGACATATGTAGTAGAATAACTTCAGAATGTGGTTTGTATTCTTAGGAAATATTCAGATTTTCTCAAAATATATTTTTGGTTTTCATTCACTGCAAACCATGAATATAAATAAACCTTATACAAATTAACGCTTCAAATAATGAGTCTGTGATTAAATCTATGTAATTTCACTGTTACTTTTTGAATTGAATTACTGGATTAAATGAATGTTTTGACAAAAAAAAAAAAACCTAATCCATTAAGATGCTCCTGTGGATGCTGGTCTGTATGGATGTATTGATGGGTTTCTAATGGTGGGGTTGTTTGAATGCAGGGCCATCAAAAACGGAAAGGGGCTGCACAGCAAAAAGGAGGTCCCCATCCACAGAGTGGCTGATATCTCGGGGGTATGCATCTTTTTTTTTTATTATTATTTTTAATAATACATGTACACTCATCCTACGCAGGGAAATAAGATGGTTTACATGATGTGGATAATAGGATGAGCATTCATGTGCTGTGGCTATAATTGGAATTAAATCGTTTTAAATGTGGAGTCATTTGCACGTAAACATCATAACTCTTAAAAAGATACGTTGGGGCCAGCAATTCTCAGAAAATGATCTATAATCATTGACTCATCCTTAGTGGCCTCTAAAAATAAACCTCATTAATAAAAGCATTTCGGTCCTTGCCTGTTTACGTGTGCTCAGGGGCTTGATTGAGGCGTCATTTGGCTAATGAAGCCTGATTGGGAGGGCTCATCACACGAACATTATTGTGGGAAATCCATAAAAGCGTGCAGTAAAGGTTGATTGCGGCACCGTTTGTCATCTTTTTTCTTATGCTCAAGCCAGGAAGCTGTTTTTCTTTCACTGAAAGGAAGTTTAGTTTTTTAACACGTCCATATGTAATACAGTAAAGAGCATTTAAATAGGTGTGCATTAGTTTTTACTCAAATGGAAACTTGCACCTCTATTTTCATAAAGTGGATTTGATCCAAAAGCTTCTGATTAATAATCCGCGATGTACTGCTTTTAGTTATATTGAGAAATGTGCCTAATTGGATGATCTGTTTTTCTTTTATTTTGATCAGAAGCTCAAAAATTTGGCAATTTCCTATCAGCATATGCCATTATATATGATATATGATGTACAGCCGTGCTTATCACTGACATGCTAGACAGTTTGAAACTGGAACTCTTTAATAATCTCCTTTGCTTTAAAATATTATTAAAGCTGTTTTACAAAGACTCTTTGTACACACACGGCATGTTCTCTCCTTAGCTCCTAATTTAATTAGCGTCTACTAATGTCAGTAAGGCCAGAAGGAAATATTTTGAATGTTTTTCTTAATCATATATTAGAGCGTGGAAGGTTTACAGCGATTAACAATTTGGAGAAACCGCCACAAAGAGTCTTTAAATCACCAAGCCTCTATGAAAACCTTTAGTTTCAATGGGTTTGCACACAAATTTACCTTTTTCCTGTAATTGTGAAGGGCACTCGAAAACCTTAAATCACACACTACAGCTGGTTTTATTTAGCAAAAGAAGATAGAAATGCCTTACTATAGTGGTATTTTGTGTAGCCATTTTTATGTCTGACATGTTCTACAGCACCCTGTAGCTCCACTACATTTGTACTTATTAGCTGCACCCTGTCACTGGGTTCAGGTCAGCGCCATTATCTCGCCGCAAACCCTCCCTTAACTTTTCTGTCTGTCTCCAATAAGACATGCTTGATTTGCAGCACGATCTAGGACCGTTGCCAGCGATTGCCAGCATGCGTGGATGTGCTCGCGCGCGCGCACACACACACACACACACACACACACACACACACACACATGCACCAGTTGTTTGGCAAGGATAATATAATGAGCATTCTTTAAAGCATTACAAGGACCAAAATAGCATTGTTGCTCACCAGCCCCAACATACTTTTCCCCTATCCCTCTAAATACACACCCATCCCCCTTGTGGAAATACACACTCCTATACGTCAGCATCCTTTAGTGAAGGTCTTTTGAAAAGGATTATGCACATTGAGTGGGATGCAGTCACAAATAGTGCAGAGATAGGTTTATAAATGTATACTGTAGGAGATGCACAGAGGTGGTGGGAGGAGAGTGGATAAAGCACTTGACTCACCTCGTGCCTCTAAAGGTTGCATAATGAGGTCCTCTTCTTTCACTTGTCTCTCCCTTTTTCTGAACCAAGTTGGGCTGCACAGCCCACACACGCTGCAGGTGCGGTAAATGTTTGTGTGAACTGGAGTGTCATCTCCCACTCGAGGGGTTATTTTGGAATGCAGTGGGTGGAGTTCAGGTGGAACATCTTATGGCTAAAGTATATACCCCTCACTAATGCACTCCGATTTGAGCCCCGCTGATGACAGGAACTTTATTTTGTTTCTAGTAAATACACGGCTGCTTTGGGCTGTGTCACTCCCCCAGTGGGAAAAAATAAAATGAAAGAAAATATTGATAAATTGTTGTTACCGAAACACTGTGAACTCTCATAAATTTGCTTTAGCAAATGGTAAACTGGTTTGTTTGCTCCGACTTTGTGTCTGAGCCTTTGTTCCTACTCCTGTGTCCACGCTGGCTCATCCAAACACAACACTGGTCCATGACTCACCGGTCTGTTGTGCCTACATGCTCATGCCTGGAGTAGGCTCACATTAAATTATTTTTTTAGCGTTTATGAATCTTCCTTTGCTACTGAAGCACTAGCACTGCCTGAATACACGATTTAGCTCGGCTTGTAATTTTTGGCCCGAGTACACCAATAAGTTGTGACTCACTCTTGCAGACAGAGATGGGAGCAGGAAGGGAGAGAATTATTTTTGATTGCATGAGGTTCCAGATGTGTCACTGAGAAGGAAGGCAGACTTCATTAGGCCATACTGTGATACAAAGATGTGTGGAAAAAAGCAGGCTTTCACTTGGTCTTGTTCACCTTTTGCAATATGAGAAAAATTTATTTTAGAACTTGTCATTGACATTCTGTGAACAAAATTGAGAAAAACTCCAAAATACAGAGACATGATTAAAGGCAGCCATGTAAGTGACAACCTAGTAACTTTAAATTGCTGTACTTTAGCTAATTCACTACAGTTTATACCCTCAATCAGGAATATCAAAGTCTCCAGGATTTGAGTTAATAAGGTGACGATTGGGAAGTTGAGAAAAATGTTGCTGGAGTGCAGTAGCTTTGAGCAAAATCATGCTAAGACCATATAGATGGATTTGAACTCTTCATGTGGTATTTTTGCTCAGTGACCACTTCAGGCAAAAAAATGTAACTCAAAATGCATTCAGAGGATTTCTGCTTTGGTTCTGACCAGCATTTACTTGAATAGGATCCTTGGCCTGCTTTGCATGAACATGATGTGCAGTGATTTTTGAAGTCTCACATTTGATCAGTCTGTTTTGCTTGTGAAAGTTTGAATGGATTACACTGCTGTAGCTGCCAAAACAGTCCACATCTTGTCACACCATTCAAACATCTTTAACACTTTCCCTCTATAAGAAAGAAAACTCGTCTTCATTGGGCTCAGGCACTGAGAAAAAAAAAGTGATTTGTTTGAAGCTAATTGTAATGGCTCCACATGCAGGGCGATTTATTTTTTCTTTTTTTGATGAGAGCATTTAAATATTTAAAATAATCCAAAGATATTCACAGATATTTTTTCCAAAAATGAAACACAAAAAATTAAGCAGACACAATAAAAAATATGATTAAAAAGGAAGCATTTTCCTTTTATGGTATATTTTGTTGTGTTGGTAGTTTGGCTGATGACTCCTTGTTACCTAGTATTTTTTTTTTTAAATCAAAAGCAATTTTAAATTCACTTAACTTTTTCATAAAAACAATGCAAACTCCATTCTTTTTTTTTTATTAATTCTTGAAAGATTCCAAGACTTTGACTCTAAAATGCTGCTATTTGCCTTTTAATTCTCTTTCTTTCTTGCAGGAGACACAGAAAGCCAAGCAGTTCCTGCCTTTCCTGCAGAGAGCTGGCCGGTCAGAAGCTGTCGTCGAATACGTCTTCAGTGGATCTCGTCTTAAGCTGTACATGCCCAAAGAGACCTGTCTCATCACATTCCTCCTTGCTGGTAGGTTTGCCTTTCTAATGTCAAAGTCCTTTTAATTCTGCCATTCAAGCCAGCGGATCTAAGTAAATAGTCAGGTTTCCTAGCACCACAATACTGACAAAACATTTGAAAACACCAGTATAGGATGACTTTTTCATTTTCAGTATTTCTCCCCTTAAAGACAAAAAATGGGGGAAAACACTTGTTCTGTTTGAGGGATGTAGTTTCATTGTGGTTTACAATTTTACTCAGAAGTACATGCTCCCAAGGTGGATAGCGAAATTGAGTTTTTCCTTTTGAAATGAGGATCTCCTAGTGTTCTAGTAGCAATGTGGCTGACTTGTGTTTTTCTGACAGCTGCGGTAATAAAACAGTTTATTTGCACTTCTGGTAACTTGTTACTTGGAAAACTATAAAAACGTCCACACAAAGGCAGTCATTTACTACCTGTAGTTGTGAACATTTTTGAAGGCGAGTTAGATCATCCTCGATTCATGTTCCTGCTGTTGGGGAAATAGCCACCATCAGTTGTTATTGATTCACCTTTTTTTAGCTTCAATTTAAACTTGCAGATATTGTAATGCACTAATGCACTTCTATTCGAATAGGTAGAAGCAAATGTATTATTTCTGTAAACTACTCATCATTTTGGCTCCTCCTTATTAGCTCTTCATCAAAGTTTATTAGCTTCAAATTTACTTTGTAAATGGTTTATCCCCAATTTCTTTTAGCTTCCACTCGTGGTATTTCTACAACAGGAAGAGACTCTTGGATCTAATTGTTCCATCTACATGAAAGTTAATTCCTTATGCACTTCATTTCTGGAGCAAGAATATCCAAAGATGGCTACTTTGCTCTTAGAGGGGCACAAAACTAGTGAATAGCGAAGTATTAACTAGATGTTTTTACAGCAAGAGTAAACACATTTCTGTCCCAAGAGTTTTTGTTTTCTTAAACTTTAGGAAGGTCAAGCTGTGAAGACTTGATATGTTCCCAGAATATCAACGTGCACCTTTTGGCATTTCAGCAACAGTCGGTTTATTTCCCCTGCTACAGATAGTAATCGCTTGTCTTGTACCTCATAAACAGGGGGGATATATGTTGAACTAAACAGAACTGCAACTGTAACGTATCTGATCAAACGTGGAAGAAACTTATAATTACACGTACGTTTCTGAAGAATTCAAATATTATCAAAGCTTTCACATTAGACCCATCGAAAAGCATTTCCGCCCATAGACATGTATGCGCCTTATACTTGGATCGGTCATCTTTTACATGAGTTCCTGCAACAATGTGGTGTGGCATGGAACCTCCCGATTGCTTTAATGGCGACCTTCAGCTTGTTTGCAATGTAGGTTCCTCTCCTTTGGTTGTTCCTGTTGCTTGTGAATCAGTTTCTGTCTGTAAAGTTGTTGCTCGACAAGCTGGCCGTTTGGACTCCTCATGGACATTACCAACATCAAAAGTAGCAGTGAAAAGTCTTAACTTTTTAAAATTGATTTTTAAAAAAGTTATCTAAATGGCCAATTTAAATCTCTTAAGCAGCAGTCATTTAAGATGGAAATATCTGACCTTGTAATCCTGATTGAGCATAAAATGAAGAACTTAGTGATTAGTCCTCATTTTGATCATATTATGCGATTCTTGAGAGAGCAAAATGGAGAGTTCCACTGAGTGAGTCGGATCCCATTGGTCACTATTGGTGTGCCTTTAATTTGAATGGGTGATAATTAATATAATCCACGATAATAGTCTAATTAAAAAAAAAAACATTAGGAAGGACATCATCATTATACCATTGGATGAAGGTAGGAAACGTTTCTCTGAAATCTGATTTTGTAGCCTGAAGAAAAGAACATGATGACAATCCAATCAGGGACCGTCTATTGCTTTTTTTTTCTTTTTTTTTTTTTAAACACATTTTGTGAATGTCTCTGTTAAACCTTGAGATCATGGTGGTTGACATAAATATGATGGATTTGTTGAGATACTGGAAAAGTAAAAAAAAAAAAAATAATTCAAAGTGATCAATTACAATGTGAGCCTGGTACTGATGGGAAAAAAAATAGTACACAGGATTGTCTACACAATGTTGGTAAGACATCATGTTAAGATGGATTCCACATACACAATCACATTGTTGTTGGCAAATCTTAACTTCACCAACAGAGCTGAAACCCCTGAAAAGGTTAAATCAAGGTTGTCATTGGAAAAGCATTGTCTTCCGTTAATGACACAAGCCGTTAAACCTTTAAATCAAATATACAACTTTGTCTTCTTTAAGATCACGACTGATACCATTGATATTTCCAGTTGCTGCTGAAGCGATGCATATTCTCATTTTTTCACCTCTTTCCCCCTTTTGTTGTCAGTTTGAAATGAGACAGTATATCTCGTAGGCCACGGCCTCAATGTTTTTGTGCGTGATGTTTTTAGCTGTATACTTGATTTTCTTGACGCAACTGATGTCAAACCCATACCGCTACACATGAAATGAAGCCCCTAGGGCAAAAGACACCCATCTATCTGAGTCTAATCTCCCAGCTCTCTATCTCTGACCACTTTCTTTTCCCTGTCAAAGTTATCTTTTCATGTTTTATTCACCCATCTGTATCGGGGGTCGTGTGGAAAATGACACAAGCGATAAAAACGGCTGCCCCAACACTGTTGTATTTATCTGTCAATGAAGGCCCCTCCAAACCTCTGGACTTTTACCCTTTTAAGCTTTTTCATATTTCTAACAAGAAGTAAGATGTCTTGTTTTATGTTGCAGCTAGTGTGAGCATGTTAAAGGTAGGCTCGCAATAACCGCATCAACACTTGTTTAAATACAAGAATTCGGTGCACATTTTTAATTTGCTGTGGATTTTCTGTAACACAAATTGACTCAAAATCGTGCTCATCATTGCAATTCATTCATCTAATTTTAAAGTCAAATCATATTTATATATACAATTTCTAAAAGCCGGGCCCTATTGTTGTCTGGGTGTTAAGTAAATACTGATTGTGCGCACAGAAAATATTCAAATGATCTTGCAGTTAAAACAAGCACTGCATTATTAATCTGTTTTATCATCTGTTTGAATAATTTATTCACTCTGGCCATATTTTTTTTTATCATTGTTTAGCAATGTTGGAGGAAGCCATTCAAGAACCAACCACTTACAGCAGCTCTGCAAAATAAATTATCCCAATGCAGGAAGAGATGTAACAGTCTAATTTAATTTCTAATAATACACCACAATTCTCACATTTAACATTTGCACTCCTTGAATTAAATTGACTGTTTTCTATTCTGTTTGTGTCCCATGGTAACTGTCCTTATTAGACACTTTGTCAACGGGTTTCTCCATTTGAACACCTCGGAGCTCGAGTCTCTTCCTACCTTTCCAGTTTTCCCTGTTAGATCGAGTCGATGCTATAAGGAGAAAGAAAATAGGGTCACAGAAACAAAGCACAGCAGCAAGCCCATGACTTCAAAAAAGACCGGAGGTGTGCATCTGGAGTTCAAGGGTAGTTCCCCTAACTCTCTTCCTACAGCACCTTAGCTTTCTTCTTTTTTACTTGCTGGCCTATACAGTGTCACTTCCAAAAGAAAGTTTTCTAAAAGGTGAAAGAGTAATCCTGCATGTTCAGTTCTTTTTCCCCCCTTAGAAAAAGGAGGGCACCTATGCAGAACGGATAGTAGTCAGTAGCATAGCACTCTGGGTTTTAAAGCTTGATGAAAGAAGTTTTAGCGACTGGAAGGGCAAAGAGGATGAAGGGAAACATACCTGTGGTAAATAGAAAACAAACAAAAAACACAATTTCTTTGTGAAGTATTTGGCCATAAAGCCCTGCGGAGACTATAGGGAGACCAAGCAGTGAGGAGGCTGTAAAAGTTTTATTGGCGTAAGTAGCTTTTACAGAGTTTCTCTTGCAGAGAGAGCAGCAGTCATCACAGGTGAAAAGTACTTGCAAAGTTACTCTGAGTTCTTTATCTCTGTCAGAAAGACGGAACAGCCATCTTTAACTGCCTTTTGTCTGTTGACACGTTAAAAATATGGAAGTGAGTTCTCTGGTCAGATTTGGAAGTAAAATTCTACACAACACCCTGACCACATTGTCCTCACAACACACTACTGGTAGCATCATACTGTGGGGATGCTTTTCTTGCCACAGTCAAAATTCGACTTAAATACAAGTTGATCTCTGTATGATCAAACTGAGCCTGGGCTATTTTCACAACAGTCCAGTTTCTAGATCTAGAGAACTGGTTGAAAAATACTCCAAAAAGGCTGCAGCTAAAGGATTCTTTTTTTTTTCTTGCTTACCTTGGGGGTCTCATCTTGATCTAACACAACACAGAGGTTTATAGACATTACACAGCAACATATCAAAAGGTTAGGGATATGAAATACATTCTTTGTTTCCCTTTTTTTGTAAATGTTCACCCAACAATCTATGCTTTGCCAAAGGATGTGTTAAAAGGCTTACAGAATATTTCCTGTCTTTATTGCCACCATAAGTGTAATTTAAGGCATCTGTATTTTTCTAACACTAGAAATCTCAGGCTCTGGTTACCTTGAAGTCTCGAGATGGATTCCTATAGTGGCGTAAAATTTACTGCACGATGAGCTACAGTATACATCAGCCTTTAGACAAATCAATAATCCACCATATTCTCTGTGTGCTTCCTTGAGATGAAGAAAAAGCTCTCAGAAGCACTGCAAACATGCCTACGACTAATGTTTAACTTTAATAAATATCGGATTGAGGTTGCTGCACACGATAAATGATTTATAGATTGCGCTGCATCAGGGTGCTACAGCGGAGGTGATATGACATCCATACAGAGACATCAGGTTTTGCATTCGTTGCGTATTTTAATGAATCGTTTTACTATGCCAGATCTTACAAATCCAGTGTTTAAGGGGGAAAAAAAATCTCAGCATTTTCATTCCCCTCAGGAGATTGGGTTGGGTGTTTGCCTTAGGCTTGTTGGAGACATTGGGGCCTTAGATTAGGGAGTCATAGAGGGATGATGTTGGGTCAGGAGAATGGATTGAGAGGATAAAAGCAAGAGGTAGTCTGACCAAATCCTTGGATTTAGTTTTTCCCCTAACATCCTACTCTTTGTCTACTCTGACCGTCTGCCCTCTTTACCCTTCACCCACTCTCCCCAAATATTCCCACCTACATTCTTCACCCATGGATGGACCTTTTTTCCTTGGCCTGTGTCCACTGAGGCAGCTGTGAAGAGGGAGATATTCAAATAGGGGATTGTCACCTCACAGTTGCATGGTGCATAGGACAACAAAGATTAATGAGATGGAAATTTAAATGGAATGATGCTGTTATGGGTGATAGAGGGAGGAAAGACGAGGTTTAGATTCGAATCCGCACACATTTAGATGCTTACACACTCCTCCGGTTTGTAGTTTGCTTGTCACATTGCTAATTATATCCTGTTGACAGGCTGTCAGAAATCAAGACTTGGTAACTTAATAACATTAAAAAAAGACTCTAATGGCATTCATACTGAGCCCCCTCGATCCTGCAAGTATCAATTTATACCTGCAGACATGCCAAAAGCGAGAGCGCGAGCGTCTGGCGGGTTATGAGCACAAACGTCAAAGGCTAATCAATATGCACATCATTAGCATAGGAATTCGTGACATGATGTATATTTGGATAAGCTTCACTGATGAGACAAATGCACAGTAGCAGCTTCTTCCCCGTTAGGGCAATTTCCATGAGATGCAGCTCATTATCTGGCTTGGTTAATGGAGAAAGAAGCTTACTCAATCCAGTTTATTTTATGGTGGTTTAACTGAACACTGTCATTTATACAATACAAGATAAATACCTCAAGTTAGCGCTTCTGAAATTCTACAGTTATAAACCTGCAAACAGTGAAATTGTCCTTTGTTTGCACCATTTCTAAATGAATAGTTTGGTTGTCATTACAAGAGGTAATAAGTAAATTACGATTTGATCTGACATCAAATCGTAATTTACACGTCAACCAGGATGTGTGGGGTCTGCAAAGATGTTAGTTGTTCTTTTTCTACGCCTAAACCTGTACAAGTCATTAGTTAAAGCTGCCTAGACCCAAGTTCCCAGTTTAGACTTGCTGGCAAACTTTTAGAATGTATAATTTTGAAAACCTTCAAAATCCTAATTTCCCGATTCATATCTTCTGATTCCACTCCCAAAACCCCCCCCCCAAGGTTTTTCAAACTGTAAGATATACATGATTAAATATGTCTTCTAAATCAAGTTGAAGTATATAAGGAAGCGCTGTAACTGCGATACATTTCTAAATATTGCGATATATTACAACTGGCCCCATTTTCCTGGCTATTCTGTTTGTACCACTGTTTGTAAGTCCAGGACCTTTATTATTTATACATCGACAGAGTGCAAAATTTGCATGGATGTCACTTTTCAGGAAAAATAAAAAAATCATTTTGCTAAGCACTGCATCCAAGCAGTTGGTTCTGATTGCTGTATTGCCCACATTAATATTGTGATGATTGCAATGTGATGTATTGTGCAGTTTCAGTTCTGAGTAGAAAAAAAAATCAAAAGAGCAAACTTGTAATATATTCGTAATGTGCAAAGTTAGACCTAAATATTTTTCACGATTTGAATTCATAACCTACAGTTGTATAAAGAGGCATTTAGGCATGTGTTCGAGAGAATGCGGTTTAGCGACTTGACTTAGACTTGAAGAAAATCACTTGTGAACATCTCTGGAACGTGGAACCAAATTAAACGTAATGCATTTTCTGAACGGGGATGACCCTTCCACTCTCTGTGGTAAAACTGCACACTTTTCAGATATGCCTTCAATCACACATATGCACTCTGAGATCAATGTCTTGCACATAAAATTGAGTGATTGATATGGTGGATTGACATGTGGTCACCCTCTTCAGGCTAGCATGAGAAGCCGTGTTGTTCCCTGCGCAGTCTAGCATCAGAACGATCAGCGTACGTCTTGTTTGTCTCAGAGATCAGATGAGATGGATTTCCTGGAGTATGACCCAGATATTTATCTTGGTGTCGGGCCTGAGTTATGTATCTCAGTGGAGGTTAACGTCTGCTGTGCTAAGTGGCTCTCAGGTTGACTTTAAATGCTGCAAGGAGGAGGGACTACAGTGAGTGTGGAGGAATTGCAGGAATACAGTCGGGTGATGTAAAGAACTGCAGTGTGCATTTTATAAAGACGTCACATCTGTGATCATTGTATCAGTGTATGACCTATAATAACCCTTTTGCTGGGCTTTTTTCCCTTTGGCATATTAAAGCTTTGTGGGCATGTTTTCTCCTCTTAAAGAGTTTTGACTTGGTTGAAAATGGTTGCTCCTGTGGGCCTGTAAACTCATGCAGTTTATAAGCTTTACAATGAAACTTGACTTCTTTGTGTATTACATTCATGAGTATTCTTTCCTGAGGATTATGCTCGGGGAAAAAACACAATTCCACCCCTTATCATTTCTGCAGCCAACCCAAGCAGAAACTTTATATCTCCCTCCCTGCAATTACTTTATACACCAATTTTTGCAAACAGTGTGCAGTATTTTGCCTTTCTGAAGCCCTTCCTATCTTGTCTCTTTCATTTCCTTTATCCTGCATTCCTCATCTGTCTTTTTTTTTGTTTTTTTTTTATATGCACACAGTGTTATAGTCACTGAATCCCATGTGTAAGCCCTGTCCTGGTAAACTTCTATAAATACTTCCAGATGATCTTGGCCATCAAGTGTGTCCTCCTCTTTCTCTATGGAACAAAAAAAAAGTAATTCTTTTCACAGATTGTATTTATGCATGGCTTCTACACTCGGGTAAAAAAAAAAAAAAAAAAAAGCATATGGGTGCTGCTGAGATTTTTCTTTTGTCTGTTTTTGTCAAATTTGAATTTAGATCATGAAAATATGATAATTTCAGACAAAGGTAACCTGATTAAATGCAAAATAGAGTTTTAATAAAATCATAATTTAAGGAAATGAAGCTGTCCAAACCAAATTTGCTTAATGTGGAATTAGAATTACCCTCATTCTTAAATCATGAATTCATTGTCAACAAAAAAAAAATCCATTCAGTTTCACCAGCCACAACTTAGATGTAAAATCAACCAGAGATGTGAAATCAAGATCACTTAAATATAACCTATTTGTACAGTAGTCTCAGTTGAAATCAGATCAGTTTACTGTTGGTGTCCTTTATGTTGTGTAGTTTAGAGGAATCATAGAGAAACTGTGATGCAGAGCTCCCTGTATTGGAACAATTATCTTAAACTGGACTGAACAGTTTTCTTTGACTTTCCAGTGCAGCATGTCGCGTGGCCTCATTTTGCCTTTCCAGGGTCATTTTCCCTTTCCTGTGAGTGTGAATTCACTGATATATCTTGCTCTTGTCCTTTTAAATGGGACAGGCATGGCCATGTAGGGAACAGAACGTACAAAATGACAAAATGAGATTACAAAAGCCGGTGGCTTTTCCAATTCAGTTATATAATTATACCAGGAGCAGTGAGCTTGCTCAGTAGGTTAGCTGAGTGAATATTTTAGGGAAATACAATGAGAAAATCAGATTTTGACTTTCATAAAAAGCAACAGTTTGCTCCTAAAAGCTGTAAGAAAACGCACCAAAAAGTATTTCTTTGAAACATTACCTTTTTTTAACATAAATACGTGCCCTCAGTTTCCCTGTGTCTCTATTGCAGCCTACAGAGACGTTTCTTTTGCAAGTACAGCAGCCAAGTCGTAAACTCACCTGGTACACAGTGTCCTAGATTGTGATTGTAAGACTCTGCTGTAGCCACAAGGTTATTAAACCCCACTATAATGAAACACTACGTAGTCATTTCATGTATTATCTTATCAACGAAATCAGAAGATAGCTGACCACACGCAGTTCAAAGAAGACAGAAGCTTTTTGAAGAAGCCTAATACAAAGAAAATCTTAGCTGTGAAATCCAAATCCTGGGATTTTGCAGCAAGATAGCCACGCACACCAGTGAGTCATCAGAATGCCCTAACAAATCTGATTTTGCTTCTCTGCCATGTATATTTGCAAGTCTGTCCTGAGGCAGTATATCTGTCATGCCAGAGAAGCTCATTAAATTAAACCCCAAGTCAAATAGGAAAGAAAGACCCTAGGAGAGAGTGGTTGCTTTATTAGCAATATGCTGGAGGCTTTAACTCACAGCAGAGGCTATCATCAGATTAGTCAACATTAAGCAGCTCTGACCTGCTTGTTGGTTTGTTGTGCTCAGCTGAAGCAATTAAGGTTTTTTTTTTTTTGAATTTATTTATTCATGAATTCCAACAAACAAAATTGTGGGTAGACATCTAGATGGCCAATTATTTTGATGCACAGCTAAAACATTGATCCTTGTGCTTAAAAAAAAGTTATGGGGAATTAAGTCAATTGGCTCAAATAGGGCTAAAAACTAATGTTTTCTTAAAGTGTGGTCGGCTTTGTTGGTTTGAACATCAAACCATTAGCATACCCCTGACTGTGAAGCTAATCTTCTCTCCATCATAACCTTTGAGATTTTCCAAGAAGGGCTGGCGGTTAGCATCTTCGCTAACAAGATTGATTCCTATTGATAATTGATAATGGCTCCTACAGAGTTGGCATGTATACAATTTTAAATCTCCCTCATGCATTAAATTTGTTACAAAACCAACCACATTATACTAACTCTTTCATTGAGTTAATTTAAACAAATAAACAGATTTATTCAAACATGTGGACACAGCTGTTTGGGCACAGTTGAAGTAGTCATTTATGTTTTAACGCAGTCTTGGAGTTTCTTCATCTTGGCCAGGACATTCTTGGTAATGAGATTCTAAATTTCTCCCTAATTTTGAGATTTCCTGTTGAAGTTATCGGATACACATCCAAGTACATATTACTAGTACGAAATGGTAACACGTAGGCGAGAAATGGGACAACTTTGCCGAGTTTTGACTCAAACAACTTTGCCATGTTTGTCCAGGTATCGAATGTCCACGTAGTTCCCGGAACACGCCTGGTGGGATGCAGATGGCCGAACCCTTCAGCGATGAAGCCATGCTGTTCACCAAAGAGCTGGTGCTGCAAAGAGAGGTAAGTAAAGACTCACTACATCCCGTGCTGCGGTTTTATCGTCCCCTGTCGTTTCTCTGCCCACGTCTTCCACGTTGGGAGTTCTTAACGTTTCGACTTTTTGGCTCCTGCCTTGCTGTTCAGCACATATATTAGCATGAGCTGTAAGTTGCTGCAGTTTACTTTAGCAGTAAATGTAGTTTACTTTAAAGCCAACATTCCAAAAATGGGGAAGCATTAATATAAACTCATGTAAATGCTAACAATTGTTCTGAATAGCAGAAAAAAAAATTGTGCTATAAAGTATGTTTCAGGTTTTTACTGCTTTCCATTTAAGCCAATTTAACATAATGGTAGGATTGGTTTAATGTATGAAAATGCTTCAGCTCTCACAGACCTTGGATTTGTGTTTAAAAAGAAATGGCATTGTGATGCAAGTAATGTCTATTTAATAAAGAAAACACCTAATCATTTATTCCTCTCAGGTAAAAATGCTTTTTCATATTAAAATGACATGTTTATCCTATCTTGTCAAGACAGTTTTTATAAAGATGGGACCACTGACTTTAATAAGCTGATTAAATTGTTTACTCCCAGTTGAACTTTATCACAGCATTTATACACTGTACTTATCTCCCGAGTGATGTCAAATCTCATAAAAGTTCAGAAAAAGGTTTACGCTATCTGTAAAAAAGAAAAAAAAAAAACAACCTCCCCCTCCCTTTGGAATACATACGCACACACACACACACACACACACACACACACACACACACACACACACACACACACACACACACACACACACACACACACACACACACACACACACACACACACACACACACACACACACACCATCCTTGCTTGCTTATTCCCTTTTGACAGAAAGCTCACCTGATACCGGATCGGTGCTCCTGGACTTTAAAAACTCCATCCAGTATGTGCCTATTCATTCACATGCTAATAGGTTTTTATAAGAAGCAGTGAACGGACTAAAGCTATGATGGAACTAGCTATAATCCCGCCACCACTCATCCAGGCCACACACACACATTTTCTCTTTTGCTCTTTTTTTTCCCCTCCACTCTTTCTTCATCCCTATCTCGTCTGAAAAGAGCTTTTCTGTGTGAGGTGGCTGACTCCACTGTCCTCTGCTGTTTAATTGTCATGGAAATGGAGTCTTAGCCAGTGGTCCAGGTGGAGCCATGTTAAAAATGATGTGTGTGGGGCAAGCCGACAACCTTTGCGAAATCCTTGAGTGGGAAATAATGGATGCAGAGACCAGGGGAATTTGATTGACAAGGATGCCCTATGAATCTGTGCAGAGTTGCTGACGGACTAGATGTTTTGAATTTTGGATGTTTTTACAGATGTCAATCTGCATAAATGCATAGTTTGTTGGACTGAAAAGACTTTCACTGACGCTTTGTCCAATTTCATGCTTATTAGGGCAGAATGAAATCTTATTCACATGGCCAACTAAATTGTCAATACAAACAGAAAAGAATAATCACACAGCACACGTTTCAAAGCATTTTTCTAGACTTTTAATTTTGCCCCTGATTGTCATCCAGGAATTTTGTTCATGGTTGGCAATCATTACTGTACTTTCTGCAGCTAATGTAGGGCTGTTAGTTGACTTTGACAGCACTTCAGAGATCAGTTTATTTGCTTCAAACCAATTAATGGAAACTAGATGAAAAAAATTCAGAAGTTTGCTTTAGTTTTCTGCTGCTTTTCTTCAAACTTGCTGTTGCTGATCCTAACTTCCAATAAAAGGCAGCATATGCCTTTTATTTAGGGAACTGCAAGTCAGTAAAGTCATTTAAATGACAAATCTCAAATGTTTTCATCTTACCTAAAATGAACATTCCAACTTAATCTACACTTTTAGAGTATTCAAAACTCTTGAACTTTCACACTTTGTCAAATTCATTGACACACTTCCGTGTTTTTATTTTTTATTTAATAAACCAACACACCACATTAATTTGAAGCGAATGTTAAAACGATACTTGAAATGAAAGTTATTTTTACAAATACAAATCTAATTATCTGAAAGCTAAATTCTTGACACTCTTTGCAAAAATAGCTCCATCACTTTTCAGGTCTTGCCACAGATTCTCCATTGAAATTTGGCTCGAACTTTGATTGAGCCATTCTGAAATATGAATTTGATCTGTGCCATTCCTGTGTGACTCTGGCTGTATGTGTAGGAACGTTGCCCTGCAAGGAAAGTGAATCTCTGCGCCAGGTTCAAGTGTAAATCCCCCACGGAATTAGTAGTTGTAACGAAACGTGAGACTTAAAGGAGTATGAATGGTTTCACGAGGCGTAGTAAATAATTTAACACATCACCCGGCTGTACTGTCCCTGGTCGTTTCTGTACAGCTACAGATTCAATTAAACTGTTATTATGCACATAACCTTTTTTGTCCCCACACACACCCTCTCATACTTTGCCTTCCCTGGCCAGTCATTCGTAGTGTCAGCAAGTTTTTCACAGGTAGGTGGGAGTTATCAAGCATGACCGAGCCATATAATGAGTCCTGAGCCCAGCGTGGGGGTTGATTGGCTGGCTGCACTGACCTGCTGTTTGGGCTAATACCAACACAAACACACTCTCACAGGAATACAATCACCAACATGGACGCAGTAAGGCCTTTCCCTTGGTCCACCGACTTATTCTTTCGGAGCATGAAAAGAAGACCTGATGTTAACAAGGCTAGGATGACAAGTGTGCAAAAACATGACATCCCATCTCGCTGGAACATTCACAAGCTTGTGTAATGTTCTACAGGATCGGGCAGCCTGAGATAGAGTTGGATTGAAGAGGTGAGAGGAAGTGCTGAGGCTCTAATGAGGCAAGTTAGTTGCAGCAGAATTGAAGCGATGATGAAAGATGTTGGAGGTAGAACACATCATTTATTTTTTTTTTATATTCATTTTCTTTATCCAAGCAAATTCAGCTGAAAGACATTATCGAGGTGCGCCTCACTCCGGCATGAATTTGAATATTTGACTTGAGTAATGTGCAATCCCTGCTGTTGATCGTCTCTGAATAGCATCTGATTGCGGGAGCTTTCAAAGCTGCTCCTAAGGTGTCTCAGGTGAATAACATTTGATTTGACTTTTGGTGGCATAGTCATTTGCATTCATTTAACACTTTTCTCACTCGTGCTGCTGAGCGCTGTTTTGCATTTTCAAGCCCTTTGAGTTAGTAACTTGTTGACTCTGTTCTTTATTCAGGGTCTTCAACCTGCCACATACAGATGGGGTTTATTGCTCTCTAATTAGTTGTTTGTCTTGTTCTTGTATCCTTTAGAAGCCAAGTTTGGATACAACCATAAAGTAATCCCTTCTGGTATATTGGGAAATACCCTTTTTATATTTTTTTTCCATCCGTAGTTTGCTTTCATGTATCCACTTATGCAAAGCTTATAATTTCTTTTGACGCAAACATTCATGTTTAGTGTGGCATGCAGTAAACTGGGAAGCTTTGGTTTGTTGCCCCTGTATCTGTTCCATCACTTCCCCCTGATTATTACTCATTTCATTTGTTGCACTTTTAATTATTTTTACATATTTGAAAAATTACTTTAGTGTTTATCATCTCGGGCGTCTCACGCCGCCCCTTCCCTCCCTTATTTCCTCCTGCCTCTCCCTATTCCCGCTCCCTCTGTGCAGTTTTAATCTCTGACAGACACTGCTCCCGTTCCCAGCATGAAACCAAAACAGCGGCGCACAATTCTGAGGGGTAAAAAAAAGAGAAAACGTCGGTAAACACCAATCCCCAGATATTCCCTTTCCTGTTTTGATGTCTTCCATTTAATTTCTCTCACATCCCACCTTCCATTGACAAAAAACCTCCATTCACTATCTCAGTCACCGACTCTCTGTGTTGATTTTTCTACATGCTTTTAGGTAGCAACTTCAAAAGCCCAGGCTAACCATAAGGGAACTGAGCGCTGACATTTTCATCCAGACTGAGTCAGTACTATTAATGAAAGATATAAATTGGTAGAACAATATTTATACCTTTCTTACTGCCTCATTAAAATGCCGCTCATCTAACAGTGTCATTCAAGCTGAGATCACAGTGTGCTGCTGCCATTAAAGCAATGTGCCTCACCTAAAAGTTGGAAGCTATTTTTAAAATCCTTTGCAAGTTTCTGAATATAAAATCTTCTTGTCTGTGGGAATCTGTGAAGCATTTAATTTGCTTTTACATTTTCCATACACATAGTTCAGGTCAAAAGTTCAAATGCACTCACCATAGCTCTGGATGTTATATTTGCTTTGGGCCATTAATTAGAAATTTTAATACATCTTCAACTTAAACAAAAGATTTGCTGGAATAAGTTAGAATTAACCAATCTATACAAGGTCAAAATTCTACCCGCAAGACTAAATATATGTACACACATTAACATATATGGGTATTGTCTTGGGGATCAATAAACTTCCAGATTAGTACTGGTTGATTATTTGACTTCACCTGTTAGTTTTTCTTTGTTAGATTTCATGTCCGTCCATCCATCCATACATACATCTTCTTTACACCTTTGTCCTTTAGTGGGGTTGGGAGGGGTGCTGGTGCCGATCTCCAGCTATCGTTGTGGGCGAGAGGCGGGGTCACCCTGGACAGGTCGCCAGTCTGTCGCAGGGCTAGATTTCATGTCAGAGATCCAAATATAACCACATTCACAGAAAAGTTTGGTGTAACTTGGATCAGGGCTGTCCAAAAGCTTACAGGAAGTCTGCTTTATCTATCCTGAAGCTAGTTTTTATTATCGTGCTGGGGTACTCAACTGTGTCTAAGGTTGAATTTAGAAACTAAACAAAACTTAAGACGAAGACTTGAAGATTTTGACGATTGTTCCACATCATAATACTTGACAGTTTTCTTAGGTTTGAAAACTTCACTTAACTCCTCCAAATTTACTTATTATTCACTGAAATCAAGTAACTCTCTTCATCTGATCTGTTCAGAACATCTTTGTCCAGAAGCCCTTATTGGCTGCCGCTAATTTCAGTTGAGGTTGAATTTGTCCATTTTTGGAGTCTGTAGTTATGTATAATACCAGTGTCACTGTCCGCAGTCATCTTGGTGTTGGCGTCATTTCCAGTTCATGGCATGGCTGAGCCAAGCACGTACCAGGACCTCTCTGATATAACTCCTGTGTGGATTAGAGGGGGGAAAAGAACTGTTCAAGTAAATCGTTCAGAGCCATATCGATACGGATTCATGCCCTCAACTAATTTAACTTCTCACTATTCTAGTAGTCTTTATATGTTTTATTTTTGAATAAGAGGGTTAGATGAATACAATCAACTTTAAAATTCCTTTTTATATAATTTATTAAGAACTGACCACCTGGTGGGTGAGGAAGCAAAAACCGAGGAGAGGATATGAATTTGTTTAAGCGGTTACGAGAGCAGGCTAAGTGGACTGCCTAGTGTTCTGCCTTCATTCTGTCAGTTAGTTGACCTCATTCAGTCTGGGTGGTCTCTCATCGTCTGTGCTGCCCCGGCTGCCTACTCATATCTTTTATCTTGCACATTTAAATTCTCCGGAACTTGCAGGCTTGAAAGCAAAACATGCACGGAAAGCCTTTGATTACAGCCCAACAGCGCCGACTAAATCTGTACATTCATATTCATCTTTGTGATCTTGCCTTATGCTGATTTAATTTTGGTACACGTTTGGTTGCATTGGAGACCAACAGCAAAAGCTTGATTTTTTTTTTCAAACTTTGCGAGGCAGAGTTTCACTGAACTTAAAACAAGTTGGTTTTCTCCATCTCCTGATTTCCCCTAGTTATTTTATCTCCATTGGAGGAAAAGTACATTTTAGTTTTCAGAACTTACCTTTGTCTCTGCGGTCCTTTAAAAGGGGTCCCCTCACACCCGCGTCCGCTCCACCTTGTGAGATCAAAACTGCACCAGACTGCCGCTGGTAGGGGTTGGCACAGACTGCCTTTAGACCTGCAGGAGGCTGTGTTGTCGAGCATTGATGAGTCACTCTGCCAGCGTGGCATCACAGATGCCTTGCTAATGCCTGCCTCTAGATCTCTCTGCCTTAATAACAGTTCTCGGTGAGCATTTTAATTAAATGCAAATAAACCCAGTACCTTTGTAATATCAAGAGGATTTTGCTTTCTGTTCTCCCTGTGTATGTGGTAATCCCTATAAAACCTCTACCATAGGTGCGCAGTGGCAACTGGATAATTGAAGTGTTACTTGTCTGTCTTTTGTCTGTGCCTGTTTGTGGTCACTGCAGCTCTGATCAATATGTTTGACTTTCTTCACACATTTTTTTTGTGAAATGTATCCTTCATGGATTTGACCCTCTTTTATATGTTATTTTCTCACTCATACCTGCAGGATAACATCACTTTTCTTTTCTTTTTTTTTCTTTTTTTTTGCATCATCCGTGCTCTTACATTGATTTCCGATCAAGCTTAAATTATTTTGGCATGAGGTCGATTGCAAAATTGCTAGATCTCACAGTCTATCTGCTCCACTTCATCCCTCCTTTGCTGTTGCACTCGATTTTTACCATATAGCCCCAGTTTCCCTGCTCTGGCTTTGTTTTCCAGTCATGTGCTTCAGCATACCCATGTACTCTGTGTGTGTGAGCGTGTTAGAGAGAGAAAGGGAAGAGACGGAGAGAGCGAACATGTAGACAAGATGAATAATGCATAGTGTGGTTTCCTGGTCAGCGAGACAGACGGTGGGGACTGAACTGCCCCTAAGGTCCTTTTTTCCCCCAATCACGTTTTGCAGTTAAACAAACCACGAATATAGAAGGCAGCTCTACTTATGCTTTATAGCAATAGACGATATCCATCCATGTCCAATAATAACTTTGCACCACTGGACCAGGTGAACATCTTGGATTATAACATTAGAGCCTTGAAAGGTTTTCAGTTTTCCCATTCCATCTTGTTAAATTACACATTTCAATATGTTTTAGTGGGTTTTAAATGTAGTGGTATGAGCCTGGCCATTTCCTTCCTATGCCATTCCGCTCGATTTAAATCTTGCTTCACAGGCAGTCTGGGTTTTCTCCCCTTGACTTGGATTCCTCTGGTAGAATTTCTGCCTTTCTATGAATGACGCCGCCGATTTTCTGTGCGGTTTTTGAATTGTAGTCTGCGTGTAGCTTTACCATTGGCAGCAGAGGAAGTGAACAGAGTTGTAAAGTCTGTGTTGGCCAAATATTTCCAAATATTGAATTAACAGTTCAGCTTGGCACTTCTTTCTTCGCTTTAAAGCATGGTTGTGTACAGCGCAGACAATATCTGGTAAGCTTCATAGCGTCAAATTGGCACATTAACGTCACGGGGGAACATTACAGATTGGGTAAAATTTAAAACTTCAACTGAGTTCATGCCTCCAAAAATCTGTTTTGGTCTCTAAGCTGGACCTCTTTGTGGCTTTTTCCCCAACAGTGGCTTGGCTTTAGCCCTTCTTTACCACCATAGTTCACTGTTCAGACGGTGTGTTCCAGGTAATGTTTAGCGTTCCTTTTCTCCCACACTTGACTTTTGTTTCACCTCAACTTTATGCTACTTTGCGTTGGTCTCTAACATTTCACCCTAGTACTTTAAGGTTTGTGTTCCAGGTGGGGTGAGTACTTTTTTCTTTTTAAAGGCATATTATTTTAGTTGGCAGCCAAAAAAGACAGACAGCAATATATAACCCAGATGGGGCTTTTAATGATTTCAGTCGAGTACCAACAGCAAAAATCAATCCTAAGCGGTAGATGAGGATATTAAAACTTGTAAATCTTGTCGCACAGCTGTCAATTGATCGTCACATAGCACCACATTTTGCAATTAGTTTAATGGTTTGACAAACCTAAGCAGGGCTCAAAAGAATTCCTCTAAGTGCTTAAGTTATACTCCTTTTTATCAGATCCATTTATTCATCCTTCGTCTATGCTCTTTCAAGTCCATCCTAGCTGTGTGTCATAATTGAGCTGTAATTGTGTCTGTTTTAGTGCTGTTGCTCAGAACAGTAGCTGCAGGACAAGTGGCAAGCCGTGCTAGTTTGAAATTTAAATAGAGATTGTATCTGTAATTTAAAGACTGACCTTGAAAACCACATTAGGAGCATAAAGCCATTAACAGTTGTTGTAGCTGAGTACTGACCATAAGTTTCGTTCCCCATAATAGCCTATTTGTATGACTTTGGACTAATTGGTGTCACAAGTGGAGTTCATCCTCTTATTTTTGCAGCTGTTTTTACTTAAAGCCCGACTCAGCCTGTTTGTGTGTGTCAGTTTCACTGTTGGGTGACTTCGCTCCTTGAAAGTAGTGAATTATAGCCTGAAGGTGAACCGAGTGGCCCACATAAACGAATTCACACCAACGCGGGGATGGAGAGATGGATTGGACTGAACGGAGATAGAGATTTGAGAGGAAGGGGAGAAGCCTGCCCACTGTTTATCGCTGCAATTCTTTTTACAAGAGCGACCTTCTGTGTAAAACGCGTACGACGGCATCCCAACTTCAAAGTCCACTGTGATGAGCATAACCTGCAAAGAGTGTGGACACACCGGCACACGCTGTACTTGGGGGAACATCGGAATCCTCTTAGCCTTTTTCCTCTTCATGAAGGGCACTGCAGTACTCTTCCACATCAATAAGGGCGATAGTTTAATGCTCTTCATGAAGTGGCATTTGCTTTTTCTTTCAACCTGTCTTTTTTTTCTGCCTTTTAGTTTATACCTTTGCATGAAAATCTTTACCCGATGATGAAAATGAGAGTAATGACTGAGATGCATCATTCAGCTGGCTGAAATTCATAACGTGTTTCCATTAAATCAGACAAAAAGAAAACATTTGAAATGAACTGAAAGCAGATTTCCATCAAGTTAAGTCCATTATTGGTCATCTGATTCTCCGTGTCCTGTTCTGGCCCATGAAGCAGCTCCACTGTTACTGGTTCTTCCTTAATTTGCTGCTATTGTTGTTCACTTCATTAGCATTTTATGTTCCTTGCTAAATTAATGACAGCATTTTCACACCCTCATCTCCATTCTTCTTTCTGTGTTGTGGTTGCTTCCCATTACCCTTACTTGCCCTTTAATCAGTTTAGGCTTGACGTTCCTTCAATGTCCCTTTTGATCCAGAACCACAAGAATAACTTAGACACTCTAAAACCACACAAGCGGCCAGAATGGCTCTGCATTTTGAATTTTCATTCGCTACATGGGGCCTCAGTACATAGTGGTGCTTTAATACTAAGAAAAACTGAAGTTATGTGGAAGCCTCAAAATGTGTTCATGTGCTCAAAAATACTTTTCCTCTAACCTTTAAAATTAGAGATGGAATTGGTACTGGAAACTAATAAATAGTCATTTGCTAATTAGCACAGAACATATTAGTCTAACCACTATTGCATCCCAACACTCCCTTGTGAATGCCATGTTGCACATGTTGATATTGCTGTGAGGATTGCATTATCAATTGATCCAAAATAGAGCTGGATGAATTTAGCTGGATATGCTGTTGCGATGTGAAATGTGTGTTCATGATATTTGGAAGATAATAGCACCCCTAACAGTATTATTTGAACTCGTAGTACAGCGATGCTATGTTCCGCATATATTGTGCAGCAAGTCGACTATTTAAAATGCTGTCAAATATTTAAGAGACTTGGAATTGGCTAAGATCTGTACAGGCAGGTCAGAAATGGTCCAGCAATTTCTGATTGGTGCATCTCTAATTAACATAGACATATTCCACTCATGTAGTGATAAGAACTTTGATGCATTTTCACACCATATTTGCCAACTTGCTGTCCTTTAGGTTCTGGACAGCTCAGGAGACGGAATATACTCTGCATCCTTTATCATGTGTCACTTGAATCTGATTAGCCAGCCTGCGGAAAAGGCTCCAGGCATCCATGATTTATTTCTTCTCAGATTAATCCTTTTTTTTTCCCCCCTACGGTTGAACTACGACGCAAATATGTAACACAATGGCAGCGGTGACAATCGGATATGCGCACTCCTCCTTCACATTTATCAAATACATTTGAGGGAAAAATAAAAAGTAATGTTCTTGTCATTGCGTTGTCAGTTTTGACAGAAAAACTACTTTTATCATACAAATTCACATACGGGGCGTATAAAAAGAAATCCTTTATGCAAGAAAATTGAGAGCGAGTGTATGTGTGAGCAAGGACGAAGCAGACACTGGCCTCTCAGTGCTAATAGTTCCCTTGACAACACAGCAGTTGCCACACATCGTTGCCTTGGCTGTAGGGTTAAAATGCATCACACACACACACACACACACACTGGAGTCAGCTGTCATCATAAAGAATCTGTCAGTCTCTGTGTCTTTGCCTTTCATAGTTCCCGTCCTTCGTCTTTTTCCGCATCATTTGTTTTTAGACCCCAGCAAACAAACAGATACACACCAGCTTTGGTGAAGACCATCTTTTACTTTCTGCCTCTCCACGTCTTTATGTGCCGCTCTCCTGCGCTTCATGTCAGTCTGCCGTCACTTCCTCAGTTATTGAGTTGTCAATGACTGGCTACTGCTGCAGAGGTGACACACCTAGTCCTCCCACCTCCTCCTGTCAGCTCGTCTGTTTTTATTTACTTCTCCATCATTTCCACCACTATCACACATTTGCCTTTACCTCTGTGCACGCGTGTGGACCCGGTGTAAGTAGGAGTATACTATCACTTCAAAGATGTGAATAAAAAACAGCCAAATAAAGGCCTGAAAGAGGAGCGATTTGAAGTGGTAATCCTTCACCAGCTTACCCCAGCATAACGTCCCCACACCTGCAACTCTTATCCCCATCTCAGCGTCTCCTTCCATCTCCCTATTCTCATTCCGTTTCTTTATATCCCTTACCAACAAGAGAGGCTATCTCTGTAGCTGTGTCAGCGATCAGCATCTCCTCACTCCTCCTCCCTCCTCCATCGTTTTCTATGTTTCCCAGGGGACAGTCGGGAGCATAAAGGGAAGAACAGGGCTTGCAAAATCTATTCAAAAAAAACGAACGGGGATTGGGCTCTTTTCTTTGAATTCTGACAGATAAAGCTAATGGCAAAAGTGGGCGCCAAGCAGGGAGGTTTGCGTGTGCGTGTGTGTGTGTATGTGCAGCAATAGCTTCTGCAGAACCCAGCTATAGCAATCCAGTTTCTTTATGCGCTGTGCTGGTTGACTTTCTGAATGTGTAGGGGTGTTTGCAGGGGAAGTTCCAAGAAAGGCTGGCCTGAGTACTGCAGTTTTTTGTGTTTTTTTTAAATAAATGCTTCTTCTGCCAGCTGGATCTCTTAACATCAGAGTGTTTACTGTTGTTTCAGTGTGGTCAGTTGGGCTACTCTAAAAGTGATTAATACTGCCAAAGCCTATGGTTCCTTATCCCCGCTGGTGTGTTAGTCTTCTTATATGACCATCCAATACTGAAGTGCAGTCATTAATTTTGGGAGGGTATTGTATTACTTTTTTTCAGGGAGACTCAAAGATACCTTCTGGTGGAAAGTTGTAGAATATAGAAAAAGACAAAATATGTTGGCCTAATAATTTTTATATTTAGTCTCGGCTTCTGATAAATTTAAAAACTGAATATATGAAATGTTTCTGTGATCTAGAGCTTATATTTATTTATTTTTTACTCCTTAATTCAAGTGAAGGGGGAAAAAAATCTGTCGAATTGAACTCCTATAAGCTAATGCTACACTTGGTAACTTACAAGCTGACACTGAGATTCTTATACACAAACTTTAATATATTGTATTTCAAAAATCCTCTGATCAAGCTCCAGCTAAAGTAATTTTAGGCTAACAACCAGCATTTAATAGTGTTTTTCTGCTGCTAGCATCAATGGGAGTTGCACTTGTTTGCTCCTTGGCCTGTAGCTTTTCTGTCAGGTTGACATTTACCGCAGCCGTCTGACACACCAACATTCGCTTTCTCGAACACCTCCTGTTGCTGCGCCGTATCGTTCGTCTGTCACCTCACTGCAACTCCTTTGCCACTTTTAGCGTGGAATTGACACCCTCGCTCACATGCATTCGTTCACAGAAAGTTGTGCACACACAGTTATTATCTCCTGGAACAATACTAATAGATGCATGTACTGCTGTGAGCAAACGGTTTGTGCCTCTGCTGCCAACAGTGGGAGGGTGAAGGCTTGCCAAGTCTCTCCTACCCTGAGCTTCCTCTGTCTCTTTTGCTTCTCTCCCCTTCATAAACCCTAACCTTTTCCTTGTTGCTTTCCAATATCTGTTGCATTCTGATGTTTACTTCAAGTGCTGTGGCTCAGAACCTGATTGAAGAGCATTTTACTTGATTCACACCAAATGTATACTTCTTGGTAAAACACAAGCACACATTAATCTTATTTCTCATTGTGTTTCTTAAGCACAAGTGAGAAACAAGGGAACAGAGCAATGGGGAGACTTACTGCCTAATTATTGGCATCATTATTGTGCAGGTACAGTGAAGTGAGCCAGCTTGTTGACAATGAGGTCACTTGATTGTGGGCCCGGTCAACAAGTTATTTATTGTAGAGTTTTGCAGTGGCCAAAAAAATGATTACATTGCAAGTTGATGGCGATGTCAATAGGACACTGGGGTAAAGGATTCCTACATTGAGAGTACGGGCTTCTATTTTTTAATGGTGTAATGCTTAAAATTAATGCTGATTATAGCTGTCTGGAAACTGAAAACTAATGTTTACTTGCAAAGTTTGCTTTAAAATTTGAAATAAGCTTGAAAAGATAAAGTTAAGCAAAAATGTTACAATTGTGACACTTAAGTCCAATTATTTTAATCTAAAATGGCTGACCTTACACACCTTCCCCCCACCCATGGCTGATAATTCTGTTTTTCATAACAGGACAATGCAAATAAAGAGCGACGTTTCAGGCTGTTCCTTCAATTTTTGCATGTCAGTAGAACAACAAAACAACCCCGTGACATTCATTTGAAAAGCTTTTCCCAGCAGTGCACACAGAGCCTAGCATTTAGTAAATTGGTGGAAAAGAAAAACATAATCACGAAAAACAACAATAGCGATGTAGAGATAAATCACCTAAAGACTGAGTTGGAGGATTTTTAGCCTAATTGGCCTTGGCTAGTGACTGGCCAGTTGGAACTCAAATCCTCTCCAGCCCCCCTCATTTTTGACCACATTGCACAGAGAGCTGCTACCCTGCCCTGACAACAACACTTATTGGTGTAGATATTGTTACTGATGGAAGAGAAATCAGTATCGGTGTTTAATATCTGTGACCTTTTTTTAAAATATCATCAGAGGAGGTACAGACATGAGAAGGAAACCTGTCTCATGATCTGACATTTTTACATGCCTTTGCAATTTCACAATGGAGCTAGACGTTCAGCAGATAAGCCGAAGGCAGTACAGCCAGTTTGTTCTATTTTTTATTATTTTTAACCTTTTGTTTTTAAATATGTTGGGTTTGGGAATATTGGCAGCCTTTTTAAAGTCTTGGAAATAAAGTAACTACATTCTGTAGATATTTTACAGGAATTGCTATTATAGTGATGCCACGCTACCTCACTTATTGCCATCATGAAGTTGATGCTGGTTAAAATATTTAATATCGTTTTGTAATTTTGTTTTTGTTTCACATTTGTGTTTGACAATTTAAAAGTTTTGAAGTCAAACTTTGAAAGTAACTCAAATTCCCCCCATAATTGGAGATATTACTAACACTTTTTAAAATAAAACTCCATGATGTCTTATCTTCTACCATTTCCTGCCATCTCTTCAGAACAGGAACTCTTGGGGGGAAAAAAAAAAAAAGTACTTCCAGTGCTTGTCTTTTGTCTTTGTACGATCAAGTGCTGTTACATCAATCGAAATTGGCAAAAATCGATATTGGTCGTTCAAGCTTTACGAAAACCCAAGATCTGGCTGCAAAATTGGAACGGTGTAGAGGAGGGAAAAAGATGACACATTTGTGTGTCGTACATTTTTCACCCAGATAAAGTACAGTCACGTATCTGTAGCTCAGCTGTTGAACAGAGGCCAGAATCCAATTTAAGGGAAACATGAAAAATCACCGCAAAGTGGAATTAGAACTGAAATCCTTCATCAGGCGCTACTACACAGGCCACTTCATGAAACTTTTTTTTTCTTTTATCAGCAGTTGATTTAAAAGGATTCTGTCGGTGTAAGTAATTGCATTGCTGATATTTCACTGCGTCTGGAGATTTTTGTTGTTTTAATGGACAGAGAAAATCTACACATGCACATGCACAGATTGAAACCCTCCCAGTGGTTTGCTGCAGTAGCTGAATAATTTTGCTACCACATGAAAACAGGTTAAACCCCTGGTTGCTGTACGCAGCTTTTTAGTGGCTTTCATCTTGGTGTTGCTTTCATTTGCCATTCTTTGCTCAGCGGTGCACATTTTCTCTGCAAGTCTTTGACATTAGCACACTGCTTGTTATCTTGACGTCCACACCAGTGCAAATTTATGATCCAACACTTACAACAAAATGAATCCTGCGCTCTTTCTAAAGTGTCGGATAGTAGGATCTTATCTGGTACAATCTCATTCCAGTACCCTTCTTTCATTCCCAATTGTATTGCTCTTTGTACCCTGTCCTTCCACTTTGCCTACCTCTTTTTCAATCTTCTGTTTTCACTTCCTCTGTTAACAATCTTTTACTTTAGAACACAGTTGTTCTCCTAAGTATATAGTTGTTACTTAAATAAAAGCCCGAGTTTGACTAAAAACCTTGGCTCTTTTTAAAAGGATCTTTGTAGACTGGCAACAATGCTGGAAAGGCAAAATGGAATGGTTTAAAAATTAAATGCTCAACAAGTAGAATTTCAAACTAAGTGTTTTCTGGTTAAATTAAGTACATAAACAAATTAATTTGTCATCAGTTTTAAGCATGTTTTTTTTATTTGATCTACACCTGTTTGGTTTAAGTTGGATCATGCATATCCTCCAGAGGAGATACCCCTTTATATTTTTTTATTACAGTGTAAGAAGTCTTAATGCTACAGACTAAATGTACTGACTTCAACATCCTATTTTAGAAGGACAATGACAAGCTTGTTAATTAATTTTTTTGCCAATTTGCCATTTACAAAAAGGTCCGACATACTGACACAGTTTTAGCATACTGGAAGGTTGCAGAGTTCTGTTCATCTTTAAGAAAATGCCACCCATTTGAACAGATCCTCATTTGATTCAAATATAAATAACTGGAAACAAGGGCATTCCTCTGAAGTAAGCCTTTGAAATGAACAGCATCACATTTTAAAGCGATGCTTCTTAGGTTTTAACTTGAGGTTCTCACAAAGTTTGTAAGCAGGTGAAGAAGCACCTGTGGTGGATAGTTGTGGTTTACAAACATTTTATTTTCTGAAGGTTGAAACATCCCTTTTAGGGATTATGTAATCAGAGACAAGCACTCATTTTACATATTAGAGGTGGAAGGCAGTACACCACCAGTGACCAGGACCACTTAATCTAAAAGCATGATTGGTGCAACTGCATTGATGCAGTTTCTTGTTAAGTCATTTTCCTGTTTTAAGTAATACTCAAGGTTTTCTTTTTCTTTTGCTTGTTTTTATAACTGTAGATTCATAGCTTTATAATCACCAACATGCCTACACCCAGATGTTGTGTATCTTACAAAAACAAAGTCCCAGAATGCTTTCTGTAACCTCTATAAAGTTACTATGCTAATGCCACAGAGGCTTTTATTGTCCTCCCTTACTTACTTTGTACTATAAGCATAAGAGCAGCGATTTCTTGTCAGAACATTGTTCACAAGCTTCCCCCGTCTTTCATGTGCTTTTCTTTTAAATAATATTTTGTGGTGCGACGGACACAACAGCAAGTCGTCTGGCGGTGCAGTATGTACAAACATCTTTGGCAATGCTGTGCCTATGATCATGATTTCTCTCCAGGACATAAATCTCAACAAATGCAGTGAAATTAATGGCCAGTGGCTTCAATTTTTCTTTCTTTCCTGTGCACAAATATGTGTGCAGGCTTTGACTGTGAGTGTTGCTGCACGCACAAAAATGTCATCATATCAGACTCCCCCTGTTCTGTGATTTTCATGGACTTGATTTACTACACACACGCGCGCGCTCGCCTATCGGACTCTGCCATTGGATGGAATCATAAAACTGAGGCTCCATCGTCTCAGGCTGCTAAGAAAACACAGGGATGTTTTTCACCCACCAAAAGGGCAATAAACTCTGTCTCACAGGGAGTAACACACTTGAGTGGTTCTCCTCAGAGCAGAAATAGGTCACTCAACCCACCTGCAATTCAGTCTCAGTTTTTGCTTTAGAATCTGTTTGCGTTTGACCACAACATAACCAAGTTTTTGGCGTAGACTAAAGCCTGAGCAACACTGGGATGGTAGCCAGCAGTATACTGACATTTTTTATTTCTCTAGCTCGATTGACCTCAGTAATAACAAATCATTCCACAGTCCGGGTGTTGAATATGAATATTTGCATTAATTTCCGAGCAGTGAAAGTTGGAGGCACGAAAAAGCATGAATCTCTATCAACTAATTACATCCATAATACACCAACATCATCTTTATCACTGATATTAAACCAGTCGTGTTATTATTAAAAGATATACTTAATTCACATTTTGAGTGAAGTTGTACTCCTAAGAGTTTTTGTTTTGGCTTGCCTGTAAGGAACCATCCATGTTTTGCTGGTTTTCCTTCACCTTTCTTCCTGCTTCCTGTACGTTGAGATTAGGACCAACCATGTCTTTGGCCACAGCTCATGTTGAGTCGCAACAAAAAACACTCAGAGCGTCTTCTGTTCCAGTATCACACAGACTAGTGTGATTACAGAAATTCCAGTCTTTGCACTGTTAATCTAATCTAAACCGAGACTGCTTTAATAGTCTGAGCAACAAGAAGTGCAATATGCACCAATCTACTGAACAAAGGTTTCTGTACAACCAAGACTTCAAAAAGTTTTAAAAAAAACTAATGAAGCGTACACGTTTAAACTATTTTAGAGAGATGGAGTAATTGCAAGTGAAGCTACAGTTTTCTCCATCTGTATGCAGAAGTGAAATATATCCAATCTCTCCCACTTATTGCTGCATACTGCTGTTCAACTGGCTGAAAGACAGCAGATACTTTTCACTTTGTCATAAGAAATAATAACTTGGCTGTTCTGAAATAATTTTGATTGATTGATTTTGAACAGTCAAATAGTGCCAACCATCACTTTTATAAAGGTGTTGCTGATTTAAAAAGTACCTTTGGCAAAGCAATGAAAGGAAATGAAACTACCTCAACCATTAAAAACCCACCGGTCGCCTTGTTTTTACGCAGTTCAAGCAGTATGAGCAGTTTCAGCCCAAATTACACAAAAACTTGCACAAAGCAGAGGATAGCAAATCAGGATTGCAACCCAGCATATTTGCTTTCAGCCTTTCCTTAATTCTAATGCATGTGAAAGTAAATCATTCCAGATACATCACTTGAAAGGAATAGGTGTTTTGAAATGCAACATTTAAACATGACCCTGCTTCCACAATAGTAAGTCGTGCCTGGTTGCAAAGCTCACATGTCTCTATTTTCATATTTTTCACAACTGCCAAATTGGTGCGAGCTAAAAAAGAAAATTCACAAAAAACACTCAGAAATCAGCACGATGCCTTCCATTAACCGTCTCTTCTCATGAATGCACTTCCACACACTTGTAAGGATAATGTAGACAATGTTTGTGTAACCACTCTGTTAAATGAAGAGAACCTTGTGATGCATTGTAACAGGTTGTCAGCGTGGTTAAAATTTGGTTGATAAATGACTCGAGCGTTTGAGAACACTGCCTCGTAGTCCCGGCTATTTTAATGGAATTTGATTAGAGCTGTCCCATGGACTGCAGTGCGTAGTAATTAACGTTGAAAAAAATCTAATTAACAGATTGCATCAAAATAAATGGGTTTCAAAATGTTCGCTCTGAGTTACTAAATGAGCTTCTGCTTTAAACTGAATGGAATAGCAAGGATGCTGTTTGCTCTTCCTGCTGGTTCTGAAAGCAGGACACATTCACATGGTCGCAGCGCATTGTCCCCACAGTTCCATTTACTCTAACCTCTTGATCCTCCCACCCTCTCTGCTGCTTTATTTGCCAGTCTCCCTTACTCAAGTACCCCCAGTTGTCCAGTCTATTTCATGTATCAGCACTTCCTGTCTGCTGCACTCCACCCCCAAATCACACTCCTTGTGGTGCAGTCCAGGCCATTCACCAATCATGCAAAAGCCACAGCGGGTAATCTATATATCCCCCCTTCCATCTGTAGCTGGCACTCTTGCATCACATTTTCTCTGCTCAGTCCTTCTCCAAGTTCCTCTTGCTGTCTTTCACTCTCTTGAGACTGCTTTTATTTTTCTCCATTCTACTACCTTGTTTTATTTTTTCATTTAATGTAAACTTTTTTTTATTCTGCCTTTGTTTTCATATTTATTTTTCATTTTCCTATAATGAGCATGTCTTGCATTACACAATACATCATCTCCTGCTAAAACTACGACATTTTCAGGCACACTGTCCAGCTCTACTTCATTTCTTTACTGGGGTCATCATTTTTCCTGTTGTGCTTATTTCTTTTACCATTTATCTAATTTCTTTCTTTTTTATGTTTTGGATTGAATTTCTCTTTAGTATAACTTTTGAGAAATCTGTGAATCCCAAACTACAGCCTCACATTGCCCCCCTCCCCCAGCAGGCCCTCTCTCCCTCTTCTCTGGAGCTTTGTGAGCTGTGGTTAAATTCGTCCATCTTGCCGTGCTTCCTCTTTCCAATGGCTTCATGATTGCTAATGAAGCACACAGACAGAAAACATGATGTGGGGGAGGAAGGGACGGAGAAGAGTGTTTCCGATGGAGACGGGGGGGGCTCCACAGGCTGGCAAAGCTGATTGGCTGATTGATGACCCTGTAGCCATTTTGACCGATTGGGATGTCAGAGCCTTTTATAGCACAGCACAGCTTAAATGTGTGACCAGATAGCACAACACGGTTCGCTTCTTGCTTTAACTTGCTAAACCTCAGAGAATGCAGTACAGCATCGATAAGCTTAGGGTAAAAATTTGAAGATAAACCTTGGATGTGTTCACACAGTTTGAAAGCTTCATATACATTTAGAAACGTTTTGATTCCTGTTTGGGAAAATGACCTCATGTTGGATAAAATAGAGAACACTTAGCTGCTTTTTATCAAAGCACTCGTGAATGCAATTTCAGAGTGTTTAGCAAGTGTTGCTACAGCCTGAAATGGACATAACAATAATATATATTTACTTGAATTATATTATCATTTACTCCCAGTTCTCCCTTATGAGTCAGTTTAAACTTCAAATGCCCTCTTGACTAAGGATTTTCATTCAGCTTACAATTTTACTAATAGTTCAATTAAAACACAGCTGGATAAATGCAAACTTACAAGTCAGTGACCTCAGATTTACCACATTTTTGCAATCTAAAATATACTTTTTGCAACAAGGTGTTTTTAGTAGATTTGTCATCAAAGTTTAAAAACTAAAATAATTGTTTTATTCATTTTATAACAGATAAAGGATCCTGCTTTTCTACATCAATCTTTTGGTGTTTTAACATTGTACGTCTTGATTTATATATGATTAAGATAAAACAAAATCTAAATTTTACAATATTCTCCATGGATCTTATTTATTTTTCCCAACCTGTAGTTTTCAACTCTCTACTTACTTTTATTTTGCCATTTAAGTTTTTAGACAGATGGGAACAGATGTTCCCATTTTTCAGCCTCCCTCTGCATATTGATTTGTTTTTATCTGCTTATGCTGATTTTGTCTTAAGTTTTATTTTTGTGATTTCATAGGTGAGTCCTATGTTTTTGGCCTCATGTAAATAAAAAAAAATTGAGACATATTCTGATGCCTTTTATTGCATTTGGAAGTGCTTTTTACAGCCAGCTCTCAACTTGCAAAATTAGTCAGACTGCACTGAGGGGTACGTGTTTTATCAAAGGCAGACTACTATTCTTTGATAAGATTTTTATCGCTATAGAGATTGTGAAAGTAGAATGTCTTATTTTGCTGTTTAATGTTACCTGATCTGCTTCAACATTTTCTTCAAAATATAATTTAAAACTGTTCCTATTATTTAGCAAAACCAGACAAAAAAAATCAATATTAAACAGTAACAGCTTTTCAAATGAGCTATTCCTATTCTCATGAGACAATATTTTCATTTAATCGGTTAGGTTAAGGTAGAACAAGAAGCACATTTAGACACCTGAATGCATCTGTCTCCACAGAAAAACCCTCTGTGACTGAAGGCCCAACATCTGGAAATCTCATGGGTAACTGCATGTTGGCAAGGTGCTCCAAACAGTCATAAGATAAATCTGTTTAATGAATTACCCTTTTCGCTTACTCGATAAGTGTGAGCACTTTGTTTTGCATAAAATGAATCGGGTAACACGTTGGGCTTGCAAACTTTAGTCATACAGTGAGTGCCCCGGTTAAAATAAGATTGCTGTAATCATCTTCAAACCTCTTAATCTCTACAACCATCACTGATTGTGTGAAATCCAAACCATTTTTACATGTAGCCAATAATGAAAGCTGTGGAAAGTTTTGAAAAAAAGAAATGCTCCATTCACTTCTGTACTGTGATTCATTATACCAGAGTTATTCAGCACACTTAGGGTTAAAGTATAGCTGCAGCGTCTTACTGCAGTGTCTAAAGCATTTGGCTGATTGTTACAGTATATGGCAGGAGAAGAAGAGAAGGCGAATAAAACATTTCTCTCTAATGTTTTCTTTTTTTCTTCCAAAAATCCTTTTTATTGCATTTATAACATTTGGCACAGTACAAATTCTTGGTGCTTTTACAAGATAAACCTGTAAAGATCGACACTGACCTTTATACGGTTTTTGTTAAAGAAAGTCTTCTCTGTATAAATAATCTTTCTTATCACGGCTTTCTCTCTAGCATGGTGTAAAAATCACACAGAATGCCCCATTTTAAAACAAGACTACCCTCATTTGTCAAACTTAAGACAGCATCTTAAACAACTCAATGTTTTAAATAGAAGTTACAAGTTAGAAAATAGTTTCAATTTCTTTTTGATATATGTTTCTCTATCACCAACCCATGGTAGCTTCAGTTTGTCCATATATATATTTATTTATAAGCATGTACAACAATAAATCGTCAGTCTTTAAAGTTTGCACTCTGTACAAAAAGTAGTTCCTGTTCTTTTTTTGTGCATTCTATTGCATGACTTAAATGATGAAAAGAAAAAAAAGGGCAAAGTGGAACAGGGTGGTTGGGACCTTGGGACATAGTTAAAGGAGTGAAAGCCTTTAGGGCAGGGAGATTTTTAAATCTGAGTCTCCTGTACTTTCTCCTTGGTATGAGTTTTTATGACATAGGGCTCAGCCATTGCTGTGATGACGCTAGGTAGGGTTCGAGGCAAAGAGTTCCCAACATTATTGTCTGTCCATTTAGCCCCTTGACCAGATGGTTTATAGGTGTTGTATTTGGGCTTTAGAGTGCTGTAGTCCACCTTATGGGGGCTGTAGTCCATTTTATGAGGACTATAATCAAGTTTAGGTCTCTGATTGTGAGGACTGAAGTCAGACTTGAAGGCGCTGTAATCCACTTTGTGGGGGCTGAAATCGGACTTGAAGGCGATGTAATCGGGTGCAGTCTTGTGGGGGGTATAATGTTCCTTTGTTTTGTAGGTAATGTCCGTTTTCTGTCTCTGTGAATTGTAGTCCATTTTGGGTTTAGGCTGAGTGCTATAATCAGGTTTGAATGGGCTATAATCAGGTTTGGACCTTGGGTGGGTACCAAAGTCATGCTTAAATGGACTGTATTCCACTTTAGACTTATTTTGCGTGTTGTAGTCAGATTTTAAGGGACTATAGTCATGTTTGGGTTTTGGTTGGGTGCTGTAGTCTCGTTTGAATGGGCTAAAGTCAGATCTTTGCCTTGGATGAGTGCTGTAATCTGCTTTGAATGGACTGTAATCTGTTTTAACTTTTGGGTGAGTGCCAAAATCAGGTTTAAATGGACTGTATTCCGATTTAGTTTTGTGAGAGTTGTAGTCCTGTCTAAATGGGCTGCAGTCTGGCTTTGTTCTGTGAAGGCTGAAATCTGGTGTTGATTTGTGCATGTTGTAATCTGCAATGGTTTTGTGGCTGCTGAAGTCCATGTTTGGCTTGTATGTTGTGTATTCAGCTTTGGGAGTGTGTAGAGTAAAATCTGGTTGGGGTTTATATTCAGCCTTGGGTTTATGAAAGCTATAGTCTGCCTTGTGGCTGATAAAATCCAACTTCTGTATGCTGTTGTGGTCTCGGATTTCAGGCAACGTGAGTGATGACTCTTGAGCTGCAGATGCTGGTGGTGGAAGGTCCTCCTCATCCACCTGGATAATCTCAACTGTACGGGCAGCTGCCACTGTGCTTCTCTGCTGGTGGCGCTTTCTCAATTTATAAAAGGCAATTAGCATGACGGCAGCCAGCAGTGTCACTGCCACAAAGCAGCCTATTATGATTTTAGTGGTCTTCATCACTTCATCCAGGCTAGGCCCAGACTTGCCTGGTTTACCATTGGCACCTCTCAGTCCTGGTAACGCAGATGTTTTAACTGCATTTGCTGCACTGTCAGTATTTTGCAACAGCACTGTTGGTGTTGAGATGAAGACTGGCTGAAAGACTGAAGGAGATGCAGTTGTAGTAGTTGTCCCGAGGCCTGCTCCTCCTCCAGCAACTCCAACACCCACAGCAGCTGTAGTTGTAGTAGTTTTGGGTTTGGGCATCTCAGTGGTTGGACCAAGTACCTCCACAGTCACTGTTGTAAAGTAACTCAAGTTCGATGTGTTTAGCTCTGCTGCACTCACATTGAGGTATGCTGATGCATTGGAGTTCCCAGCTGCATTAGACACCATACAGGTGTAAGTGCCAGTGTCTGATGCAAGAACATTTGAGAAATTAAGGGTACCATCATTGAGGATTGATATTCTCGGGTGACCAGAGGCATGTGTCAGGATAGTCCCATTAGGTAGAAGCCAGCGCACTGAAGACATTGGGGCTGTTCTGCAACGAAGTTCAGCCACTCTTCCTGCTGAGATGTTTAAGTCCCGTGGGGCATCAGCAATGAATGGCGCAGAACACTGGATTGCAGCCCCTTCACCTCTGTCTACATCAACTAACTGTCGTCCTCTCATGATGGCCGGTGAGTGACAACGTCCACAGCAAGTTGAGTTAGTTGGGATGTACTCTCTTAGCCACTGTGCCAACCACACAGCCTCACAGCCACAGTTCCAAGGATTATGGTGGAGGTGAAGTTCCACCAGGTACTTGAGCGGGGGAAACAGGTCGTGTGGCACAGCACTTAGATTATTATGGGCCAGATTTAGTTCCACCAGTGAAGATAGGCCATCAAAAGCATTGCGCTCTATTACAGTGATTTGTGAGTTCATCACCCATAGCTTTTTGAGGGAGCGCAGACCTCTGAAGGAACCTGGTTTTATCACTGGAAACAGATTTTCTGAAATCTCCAGCTCCTCCAAACCCTTTAGGGGACTGAGGTTTGGCATATCACCCCTTATGTTGCACATTCCCAGGTTCAGGTACTTGAGGTTTTGTAGCCCCTCAAAAGCTCCTTCTGAGATGTATTCCAGTTTCCTTAACTCTCCCAGGTCCAGTCGCATGAGTGAGGGTACCCGGTTGAAGGCGTAAGAGGGAATACTCTCAATTGGGTTGTTTCTTAGCCATAGTTCTCTTAGTTTAGACAGGTACTCGAAGGCTCCACTTGGCACCACTGTCAACCGGTTGTCAAACAGCTCCAATGTGTTGAGGCTGGTCAGTCCATTAAACGCGCCCACCTCAATCTGCCGTATGGCATTTCGCCCGAGCTGGAGCACCTCAAGGTGGTGCAGATGGCGGAACGAGTCAGCCTGCACCGCCTCAATGGCGTTTTCCATTAGATTGAGGTGTCGCGTGTTGGCAGGAATTCCAGGGGGCACGCGCGTCAGGCCCCGCCGGGTGCACACCACTTTCCCCTGCTGATTACTGCAGGAACACTGGGGTGGACAGCCCTGGGGTCCTAAAGAGACCGCCGCCCCCGCCAAGGCCAGGGAGGCGCTGCTCCACGCTCGCGCCATTAGGAAGACTATACAGAGCAGGGCGGCTTTCCTGGCACGTTGCGCAGCTACCCGCCCCAGGAGACTCATGATGTGGCACATTCATAATTCAGCATCATCTGGGGGGGAGGATGGAGATGTTTGGGGCAGGTGTTTGGTGGGGTTGAGGACAAGAATAGTAGCTGGATGGCTGGTGGTATTGATGAGGGGATCAGAGTAAACTAAAAGGAATAGGGAAAGAGTAGGATAAGGGAGGAGGACGTGCGCGTCCTCACTTATGTAGTTCTTATGTTTCCATAAATTGTCAGGGACAGAAGGACAAGTGGAGGGGGGGAGGGCTGGCTTTTCTGAAACATGTGTATGAGAAGGACATATTGGTAAATTAGGCAATCAAGAATACTACTACAATACAGAGGGGAGAAGAGGGTGTTACAGATTGATGCAAAAAGGGGTTGAAACACTAGACACCTACCTCAAGTTATTATTACAGGTCCTTGAACTGAGATATATAGCTTCCCTCCTTTTTGCAATCAGACACAGCTGTGGTTTTCGCATCAGATGTATTTATATCCAAGAGCAGCAAAGAAAACCTTTATTTGCCCTGTCAAAATAGATGTCAGTGCCAAAGAGCTTAACCAAGATGAGCCCTTTTGTAAATCCATACATCCAAAGAGAAAGGTTCGAAGGCCTTTTTGTGAGTGTTTTTTTTTCTTCTTCTCCTTTTTCTGTACTGATGAGGAAAAAAAGTAAAAAGACCGTAAGAAGGAATCCAGTCAAGCTCCCAAAGCAGCGGTGCTCCCTTGCTTGCTTCTTGCTGTCGGCTCCTCTTCTCTCGCTTGTCCTTGGAATCCGACAGTTGATTCCCCTGCTGTACACCTTACCCAAGTCTCCATTGTACAGGCAGCCACTGGAACACACGTGTAATCTTTTTCTGCCTCAGGCAAAAAAAAAAAAGAAAAAAAAAGAGAGAAGCAGTGAATGGAGATGGGTTGAAGAATTCCCCAGTCCTGTACAGTGTTCTTTTTGCCTTTTGTTTGGCAATTTAAAAGGAAGCTATAGAGTAAAAATAAAAGCAGACATTCTGCCCTCGGTGTATTCCTTTTTTTTTTTTTTTTTCTTTTTCACTTTTTAGGAGTCAATCAGTTGGTCGATTAGTCAGTCCTCATAGCCCTTCTTCCTTTCTTTCACTCCTGTTTCTTTAAAATTGTCGCGTCGTGTCCACTTGATTTTCAATTTTGCTTTCCTCAGAACGCTTGGCACAGGTTGAAAAAGCTAGGCGACGCGCACTGCCTTCATTAGCTTCTTAGTCCTCTTAACTAGCCACACGCTCCAGCCTCGACAGCCGCGGATGCGACAGCAGCAGTTGCAAACGAACACACACCATCCCTGCGAACCACACAGCAGCGGTAGCGAGCACACACAGCAGCAGCTGCCGCCTGCCTCCTGTGTACTTCCCAATAATCCGTCAATTTCTTCAGAAGGAGAATGGGGGTGGGGGATGGAAGGGGGTGCCCAGAGAAGTGGGGGTATCGAAGCGCAGTTGATGGAGGTGGGTTAGAGGGAGAATGGATGGTGCAGTTTTTTTCACCCCCCACCCCCTCCTCTCTCCGCTTTGTTTCTTCTTGTTTCCAGTTGTCTTTAATTCCCCACTCCTCCTTTTCGGGTGGTTTTCAGCATCCCCTTGTCAATGCAGCATCTAACTGGGGAAAGGAGCAAGGCAGAGGAGGCAAGCGCCGGGCAAGCGCGGCTTACAGGCGTGACGTTAACAGCAGCGTCGTTGTGGAAAGGATCCGTTGTAGCAGCAAAAGAGAGAGTGTGCCGTCTCTCTTGCTCACTTGCTCTCTCCCTCTCTCTCTCCCTCCTGCTCTCTGCAGTGTCCTGAGGTAGTTGGGTGAGCTCAAAGCACTCAGACCTTTTTAGAAATACACTTCTTCAAGAACCAGTTTGCTTCTCCTGTCCTCTCCCTTTTTTTTTAATTCCAAGTCTCTTATTCTGTGTGTTTTCTGGGGCTTTTTGGGCTCAAAGGGATTGACAGGTTGTCCAAGCAAAAGGCAGAGATGGACGGTGGTATTCCCACAGCAACCAGCTTTTAACCCTCTCACTTCCATCAAGAGTCCTACTTTTTCAATTGGCAAAGCTTTCCAGCATTGCTGTGCTGGCATATCAGGTGGATGAAGACTCTCCTACTCTTACTCTCTGGCTTTCTCTCTTTAAATTTGTCCTTTTTTGTTCACCTTATTTTTTTTATTTATTTATTTATTTTTTTGCTCTCTTTCTTGAATTGATTTTTATTTTACTTTATCTATTTTGCATTCTTCTTTGGTGGAAAATAGTGCAACATGAATGGACTCCTGGCGCATTCTGCTTGGAGCAGTGCTTTGGTTTGATGCAGTGTGTTATGTGCTTTAACTTCCCCCACTCACTCCACCCCCTTTTCACTCTTTCCTCCCCTGCTCACTCTTTGTCCGTCACTGTGTCACCCTGTTCACCCGACTTCTTTTGATTGCTTTCTGTATCCATACAGCAAGGTTAATATGCATGTATGTAAGCTGTGATTTGCACTAATTTTCTTTTAATTCTTGGGAATACTTTAAGGTTTTTTTTTCCTCCTTCTTCTTTAGAACGGCAAATGGAAAGTTTGGGGTTTTTTGTTGACGAGGTACCTACACAGTCTGGAAATCTTTACTTTTTTTTTTTTTTTGGTGTTCTCCAAGATTGAAAAAGTACGGAAAAGCATTTGTATCCCCTGCCATTTCTAACCATCCTTTTAATGACATCATTTCTTTCACCTGTCTGCCATGCATACTTCCTGTCTTCTTTTAAACTTTTCTTCCTTCCTAAAGATCTGTGTGGGTTCCATATTTAAGACCTGACCACTGTCAGGTTGGTTATTTACCATAAAACTTTGTTTCTTATAAGTAAGAAACTCCAAGTTGTGGACACAAAGATTGGGTGTTTTAGGAGTTCTCTGTCCATTTCTTGAAGCAAAACTTTCAATAAATTCTATGCATACAATGTAAAGTGTGCTGTGCTACATAGTGCCATCCTCTTTCAATTATGAATGTCTTCAAACATTGTTAGAGCCCTCTAACCAGGCAGGCCACAACCCTTGATTTGAACACAAACTGTCGCTCCAGGAAGCACATACCCATAAAGGTCACGTTAAAGAAGGGGAAACGGGGGAAAAAGACATGTTTTACCTCCTTACGGAAGAAGAGGCGAAACAAGAGCACCCTATTGTCCCATCATCCCTCAGTCTCAGATGATTTGTACAAGCCTCGTTTCCATTAAACTAGGTAGCAGTGTTGGTAATTGATGGCTGGTCAAGCTACCTTTGACGACGCTTGCAGTTGTGTGTGTTTGTGTCTGAGCCATAAACTGAGAGAGAGAGAGAGAGAGAGAGAAATACACATTGAAGGAGGAGAGAAAGCACGCCAGCTAGTAAAGGTCACACTGCCTGTAGTGCAGTACGTTATTCCCACTGGCACAGGAGTATAAAGCCAACTCCTATATTATACACAGACACACATATATGCGTATACGCGCGCACACGCACACACACGCATACACACACTTTCTCCTTGAGTTAACAGCTGTTGAATACGAAAAGGCTTCAATGAAGCACATGTAACAGTGAGGTGGCAGCCACAGAAGTATGAGAGTTTTTCCTGTTATGAAAGAAATGTTTTTTTCCTCCTTGCCTTTCCACATGGATCCAGCAGCCATAAGGAGGGCATATCGATTTAGCACTGGGTGGGCAATTCATTTTTACCCTTTGGACAAATTTGGCTCTGTTATCATTTAACATGATGATCTAGATGTGGCTATGTAGATGTGTTCTGTTCTGCTTTTCTCTAGTGTTGTCTTAACTCTAGATGCTTACAGTTGAGTTCTACTGGAGTTATGAAAAGGTTTTCTGTCGCTCTTCAAGTGGATTATCTTCAGACTCTACCTTTCCAGAAACATTCTTTCTAATTATCTCAGTAGAGACTATCTGATGTTGATTTCTTCCCCTTTTACAGCTGTTTTATGAACATTTGGATTAATCTTAGTAAATTTGAATAAATTACATAATTAGGAAATTAAAGGTTAGTATTTATTCATTTCACTTTTGTCATCCAGTTTGTCCTGTTATTCAGAAATTCAGGGATGAATTTCCAGTTCACACACTGCTGAGACACTTCCCCTCTTGAAGAAAAGTATCCCCATTGCATGATGCCTTCACCGCCATATCTCAGAGACGTAGTTAATGTTATTTTGTGTTGATTTATCAAATATTAAAGATTATTGATCATTATGATTACCTCATAAAATTGACATGGTTGCATCACAAGTGATTAATGAAGCATTAAAGATGCAAGATTATTATTATTTTTTTCTTCCTTCCATTCACCTCTTGATTTTTGTATGCACTGTTAATCTTAACTACATTTAGATTTTGCCACTCTGAACTCTTCCAAATTGAATAATATTGTGCCCAAACCTAATCTAAATCTGATCCTTAACAATTAATATAAATATGAACTACTATGGGTGCACTGATAAATTGGCCCTGACTTCCTTAATTCTGTGTGACTTGCGATCAATCAATACTTGCATGTGAAACGTATCTATTGAGCAGTCTTATCTACCCTGTGCTGTCCCCATTTTCTCTGCCGTGATGTCTATATGTACAAAGTTAACAATAGTCACCCCACTGTTGCCAGCTTAGCTTGTAGCTGCATTTATTTTTTTCAGACAAAAATATCAGAATCTGCAAAAATGAAGGAAATTCATTAAAGTACAAAAAAGTCGTAAACCGTTTTCTTTTAAAAATGCCTTCTTGAAGTTCAAATTATGCTGTTATATCTGTGGTCATTAAAATGCAAGTCAAAAAGTGTGTCCATATGTTCAATGTAAGATGCATTTGAAAAAAATTATCCGGACCCATTTTCTGATTTCATGTCGGATCAGTGAAATCCTTGCGCTGTCATGCCAGCTCAGTCCGCCCGCTGTTCGAGGCATACCCTCTGTTTATCACCTGAGGCTCAACAGAGCTAACCCTTGTACCAGTCAGACTGCATGGTACTAAGTGTTCTTAGGGGTTCTAAACGACCTACTTTGGTGTGGCCTGTCCACCAGCTATGCAAGGAGTATATGCAGTCAGTACTGAACCCATCCCCTAGGGTGAGTGCTAGTAAATCTGGGCTGCAGCCAATCACATGTAGGTCAACAGCCTGTGTCTGTTAGCATGCACTTGCATGTTTGTATCGGTAGTTCCCTTTGGATGAATGGTCTGCAGTGTGGCATGCAGAAATAACAGCCGGATTAAAAGCGATGTCTAGTGATAGAACTAATGATATACAGTCAACAGGATTAAGGATTAGCAGTACAGGCATAATGATGATGTGGTTATTTGTATGGATATGCAGGAAAGATCCATTTTAGCGAAGTAAAGGAAGCGCAGAACGAGATGGACTTGTAGTTGGTGTGAAACAAATTTCAACAGGTCACCAAGCATGTCCTTCAATGATTCATAAATGATTTTGGGACGAGACGTTAAGTGTTGCAAAGATTCAAGTCAAAGTTCCCAACAACCCAAAATCAGTTTTGTAAAGAATATATATATATTTTTAATTTCAATTGGACACCTAAAACTTTCATGTTAAAAATAAAAAGCAAACAAAAATAAGTCAACTATCAATTATTTTGATTTCTCAGAATTAACTTGAGATTACATTCAGCACTCTGACCCAGACACACCATCACCTACACGGGGAAGGTCTAAACAGCTTGGTTGGGGATTTTCTTACTTCTCCCCCTCATTTTTATTACTCTTCCTCCCCCCCCCTTTAAAACACACGCATATATAAATCTAATGCAGCAAATCAAAGGATTATAATAGGGTGTATTAGTGGCTTCCATCTGGCAAAATTGGATGAGTTTGCATTTCCTCCTGATACTTTTACTGGATTTGACCTTGTCTGGTCTCCACTCCACACATACTTACACTGATAACTATCCGCAGCACTGCACACAGAACACAGAATTATCTTTTTAGATAATGCAGTTAGGAAGCAGATTTCCTTGGACTATGGGGGTTAAGCGGGTTAGGCTTTGCTTTTCATCTTTTCATTTGGTTTTTAATCTACTAACAAAATTATGAGTGACCGTTCCTTTACATTTTATCACCCTGAACGTGCTGTGACCTCTAAAGAATGCAAAAAATGCGATATGATCTGCACAGATCTGGCGCCACTCCAGTATAGAAATAACCCAGATTATTGTTTAATCCCTTGAAGTTCTCTCAAGCCCTCTGGGGGTCTTTCAAGTTTTTTCGTAGCAGTATTTGTTGTTCTTTTCATGTACAGAAAGAAACTAGTTTTTAAAATGCATCTATTTCCAAATTCATTTGTGAAAAGCTTCTTGAATGGCGCCTGCTAAGATTTTTATTCTATGTACTTGCCGAATAAAATACCTGTCTCAATGTTGACTATTTTTCTTTAGCCTTTTTCTTCTTTCCCCTCATCTTGCTTTCTTTTCTCAGCTTCTGCTTTAATTCTTTTTTCCCCCCACATCGTTAACTCCCTCATCCTGCATAAATACATACACATGTGACCTGAGTAGCTACTCTCAAACGAGCGAAATGTCAGATCATGACAACAAAAGGCACACAAAAGATGAACACTTTTGCTCCTTTTCCACCCTTTACCCTGCTTTATTCAACCTTTGAGCTAAGCTAGCAGCCATTGTCTTGAGACTAATGGGCTTCATTATGATGAGCTCTGTTCGTAGTGGCTGCCAGAATGGGGGGATTAGCCCTAGTGCTGTTAGTGGAAAGCAGAGGACAGATATAATAAGGTTAGCACTGTTGACCCAGTCAGCACATTCGGTGTAAACCAAATCAGTTCAATTCAGTTTGTTTTTATTTATTTATTTATTTATTTTAAATAGAATCAGCTCACAGCAGATACCATCTCAAGGCACTTTGCAAGACTGGTTCAATTGAGATCTACAAATATCAAATTAAATCAAATCAAATACAATTCAGTCAGATGGATCCAGTTGCATCCATTTCATTATATTGGTCATAACATGATAAACTAACATTTAGTTTATATTGCATTTGGGAGGGAAAAAAATCCATCTGCACAAGCCCAGCCACACACTGGGCTAGTAACTGCAGTAATCCATCTTTCCAAGTAATTACATGGTGACGGTATAAAGGAGCAACTCTCTTTTTAACAAAGTTTTTACTAGCGTTGCACTGAGAAGTAGCTTGTATATTGAGTGCAGCAGATGCACTGTTCCACCAGTTGTTTGCTAAATGCTTCTGGCTAGTCTGAAGGAGCTGAATGGGGAAGACGTGGGCGAATGGTGCTTTGTAATGCAGAAGTTCAGAAGCTGGGAAACAGCAACTCCGAATAAGAGCTTCGTCTCAAAGGCCGCGCTCAGTCCCACCATGTGTTTTTGCAAAACACGTCCCACCACATGGGACCTGTTGCCACGGGAGATTAAAGGATTTCTCACTCATCATCATGTTATGATGTGGGAATAACATAATATCCCTTCAAAGTTGATTACCCATTTGATCATAAGAGGAAGCTTCTGTTGCACCCAAGGATAACTTAAAGACCTCGAAAGTCATTCCTTTGGCATCAAGTTTTAAATTGTTTCACATGCAGCAAGATCAGAGCGGTAGTTTTTATTTTATTTTATTTATTTATTTTTATTCTGTCTGCTGTTTGAACTTCCTCAATTTTTCTTTGTAATAACCACAATTTCTGGAGCTCTTTTTCTTTTCTTTTTTTTTTTTCTTGACACTTGGGATTTAGGAAACCTAACTCAGTGTGTCAGCCAGCACAGCATCAAATGTTCGGAGCTGCTGTACCTGCAGTCTCCAACAATACTTTGACCAGCTGTTCACCCAAGCAGGTAGCACACAAGGCAGGAAGGGGGGGAGGTGAAAAATGTGAGGAGGGGGCGGTGGGGGAACCTGAGTGGACATTGACGTTTTTGCTAAACGACCATGAAAAATCTAGAGGGCCGAGTTAATGTGAGAAAGAGCTAAGAGGAATGGAAATGGATCAAAGGGGAAAAAAGGGTACACCCCCCACTGCGTCGCTACACTACATGCGCACAAACTGCGCCATCTGAATTCTGGCCCCTTCGACCTTGCTTATGTGTTTTCTGTAGAAATGCAATCAGGGATTTCCCCCGGAGGTAGACTGTGGCCGGGGACCAGCAGAGTCCCCGCTATGAAAGGAGGGGTCAAAACAGCAGCAGGCAGCACTTTCTAAATTGAAGTCAATAACACAACAGGCCATTCTATCAGAGCCGGTCCTCCCACACAGCCTGCTTACAGTCGCTGAGGACAGAAGTGTAGAATGTTGATTGAGTTCTCCAAAGCAACCCTACGCGTGGCAACATGTGTTTGTGTAGGTGAACCCATGAGGAAAAAGGCGTCGGTGATGAAAGGTGTGGGTAGAAACTTTCTTATACCCTTTTTTCTTTTTTTAATGACTTAAAGAAATAAAAATAATTGCTTCCTCTGCAAGAACAATCCAGTGCTAAGGAATTGATCTGATATGAATTACTCTCAATTAGAAAATCTGCGGAGATTGTGATTACAATCCTGACCAAACGCTGAGCCTACACATAAAAGTGATTATTTTCCCACATCTTGCTGTTGTATGAAATCTTGCTAATGCAGGCATATTTGAGACACATGCACACGCAGCCTTATTTTGCTGTTAATCCCTTTCCGCATGTTAGCACTTCTACATAGCTTGGGGGGATTAAAAAGGGGTATGGTTGGCCTTCTCTGAGCATGTCTAAAAAAAAGAAAAAAAAGGAGGAAAATTAGTGACTGGCAGGCAGACATCCGGCTGACACACCAGGCCCTGTGTGTCGATGCACGTGCGGTAAGCTGACATACTTTTGCATCTAATGATAACTACGTAATGATTGCTGGGACATCTGCACGGCATCAAAGAGGCACGGCTTGTTTGAGAGCTTGCACTTTTTGCTTGCATTTGCTGAGCTGAACGTTTAAAAAGTTGATCGACTGCAGTTTTAATACCCCGGTTTCCCAGCAGTGTGCTGATCTGCTTAGATTTGTTGTTTGTGTTTTTTTTTTTTTTTTTCTTTTTATCGACTATTTTATGATCAAACCCTAGATTTCATTTTCTAGGATGGAAAACTTTTAATGGCTTGTGGTATAAAAGCAACTTTTTTGTGTTTTTCAAAGAAAATAATCATCCGTGAGGAATTTATAGGGGAAGGATGTTTATACCCACTTGTCGAGCTTTTAGGATGTTTATGTGCATCTTTGATAAGTCATTGCAAGATGAATAGATCCATGTAGCTCACAGGCCACTGCCTCCTACCCGTCATACTACTGCTCTTTCCCTGTATCCTGTCAATTCCCTCACTGATGGCATCAGTCTAGGTCACTTGCACCCTAGTTGTGTTTATTGGTGTGTGGCCCAGTTATTTTTTTCAATAAGCCCCCATCCCCCCCTTCTCGCCCCGCACGCACACGGCACACAGAGGACTGGCTTGACACATGGATGAACAGTGGTAATTTCCCTAGGCAGACATTGATTTCACTTTCATTAAACTGCCTTGCTTGACATCCTGATGAAAATCATAATTTTGACTCGAAACCTATCCCTTTATTTCTCTGACTTATTCACCTTATTTTTTATCTAACGTGACTGCACAATAACGGCTTATGGGCCAACCAAATTTCAGAAAGCTGTGGGAGAATTGATTTTGACAACAAACGGCATTGATTAAAGTTGATGCTGTCACACTCGCAGCACTGCAGCAAGTTTTCACTGTTTTAACTTTATTTAATGAGTGGAAGTGTCTATGAGCCTTTCGCTCCATCTTTGTTGTTCATTATCTTCTGTCATTCGTCTTATCCGTTAAAACAGAACTTTCGAACCATAACATGAACTGACGTTTTAAATTAAGTTACACTATTTTGACACCAGAATCTAATGAATGACTCATTACCAGATCTCTGCAGGACTTGGTGACACACTGAGGAGGTAATTCAGCCCGTTGGAGCAGGAATACATTCAAAAGTTGCAAGACAGTCAATTTTGAGAACTCTGTGGAGGCTTTGTATTGAGCACTCAATTTGTACATGGATGTCAGAAATTCCTTCAAATAATCAAATCAAATTCACGATAAAGTTAGAAAGACAGAGGATCTAAACCCACCTCGAGGTTAATATCCAATAAGGTTGCCATAAATAAAAGATGGCAAAGTAGAATCAAATTTTTACACTTCTGTAGGTTTCTGTTGCATTAAATCAGAGCCACAAAGTTATCACAAATGTGCAATTAATAGTTCAGAAATGATGTTGGAGAAAAATCTTACTGCCTTTTACAGCCGTGGTGCAGCAGTGTTGGTCTTATTTATTTTTCAGACTTTTGGTTGGGTATTGCTCAGTGGTACGGTGTAAAGAATAGCCCTAAAAACTAACAAAGCCCCTGATAAACACTGCTTTGAGTTTTCTTTTTTAGAAAATTGAGATCTGCGCTTCTCTGCCGCCTACAGGTTATGGTTACCTCTGAAAGAACAGGCACACAATGACTGAGTGGAAGTGGCGTGAAGAAGTAATAAGTGGCTGTGATTCTATTGTGAAACGAATGTAGTCCATATAGTGTTGTGGAAAAAAATGCCTTTTTCAAGGAAATGTTTTCAAGTTATTTGCAAAAATGGTTGTTTTGTATGCATTTGTTTGGTTTAACTGTGAAACATTGTCAAGAGCTGTATTGTTTGGGTGAATTTGTTGAAATGTGCTAAAAACGTACCAAACAGACATCAACCAAGTTTGACTTGGTTTAAGGAATTATATTTGCATAACTCTGAACAACACAACTTTGCTTCTGTTTATAATTGCATTGAAATACGTCGTGGTCTTCATATGGCCTTTCTGTTGTTCAGCAGTAAAAATGTACAATATTGCTTAGTCTAAGCAATGCAGGGAGCTAGAGGGGGAAAAATAAACTGCAACATGGACTTTGACTGATTCACTACCTTGACTCATCACTCTCTATTAAACTAAATCAATCTAGATGTTGGAGATGGCAAACAAGTCGGCTTCTGGGAAAATGGTGTTACTGTCAATTTAAAAGACTTTGATACAGATGACCACTTTAGTCCTGCAGTGCCTTAACCCAAAAGCATAAATGAAATGTAACTTTAATATTTCTGCTGGTTCTCTTCTCTACTTCTGTGCTCAGACTCTGGCCACAACCTGTCCCCTTCAGCTCTGTCATGTTCCTGCACTCTTAGGAGGCAGGAAATGGAACTGCGTGAACTGTCATTTATGACAAGTTTTGGCCTTTGTACTAGCAGCTCACTGTTGCAATATTAATCCTGATATCTTAGTCTTGTTTTCCACCATTCTTCTGGTGTAGATGGCCCAATTGTTTGTTCCCCGAATTTTCACATACATACATACATTCTTTAGATAAAACTTTTACTTGTTACTTGACTGTCTTTTAATGGCTCTATTCTTGGCCTGGTCTTATTTGTGCTTTATATTAATAGATATCTGCACAAATGCTGATGTCCTAATTTATGCAGGTGGCAGTGATTTCTTGTCTAAGACGCATCTCTGACTACTGTATCTGCTCTGAATCAAGGTCGTTAATGATGTTTGTGAACAATTTCATTCTCAGAATATTAAACAGCTCAGACGGTATTTAACTGTTGAATGGTAAGATTAAATGTTTTTTATACCTTGTCATTCAGAAATCAACTTAAGTTTGACACCTGCTTTAAGAGTCATGATAATCTACAATGCAAATGTTAATATCTGAAGGAACATCAAGTGTTTTTTTTTTTGTTTTTTTTATTAAATTAAGTTGCCCCATAAGCTAGCCTGGTACTACAGAATGACACATGCTTGTTTGATAAATCTGACTCTTAAACATCTTAACATGTTCTAATCGAGCTTCCCATTTCGACAGAGCTCCCTCTCATTAAAGTGTGCACATAAAGGTCGTCTTTTTTGACCACGAGCAGGTGCAAGAGTGGCCGTATTCTCATTTATTTGGCACACATTGCTCCTCTTAATCTCTGTGAAAGTCTGTGGTCAACTGTGTCAGAATTAAATTTGCCCCGTGAATGATCATTTCTAGTCCAGCAGTGGAGTAACTGCATAGCTCCTAAGTTGCAATGATTTGATCTAATCAGTTCCCCCATCGTATCTTTCTCGCACACAATCACATGAAACCCACTGCAGATCCCATCTCATTTGTTGATCATCGCTGGCCATTTAAATGTGATTGCGTGCGAGCCAAGGTTGAATTAGATTGCCAAAAGTGAAGCATGACAATACAGCGATTTGTCTCGAGAGGGTTTTACCCTGCTTGTCGCTAAATAGGGTCAAAGCATTTTCTATTATATAATCTCTCGCTACCTGTTGGCAAGAGGCATTATTACTGGCTCGATGTCTTCCCTAAGCGCCCACACAGGTGTCTTAAACAGAATGTTTCACCCAAACTGAGCCTATTGTTTTATGTTATCCCTTTAGAAAATAAATGTAGAACAAGAATAAAAGAAGTAAGATTGATCCTTCTGTCAAACTCTTGGCAGCCGCCTGCCTATTATGACGAGGCTTTTCCTGTACTTTATAGCGGCTCTGAGTAGCTCTTCAGTAGCTCTAATCCACCACTTGCTCTCAAACTCCAACCTCTACCTAAAAAACTCTCCAACCAGCCTTGCAGCTGTGCATGGCATCTCGTTTTGACAGGCACCCAGAAATTGACAAAAAGCCATGTTGAAAAATGCATCTGTCTCTTCTTTTCCTCTCCTTTTCTCTCGTTCTCGCTCTTTGTCAGCACAGCTAGGGTCTGGGAGGACAGAAATGGTTTTTTGAGTGACGCAAGCTGGCAGAGCCATTTGGCGTGTCAACTAGTGAAAGCGTCGAGAGAAGGAGGTGGAGACAAATGATGATTGTCCTATGCCCTCACTCGCATTTCCTCGCCATCTCTTCTCCCGGCGGTCATAGAGCTCTGGTAATGTCGCCAAAATCCAAGAGGGTGTAAATTTTTTTTTTTTTTTTTTTTTCAGTGCTGTGCAAGATATTTACTGCTTAAATCCAATTCCCTCCCAATTAATGTATTAAAAATCATCTCTAAGATCAAACATTTTCCTTAAGACATTACTTGTAAATTAAGTTTCTAAGTTGGAATTGAAGTAGGAATAGTCGCTAGTCGTATTCGAATCTTTGTCTGGCTGTTGCCTTGTTATCTAAAAATGTTCCTCTCTACTACAGCGGTGCTGTTAGTTTAGTAGCACAACCCTGGTCATTTATTAGCATATGCAGTGGTGTGTCGTCTAAAAATTTGCTGTTGAATATTTGCAGAAAAATACCCATAGATATGTCATAACATTTCACAAGAATTTGAATTTATAAATCTGGAACAAGTACTCTCAGGAAATGTCATTTAGTGAAATTTGTGTTTGAGAACTTTTAAAATAAAGGTTTGCACAGTATTTTTCAGTTTAGCAGGGAATAAAAAAAAAAGCACACGCAGATATTTTCTTTTACACTTTTTTTTTTTTGTTTTTTTTTTTTTTACAAATATTGAAGTGATTGGCTTTCAGGACAAATTACTATTCTATTCAAATTCCCCAAAGTCCTCTGCCGCCCACACACGAGTTAGCTCAAAATCCAACAGCATAACAAATTGTTTCCTACATTGCTGAAAAACCATGTACTGACCTGAATTTAACCGTTTTCATGTGAATTTGAATTTTAAACCATTAAACTTCAAGACAGGTCTATATTAGTTCATTTTATCTGTTAGCCTTGACAAGGGCTAATTGCATAAACTATTTAGGATTGTTTAACTGTGATCTGACACTGCCAACATTCAACAAAACCTTCAATAAAATTGGTGCAGTTTAGCTTTGGCTTGGAAATCAGGTATGTCAGCTGGTCTGGCTTGGCTCTGCTGATCTGTGGATGAAGCTTAAGTTTAATACTGTAAGCAAATGACAATTAGGCTACTGTTACATGGTACTGTTCAACACTTTGGCTACCTCTTACCACTTGAACATAAGGTTTCTAATTGCTTGTGGTTGCACCAAAACATGCCTAGCTTGTTGGTGTAATAAGATGGTCACTTATCAAAAATAAGTCTCATGTACTACTACGATTTTAGTCTTTAGACTCATTATCATTTTTGATGCCTAAAATTTAGCTGAATGTTCTAAACTGCACAAGATTTTCACAAACATCTAATAAAGGAAGTGTTATACTTATTTAAAAATGGAAAAAGCTTTCTGTAGTTACTAGTTATTTATACATTCATTTCTAACAAACAGATTTCCCTACCGCTGTGTACTCCCCTTTGTATTCCGCTGCCCATTTAAAATATGGCACCATTTAAACTGCGATCTCCTAATTTCAGGGAATGGATGATCTCCCATTTTATTAGCTCTCAAAATTAGTTGTAAAAACATGCCACTGTCATTTCCACTTCCCTCGTGTCTTTCGTTGCTGCGCTGCACATTGATTGCAAGATAATGACCAAACTCCATTGGCTCTGCACTTGGACGTGTAAATGGATTTGTTGGAAAGCAGTGCTATCATTTTGCAAGGCAATGTAGCTTAATGCCCTCTCCAATAATTTTGACCTCTCCTTTATGTGCTCAATGTGGCTTGACTTTTCCCACAGAGTTTTACTGCTTTAGGCAGCAATTTTGAAGATCTGGACTTTTGCCTCTCCTCATGGGTTTACAACACCCTGGGGGCTTCTGAATATCTTTCCTCCAGAATACGATTTACCCCTTGGGAACCAAGTCCAAAATACCTAAAAATTAAATGACATTGCATCTACTACTGTTTTCAACTTTTTTTTTTTCTTTTACATCTATTTCAAGTCTCACATTGCTGTGACAACAACTCGATAAGCACAGTTCTGTTTGTGCTTTACAGCCTGTGCCACCATCCAGTTAAGAAGGAATTATATGATATTAGTAATAATACAAATGTAGCTCAATATTCATCGATCGGCATGCCATGTCATCCCTCTCTTAAAATGAGATGGATTGTAGTTATTGCTGTTATTGATTTTAATAACCAGGATGTTGCAGCCTTTCTCGCACTCCGCTGTGTTGAAATCTGAGTTTTTCTGCCATCTGGATAACAAATAATCTATAAACCAATTTAACTACATGTTTAGCATGATCAGGTTTGCTGACTTGAGCATTTTGCTAATCTTGGCGAAAAGAAATATTTCAAAGTAACTTGTTAAAAAGCTATTTCAATACTTGTGCATGTAAAAAACTGTCTGTGATCTATTGGTGGAATTCTTAATGGATTTTGTAATGATGTAGCCTCCAGATCTGAACAGTGCACAAAAGAAAATACGGAACAAAGTTTCCTAGTAAATTCATAGTATTATTTGTATCCATGCTAAAAAAAAATTGACATAAAACGTACTGACAGCTGGAAATTTAAATGTGGCGTAGGAGAAATTTAGCCGTGAAAAAATAGTGTAGGAACCCACGCATGGGAGACAAGAGGATGAGAATCATCCAGGTAATTCACTCAAGTAGGAGGCAGCGAGGGCCATTGTGTTGGTTTAAGGATCAACCAACCTGACAACGCTATTGATTCATTACAAAGGCCAGATAGAGACCGACAAACCGATGTGGAATCTTGTCGGTCATCATTACATTGCAAGAGGTCTCGTATTTCTCGGTGTCACTGACCTTTTCGCTGTGTTGGGGCTTACCAAAGACTACAGCGACGTAGCAGCTGCAGTCTCAGTAACAGATGTACTGTAAAAAAAAATTATAATAATAATAATTCTACAAGCTCATGGCATTGGATTATCTTCTTTATTAAAGTCCATAACTCTCAACAACTTTGTACAAGTAAAAGAATGCAGTCATTTCTTTGTTCTTAGATTTAATGCCACCAGCAAAGACACACATTTCTTTTGACAATAGGCCACTTAAAATGCCTGGTGCAGTCAGCTTAATCCCTCCAGCAGAACAACATTTCATAATTTATTGCTTTACTTTGGTGGCCAACTGTGAGTCATTTGGAGGGCAACACACAAGAGTTAGGCCCGCTTGAGCCAAAAAGATGCTCATGGCCTTAAACTGGGCTTTTATTTTTGAAGTTCGGATATGAATGAAAATGGCAGTTGGTCTTTAAGTCCGACCAAAATAGAAATCTGAAACTGAACCAGCTGAGGTAATAAATTTGTTTTTTTTGTTTTTCTTTCAGTAATTAAATGGTTGGCAGTGTGACCATGCTGAACTATCACCGGAGAGACACTTATTCGAAGGATTTATGAAGTGCCTTAAAGACCACTACTGCAAAAAAAGTGCTGCTTGCATTTTTATCTCCACTTTTGTCTGCCAGGCTACTCAAATACTTATGTCAAACTTGGAATAGCTATCACTTAAAAGGTCTCACAAGTCGGAAAGAATCGAGCGACAACATGTAATTTAATCAAATTGTTTTCCGCCCACCAAGTACTCTCTATGTCCACAAACCGTCGGTACAAAACCTGGGTATACTCATCTGCTTAGTCAAAATAATGATGCGGGGCAAACATCAATTATCTATTGATGAAAGCAAATCTCATTAATGGTCATCAGGCAGGTTTAATGGTGGGAATCATGCTTGCTTTCCTAACCATTAAGGGCCTTTGCCATTTGAGAAGAGGGTTGACTTTCCATTTCCCGTTCCCTAACAGACAGCAGCCTGCTACTGACAGTGATGCATGAGACCTCCTGAGTCACATTGATCACTCTTGGAGAGACGTGCACACACCTGTTCCTGTCCAACGTGGACGTTTGTGCATCAATGTCAGGCCTGCTATATTTTGTTTGTACATACTTGGGGGGCGGGGAGAAGAGCAAAGTCTGTACAAACAATTTCCTTGTTCATCCTCAACTTGATGCTTAACTGGTTTCATTATCAAATAGACAAGTGAAAGTAAAATAGTGACATTGACCTGAGGTTACTAATAGTTTGCCATAATAGCTGTGAGAACTTCCCCCCAACCCGGATTTTACTACTGATGTTATTATAAAATGTGGATATGATTATCTTTAATCGTGACTCAGCCACCAAATTGTTATGTCAGCTAGATTGAAACCCATTTCAAATGTCAGTTGGGGTGTATGATACTGCTGTTCAGACTACAGTTAAAGCCAGTCTGTACTTTTCAACACATTCCAAGTAAAAATAAATATATTTTCTAAGCATAATAATGAATTCAAATTCTAGTGAAAGAGGGTAATTACGTAACACCGATGTCTGATATGAGCAAATATAAAAGAATACAATGGTTAATTTTTTGCCACAGAGATAAATTTCCATTTTGAAATTATCGCTGCAGTTAAAAAGGTCAGCAGTTTGCCACCTGGTTCAGTTTTACTCTGACTGCTGCTGCACTTTCTATCTTTCCATGTGAAGATATTTTTTTTAATTACAGGCTCCATTAACACCCTATTTACATCCCTGCCTGATCTGTGCCATTAAGAAATCAATAGGGGTTTAATTCATTAATTTATTTTCCTCTTTCCCTGTTTGTCTGGCTCTCCTTTTTTTATTTTAAGGTGATCTATATTTATAGATTACTTCTGGAACCAACTGGCCTTTTCCCCTCCTCACTGTTCGATCACAGTAACATACCAACACATTTAGCACGTTTCATATAAATGGGTGGCTGGCACATGGCATTGTGTTGCTTCAGAAATGCCTAGTCCTGAAAAACATTTATAAATGCTATGAAATCATACATGTGTGTGCATACAATCATTTCCAATGTATTACATGTCACTGTGTCCCATTAACGGCCCATTATGAACCTTTAGTAATGACCGTGAGTGCTGGTAATTGACTGTTGAGGGATTTCTTGAAGGTCACCATTTGCTGTTTGGGGCTCCCCCCTCCCCCCAATCAAATGGTGTTAAGCAACACTTTGAATAAAGCACAAGTCATCCAGCAACGTTTCCCCTGATTTCTGCTTAGCATCCAGTAACAGTTCTACTGTGTCACATAGTCTAATGCATATTGCATTACTAATCTCAAACTTCCACTTACAGAAGCACATTTCAGAGTTGGTTTGTAGCGTTCCTTATACGAAGCTGTCAGCAACTCCTTCACACTGTTTTCATCACCGTGTAGTAATGGGCTAATAAGTTGCTTTCTGCTCAGATGTTGCTCTTGATCATTTGAGTCGGTGTGCAATTTTTCTTTGCGTAATTATCACCAATTTAAAAAAAATGAAATTACTGAATAGTATTGGCTTTGATCATCATTGACAAATCAGAACTTTAATTGGCTTGAGATTTAATTGGTTTCTTATTCTGCTGAATGAGCAAACCACTCGCAGCAGGCGGTGTTTATTCAAGTACTTTTATTTTCTTACATTTGTTTTTTTTTAAGGGTCACAATGGATATAAGGAGGAAGTAAAATAGTAAAAAAATAAAATAAAATCATCTGTGCGGTTATTGTTTCTAGGAGTTGCAGTATCAAATTTACTACTCAGAAATTGATGTTTTATGTTTTAAGCGCTGGCAACTAGAGTTGAGAGTGCCAGCAAGGTGGGGGAAAACGGTAGCAACAAAAGGAGCTGCCGCCTTGTTACTTAATGAGAATGAATGAAGACATTCCCAAACATCTGTCTGCCAGTTTGTTCTCCTTGTGTTCTCTGCACATTACAGTCAACAAGGTTGGCATAGACTCCCTCACATTCCTGCTGTCCATCACACACACACACACACACAGACATATTGTGTGTGTGTGTGTGATGGACACACACACACACACACACACGCACACACACGCACACACACACACACACACACACACACACGAATCAACACAGGCTGGCTGTCCAACAAATGGATGCTGAATTTGCCTCCATCCACACTGTAGCCTTTAAAATGTTTACGATCCAAGCTAGTAATGCGACACGTGCAAAGTTAAATCTCTGTGATCTCATTGAAACATGCACTAAATTTTATGTGAATTATGGCAGAGCCATTTCCAGAAATGATTGAAAGCTTTAACTGACCAATTAATCTCCAGCTTTGCTTGTAATTTGTATAGACCGTTCTTTCCTTTCCTGATCAGAGAATGCGTACAAACACAAGCTACGCCTGGTGCACGTCCTGCCACGTTGGACTCCTAAATGGCTTTGTACCATGATTGGGACCACAGTGATCTCCATCAAGCCTACATGCTTTTTTTTTTTTTTTTAATTATATACATATATTTTGGATGTGATCAAGAGAATTCTTATTAGTTGCCAATGTTTTAGTGAGTAGTAGATAATGGCTACATCAAATTACTTTCTGCTGTGTAAGCATTGGCAATTTTCCCCTAAAATAAAATGAGTCTTGTTACTTTTCAATTAGGAGTTGAATCTGAAGAATGAACTTCACATTTCCATTGAGATAAGAACTACACTTAGAAAGATAATATTATTTTTTACATAATAAAAGCATACCTAATGATAATTATCCTCACTATTATCATAAAAAGCCTCACTATTAATTTATCAGAAGTTTTATTGACAAGACTTGAAGCTAACTAAAAGTTGCCACGTTTCTTTTTTTTTTTTTCGTCTCATACAGTTTTCTTTAAACGTAGCTGACTGTTGGATCTCTTGATTTGCCAACAGCTTCTTGGCCGACTTGGTTTCCATTAGGATGCGCGTTTTCTTTTCTGGATTTCAACACAATATTAAAAATATCCAAGCAAAATTCAGATTACTTTGAGAAAATCACTCAAAGGCCTAAACCAAAGGTTCATTTTGACTAGACAATAAAATCCAGCAAGGCAATTTGACGTGGACTGGAGAGCAAAGAGTTTCTTTTTGAAAAGTCTAAAGCTAAAGCTTGTTTCAAGCTGCTTGCTCCATTATTTTTTGTTCAGTATTTTACACTCGCAAGAGCTGTCACCTTCTGCAGTTTTCTTTTTATGTTACTATTAATTTTGAACAGCCAACTCAATTAAACAAGTTGGCTTAGCCGTTTTTCCACTTAATTTGTACCAAATAACTCTTTTGCACTCCCAAAAAACACTGACGCGCTTGTGTTTCCACACGTGCACACAGTCACAGCCTTCATATGCGTGTGCGTTTCACCTTTTCTGGTTCCTGTCCGCTGTGTCGACACAATCCCAGCATTTATGAGATTACCAAAGCCCATTTGTGTTCCGGCGGGAGCCATCTTGGCTCGAAGGAGGCCTCAACTGGGAACCATCTGGGCTCTGCTCTAAGCAGCTTCCTCTCCACCTCCCCTTTCCTTTCTACGCTGAGACCAAACCTATTTAAATTTGAAAGGAGAGGAACTCAAATTCAGCATGAAACTTTAAAATCAAGCCTTCCCATTATGAATGGGTTCTTCATGCAAAGGAAGGAATGTTGGAACGGTTTTAGGGGATGCGTCTCGCGGGAAGCGGTAATCCTTACAGGGGATATTTTAACAGTAAATTCAGCTTTTGAATGCTTGGAGGGGAGAAAAAAGTACTCTGAAAGATGTAAAAATGTGACGTTCCTCACATACGTTTTCATTTCACAGCCTTGACTGAAAATTATGTAAAACTAAATTAGCAGAGACAGCTTTATAGTACAGGAGCAGATGGGAAATATCTATATATTTCATTCACTGGGAGACATTTTTAGAAAGCTTTTGGTTATGAGACAACTTAAAGGTCACGTTATGCTAAGCCGCATGATTGAATAAATAGTAATCATTCAAATCCAAATGTTACAATCAAGTTTAGTTGGATTGTATTTCATTTTTTATTAGCCTGATTAGTATTTCTGAAATTCCAATTTGAACATGTTTAGCTAAACAAGCCAGTGGACTGCAATAACTAAACCTTGATTAAATCCTCCTACTTAGGCAATCTTCTGAGCTGCATCCATGAACAAGACAAGGACCCTTTGTGGAACATTGATCAGCCAATTTCCACATCTTCTCTGCAAGCTTAAGTAGTCCAATACACTTCTCCTGATCTCTTATTCAGCCTTTGCTCTAAATGAACTCATCCTTTTTAATTTCACCTTTTGGCGTGAGTATTAGCCTCCTCCCTTCTCACTGTTCAGTTAAATACCAGTTTCGCTTTATTTGATGAGCCTTTCAAGGTCAGTGGTCCTGGTGCTCATAAATCTGACATTTTTTACTTTCACCCAGGATCTCACATTTGTTCACTTTCCTGACTTCTTCATGTATTTAGTCGGACAGTTTTTGTATTATTTGTTTTTTTTATATTATGGCCACACAGAAATGCTTTTTTTCAGAGGTTGTGTATTTGACAAGGTAGTGTTGGTTTTGGCCTTTTGTAAATGCGAAGTCAATTCATGTATTTTTACTGGTGTTCAGAGGATGTGCTGACGTTCTTCAGGAAGCCTGTTTGCTATTAATAGCGCTCCGTTCCTGCGTTAACACCGTCCCTGTAGGTGTTGACTTGAGCCATGCAGTCATCTTGTAATCATCAGTATGCTGTTGTCAGTGGCTGGCTAATTTTCCTTCCATAAGGTTAGCGGTATGTGGTAAATGAAGTTTCCTGCCTGAGTGTTCTGGGAAACAAAGCAGACTAATTTGTTCTGGTATTAGTCGAGAAGACGTTGTCAGCATTGCCCATGACTCTCGTTTGTTTTATTTGTTTGTACTTTTTCATTTTTACTGAACTTGTAGACGTATTTTCTCACTTGCCTTGCTATTTAGATTCCCTACAACACTTATCACTAAGGCACTAGAATCTCAGAAAAATTACATTTTCGTTATCCAGATTTTTTTTAAACATCTGGTTCAGAGTGGGTTTTTTTTTCTTTTTCTCTCTGATCTGAAATTGGCATGCATGTGGTTTTGGCCTTTTTTCACTTTTTGCCCACTTTTCCATTTCACATTGTAATGTGTGAAGGCCAAACAGTTTCTTTTAGCATAGTTATGCAAGTGGCTTTGCACTTTAAGACCAGAATAAAATGAAGATGGTTGTAAATTGCAAAAGGAAGAGGGATGGGCAGTGAAATAAAGCAGATGATGCGGAGGCAGACAGGATTTTGGTGAGCTTGCATGTTTTATTCAGGACCTGAGAGGTTAGGGAGGGTTGCTCCTTGCGCTTGTCTTGTATAATGATTTTATTTTTGATTAAATCAAAATAAATCTCTGGACACACGGGATAAAATCCAATTATTAAAGGAAAATGTTAAAAATCCTTATCCAGTTCAGGTTTAATTTATCAAGGCGTTATGGATTTTGATGTGCAGATGATCCCATGTAGTCCAGACTTCTTAAAACTAGTCCTTTTTTTTATATAGCACCAATGGAAATCTTGAAGCAGATGCTAACTTTAGCCTTGTTAGAGGCCCTAAAAAGTCGGCTCCGCCAGTAGGCTGTGAATCTGTGCTTAATAATAAAACATATAACGCACGCTGCAATAAAAGCTTTTTTTAACTGTAGATGAGAACAAGACAGAGCCGTTTCCAAACCTAATTCCCTTCAGATTTCCCTTGTGACTGCGGGGCTAAGCAGTTCAAGTCTTAATTACTTGACTTCTCCCTATCTTGAAAGCACACCTGTCCTCTGACTTTATCGCTGACTTTCGTTTTAAAAAAAAAAAAAAAACTATCCTTGATCATCCATCACTTCTAAAACAAACTGTTATGGATAGATAATTAGTCTGAATAGACAGAATTTGGTAATAGTCTATCAAGAGCGACTTTGCGAGACCCGTTCTACTTTGTCAGCAGTGTAAGGTCCTTTGTTGTCCTCATTTGTTTACTTAAAGGAGTCGGGGCTCGGGCTGTTACTAATTGAATATGATTTACGTTGTTGGGGGAGGAGAAAAAAAAAAGTAGCCTGGTGATGTTTAGAGACTTAATTAAGTTTGAAGTGCATGTGGAGCACTCATTTAAAAACCCTAACAGCCTGGCCTGTTTGCGGAGGTTCTTCGGTTCCCGTTGTTGGCGTGAATAGACGCGCTATTGAAAGCAGAAAGAGCTTAATTAAGAATGTCAAGGACTGCAGTGAATCTGAAGACAAGAGGGCATTGCTGTGTTTTGTGTTTGAAGAAAGAAAAGAGAAGCCCGTCTCCAGTCAGAGCACTCACTGGGATATCTGGAGCCGAGCAGTTGAAATGGGATCGGTCTGTTTGATACTTCATCATTAGAAAGCCCCCAGGTCTCCATTGATGAAAAACTGCCTATCTTTCAGAATCTCAGAGCATTTTATTTGCTACTCCCAGTACGTAACAACAAAATGAGAATGTTTGTCTTATTTTCTTCTTCTTCTTCTTCTTGTTTCCTAGGTTGAAGTTGAAGTGGAGAGCATGGACAAAGCGGGCAACTTCATTGGCTGGCTGCACATTGAAGGCGTGAATCTGTCTGTGGCGCTGGTAGAGAACGCTCTGTCCAAGGTCCACTTCACAGCAGAACGCAGCGCCTACTACAAAGCGCTGGTTTCAGCCGAGGAGGCGTGCAGACAAAAGAAAGAGAAGGTAGGCCTCATTATCAGCGGAACTGAAACTACTGTACATACAGTCGGAGAGGTTTGTCCGAGAACTGGACCTCCAAGTCAAAAAGCGGGCCTCATGAAGCTGTCGTGACGTGAACATCCTTCACTGTAATGCCACTGTAAATTTCATTCAGGCAGAGCACAGATAGCATCTCGGTTAGTTTCGTTTTGGTGCACTGAAGGCTCAGGACATGAGCCTTCATAGCCAGTAGTGCCATTTCTCCCGGCGCTCTTATTGAAACCCACAGTTTCAATAAGCTGCTGGAACCAGCACCTTCAAGAATAAAATCAGTATTTATTTAGCTTCCTGTCAAGTTTGAGATGTGGTGTCCTAGGCATGTCTGCAAGTTTGTCAGCCCAAGGTTTTATATCTCGCACAATTTAAGATGTCAGCCCTCCTGAAACATCAATGTATGTTTGGAATCCAGTGACGGAAGTAAAAGTGGAGATGTTTGAGAATATTAAAATTAAAATTAATTACTTCAATTTATTTAAGTAATTCATTGATTTATTTGTCTGGAAAGTTCACTTTAATATTTTTGCTTGTGACATTTTTTTAAATCTTAATTGCTCTGCTTTCCGTTGAACTATCACCTTACTTACATTGTCAGTTGTGGCTGCAGGTAGACAAAATGTGAAAATGTTCTCTGTGAATGAACACCGCACTGTAAATTGGTCGACAATGCATTAACACGCATTCAGAAGCCGTCGTATGTCGAGCATCACTGTTGGGAAGTTCCTCCATGCAGGCTTTGCAAATGGGCACATTTGCTGTTATCATTGAAGCTGTCTATCCTCAATGGGAGTTGTGTGATGGATGGTGGCCCCCCTCACTCTGATCCTGATCTCGCCTTGCATTTTCATTATGGCTCCACGAGTCACCTCTGGCAGATGCACAAAGTGCCCAGCCAGCTGTCAACGTTGTCCTCCTTCTCTCTATCTCTGTAACTTATTTCTTTCACTTGCTCCGTCTTTCTCTCTCTCCCACTCTCTACTTATTTGGGTCCTTGAGGACACACAAATGCCTCCTCATCCCATATAAATGTGATGTATCGCCGGAGCTAGGAGGAGGTTGTTCTCTCTGCCTCCAAAGAATTTATCATGTTCGTAGTTGCCGTGTTCCTACAGTGTTGTTTGCTTTCGGCTCTCTTCTTTTTGTTGCAATTACTCTCCATCTGTGCCCCCCCCCCATCCCCCCTTCCCCCTTCCTCCTCTACATCTCCTCCCCCAAAAACACTGGCAGCAGGAGATGAATATCTGGAGAGTGGTCTGCAGGTGAACCTTTGCTTTTTCTTAAAAAAAAAAAAAAAAAAAAAAGTCTTGCTACCCATGTGAACACCCAGTCCCTGCCATGTTAAATCTGACCACACATTCCCTGACACCTCTAGGAATTTCACTCCAGGTTTCCAGGTCCTGTTCCGCCGCGCTGAGACAGACTGACTTGGAACACAAGGTTTTCATTCGAACTGACCTGAGGGAAGGCGGCAGAATGGGGGCCTGCATTGACCAGACAGATGGTGATTATGGTTGATGTTAGTGTGCCAGAGGCATCAGCGGACAGATCAGCTACTGCCCGATTTGCTTCGTTGCGAATAGTTTCGTGTTTGTACAGTACAGCGCCCCTCTGTTGCATTCTGCACACTACGCAACTCCAAGGCAGATGAGGTGGGACTTGGAGCTCTAATTAACCCTTGGAGACCACCTTGAGAAAAGCTGAGAGCCCGGCAGTTTATTTCAGTCTTTCTCTTTTGAAGTAGTGGCTGGCTGGTCCGTGTCTGTGTGTAGGCTGTGGTAAGGTAGGGCACACTGCATCCTTTCCCGTCTCTCTTCCTCTTTTCTCATCGCCTTCTCTTTATTGTCCCTGCGGCTGTAGATGTGGAAGACATCAGTCGTTGCTGTGTCAGGCATCTCTACAAGAAAACAAGGTTGTCCTAATAAACCGAGGATGCGCCAGAGCTTGTGCGCGCTTGCGCACACACACACACACACACACACACACAAAAACACAAACACACGCGTTTATTAAGGAAAAGTTTGCGTTGGTGGACCAGCTGGGACTCAGGTCAACAAAGGGGGAAGAGAAGCTTGCTGCTGTAGCATCCTAAACCAAAACTGCTTAGCTGGAGTGTCTTAAGTGAATATGAGATTTTGCTAAAATGAGACCAATGGGACAAAGTGATTATGTTCTAATTGAAGAATTCCAAAGGGTTGGAAGATGAGCCTTTTCCAGAGCTCAGCAGGTTTTAATCTTGCCCATCAGCTCCTCTTGGAACAATATTTGGAACAGCGCTCACAGCAAATTAAACTCTCCCTACATGTACGAGACATGACTTGTACATCTGGGTGCCTTTCCGAATCTCTTTGCTCTTCAATTATTTTTTTTTTCATAGTTGATATGCATACAGTGGCAGTCAGAAGTATAAGTGCATTGGGCATGAATACAATATTACTTTTGGGCTTTAAATTATGAATTTCAACTCTTCCTTTTTCAGAATTGATAGAAACGTTGAATTTGAGGTCGAGATTCCCTAATCAACACCGATTCAGACATCCATTTATAGTCTATTAAAAAATATATATATATATATATATATATATATATATATATATATATATATATATATATGCTTGCTTAGAAATTTTTGCATACATGTACTTTACATTTTCAGAACAAATTGACTCTTTTTATGACTCCCAACAAGATTCTTGTGTAATTCTGGTTGGATGAGTTGATTTTAATCAAATTTATTTGTGTAGTACATTTCAGCAACAAGACAGTTCATTATGCAGTCAGCAATTACGAAAACGAGCAATAAACATTACATTTTGTCAAATACCATCATCAAATTCACATCAAATACGCTGATCATTGTCCCATTTATTACCAATCAATGGCAACCCTAAACAGGTGGGTGTTTAGCTTTGATTACACTGTGTTTCAGCTGTCTAGCTTATTCCACATGTTTTCATTCCATATGTTTATTCCACATTTGTGGAGAATAGAATCTGAATCCTGCTTCTCCTTTTAAAATGGTTGGTTTCCAGCACAGACTGCCAAATTCTCTTTACTACAAATCAGCAACAAGAGGTTTCAAATTTGGACCCAATTGGTGTTCAAATTGGCTAACATTATGCTTCTGGGATGGACTTTCCGAAGTTTTTTCCTCATCTAGAAAAATTTGAAATATATGGGCCTTATTTAAATACTTTTTCTGTGTCAAGAGAACAACCATTTTGAACAATATAGTGATATAAGGCTGAATGGGAAAGCATTTCCAGGCTGTAAAAAAACAAACAGTGAATTTGTCTTTTTAATATGAAGTGTCTTATAGCTGCTGTTCGTGTGTTTCCCGTTTCCTCTTGCTGCAGGCGATAGAAATAAATTTGACAAAAAAGCAACAGCATCTTGGCTCTGTGGATTGGGAGCAGAGGCTTTGACTGCAGAGATGTTGGCTGCAGCTTTGATTCGAGTTTTCTGACTGAGCAGGTGTGGGAGTTGGTTTGTCAATTTATCGGTTATGCCTCGGGGACGATCTCATTTAAAAAAAAAAAAATGAAATGCTCAGAAATTAAGAAGTGGGGTCATGAAAAAGAAATCAATCTACAATCCCAGAAGTGCTCTATGCTTTGGAAATTTAAGCTTTGTTTTCCTCAATCCTCTTGTGCTGAAAGCTTTTTGTATATTTTCTATACAAGTATAAAGGTATTCACCCCGTTTAGTGTTTTACACTTTTATTGTCTTCGGAAACAAATCAATAGCAACTAAATTTTGCTTTTTTGACTATAATTTACCCCCACAAAAAACCAAAAAAAACAACAACAAACATTTAATGCCAAATTGGAAACTATTTCTATAAAACTGGTTGTAAATATTTGACACAAAATAATTGCATACATTTTCACCCTCTTTTTGAAGTGACTGACCTAATTCAACAGAGGTCCAGTCAATTGCTAGTACTAGTCTCACCATGAGTTCAATGGAGATCACCTGAGTGCAGTGAATATGTCCCCTACTGATTGTAGTGTAAAACCTGGAAGTCTGAAAGGCCCATTCATTTGGTTGGGATGGATACAAAATATCTCTACAGCCCTGAACATTCCCTGGAGTTCAGGAGAATCAAGAAATGGAAGAAACATGGCAGATTTGTAAATTTGCCTAGATCAGCTGATCCTATAGTGACCTAGTTTCTGTCAATTTCCTGTGGCAACCATTTTGTGCCTCATCCAGAAATGAATGACCAATTTGAACTCAATATCACCCAAATAGGGCTTTCTTGATATATTTTTTTTCAATGTAATTAGCCAACCTTGAAGGAGATTAACAGACTCTGATGGGTCTCAATGTGGTTGAACGGACGGTGGGGGTGGAGCGGGGGAGAGGGAGAAGAAAAGAGCCCAAAAGACTATGTGACAACTCTTGTTAAGATATTTCATGTCACAGGACTCTTCTTCTTTGATCGTCGCCCGCCCCTTTTCTCTCTCAGCCCAGCTCAGCCCTCTTCATACACCACTGTCTGACTTTAATCTCTTGAACGTTCTCGCCTCCTTACGCTCACTCTCATCACGTTCCCCTTTCTTCCGTCCTCCTTCGGCTGATCATTGAACCGCCGTCATGCTCCCCTTTGCTTCATTTGCTTTGACAGTTTTTTGGATCGTACTGGACGGCGAGGACTGCATAAAACTGACCGAGTCAGGCACCTGCATCAGTTGTGCTTCTGTTTCGGAGAAGGGTGGAGGAAAAAACTCTCTGGAAGAGGGGGGGGGGGAGTCTAAATCCGGGATCTGCTGCTGCCATTCCTTATGCTTCACCAGTCAATCAGCAGTACTTGTCAGAAGTACTTGAAGCAGCATCTTTCTGACTTTGAACTGTTTGACGTGTCCTTGGCAGACCCTGATTGAAGTATATAATCTTGTTTCAGCGTTCTTTTTTCCCTCCTGAAAAGTTAGACGTCCAGCTGACTCGACTGGCTGTCCCCTCATTCTAGGGCCGACGCTCTGGTACATAAACACATGACTAAGGGCAACTGCTTTGGTTCTAGAGCAACTCGCTACATTTGAACATTGCGCTGGCTGACTTACTATGTAAAAACCTTCAGTATATCAGTACATTCCAGGTAATTGTGTTCATTTCACCATGGATACATGGAAGTGTCGCTGTAAACCAATGTTTTATGGTTTTAAAACTGCAAGTCCTTTAAATGAGATGGCAGACTTGAAGTGGGAGTGACCTGTGTTTCTTCAGCCGTGTGTAAAGTATTGTTCCTGACCAATTTACCCAACGTTTAAGGCACCATTGGCATAGATTACAACCAAACATATGATAGTAATGATTAAAAAAAGCATTGTCATGCTGCAATTGAAAAGAAGAGTCATACTTTATATTTTAAAGCAACTGATAGTAGATTTAAAAAAAAAAAGCAGAGTAAAACTCCTAGGAGCATTGTATGTCTTTTCTGCTTACTTTCAGTTCTGTAATGGTCTACAGAAAATGAAATACCAGCAGTGTTCTTTATTTTCTGTGAATTGTAGTGCTTTTTTTTTTACTGTGCTCACTGTATTCTTCAACCCTGAAGCGATCTATTCTTTCTGTTTTGCAGTCGTTTATATTTCCCTTTTCCATCTCTTTCCCTCTTCTTGAATAAGCTGTGATAGTCCTCAACACTATCATTAAAAAAAAGAAACTTTTGCAGCGAAATAATGTAGTACATTTGGCTCATTTTGAAGCTGCTTCCCAAAAATTGTTTTTCAGATATTTATTTCACTGATCATATCATCACTATTTAAATGGTCTCTGGCTGTTCTCATTCTGAAAACAAAATTACCCAGCATGAAATTGTTTTTTTTGTTTTTTTTTGTTTCATAATAATTGTAGGGTTTGTAAAGGAGTCTTAATAGAACATTAAAGCAAATGAGTTACTCTTTGTTGCCACTTTTGTTTTCATCTTCTGTCAGTTGATGGATGTGGAATACCTCAGCTATTTATTGAAAGACTGTGAAGTTCTAATGTAATAATTATAGATGTTTCAGTATTTTCTAAGCTCTTCTGACTCCCCACTCAATCATCCAAAAAACTCGAGTTAAATTTTGATTTAAAAAAAAAAAAAAGCAAAGCATTTTGATAAAATGCTGATTGAAGGTAAGTGTTGTGAAAACAACCAGTAGATTCTGAGACTTTTCTGTCAGACTTGAGTTATGCATTTAAGTAAAAAAAAAAAAAATGTGATTGAGAATATTTAAATACCCACTCGCACAATAAGGCACCTAGGCAACCTTTAACTACTAGATTAAAAAACTTTGCTTTGTCATGCTACAGATGGACATCCAGGATAATCATTGTGTCAGAGGTCATTTTGCATCAGTTTTTAGCCTTTTGAAGAACACTGGACGAAGCTTTGCCAGAGCTGAGCTAACTGCATCTTATCTCACCTTTGAGCACTTTATCGACGCTCTTCTTTGTCACATCCACAGCATCATGTTGTCCAGTCCAGAAGCAGTCACAAGTCATTGAAACTTCAAGGTCTCTGCTTCTCTGCGCAGTAATTCTTTGACTCAATCACTTTGAGGGGGTGTGAGTAGCCGTGAACAGGTGTGGAGAGTCCGATGACTCATGGTGCAGCAGTCCTCATCCTGCAGTGCTCAAATTATCTTTTGTTCTTACCTTTTTTTTTGCTCCTTTACATTTATATTCAGCATTGGAAATGCTTTAAATTACTACTTAACTATATGCCCTCCAAAGTTTGGCTAAATTTGTTCCCACTTGATGCTGCTGTCAACTGATCTCTGCATTTATAAAATTTGATGTTAGGAAATAGCAATAATAAAACAATGTGACCCCCCCCCCCCCCAAGTCTAAAAAGTAGGTCAATAAATCCTCTGAAAACAGTGTTCAGTAAAGAGCCTAAGCCCAGATTTATTGCTATGAATTAAGATGGTAAGAAGCAGCCAGATGGTCTTTAATAAATGCACCTAAACTAATATGTTGTCACGTCCACAGAAACAGACATTTTAGCGGCTTGCAGGTGTGGGATGATTCAGTTTGACCTAAAACCAACACGAGGAGGAAAAACATCCAGAATATTCTCTGAAAAGGCTGATTTGCTACCTGTCACTTTGGAAAGACTGAGGTTACTCCCAAACACCTCGGATTAAATTTTTCACAACAGGCTCCGATGCTTTCTGAAGTCGATCTTTGGCAGGGCCGTTCCCCCCAGTTTTGAACTCTGCATTCTTGAGAAAAATGATCAAGCTCAGGCAGACTTCCGAGACTCAGGAAGCAGCAGTGAGCATTTTAAAGATTGACAGATGGAGGGGGGAGAGAGGCCCTTCTCTTGGAGGAAAAAAAAAGAAAGAAAAACAACTCGTCAATGCAGTTTGTCTATAAAATTGCATCTAAACAACAAAACTTCTGTACTAATCCATAACAGATGATGATGGAAATTATGAAAAGCACTGTTTAGAGAAAATCCAACACCAAGCAACACAAATAACTGATGCAGTCTAGCAAGCAAAGTGATTGACAATGCTAATGTTTGGGTTTATGCAGCCACTAAACCTTAACCACTTTTAGGCATTTACTCGTATCCACCCAGAGCCTAATGTGAGGGAATCTGTCCAAGTGTTTGGCTCCATGCAGCGGAATCATTTTCCAAAAGGGGTCGGGGGAGAATAATTGCTTAACTGGTAGACCATAACATTATTAGATGCTTGAAGCCCTTAAGATATTATTGCATAAAATCATAGATATAATTATGAACGAACTATGACATTTATAATAGCAGGTCAAACGTCAGCTAGGCTTTAAATTAAAGGGAAACTTTCAAAACTGTCATGTCTTGAGATATTTCTCAACATGATTTTATGTTCCAGAGAAATGTATGCTTTTTAAATGTATTTAAAATACATGTAAATGTATTTATACACCAATCTGCATCAGTGTATAAATATTTGTGCGAATGGGTGAATCTGGCTCTAATGTAAAGCGCTTTGAGTGGTGAAAATGACTGGAAAAGCTCAAAACAAGTTCAGTCCATTTGCCATTTACTATCCTAAGGATGTAGGTAATGCGTGGTTTTTCCTATGGCTTGAAAGCTGAGGCCAGAGAGAAGAGGCTTGGGCTAAACGCTGGTGTCTAGCCTTTTAGATCAGTGGCTCAAGTCTCATGTGCCGTGCTGCAAATCATCAACACATTCAGTGAGAGAACACATTGCTTTACAGCCAGAGTGTCAGTAGGCACTCAAGATGGAGGCAGCATAGTTTGTGTTGGCAAGTGTGAAAGGACGGGGGATCACAGCAAGGGGACATTATTGCCCGCAGGGTGGCCTCGATGGGAGAGGTGACCCATGCGGGACATTATGTCGCTGGAAAAGATGGCAAGTACTGGGCGCTATTATGTGCAACTAATTCTCCGGCTCCTCGCACAATGCATGATTCCGCCTCCGAGTGCTCGGATTGTTTGCGATTTACTATGACATGAGGATTCGTCTGCTTTGAGCGCGTCTTTACTCCTGCTGTCATCTTTCTTCTCGGCGTTGTATGCCCAAAACTGAACCAACCACACAAAAGCAAAGAGCTGACAGAGGCTTTTTCATATGGCCGACAGATTACATAATTTGATTCTCAGTGTGCTGTGTGCACATCCCTGCTCACCCTAACTTGGTTGCAGATGGAAGGAAGCGCCACACATGCACACACCATACTCTCACTGTCTCTTTTCTGCTTACTCAAACATGCTTTAAGCCTGCGCAGACTTTGCACACCACACACACACTTCCGCACAGACACTCACTCTCCGAGGACACCCCCCCCCCCACTTTAGTCGGCAAGCTGGACCCTTAGTGCCCGGAGGCAGAGAGATGGAATGACGGAGAAAGAGATCAGTGGACCCGCTGATGTGTGTGTGCTGTTTACACCCCAACTCCCAGTTCTCTCCTGGTCTTCATCTTTCTATCCAACCACCCCCCCAATTCTGAGCTGCAAATTCAGCAGTCTGTCACCTGTACTCACAGACCTGCAAAATCACACACAAATACTCTTTCCATCTTTATGTGCTTCATTCACCATCTGACTGACTGTGCAACCATGCATATTGCAGTCACCTGCAAAGTCAAGGGCACAAACCTGCTTTATTTAGTTTTTTTTTTCATAGGCAAGAAACTAAGACCTCCTTAATGACGTCTGAGCAGTCTCACCTTCTGCTTGCTGAATTATACATTTACATGAGTTGCAGGATTACATGCTGACGTTTTAAATGTCATCTGAAAGATGCATCAAGGCACAAGGACATCAGTCCAGTCCTGAGGAACAAGCACACACTCAGAAGTAGGCCTCTTAGTTTAGTCATCTGTGCATATGTGATGTCCCTGCCTGGTCAGTTTTCTTCCTACTCTTTTCCATCTAGTTGATTTATTTCTGTGCATCACACTTTATTGTTTTGTATTTGGTTGTATGTTTCTATCTCGTTTTGTTTTTTTGTTGTTTACATGTATTAATGTCTGCCCTCTAATCCCAAGACAGCCACGAAACACACGCGTGCTATGAAATGGCTCTGTGGGATTAATACATTTTGAATATCAGCTTCTAGTTTGGCTCCTCATAATAACAACAATTTTATTGATAAAAAAAACAATTATTTTCCAATATGAATCAAGATGGAACGTGCATCCACATCTGGAACAGACACCAAAAGTCACTAGTGCCAGGTTCTCAAGTGAAGCGATTGCTGGTTGGTTGGATGGATGGATAGGTGTTTGATTGGATGGGTGGGTGGACAATTGGCTGAAGGGTTTGATGGATGGAGGGTTGTTTGGGTGATTGAGTGTATGGAGGGATGGTTGGTTTATTGGACTGTAAGCCTGACTGACTGAAAATGAACGATTATCAAAATATTGCCATTTTTCACCACTTTGTCTGAATACATTAAGCTTATTATTTCTAGACTCAGTAAGTAACTGTTAGATAATTGTGCTTTAAATATGGATCAAAGTAATGGTGAATATACTTCTTGCAATCAAGCAGCTCTCCTCAGATCAGAGATGTGCAGGTTTCTCACCATCTTCAGCTCGTTATTATGCAAATATCTTGGGTGGTTTCTTTTAATGCAGTTCTTTATATTACAGCAGATTGACACTAAGCTTCATCAACCACAGTGGGGAAAAACACCTGTGGTATGTGCTCATGAGGCCTTCCTACTGCTTAAAAATTCAGTCTTGCCCCATTTTTTACTCCCTTTTTTCACTTATTGTCACCTTCATTTATGCTGATTAAAATAGTGAAGGACTACAGTTTGGTTGGTGGATTATTTGCCCTCTTTTTTTTGGACTAGTTCCTCTTGGGAGTGTGTGAGGAAACACTTTTCCACTTGGTTTGACGGGGAGTTGTTGTAGCCGACTCCTTTATACCTCCGATAAAATGAAATGTGTACAATTCTGGGAGGCTCTGACCCAAACCTGCAGAGCACCGGACCATTGGAACACGTTGATTATTTTTCGTTTTAATCCACCCTGTTTTTTTTTTTTTTTTCTCCTGTGTGGTGGGATCATTGTTGGTTTATGCCAAATTTCATTTGGAGCCACTTTGAATCACATCTGACTCTTTCATACTTGGGTACAAAAACAAGTTTCTGAGTCAGAGACTGCAAGGTCCTGAAACTACAATGACTCTGCCTCATATAAAAGTTTACTTTTTCTGCAGTTTTTTGTTTTTGTCTTCGACTGCTTTCATTTTCCCGTTGTAAACCAACCAATTTCTACCCACGTTCTCAGTTACTGATGGAAATAAATTGCTATAAAAATGTTCAAATCTCACACAGTCAATTTCTGTAATTGCTAAATATTATATACCATGCTATTTTTGTGATTTTGACCTCCATTTATATCAGTAATTAGAACCCATGGTCAAGCCCAAATATAAGCTGAATCATGCTGGAAGATCAGTTGGTGACATAAAATAACGTTTTCTTACAGTCGACTGGATCGAATGTAGAAAATCCTGTTAAATAGTTTTTAGAACAGACAAGTGACGTCTCAAGTCAGTCGCTCTTTGATTCTTGACACCAAATTTTTTTCAGCTACAACATAACCCAGATTTCTTAAGTATGAAGTTACAAAGGGATGAAGTAACCATCACTCGACAATGACACTTCCTTATTCTTGCAACACTTTTAATTGAGAATTTTACCCATCATCCTCTCAGTTTCTCCTTCCTTTTCCCTCCTCCCATGCAAATATGACATTTTCCCCTGAAGTTGATTGGCATTTATGCATTCTTGTTCCATCAAGGAAATGCTAAAACAGTTAATATGCACATTTTCACCCAGCTTCAGGGCTGCTCTCTTATAGTTCTAATTTAATCATGGATGAAGCAAGACAGAGTGTGATATCTACAATTCGGCTAAAAATAAGATGCAGGCAATTTATAGTCATTTACACACACTTTGACATTTTTTAAGGCCTGTGCTTGGAGCCACACTTAACTCTATTTAATGTGGGCTGCCACTGAAGCATCCCTCCCTTACATTTTCCATGCCTTTACTTCCTTTGGTCTTGTCTAATGAAATGGCAAATATTTGTTTCTTGAGGGCGTCATTTAGGTTCTCTCCTTGCTGGTTAGGTTAACGTTTGTTCTGCTTAATAAATAAAGGCTCTCTTTTTTTTAGTTACAAAGCAATTAGAAAATGATGATGCATCACATATCTGTTATTTAAGACGGCAAGTGTGTGTTGCCCTTTGATATGCCTGATATGGGTGGAGAAGCTAAAAATGTTTGGATCAAAGTAATGGTGATTATACTTCTTGCAATCAAGCAGCAGAAAAAATGTTTGCATTTAAGAATGCAAACATTTATTTATTTTTTTTTATTTTTAACTGTAAATTAAGTCGGTATTTGTACTGAGACCTGAAATGTAAAGAAAATAAACTATTGTAGAGATGATGGGCTTACAAAAATTTAGTCCTCTAAACATACAGGGAATATTTTCAGAACACATTTATTTTAAATGAGTAAAACTTTTTTATTTGTTTTTGTTTAGTTTTATTAGCTTAGAACTTTAGAAGAAATGGAAAGTGATGACCCAGGATTGCAAAGTGCAGAACTGAGAGTGCTTTAGCTGCTAGGAATATTTGTCAAAATAATGCAAAACTAAAACGGATGAGGCCAGTCTACTTTTAGCAATGGGAGGAGAGGAGAAGTTTGCTGTATAGCTGAAGTGGGCACAAACGCCTCATCAGTTCTCTTTATTACCTGCGCATAGACACATTGTCAGGCTGTTTCTTGGTTGAGCAGCCAGTTCTTTCCCTAAATGAATTTGCTTATTCTTTCTCCTCTGTTCACCTTCCGACTGCGTCCCTCGTGCGTCGTCCTCTTCTGTTCAACCCCTCCGCCGTTTCTTTCTTTTTATTCATTTGCTCCTGCTCCAGTACCTGCACACTATCAACCCCTGTTTTTCCTCTTTCCCAATCTCATCTTTAATTCAGCCTCTTTGTCTTTTTGATTCCCTTATTCCCCCATCTGCTTTTTACACTTTCACAATCTAAGCCCTGAATTAGGCATCCTATTTATTAATCTGCCTACCTCCACATGCGCTGTAATGCGCTGCCACAAAGAGACTACATGACTGCATTTTGGTTTATTATGCGTAGTGGTTTTTAATCAGTTTCTTTCACAGAAATCAGTTGTTGCCAGGATGTTGAAGAAGGGCGTCTAAATCTGTGTGTGCCTGTGCATTTTACTCCGAAAGAGAAAATGTTCCGGGTTCCTGTAAATGTCTGGAATTTGATTTGAGGATTCTCCAGTTTTGAATAAGTATGAGGAGAAAAAAACAAATTTATATTCCAAAATAATTTTACTTTATTTCTTGATTCAGTGTCCTTCTTTATTTTCTGCTTTCGTTTTTAAACTGTTTGTCCATCTGATCTTTTCTTTTCTTTTCATACATCTGTCCATTAATTTTTTACTTTCATCCAACTTTTCTTCCTTTCACCAATCCTACATTTTCCATCCACCATCCTGTTTTCCCTCTCATCCATTCCTTCTTTCTATTCCTTCATAATGCTTCCCTCCTACCCATCCAAATGTCAATTCATCCATTTATCTATCCATTCATCTATCAATTCATCTAATCATCCGTTTATCCATCCCTTTAAGTATGAAGCTTAATGCTTTTCCAACTCATGCTGTACATTACTGTTTATACTGTTCAATTCAAAAACTTTTCTAATTTGAGCTAAACCTTTCCAATCCCAAACAGAAATTAAATATTGTTAAATGTAAAGTTTTGTGGAAAAAAAATCAAGTGTTTGGTTGAGTTCTTACTTGAGTCTCAGTGCAAGGCAACGTTTTGTTTCGACTTGCATTTAAAACTCTGATATTCAGAGAATAGGTCAGTATGAAGCAGGTCAAGGATTTTTAGCACATTTGCATAAAAAGGAAATTACATCCCGACAGACGTTTTCAGTTTTTAACCTCAATCTCTGAATTCACTAAGGGCACATCTGTTTTAACAGCCTGCTTTTATATAATCTAAATCCAAACAAAGAGGCTTGGAAGATCATGTACGTTGGTTACATTTTCCATGTGAGCAGTCTGCAGTGCATCTTGCCCGATTCATTTTCCCTCATTAGTCTACATAAAAGATGGCTGAAGTGCCTGTGTTTGGAGTGTCCTCAACAGGACTTTCAAGTTACCTGAGAGAAAAAAAAAATGTCTCAATGTTGGAGAGATCTGAGTGAGTTCTTAAGAGTTCCCGTCTAATTTAGGTCAGACTGTGTTCAGCTCGATGCTTTCTTGCCTGCAGAAAACACTTTACATCTAGAGAATGGGACTACTCTGTTAGTTTTGGGTGTGTGTTTTTTGTGCATTTTAGAGCCGCTGTCTTTTTCTTTCCCTCTCTCTTGCCTTGGGGAGAGACAGTTATGTAATCAGAATCTCGTCATCCTTGCACTTCAGATTCCCACTGTTGTGCTCGGCTCTTTTCATACCTTTTCTCCTGTTCCATCTATATATATATATATATATATATATATATATATATATATATATATATCATGTGTTTACTTCTTTTATCTCCTTATTTGATCTTTTTTTTATCTTTTAGTTTGGGTTTTCCAGGGAATTTTACATCATTTCACCATAGAGGTTTAGAAAACATTAGCTGTTTGGTTAAAACAGAAAGCTGAACTTGAGAACACAGCTTCTCTTGAGCTCTAATTTATTTTATTTTTTTTCCTTGTTTGGATTAGAGCATATTCTGAAGAACATAATTTTCCAATGCGAACTTTGACCAGCATACAACGATGGGATTCAAAAAAAAAAAGCGTCACTCAGTATTATCTGATATACTTATCTGAGTATGTACGTTTGTCATTTTTTAAAGTCAAAATGAGTCGCCAACTCCCACAAACTTAATTCTGGCTATCTGCCGGTGTGTAAAAGAATGTAACCTTTAAAGACATTTCAAAGAGAGGATTGTGATTATCTCACCTTTTTTTTTTCTTCATTTGAAAAAAAAACCTTGTACAAGAGAAACGTCAGGCATTTGAATCATAATACAAAACACGACATGTGGGAAGTGATTCAGACCTGAACTACGTCAGATTTTCTCTTTAGCGCTGTGTCCTTCTCCTTTCTTTATTTTCATACTTTTTGCTCTCTGCTTTTTCTTCCCCCTCTATGCTCTTTAGCGCTGCCATATTAACCCCTCTGTCAGTCTGCGAGTCAGCGCCGCCGCCACTGCCTCGCTCCCACCAGCAGCCATCAGAAATCATCTGCAGAGAAAAGCTCGAGAAGCAACAATGCCACCCTGTAAAAGAAGAAAAAAAGCTGTCGCCATGGCAACTGTTGGCAACACATGTAGCCTTTTTAATTACTAAGCTGATTAATTGCTTTTTAATTGCATACTTAGACAAAATAAACTTCTGTCCCCATTCCCTTCTTTGTTCCTTAAACTCTTCAGTAATTTCCAGTGATCAGCTGGAGAGTGTCCTCTCAATGACAATAATCCTGTTGAGCTGAAAGGCATTTTATAGACTAGAGCGACACAAAAGCAGTGAAGAGCAGAATAGGGGACACCATGGGCTTCAAATAGCTGCCCCCACCCCCTTAACTCTGCATGCTGCCAAGGCAGGTGGGCACATTTCTGGGGAGCCCAACTTCACCTATACGTCTTCAAGGTCATATGAAGGACCCTTGCTGCCAAAATAGGTAAAGATGACATTTTAAAAAGCAATGCTATCTGTTTTTGATTACATTACTTGCTACTGTGAAATGAAATAAATGGAAATTGTTACCTTGGAGACCTATTCATTTGAAAAGAACTTGAGTACTATAGAATCCAATCCGGTTGGGTATTGCGCGTTTGTAGTCTGAGTCTCCATTCATGGCTGAACGTGAAAATTGTCCGTCACCTGACAATTTCTCGGTGCATCTCTAACGAGTAATCATTTCTATTACGATTTTTATTATTATCATTCATCACTTAGTGCCCAGTCGAAATGACGGTGAGACTAAAGACGCCGCTTGCTTGATCACCCAAATACCTGAAAATCAGTGAGGCCAAACAGTTTGTTGTAATCATGGTAAACAAAGCCAAATCAAGCCCCGTTCGTCTCCGTTTCCTCCCACTTTCTTTCTGTAGCAACTCATTTTGTCGTCAAGGTTATGGTGACAGTACATTAGGAGACCTTTCCTGTTTCCTGACGTATTTTACTTGTCACCCCATCTCCTCCTCCTCCCTCCTCAGTTCTCATCATTTGTCTGATTCTTTTGAAGAATGGAAAAACTCGACCGTGTTCCGCCGTGCTTTGGAGTGGTGAACTTTAATTGCGTGCTTATTCCCTGCTGTTGTTTTATCATTATTATTATTTTTTCTTTTATTGCTGTGATCTCTCTCTGCTTGATCATGTTCTAATGGCCGCGGACAGACACAGTCACCGCTCCGGTTAGAAAAACAGGCCATTTGATGTAAGACTCCATATGCCGGAGCGACTGCCTCCGGGGAAGATGTGTGTGTGTGTGTGTGTGTGGTGCTGGTTCTGTTGTGTGTCTCATCTGCATACGGCGCTCCGATCCTCTCAGCCGTCTGGTCTCCCATGCCAGCGGAGGAGGGTGGCACCTTTAAGTACGTTAGCACAGGTACAGGTTATTTTTGTGCATCGCTTTGATTATACACCCATTTGCTCTGTTTCTATGGCAACATTATGCTCCCTCTCGGTTCTCATGTTCATAGCACCCGTCTTTGACAGGTGCAAGTTAGAGTTTAATGCTAATTGCATTTTGTCTGCGTGACGACAAGCCCGTTCCTCCTCCAGCTAATGCAGTCGTGTTCAGGAGGATCAATTTGTGTCGATTTAAAAAAAAAAAAAAAAAAAAACCTTGCCAGTGCCCTGCATGATAGCCTCAGGTTGCATTCAAGCCCCTCGCCGTCTCGTACGTGTCTGCTTGCCTGTATGCGAGTTTTGGCAGCGTAAGTGGGGGTCACATTAGGCGTGTAAGCCGGGGTTGAGTAGCCTCGCTGCCTGCCTGCTGCCTCTTTGATGGGAGAACATCTGTTGGCTGTGATACGAAGCTGGGGAGGATCTCTTTCTCTCTCCTTCTCCTTCGCTCCTTTGCTTGCTCCGTGGTCTCTGTTACGAATTCCCCAGCTGCTTCGCTCTCTCCCATCTTCTGGGGGGAAAAAGAAAAAGAAAAAACAAAAAAAAAACAGCCTGCCTGTCCCCCACCACCTGTTCAGTTTTAATACATAATTTATCTGCTAAAGTAACCACATCTGAGAAACTCAGCCCTCTGTCCATTTCAAGTTTTCTGTCAGCTTTCTGTCTGTTTAATTCAGCCTATTGGCTGAATTAAAGTTTTTAATTTACTGCCTTCAACCTGCAGAAACGTGCACCATCAGGGAAGCAAAACTTAAAAAAAAGAAAAAATTAATTAATTAAAAGAATTATTACACTAATTTACCAGGAGCGAAAATCATCTCTAAATTTGCCCGATCTGTCGACTTGTTTTACTAAGTTTAACATTCATCCGACGACTGCAGCTGCAGATGAAAGGAGCGCACCGTCTTTAAGACGGAGCACAGCCTGAAACTGTCAGCACTCATTACATGTTTGATTACATTTTAAATCAGAAGCCACTATTTTATGTCCGAGCTGCGCAGTTTTTTAGCTGGCTGAGTGGAATGGATGCATGCCTCCGAACAGGTAAACTAACTGGCGGCAGTCAGACAGGCCATAATCATTCTGAACCTGATTGTTACGCAATTACCGTCCTTTGCAAACGTATGGCTGCCTCTTGAACTTTACAGTTTTGTATGTTACAGCCACAAACTAAAGTGCATTTATTTTGTATTTAAATTTGTGACTGAGCATTAATTATATAGACCAGCATATACATGGTGTTGAAATTTTTTTTTTTTTTACTAGTTTATGTATGTAATACTTTTTTTTGTGCTTTTGCCTTACATAATCTCTTGATTTATTCTTGTTTCCTTATTGTGGCTGACATGGGGAAAAAAAAGTAGAGTTTCTCTAAACGTATTTTACTGCTGCTGTGTGATTTCAGTTTTTACTGTTTTGAAATAAGCCTGTCTGCAGCTTGACATGTTTTGTTACCAAGTCCTGTTATGTGGCCTTGCAGACCAATAACCAGTCGTATTGTTATCTCAGTTTGACAGGAACTATGTTGCTACTAAGTCGAGTCTGTACCCAAACCAGTTTCTCAATGTCACAGCCACACCCCGTTTGTTTGTGATCTATTTAATGTATATGCCGTTAATTAACTTATAATTGGATAAAAACCTTGAACACCAGACAAATCGTCTTTCCAAAGTCTCCCCTTCCTTAAACGCTTCATCCTTTTGCTGAAGCTGCTTTATCTGAGCCGCCAGGGTTAATGTGCGACATCACTAACCTCTTCGAACCCCAGAGACGGGCATTTCATGGTCCCAGAGGTAATGGGTTCATGTCTTTTCACTTTAATGGAACAGAACAACTTGGCCATCCCAGCACCTGTCACTCAACTCTAATGTCCAGCCAAGATTGATGAGGCATGTTCTCACAGGAAAGGTGTTCTGTTTGAGGCAGACGTGGACGCTGCAGTGACTTAGCGTTCTGCAACAAAATACAACCCAATCACTGTAAAACGGGCAGTAAATCCAAGTGCTGGGCCATGGTAACTCTCCTTTCAAACAGTGAAGCTGGGGTTTGCCTTTGTGCGCTTTGAGGCTGATTTACCTGAAATCAGCCTCTCATGATATTAGTCACTGGCGGTGAGTCATATTAGTTTGCATTGGTGTTATTAGAGAATAAAGTGTATGAAGCATTTATGACTACTTCAGTGTGCATCATTATTGAAATGACCTCATGGACAGTATTTACTTTTTTGTTTGTTGTAAAAGAAATGCCTTCTATTAAAAAGACAGTATTTTTATTTGTAAATCTTCTACATATATTCCTTTTTCTCCTAAGGTACGTGGCACTTTTTTCTTGGCGTCGGGCTTCAATTTGAACAAAACACTCTAATTCCAGTATTCTGAATGGTCAGTTGTTTGTGCCTTATGGTGTGTGTAACCTTATCGATAATGAGTGTTTATTCTGTAGAAACAGTCCAACCGTCTGCATTGTAATTATTGTGGTTGTGATGAGGCAAAGGGATCTGACTGAAGCAGCTGTCTGTCTTGTTGATCATTCCTCGCCTCTAATTGTTTAGTCGATACAGACAACATCGTTAAGGAACAGGAAATCCGGGGTCGCCCACCTTTCTGCTTCACAAACCTGGAGCACTCATTAACATGACACCGGCGCTGTTTTTTAAATGAGCTCTTAGCATGCCAATCAAATCCTCCCCTTGGCCCGAATAACAAACATAACTTTTTTTAAAATCTTGTATCAATGAGATGTGGAGGGAGCAATGTTCTTGATCTAAAATCTCAGAGAAATGTTCAGGTACCTTTTCTGTAGTTTGTTAAAACTGAGCAGTCTGAAAGCATGGCAGTTGAGGGGCCCACAATTCATAACAGTGGGGCTCTGCCACTACCCTGCATGTATGCGTATATGTCTGCATTAATCAGTAGAGAGATGAGTGTGTAGGATACGTAGTGAGTTTCGAAGACCCCACTGCGTCCGACAGCTTCCCCACCTCAACCCCTAACTCCTGTGTGTGAAAAGTGAATCATTCTCTCTCGAACAGATTCATCAGGGACATAATGAGGCTAAATTGATTAACAAAGGGCACTTTTATGACTAACACCGCCCTATTGATTTCAATTGTCCTCCACAGCTGATTACGTGATGAATTAATAGCAGAGCTACGCAAAAGCCACGCAAGATGATGCACCCAGGGTGTGTTTCCCAATCTTTTAGTTGGTTCACAGGTCCTTCAATTTTCTTTTTCTGTTATACACAAGTGGGTCATTTATTCTGATGGAGTTACTTCCTCCGCTGATGTGTGTTGGAATCAGATGACTCATCTGGGTATTGCTGCCGTCACTGCATTACTTTTGTTGGCACTTGCGAAAGGAAGACCGAGTCTCCAATGAGTTCTTTTTAATATCAAAGAATAATAATCAGTGTTTACCTTAATATAAAATCAGAGTCAATGTTCCTTTTGCGGTTTGTAAAAGATTAACATGTTTTAACGCCAGGAAGTCTGTGGTAGAAGGACCGTTTTTATTCTGCACCTGTGAGATATGGAATTTGATTTCAGTAAAAATAGAAACTGCCCTTCCTGTAAACTTGAAATGCATGGTGTGCCTATAGATGATTCATAGATATTACTTGGGTGATAAAACAGGCATTGATGGCGGAAGACCCATGAGATTTTCAATCCTAAGCATCTTGGGAAAATAGCAGAAAAAAAACATTTCTCCATGGTTTATACTCTATTTCTTGACTTGCCAACACTATTTATGGCATTTGTGGTCTAACCAGTTAAAGTCCAACTTCTTGAGAAATTTCTGGTGTAATTTTAATAAAATGTAATATCCATGCACAAAATTTGGATGGAAAATAAACCCTTCAAATTGCCAAATATGATTCTAGGTAAGTAGGTAATTTCCAAATATATATATATATATATATATATATATATATATATATATATATATATATATATATATATTGAGCCAGCCAGAGGCCACACAAAAATTGTACCAACCCATTCTTGCCACCATTTGTTTTTTTTATATTTGTCTTCTTTGAAAGGGATTGATTTATATTGATACATAGTAACCATATATAACACTTCAATTGGATTTATACTGGCATTTTCTGTCATGCATGCTACATGTAACACCTCACACTCATTACCATGTTGACTCAGTTTTCATTCTCGCCCCTTCCTCTGCCATAATGTGTGTACAGTTATCCAACTGTGTGGATATTAATCCACTTGTGTTCCAATGTGTGAATCTGTTCCGTTACGCCCATATCCCGGTCTTGAGGGACACTTTCTTCATTTCAAGCCATAAATATTTCAATAAATTGAGCCCAAGCCAGTTGGCAGACCTCTTAACTACCTGAAGAAGATCTTTGCTTGCTGTTGAAGAGCCGCACTTCAGCCAGTGGAGTATCTCAAAGTAAAGCTCTGTAAAACTGCTCAACTGCAGGTATATTTTACTTTACGACCATACAAATTGGTATGCAATCTTTAAATCTTTAACTTCTTAGTTGAAGATTGCTTCAATTGAATCCCAACTGTGGATTTTCTGCTTGTGGCGTGCAGTTAGGATTTACTCAGAGCAGCTACAGAAAGATCTCTGATTGGGCAATAAGGGATAGATATTAATGTGAGGGGATGGGGAAACATTTCTCTTAAAAACAAAACATTGACCGCTGTAGAGATGCAGCGAGAGATCCACATGAAATTCTGAAGCCAGGATCCAATAGCTCCATCCTCCGGGATGAAAACTCGCTCCCCCACAGAGCCACAGTGTTTGGAGTGGAGAAGATGGAATGGCTTGCCTTGTTTTTATTCCTTATCGCTGTGAAAAGGTGCAATCATCCAATCCACCAAGCAGTTCCAAGCAAGAGTGATTACCAGGTTTTGAGGGCGTTATCCACAAGTTTTGCTGTGTTGCTCATTACATGGGCTTGTAATCCTTGCAAGTCTTTCCTCTGGGGTTTTAACACATTCTGGAAAACTATGGAAAAGTATTTTCCAGGTCTGAATTTATACCTCCTAACTGCTTTCCTTCTGTGTTCTTGCAGCCATCTCTGGGTCATTACATCTTTCATTCCCTGTTCTTGGTAATTTGTGACTCCATCTTTCTGTTCTTGCCTCCTCCTTTGTCCGTCTCTGTTCTTCCTTCCCTCCTTTTGTTCTTACTGTCTTTTCTCATTACCTTCCCAACTTCAAACCATTTTTTGTCCTTCCTTTCTTCCTTTTGTCTTTTCTCTTTCCCACCTCCCTGTCGCTCCTTTGCCTTATTTTTTTCCCTTTGTTTTTCTTCTCTCTTTTCTCCCTTTTTTCTATCATTCTTTAATCTTGTGCTTTCTTTCCTTCATTTCATCCCTCTTTATAGAAACACCGGTCATAAATTCATTGTTGGTAGCACACGAGAGAGGCCGGAGAGAACAAACAGAACGAAACACATTTGCCGAAGGGGAGACAAAAAAGCCAAGAAACAAAGTCATAATCTCAAGTTGGAAACATCCAAACTCTATCAAACACTTTTATCTTTTATTATGCGATTCTGATTGCCACCATTGAGCATATAAGCAACCTTCTCCCCCATCATCACATTACCCTCCCAGATTAACTTGTCACTCTCTCGGGTGTAAATGTGTTCTTCATTCTACAGTTGCCATGAAGGTCATCCTGGTCTCCATCATTAGGACTTGTTCTCCCTTCAACTCCAGCTTAATTGCCTGTTGGTTAGGCGCATTTAGGTGCATTTCTCCTTCCCCCCTCCCCTTTCTCTCACATCAAGTCTGGCAGCTTGGTGGCTCTCGTCTGCGGCTGCGGTTGCCTCGTCGCGTACCTGCATTCAAGTGGAACAAACAGGACGGTTGGCTGCTCGCGGAAGGTCATCAGCCCCGGGCGCCGCGTGTGCATGAGTTTGCGCTTTTTAAAAAACGACTTGGACTACAGCGTCTCTAATGGTGCATTCAGGCAGGATGCAAAACAAGTTTTTTATCCTTTTGTAATCATTCTAATCACCAGCGTTTTGGCAGCGTTAGACACAACTAATGAATTGAATGCACAGCGCTTTATGCTCTTTCATAAAGGCGCAACAAAGAAAGCAGCAGCAGCAGCTGTGGGGTGTTTGTCTTTCTCTCCCCACAAATGTTTTACTGCAGGCAGAAGAATGCGAACCGGTGAAGCTGTTCGGGACACCTGGGAGCCGGAAAAAAGTTGATGTTTTTGTTTATAGGCCGTCGTCCTGCTTTAAAAGGAGCTTTTTGTCTTCCATTCTTTGAAAAGAACTTTAAAAACAAAAGCAGTAGAAATTAGTTTTTTTTTTATTATTATTATTTATAAACTAATAATTTCTCGCCCCCTTGAGACCGACACACCCTTGCAGTCGGACATCATGTCCTTCCCGGATTTCCAACACTTGCTACCGCTGTAAAAGTGTTGCAGTGATGGCCACCGGGCTAATGAACGGTGACACCTAATCTTTGTCATCCCTAATTGGTGCTGCAGGTTTGATTAAAAGCCGAGTCATGTCAGCTCCCTCAGAATGTGGGAAGCATGTTTATTACGGGACGCGGTGGATTGCAGGGTTTGTCGGCGTGCCAGTAATGTGTGCATTCGGCCGCATATGTTTGCTATGCTAATATTGCACACACCTGCCTGGTGCTCAGGCAAAAATCCTGCTTGATCTTGGGCTTTGTGAAGCGTGGCTGCGTTTTTGCTCTTCATTAACCTTGCTTGCCCTCAATCCCTGAAATTTCAGCTTGTTTATTTTCTGTCAACCTTCTTTTCTCCTTTTTTTTTAATTTCTGCTTCTTTTTTCCATTTTTAAGCGTTTTTTTTTTTTCGGATGAACTCAAGTTCTGTTATATAAATTTCCTCATTCTGACATTGAAGGTTGAGAGAGAGATGTCTTTGTAGGGTTAAAATCAGTTTTTCCTACAAATCCTGCTCAATTATCTGCATATAAACACAAATTAGCAGTCAGATGCAAATTAAGAAAAATAAACGTTGTAGTTCTTGGCAGATGGGGGAAAAAGAACGCAGCTAATCAAATGACCAACCAGATATTCCTGAGCTTTTTTTCTTCTTCTTCTTCTTCATCTGACCTTTTTAAAAATAAAACCCTTCCTAAATTGCCGGCAGATAAACAGCACTGAGTTCTGCTGCTGCAGCCCCTCAGAAAGTTTAAGCCCAAAGCGCCACTGCATTTCTCGACTTTAGAACTTCCTGCTTTGGTGCACCCCATCGTCCAAAGATTCCTCCACGGGGAGTTTATTAGTTTCCTTTCATCCTCGCCATCTTGTGCTTGAATACGTGCTTAACACCATTGCTCTATTGAAGTTGTACACAAACACGTAACATTCTGTGTTAATAACCACCCACTCAGTGCACTGCACCCCTTGCACTCTGCGAACACACTCACGCACACACCTACTGATGTCCATGCTTTTTGATTTGTGGCCCAAAGCAAAGCTGTTCTCCCTAATGAGCCGCCTGCCCTCTGTTTTTCCACGGGAGGTGAGGGAGAACTAACCTTGATGCAGCATAGAAGGGATCCAACCTGCTTACACACACACAAACTTGAACTGCTGTGCTTGTGAAAGAAACTCTGTGGCTGTATCTTTTATCCGGCTTGTGACATTATCACCAAGTTGATGATGCTGAAGCTAACCTCATCATAACGTCTAGATGTACCATGTCTGCCCTGAAGTCGAGGGAGATATTTATTCGTATTTGCATCACAAAGCATTTTCAGGTTTATTGAGTGAACTGTAAGTCAAATTTTGGAATAACTGAGCTGTAACTTTTTTTTTTCCCCTCTGTGTTCTTAGATCTGGGCCAACTACGTGGAGAAACCCGTGGAGGAGGTTGTGCACGTCTCTGAGGAGAAGGAACGCGTGGCCAACTACAGACCCGTATATGTGACTGAAATCAGCGACACCCTGCACTTCTACGCCCAGGATGTGGAGACGGGTACAGACACTTTCTCCGTTTTAATACGTTTAATATGCATTTCCACGTCCTGTCGCACTGCAAGCACAAACTTTGCTTGCTGTTAGCCAGTAAAGTCAAAATAAGTAGTGGATAAGGAAAGGAAAAATACTAGTAAAAGTAAAGACTAGTATAACATTTAAGTTTTTTCTTCCTAATAAATAATATTTCTTACTCCTCTTCAGTGCCGCAGTTATTCACTACTTTGACTTGTCGTATAAACTACATTACATTTTCTGGTTGTAACAAGACAAAATGTGAAAGGTTAGAAATACTTTTTTGAAGAACTATACTGTTACAATGTGGCTCAAAAATTATAAAATAGAGGAAGCACCAGGAGGCTGACTGATTTTAATTATGTAAAATATTCATTTGTACACTTTAGCTTATCTTCTTACTGCAGCGGCTGCTTGCATTGAAACAATCAGTGTCTCTGTAGAAAAGTGAAGACCAGGGTTCTTTAACTTTCTGCTCTGCTTTCTTTACCTCCACACTGATTTCATTAACGAGAATTAATTCTGCCGCAAAGACATTGACTGCATCTGTTACCTCCAACATTTCTCTCACTAGTGGAGACCCAATAACTGAACCTCCCTCTTGTTTCTACTAATAAATGGTCGCCGTAATGAAGAGCGATGGCAGCAGGCGCTAACAATTGGGGTCCAACTTGATTCCACGCATTTAATCTTCCAGAAGTTGTTCAACTCAATGAGCACTTGAAAACCTACTTGGTGCAAAAATCACTTAATTTTCCACCAGGGTATTTGAACCGTAATCCTCATTGGGACTGATATCATGTGCAGAAATAGAAAAAGGGTATTGTCACACTATTTTTGAATGAGTCTCCGCAGTAAATGTCAAATTTTATTCTATTTGGAAAAAGAAGAAAATTCCGAACTATTACGATTTTGGAATCAATAAAAATAGCACAAAACTGTATCTCGGAGTATATCGCCTCACGTTTTGAGCTCTGGGAAGTGACGATTATTACACCATGACGCGTCCGCTTTGCTTTTAGTAGCTTGAAAAAGAAAATCACAGAAGAAATCAAGAAAACCGGTTTTCTTTCACATTAATTGCCAATTTGTTGTGCATGCGTTCATGCTGCTTTGAATGCCTGAAACTTTGATCAAGAGTATCTAAAGGCAGGCCAAGCTTATGTTTTGGTACAGTTTGATTTTTTTCATTTTTTTGTGAGTGTTCCAAGAGTCGTTAAATAACAGCATAATTATCCTTGCAGGCAAAACCAGAAGCATTTAGAGAGTTTGCTGTAGCAAAAAAAGGACTAATTAGCTTCTTTTGATTCAAGATGTGTGTGTTCTAAGTTAGTTTGTGCTCAGTTTCACATGTAATAAGACGATTCAATAAAAACTACTTTCAGCACATTGATTTTTTATTTTTCTTTGCAGAATGGAACAGATCTGAACTGTTCATATGAATTGTCTCCATCTGCCAGATCATGGGAGCTGCCCAGCCTTCCTGTCACTCCTGCCCCCTCATCTGTCTCCAATAGATGTAGACGTTCAAAGGCCATGAAATCGACTTTACCCATCTTTTTTTTTCTTTTTCTTGTCATTTGCCTCCCCAACATAATTAATAAATTTACCTTCAATTAACAAGATTTTAATTCAAAGCATACAGCTCACAGGATCTAATTTGTTCATAAAGAAGCATATATATAAACCTTTCAGTTTGCAGTTCTCTCTAGGTTTCATCTCTACGCCCTAAAATCTCCAGTGCTCCTTGAAATATGTGGAAATATAACATTATTCCTTCTCTTGCCGTGAGCTATAAATTCAAATCAAAACCGTAGCGCCGCCTCCGGCTACGGTGCTGCTGCCTCAGTCAGTCGGGATTGATGCTCTGATTTTTGTCTGGGCTTTCATGGTTCAGCGTTGCAGCGAAGGGCCAGAAATTTGACTTTACAAGTCTAAACCCTGAAGTTTAGGTTAATGCCACTAGCGGCACTTGTGGCCGTTAGGAGAAATAAGCACTGAATAGCTCGTCGTCTTGTTTTTCAAGTTCTCTATATATCTAGGACATTAAGGAAGAGCAGGAAACAGAGTGTATACAATGTTTCCCGCCATGTAAAATTGTACACAAACAGCATTTTTTTTCCCATATTGCTGCTCTCAGTGCATTTTGACAGGAGAGCTATGAGTTATTCAATCTTTTCTCATAAAAAGCCTTTATTTTAGATGATCCAGCAGTGCTGGCGGCTTCTTATATATTTATTTTTTTTCATTTAATTGGCTTGTGTTCTTCCAACAAGCAGCTTATTGGGTGCTTTCATAAAAACGAAAAAAAAAATGTTGTTCTCAGCAAGGGAGTAAAACCTGACTGGTCCACGGCCCCTCTGCTTCCCTCTCCTGTTGGGTTGCTTGCCCCCACCCCACCCCTCTCCTCCTCCGTCTCCTCCACTTTCTCCTCCTCCTCTCCTGCCTCACGGTTCCTTTCATTTCTGCAGGTGCGCACTCAGAGCTGCATTAAGTCATCTGGGCTTCTTGAGCTGAACATCAAAGTGTTAGAGGCTGTAAAATCACATGAGCTGAGTGCTTTAAAATATCATTACATGCCCCCACCCCTCACCCCACAACATTTCTTAGTGAGCAAGTTTACACACACAGATCCAGTGTGAAGCAGAATACTTTAGTGTTTACAGCAGATGACAATGGGCCATCTTAAAAGGAAATACACAAGTGGCTTCCTCATGCGCGCCCATGTCATTTCGAATGGCTTCATTTGACTCTGTATAGCGAAACTCCAACCACGTGTAAAATATTTTGGTTGTATCATATTAACCAGAGGCCAGTCATTCATACATTTATTTTTGCAATTGTTTTAGTACATTAATGCAATGCTATCCTCAAGACTTTGAATCAAATTTTACCTGATTTTACATCCACCTAGGCCTGTCGCGATAAACGATAAATCAATTAATCAGACAATTATCGGCTTTATCGTCTCTTCCGGCCTTTTTTCTTTCTGTTGATGACACTGAATGAAAAAAGGCTCCGGTGCTCTCTACTGACCCTCCCTTCCTCATTTCCTTAGTCTAATGTCCAGCGCACACTACACAAGTTGTCGGCCCATTTCCAAACCCTGAGCGACCACACATTAGCCGACAGAAATCCTAGGTATAACGGTTCGATCGGATTCGTCGTGCCGTGTGGTGTCCAGCCACATGGGCACAAAATAACGGCTGCAAGTCCAGTTAACTAATTTTAAAATGAGGCATTAATCAGTGCTTTACTAGAATCTACCTGTGATGCATGTGGCTAGAGTCACATGCATCACAGTCCTGACTGAATGAAAATAATTATAACCTATTTATGTTACGTTAACGAAGAACAGCTGAAAACCTACCGGGTTTATCAACTACGGTAGCAATTTGGCTCCAACTCTTCCCCTTGTCATTTCTATATTCTTTGCACGAAATGTTAAATAAATATTAATGTTGTTTCCACATATCATCTCCGATGTCCACTGGACTTCGGGTTGCGCTGTTTCAGCTGTTCGGGATTCCCCTCGTAATTTCCCCTCAGAGCACGGAGGAGAATCCGCGCTTTCTGATTGGCTACCTGTCACATTCAGTATTAACCAATCGGGGAAAACCCCTGATTTAGATCGGAGTGGCTACCACGTTCTACCGTAACCCACCACACACTGCAGGGTGATCGGTTAGATGGCCAACGATCTAAGATTGTCATAAGGGGAAAATAGGGGCAAAAAATGGTGTAGTGTGAACTATTGCATTAGGAAGTCGGATGTGCCTTTTTTCTCTATTTAAATCTAGGGATTACTGAAGGGCAATACAGACTTCATAATCTGGACTCATTCGGTTGAATGCAGTATTTATTTCCACTTTGGCTTTATGTTGGTTAGTTTTTATTCAAGTACGTTTTTTGTTAATGGAGACTGAGTATCTGTTTTATTTTTATTTTTGGTTGTTTTGTTTATTTAGTTTATCAGTTCCAGTGTTACGTGTTATTTTGAAAATAAATATCAGGAAATCGCATGTGTTATTAGTCATTTCCATTAAATCAGTGTCAAAAGGTCTTGAAACAATATCGTTTATCGCAATAATTTCTTTAGACAATTAATCGTCCAGCAAAATTTGTTATCGTGACAGTCCTACATCCACCCTTCATTTTCTTCCAGTCTCCTTCAGTTTGATTCCTATAAATAAACAATTTCACAACCTTTTATAAAAGTGTTTATTTACATATACACTTTTTAACATAACTAAGCTAAAAATGTTCTGTATTAAAAAAAAATTTCCTTAAGATTTTAGCTTGTTTACATTTTCATTAACTGTGGTTATGATTGATCTGACAGATTTTTACATCCTGATCAAACCAAATCAACTGAGGGACCCACTGCTGTTCGATCTTCATACTCCCAAAAGCCTTTTGTATTTTTTTAAGAATATATAGTTATTACTTTATTATAGAAGATTGCCGTAAATCGTTGATTGTTAAAGCATTTACACAATGTGCAATTTCAGGCACGGCTGGTGGCTAAAAGCTCATTTTGGTACCTGATAGTTAAGTATGTGTAAAAAAAAAAACAAAAAAAAAAACACTTAAAGTACAGAATAGGAAATGCACCACTTTAGAAATTTGCAGCAAGTTTTTGATTTAAGTTTTTGTTAATGTTTGACCTGCCTGCTGTGATTTGTAGCCACCTTGGCTATATTTATGTAATTTGTCATTCAAGAGAGAGAAAGAGATCAAATCTTCCAGGAATTAGACTGATGCAAAGAAAAATTATGTATTTGTTAGAATTCGAATATACTTCTCACGGGAAGAGAATACAATAAAATGAATTGAGAATGATTCAGAAGAGCAAGGAAGTGTAAACAAAAAGGGAACAAAAAATTCCTTAAAATTTATAGCTGGTTAACATATCTATGGCTTCGCAGTGCGCAAGTAAAAATGAGTAACGCAGCAAAAAAAAAGCCAGAGAAACATCAATTTCAGCTGGTTGTACACTTGTTTAAGTAGAACAGAGAAGATGAGGAAGGAGAAAAAGGAACATCGCCATAAATATTTAGAGCCAGTTTCCAAACCATTAACCCTGAGGGACTTGTGTCTATGTAATAAAGTTGGGTGTATTTATTTATTTATTGTGGTCTGTAGAGATGAGTGGCTGCTGAAAAGCCTTCACAGCTTTCTAGATGTTAAAGTTCATGCATCGGTCTCTAAAGTAGTTTATTTTTCTGAGCTATTAAAATGCAGTCAGAACCCCAGCAGCTTGCAGCGTCATTTTCCCTCATGGGTCCTGTATCTGCTACAGGTTTGACCCTTTTCCCCATTTTAATCATTTGCATTTAATCACAACCCCCCACAAAACAATTTCACATGTGAATATTTTTACACTTGTTTGGTAACTGATTGTTTCCACATTAGGAATAGATTTTCCCAGAAGATTTAGGAAATTGATCTGTAATCCTGTTTATTTTGGGATTTCATCTTGTTAAGCAGTCATTTATCGTTTTCTAACCCCCCTCTACCGCACTCCTCAGCCCACCCCCTTTGCTTCAGTGGTGCCGTTTCTGATCCCCCCGTTTTCCTTCTGTGTGCCATTTCCTCTCTGGAGGCTATATGTAATTACTGTCAGAAGGGAGCCGGCACAGATCTGTGCAACCTTGGACACTCTGAGACAAAAGGCCACTCCAGACACATGAAGGGAGACGACTCTGAACTATGTAGAGCTGGTAGTATATTACTCTGCTGGAAGCAGGCTTGGTAAAAAAAAAAAAAAAAAAAAAAACAATCCAAATGCAGGTTTGGAGTCTTTCTGGGTAGAAACCAGAATTGCAGCAGCTAGAATATACACTTCAGGGATGTCGTATTAAGCTCTAGTTTCCTATGGGATACGGACTATACACTTATTTCACTGCAGACAAGACTCCGCTCTGTTTGACGAAGTAATGGGTCAAGGAGGTAAAGCCGAATGTCCCTCACTTCGGTGACACTGCTGGGGTAATTCTTGGGGATCTCAAGGCTTTCCCAGATGAGAAGGGATATGTAGTCTCTCTGGTGAGATCAGGGTTCACTCTGGGTTGTCTTTCAGCAGGATGTATCCTGAAAACTTTCAAGCATCCTAGAAACTTTTCAGATCAGATCGATCAGATATGGGGTCACAATCCACATTTCAGTACTGTAGGACATAATTTTCCTAGCCAGCTCCTTGTCCTTAATAACGCCACATGCAAACAAGAGCAAAAGATGCTTTAACTCCTCTGCTCGAAGCAGAGACATATTGTTGACCCACAGGAAGCAGTCCGGTTAACAAAAATAGCCTCAGACTTGGAAGAGGGGACCTTTCATCCTGGTCACTTTGGACCGGACTCGCTTTCATTTTCTAAGGAAGGAAGATGCTCCTTCCTTATGCTTCTAACACGTCTTGTTATATATATTTTTTTATCCAGCAGTACTTCAACATAATGAAGATTTATTTTCTGTGTTAACTGTACAGTAATTACTTATTAGTGGATTAATGTTGGGTGGAAAATTAATTTCGTCAGACTCAAAACGGACCAAAGTTTTGCGACTCTCCACCGTGCTGCTTTTACGATTTATCCTTAATCTTTCGGAGTGACTGGATGTTCGGAGTGTACAATGACCATCTCCCACTTGTTTCTGCACACTGCTGCTCATCTGGCTGTAAAAGGACAAAATGTTTTTTCCTTTTTTTTTTTGGCTTTCAAGAAAGGCAAATTTATCTTAGAAAATGGTTCAAATTAAATGATGTAGAGCACCACAGTGCTGTTTTAAATATTGTTTTACCAACCAGTTTGTTCAATGTTAAGTGGTTCTATAAATAGTCCAAACTAGGTAAGAGCGATTGCAAGCTAAATATTAGACGCCACGTTTTCCCGTCAATCTGTTTTCCAGGAGTAAATTGGGATCTTATTTCAATTTTCATGCCTGGCTCATGATCTGAGTAAATGCTAAAGTTGAGGTGACTAAAACCGGCCTGTTGAGGCCGGCTCCTAAAATAGTCTCCGTCCAGCAGAGTTGAGACTCGGTAATATATCATTAAAAGTATAAGCTCTTTGAGTGACAGGTGAGTGCTGACATGCGGTGTCCTTTCAGAGGCATCGCTACACATCACTTCTTGATTCAGAGGTTTTGAGCCAAACTTTGAGCTCTGGGATTCCAGAATACCAGACTCTGATTAATTTGTGGTATGTGGTGCCGACTCAGCACCAATATACTTTTTAATTTTTTCTTAATCAGCTGTGCTCATGTGGTGATTATATTTCTGGGCAGCGTTCCTTTAGGTTGCTCACTGATTTTTTTTTTTTTACCCACCACACACACATACACTCACCCCACCTGCTCCGGACTTCACGTTGTTGTCACCTCCATGGTCCTGAATTGCTGGGCCTGACCCTGACCAGCAAACAGAAACACACACGCACACACTCACACACACTTCTCGCTCACACCAAACCTCAGCTGCAGTGCGGCTGGCTGAACATGCTGTCTAGAGCTTGTTCCCTGGCACCAATACAGACTCGTAATGAGTGGAGTCGTTCCCCTTCCAACCAGGTGCCACTCCGTCCACATTATTCACACTTCTACCTTTTACACACAGCAGCTGTTCTTCACCTAATGATGCTGGACCCAGCCACTGATAGAGCAGCACGGCCAGATTGCAGCTCCCTTTCTAGTAGCCTGAAATTTCTAGTTTTTCTTTGACTTTTTAATTTGTTTTATGTGGTCTCGATGTTAATAATACTTGTCCTCGCACCTTACTTGTGGTGTTTAACAAATACTACCTTCAAATTAGTACTGCATTTTATCTTGATAAAGATGAATTCCCCTCTAATTGGACGCCATGTCAAGGGAGCAAAGTGATTATTACTTTGTAGCAGAAAGCTTAATAAAAGGAGATGGATTAATAGTTAGAAAAGGTTTACATAAAGCTGCATAAATTCCTGCCTTTTTCCTTTCGTTTTTTTTTTAAAGCAATTAATAAAAATTGTTTTGGTTCACATATTTCTATTACAGTGGGCATCAAGCCAGAGGTAGAGATCATTTGTCTTACGTTGTAAGCCTTTTAGAAAGGTCTTGTCTATTTTTTTCCTTCTTTTTTTTTTTTTGTAAATTGTAAGAGTTGAATAGTCTAATTACGCCAATATAATAAAGGAACCAATTGTACAGTGGAAAAATGAACTCCTCTTTCTGGCTAAAGACAAAAGGAGTGATAGAAAAGCCTAAATGTGACTATTGTTGTAATGATTACGGTGAACAGTTTAGTGGTCGCATCAAATTAAAGGAGAATGGTTTTAATTGCAATACTGTTATCGTAGGGTGTATGTAATTACGTCCATGCTAAAGCTGTTGAACCATATTAATTTAAATTTTACATTGGATGTAATTAGAATTAATGCCATGAAAAAAGAATCAAGTGCTCTGTTTCAGTACCTTAGCAGGCTGACAAAACGGATGAGAACTGCTAAGTAGAAGTCTTTACGTTGAGTCCATCGGTCCGTTCTCCTCTTAGAGTCCTATGTTTGTTAAATTGGGTTTTAAACTTTATAGGTCTCACTTAATCGAATACCTACTAAATAAAGCAGCCAAGCTGGTACATGTATTTACTCATGGCATTTGACGCTACATATTTGATGTTAGTTTTTGTGAAAAAGAAAAACTTTCTTCACTTCAGAGTCTTCAGAGTTCAGTGCTACAAGTTTGGAGTAAAAACCCATATACTTGGGCTTTTTCCCCCCAATCTGTTTTGCCTTCTGTTTGTTCATTCTGCCACGCAGGCCTGTTGGAGGAGTACTGCAGATGAAAGTTCTCGTCTCTCTAGTGCGATGGTTACTCGGACAGGCATGTTTAATCAGCTCTGATTGGAAAATTGTGCTTCATTCAGACAGGAAGTTCTTGTGTTTGTGTGGTCTGCGCTTGGGTGAATTTCTTATTATCCCTTCTGCAAAACTGCCTGCCTGTCTACTGTGATAAGGATATGCACTGCAAAACCAGTCCGAACCTCTAGAAAGACAGAACAAGCTGCTCTTTGGGTTACAGTCAGAATGTGACTTCCTGTGATGGTTCAGAGTTGGACAACCCCATAAAATGTCACATTTATCCAGATACATTTCTAACCTGCTCAGCTGAGAGAGAGCTCAAGCTTCTGTTTGTCTATACTCTAGTGTTTGATCTCTCTCTTTGCAAGGTTGAGTAAAACTCCAGAGAAATATGGGCTTTACATTTCTGTTTATTCCTCATGGGGTCTTGAAGTAGAAGATTCCATAACACATCCTTTCAATTCAAAGAGGAGTTCTGGTGGTTCACAGACCGCACTGTTCCTGATGAGTCTTTCAGTGCTTCAGATTTTTTCTGTACTTTTCCCTCCATTGACGCAGTCCTGTCTCTAAGACAATCCCTTTAACTTTATCGCTTTGTTTCTGCTCTGACATCCACAATCAACAACAAGACCTTATATACAGATGGTGCATGCCTTAGTAAGTCAACTTTCTGATCTCCAGCTTTAGAAACATTTGCAGGATGATCAGTGCAAACTAAGCAAAAAATGAAGACCTGTAAATACTCTCCGGGTGCAATGTGAGTGAAAGCTGCAGCAGACTTGACGGCTGACGCTGCCGTTCTTCTTCCCTAGATTTCTCTTGATGTAGAGGACATGGTGGTTAGAGGTCAGACTCTTCCTGGATGATCTCTCCTCTCTCAAGGCGTCTGTAGATAAATCAGATACGCAAGTTAGCTTCTAAAAGGTCAGCTCAGCTGTCGGTCTGAGCCGGGGTGCTTTTGATTTCAGGTGGAAAATGAGCGTTGCCCATTCTTCGCCGCTCCAGCAAGCTTGATTCACACTAATGTCAGCATTTGGAAGCATTACCTAAATTGAAATGACTGAGTGGCATTTTTCACAGCATTGTGCCTCTTTTTAGGTTCAAAAAGGGGTTCTCTTCAAAATTGGCCAAATGTGTGCACATTTGAACTGATTTGGAGAATACAAACCTATCCCATTGGTATTTTTGGACCTTTAAATAAGTCAGTTGGACAATTAAATCAGAGCTTCAGCCAGTTAGCCTTTACAGGTGGCAGAAAAAGAAGGTGGAGAGACTGAAACAAGAGACCCACTAGGTGCCTTCTTTGTTTACATTGTTCAGTGACAGAAGCAGTAATTTGCTGTAAAAGACTCCAGACTGTTGGCAAGAAATGAACGGAGGAGGGTAATTGGTGGTAGTGGGGGGTTTCAGATGAGGTGAAATCTCATATCCCGCTCTAGAGGGAGTGAAGCTGTATGTGTCGAGCATTAGGATCATTTGGTTTTGTTATGGTGACATGAAGTTACAGTTCATAAAACATCAGTCGGTAAGGAGAGAGGGCGAATTTTCTCATATCTTGGCGCTCTACTCGGCATTCTCCAGCTGAGTGCTGGTTCTGCTTTGACTAACCTTTGCGGATATAACTCTCAACTGTGTTTCTTGTTTGGCAGACCTCAAGCAGTTGTGTGTTCTGGGTGTGATTGAGCTGTTAAATGATGGACAATCTATTCATTTAGAGTAACAGCAGTCAGTCCTCCAGGGTCTCTTTTTAGAGCAACAACTCTGTCACTTTTTCCTCAGGTATTTCCTAATAAATGACACTGCCTTACAGAAATATTCTCATACCCATGGTACTTTTGACTATTTTGTCACTTTACAGCCACAAACTTCAATGTATTTTTTGAATTTTTATCTTATAGACCTGTTTTCTAGTTAGATGAGAACAAAATTTACTCCATTCCAAATGTACAAATCTGTTGTGGAAAACAAACACTATACACATCATCCCTATGGAACGTTGTTGTGGTGGTATCGAGCTTTGATACGGTTTTCTTCATTAGGGAGTTGCAGTTGATGGGAAGATTGACGGCGCTAAATTCAGGGCAGTGGTTGTAGAGACTTGTTAGGGATTGTTAAACACTGGAGGTTCACCTTGAGTCGAGACCGGGCGGCCACCCTAAAGATAGACCAATATCTTCAGAGCCATACTATAGGCCCCAGCTACAAGACTTTGGCTGTCCTGGAAGTTACTGTTCATTAATGCTTTCCATTCAATCTGAATGAATTTGAGTTATTTTGCATAAAAGAATGGGCAAAGCTATCCTGATGATCCTGGCATCCTTTATCGGCTGGTAATAAAATATCAATAAACACTGAATTCTGTGATTTTTGACATTATAAAAAATGCATTAGTTTTCTGATTTGTTTCCTGATCCCCTTAAATGCCTACTTCCAAAGACAGGTTTTGTTTTTCCCAGATCGACAGCAATTAGGCTCATAATTTGCTGTACATGTTGAAATTTTGAGATTGGACTGCTTTTACAAGCAATCACTGCTCTCTCTGCCTCAGCCTGTGCGTCTGTCATACTGCGATTATTTATCCTTCTGAGTTTTAATGGCTTTTGTAAACAGCTTAATAGAATTCACCAGAGCCTTGGGATGGCTGCTGAAAGGGCACTTGAGCCACTGTTTTCATTGGCTTTTTGTCTTCCCACCCCTTAGTCTCCGCTTCCACACCGCGTCGCGCAAGATAATCGAATACGATCACCAGCAAACTGTAAAACCGTCACCACCGCTCTCCTCCCTGTCTTCTCTCTCTCTCTTGCGTTCTCTATTATTTCTGTTCTTTTAAAGCCTAATCGGTCCTTCACTTTGCGCTCGGCATTCAGAAAGTAATTATATATGATTTACAAACAGCTGCAGCCATTATCATGTATAAACAAATTACAGAATGGGGGAGAGTTGGGGGGGAGACAGAAGGATAAAGAGATGAGGATAAAAAGAATTTGGCGAGCATCAGGCACAGTCATTGGTTTGGCTGCTTTTTGGATCGTCGCTTTGGCTCTTGCTTCAACACAAAATGAGCACTAACGTTTGACACGGTTTACCCCTTCTGCAAGCAGATATTTGGTTGTCCTGCTGCCAGCGTTGAATAGGATTCAGCCTCTGTAATACAGCGTGTTCTTGCTGTACTTCCTACTTCCTAACTGTTGCTTTTTCTGGATTTAACAGAGGCTCTGTTCTTACAAAAAAGTTGGCTCGAGTCATTTCAGTTTGGTTCGTTGTGCTGCTGTTCTCTCCTGCAGCATGTGACGTTTGTTGGTTTTTGTTCCAGTAATGTGCAGCTAGATTGCCTGGTTCTCCTGCTTTTCTATCTGTTTGACATGCATTTTCACTTGAACCCCAAGCTTGAGAACTTTGGCAAATTTATTTCACGTCATTGTCTAGGATTTATAAAGATCGGTAAACCCTGACCAGTGGTAATACTTAAAAGGGTAAGCTACAAAATACTAAAAATATAGAAAAAAAAAAAAAGAAATTTTCAGTTTGACAGCCACCTTTATCAGGATTATTTTACAAACCATCATATTTTATGTAAGAAGTGAAATTCACATGAACCTGAGGGATTGAACAATCAACCTGGCTGTGAATATTCATGTGTGTGATGCAAGAATGGCTCCAGCCAGTTTGCCTCTTCTTGCATTCATACCCAGCACTTAGTTTCATCCTGACCTATTTTCATTTTATCCTCATGTTCTTAACCATACCATAGGACTTTTTATCTGCACTTTAATAACTTGGAGGTTCATTAAAAGAAAAAAAAAAGCTCTAATCTCCCATATTTAACTTTAGTCCAGTTTCGATTTAGGACATAAATCACAAATTTTATAACAAAGCTTTTTTGGCAATAAATCCTATTAGTTCTGTTTATTTCCCTTAAATGGTGATTACCGACTGCTTAATAATTATTACCCCTGTGGGAGCAAACATTGTCATCACATTTTGGTCCTGAAAACTTGAGATGAAGAATTTTAAGTGGTTGCAGAATTTTTTCATTTCTATGTCGATATCTGTCTGCTTTGAGATTGCCTCCAATCACAGCTGCTTCTAAAATTAGAAGGTTCATATTCAGTCTCGTCTTGCATGCATAAAAACAGCCTGTAGTGCAATTTCTATCAATCTCCAAAAGAACATGGCAAGTTTATTTATACCATGAGAATCTAAAACATGTTTATGTCTCAGGTATTCAATGCTTATATGTTAGAAGACGTTGAAGAAAAACTACCAGTTTTTATTTGTCTGCATTCGTCAGCTACCAGCTCCACAGCGGCTGTGCAGGGAGATATTTGGACACCTCTGCTCTCGCTATGCAAAATCAACCCGAGCCCCCGGTTTTCTCCTCCCACTTCCCTTCTCACTAAATCCCTTTGCTTTCCTTCCTTTTTTTTCCTCCTCCAAGTTTGACATGCAAATGAATGTCTCCTGAGCTATTGGTTGGCAGCTGTCTGCCTGTCTCAGCATAGATAACTGTGGGAAAACAGCATCATTATTCATATTTTCTTGTTCTCCAGCAGCATAAATAATATTAGGTGCTAATGACAAGCAGGAGCGGCTGTACAGAAATAGAAAGGTGTCTGCCTGCAAGCTGTTTGTTTGGTAGTAACATGCATCATCAGCAGAACTACCCCGGCTGCGTTTATTTAATGGTTCTGCAAAAAAAATAAAAAATGCTCCTTGCTGTTAACATGTAGAGTGTTGGAAATGAAGCTTCTTTTAATTTTAATGCCTCGAGTGAGGCGCTGACATAAACAGAACATCGGTCCTGCTTGGGTTTGCTATCGTCCAAATGTCTGAATAAAGAAGATCAGTCGCACATTAAATTAGCCTTCCTGCCTGCAGACCCCTCCCCCCTCCAGGTGGCCGATTTGTGAAAATGTCCTCTCAATATATCGCCATGGAAATTCCTATTTGCCACTTTAATAAACTAGCTGCTGTAATTGCATCCATACACTTCAACACCGCTCCACACCAAAACACACGGCCAATGGCAAACACTTGCCAACAGGGATGAACAAGCGAGGATTACTCAAAACAGCTGAAAAGTAGCCCTCGTCAAGACGCACGTCCTCTGCGTTCACAATCGGCGTCCCAATTTGCGCTGATGGTTGCAAATCAGGCGGCCACTTACCACAGTCATTGGTTCCCCATGAAGCTGTGGCTTACTGTCTGATTCCTCCGTCTCCCTGCGTATCGACAGCCACGTTCTCACCTTGAATCCACTATAATGGGTCTGCGGCTCATGATATAATGGCTTGATGGGCCATAAAGGCCCACTGTGAGAGCTGGCTTAACTCAAAGCTCTACTTCACCACCAGGGTCAAACCAGAATAAGCTGCATAGTGTTAATGGGCTTAGCAGCTACAAAAGCTACTAAGTATTTCTTTTTAGTAATTTTGGCGTCAGTATCTAGATCTAAGATTGCTTTTGACCTGGTTGTTCTTGTGTTATGCTGTAACAGCTGAATTATCTTTAAATGGGAAAAAAAATAAAAACTAAAATCTCCCATCTCTCTCTTCTTGCAGCAGCGTGATATAACAAATGCACACCAAATTATTTAAATTGTTTCAACTTTGCTGCGTTGTTCTCTGGACAGCTGTGTCGGAACAGCTTTATAGCACACACTTAGGGTGAAATAAAAAGTAATTCAGATTCTTTTCTTCTCAAAAATAAAAGCCAAGTATTTACCTTCTTTAGCAATAACACTCCATGCATAGCCTTCCTGTACCGTCAATTTATATTGTTTGAGGGTCATAGAGAAACGATCAATCTGCATCAAAGATGAATCTAGAATAGATATGAGAAACGGTAATGCTGTGACACTGTAATTTAGCTTCCACTCATCTCTGCTTCCATCAGGAGGCCAGTTGGAGAATCTGATGGAAACCATGAGAGCGGAGATCGCTGCCCATCCTCCCGTTGAAGGGTCTTACTCGGCGCGGAGAGGGGACTACTGCCTAGCCAAGTTCGCCGACGGTGAATGGTATGTGTGCATTTCTGTCTTCGAAAACTTTGCAAACTTTTAACCTCGCTCCCTGCGACCTTAGTCATCATTCTTACTGAAGGCGTCAGACGCACACAAAGCCGAATGTCTGCCATTTCAAAATGCTGAAGTAAGTGAGATCCACGCCATTTTAAGTTGGATCAGATGTGAAGGTGTCCTGATGGGGAACCGATTTGTCCTAGCAAAGTCTGCTCCTTATAACCACGCATTTGACCTTTTTCCTCCCTTAAATTTGAGTGGTGGGATTACTGTGGATCGCAGTGTTCCAGCACACTTCTGAACAGAGGACTTTTTTAATCAGTTTGACATCTAACAGGGAGATACTTGTGCTGGGAGTGTGTTTTCGGTGGTGTCAGGAAAACATCCACATAAATAGCCGGAGTTAAAATTTCCCTGTAAAGCACCACTTCTAACCAAAGGGATTATTTATTTATATCCATTTTTTTCCCCTTTGTTGATTGAGCAACCTTATATTCCAAGGATTTTGCTTTCAGCATGTGGCCCATCTACAGCAGTCACCTACAGTGTTTTGATTAGCTCTTACAAAGCAGCGGTTTCCAAGCAGTAACATACAAAAATCTCTTCTCCGAGTCTCTTTGAGTGCTTAAAGTTCACAGATGGTCATGGGAGACGGATAGAAGTCAAGAAGGTGAGGGTGGGGAAAGAAAGATCATGCTACTAATTAAAAACCAAATGTTCATCCAACAACAGGTGTTGCCCTCCATCTTACTGTTCCGCTTTTAGGGCAAAACACAAGTTAATCTACTTCACATGTCAACACAGAGTGTGTATCTCCACATCGGGAGGAGAGGGGGGGACATCTGCCATTTTAACGGCGGGAAAAATATCTTGATTTTTGTCTTTCTGGCAGCCCTTTATTATTCAGCAAGCTAATTATGTCTGCATTGTTCTTTCTTTGTATCAGAGAACTGTGCGGTTCATTCTCCATGGAGCCTTGTTTCTTTAGGGGAGTAATTAAAAATTTGTTACCATGCAAGTCCTCCCAGAAACACGAACAGAGAAGAATAAAACCTCTGTTCATCAGTCGCTTCCTTTTTCTCAAACTCCTAATTATTGCAGTTTTTTACTTCATTATTCTCTGTTCACCCGCATAAACCTAATTATTTGGCCCTTTTTTTTGTTTTGGCTGTTTCTGCTTTGCAGCCAATTTGTCTTTAGTGCTCTCATTTTCATTTTTTTCCCTTAAGATTCAGAGTGATATCCAGGTGAGGAGATGTCATACATATGTTTCACATTGTAACTTCTTCCTATATGTAGGTATTATTCAGGAAGGTGGTTTTGTCATTTAATTGGTTACTTTCTGATTGTTGCCGCTTTTACTTTTTATTTGCGTGGAAATCAGGCTTTTCAAATGTGCCAGAAAAAATTCGAGGATCACAATGATAAACCTGCAGGGTCTCTATGATTAGCACTAATGCGCTAACGTCATTTTCTACAAGGCAAAAAAACCAAAAACAGGTTTAAATTTCTCCCTTTTATTGCAAAGAGGCCTCCGTGCAATTTCCACCGCCCGCCTATGTCCTGATAGATCCCCTCTGCCCCCCCCACACCAACCCGCACACCCCCAGCCTGTTCATCCTATCCCGCTCCTCTACCCCGATCACAACAGACAGATCCTCCAACACCTTCTCCCTAGGGAAATAAGCACAGAATCATTTACTCATCTCCTTTTCCTCTTGTGCCCTCTGTCTTCATCTCTCTTTTCCTACTCTCTATTCTCTGCCCCCACCCCTCCCCCTTTTCTCTCTATCCTTCTTCCCCCCAATTATTCTTCTGCTGCTGCAGGTACAGAGCCAGAGTGGAGAAAGTTGAGTCACCGGCAAAGGTTCACGTCTTCTACATCGACTATGGCAACGTGAGTAACTTTGTAGCAATAAATCTGATTGTGTGCGTGCGTGGAGGGAAAGTGTTCTCATTAAAGCAAAGTGCTGATCTTTAGAGTTGAAAAACATGCACATAGGAATTTCTTTCTTTGTAGGGATTTTTATATTCCAAGTTTTTTTTTTTATGTTCAAAGAAGTCTCTCTGTGCCCTTTTAGCTGAAGTTTATATGAGAAACAAAATGCCAGCTTGCTTGTTTTATTTATTTATTTTTTTTCCTGGTATTTTATTATTGAAACACAAAAAGTTCAGAACAAAATCCTTACTTGGTCTGAAAGTAAGTATAGATTTTATTTTAGTTTTTATCAGGTCATTTATGTTGACTTGATGTACCACAACATTTTGAGGTTTTTAAATTATTTAGCTGCTTTTTCTTTTCTTTTTTCTTTTTTTTTTTGGCCTCTGGGCTTAAAATTTCAACCATCAAAGTATCAGGATGTGCAAAGTTTCAGTCACAAAGTGTGGAATATCTTGATGACAAAAAGAGTCATGTGTGAAGTTGTAACAAGTATCAGAAAGTTATTGCAAAATTTAACATTAAAGATGTATTTTATATGCCTTAAAATTCAAAGCATTTTTAAACAAAATCATCACCGATTAAAAAAGTGAATTGTTGCATCCGGTCACTTTTTTTTTTTTTTGGCACTAAAATGTCTGCAAAATGACGACTATTAAACAGAGGATTCGTAGAAACCCTGGTTTTCCTCGGAATGAAACGCTTCCCGTCTCTCCCTGGGTATTTTTAATTTTACTCGGCGATGACGAAGGCAGTGTAGTCGTCTCTGCCCACGTGCGTGCTCATGCTTGCATCATCGCCGAGTGGCTCATGCAGCCGGCCCCCGCCCTGCGGGAGTTTTCCCATGATGCAGTGGAGCGGCACAGTGTGCGACTGACCTCAGAGCAGGGGGGACAGACCACGGTTTGGCTGGCAGATGCAATGCATCCTGGCATGTTGCTGAAAGTGTTATTCTCCGAGGCTGACCTGGTACACACTCACACACACAAAAAAAAAAAACACGAGCTGATTTCTGCAGCGTCTCATTTGTAGTAGTTTTGCGTCATTTCAGGTTGAGTCAGGCCGGCCTTGAATTCGTGTCCTTGTGTCACGAGCTATTAGCTTACAATACTGCCACCTCTCTCGGGTACATGGCGCTACCTGAATTATTATGTGATCATTAGCAAACACAGCGGAGCACTTTTGTCATTTTCGGGTTTAAAACCTGCATTCAAAGTGTCATCAAAGTCTCATGTCATGCAGATAAATCTTAGCATTGTGTCATTATGAATCTGAGAGATATTTTCTGTCTAGACTGGACAGTTCAATGAACACATTAACCAAAGATACGAGAGGGTCGTTAAATTACCTCTCGAGTTCTCCAGGCTGTATTTATCTGACTTCCCAACACGCTAAAGCCGTTATGGGTGAGTGACTGAACAAAGCTTTTGCATGTTTTATAGACTTTGTGTCATAAACGTATAGTAAATATTCATTTGTACCTTTACATGGGCTTATTATATGGTCTGTGTAAGTAAAATAAATGCAACAATCAGTATTTTTTTTATTACTTATGACAAGGCAAGAAAAAGCAAAAGTGATAGGTTCTAAAACTATTAAATTTAAGGAACATTTTTCATGTCCATCCATTTGTAGATGTGGACACAAATGTGGTGATTTTGGATGCATTTAATGAAGTGGGGGGGGGGGGTGAAAAAATAAGACTTTTCAATATTGGACTTACCAATCAAGAGAAAATTGACATATTCAGATCAAATCAGTTTAATTTGTGCATTCATACACATTAGTCCTACTTTATGCATTCAAAACATGTTTTGCTGCAAGTTTCTGAAGGTGAAATAAATCTGCTTCCTTGCATCAGTGTCTTGCTGAGGCAAGTAAACATACCACTCTGAGTGCGTCAACCAATTCAGACTTTTCAGTCGATTCACCCGGTACGACACGACGTATGGGATTATCACATCTCGCATCTTGGGCCGTCTTCATCTTTACTTCAGCTAAGCTGAGACGCATATGGAGCTTGCACCTTCGCAGGTGTATCAACAGCTGTAAAATGATTATATGGTTTACTTACAAGAGTGTGAAGCATTTTATCAACCGAAAAAAGACGCCTCACATATTTTTTTTTTTTCGTTTATACTGGCGTTGTTAGTGCAATAAAAATATTAAATCTAATTGAAGAAAAAAAAAACATTGCATCCAGGAAATAAAATGTTTCATTTATAAGTAAAAAATCAAATATTTATACTGCAGTAAAAGCTGCTGAAATGCAGATTCATACAATTAACACTTTCCTCCATATTTACAGATTTCTAGTCTCGTGTCTCTTTTGGTGTCAGGAAAATTCAACGATACTCACTGTGCCATTATTAGCAGCATTAGCAGTTAGCCTGATGTAGTTTTTCCTCTTATCATTCATTCTGTTACTTTCTTTTTTCAAAATGCTGTCAAACAAATTTAAAAGTGGTGTATACAGGCTTCTTTTGTGGTAACGTATCCAGGTAACGTCCAATTTTAGCACAGAGAAACTAAGGAGTACTTATTTTCTCATTTGAAAAACGTCTCAATCACAAGATACAGCTTAAGGCACTCACCTTTATATTTAGGACTCATAATAAATCCATGGCATCAGCAACTGAATATCGCTCCCAGACACTGTCAGGACAAGAAATATTGTGGCGTTTTAACATCGCAAGATGTCGTTAACATCACACTTATGAAAGCTGTGCTGTGTGCCGGGTTTCGAATGTCCTTCCTGTGTCCTTCCTCAGAGAGAAGTTGTGTCAAGCACCCGTCTGGCCGCCATGCCTCCCGCCTTCAGCACCAGGACCCTGCCAGCACAGGCCACGGAGTACACCTTCGCCTTCATCCAGGTCCCTCAGGACGTAAGTGCACAGATGAGCAGACATGTCTCTGCAGCCACGAGCGCCGGAATTAGCCGAGGCATCGGCTTCTTCCATCCCGCCTTTCTGCCAACTTTTGAAAGTTTGACTTTCCTGGCACGACATGAGAAGTGTTTGAGTTTCACAAATCACACCGGGTGATAAGTCTGGAGCTGATAGACCAAGGCTGACTTTCCATTCCAGGCAGTCTTGTGAAAACGATGCCCGCGCTCGGATAATAGATGTAACAGAAGCAAAAGAGAGCAATGACAAATGCAAAGTCACTGATTTTTTTCATGTTTGCACAAAGATTTAAAAAAAGAAAAAGAAAAAAAACTTACCATCTGTGTTCTTTTTGAACAAATTTGACAACATTCCCTTCAATTATTCAGCAGCCTGCACTGTTATTTTCCTATGCAGAGATGATATCTAATTGGTTCGCTGGAGTACGAACATGGTTGAGCACCTTCCGCTGTTTTCTGCAACAATAATCATGTTTACTCAACCTTCAGTGACCACAGGCGCGTACGTGTGCATTTGTGTCAGGGGGTCGGCTCGTTGGGGGCGTCTTGAGCCGACCGCATACAAATCATACCGAAGCGGGTTTACTTTAGCAATAGGCCTTGTTGGCGCCGACTTAAGTCCTGGATTTATTCTGCTGCGTGCGATTTGCTTTTAGAAGATTTCTGTGTCACGTTGGCTGCATAAGATGCGGACCACTTTAGATGTGATCCCGGGATTCATCGAGTTGCAGGATTTGTTTGTTTGGCCATGCTGCTGAAGTTTATCTGTGCCTATTGAGTTAGTGTGCTTTTGATGAATGCAAGCTGATTTGTTGTTGTTTTTTTATATATATACATAAATATATAGAAATGTAAACAGTTGATTAGATTTGAAAATGTCATTCTTTTTCCCCGCATTTTCTTCACTTTCTTCCTAAAAATGATAAATGAAAAGCAGGCGGCCTGAGGTCTGTGCTGCCACCTCTCATGAGTCAGTAATGAAGTAGCCCATCTGTTGGAGCAACCCGTGGGACACAGGGTTCACCTCCATGTTAAAGCTCTCATACACACGCATTAAAAACCCTGCAGCACACCTTCCAGACCGACACACAGCTTACACCTCTTCTGCTCCGTCGTCTTTCCATCGCCCCTGCGTCTCAACTTTCCGTTTTGTCTCAGATTTCCGTTTCTTCCGGTTGCTATCTGACACACTGACAGCATGGTGCCCCCGCTGGTACAGAAGCTTTGTGGGAAAGATTGCTGCCTTCCTCCCGTAACCCACCACCTGATGCCCCTGCACAACACATCTGTCTTCACAAGTCATAATTGGCGTCTTAGTCACTCTCTGAAAAGTTCTTTTCTAAGACTAAAAGTCTGCCATTTGGATGAAATCCCACTGCTTGCATCCTGTTGTTTCTCATCAGATATTCTGTAAAGTGACAGTATTTTCAAAAAGCGTCAGCCGTGACAAACTCCTACTGTTCTTCTGTTTTAAAAGGAGGGTTTTTTAGATTTTATTTTTTACCTCAGACGGGTCCTGGTGACTCGTATCAAAGCAGGAGGCATCATGAATGTCACATCCATGACACCTCACTGTTGCAACTACAACTTTAGGTGCAAAAAATATCACATTTTTCGATTGTTTTTTCTCTTTTAAAGGTTGTATTGCCATTCACACGGCTCCACTAATATATTTTTCTGTCTTTTTGAGCTAATTGGAGATTAAATTTTTATCGAGGCTGTCAGTTAAAAAAAAAAAAAAAGTCAAAAGAAAAGGCAGCTCATTAATTTATAAGCTCCTTTCACTTATACTGCATTACCATTTCCCATTTTCCCATCACAGTCATGGCAAAATCCACTGGCAACAAGAAATGACTTTTTTAAGCTAAAATCGCAAAGTAAAGGTAGACAAACGCGACCGACACCTCACATCTCTGCAGCTTTTTTTGTGAAGTGGGGAACAGTTTGTGACGGTAATTTCCATAATACTTTTCAGGCACATTCAAGAGACGTTTGATGCTAAAACTTGATTTTAAAAGCCTGCCTGTGTCGAGATGAAATGCAGCCGCGACAGTTTGACTTATGGCTGACCTACAAATGGTTTGATAGATTCTAAAGCATTTATACAAATCGGAGAGCCTACTTTTTTAAAATTTGGACAAGTATTTCCAGGAGTTGTAGTTCTCCTGCCTCTGATCCTGTCATGTTTCGGCTGTTTATCCATCTGTTCCACATCTATTTTTTTCCTTATGACTGCAGAAATATCTGCTGTAAATGAATAATTGTTAACGTCTGTTTTTATAGTCTAAAAATTAGCAAGAAAGAAATTAGGCGAACTGTTTAAAACAATATTTTTAGGTTGCTCATCTACACGTCGCTTTATCAATCTACTCTTTTCGACGCGTAGCGTGAAAGATGAAGACATTGAAAGGTCCTTATGAATTTTCTATTGTCTTTTCATAAGCATTACTCCATTCTTCATCAGCAGCAGTCGTCTCCCCCTCGCCCCGAGCGTCCCCACGGCGACTGTGACAAGTTGACCGGGGGGGAGACAAGGGGACAAAAAAGGCCCTTCTAGTTTTGTTCCTCGAATAAGCCTCCCTGCCCACACTCGCTCACTCACACATACACCAGACGCGCAGATGCCCAAGGGTGGCTAGCTGGAAGGGGGGTTACCATGGAGACAAGACCAGGGCGAGAAAGAAGGGTAGCGAAGAGATGGATGGTGTAGGGGAGGGATGGTTAATGGCCAGGAGCTGATTTTTTCGTTTGTTTTTTGTTTGGAATGGGAGAGGGACTGTTTTTTTTTCTTTTTATGCTATCTTCTTCTTTTTCTTTTTTTTTTTTTTGAAGGTGCCAACTCTTAGTTTCATTTTCACCCCGTCTGCTGGTGGACATGAGGTGAAGATTTGTGCTGCAGCTGTGTCACTATCGTCTTCTCCATATGTTCATTTAATTGCTGGATTTTAAGAGTTGAAAAGTTTAAGGGAGAAGAGGACAGCTTTGAAAAGACGTCCTGCACCAGTGTAGCCTGGCCGCTGACTTCCAATTTTGTTTTGAGCATTTTCCAGAAACATATTTGTATATGCACACTTTATTCCCTTATCCATGGTCTTCTCATCTATTTTCACCTGTGATTTAACCGACCATCAATCCAACCATCTGTTCGTCTACCCACTTAGCTTTTTGTCCAGACATGTGTTGAAGTATCTGCTGTAAATTCACACTCAAGTTTTATGTTCTTCAAAATGAACGTCCGAAAAAGTGTTGCCCATCGAAAACAAACCTCGTCTGAACTGCTTGATTGTTCCCCTGCCTTCTCCAGGACGACGCCCGTGCTGATGTGGTGGACTGTGTGGTGCGGGACATCCAGAACAGCCAATGCCTGCTGAACGTGGAGTACTCGGGGGCCACCTGCCCACACGTCACAATACAGTTTGGGGACACCAAGGACGACGTGGGCCTGGGCCTGGTCAAAGAGGGCTTGGTCATGGTGGACGTCCGCAAGGAGAAGCACCTGCAGAAAATGGTGAGTGGAGCGTTAAAACGATCTCGGCAATTCCTTCGGTTGCTGTAGCTGACTGAGAAGAGCAGTCCACAGGCAGGGGTGCGAGACGCTGCACGGACTGATATTTCAACGTTTGTGCTCATTTTGGCTCTTTTATGTGTATTATTTTAAGTGCCTTTTCTGTTTCTTGTTTGGGTGTGAAATATTGATGGACACCAAAGTCCTTGCAGTCAGAATGGTATTGAGCGAGAGCGCCATGACCGGCATCTCCTTAACAGCTGCTGCAGTTTGTAATATAGCGGAGCAGTTAAACACGTCAAAGTAAAAGTGCTTGTATTAGCGACGGACAGGTTCGAATTGTTTATAGCGTTGTGCGACAACATGATGGAGAGGATGCCTGCAACGATGGACCCTTTGGTTTATTCTTTTTCCAGACCATGTTTTTCTTTCCCTTCCCTCCCTGTTGTTTACAAACCGCTGCGGATTCCAATCAGAGTCGGACATAAAGGAGGCGACGGCCGTGATTTGTCTGCGTGCCATTATTTTCATATTTCAATACATCATTTGTAGTCACATGCCAGATTGGGTAAAAAAAAAAACTCTCTTCATTACATGATCTTCCAATCCACTGATCCTGTTAGAGAAATGTGACTCCTCTCCTCTGAGGTCAGTTTGTTTGTGCTCTCGCTCTTTTTTTTTTATATACAACAATTGATATTTACTTCGTACGCAATACATTTTTATGTATGCTCAAAATGATCTCTAAATGTAACGGTTTCGGTCAGAATTTTAAATGCTCTTGTCTTATTAATTTTGGACTTTAATTGATTATTTTTAATTTTTTTTTTGTTCATGGTGGAATGACTGCATTACAAGCAACTTCTATGTGATATTTGGAGACAAATAAGTTTCAATTTATACAAACTCCCCTTCGAATTTTTTAGCAAGTTCCAGGGAAACCACAATCATTTTGTAGCCATCTAGAAGCTTCTGACATCATTTTGGCTGAATGTTTAACTACTTCTAATATCAAAAACGGTGGAGCTAATTTAAATGAGTTGGTTTGCTGGCAACGGCCCAGCCCATAAATATCCGGGTCTTCATTCCTGAAGTGCTATTTGAACCTGATTCATCCATTCTTTAATCAGTTTAGGGTCATTGTCCTGTCATTGTGTCCTAGCGTTACCCGCGTAGGTGTTCATTTATGTGAAAGTGAAGAATTTGGAGCTGGTCCTCCTCATTTCCCTGATGCACCAGAATTACTGGGAGGATTGTTAAATTTTAAAGACCTCACACCGACTCCTCTGTTTTCCTTATTCTTATTTTGAACTAGCCCATTGAAATTCTTTGTAATAATGCAACCCGGAATGTAAAAATCATTAAAAGCTCAAGATTAATGGCACTTCTGCCTATTATAACTGCATGTAAGATTGTGACTGAATCAGTGTACATTTAAGCTCCGCTACAATGTCATTTTGCCAAACGGTGAAGCTTTGCTCATTTACTTTTCACTCGTTATGCTAATTCCTCCTGCAGACTCAAAGCTGCTCTGTACATCAAAGATAAAGTAAATGGGAGATATGGATTCCTGCTGCAACACGTACTGCTCCTACACAGCCCTAATATTAATCACTGTCTTTTATATGAAAATCAAATGCACAAAGAAACAGTTAGATGTTTCCATAAAGTGGAAAGGTTAACTAAACAACAACGAGGTCCGGTGATCAAAGCCTAAAGTTGTTAAGAGCCCACTTGTCCGTGAAGTTTCACCTCCCACCTCAGAGTGTGCATTGTGAGAGTATTTCGACTTCCGACCTCCACAGTGGAGTGAGTGACCATAATTCAGTCTTGGCATAATGGACCCTACAGACGAATGACAGTGATTAAACCCTCCTAGCTATTCCACTAATAGGCTTATAGACTGCACACAGATTTAGGTTTTGTAGGATCTAATGGTTCCTGTTTAGTATGCAACAGCTGTTTCTCCATTTGCCCCCTCCTTGCTGGCTACAGCTTGATATTTTGATCTGAAGGAAGCTTAACAAGCAGCAGTGTTGCCAAAGTGCTTACAAGTTTGTGTTAAAGTGAAGCTCTACAGCGTCTCCTGAAGGTAATTCCACACATAATCTGAGTCGCGGTTCTGAGTATCATTGAGATCTTCCATTTAATCCTACTTTGAACAATGAGCAGAAGGGAGATCAGACTACTTTTTAGACGCTGTCCAAGTCGTAGTTTCTTTTTTATAATTTATTTTGTTATTTTGTTTCTCATCACCTAGTAGTCTGGTAGACTCAGTTCAGTTGGGAACCAAAATCGCAACAGTTGTTACGTTTTCACACCGCACTGTCAAACAAAGCTAACCTTTTGAAAAACCTGTTCACCTCCTCGCCTGCGGTGGCGCTGCACCAAGAGCCACTGAAGGAAACATAACAAAGCGCAACTTCCTTCTTTGTGAAATGTCAACAAAAATAGAAAGACATCAGATTTTAGCAGTTGTAGGATTTCTCTCGTCTTTGCTAGAAGTCTGCGAGCCGTTCCTCCCTCTAGCTCTTGTCTCATGAATCTGTTTTGATTGTATTCAACCAGGATGCCCTGCGGGAGAGTTTACTTCCTGCTTTTGGAGCGGTCTCTGGTCTGCTTGGCCTTCACATGGGCATTCAATGTACCGGAGTTGGTTTGTTTTGGTCTCCGTCAGGGTTCTATTGCGCATTCCCTCCTCCCCGATCGAACTGGACTTTCTAGGCAAACAAAGACGAGCTCAATTACAAAGCAGGCTAAAACAGGGCTGGTCTGAACGAACCCCATGTTAAAGTCAGCTGTTAAGACATATTCCACACCTGTTCTGCTGTTCTTTTTTTTTTTAAATGTGTCCCGAAAAGATAAATATGTAAGCAAGTGATGAAGCGGTTTAGATGAGCTATTGTTCACAGCGTCAGCCGGCTGAATTTACAGTTCTCCCTGCTGCTTTAGTAAATGGTTGCATCTTTGATCTACAGTGCTTGTGTTTGTGTGGAGTCATTTGTTTACAAGCTGCACGCCGGCTTAGAGATTCATGGGTGCCACGACTCCTGCTGCTGGTGAGACAACAAAAAATACTGTCCTGCAGGAGCAACAGCCAAAAAATGTTTTAAGATATAACCTTTTGCCGCCACCTGGATCCGTGCCTCATTTTTCATCTCGTTTAGCCTTCGGCGCTACAGTGCGGCAACGCCGTCTTCCGCGTCCTCGTTCACACCCCTCCTCCTCTTCCACTCAATCAGCCCCACATGTAAAAGTGACTTTTGTCCTTCCCCATCTCATCCTGTTTGTCTGTTCTTTATCCAGTGCTGGGGATTGGAACATGGTCACTGTAATCTGTACTCAAGTTCTAAAGCATTATATAACAGATGGGCTGTAATGTTCATTGGCACTTGAGCAGCCATTAATAGTCAGTCATAAGTGCACTGAAGGTTAACACCAGTCTTTGAGGGTGGCTTTGTCCCAAGAGGGAGACAGCAGGGAGGGGATTTTCATCCATTTGGAGTTTATTTCTTTTTCAAGTGCATTCCACCTTAAGCTGTACTTTAGTAGATGCTCATGATGCACACCATATGGACAGCTGCTGTTTAGCATTTTTACCCAGAATGGGACGTGCATTATGATTTAATGCCTGCAACAGATTATTGGGGAAGTAAGTGGAATTAGACAAAGGGGAACCGGATGACGAGCAAAAATTATGACCAAGATAATGTAATATTAGCACACTGTATCTACTTAGGCAGATTTAATGCTCCAAAATCAAGTTTGGTAATGTTGTTGTAATTCAGATATAGATCTGGGGGACTTTTTTTATTTTTTATTTCTGCACCAATGTTTGTTTTTGTTTCAACAGCCCCTCAGGGTGGAGTTCTGCTGTACTTTGTAGATTGCCAGGTGAGGTGGCTGCCATATAAAAGTGTCGGCCACGGGTACATGTAATCAGCATGTTGGTGTCATAAATGAGCTGTTAGCAAAGCTCACCAGCTCAGTAATAGTTGCCTCAGGCAGCCAGATTTAGAGCAGTGTCAACCATGTCATTTGGTCTGATTGCCCCCGATGGCAACTGCTATTCTTGAGTTGGTGGAAGACTTTTTTTTTCTTCTTCTTCTTCCTCCAGTAGAATTTCTGACAATTATGTAATTAAGTGGGCATTGATTTTCCTATAATGGGAAACTTGGGTGTAGATGCTAAAAGCTAATTGAATTTATTACAATGAAGTTAAAACAACTGCTGTGGAGTATTAAAAAAAAAAGTTAATACCTAAAGCAAACCAGAGATGATGAATGTTTGCCATGTTGATTGATTCTCTGTGCACAAACATTTAGTCCCCCTCTCTAACAGCCCCTAATACGTTCCCCCTCCTCAGGCAGAGCAGATAAGCTGAGCTTCTCTTAAATGATCCTGGCTCTATAAACTCTTAAAACAATGGCATCGTGCCACACGGACTCACTAATGCACTTCCCTCTTCTTTTATCCATCCCTCTAAATTCTGTTCCTCATACATTTGTCAAATTCTGCCATTTTAATTTTAGCACTGACGCACCTTGAGCTCTGCCAGATGTTGCCATGTTGCGACCGTTGACATGATGTTTGTAATGCGAGAGCCTTACTAATCTGCACATCACCTTGAAATCTCCATGCACATTGTAGAGCATGGTGGCGGCAGCATTATGGTGTGGGAAGGCTATTCTCCGACTGGTCAGTGTTGAAGGTTATCTACTTTTTCATCTGTCATAAAATAAAGTTTGTAATTTGGCGAAAAGTGTGCGTGTAAGACGCAGTATTGTCTTCATCAATTTGATCTCGTTTCCTTTGTTTCCTAGAACTTGTATCTTTTTATCACTCGCTTCTTAATTACTTTGCTTATTCTTGCATTTAGTTTTTTTTGTTTTGTTTTTTTTTTGGGGGGGGGGAGGGTTATCCTCTGGTGCTTCTTTTTACCGCTTTTATCATCAGTTAAAAAAAAAATCCTACCAGTCTCCCCTGACTGTTTTCCCTATTTTTATTATTTGTTAATAACCCTCGGTATTCATTTTATCTAAGCGGAGCAACGACAAGTGATCTGCACAGCATTTGGTGGGAAGCTTGTTTGGCTTTGGCGAGCTCTAATTTGCATTTTGTCTTTCAGTGCTATGTCATGATGAGTAATAATCCCCAGGAATTAGAGTGGAGAGCTGCTCAGATCAGACCTGGCAGCAGCCTGATAATGAGCTCCGATTTAAAATGTTGTGTGATTATTTGCAGCTTGCATCAGCTGATGTTGCCCCTGTGAGACTCCTGCTGATAATGTCATAATGCCTCCTTTACTATTTAAAGCAAAGGCAGAGGTGCAAGACATGAACGGCGTATTTGCTCAGTGGAAAGAGAGAGAGAGAGAAAAAAGAAAGGCATACCGGGCTCAACAGAATTAGAAATAGACCTGAAATGTATTTTTCTTTCTGCCTGATTGGTTACACAGAAAGCGCCCGCAGCATCTATTTTTGACCAGCGCGCAGAAATCTGCACCCGGACCTGATATTTCTTTGTCCGAGACGTAATGAGTCTGTCATGGCAGCTCAAGTGGAAGATGGCTGTGTGGTTAGCAGCACTATCTGTTGTGCTCGGCTGCTTTTCACCAGTGTTTTCTGTCAGCAGCTGCCAGCGACATGACTGATTCAAACTGTGGCAGGCCACTCGGTGCCGACTGTCTCGTCCAGTCGCCTCGGCTAACTGACACTGGTGCTAGCCCCGCAAAGTCCATTAGCGTTACAAGCTAATAATCTCCAGTTTGCTAATCACAAGTCAATTACAAATACGGATGTGTTTGTCACTTCTCCGCTGGCGCAATTATTATAAATCACCAGCGCTCACTTCTTCTGCAGTATCGATCCAGGCCTCATCTCTAAACTGTCCCTTAGGACCAGATTAAGATATAGCAGCGGCGTTTACAGGCTAAGCTCATGTATCTGAACACCTGTGTCAGACCTTTAGTGAGAGGTGGTGTGCCGGTGTGTGTCAGCAGAAGGTAGACTGTGGGGAAAACAGCTGTGAGGTAGCTTTTTAAGTGTGAGAGTGACAGATGAGTCGAGGAATCTTTAATTACCCAGGAAGCCCCTTGGGAAATATAGTTTGTTTTTTTTTTAATTTTCTCTGCCTATATTGTTGCTGTGTTCATATGGAGGTCCTTCTTTTCATGTATAAACGTTGAGCAGCGCTCTCTGAAGTTGCAAAACGCTTTAGGCAACTTGAAAAGTTGTGAGAAGCTTAAGATGCAAAGAAGATTTTTGTTATTTATGCATCTTTTTTTTCTTCTTTTTTTGCACACACACACACACACACACACACACTGCCTCATGTGGTTTGTTTTAAAGTTCACAGTTAGAACCCCCACTGTAGTTAATGGCACAGCGGGGTAATTGTGTTAATGGAGTTTGTGAGTGTAGCTGAAGATTGAGCTGTGTGGCTGGATGTGGGGAATCCATACAGGAAATAAGTGTGAGGAGGCTCACGCCTCCAGGGATGGCTCGTTCCATTTATCAAAGCACTATTCTGCACTTTGGCACATATACTATACTGCAAAGGAGGCTTTGTATCATGGAATCCACTGCAAAGAACAGCTAAGGACACTGATTGTGTGCTGCATGGAAACGTGGCGCTTCTTTACTCAAGATGCACCGCTGCAAATTTATTCCTGTTGGGCAATCTTCTTTTCATGTAGCCCAGATGTTGCTCATTAGCAGAGTGGCCCTCATAGTTATGACACATGTTTTAATGAAGTACAGAAAAAAATTATTGGATTAAAATTAATGACAGAGTGGTGGTACATTAGAGATAAGACTATTTTTAAGCATTTTTAAGAATCTTTTTCTTTTCTTTTTTACTGCCACAAATCAAAGAAATGGAAATATAGTGAAGTGTAGAATAGTTTAGTCCAGGTTTTTCTCGTTCATATATTGTGGTTTTTATGCTTGTCTCATTCTTCAGTGGAAAAAGTAAAACTTGCTAAACCAAGTGGTAGCATGCTAGGACAGTCCGCCGTGTTAACAAATGTTAAAAGTTGACAGGTGAGACTATTAGCGAGACAAGAAATAAAATAGCATTTAAATTCACTAAATCTGCAAAGTCAAAGTGAAACGGAAAAACAACAAACATTTATGTCTATAGATTTTGATCACATTCTGACTAAGTTTAAAAGTCCATAAGTGGTTCCTAACCATTTTTTGGAAACTTCACCCAAAGGATTTCTCAAGTTGCCATCTTCACTTTTTAACTACGGTTTCACTCTCATTGTGCTCTACGGCTGTGTGCCAGCAGGTATTCTCCCCACTAAAGGCTCAATATCTATTTTACAAGAAATATTGGAGATGGGGTCTTAAATGGGCAGTTTGTACTCCGTCATTATTGACTCTACACACAGTCGAGCCAGGTTTCACGTCTTCCTCCTACCGCTGATCTGAGGGCCGAGCTGGCACGCATCTCTTCACAGACTGTAGTCCATCTTCCATGATGAATGCATATAAATGTCTGCCCACCGTCATTTCCAGACTTCTGAGATCCAAGATGTTCTCATTTTGTTGTTTTTTTTTATCTGGAAAAGAAAATGCATATTCAAGGATTCAAATTGGAACAAAACTGTAATCTCCTTTGATTACAAGGTGCCTTTGGGAGAGAGCTGGACAGTATATGCATCTGTTGTGTTACATGAGTGTGACCTCTTAACTGTATGAACCCCATGCTGGTGGGCTTGTCATGTTAGTTCCCACCAAAGTGTCTGATCTTCTCCGACAGCCATGCTGGAAGGGAGGCTAACCAGCAGGCGACAGGAAGAAATCCCAGCCAGCCTCAGATCAGTGGCACTGACCCTCACAAATATGATGTGCACTTGTCTCCCTTTGTTTCTAGTATCAAAATACTTTAAAATTTTTCTAATAAAATTGTTGAATATCTTAAGACTGCCACCAGGTGTGTCAAGCTAATCGCTACTATCAAAATAGATAGTAAGAAAAAGAATTATTCAAGGCATCCACATCGATAATGACTGTTCACATTGACGCGTTTCATCCAACAGCAGTGCTCTAATAACAGACATTCACCATCTCCCCCAAGTTTGAAACTCTTCTAACTTAGTGAACAAAACATCTGTGACCCTCTTTAGCCAACAAGACTAACACAACACCGTCGTTTGAAAGTACTTTCCCTACAGGACATGCTAGCTCCACTGACATGATCATGCTGATGTTTGAGAGCAACTTAAAAGATGATTTGTTGCCATTTGCTGGCTCAGCACATGTATTATGATGCTTATTGCTAAGAGAAGAGAAACCATCAGGAGCAGGTTAGCTGGGACCTGTAGGATCGACCATTTAGAAATCAACAATATCCTTTGGCTGAATTAAGACTGGACATCACTAAACCCAGAACCAGAGTCAATCAAACCTTGGTTAGACTGGTTATAGCCACCCAGTAACTTGATCCAAACCGTAGTGATGCACATAAGCCACACGGTGACAAATTCCTCTGCTGACCAGAATCGTTAAGAGGTATTTAGCAGTTATTGTGGTCAGCCTCATTGATGATGGCGAGGTATGGTGAGCCTGCTTCCCATTCAGCATGTTGATGTTCACTTTGGGATTCCCTCGTCCCACTCAGCCATGACAGGCCTTGGAGAGTTCTTTCTCTGGCTGGCTATGATGCTTACAAGACGAGCTCCTCTCCATCAAACCACTTGTAAGGTGACAAGTCTGAAGAGACCCCCTTTTATCCCCTTACCCCCTGAGCCCCACCCCCCCAAAAAAAGCCTGGCCTCTTCTCTGCTTGCCATGCAGTATTCATGCATGGGCATGTTGAACGAGAGACGTCTCTTAGGACCGTCTCTCTGCCAAGTACTCTCAACTTGAAACAGTGTGGGCTACAAACATAAAAGCCGTTATGTTCCAGTGCATGCTCTGATGATGACTGTTTAGTGCAGTGTTTCTGCTCTCTGTGCAGACAGAGAGGGTCTGAGATTGCATGAGAGAACAAAACGGGGTGTGGAATCTGATTTCAGTGTTTTCCCTCCAGTTATGGAAAAAAAAGGAGAAAATTATGTCTTTACCCTATTAAAGTTGTGATTGAGCAACAAAGACAAAAAAAGAACAGAAAAGGTAAATAAATGTCAACTAAGGCAAAGTTGACAGCATACATTAAGGACCTTATTTCCCCCTTTTCACTTGAGTGACTTAAGTCAAGAAGTACGTAAACAAACCTTTAATAATCAGCTTTTTCTGTGCACTTTATCCAAACTCAAGTTTTCCTTCGCCAGCTTTAAAATCGATAAATAAAGCTGCAGCTTACCTCCGCACCAGAAGGACTCAACCTGCTAAAGACGTGCAGCATTAGCTCATCCTTACGTCCATCACTTTCACACCACGTTCACCAGAACACCACCTGGACATGGCACGAGGGCCAGCGCTCCGCTCGCTCTTTCAGATTCACAGCCAGTCAGAAAAACCAAGCGGTGCCAAAGCGCCGGGCCTGCACCACCTGTCGTTCAGCTCACCAAAAGCCCTCACACCAGCACACACACACACACACACACACACGCACACACACACACACACACACACACACACACACGTCTCTCATTTATTCTAATGTCAGTTACCTGAATCCACTCAAACTGACTTGTGGAATTCGTGGAACTATGTTTTCCTTGTATCTGACAATGAGATCAGCTCAAGGTAGTGCAGGTAAATAGGAAGTGATGGGTTAAAAACTGTGAAACGTGCAGTTTTGTGGTTTAAAAAAAATAATTAAACTCTTTAGGGGGCTTTCTTGAACATGCAGTTACATCTTTAGCCAAACTGTCTATGGTCTCCACTCATCATACTGGCATCTGTCTGGCATATGGGAGCTCTGTTGGGTCATCCAGACAAACACCACCACCAGCTGCTCTCTCCTACCCAAGCTCTTCACAATTACTGCATTTTTTTTCTCTCTCTTCAGCTCCCTTCCCTATGATCAATATTTATCTCTCGAAAACTGCGCTTCATCTGAAAACTAACCATCTTTAGGTTCTCCTAATTACTACTGTCTTCCTTGCTTTGCTGAAACATTTTTTAACCAAATTCAGGATCACACTTCACTGCCGTCATCTTGCATTTGCCTTCCTTCCTGCGTATTTCATGCCACAGTTGTTTCCTAAATGAGAAAAATTCCTTGTCTTCGCCACGCCGGGTGGGTTTTTGCATGCATTTGAGTCATAAATGAGCCATTATGCCTTCCCCACTGGAGTCCATAGAAGAGCAGTGAAAGACGGATCCGGCGCCTGATACACGGCACTGTTTAACCAAAAAAAAAAAAAAAAAAAAAAACGGGAAAATCTAGAGTTCAACTGATTGGCTGCTGTGTTCACTGAACTGAAGTGTGCAGAACGGTGAAAGATGAGGGTGGAGCTGATAAAGGCGCCCTCCCCACCAGACAAGTGAAACTTTCAGTACGGCAACATTTCATCTTTGCATATTGTCTTGTAGTGCTCTTGACTTTGCATCTGTTGCGAAATATTTTTGCATTTACATGGAGACTTATAATTAGTTTTGAAAAAAAAAAACTGAATGCATCTTGTTGAAAGATGCATGTTCCTTGTGCTTTTATTTTCTCTGGAATTTATTGCCTTGGTTTCAGACACGCAACTGTCCTCCACCTAAGTTTTAAATGCTGCTTTTGGAAGACCGTGAAACATGATGTGAACTCCGACAGCCCCCCCTACAGAGCCCGAATGGCATCTACTGCCTTTTTGTGTGCGTGTGTGTGTGTTAAATATCATTGGTGGGGTCCTCCATATGGTGACATCTGCCTGGTGGGACTAACGCGCCATACTCGTCCGCCTTCCAAAAAAATCTCTTGCCTTAGTTGGCTTTGATGGATGCCTTGTGCAGGCACAGCACTTTCCTCCCCACTCACACACCCACACGCACACATTCAGAGCCGCCGCACGATCCAGCTGTAGGTCTGTTATCTTGGCCGTGCCGTGTGCAGCGCAGATATCTAATCAACCTATGTGCACAAGCTAGCTAAGCAATTAAACTCCAGAGTCCTATCCATCCCCATCCCACTCGACTGTTTTAACATCTGGCATGCTTGTTTTGGCGCTTGAGCGCACGCCAGCTCGTCTGCTGCTGTAATCAGCTACAAAAAGCGGCGCACAATTGAATCTGTGACATGGTTTCGTCTTTTGCTGCAAGTGGAATTTGATTCCGTGTTCCTCCTTTTTGCAGCTGATTTCTGCCGTGTTGACCCAGAAAAAGGCCCAAATCCTTCATCTGCCACGTGGACGTTATCCGCCGAAGTGACGGAAAAGTGACTCGGTGTTACTTTTTGTTGGAGTTTGTTCAGATCCTGTACATAATGTGGTCTGATATTGGACATGGTGAAGGACACCTTCACTGTGAGGGCTTGCCACTCAAACTCTCCAAGGTCCATACTTCCTCTTATCCACCTAAACAAATATGCGCTCACTCCATCCTCTTCTGCCCCCGCCCCGACCCTGTGTCCTATTACTCATCACTGGTTCATTCAAAGAGGCTAAATGGCTGTTCTAGCAGAAGCAGTCAATATGCTCCACGTTTTGCACATTGGCCTTCATTCCTCCTCTAACTCTTACATATTCTGTGTACTCAGTAAATCTTTTTTTTTCCCCTTACTGTAATAATTCTTCAAAAAAGACAAACCTTTCAGCATCTCACTTCCAAAAATCCATTTTCATCTTTAATTTTTAAACAAAACATGTTTAGCGCCTGGCCTCTGGAAAACCACCTTGAGATGAGATTGCATCATTGTGACAATGTTTAAAACTACATAGAATTTAGAAGAGTGACTCCATGACTTCACCAGTGTAAGAGTTTGACCTTCATTTAAGAAAAACAGCATGGAATGTTTTCTTTTTTCCCCCCCACCACTGTACAGTAAAATCAACATCACATTTGGGCCCTGTGCTCCTTTTTAGCTTGTGGCTCCCTTATGGCGGCCTGCTACTGCACTTGATTATAAATCGCTACTCCAAACTGACGAGGTGTTGGCCCAAGGCTCGAGCGGCAGGAGGATTTAAGGAAGGCTCTCATCTCAGTTGACTTTGATGGTTGAAGTTGTTGCACGAAGAGCAAAGTGATGCGCCGCACGCAGCGGGAGGAAGCAATGACCCTAAAAAGTGAGCCATCGTGTGACGTCAAAAAATCTCTGCCACGCTTCCCACACTCCCTGTAGTGACATAACCAGGCTGCGTCTAGTGTGTTACCTCGGTCCTGTTGATCTTCAGAGAACACGCTGCTCTTCGCAACCTCTGTTACATGGAGAGTGAGCATGTATCCTTCCTCTCAGAAATTTGAGCTTTCAACGAGAAACTCAGAAATCTCCCTGCATGCTTGGAAGGAAATGTCTCCACTTGAAGAGCTGGTGGAAATGATGCATCGGTTCACTGTAATCCTTAAAAAAAAAAAAAAAGAGGCAGACGTGACGTGGTTGTGTTGTATTGCTAACAGCTCATCTCTTTCTTCCGTAGGTGACAGAGTACCTGAACAGCCAAGAATCTGCCAAGAGTGCCAGGGTAAGTAGCTTTTAATTTTTTTTTTCAGTTCCTCACTTCCTCCTTGTTGATGGAACAAGAATCTATCAGTGATGATATCTTTTATTTCCTCGCTTCCAGCTAGGAGTGTCTTGCAAAAAGTATTTATACCACTTCTCTGAAAATGTTATGTTACAACAAAGTGAAAGTTTTCTTATGGATTTTAGGTGATAAACCAACATAACCTGTGTAAATAAAAAGTAAACGTATCCTTCTTGATAGGCAATCTTTCCATAATAGCGTCAACTAGATAGAACAAGCTTGACAGAAACTATCAGCCATTACTGCTGCAGTTCTTAAACAATACATTGCTCCTGTGCTCTATTATTTACCCTGTGGTTCTCTGGCGCGTTCCCACGAAAAGACCGTCATGTGACTGTAACGGTGAGCTTGATTCACATCCGAGTCGCTGCCGTGTTTTCAGGATGTCAGGGAGGAGCACAAAAACAGGCAGCAGTGTGAGAAATGGAAAATGGCTTCATTCAATTTCATTCATCCCTAATAAGTAGCGCTAATTAGCACAGTTGCTAATTAGCTATGAATCACAGCGTTAACAGCTGAGTGCACATGCCTGAGAACAAAAAAAATATATATAAAAAAATAACATCCTACACAGACACAGTTATGCATTCAAACAAAGAGATGGGACAGTTTTATAACATTTGCATAACTCTGCACACTTTTGCAGCCACTTTGTGGTAACTGCGACATTTAAAGGATGCATGTGGCGGTTTATGAGGCGATGCACTGTCTGGGTAATGGAACAGGAGAAGTAATAGACTGAGTGGTGTTGGGAGGAGAAAAAAAAAGGGAGACGGCGACGCAGGCAGCCCCTCGCAGCTTTGCAGGAATTAAGTGTAATATATGTCTGGTTGTTTCTCCCATTGTGGTTGATTAAAGCCTTTTTCTTATCAGCTTAACATTTGGCGCTACGGAGATTTCCGCGCAGACGACGCAGACGAGTTCGGATACCGCCGTTAAGGAGATGAGAATAAACTAAAGCAACCATCCAGTTAACGCCATTCCAAAGACCGACACGGACAGGAAGCGATGCATTGACGAGAAGATTAACCCAAACGACAAGCATGGACTCACTCTTCCTCCTTTTAGGCATTTCATCCCTTCTGTCTGGCTTCTCTTCCACTCGAGCATAATTTTTTATCATTTCTTTTTCTCCAGCTTGCTCCTTCAGTGATGCTTAAAAATTTCGTGATATAATTACTTTCCATTTATCCTCTATTTCCTAATCAGCCCCTGCAAGCTAGAGCAATCTGCACTGTTGCCAATCTGTTATTTGCCATGTTATCTTGTCAGCAAATTTCCTGTGCGAATGATATTAAGTATGTGTTTCAGCCAATCATGCTCTTCAAACGTGAGGTTCGACCCCAACCCCAGCTTTATCTTTCTCTAGAATGGAACGGTTGTTTTTTTTTTTTTTTAAGGTAAAGGATTAATTTTTCTCCTTAGCAAATGCTTCCCTAATAAAATGTGTGATTATGTTGAAAGGTGTAAATTCCTTTATTTTAGAAAAGCAGTGCAAGTGAAGCCACACGGATGAGGAAAAAAGGATGAATTTATTTTTTGTCTTCAGTGTATATTTCTGTGACACTTTTGCAGATGTTTTTGTGGGGAGTGTTTTGTCGTTTATTCACTGACTCACTTTTTCTGACCAGTAAATATAGATGCCTTCATGTGGCATTGCATCATCTCTCCTTTCTGTAAAAGTTTACATTCTAATACTGATGGTGATGATCCCGTCTCTGGCAGTCTCTGCTCTTTCTGTCTCCATGCCATATCAGATACAGTGTTTGAACTTGTTTCCAGGTAATGAATCTTTGCATTCTATTAAAAATCTACGGAATAAAAAAAAGCAAAGTACTAATATCCTGTTTTTTTTTTTTTTTTTAAATCTAACTGCTTTTAGTCATAAGTATGTATGAAGTCACTTTTTAAAGCATTTGCTCATCTGCAAAGCAGAAACAACTCTGAATATGGGTAGTTGGCGGCTAGACGTGATGATTTAAATTATTTTTTTGTGAAAACATTTCTGATTAAGATTGCATTTCAATATCAGGTCCTCTGCTGAGTTCCAAGCGCATGTTCATTAAAAAGCCCATCAACTTTAGTACAAAACTTTTACAGTCGAGTTTAAAAAGTGTGGCTTTTGAAAAACATTTCCCCATCTTTGACATTATTTTTCTAAATGAAACCCGGTGGAGGTTGGAACGAAGTGCTCATAAACATTTAACAATTCCTGATGTCTAAATGGATGCTACATTAAATTACAGCTGTTAGTAGACTTCCTCTGGCTTTTTAAATCAGACATCGACTCCCTAGTTTGTGTCCACAACCCACCATTTAAAGCTTCTGGAAACCATATCCACAAAATGAGACGCACAGCGCTTCCTAAACGGACATCAAAAGCTCTGGGTTTTGCATCTCTGCTGCATCTTCAAGGTCACCCTGCCGAAGCCCACGTCAAGGGTAAAACATACATCTGTGCGTTTATGTTCACTTGGAACGAGGCAGATAGTTCATTTGCATTGGAGATGTACGGCGGATGTTTTCATCACCAATGAAGATCCATCACTTTTACCATGTGGTGAGTGACAGCTCGGTGTGTGAAGCCTTCATCCTGAGCAGCCTAAGCTGATGAAATGAGCAGGAGCCTCTGCCTGCTTCAGAGTGAACCCTTTAAACTGCATTCATTCCCATGATAGGAAATTTGGACTCCAGTTTGTGCACATCAGTGTCACGGGGCATATCACCGCAGTATTTATTGTGCCATAGACCAACTACAGATGCTGATATGGGGACAATAAAGATTTTCATCATTGCCAGATGAACTTGCGGTCACCTGTGCCTTCCGCCTATTCTCTTTTTTTTTTATTATTATAAAAAGACGGAAAATGCTTAAATCTAATCTGCTTTGGAAAACTTCAGCTGTAAGAATTGTGGCGTAAAACCAGAGCACAGCAGTGAAAGATATGACTAGATATTGAATTGTTTAATTTGCTGCAAATAAAATGCCTGGAAAAAGTTGTTTAGAAAAGATGACTTCGTATAATATGGCTGAAAATTTTTTGGGAAAAAATGACTCGTAGTATTGTATGATGTTCAAAATGGGGGGAAAAAATGAATTTACGCCTACCTGCATCATCCATTTGCCATGCCTCCACCTCAGCCAATCAGATGCAAGTCGTCACTCTGCTTCAGCCAATCATCACTGAAGAACCACTTAATGAGGCCCAACATCTACGGATCCACCAGCTGTGCTTCGACCCACCTCCTCTCCACCTCCACCATTGTCCTCCGAGGATCCTCCATCTCCAAACTTCACTCCAACTCCACTGTCCAGGCCCTGGGGGGCAAAGAGGGAGAGACGACCCTGAGCCTCGCCCAGAGCTGTTCATGCAAGCTTGCAGCAATTCTCAGCATGCAGGTCTTCTGCTTGGGTCTGAGCACCAAAGAACTTCAAGGCAAAGAAAACTTTCCAACTATTGCTTTTACTGTGTGTGTCTCTCCAGATTAAAATAGTATAACATGACCTAAAAATGTTATAGTATGACTTTGAAATGTTGAAAAAAATAAAAAATGTCTGTATAGTATGGCGTTCAAAATGTGCAAAAATGACAATGTATGATTTACATTGGTTTGTAAATACCAATGTACCAACTTGTGCTACTTTAATTCGAAACATTATGTACAAATGTATGTGTAGGTTAACAGACTCTGTAAACAGCCTGATTCACACTTTGACCAATCATTTTCAAAGCTCGGTGACATTCTTATCTAGTTTGTAGAATCAATAGTTTGTATGGCAATGGATGATTATAAAAACATTTATTCTTGTTCTGTTTCTTGTTTTTAGGGACTATAATTGTCTGAATAAATGAAATTGACGATATGACGTTCAAAATAGGAAAAAATGATAGTACCGTGACCCCTCATTTTTCGCAGGAGTTGCGTTCCGAAAATAACCCGCAATAAGTGAAATCCGCGAAGCAGTTACCTTTTATTTTTTACAACTATTACAGAGCATAATTAAATACTGTACATTGAAACCAAAGAACAAAACCCGTTTTCAGGTCAGCGGATGTGCGTGTGAATCAATCACGGCATGAATGTCATCCGGAGTCGTGTCATTAAAGCGCAGGCACGTGCTTCGGGCCAGGGTGCTTCCCCTGGCCCGAAGTGCCCTTTTGGTCAAATGTTTTTTTTTTTTTTTTTTTTGTGATATTTCCTAAGCCCTCTTCTGACACATAAAAACATGTACTAAAATTATTTTATTTATTTATTTTTTTGTACAACATAAGCCTTCCGGTCACCTTGTTACCTTTGACCTTTTGCCCGTGACGCATGACGCAGTTGCCTCTCGCGCATTGAGATAAGGCGGCTAACTGGAGCTCTACGGAGCGAACGTTCCAGATTACAGAACAGTTTTTGGTGAATTATATATTTAAAAAAACGTTTTTGGTGAATAAAGTGGAGTAGTCTTGCTACTTGTCAGATGACGGAAAACGTTGAAGTATAGTTTCTGCTTCAGCACGAAGTAGCTGTTTAGGCAGAGAGCTAATGAAATACAACAGACACTGACAGGCCTCTGCGTCTGGCTTGCTCTGAAGAACTACTGAACGGGAGGAGACACTCAGGTAAGGAAAAACTGTTCTTATCTATCGATTCAGTATTTTTATCATACAGACATTAGGTGGTTGTTGTTGTGCTATTAGCTAGCTGCTAGCTAACGACTTTGCTAGCAAAGCAAGATGACTAAAAAGCTTCTCCCCTGTATCTTTAATGGACCTTACCAACTCCGCCCAGAAACGCCCCCAAAAGTCCCACGTGGCTGCATGTCTCACAAACAAAGTCTCGCGGAGCTTAGTTTCTATGTGTAAAGATGGCGTCTTTCATTTCGACTGACTGCAGAGTACTTCTGAGTCGATTAGCGTAGCTGTGGACAAGATCACTGATGCCTATTGTTCTTGGAAAGCTGGGTAAGTCGGGGATTCATGGTTTTGAGGGTTACTTTTGGAATCAGTGATTTCTGTTGTTGGCAAATGTTTGAGTGTCCCTATGCCTGTTACTCGGTACTCGGTGCTAGCGTGGCTAACACGATTACAGTTTAGTAAAAAGCCTTTTCAGGTAAAATAAAATATTTAATGTATGTCAGATACGGTACACATTGCATATTGATCTGTTCAGCTAACGTAAGACTGTGTAACAGACAGGCTTCAGGGTGTAGAAGTAGTTTCGGTACTGCCATTATGTTGTACTTGGCTAAAAGGTTTTCATAATGGATGTGTTTATTATTGACTTTCTTTTTTTTCAGAATTGGTGGTCAGTGTTCACACATAGGCCTCCTTAATATATTTCAAACTTCAAAATTATTACAATATGTCTGTCTTATTGATCCTACGACGGTTGAGCTGCAGATGCGGTCGTGCACAAGCTTTGATCCAAGCAAGGCATTCCGTTTCAGACTTTGGAAATATGTGAATTTTAGTTCCACAAATACGATCAGGATACCTGACATCGCCTGTACAGATTCCCCACTGACAGTGGAGAACCATTCTTATTTGAGTCCTGACGCAAAAACTTTCTCCCGGTCTGCTAGTCCACTTTAGCATGTGTTTACTACTGTAGCTTGTGTTTGTGAGACGGTCACGTACGTGGTAGCTGCGCAGTGACGTGAAATGGGCAATAGCCAATGAAACGCGGTCCCTGTGGTAAGGTCCATGATAGCAGTCATTCTTTAGTATTGCTTATGCAATAGGGGCACATCGCCCGTCCAAAACCGATCGTCTCCATAATGGATATATGTCTTCTAATTTCCTTTGCTGCATAATGTACATTTCATGTATTCCAGCGTTAGGTAAATGTATCTGGAAGGAGAATAACACTTAAATAAAAGTCCAACAAGGATATTCAATTGGAATTAAAAATAACTCACCATGAATTACCATAATAGATATAATGTGTGTAATAAAAGTGTGTCATTAATGAAGGGGGAAAAACCTCAATCCAGACTTTAAGAACATTTAGGGTCTGGTTTGCAGAGTATTAAGTTAATTTTTTCTCTCCCAATTATTCTATAAAAAATACAGTTTTGTTTAAAAGACTTTTTTAATTAAATAACTAATTTTTACCAAACATTAATATTTATTTGCACACATCAGAAATCTTTTGTTTTGATTTTAGGCCCTGCTCAGGACATCATGTGAGAATCACCAACCAAAACTTTGAGTCGCAAACAAAAACTTAGAATAGCAAGAAAAGATTTCTGACAAGAACAAATAAGTTTGTTTTGCAAAAAAAAAAAAAAAAAAACTAATAATCATGAATCAAAAATGTGTGATTTTATTTTTTTTTTTTTTTAAGCAAAACTGAGTAGGCTTTTCTCATGGTGGCATGCATTAACAATTCAATATTTGCTTTTGTTTGTTTTTTTTCTGCAGTTCCACGTTACAGTTGAATGCAGCTCTGCTTTCCTGAATGGACCATCTTCATCTCCACTGCAAGTGTAGCTCTTTTTTTTATAGATTACAGTCCACTAAAAGGTTGCATTGTGCCCTTGTTTATATTTTTAATAGTGTAATTCTGTAAAGACAAAATATGTAAATCAGAGCTAAACCACCAGCTCTGATTTACATATCATGCTAAATTGCGGGTTTGAATATTGCAATACTTTCCTATAACAAAGTAGACCTGCAGAAAGAAATTACTAATAGAATATCTTGCATATGGATAGTGTTATGCTCTATATAGAGATGTTCGTTGGCTTTGATTGTATATCTCACAATTTTGTAATTTACCATTGTTTATTTAACTCTGAAAGCTCTGTGGCTTTGTTAATATTCTGTCCTTGAAGGCGGTTAGATGTGCCCTTTTTTTGTTGTTGAGCACCTGCCCCTTTAGTGGCCTCTGCACGGCCCTGTTAAAGCATCTCCTCCAACCTGCCTTGCAAGATTCACAACTGTATCCATAGACATAATATAAGGATAGACGCCTCATGGACCGCTCTCACCTATTGTCGCTGACGAGATTTAGGGCGGCCATCTTGGAGCGGTACTCCACTCCACTCAGCGTTGTGTTTAGCAGGCACAATGACATATCAGCGGATTTAATCGATCATAACACACTTTTTTGTTACTGCAAACCATATTCAAACATCTATCGAAGCAACATTTATAAACAATTGTATTTTTTAAGTATGTTTTTAATACATAGTTCATCATATTTAAATATGCTTAGTGGCTAAAACAATAGAATAGGAATGGAATATTCTGATATCGATGTATGAAGAGCATATTACAAAGCACACACCCGTTCATAATTTATTTAATAAATTATTTAGTAATATCAATACATATTTTATATAACTATACAAAGACTAATAAATAAAGATTAATAATGGCACAAATAAATAATGATTAATACAGAGATTAATACAGAATTATATATATATATATATATATATATATATATATATATATATATATATATATATATATAATGTTTTTCAGCCAACGAGTCCAAAATCCGATGTGAGATTCATCCGTGCTGCAGTGAATCCGTCTCTTTATAGATTTCTCCCTCTTCTTCCTCACATCGTGTCTTTAGGAAACTTTCAAAACAAAAACGGAAGATTTAGGCTGTATCTTACTTTTGACAGAGTGAAAGAATATAAATAATAGTCTTTATTGCCGGTGAATGTTATAACACATAATATAAGTTTTATAAAGTTTTATAATATGTGTTATATTGTTTCATTTCTAATATAGGCCCTTGTGTCAGATAATCTAAGTCAATGTTAGAGAATAATTAATTTTTTTAGATTTACGGAATCTCAGTTAGCCTTCATAGCGGGGCTGAACCCGTATTACACCAAGCACTGTAGCTAATATTAGCTGGTATCTCGCTGGTGGACATAAATACAGTAAAGTAATATTCTAATCACAATATATACACAATAATATGTTCATCTTACTTGTGAAATGTTGTCTGTGGAGCCCTCGCATCAATAATCCATAGATCAGAACAACAATATCCGTCAGTGCTGAGGCATCTTCTGCTGTTTTGATTGAGCAAAGTAGGAGGGTATACCGCTCCAAGATGGCCGCCGTATTTCCTGCGCCGGAGCGGTCCATGAGTCGTCTATGCTTATATTATGTCTATGGCTGTATCTACGACAGAGCCTCTGGCCACAGTTTTTTTTTCCAGCAGGCATTCAAAGTTTCAGTTTCCATCTCCTGAATGGCCAATCTGTATTACGTATGTTTTAGCCAATCAGGACGCAGAACACAATGCCCTGTGAAAAAAACTGCACAAAAAAAATCTGCGAAGCAGCAAGACCGCGAAAGGTGAACCGCGTTATAGCGAGGGAACACTGTATAACACTACGTTCAAACGTAAACGAGCAAAAAAAAAAAAAACCCTCATAGTAAAGCATTCAAAACGAGCAAAAATGACTCAGTATAGTATGACGTTCAAAATGATCAAAAATGACTATAGTATGGTGTTTAAAACTAGTAGAAATGACTCATAGTATAGTATGGCGTTCAAAACGAGCAAAAATGACTCGTAGCATAGTATGGCGTTAAAAATGGGGAAAAAAGACATGGTATAGTATGTCGAGCAAAAATGGCACATTGTAAGACATTGTTATGGCGTTCAAAACGAGCAAAAATGACTCATAGTATGATGTTAAAAAAACATGTTTTTGACATCATGACAAATTTTTGCATATTTTCGACATCATACTATACTGAGAAATCTTTGCACATTTTTGAGGTCATACTATATATACTATGACTCATTTAACATATTTTCGACATCATACTAAACTGAGAAATCTTTGCACATTTTTGAGGTCATACTACACTATGACTAATTTTTGCATTTTTTCGACAGACTCATTTTTGCATATTTTCGACATCATACTATATACTATGACTCATTTTTGCAATTTTTTTTGTCATCATATTATACTATGACAAATTTAGCTATTTTTGAGGTCATACTATACTATGACTCAATTTTGCAATTTTTGACATCATACTATACTATGACAGATTTTGCACATTTTAGAGGTCAGTTGAGCTGCAAAGTATTACAGCTCAACTGTCGACTACTTATCGTTCCAGCCGAGGTAAATAAGTCAGCGGTTTCTGTGTGCTGTTACAGATGTGTTGCTGGTAGAAACATGGAGAAACCAAAATCCTCAGACAGAGCAGAGCTGGAAGAGACAACAGGCCTGGTGGAGGTAACCAACACTTTTATCCTGAAAAATCTTGCATGTCAGGATGAGTTTCTGCTGATTTTGGTGGTAAATTCTCAGCACTTGCATGCTTTTTAAATCGCTCTTTTATTATTTTTTTTATTTTTTTATTAAGGATGGTGATTTGCCTCAAGGTGCCGAAGGTGGAAAGGTGGATCCTCGTTCACCGAGGAAGAGCAGCTCCTCCCGCTCTTCCTGTAAGAGTTTCCGTCTGGACTACCGACTGGAGGTAACGACCCTCCTTCTGCTCACCAACGCCCAACATTCAAGTCTCTTCAGAGTTCAAATAAATGTCACGCTGTATCTCAGGTGTGTTTTATTTTTGAATGCAGGAGGAGGTGACGAAGTCCTGTCGAGACAAACATGGTCGCTGGACAAACCCCTGGCCAACATGGCGCTTTCCTTCCTACTCTATGCTGTTCAGATTTCTGGTGCTGGATAAAAATCACAGCAGTGTGCCAACAAGCAGAGAGGTAGGAAACCACTAGGATGTTAAAACCCGCAAGTGACTTTATTTTACTGTAGATAATTCAGAGACTTAAAAGAAACAAAACAACGTTTTATTAGTGGAAGAAGAACCAAGTCTGCAGTGCTCACATTTATGGAGTCTGCTTACCGCTCTGCTGTAATAATTAGTATCACAAGCTCATCTTTCACAGCCCTGAGCTAACATGATGTTATTTATAGCTGCTTCTGGAAACTTTGCTGTGTTCATTGAGAGATTATCCGGCCTTAAAGGCAGCATAACAAAAACATTGAATTCTTTATTTGCACCAGTTGTTTGTATATTCTCTATTTATTGGACTTTATCTGATAACTTATGAGCACAAAAAATCTGAAAAGTGTGACATCCATTTGTATTCAACCCCACTGACGCAAAACTTTGTTAAAGGACCTTTTAGCTGCAAGGTCGTTGTCCTCTAGTATTTAGCCAACACTTACAAATATATAGGTTGAAAGATGAACATGTTTAAAATAATATTTTTATATATATTTTTAAGTCAGTCTAAGTTTCTTCTGTCCTCCCTGTTCTCCCCACAGGTCCTGGACATTGAACTCCCAGTATTGGAGCCCTACTTTGTCCAGAATCCAGAAGCGTTGGACTCTCCTGCTGGTTTGAGGGTCACCTGGCTGGGCCACGCTACAGTTCTGGTCGAAATGGAGGGGGTCAACATTCTGACCGACCCCATTTTCAGCCAGAGAGCATCATTTCTTCAGTTCATGGGGCCCAAACGATACAGAGGACCCCCCTGCACAGTGGAACAGGTTTGAAGATCTTTCATGTTCTCGCTTTTACTTTGTGAACAAACAGAATCCTTTGAATCAAACCTGGCTTTATTCATCTCACTCCTCTCCTACAAACAGCTGCCGAGGATAGACGCCGTCCTCATCAGCCACTCTCATTACGATCACCTGGATGCTGGATCTGTTGCCAGCCTTAATGCACGCTTTGGAGGGGAGCTACGCTGGTATGTGTCCCAAATCGTTCCCCACCCGTACCCCCCACACACACACCTTCCAGTGTTCCTGTGAAATATGATGCATGTTTTAACAGGTTCGTACCCCTGGGTTTGATGGACTGGCTGGCCAAGATGGGCTGTGAGAACGTGATGGAGCTGGACTGGTGGGAGGAAAACTGCGTCCCGGGTCACGACAACGTCACGTTTGTCTGCACACCCTCTCAGCACTGGAGCAAACGGACAGCGTGGGATAATAACAGGGTACTTGATAGTAAATGTTGTAGTGTGTTGGGACTGCTATCAGTTTGGTTTTATAAACAGCACTGATAATCTAAGTGCTGCAATGTTAACGTTGGGCAAGTGAGCAGAAATGTATTTAATGTGATAGCAGCACTTTATTGAAGAGTCTGCAGCCCAACATTTTTCAATGGAGAAGAAAGATTAAACAAAAAGGGCAAAACTTCTCCTTCTCTCTGTGAAAATCTTTAATTTTCTGCTGCACTAAAACTGTCAGAATTGTAACCATTTAACTTTTTATATCTTTTCAGTCTTTATGGAGTAGCTGGTCTGTTTTGGGTCCCAACCATCGATTCTTCTTCGCCGGCGACACAGGCTACTGTCCGTCCTTCCAGGAGATCGGACGCCGCTTTGGGCCATTCGACCTCGCAGCGATCCCAATTGGAGCGTACCTGCCCAGGTAGAGAGGCACACACTCCCACACAGCAGATCAGGCACAAAGAGTTTCATATGAAGTTATTTAATATGTGCAGAAGCCGACAAATTCACTGAAACAGGTTCATATTTTAGTGCAGTAGCGTAGTCCAACACTTGCTAAGTATACCAATGTGTAGCCAGTGGTACTCGGTTTAAGGCCTCCTTTCATACACATGCATGCAAAAATATCTTAATGTTCAGTTTCAGCATTTTAATAAGCATTAAGCAGGACTAATGTCATTTCCTGTTGGGTTTTCAGGGATGTGATGAAGGGACAGCATGTGGATCCAGAAGAGGCTGTTCAGATTCATCAGGACCTTCAGGCCAAACAGTCTGTAGCCATACACTGGGGGACCTTCGCCTATGAGGTAGGATGTTAGAAAAGAGTCAGCAGCAGTCACTACATGTAATGTCTTAAGTTAAAATAGAAGCAGCCTGCCTTTATACAATGTAAATTAAATGTCAATCATTTGTTAGGAGGGTAGAAATTGGTCTTTGTTCAGAGGTGAGGAAGTCTAGACTTAAATTATGTAACCAGTTCTACCTCATACTACACTAAGGAAAACAATATTTAGATATTAAGACTTAAAAATACTATTTCTGCCACTGTTTAAAAAAAAAGAGATGTCTTAGGTCCTAGAAAAGATCAAAATTATCTTTTCTAGATTATCTCGATAATCTAGAAAATATTTTTTTAATCTTTTCTAGATTATATCTCGAGATATAATCTAGAACTTTTTTTAAAAATCTTTTCTAGATTACATCTTGAGATATAATCTAGAAAAGTTTTTTTTTTATCTTTTCTAGATTATATCTCGAGATAAAATCTAGAAAAGTTTTTCTTTTCTAGATTATATCTCGAGATATAATCTAGAAAAGATAAAAAAAAACTTTTCTAGATTATATCGAGATAAAATCTAGAAAAGTTTTTTTTTTTTTTAATCTTTTCTAGATTTTATCTCGAGATATAATCTAGAAGAGTTTTTTTTTTTAAAAAAATCTTTTCTAGATTTTATCTCGAGATAAAATCTAGAAAAGTTTTTTCTTTTCTAGATTTTATACCGAGATAAAATCTAGAAAAGATTAAAAAAAAAAAAACTTTTCTAGATTATATCTCGAGATATAATCTAGAAATTTTCTAGATAATTTTGATCTTTTCTAGATTTTTTCAATTGGTTTTTTTTTTTTTTACAGTGGCAGAAATGGGTTTCCATAAGGGTTCCCACATAGTGTGGAAACAAAGTATTTTAAAGCCTTAAATAATATGTAAATACAGTTATCTTAAGTGCCTGGTTTTTGCAGTTCATGGTAACGTTTGCTTATGTATACAAACCCTGCCATTTTTTTCATGGATGTAATATGAGGTACAACTGGTAATATAATTTAAGTCTAGACTTCCTCACCTCTGAGCCAAGACCAATTTCTAGCGTTCTGACCTTATCTCTCCTCCATGCAGTACTACCTGGAGCCGCCGGTCCGTCTCAGAGAGGCCCTGGAGCAGAGGGGACTGAAACCAGAATCCTTCTTCACGTTGCGTCACGGGGAGTCCCGGCTCGTCACCACACAAGATGGAGACGTCTTCGACTGATGTCTGCAAAACCAAACATTTCATTAAAAGACTGAAGACTTGAGCTCAATCTAAATAAAAATGAATGTTTTACATTAACTGTTTGGCATCTCACAGCTGCAGGAGTTGTACATACAAGGATCACACTTTGATCTAAGGTGATTCACCTTCAGTCATATGATCAAATATTTTGCAGACATGACAGGAAGAGATGACTTACATGCTGATTCTCTTAGAGTTGAGGCTTCAGGGGGTTTGCACACTGCCTCAGAACCCTTTGAACCCTGAGGAGGAAAAACAAAGCGAGGTCAGAGCAGAAAAGGTTCACTGGACAGAATTTCAAGTTCAAATCCATCTCTTCTCTCTAAGAAGCCAAGTTTTTCAGATTGTCTTGGTTTAAAACTCTAGCTTCACCTTGCAACTTTAGACTACTACATGAAGAGTTATTCTTTGAGATAAGTGCTGCCATATAGGAGTTTTGTTTTGTTTTCTGAATGTGCTACAGCCAATCCAGAACTGCTGCCTGTGATGTTTACATTCAACGGCAATGTCCTGATAAACTTTGTGAAAAACATGCTGATGAGCTGGGCTCAACTGCAAAGTGCTTTTGTTGCAGCTTCAGCTATTTTTTTTGTGCTGTGAAAACATCAAAGCTGCATAGCCCCTCAACAGTTTTTCTCCAAATTTCGAAGAATTTCAGTTGTACTTTTTCCTTTATGGAGCAAAAATAGACGAGTTAAGGCATTGCTATGACAGAGACTTTGCCATCTCTTACCCTGAATGTAAAACGGTAATGGCACAAAATTGAACCCACTTACTGCAGTAACGTGTGAGCCTGAACAGCCAGTTGTGCTTTACACTTCATCACTTTCTGTAAACGTCACATTGAATACACTATTCAAGTGAAATGCATGTGTTTTGTTGTTCAAGTGGAGACTAAAAGCGACTGAACTTTACCAGCAAGGAAAGAGAAATGCTGCAGTATATTTGGTACTAGATTACTAATTGTTCCAAGAACCATAAGCGTTATTGTAGCGTTTTTCTCTACAACAGGGTTAGAAGAAAACACAAATACTCACTAGAAACGAGCCTGACTTACTGTCAGCAATGACACATACTATCCTATGACTAATTTTTGCATATTTTCGACATCATGCAAAAATTTGTCATTTTTTTAGGTCATACTATTTTAGGTATAGTATGACCTAAAATGTGCAAATTTTTTGCATGATGTCGAAAATATGCAAAAATTAGTCATAGGATAGTATGTGTCATTGCTGACAGTAAGTCAGGCTCGTTTCTAGTGAGTATTTGTGTTTTCTTCTAACCCTGTTGTAGAGAAAAACGCTACAATAACGCTTATGGTTCTTGGAACAATTAGTAATCTAGTACCAAATATACTGCAGCATTTCTCTTTCCTTGCTGGTAAAGTTCAGTCGCTTTTAGTCTCCACTTGAACAACAAAACACATGCATTTCACTTGAATAGTGTATTCAATGTGACGTTTACAGAAAGTGATGAAGTGTAAAGCACAACTGGTTGTTCAGGCTCACATGTTACTGCAGTAAGTGGGTTCAATTTTGTGCCATTACCGTTTTACATTCACTTTTTTGACGTCACATTATGCTATGACTACATTTGACAATTTTTGAAGTCATAGTAACCTATGACTCATTTTTGCACTTTTGACATTTTTGTGTCATTTTTGCTCATTCAAAATGAGCAAAAATGACATTTTATGGAATGTTGTTCAAAACTAGCAAAAATTAAGTAGACTGACAGTTTAGTATGTGTAACAGTTATGGGCTAGGCAGCTAACTGCAGCTACATAGGCAGCATCAGAAGATGGTTCGTTAAGGAGCCCGAGGTGTGAATGCAGACGCGAAGCAATGGTTCAATTTTGAGGTATATATATTAGTGATTTGGGGGAAACAAAGAACAACATACAATTACAAATACACAGTGAGAGACAGGTTAATTCAAAACAATTAAATTCAAAGATCAGAGTTCTTTTCCTTGTTTCCTAGCTCGCCATCCTTGGGTTCAGAAGAGGATCTGATCCATCATAAAAATAAAAACCGACCTAAAAGGCCAGAAAACCCATTAAGTGTTTTATCAAACAATGTACAAACATAAAAATGCAATGAATATTAAATGCAATTATTAAATTCTTAATCAGGTTAAATTAACCATAATTTAAATAAAGTAAAACAAGAATATCAATCATATTTCAAACTAATCAATTTAAGGTTAAAGTTGAAATCAAAGTTAACTTTCAAAATATCAATCAAGAAAAATAAAATAAATTAACTCAAATACTCAAGCAAAATGAGGAAAAGAAAATAAATTAAATATACTGCGCAATATCAACATAAATGTAGCTACATCCCATTTTAAATAAATTTCATTACAAAAGTAATGAAATTGGAAAAGAAATCTTGCACAAATCCAACGATCATGTTACCTTTGAGCAGAGAGTGACGTATTAGACTGCGATCAGCTGTGATAATCACGGTGACGGCCCAGGTAACCACCGCCAATAATTCTAATAAAACAACGCTCCAATGAGCAATCAAGCAGAAGTTTCATACTGAAACAATAGTGCAATGTTACAAACAACAACTCACCAATAGATCAAAATCAGTAGTTTCAGGGATTTTGGGTTAATTGTCAGGATGCAAAACAGCAAGACGCCAAACAGCCAGCCACAATCACAGTGGAACAGGTGATGTTCTTTTACTGCGCTGGAGGCGGGGCTTTAAATAAGTTGGCCAGTTTAGGGCAAAACAGGAAGTGGGCCCGCAAAAATAAAAGTCTGGCTAACTGACTAATTACGGGTTACATATGGCATTCAAAATAGGAAAAAAAATTACTCATAGTACAGTGTGATGTTCAATGTTAGGAAAAACAACTCATGGGATGGTATAATGTGCAAAACTGTCAAAAATGAGTCTTATGACTTTCTAAATGGGCCAAAAAGACACATAGTATAGTATGATACTCAAAACAGGAAAAATAACTCAGTTTAGCTCATTCAAAATGAGCAAAAATGACCCATAGCATAGCATGGCGTTCTAAATGAGCCAAAATCACTCATTGCATATAGTCCGACTGAAAAATTAGAAAAAATATTTGTATAGTATGAAGTTTATAAAGAGCAAAAATTACCCAGCATAGTGTCACGTTCAGAAATGGTAAATGTGACTCATAGCAAAAATGACCCCAAAATAATTTTTAAAAGTCATTGTATGAATCTCAAAATGGGCAAAAATTATAGTATAGTATGACTTAGTATGGGCAAAAATGACTCAAATGTAGTATGACTGAAAATGTTTGAAAACTGCCATAAATTACACAAAAAACTATGACCTAAATATTTGGGGGAAAAATTTCTCACTTTATAGTTTTTATAGTATTAGATTTTTTTTTACAAAATAAACAAAAATATTATTGTATAGTGTGACGTACAAAGTTAGCAAAAATGACTAAGCGCTATATGCCGTTCAAAACTGGCAAAAAATTTTCTCACAGTATACTATTATTTAAAAATGTTGAATTGATGACTCAGCATAGTACGACATTCAAAATTAACTCAAATGAGATACATCCGAGTTTCTATGGCATCGAAAATGAGGCAAATTACTCCCACTATGCACTCGAAAAGAGTTCAAATGAGACGTATAAAGAAAATTAGCTCAAATGAGAAAGCATGTATAACATCACAACATACCTCAAATGCCTCACAACTTTAACAGCAATCAAAGGTTGTTCTGCAAATAATTGAATCTGACAGGGTGTTTGTAACAAAAAATAGTTAATCCTGTGTGCAGGTTGAGATGCAATTTTATTGTTCAGACAATATCAGGAAGTCAACATAAAGTAGTGGAGCAAATATCCCTCCCTGCTGGATGCCAGCTTGAATTCCTCAGCCACATAGTAGTCACCAAATTCTGAACAATTTATCACCAGTGCTCACGTCCAATTACCAGGAGTTAGGATGAGAAATATGCTCTAAGGGCAATTAAGAATGCTGTCAGCTGACTCATGGACTCCGGTTTCTCTGTTAGATCCATGTCGTCTCTCTGTCTTTTTTTGTCACAAACTATCCATCGACTCCGTTCGCCTGACTGCACCACCTCTCCAAGCCGGAGAGATAAAGGTCCGGCTCGCATGTTGAAGCGGGATAAACAAGAGGAGGAGAGAGCAATCGCCGAATATATGAAAAGTGGTTGTCTGTTCTGGTTGTAAGTTAAGCCTTCAGATCTCATCTCCACTCGCTGTTCGTAAAAGCTGTCACAGTTGAAACTACGCCCAGAAGACATAGCAGCCAGATTAGGCAGTAGGTCTCTCAGTAAATTGTTTGTTCAGAAGTGTTGATTATTCTGCGTCTTCAACAGCATCTGAGACAGCCAAATCCAAACTGTGTCAACAACAATTAAAATGGGAAAGAATGCCTTGTTCTGAGGGATTTGTAAGAAAAAAAAGCAAGTCATCACCGAGGTCCTTCTGCAATCAGGAAAATGGAGTTTTCCCTGTGATCTCGCTCTGTGTCATGAGTGTAGAAAACTGACGGGGAGACAAACAAACACTGATTTGATGTGAACAAACAGCAGCAGCAGAGGAAATATATTTTTTTCATGAACCGGCGACACATTTCCCCTCTACTTGGAGCAAACAGAAAACGAGCCTTAATTATTCAACAATAAAAACATTTCACTCCTAATATTCCGTGCTTTATTTTTTCATATTTTGTCACCTTATTGCCACAAATTTCTATGCATTTGTTATGAATCGTATGCGCTAAACAGATGCAAGGAAAGGGAAGCAGAGACTCGCCTAAAAGCTGCAGGACGACAGACTTGCACCCATAAATGTGAAGCTGTATGTTTAAAAGGAAACTAAAATAAACCATTAAACCTTTTCGCATTAAATTTATAAATTGATCAACTTGTGAAGCAATTGGTTCCACTTTGATATAATGTATGTATATATAAACATTTGAATAAAGAAGTCTGAATACCAAGAATCATTTACCATTCCGCCTCTCAGCTACTCATTATTTTGAGTTTCAACACAAAAAATACCCCAATAAAAAAACAACAAAACATTTGTTGGCGTAATGAGCCAAAATGTGAAAAGGCTCAAGCGTTTTTGCAAGGCACTCCAAAGACAACACATTGCAGTTATGTTGATTGTGGTCATTAGTAAATGTGAACAGTAACAGAAAAGCTTGTTAAGCCTGGTTTCTCCTCAATTTAGCTGCATTTTTTTTTTTTTTTTTTTTTAATGCTATTTTTCATTCAAGATGCCAAAAAATTAAATATTCCACACGTTATTTCAGTGATGGATTATCTCCTAAATGTTAACATCTGATCAACGTTTTTTTTTTTTTTAAAGCAGCACAGACTGTGAGCTAGAATCTTCATCCATTTATAATGACAATCTGCTCTTAATTTATGTTTGCGCTCCTTCCTTTACCCCAAACAATATACATGTCATATTGCTCCCCTGTCTGTTCTTATCTCTGTCTAACACCCGCTCACATCCTGCCCTCTTGTCCTCCGCTGGTCCGAGCTCGTGTCCAGAATCTACCTGCTTCTGTCCCTCTGGACACACAACAGCACAACAGCACCGGCTCACTTTCACACACATTTTTATGGACGGGCTCCTCTCTGCGAGGGCCTCTTCTGCCTTTCTGACGCGTTTAAAACGCACAACCCCGCTGCCAGAGGTAGAGGCGTAGTTAACTGGAGGCAGACGGAGTGTTAATTGGTTCTTTCAGTCATAAAAGGACGTTTCTAAAGCAGCTTTGAATGAATGAGAGCACTCGTAGCCATTCACTCCGATGCTTCTTTTCATCACAGTGACAAGCTCAGATCTGTGAGGTCACCTCTTGATTTTTCTCATGCAAAGCTTCCAGCGGACCAATCTTGCCGTGCCGTGCTGCGATCAAGTGGTAAAGTTACGACGCTTTCCAAGAAATGAAAAAAATTTAAATAAATAAAACATGCACTAATGAATGCATATCAAGTTCTGCAACAAGTTGCAGCAACAATTAGCTCATTGTACATCTCACACGGCTTTAAATGTGGCATGAATCAGACAGAGAGGTGTCGTTTGGTCTTTAACGGTGTCATTTACGGGCACGCAGAAATCTGACTTTTAATGCGCAGTAACAGATGGTGTAGTAAAAAATGACTCAGCGTTTGGGTCATTTACTGTAAAGCTAAAACATGCCGATGGAAAAAGGAAAATAAAATGCAGTTTATGGATTGAAGCGAAATGACTGGATGAAATCATTCATAAATCTGCTGCTCATTATTAGGCTAAGTTTGGTCTCCTTTTCAGTTAATGTGCAATTCAGTTAGAAGTCATCATGATTATAAGGAGATGCACATCTTGCTTGTTTTTATTTTTTTATCTCCCATAGTAGAAGAGCTGTTGTGTTAAAAGCAGTGCAGTAAAACATAATGTTGCATTTTTGTTGACTGCCAGTGCGCCGTGTTTTTTTTTTTTTTTATCAACAACTTTGCCGCCATCAGAGATGAAATCTACCCTGAAAAAGCTTTTATAGGGGATGCCAGCCGCTCCATCATGACACATTTCAGGAGCATTAGACTCTCTGCACATCATCACGTTACACCACAAACAGCCGTGACACAGAACTGTACAAATCAGAGCAGATTTAAAGCATTTTCCCCTGAGTTTTCCAGCGGATTCGCGACGACGCCGAGCTGCCTCGGAGTGCCTCTGTGCATTATTCACAACAGAAACAGTATCTTTGCATTCAACTGTTGCTATATTTCAGATGAATATACAGAGTACAAATGTGAAGCACGAAACAATGCCTGCTTTCGGTAATGCACCGTGGACGCGATGCATTTCTAATAAATCCTCAACCTCTATTCGTCACCCTCCTGAATCAGATGGAGAGATCAGCTTAATATCGGACAACATGACGCATCAAACACCTTGAATTCTCCACAGCCCGGCAAATGCGTTTTGTAAAAGAAGATGGGAGTCTGTTGCTATGAAACGGCTTCAATAAACGTTATTGAACAGTCAAAGAAACAACTTCGATAAGGTTGTTTGTGCTCCTGCCCACATACGAGTAAAAAGCTCCCAAACATGGACCATTGCTACAAAAAAAAAACAAAAAAAACACCCCAACATAAATGGACACGCCTGTTTTTTGTTCTTCGTAATGCAAGAGCCGCATTTCATAAATGTACATATTGAGAAAAAAAACAAAAACAAAAAAAATCCTCTTTCTGAAAGCGTTCTGACAATTTTTGATTCATCTCATGATTGTTGCTAATCTTAATCAATGGAGTATTTTTGTAATTAAAGCAGCCTAAATGAGATGGATGGCTTGGAGTTAGAATTCATCCTACTCACGGGGGGATGCTGTTCTCAATCTCATCAGTATTATTCCAGGGAGCCATCTGTGAACTTTACTGTGCTGGCCATTAAATTTGAACATCCTCACAGCCATCACGTTAATAAAGTACCAGGTATTAGACCGAGCCCCTGGCGTTGGAGTCCGTTATTAATGCTCCCACTGGGCTGGTACTATCAGCATGTGGCTGCACAGCTCTACAGCTGTTCTCACGGCGTATCATTCATCTTATTTAAATTATTTCGCACTGCAGCCTTAACTGTGGCTTGCGGAAGTGAAATTAGAAATGTCAAAGTGTTTTTTTCTTGGGGGCAACTCTACTGTAATTGCTCATTATACTGTAGTAAAGTGAATTTAGTGTTTTGAACACACAAAGGGGAGCAAGGAGGCACGCAGAGATTTAAAATAATCCTAAAAATTGCAGTTCGCATGAAGACGGGCTGCTCTTCAAAAGTCACCCCGGAGAGGCAGATTTTAACTTTAATTAGGTAGACATTGTCCAGAATATACAGATTTACATGTAATTCCTTTTCAGTTTCCAGTGTAATCCTCCTTCTCAACATTTCTCCACCCCAGAGTATTTTCGTCTGTAAGCTTCAATTCCAACTCCGAGCCGCACTCCATTGTAGGTCCCGGATAGAGCAGAAGTTATTGTTAGTGGACACAGAAATGGGGATTTGTCTAATTTAATTAAAGCTGTTGAGCTATCTTCTGCTTCTGCATTATATTCAAATGTGTTCGTTCTTACAGAGCACAGATTTGGGTTTGTGCCTGGATTTTTTCTAAACTCAACAAGAAGAGAAAGGCTCTTTTGTTGAAACAAACAGTGCTGCGTTTCGTATTGCCTCCCCTCGCAGAGCAACAGTCAGATAATACAGTAAAAGTCTGACATTTGAACTCATGTATTCGGTCAGCAAAGTGACACTACTGGAAGCCTTTTAGCACCAAAGGCCATGTTCAGAACAACAGCAGCTCAGTGCCCAAATAGCTCTGAGGAGTTGCTGCGGTGTGCAAAGTGATGTCCCCGTGTTTCCACATAAAACGATCCATTTTCAAAGATCAAATTCACTGCTGTGTCAGAGATTTCGTCCGATAAAGTACTGCTAATGGCGTATCAGGTATTTTCAGGAAAGATTAACAACAAAACCTCCAACAAAAGCTTTTTGTAAACGAGCAGCATTTGTATTCTCTGATTTTAACAAAGACAAATGCGAGTCTTGCTTTTAAGGTGACATACCTTTTCTTAGTATGCTTTTACAAAACAACCAAGGTTGGTGGATCCACATATAGTTTCTAAGACATTATGTTTGTAAAGACACTCATAATACACATGTAATGTATTTTACCAGTAACGCTGCATTGATATTGGTTCTTGCACTAAATTCAACTGACAATTCAACCATCTTTCTGTCCATCTACTCTCTATCATTTATGCATCAATCCATCCAGCTAAATGTCTGTTTGCCTCAAAAAATCCATCCCGTCTGTCCATCCAGCTGTTCATCAGTCCATTCGTTTGCCCGTCATTCCCTGGAAATATCGCATATATCCTACTTTAAAAAGAGGATGCAAACAGTTTTCAGGAAAAATATGAAATTTCAACATGAACAATGTGCAGGAACGCTTGGATACGGAAAAAATAAATAAAGAAGAACACAGTTTCTAAGATCGTCACCATCACTGTTAACTTCCAGCTACCTTGCCATCAAGTGTATGTAAATTTAAACAGAATGGTGCTTCGGAGTCTTTACAAAGCAATTAAAGCTTGATACATGTAGATGTTCCCATCCACTCTGTTGCTCACCACAGTGGTCCATCATGGCTGAATGTGACACTAATGCACATATCTGTTGGTTGGTTGCTCTTTACATAATCCACTCTTGTACCGTCAGCTGTCAGGTCTTTATGAGAGAGACAGGTGTGGGTCTGGGTATTTTTATTTTATTTGCATTTTTGAATAACTTCTTTTCTGAGAAGAAGCGGTGAATAAAACATGTTACGACTGCTCCATGTTTGGAAAGGGACGTGTAATTTAAGGAGGAGGAGGCCGAGCAATAATTTGCCAACGGATTTATGTACAGGGCAACGATTCCTCTGAGGTTCCGAAAAGCAATAATAATTATAATAAATGTGTGTGTTATTTAGAGTTCATGGAAATGTGCTAGTCTCCGAGGAGGCTAACAGATTTCACCCAGGAGACTAGGAGTTTTTTTTTTTATTACATGTGGTTAAACAATGCTGAATTAGTGTGTACCTGCATGGCGGGATGTTCTCATCTAAAGCCATTTTTTTTTTGTTTAAATAAAAAAAAAAATGGGACATTGTAGCTGCTTGTTTCCTGACAATCTAAAACAATTCTTCCCTTTTTTTTTTAAAGTCCAAACATGATCAGCATCTTTTCCACCATACTGATTTAAAATGACGATGTAAAGGTCTTAAGTGCTTCTCTTAATCAATACTGCTGCAAAAAACAAAAAAAAAAAAAACAAAAACAAACTAAGAGCAGAAAAGAAAGAAGTTTCAAAACATGCTTTCTGACAGCAACTTCAGAGCTGCCCGTCTGAAATGAAAATAGACTACCATACATGGATGATCTTGTTATTTCTAGGCCTGCACAGCATGATTGCCTATTGCAACAAAAAAGCACAACTCCTATTTCTCGACAGATTCAGCTCACAGGAAAAGTGGGTTGAAGTTCAAGAAAATAAATGGATGAAGATGAATTTTTTTCTCACCCTTCAAAAACATGCTCCGCTTAAAATATTGTTTTGCCCCAGAATTCAGAGACAACCAGAATATTTGGCTGTCTTGCTCCGTCTTCTGCAATGTACATCTCGCACTATGCTGCGTTACATAAGACGGATTAGACAGACGTACCGATATCTTATCCTTCTTCTTACCGCTCTGCATGTTAATTTTTATTATTCTTCAAGTCACTACAGAATCTGAAGCTTTCATTGGCTTCACTTTCTCCTGCCTCGTTTCTCTGAAATAAAAACATAAACATTGAAAAGAAGCACTTCATGACGCATCGACTCTTATCTGAAAAAGAGTCAATGCATGAAGTTTTTATGGAGCTGATTTCAGTCAACCTCACATAATTTAAGGCAAAAAAATTTAAAATGTTCAAGGAATGTTAATAATTGAAGCTTCACAGACGTACCACCCGAGGAGCACAAATTTACCCATGTTTGGTTAAAGAGCTGAAAGCGTGCTGTGTTGAATAGAAAATCATAAGCGGGGTTGGGAAAGAAAACTGGCACTGAGTAAACATGGTGGGACTGTCCCCCCCTCTCTGCCCCACACAGTGCCCGTCCTCCTCTGCTGTCTTCTCCTTTTGCACCTTGTTGGAGGAAGCCCTCCACTGAAGTGACAGGACACACCAGAGGCTGGGAGCCTCGTCGCCAGATCGCGCTGGCCGCCTCTCTCCCTGGGCACTGCGGTACTTCCGGTACGCTGGCAAGCCAAGCGTACACAATCCAAGTACAGCATGCCCTCACACATGGCACATGCGCATTTGCGCTTAAAAAGCATTCAACGTAACCGCATGCGCTTTCAGGAAGACGTGGACGTCGTCGACCACACGCGACATCTTTCTAATATCCTACCCTCAACGCGTAGACATTGTAGCGTGGCCAGGCCAACATTTCCAACTTCCCCACATTCCCTCCGACTGCCATTTGCTTCAAGCTTACATATGTTATCCGGTTCTGTGGTGCACCCAGAGGATACGGTGTCATCCAGTGGCATTCTGGTCCGTTTTCTGTGCCTGTTGTCACTGTTTTCTTTTGCATTTCCCATTGCTCTGGGGCTGGCCTCAGCCAAAGAACACCATCAAAGACAGCAGAAAAAAACAACAAAAATGTTCTCCCCAGTTCTCCCCCAGAGGCTTGTGTGTATATGTGTGTGTGTAGTGTACAAGTACTTGTGTTGTCTTGACTTAAGGCCATGGAATTTCCCCAGCAACTCTGGAGATGTCGCTCTATGCGACAGGTGGCAGCTGAGGAGAGTGCAGGCTTTCCACCCAGCCCTGTCGTTAACTCTCTTCATGGTAAAAAAGAATAACGGGACAAGGACACTTACTTTTTGATTTCACAAATAGTATTTATAAATTAGACCTTACACTTCAACATCCATTTGGGTCCAACTCTTTCTCTTCCAATTGTTTATATTGAACCTACATCAAAAACTGCCACCATCAGCTGTGGTACTCATACATGCTGTCCAAATGATTTCTTGTGTGAGAGCAGCTTGATACATATCCTGTAACTCTGCCGTATAGTTCAACAGATTTCAACTTGGACTTCAGCACAACACAGGCCTCCGTTGAACCGCGCACATCTCCAAGGAGGGCGGTGTTGCTTTACTTGCGCTTTTCTCTGTGCAGCTCACAACTGCTGTTGTGCAGAGCTCGCAGTACAAATGAAAAGGCTTTCAGAGTGCAGTGAAAGCACCATATGACTGCCTCGTGACATAAGTCAGAGGAAAAAGATAGATGTGTTGACTTCAATCCCTTTTGTGCTGAGAACTTCTCACCTGACCGAGAGGCATGAGACACGCGTGGACGTTTTAGAAACACCGTTTTGTATTCATCACCTGCCTTTCAGATTTTTGAGTTTTGCTCTTTGGATGTTTTTAGAACTCCACTTCATTCGCAAATTCTGCTTCGCCTGTCCACAATTCACATTTCCACTTAGTGAGGATCAATCTCAAATGTCCTACGAGTCGAGAGAAACCGAGGCCATCACCGGATAAGGATTCCTTTTTAATAGAGAACAAGACATTGTATTTGCTGAAGATTTCTCAAAGTAGTCCCTTGCCCATGTAGTTTAATAAGGTATTGATAAAAACAGCTTATCGTCTTAGTGCAGTCTGATGGAACAATGATCTTGTGTGTCCATCTTTGAGTCTCTCTTCCTCCAGATAAACAATTTGTGACGGTAGTAAAAAGTCCTGTTCAGGTTTTCTTTTAAACTTTAAATCATGCAGACAAAGTCGAGCATTAGTTACTTTAACTTTTACTACTTTGTAACTTATTTTAAACGGCTATTTCAGTTGAGATTGGACTGCATTTGATTTAAAATGAGAAATATTTAAAACTGATCAAACCTAAGCTGGATAATTCGGCACTTTAAAACAGACTCTTCATCAAAATATTTTCATTTAAACTCTCAAACTCTAGTGCTTGAAGGTCGGTGGGTTGCAACCGTTACTTCAGCACACCTGAAATCAAATAAGTCGGTCATTAGTCGGACTCTGTAGAGCTTAGTTTCATGCTGAGGAGCTTATCTGTTGGATTCAGGTGCGTTGGACCAGGATGTGTCGAAGAGAAGCACCGGGTCCCCAAGGGCTGGAGCGTAAGACCGAAGTTTAAGATTTGCTTTGTACCAACAAAATAGGACAATGTGGCTTTTCTTTTGGTGTTACATCAGGACAAGAAAAAACACACACACACAAAATAATTGGAAATAAAACATAAAAGCAAGTTAATCCTGGACTGAATTATTCTAGACTTTTGTGAAACCTTTATTGTCTGAAAACAGAAAATTTGTAGTTCCCCTCAAAATGTTCCTAAAATCTTTTTTTCTTAAATGTTAGGTCATTCCATCTCATGACATGGCTGCATCATAATGCCACTAATTATTTTCCATGTAAATACGAATACATGTAGTGAACACCGGAAAAATAAACTGAATGATTTACTAACCGACATGAAAAAAACAAAAAAAGTACATTTTCTGACTTACAACTGTTTCGGTTTAACACAACAGGCTTTGTATATAGCAATTGCTGCTTCATTGTATTTTCATTGTGTGCCAAGTAGACGAGCCACTTTACTTTTAATGTATGATGGAATATTGTAAGCCACCATCCCTCACAGAATAAAACTCAGCTGATAACTGTTGCATTGTTTTCACATTTAGTGCTCAGTTACATTCTAAAATTAAATTAAATTAATCAAAAAATGAAGAAAACTTGAAGGATTCATCTCGAGTCACGCAGCTCATTTGTTTACATATTTCTTTTTTGGGAAAAAAAAAAAAAAATTACATAAATAGCCAATACAGCAGCTTGTCTGTTTCCCCGGTAACCAGGTGATTCTCCTTGGCAACCTCCGCCCACAGAGACAGTCTGCTGCATTCCTCCGCTCTGGAGGAGAATTATACACTTGGTGGGACTGATGTCAAGTTAATGAGTGGAACACACCGTACACCATCTAACCTAATTGCCTTTATTTTTCTTTGTAACTTGATGAAATGAACAGGCAGGATTACAGACAACTTTACTGAAATGGCTGAAAGGCATTTCCATCTACTCTGAGGTTGTGCTAAAAGGGGTGGAATTGATGGTGGTGTCAAGAAACAAAGATCATAACCACTAATAGAATAACCACCATTAAGTTCGGTCCAAACAAAACACAGACTAGCATTTATTCACTAAAGTGTTTGTCCTGTTATCCCTAGATTTTTTTTTTTTTTTTTATAGCAGATATGCTTTTGTGTGTGTGTGTTTTTTTTAAGTGTTTTAATTTGCTAGACTTAGAAGGACATGCATTGAAAGCTGCACTGAAAGGCTTGGATTCAAATTTTTATTACATCACACTGGCTAAACAGAGAAACTTTTTTATTTATTTTTATTTGATATAGAATATACATTGAAAGAGGACATTTCTAACAAAATCACAGCATCCGTTAACATTTATTTGAAAAATGAAGATTATATTAGAGTTCTCAAAGCAACATTTTTATGAAAGCTTTCACGTGGGTGAATTCTTTAATCTTTCAGCAACCCACTAGGAAGAACTCTTACTGCAAAATGAGCTTTTACTTAATCTTCTCGTCCTCTGAAAGGCTTTAGAGGATGAGATACCATCACGGTTGTTGTGATGGTATGGAGCTCTGTGATGAGTGGTTGTTAATAGAGGTGTTTGGATGAGTCATAAAAAGGTATCTCTTTTTCCCCCGCTCCTTTCTCTCACTCATAAACACGCCCTCATGTACAAATTGGATGTACAGTGCTCAAATTTTAATCGAATGCTTTAAAAGCTGTTACAACATTTCCTTTATTTCATCGACCAAATTTCTGTTCCTCGTGCCGGATTTGTAAAGTGCATGATTAATGGTTGTCCTGTGAATAGGTTCTCCCAGATTGTATCTTTGCCACCTTTTCCAAAGTTACCACGGGCCCTTGAGGTGTGTTTTGACTATTTCAAAAGTTGTTTTTTTTTCCTTCCATTTACCGTATCTCTTTTGTTGTCGGTGTTTCAGCTGTGATGCTAAATGGGTAACTCACTGCTACTGCAGCACTGTTAACCTGAATGGGATCTCTAAAGGTGACACCGCGGGACAAAAACACCAATCACGGAATTAAAAGCTGTCATTTTCAGCTATAAAACCATAACCAATGATTCTGTCTCCGTGATTGCATTTCCTAACTCGACTCATTTAAATTTCAGTCGAACGCTGTAACTGTCAAAGATTTTAAAAGGGTTTTACGGATGCTGACTTTTGTGTCGGCTCGCTTCCAAGGCAAGAGAATGGGGGAGGCGAGACGGCAAGTCGGGATAACAACTGAGCGTTCTCTCCGTAAACCTGAGATAGTTTCACATAGTTTCCTTTGTGAAGCAGCATTATAATCATTCCAGAGTCTGAAAGCATTTCTATTGTTAATTAATCAAATCTGAGACATGTTTAAAAGGAGCATAAACCAAACACACACAAAGCAGTTAAGTATCAATATCAAGGAATTACATATTTTTTGACTGAATAATTTACTCATTTTGCCACAAGCAACACATGCTGATGATTTAAAATGTTTTGAAGGTAATGTTGAAGTATGAGCTAAGCAGAAGTAAATTAAGATGACAATAAATAAATAAATTCAACAAATTGTTCCTTTACAAAAACCACATGCAAAGCAGTATGGTAGTTTTTTTCTTGCCCTTTTAAATGCCACCAAAATGCAGGTGGGATATAAGTTATCTTCCTTTTAAACAATCTCAGATTGTTTCTAATGTGTATGCTCACATCCTAGTCTCAGTCTTTCGTTGAGAGAGCAGAGTACATTTATTGCTTCAGTTTCCATCCCTTCCAACAGAACTTTCAGTCTTCATAACCACATAAACTCGTCATTTAATTTCATGACCCACATTCAACGGACCCGCTCCACAAAAACAAACCAAAATGCATTTAGTTTTAGCTCCAAAAAGTTCTTTCCAGAATTTGCTTGAGCGTGTTAAATATTTAGTGGCCTCTGTTTGGCCGTAGCGCTGATGCGAAGGATTTCCCACTTAAAAGTTATGGGAGATGAACAGATGTGGTGTCTGGTCCCCTCACAGCTACCAGTCACAGAGTTTATCATCCTTTTCAGATAAGCTGAGAAGAGAGAAGATTAGCAGTGCAAACACACATTAAACTTAAATTACACCAGTATCTCTCTCCTGTTGCCACTCTGTGCTCACGTCTGCCTAGAGGGCGAATGAGGTTTACCTTAATTCCAAATGAACACAAAAGCCATTTTCTTTTCTGTGTGTTGTCGGAACACAATCAACAGGTTTGTGTGGGAAAGTGATTACAGAAAAGGTTCATGGGTAAAGTGTCCGACTTGTTCCCAGCTGAACGGAAAGCAACACGACGACCGTTCCTGAAAGTCGGAAAACGAGGAGATTGTGGTGTTGTGGTTTGTCGGGGAAACAATTACATCTACCGCAGCAGCTCCGTCTTTCAGAGCTTAGTGTATGCTTGGATCTTTAGCTTTAGATTTTTGACATTAAAACTGTTCACTTGCCATTTGTTATGCATATCTTGACCTTTTGGATGTTTGATTGAATTAATTCATAATTTGCTTTTCAATCAGCTCAAAAAAAGGAACTCCAGAAAGGTAAAAACACCTCATTTACTGTAGAATTTATCTGCTAGGCAGTTCCTTGAAAATATATTCATACTTTATGTAAAGAGTCTGCAATATCAGTCTGCGTAGGCCAGTGTCCTGCACATTGTTAATGCAAACCTGCTCCAACACACCTAAATCCAGTAAGTTTGACATGACATGTCAGTTTTACAAAGTTCTGAATATGAACTATTCATTTGATTCAGGTGTGTTAGAACAGAGTTTGCAAGAAACCAACCTTCGACGACTTTAGTTGCAGACTCTTGCTTTACATTTTCATATATTCATTCATTAATTCAACTTTTATTTGATAACTTTTGTTAGCTTTTTCACATGAACACAACAGACATAATTTTGCATACATTTTAATGACGCTACGATACTTTGGATGTAAACATTATGTTGCTTTGCACACAGAAATTACATTATTCCAATGAAGTGAAATTCCTTGTTTGTGTGCGTGGCCAATAAAGCCGATTCTGATCTGAAGTTTATCCATTTTAGCCATGCTTAGTTTACTGTAACCGTACACTGACAAGAATGATCCAAAAAGTCAAGGTAAGGAAGAAAAATGTAAGATGTTCCTGCTTTGTGATCATTTTCTGCTTCTCCTTGGCAACTGCACTCAGTATTGTCGCTTCTTTCATAAAAAGACTAAAAAGGGAATAGAAAAAAATGCATTGCCTTAAGTAGGAGTCGCTTTTTCTCTGCTGTCGTGTCAAAGATGTTTGGCTACCTCAATGCAGTTCCACCTTGCAGTGACGCTGTACGCCTTTATTAAAGATACGTCATGGCATTGTCAGAATTATGAAACTCCAAAAGGAACGGGCAAAACCCAGTACACCTACTTTCACATTTGAGATGAACTTCACATGGGCATTTTCAGTGAGTAGTTGCCTATCACAAACACTTTTCTACAAAAATAAAAAAGAATTAATGAGAAAAGAATGTAAAATGACAAAAGCAATAGTTAGCATTCTGTCAAATTAAAACCTTGAACACAAGAGACTGTACACCTACAGTTAAACGTCCAGATCAAAACGAGCATGTGATGAAAAATTGAATTTTGAATTCAATAATTAGTAAAAGGGCAATGCTTTGTTCATAACTATTGCCAATGTCAAATGTCTGACGATCTGGATGTTTGTACTTGAGGATGTCACAGGAGTAAAACGGTGTGTGAGGATGCAGCAGAATATGGTTGGAAACCGAGTGAAATGCCAAAAGTATTTACAGTTTGCTGCACAATTACTGACACTCACCTTTCACAATCAAAGTGAAGGTATTAAATATTTTCCAGGCACAGAATGCCATTTTATGAGTAACTATGCTACCTTCAGCTGTCAAAGTTGATTAATTTATAAGGAATTTCACATCACAATTTGTCACCATGAAATTAGCCTTGGTCTCTTGAAGAAGCTCCAACTCTATGTTGTATGAGTATCAATAAACACAAATAAGTAAGTTTTCAGAAGAGAGAAACAAAAACAAAAAGTGGAAACAATGATTTAAGTCCAAGAACCAGTATTCGTATAGCCCTCAAGACTTGCAAACAACTGAAAATAATACGTAGCACAACTTAGATTCCAAACAAAATCAGAAACTTGTTTTTTCTTTTGGTTATTTATTTAAAAAAAAGAAGAAAATTCTGCATTTAGTTTTTAGCATGTTAATTTTAAAGGTTTCCCGAATACATCTAAAACTCATTTATGACTCCATTAAAATTTCTGTTGTGCAAATATGGGTGGAGGACAGAGGTCGGCAGAGATAACCAAAGAAAAAGAAGGTAGACTTTTCAAAAGCGTACACATAAATATTCTACCTAATAACCAAATATCAATAAAATGTGCCTTTTTATTAAATCAGCATGTGTGCCACCTTTATTTATGAGGTGATTTTTGTTTGTTTTGGTTGGTTTTATGTACTCTGCTGCAAATGCAGCGCCACTTTAGCATTAGTAGGCGGAATACTAAAGAAATGTAGTAACAAACAAGGCTGCTTTTCTGAGTATTATTTAATACTAGAGGTGTGCCGATCGATCGGTCACCGATCATAATCGGCCCGATTTTCGTGAAAAAGTGCATGATCGGTGATCATTGGCTCTTGTTGCCGATACCGATCATCTCATTTCTCAGCCTGCCTGTGCAGCTGGTCTTTTTCCTTCACACTGCGCAAACGCGTAGCAACAAATCCTAAGCGATGTGGAACTTTAAGGCACTGAGTGAATGGGGAAGTTTGCGTGTTGTGGCGGAAAATTGAAGCACGTCAAAATGCATCAACACAACGAAGCTAATACGACATAAAAACAAAGCCATACTTGACGGAGTTTGGCTACATCGAGGCTCACTGCAGTAAAAAAGACATACGGAGGATCAGATAGCAGGTAAAGCAGCGCACAGCTACAAACACTCACCCGGATTAGCATGACGGTCAGAAAGCTAAACAAATAACCTGGAAAATTATTTAAGTCTTCGAGCTGCGATGTAAGACGCTGGTTCTGCTCTCCTGTTGAACCGCTGCTACGCTACAGGTAGTAATATCTGACAGACGGAGCTTCGCTTCTGCTCCACCTGGTAGTGACTGTCACACCGAACCTCTGCTTAAAGCTGCAGCATCTAACCTAAAAAAATACATTTTACATACGTATTAAAACTTTAGTTGTCCTAACATGAGACGAATAATCTCTGAAAAAATAATCGATCTCCTCCCTGTTCTGCATAATTACTCCGCTCAGTCAGAAACAGCCACTCAGAGCTAGCAGTAATCAGCTAGCCGCCATGCTAACAGGAAGTTTTCATTCAGTAACTCTGGATTGTTTATTGTAATGGAACCTGTTTTTGCCTTTGAATGTTAAGTTTTATACTTGAATTTTTTTGGCAATGTTGAGAGGTTTTATTTTGGCTCTTTGCGTTATTTAGCCTCTTCAGAGCCTTCATATGTTATCAGTTTGTTAAAGGTAGTATATCAATAGCAGTACAATTTGCACAATGCCTGTTTTGTTTAGTTTTCTTCTTGAAAAAAGTTATTAAAAACAAGTTTTTGGCTGAACTAAGGTGAATTCATGGTTCCTTTTTCCACATAATGTAACCGGTAGGGTTTATGATAAAGAATAATAATAATTATGTGATCGGTATCGGTAATCGGTATCGATGATCGGCCCTCATGGGTGTTCGGTATCGGGAGGAAAAAACCTGATCGGCACATCTCTATTTAATACAATAATAAAGTTGGTATACTTCGATTGTAGCTTTCATTTTATAAATTGGGATTTTAAAAATCATTGCACATTTGTCTTTTTTTTTTCTTTTTTAGACTTAAGAAAAATTGCATGAGACATTCTGAGAAATGGCACAGAGTATTTCTTCTTAAGCACAAGCTTATTGTCAAGATAGGTCTTAGAATTCACTGCTTATTGAGTCCATAAAAAAGAAAAATGTCCTTTCTAAATAATTGCTTTTTACCCGACAATTCTTCTCTAGCACACATTAAGCTAGAAAGCATTGCCGCTCGTCTTTAAAGTGTCCACGCCTGTCTAAATGAAGTAATATTCTACACAGGTAACTAATGTCGATGGATAAGAAAAAGCCATCTCGTCTCCAGAGATATTAGTTTTTACACGTCCCATATTTCGTAAGTGGCCTTGTACAGTGAAACGGGAAAAAAAAAAGATATTTCAGTTTAAAAGAAGAACTGAAAATGTGACGATTCCCCTTCAGACTGTATTTTAATTTCAGTGAAAGACCTCTCTCTCTCTAAAAGGCAGAGTTTTGTATTTAACTTTTTTTTTTGTTAAAAGGGACTTTTTGCCAGAAATATTTGTCCTCGGAGCTTCAGTTTAGTGAATGACAACGAGCAGAAAGTCAGCCAGTGGCAAAGCTTCCAGCCTAGAGATAGTTGCTGTTTTACAACAGGCACCCAGTATCTTTCTTTCTTTTCTTCTCCCCTTTAAATGTCCACAGGTGACCCCAAAAGATACACTCTCGCTGTGCTGTGCACATGTTCCTGCACAGGCGTTCAATTTCTCAAGCTGTGTTTTGCAGGAAACACAAAGGGAGAAATGCAGTCAGACAAAGACAGAATAAATGCTCATAGCTCCCTGAGTCACCCTGCAGACCTCTTATAGAAAAGATCTTTTCATCATGGAGCAGCGAACACCCCGCTACCCCTCGCCCCTTATCTCTTGAAGTGGAAAACAGGGAGTGAGTCAACTTCACCAAAGAAAGAGACTATTTTGCTCTCTAAACACGCTCATCTGATGACACAAGAAAACTCTGCTGCAATAATTCTGCGCTCCCTCTGCTTGGATTTTAACACTAATTGTGAGCAAGTGGCTCATACTTTCTGTTGAGTGCAGAGTAATTAGAGAGTGCATATTTCATTTCTGCTCCTATAGAAAAAGCACAGCTGCAATGGCTTTTAGCATGCACTACGCAGTCAAAAACACCACATGGAAGCCAGTGGCCTGGTTGAGTTATATTCTTTTTAATAGCAAAATAAAAGCTTAGAATAAAAAGTCTCTTTCATGTAGTAGGCTACAGCTTTATTACCCGTTATGTAAAAACCCGTGATCTGTAGGGACTCGATTTACTGCCAAATAAAACTCAAACCAAAACACAAGGCTTGATCCAATTGTAAATGCATCTAGAAATCTAAACATCAATTTATGTGAAGTAAAAGTCAAGTAAAATATTAATTTGTTTATGCTATTAATTAATGAGAAAATGTATGAAAATCTTGTATATAAAGCCTAAAACTATTTATAGACTGAAAAAAACAACATTTTTTGGTATTGACCAACATGATTCGTCTGACGGAAAGCAAATTTATCAACTCTTATCAAAATAGATACTAAAAAAGTCATTTATAAAAGTAGTTACCTTATTCCAGATTCCTACTCTTTGTTATATCAGCTCAATTAATAATAATAAATGAATAAATCACAAGTAAGTCAAGTAGGTGAAATTAATGCATGTAAGGAGTGGAGGATAGGAGGGCTTCTTCAGGACAAACAGGTAAATTACAACCATTATTCTCAAATACTTATTTCAAGGAATAAAATTCTAATTCATGATTCAAAAATTATGCAATGTGATTTTCTGGATTTTATAGATCATCTCATAATTGTGGTATATCTACAGTGAAAATAAAAGACCTCTTGTAAGCTGGACACCTTTTTAAAAATCAGCGGTGTGCCAAAAACTTCAGTTCCATACCGTAATTACAGACTTTGGATCAGCATGTTGAGATTGCCAAGGAGGAAAGTTTGACTGGAAAAAGAAAAACAAAGTACAGACTGCAGTGCCTGGAACATCAATGACAAGTGAGTGAAGTCGGACACGATTTCAATGCTAATATAACCCATGTAATACTGATGAAATGCTGCGTGTTCATTTAAAACTCTTTAAAGCCAATTGAGTTTTCAAGCATATACCTGCAGTGGGACTGGGGCTTGTTATCTGCAAACATCTAATCTCCAAGGACTCGACTAGTATTGGAGACAAAATGCCTGGCTTTGAAAATCTCTGATGAAAATCACTGTTAGTGAGTGCAAAACTATTGTCTGAGTGGTTGTGTCAAAGCATGACGAATAATGGCAAAATTATGATAAAAGACGAGACCTTTGTGATGTGTTTCACAAACCCTGAGCGTGGCTCACGGCAATTTATAGACTGATATACACCCCAGTGAACTGCGATGCACAAGTGGAGATTATGTTTAGATTACACTGAGCGATTGAAGGATTGTAGACAGCCAGCACGGCTTAAAAACAGGTCAGTCACTGCAAAAGTCATGATTTGCCACCTTTATTCAGTGGGGGAAAACTATGCAATTTCCTATCTGAAGGAGATTTTTGCCTGAAGTAAAGGTTACATTAAAAATCGGGGCAAGTAGTGATGTGGCAATAACAGAAGCATTCAAGCAAAGAGGCTGCAGGTCAAGAAGGTCAAAATTGCCATCTGCAGAGGGGGCTTTCTGATGTGCAAATGTAAGTACGCGTGGAAAATCTTTAAAATATATAACGTCAGAGACGATCATCATTAGGAAGTAAACAACTTTGTGATCAAACCTCTGACAAGTCATTCTTTACTCTGATTTATTTATTTTTTATCAATAAGCTGCTGAGCACTTCTTTAACTCAGTTATTAAAGATCACTAAAATATACTTTATGTGTAACAAGTGTACCTCTAAATGATTTTTCCTCCACAGACGTTCAATTTTTCTGCAGGAAAAAAAAGCTTTAAAGAGATCGTCATTTACCCATTAAGAGGACTGCAGAAATGGTACTGATCTCGTTTTAAAAAGGACAGGTTTTGTCTAAAATAGAAAGGTAATGTTCATTAAAACGATCTGTTAGGACATCTACATCATTAAGTGGGGATAAAAATAAATTAAAAGCCTGAGAAAACACGCTGGCAGTAGAGGAATTTAAGAAGCGAGAGCAGACCTCATGGTGAGCTGCAGACTGTGTCACAGTTACAGATAAATTAAAAATAACACACTGGCTGTCAGAAATAAAAAACGTCCCCAGCGCAGACGGAATCAACGTTCAAACCCGAAGTGAAAATGAGAACCAAGAGAGTGTCCTATAGTGTGAGTTGAGCCAGACGTATTCCAGATAAAATGAAAAGTGTTCATGGTATAAATAAAACTCCAAGCAAAGAGGTCAGTTATCAAAATGGATGTTAATTCCCAAATTATAAACCAGTCTGGACCATTTCCCGACTGGATAGAGTCATTTAACATGTTTGGGGCAGGTGTAGAGCACAGCCTAATAAAAAAGGATCGTTCCCACCAGATTTTAATTAGCTGCATCTCAAATTATGAAGACCGTCCAATGTTAGACGAATGACATGAATGTGGATTCAAAAACAGTACGACATCTGAGGCTGGCCAATAAAAAAACAAAAAAAAAAAAAAACAAAAACGAGTACCTGGTTGGACATAATTCAGTAACAGATGCGTGGTCTGCAGACTCCTGCCAGATGTAAAAGTACAACTCTATAAAGTTGATCAACAATAACAATTGTTGTTACCGAGCACATTAAACAGTGTATTTTTAGTAAGTGTTCACAGGAAAAGGCCCTGGAGGAGCCTTTTAATATGACTAGTAATAAAATATACCTTGGTTTCTTTTTCTTTGTCCGAAAAAAGCAAGCACAAGCAAAAGAAGAGCAATTTTAAGAATTTGCATTACAGGTGAAGCCTTTCTTGTCAAATTTCATCCAAAGATGGAAAGAATAAAATGATTTTTTCCCCCAGCATACCTGGTAGACTACAGACTGTCCAAGAAGTTGATAATAACTGTGACAGCACCCCCACAGTAGCTGGTAATTCTAACAAGAATATAAAGTCCAGAAAAGAGTTTTGAAATCTCCAATTATTTTCACTGGGATGAAATTTTAAAAAAGAGCTCTGCCGTTTATTATTGGCCACGTCAGTAAACCATCAACAGAACCGGTTTGAGGCTTTAAGTTTAAAGCAAGAAGCAGATTGACCGCCATTTCCACGAAGTCAGTAATGGTTAGCAAAAATAAAAAATATCCTCAGCACCAAAACTTTACATAAATCACAGCTCCCCCCCCCCAAGAGGGAAGGTCAAAACAGGTGTGTGGGCAGTTGTGCTTTCAAAGCCTGGTCGGCAGGGAAACTCCTGGGCCGCAAGTCGACAGAAGGTAAATCACCCATATCAGATGTTTCAATGTCTCCAATGTTCACTGTTCCAGTCTGTAAATCACCTGCTCCTGGGACACATCCATCATCTATAGTGATGCAGCTCAGCATCTTTTTCCACCACCTATGCTTCCTTTACCATCTCTTTCCCTCTACTCCCCCCGTCCTCTCTCTATGTGGTCTCAGAGGGAAGGAGAGTCATTAGCAGGTAATAAATGCAAGGAATGTGTGATTTCAGCGACTGTCTGTAGGGCTAACCAAATGGGGAAACCAGGGAACGGACAATTTTCCTTTCTGCTCCCTATCCGCGCTCCGGGGAAGATGGAGGAATTTTGGTTATTTTGGGCTAGCTCTCAAGGAGATACGTAGTAATTGGCTCCCCTTGGAGACCGACTAGAGTTAGAATGAAATGTGCCCAATTTGCTGTGCCCAGAACATTCCACATAACCTCACATACAATATGTAATAAATGTGCATTTCTCTCTCTCCCTGCAAGGTTAGAGCAGCCCTGATTCTCCTCCTGTAGTGTGTGATGAGGAGGGAACTGGGGATCTTGCCTCATGATTGGAAGACACGCTGGGTGATGCATTGTTGAACGGCGTTGACCGCTGTGCTGCAAAAGTTGCCATCAAGAACCTCTCAGAGCAAGAATATACATATATATATATATATATATATATATATATACACACAGAATCTTTATGTTTATAATGTTTGGTGTATGTGTGTTTGCGTTTCATGGACTGTTATGCTCTTCCACTAAGTGGTAGGGTATGATGGACATGCCATCTGTTTTGTTTACCGAGTGAGTCTGCCTCATGTTTTATACTCACCTTTGTGATGCACAATTAGAAAATCCCATCAACACAGACTTTTCATTCAAGTGTTTTTCTCATTAACTTATAATTTAAAACAAAGGAAAGCTACAGTGAGGAAAGAAAAATTGTGCAAATTGCCTTGACCCTCCGTGAAGTGAACACTGTTTCTCAAGAACAATTATTTTCTGCCCAGCAATTTATTTAAGTGAAAAGAACCCCCAAATCTCATGTTTTCTGCTGATCTTTCAAGTTAAAAGCAGCATCTTTTTGTCTTGTTCTCTATTAGAAATGGGCTGGAAAGCAGCATCTGCTTTGGCCCTGAACCAAGGACCAAGCATCTTGAACTGGCAGCTTCCCGCAACTTCCTGACAAATTCTTTTGTTTGTCACAACCCCAGCAAGTTTGATGAACTAGCCGGATGCATGCCGTAGTTTTTCCTCACCAGGGCAGCCTGTTATGGTACAAAGTGGCAATTATGCTGATGTGAAACTGGTTGCGCCGACTCTGGACCTGATCGACTATGTTACATGCAAAGCAGTTTGTTGTGAACACAGATTCCTGCTGAGGAATCAGGAATCTTATTATTGTAAAAATGTACTTTTGCATGGATATATCTGGTGGACGCTTCGAGTCTGCATCTAGTCAACTCCAGAGTGAAGTACGCCTGACGTGGCAGAATGCTCCAGATCAGAACAATCCGACTGGGACAGTCACATGATGCTTTTTTTATTCTGACCCGACGTTTATTCTGAAGACTTATGTTCATGTAAACGTGCCTATTGATAAAAAAAATGACATTCAAAACAGCAGGAAAACTAGGCATTAAACATGTAAAAGTCTTAATAGTAAATATAGCTTTTCAAATTTTCATGGACATGGAACTCGCATAAGATGTGGAGGTGACAAGCAAAGTAATCCGCACATGCAAAAAGATATAAAAAAATGTATTCACAAGTATTAAACACATGAAGAAAGGGAGGCATAGAAACCGGATAAAATCTGTCAGCATTTATAAAGTATCTCAACGCCTATAAAACAATTTCTCATTCCCAAAATACTGTTCAGGGAGATGTGATTGGTAAAAGCAGAGACCCTCACAAATATATTATTGTTGCAATTCACACTAATGACAATGGTTATTGCTGCTTTTATGAACTCTTGAATGTTCCAGAGAGTGCCATTGAGCCATAATCTGAAGTGAAAAGAGCATCTTATCGCTTTAGAGCTGCCATAACCAGGAGTCACTATTAAGATTTCTGACAGACGAATCAAAAATAATACTCAAAGAGCAGCTCAAGAACCAGGACTGATCTTTTTGAAGCACTTGCAACAAGCTTCAAAATGAGATGGAAATAGCAGGGAGAGTTTTTCCCCATGAAGAGCTGCACTCGGCCACGTTGCATCTATGAAAGTCTACTGCTGAAGATGAGTCATGTTGAAGCTTGTTTAAGGTTTAAGATTTGGATGTGTGGATTACTTGGGTTGTTTGGTGTGGATTTTATGTTCATGGTCAATTTAGAAATATTTGAATTGAGAAAACTTTTAAATGTTTTATTCTTATTCTACCCACTTACATCATTGGTTGTCTGAGATTGCATTTATCTTATTTTAACAGCAGATGACTTAGTCTTGTCCAAATATATAAACCTCACAAAAAAAAAGAATGGCTTACTGAATTTTCACCATGGCTCTAAAAGATATGGCGTGAAGTAAAAGCCATTTCAAACTAAGTTGAACCTCTTCAACTATGCTGTCTTTTCTCAGGCTATAAGAAAGATGAGAGCAATACAGAGAGAGACGGCGCTGGACACAATAAAGAGTCTTACGATGGGAATTTTTACCGAGCCAGAGGAGAATACTGTGCCCAGGATGGGAAGAGATCAGTGTGATATTGAACATATTTCACTATTTCAGGATGGAGTAGCCTATCAGGCTTGTTTTGAAAGAGTGAGCCTCCTAAAAAATGGTCCACTGAGGCATGTGTTAGACTTCAATCATCTCTTATCAGCTGTAATGGATTAAAAATGTCCAAATTTCGGATTCAGACTACATATGGCGCGCTGGCCTAAAAATACCCCCCAAACTGGCTCCAGCTCAGATTACTGGTGAATTCCACCATAAGGTGTCATGATGAGCTGTGTTCGTATCTAAAAAGGGGATAAAAATGGTTTTGCTAACGTTGCAAGGTTGACTGCGACTTCTGTGTGCACGCAGATAGCCTACCCAGAGGCCAAGGAAATCTCATTCCCCCTACATTTCCTGGCTGCCTTGGACCAGCCTTAGATGAATGATAAATGAGCTGTTAAAGTTGGGGTCTCCCATGCAAACCTCACACTGACAGTGAGGTCATTTCTGCAAATATATAAGAGAAAAACACTGACATTCAGCTGCAGAAGTTGCCACATGAAAATTCAACAACCCGTCACCTGCTTTCTTGAAGATTGTTGCACTTTCAAGCAAAATCTGATGTTCATTTATCATTCTATATCAGCAGAATCCACAACGCCACAGTTATGCAAGAAATATGAGATTAATGTCATTTTAGATGTTGTATAGGGCAGAATTTAAAAGATATCTGGATGCAGAGCCCTGTGGTATTTGGGCCCGTGACAGCAGAGGTGATACGGAGCAGGATTGTGGGGTGTTTAACAACAGCAATGTCAGATGTGTGGATATATATTTTTTACAGTGTTGAAAGGGCGGGAAATAATATCGGAAAATATCAGATACTGGGTCTTAAGTTCATACACACACTTTCCAGACTGACTGAGCTGGAGGCTATGTGGGCCTTTCTCAGTACTGGCTCAGGGGAAATGTATACAAATGCACACCACATTTTTTTTTAATTTAGATATCTTAAAAATTTGAAAAAACATATATATCTATCTCCTGCCACTTTACAACTATGACTCTACTTTGCATTCGTATAGAGGGCAAAATCAGACGAAATGCACCAAAGTTTGTTTATATTGTGACAAAAGAGGAAAAGATTCAGGTAATATGAATATATTTTCAAGGAATTGCATGCTCCATATTTACAGCGTTACGCCAGTCCTGGACTTCACAACAATGACATTCTCTTCCCCCTGCAGTAATTTGACTCTGCCTAACATGAAGAGACAATTTTGCGCCACATAATCTGAGAGAATCATTACACTTGGCAACACCAGGCCTGGTTTACTGCAAATAGAATAAGAGGGACATTGCAGCAGCATGCTAGCATACAGGCTCAACCTTTGTTCTCTCTTAACCTATATTATTGCTGCACAAAAGAATTGCAATTTCATCTCAAGGACAATTCTCGCATTCTAGCTGTTCATCTGTAGTGGCAATAGCGGATGAGAACGCGAAATGACCCTTAACTTAATGGGTTCTATTTTTTTGAGCTTCCCCCAGGGCTGAGTAGTCATTCGACACATTTTGTTGCCATGGCACAGGGAAGCCGCGTTGGAAAGGCGGGAGAGGCTTGAAAAGGTTAAGATGCCGTAGACCGGCCGGGTGGACTCTAAACACGGATGGGGTTTGGCAGCGCAGGGCCACCGATTGGACAGAAGGGAAGCAGCGCCATTCTGGTTGGTCGAAAAGCACGTCTTTGAAACTTGGACGTACACTCGCTGTGCTCTCATCTGCTTCTGCTAATTAGCTGTTCGCCTGGGAGAGCACTGTGTTGCACGCCAACCCCATTAGCCAAGCAAACTGTCCCCTTGAATCCCTGCATCACAAACAAAGAGGCACACATGCACAATCATAGCCATCTCTCAAGCACATAGCCCCCCAAAGCTTCTATCCACGGGAAAGACAGATTTTATTATCTAATGCCCCAGACGTTTTGAATGATGTGTTGATGCTGAAATTACAGGGTGTGCATGGTTTGAGGAAGGCCAAAATGGAAAGAGTGAGGGGGTGCACTCAACACTTATCTTACTCCTATTCTGCTCCAGCAGCATAATGAGCCATCAGCTACTGCTGACAACCTAACATCAGCCAGCCAATTAATGTCCATGCTTCTTTTATAATCAGGCGCCTATGCAGACACCTCAGTCCAAAAATGTCTAGACCGAGGCGGCATGGAGACCATTTCTTAAAATCTTCCATTTTTACCCCACAAAAAGCAAAACTTGCGCTGATGCGTGCTGAACAGAGCCTTAAGGTAGTGTTACCAAGCACAGCGGCACAAAGCGCGCCTGCTACCCTGCAGAATACTGTAACTACGATTACAGAAAGAACTGGAGTAGGAATGCTCAGATGTCTTCAGGAGGGTTGGCAGCTTGGATGATTCAATACGAGCTCAATCCCTATACGTTTCAAGGGCAGCCAAGTTCAGTGTTTTAAAAGCATAGCAGAGATAACACCTGCTGTTAAAGAGGTGACATGAGATAAACAGTCCTTTGAGAGGCAGGAAGAGATAGAAACAGATGTTCACAAAGGCATCAAAAGGGAACCAGGGAAGCACTGCGACAAAGAGAGGCATCTTCTCATTACCAAGTGAACAGAAGTGCCTGTTTGCACTGCCAAGAGGAACAGGAGAGCGACAAATGCAACGGAGGAACAAAAAGAAAGTGAGACAAAAGACAGTGAGCCCTCCTAATGGTATAGTCAGAAGATAAGAAGGGCTATTCAGTTGTGGCTGATACTCTTGCACCGGGGTCAAGGATCGCTACTTTTGACAACTGTTCAGACTGGGCACTCTTCAGACTAACCCTGGCAGAGAAAACCAACCACATTTCTCAGAGATACCCTTGTGAAGCAGGCGTTATTTCTGATCACAGTCTCCATATCCTGAAGTACCTTTTTAGAGCTGCTATACGAGCTGAAGTTATAGATCCTGAACCCATTCTCCTTTCCTATTCTCCCGGAGGGATAAACTTGCTAACAACGGCACCATGCTTGGTTTGCGAAACAGCATCGATTTATATGTTAATTATATCCTGTGACAGACCTAACAAGCTCTAATGCAAGTGTGAATAATTTTAAGATAGCCGCATCTCTTTTATCTTTCTTCTCTCTCCTCCATGATCTGCTAGCCAGCATCTGCAGTCATCTCACGGAGCTCACATGAATTATCCTGATGATAGCAGATGTCATTTAATGTGATCTCCAGGGGGAGGAGAGTGAAGGGGCTAAGGCTAATGGAGAGTGGAGAAAATCTGATTTCTGTTCGACAACACTGGACTCTTTTCTGACTCCACCTGCCAGATTGCTTTGAACTACAGAGCCGAGAGCAGGATATAGATGGAGAGGCTGGGGGCAAAAAACAGGACAAGGTTGTTTGTTCTACGAAAAAAAACAACAACCTTTTTCCCTCTCTTTCGGTTTCTGTGAAGAAATCAGTTTTCACCTAAAAGTACACATGGGATCTTAGTTCAGTGGAATATTGCAAGCAGTGACCTCTGAGTTAAGTGAAATAACAATTGTGCGTCGCTTTAGGTATTTTGATGTCAGCTGGGACGTTAAACGGATGTAAAAGCGTTCGCATTTTTAAGAAGTCAACAATTTTGTTCTGCTTTTCGTACTACATTCAAACATCGAAAGGTTTTTCAGATGGTCCTTGGACTTTGAGAGGTTTTCTTCGTACCTTTTTGTGCAAAGATGAAAATGTGATTGCAGGAAACCAATAAAACAAATTTCCAGTGAATTAGGGAGATTAAATGCAGAAATTTGAGGATTCTGTGTAAATTCATTCTTTAGGTTCCTCGTGTCACGCGTCGTGACGAAACAGGGAAAGGCTCAGATAACATGATATACGTCAATACGTCAAAGATCTGCTGTTGTTGCATCGGCTTTCCACACCACTCTGGTCTCCTTGTTCAAGTCCACCCGGCATCTCCAGAATCAGAACCAAACATTATTATTTTGTGATCCTCACAGCTGAAGCAAGCTTCCGGAAAACTGCAAACATGAAGAAACACTGAGGTTCTTTAAATCAAACATAAAAGCCCATTTGCTCAGAGTTGTCTTTGATTAATAATAAATAGAAAACAGATTAATTCTGGTCTTAAATGCAGCTTTTCATCGCTTTTCTTTATCAAATGTTATTTGTCTGTTCAGTGTTTTATATTTTTATTATCTAAAGCACTTTGAATCACGTTGTTACTGAGATGTGCTATGTAAATAAGCTTTGCCTCGCCCCCTGGAATTATCTAAAACTACAGAAAGGGACACAATGACCGCATCTCACTGAAGCATAAACAAGAAGTAAAATACATTTCTGACTTTGCAGCTGGACTTGTGAATATAAGGGGATACAAATGGGTACTGGATTAAACACCCCAGAAATACAGAAAATGAAGGTTAACATAAATCAGACTAAATGTTACCCTGTTGTCTGGAGAAATGTTGCTATTACACCTGTCAGGTAAAGGTCAGAGGTAACGTATGCACTGAAATTAGCAAGACCATCAGTTTAGGATAAATGTGAGGACCAGCTGAAGTCTTGTGGATGAAAATAAAAAGACAAACAGCTCCTAGGCTACAAGCGGTTCAGTCTCTCTCTTAATTGGGAACCATTTCTCCTGCCACGGTACCACAACCGTTTGAAATCACGTGCTGCTCTACCCCCCCAAGTAGATCTGATCTAAAAAGGAATTTTAATAATTGCTTGAAAATATCTTGCCATTTGTCTGGCTTGGCTGCTAATGGAGAAGCGAACTGAATTGTTTTAAAAGAGCACCTTCGATGTGTTATAGTTAATCAGAGGCAGATAGCTTCCTGCTCCTCCTCTGGCAGTCTGACTCGTGTTAATCACACAGAGCTGCACACAGGCTCCCTCCTTAGCATCTCATTGGACATTCTGCTGTTTGTAAAGGGTGGATGCTCAGCTCCAGGCCTCCGGTGCTGTCCACAATCAGAAATGCACAGTGTACACTGAGGCAGGTGTGCAAACACATAATTGTAAACATCCACATTATGGCACAAACATAACTGCAGACGGGTTGAGAAACAAGAAAAAAAAAAAGTATTATGTATGCTGCCAACCTAATGGACAGAAAAAGAAAAAAAATGACCATGGTTCTTTTGTATTCATCATGTGTTCACATCATACACCCTTAACTCTTCAACCGACAAAAGAAGCCCTCAATTAAATGTGATTTCTGTCATCCTTCCAACTCAAACGAATGACACGCAGAAGCTCGCTCTCAGGGGCTTTTATGAAATGGAACCCTTCTGTCGGCCGACTTTGGGGTGGGCCAAAGGAGGGGAGTGGGAAGAAAAACACATCAGACAGACACTTTCAAAGATCAAAGCCGGACAGAAGCAGAATGAACAGTGCAACATGAAATGTATCACAAAATTTTTTTTTTTTTAAATCTAAAGGCGATCAGATAGCTTGTTGCCCCTGAAGAGATGTGCTTAGCAAGATGTGCAATATAGTCAGTGTTGTTACCATCAAAGGAAATGAGTCTCTCACTGTGGGTCATTACTGCAAGCGGCTCCTGTCAATAATGAGTAAGCAGCCCTTAATCTAATTTGACAGAAGGCCAGAGCTCGGGTGAAAAGCCACCTTCGCCGTAAAGAGCAACAAGCTGCTTACGGAGGACACTGACTTGGGGGAAAAAGAAAAAAAAACATGCATATGACAAAGCTTAATTTGGAAACATATGTTCCTAAAACGATCTCGGGAGATGCCATCAGTCAGTTTTCTGTCGAGCTTCTTAATTTCTACTTCTTCCTTCAGTGATCAAAAAGCTCAGGCACTTATTCCAAAATATATTGACTGTGACTGATTTAATTATTGAAGGGTGGCTGCTTGGTTTTGCTGACTGACCCCATCCAACTGTCCCGTGAAGTGCCTCAAGCATATTAGGCCCTGCATCCGTAACCTCCTGCGCACTGCCTTAACCACCACTGGGCTCCAGCAGGCCGCCCTATGAGCCACTCATGCATGCTCGATGCTAATGCGATGTGACCACTTTGAGCCCTCCACCTCTCTTTGTCATGTCAAGGGCATATATATTCAGAGCTATCAGTGTGGAACTGCTCTGCTCACTCCGGTGTGCAGGGGCCCTGGCTGCAGTAAAGTAGCTCTCCGAGGGACCAGGGGTCATTAACGATTTATTGCGCACAAAGGCTTTTTAGATTGGCTCTGTGTTGGTGGCAACAGTTTAAAGCCATGCAGAAATAAGTGATAAGCAAAACTGACTATTGGAATTTTTAAAGGACACTGAATGTGTTATGAGGCCAGTAGATTTTTTTCCCTTATTTTACATTAGACAAGTGTTTTTGCCGCCTTCTAGACACATTCAAATCTTCAAATCCACAAGGCCAGATGACAGAACTGGTTGGACTCGTATCATTTGGTTGGTTTCTTGGCAAGGTACTTTTTTTTTAGGCACAAACAATGCATTGCAGAGTGGAGGTCCCTTCTGACCAGATATATCCATTTAATTTAGTAACTGACAATTACTAATTAAATACGTACAAACCTCAGAGTCGACCTCTTGGTCTCCGGTATCAGACATGTTTTTTTCTCCTGGCACTGGTCTATGATTTCACAAATCGGATTGGATGACAAATAATGACTCTAAATCCATACCAATCACAAATGTGACACTCAAGTTGGTAGACAAGTGGATCACAGCATCTGCTGTGCAGCCGCCATTGCGTAATCCCGGATTACGTTCAGCCATCAGAGCAGATTTTTTGAAATGTGGTGCGAGTCTCATGGTTAAAGGACGAGCTGACATTTTCAAAAAAATAAGGCAATTTGCTTTTTGCTTTCTTGACAAAGCACGCCAGGTGTTTGGAAAAGATTGGTCTCTAATGCAAATCTGGAAGTCTATCAAAAAGTGACTTCAAGCAACCTTCTTGATTTGCATAGTAGCTAAATTAAGGGATGCGAAAATGACAAAACTATTTTGCTTCATAAACTCTGAACTCGGATAACACATTTCTTCATCTAATGGAGGCACCCATCCAATAATCTGTTCAGCTGGGTTTTATAATAGAAATACCTACTTAATTCTGAGACTGCGTGAGTGTTTAGGCCCACTTAGCAGAAAATGAAAGCAGGCGAGAGGGACACAAGAACGAGGCAAACATGTTAAAGTTTGTTACTCTTCTGGCACAGCAGGTCTCAAAGCGTCAACATCAGTCTGAGTCATCCTGTTTTCATATGTTACTTTGATGAGCTGCTGCTGGAAAGCATCTCTTGAGACTACACACACAAACATTGTTTTTTTCTTTATTTGGACAATTCCTAGAAACTACTCCTTTGTTGACGATACAAAGACTGCAAAAGCGTTGCAATGCATTTTCCGCATTTTGTCACCTCACTGCAACGGACTCAGTTGTTGAGAATTTATATGCGACGATCTGCAACTCTCACAGAGACATATCTCAACAGACTTGCTAATGTACTTGCTGAATAGATGCAGCTACAAAGTAGATGTATTTCGAGTCCAAGTCAAGTTTTCGAGTAGAAAGTCTGAATGAACTCTGCAGACTTCTGAGTCAGGTCTCAAGCCTCTAACGACCGCAGTAAAGATTTTCTCACCAAATCCATGACATCTGGTCCACCTGGAACGTTGCATTGCTGTAAGTTAGGAATATGAGCCTGTACTGTCTATTAGGTCTGAAATCTTTTCTCTTTTTGTGACTTTACTGCTATTCTAGTTGGAGTCTTAACACTTTAAGTATTGTCTTTTGCTTCAAAGCAGTGTGTTTTTGTGTGGCTGCAAACAAAGGAGCCACCACAGTTTTTTTTCTTTCATATTTCATTTGTAAAAATAAAGAAATCATAAACTTTCATCCTCTCTCTGCACAAACATGCATTAATTACATCATATTTGACTTTGTGACTATAAATCAACAAATTAAAGGAATGTCCAAGGCTATTAATACTTTTGCAAGGTCCTATATGTACATTTAAAGAACTGTGTATCGCTTGAGGTGGTGCATGAACTCTCTCGTTGACTCCTCTCACACAGATTTTCTGAATAAATTAGGGAATCATACAGCCATATGCATGTGCTCTTTCAACACATCTTTGACCCAGACATGTGACAGTCAGCCACCAGCTAGCGTTGGTCCTGTGGGCTCTGAACGCATCCATGTGTACAAACATACAAGTGTGTGGATGAGTGTTTACTTGCGTGTGTATGGGTGTGTGTGTGTGTGTGCTACAATTTAACACTGCAGGTGGGATAGTTGAATATGCCAGTTATGCGCTTGTGTCCAGCAGGGCAAGATGAACTGAAAAAGCACGGAAACATTAAGGAGATGGGAAGTTACGAAAACATTTTTCTCGATAGCCAAGAGCCTTTATGTTATTTGGTCTCCTGTGCTCATCTGTACAAACAAATGTCTGAGCCGGAATTGCAAGAAAGAAGCAGCGCCGCATTATAGACTGAGAGGACAATATTAGTTTTAGATCAAATGCGTTGGTGCCTAAGGGATTTTTGGGATATTCCGACTGTTCAAGGCTTACGGAAGAAAAATACTGTTTATTCACTATGCACTTCTGTTTACTTCCTTCAATCTCAAGACGCTGCAGCTGTATCAAAAGCCGAGCTTTTGAGGAAATAGAGACCCTCGGGCCAAATCTATTAGTTTTATTCTGACTATTCTGCCTAATAGTTCCTCCTCTCAGTAAAAATGGAGTTCTGACTGGATTTGACATCATTTCGACAGCGCTGTTTTTCCTCGTCTAATGACCTTTCTGTTTAAATAGGCAAACATGTTCCTCTCAACTCTGCAACTCCCTGGGAAAAACACTTCACCTGATGCCTCCGGCTCTGGTGTTTTCATACATTAGGGTACATAATAATGTAAGAACGTGGTCTACCGTGGCATTTGGAGCAGCCCACCTTGCTTAGCGTAGTCTACGGGGAGCTATGGTTTGAATCTGCATTCTGAGCGGCTTGTCAAGGCATGAACTGGCAGGGCGGGAGGCAATTACCGCCACTCAGCCAGCCTTATAGCAGAGGAACTGAGGCTGGAGAATAGGCCAGCACTGCTCACTTTGGATTGAGCTCATATGGGATTTAAGCAGGAGCGACAATCCGCTGAGGGGACACAAAGTCTGCATTTTAACACACAAACACGCCGGTTTTTGCCTTCATGCACGCACACACCTACACACATTTAACCACACGCGTAAGTGCACCCACCATAAAAAATTAAGTCTGAGCTCAACTCAGGAAGTTTGAAAGAGAAGATGTATTTTTTATTTTTTTTTAAGGTTGGTGATGCAGATTTATATGCAAGGAAATCTTCCAAAAAAAAGCCAAGGACATGAGAGCTCATGCAATACGCCCATGTGTTTTCGCTCATACAACCGCTGTCCGAAACGACAAAGGGAGAGAAAGTTGCCCAAAGATAATTGCTTTTTGGGAGAAGTAGGCAACTATTATTCTCTAGACCCTTCAATCAGGAAACATAATTATTGTTATTCTTCTCAAAATACAGAAGTCACGACTGCCGTCTATTCAGGTGCTCCTTGTAATAATCAGAGCCTCTCTCAATGAAAAGAAAATCTAATCTTTCCCTGAACAAGAATTGAACTGCTCTGACTCAGAATGCTGGAATAGTAACACTTGAGCTACCATTCAGCAACTTTCCAATATATTCATACTGGTTTAACTTTCTTTTTTTTTTGTTTCACAGGCTAAATATGTTAATGTATTTTCTTGAGATTACATGTGATAGGAACAAAAACAAACGGGGCATAATTGCGAAGTAGAAGGAAAAGAATACATGATTTTGAAAATTATTTACAAATACATTCCTGACAGGTGTCGTGTAGCACATCATATTTGTATCAAACACCCCTCCTTTCAGAGTCAACAGGCTATAAAATGACCTATTTTCTGCAATTATAACTTCAGCTCTTTATCTTTGCACATCAAGAAACTGAAGTCTTCCACAATTCTTCTCTGAAATAGCTCAAGTTCAGTCAGACTGAATTGAGAGTCTCTGTTATTTGTCCAGTCTTGCCACATACTCTCAATAGGACTTCTACAAATATGCTCCGATCTAAAGCAGCTCTGGATGAAAGTTTCAGGTCATCATCTTAATGTAAAGGTGAACCTCCACTCCAGTTTTAAGTCTCTGACAGACTAAGAGTTTCTTCAAGTATTGCTCTGAATTTAGCTCCAATCATCAAGTCTGACCAGGTTCCCTGTCCCCCGCTGAAACAAAATGTATCCGCGGCGCCGACGGCGTCACGGTGCAGGGATGCTGAGTGCATTTGTTCCTCAACACTGTCTTTTCATGTAGGTTAAATCTGATTAACAGAGCTTGAATACATCTGAATGCAATAATGCTATTTAGAGTTTTGTTTCTCAACAATTGAGAATATTACTTATTTACAAGTTTAAGTTTGCAAGGCAAACATTTAAGCTTACCACACTGAGGTCACTGAACATGGATCATACATAAGGTTGAGTAAAGATGAATTAACGTTTCACAACTGTGGCGGATTTTCTTCACAATGATGAAATCTAATCTTGCGTCCCAACATCAAGTATTATAGCCGAGGCTGATGCTTTACAACTTATTATTAAAGTGTTAGACTCACAGAGCTCCAATGGGCTTTACAGGCACCGCTCTGTTTGCCCTCTAACTCTCGATGACTCCTTAGTGAGTCTTATTTTCAAGTAGTAGGCAAATGCTGCTTGACACGATTGTCTTTATGCATTATTTAAGAAAATAAAGGCTAAAGGAACAAAGACGTAAGTGACTAAAGGATTTCTGGTAAGAGATGTCGCCATGCAGACAGCCTCCTGTTACACAAGGAATAAATGTGAGCGATCAAGCAAATATTCCATTACAACTGATGCTGAAAACAAGTTCCCAGCATTAAAGCCTTGAGCTGTGTTAACAAAAAATGTGATATTTTTCTTTTTTGTTCTGCAAGTCTTTTGCCCGACTCTGTCCTTGCAGTTTTAAAAATTAAGTTGAAGAGTTTTGAAAAAGCTGAAAGGTTTACTTCAAGAGAAATAGAACCAAGTCTTTAGCTTTAGAAAAAGATGAGAGACCACTGCAAAATGATCTGTTCTCTGATTTTACTCTTTACATGTATGAACTACTGGCAGCATGTCTCCGAAATCCCAAGCAAAAATTTAGTATTTGGAAAAATTACAAAAAAGATAGTGCTTCAGACCTCAAATAATGCAAAAAAAAGTTAATATTAATTTAGAAATAATACTTAATTTTTTAGATAAGAGGGGAATAAAAAATAATATAAAGAAAACATGCCTTTTTAACCTGGCTAGTTATCTAATCACAAATAGTTCTCTTATTTGTATGCATTTTGAATTTCTAGCATGACTTTTTGCATGCTTGCTTGTTTTTAAGCTCTGTAAAGATCTGCCAAAAAAGTCTTATAAAACTAAAGTAGGAATTAGAAATGTGTGTATGGTCCTTCACGGATGTTTTACTGGATGTTATATTTCATAAAAGAATCTTGAGATATTTTTATTGCCCTAATATTACCAAAAAAAAATTATGAATTGTAAACAGTTGAACAAAACCTTTTAAATATTTAGGTTTTTCAATCATTACTGTACTAAAATTTCACTGAAAGAAACAGTGTAATAGAATATGTGAAAACGCGGGATACAAAAGTGATTCAATGTTTATATTTACCATTAATTTTTGTCGCCAAAACGCTACATTAAATCTCACTAAATTTCTTGTCTTTAAATTGCATTGATTTTAACTATCAATATTCTACTAAGAAGCAATGGTGGACAACATTTATCTTACTGGAGAACTACTGGGTTGACCCATTACAAAAAAAAAGTTTTTTTTTTTAGGTCCTTAGTGGAAATGTAGTAAAATATATTCCCTTCTGACAGCTAACTTTTACCCTGTGACTTAGCCAGTCCATTCACTATTTTTTATTTTATTTTATCAGTGAATGGATTCATATGAACAAGTGTCACCTGACAGGATAGGTATCACGGTGGAGTGCAGAGAGCAGCTGGAAACATCCACCGGGTTGTGCAGCTTGACAGGACTGTAAAAGCCTGCTGAATAGGTGCCGTCACGTTTGTGGCCAATTTTGAAATTATACACATTACCATCTCGACATATGTACTCATAGAATGTGACACTGTGCAATTTTAGACATATGGACAAATGCTCTGGTGATATGTTTTCTGTTGTGCTGGATCTGGAAATTATTTGAATTATTTTTGATATCTTTATGTGTGAAAGGTGAGATGCGAGTTGTTCCTGATATTCTGTGGGAATTTAATATCAATTCGTCTATAAAAAAATTTAGTGAGCAAAACGATTGCATTCACCATCTTTCCCCACGTAGGTGAAAGAATGCATTTTTTTTCCCACAAATGTCAAGAGAGCCTCTCATTGTCAACTTGAAGACTCAGACATACAGACCTGTCTGCAGAGTTGCATTTAGGGACATCTGTTCTGCAACCATGTTGAATAACTTCCAAACATCCTCCTGTTCGTCGGTTGGAAACTTAATCTTTTTTGTCTTTTCAATCCCAGAGAATCTGCAGCAATCTGGTTGGAGTCCTGCCAATTTCAAACGAGGACAATGAGTACAGTTTCACTCTAAAAACCTCCATTAAAAACAGGATATTCTGAAAGAACTCCTCTGTTGATTTTGTTTCATGGAAAGAAATGCAACACATCTTGGGAGGTGAAACGCCTTTATGCTTTACTGAAAAGTAATTAAAAAGATCAAGAATGAAGTTGCTGCATGCTTCATTCGTCTTCTTTTTTTTAATGAAGATATTTGTTTTATTTTTCCACTCCTATATTGATTACTTTTGTTGAAATGACTTACTCAGGCATTTTCTAATTAACTAGAAAAACATTTTCACAAGCAATACAAAGAATAGACTTTTAGCTACTGATTCAATCTTACTTGAACAAACTGGTTTATTTCGCTTGTGCAGGGTGAGGGGGGTTAATTAAGACGTATAACTAGCAGATAGCAATTAATTCTGTACTTGGTTGTTTAGCTGTTAGCGTAAACATTTGGCACAATAATCGCTGAGAATTTAATAAACATGTTAACATCAGTTAATTAGAAGGTTCTGATCTTACACTTTTTCCTATATTTGAGGATTTCATGTACAGTGAATGTTGAGTAAGAGAAATATAGCAGCTGTTGGGATTAACAGCAGAACAACAGGGACATAATTTGATCAGAAGACATACATGTCAAAAATAAAAAAAAATCTTGATGGTGCTGAATGCTGAAACTGAAAGTTGCAGTAATTACATTTGAGCATTTTAACAAAAAACTGTCCTTTTAAATCTAAGGAAATGTTTCACAGATTTTCTGCGCGCTAATTTGTGCCGATGATTATATCGTGACACATTCCCCAGACAAAATAATTCCATCTTACAACGAATTTCACATCCAAAGTTTGCAGTGAAATTAATGAGTTTCAATTTCGGAGTGGCAAAAACTTCAACGTGTTCACAGTTTTTTTTTTATTTTTAAACGTGCCCACCTTAACTGTGCTACCAGTTAAAGGAGAGCATTTGCATTGAGAGCAGCAAAACTGACAAAGATCAAGATGGGATTTTAAAAATATGCAACAGTGCCATTTGAAACGCAGCTGGCAGGTCATTCTTGAGATATATATATATATATATATATATATATATATATATATATATATATATGTATAAAATTTTTATTTGTTTCCCCCAAAAGTCATGCTTATTGTGTTCCCCCATGCCGTCCTTTTCTGTTGTAATGGTCTATACAGTTGTCCCTGGGAGCAGTAATAGGTATGATAGAGTACTGAGGGTAAGGATGCCATTTCTGGCATTGGAAAAGGAATTGATGATCTGCACATAGACATGCTGTGGAATTCAAGTAAAGCTTTAAGGACAGATGAAAAAGATAATTTTAAAGACTTTTTGGAACAATTCTTATCTCATAGTATACATACTATTGACCATGATGAGTGCATACAAAGCTTTCACACAAATGATTTACTGTATATAGTAACTAAAGTTTAAATTGTCAATTTATTCTTTTTTTTTTTCCTTAGGAAGCTTAAATAATTATTTCAGCAATTTCATCTAATTAGAAATTGATTAGATTTATTCTAGGTGTAAGTGTAAAATGGGCCGATTAGTGACCAACCCTCAGGAGGAATCAACCTGATGATATTCCAGTGTGATTTAGGATTCCAGATATGGTCATGGTGTCTTGCTTTTTTCTCTTTTTTTTCGCCTGAACTTGTCTGTTGAGTGAACCAATATATCAGCTTTGTGCTGTCAACTCCCAGCGGCAAAGCTCCCTGGTCCTCCAAGGTCTTCTTAGACATGACTGACTGACCACATGCCTATTCTTTCCATCTCACTTACACGGACAGAGGCACTGAGTGATGAGAGGCAACACAGCTTCTGAATAATATCTCCATAAAAAGAAGAAACATGCTGTACGACGGAGTGACACCAGACTAGTTATAAAATTCCAACCATATAGGGAGGTCCTATTTTAAGCGTTTGACCTTTAACAGCCCCCCTCGTTATCTAGTGGAATCACGGATTTTTGAACCACCTGAAATGCTTGTGGATGTTGTGGTATTGCTAATACACCAACAGATGCACAGGAGGATAATACACTATTATTGTAGATATAATTTGGTATTACAGGAGGATTATCCGTGTAAACACAAATCCCTTTTTTTAAAGAAATGGGCTCTTTTCAACCAGTCATTCTTTTTTTTCCCCCCATACGATACTATTTTCATTAACAGGCAGTTTTGAAACCCCTCAGAAACGGGGGGGGGGGGGGGGGGAAGCTGACATGGTGCCAGTAATTGTCAGCTTGTAATTCCCAGTGGCAGATTTTCTGAGACCTTTAAAGGAAGAAATAAAAATAAAAGGAGCGTGAAAGTCCTTAACACAGTCACTATGACAACAAGCTTATAGATGCGTAATATGAAACTAAAGCTAAGAAAAGAAAAAAAACGTGAATCCATCGTGTTATGCAGGTGCAAGGGATTGTTCTTCCTCTGAAAGCATACATCACGCTGGGCTGAGTTGCACAGCTGTAGACTGCTGTGCTTGCCAAGGCGGCTCCACTAACTCTTTCCTTGGACCCAAATCAAATCCTCAATTTGTTTATGTTATTATGTTAATAAAGGGTAGCATTTCCATATGAATATCAATATCTCGGTAGCAAGCGAGGCATTGCTGTGAACACCGTGGATCACTGGCAGGGAGGACAGTGCAATATAAATGGGGTTCCATTTGGAGTGAAATTTCACTCATTTGATTTTCTCCTTCTTGGATGATCTGAAAAGAGGGTATTTTTAGAGCCCAGGTGCTTATCCTCTTTGTGGTGCTGGGGGCTAATGTTAAATGAACACATCAATCTTCGGCGTTTCGGAGTGAGAAGAGAGCAGCGGCAGCCCAATCACTGCAGTGGCGGGTTTCCTGCCAGCTCTGTTATTCTAAAGCGGACTATTTTCTATTGCTATAGTTTGTTGCAACCACAGGGCGTTATTGGCTTCTCGGTGTGATGCATTCAAGCCACTTGAGTGATGGCAAGCGAAAACGTGGATCGGAAATTAGAGACAAAATGACTAAGTTGTGAAATTTTTGGCGGCAATTACAATTCATTCCTTGTCACGCAAGTGATATTTCTTAAATTAGTGTGCAAAAGTATCTTTAGTGATATGCTGTTGCAAAAGTGACAAGTGAAATGCTTTGCAAAAATACTTTTTTGGAAATGTTACAACCACTAAGCATTTTGCCTGTTTTTAATCCAGCCCATTTTACTCTGAAACCCCCAGACAAATCTACTATAAGCCAACTGCCTCTTGCTGTGAGGGTGATTTTCTTTGGCCTGGGTAGAAAATGTTGTCAGAAGTGACAGAAATACAACAACGGCTAAAGACACGCAACCCTGGAGGAAAACAAGAGCTTTTTCAATGGACGTTTTTTCCTTCCTACTTTTTTTTTTGCACAAAAACTTTCAGTAAAACACATTGAAATTTGTGGTTGTAACATGAAAAATGAAGGGAAAGTCCAAGGAGAATGTTGCACAATATATGAATCATATCACAGCATGGTGAGTCAACCTTCTTCTCTGATAAGCCACACGCTTGTATGTCAGTTGTTTATGAAGTCTACGGGATGTTTTTATAGCTGTTTTGTGCATCTTCACAGGGAGTTACACTTTCGGTTGTAGATTACTCCGTTACCCTCTGCGTGGGCAAACAGGATTAAAAGGATTCTCACCAGAATCCTTTTAAAAAGAGCTTCATTTGGCTGTGAAAACTAGCAGGTGTTTGCCTAAATTAAAACAGAATCCTAATTGCATAAATTGAATTTAATAATGAGATGCGAAAGCCAAACAAGCATAATATTCCTTTAGATGAACTAATGTTGGATATTACAGCTCAATCTGGCCATAAATGAAGAACTTAATTGTATTATAACAGTATTTGATGTGTGAATGAGACTGTTTGTTGCCGAATATGATACAAGTAATCGGCGCTGCTGTCATGAGTAGATTTCCACATCTGACAGCTGGAAGCACCTGAGAACAGATCAATACACCACAGGCAGACTAAGATGACAGAAAATAGGAGGAAATCTTGGCCTATGCCCTTGTTGTCAGCTGTACATCAATACAGTGGAGTAATGCATTTTCGAAAACCACCTCTGTTGCTCTAATGTGGTTTGTTGAAACACAAATGCCATCATCTTTAGTGGTCATCGCGTCCATCCACAGGAATCGGATTGATTCAGCAGTCCACTGGAAGTTGGGCGGGGAATTGTTGCACACCGGAACCTCTCTGTGATGGCCTTTTTGAGCCCATCAATTGATCTATAAGTGGGACAGCATTCGGATTCAGTTCAGCTCACTATTGATTTCCCGCTTTTCATATCGCTTCATATGTTGTTAAAGTCTGGCAATAGTGCAGGGCCACCAGCCACACATCGTGCAGAGTATTTTATTCAGCAAAGGTTGTGTTAATACACTGATCTTGACTGAGTAACTATGTCCATTATGCGTTTTTTGTTTTTGTTTTGGGTGCTAGGAATACATTAAAAAACCAGGATTTTTCATTGATGGGGGAGAAAATAAGAATAGAACACATCAGAGTTTTTCCTACTCCATTACACCTACAAAGTTAATTGCCTCTATGCCACGGCGCATTGATGCAGTAATTCATGCAAGAGGCGGCCAAACCAAGCGCCGAGTGCATAGAAATGTACAACCTTCTCAAAAGCCTGATATTTGTTCTTAAAACATTTTATTTTAATTGGTTTAATCCAATATTCTAATTTTCTGACATCAAATTGTGGTTCTTTTTATCGGCTGTATACCATGGTCATTAGACGTGCAAAAAATGAAATGCAAGTCTAATGAATCTGTGTAATGAATCTCTATGAAATAATTGTTTCGCAAAGAATATCACATATTTACTTAATTTTCAAATGTTATTTCAAATTGTCCTATTGACATGAGATGCACGTCGTATCGCAGAAACAACAAAATTAGGTACTGAGGTACTGAAATGCGTCTTTTTTTCCCCCGTTATTCCTTACAAAGCATGATGTGGAGGATAAAAACAAAGTGCTCACTCAAGATCTTTGCAACCCTGTTAGTGGAAAGCATATCAAGTGGCATTGATTATTGACATATTCACAAACTTCAGTGTGCATCACTTCAAAAACACCACAGCAAGAGTGAAATTATACAGGCAGAAATATAATTTCCTTGTGTGTATAACTTGTGTTATTACAAAGATTTTTGTTTTATAGATATATATTCACTGAAAAACAAATTCATATGCTCTGTACTTATTTTTCTCACTGTAAGCGGTACAGTTAGGTCTAGGTTTTGTATATCTTGGCAGAGATATACAACACGTGTGTGTAAAATCAATCTATCTGGGAACAATGACAGCAGCGTCAGAATCTGAACTAATTTAGCTCCTTGAATAACCAAACATTCAAGTGACTCCTAAAGATGATTTAAGGCACACTGAACATAAATCATGTTCGGAAATCAATAATCACAGCCGTGGCACAGTGCATTCTGCAACCCCATATTATTCGAGTCACGGCAAACAGAGAAGCCGCATCGTGTACAGAAAAACACCTCAATCATCCACGCTACAGTGGGATAAAGACCACACTCTCGGCCTTAGAGTTCACCAATGTGAACAATTTGCTCGGTCAAAACTGTCAATAATGATAGTGGGTGATATATCTGTGGCTCTGCGGTCAATATCTTTTAGCAGTGACATATAGCATTTTTGTTGGGTTGAACGCACCACAACCATGTGCAATGATGGTAAATAAATCAGAAGGAAGCAATGCGGGTTATTTTGCTTTGCTGTTTGGATATGCACCCATAATGGCCCTCTTTGAAATCCCATTTATTCCGCTTCAGGTTGACAAATAAAGCCCTTATTGGGGAAAATCTAAATTTCAAAGAGAGCTAATGAAAGCTAATGGGGACTGGAAGAGTGTGTTGCTCATTGGCTTACGCTTTTTTTGTTGCTTGCATGCCGTGCAATTCTTAAATTAATCCAACTACTGCTTGGTTGAAAAACAAGCCAACAAAATACATGTGAAGGGCAAAAAACCCCGAATGGCTCAGTGTCATTACTATTACAGTTGGGTGGATAGAAAAAAAAAGATTGCAATAATAGTCCTACATTCAAGAAAAAGAAAAGTCTCCCCCTCCCATTATAATGCAGTTTAAAATAAGACCATATGGCTGTTGAATCAATGCTCGAGGTCACCTTGAAAGTATTAGGATTTAATGTGATTGACCGCGCAGTCTTAGCAAAGGATTAATGTGATGTAGTCCGTATGCTCCACGAAAATGAGGAAAGTCAACATTATGCTTTTAGGTACGAAAAAAAAGAAAAAAAGGTAAAACTGATGCTGCTTAGGGGAGGGTCATCATGCGTCCGCTTTGACAGGAGCTTCAGGGCTGAGCCAGCTGTAATGAATTAACATTTCCAAGCCGGTCAGTCTGTCAAACTGGGAAGTGAGGATATGTGGGATCACATTTGAGACGATAAGATTTTGAGTTTGTAAAAACTCATGTTCATTCATTATTCTTTCCCACATATCCAATAAAATAATGAAACAATGGGCGAAACGACAAAGTCTGGATTAATTTGTGAAAATCCCTCTTATGAACTCAAAACCTTATTGCACAGTTTGTAGTTTGCACATTCTGAATTAAACCAGGGTGACATATTTAAATTGTTGGATGTGTAGAAAGTGAAGAGGTTAATAAATAAATCTCAGACATTCTTTCATTATTGTGGCATTTGGCAAATACAACTGGAAATGGTCACTCTAGCTACCCTGGAATAAAATAAATTTCACATACTTTAACTTCAGACAGTGAGGAAAAAAGGGCATACGTGTCTTTTTAATTTAGTGTATATAAACTAGTAATTGTTCCAGAAGAGTTCATCAAAAATTGTTTTCCTTTTAGCTGAAGCAAAACTAAAGGAAACAAACCCAGATCTGACAGTTCAGGTTGTGACGAAACATTTCAGCAGAATCCCACACCGCTTTTCTTTATATCTGTGAACATATGTTCACTAAAGCGCGCATATTTTTGCTAGCATGATATGAAACATTGATATTGTCTCGATATTGGATGATTTTATTTAAGTTTAGCAAGCAATTTGTAAACGGTAAAACTATCTAAGCCTACTTTAAGCTCTTGGAACAGGCTAAAGTAAGACTGATGGTATTAGTCATCCCTCCCCATTTAGAAACACTCACACCGCCGCCTTTCCATCTCTTTTCATCCTGCACGTTCAGGGTCAAGGATGGCTTTATAAATGTTATCTGATTACAGAGAGCTTTCCACTGCCCAGATTTGACAGTGAAATTAATCTCTGACTAAAATATTGACGGCACACAGAACCTATAAAGTCGAGAAAAGCAATTAGGCAATAAGGGAGAAGGTGTTGAAATAGCATTGCAGATAAGCACAATCAATTGAACAGTGTCAGCCATGGGTTTATATTCTGTGTTGCAGAGCTTGATCAGCCACATTTTCTTTGGTAATAAACTATAAAAAAAAGTTAAATTACTGTCTGATCTTAAGTTTTGATCCTTCATAAAGGCAACATTCAGTATCTGCATAGCTTTCATTTTTATTAAAACAAACTGATAACACTTTTTCAATTAATTTCTAATTCCCTTGATCGAAATGCAATTAAGCATGCAAAATGACCATCTTAATGAAGGATAACGGTACGTGAAAAATGGCGTGACTAACTATTTTCAATTGTATATTTTAATGAACAATAACCTTACAAGCATGGAATCCGCGGTAAGGACGACACAATCTGCTCGCACTGTGGCCGGTAACAATACCACTATTGTAGGCCTTAATCCTTGACGATGGCGGGCGTGTTTAATATTATACAATATACAATGATGACCTTCTGCATTCACCTTCTAGGGTTTAAAGGAATAATACGGCATATGCAAGCGTTAATCTTCTCAGCCATGCTTCAATCCACTGCAGAACCTCAGGGGAATGTCACAAACGTACTGCTGAAATGCCTCGTGTGCATGCCTCCCTCAAACTAAGGAACAGGAAAATAATATATTAAAACATTCATCATTCAGTTTGTAATGCTGAGGTTGACAAACAAAAGAGAGAATGGGAGCACGGGAACATCAGGTGTATATGTGCAACAGAGTGACAGGCACTTTTCATGTGGAAAAATGGCACCAACTCATTTCCCTTATAGTAAATCCTCTTGCATGCAATATTCATGCTGCCTAGAACAATGAAAGAAGGACAACCCCTATTAACGGTGTAACGCTAAGGATAGAGGGCTCCTTTTCTGATTACGGAGGAAAAATACATTTCATAAAAAGGAGCAATGAAACTCCTCTTGCAAAATGACCCAGATAACAACAACAAGTCTGGAGGGGCAAACAAAAAAAAAGTCCACACAGAATTGAGGAAGAAAGATGTAAAGACAGAAGAAAAAAAAGGCTCTAAAAATGTTCTCTTGACAAAAAGTTGAGAAGTAAGAAGGGAAAAGGGGATGAATATTTTAAGATGCAAGCGCTCTAAAGCAGGAGAGAGAGAGAGAGAGAGAAAAGTGAGAATAAAGAAAAAACAAAAAAAACAAGAAGCTTTAGCTACGGTGCAAATTGTCGACTTGCAAAAAAGAGGAGTACATGAGTTGTGGTATCTGCTGAAGGCTGCCCCTGTGTACATATCGCTTCCCTCCTCCCCCGTTTCTTGCGATGTGCACCAACAGTTTATTGGGGTATTCATCTGAAGACGGGGAAAACACAATTTTAGCAACTGGGGGCTGGTTTCTCAACATTGTTATAGCATCTGCAGCTCTTGCAATTCTATTTCTATAACAGTTTTTTTAGTTGTGCTGAGCCAAGTGCTAGAGTAAGCTGTGTTACTGCTATTCAGTACTACCCTGAGCAGCTGAATGGTAAACCTTTAACAATGGAGCTTAAGATGTTGTAGTTAGCAAAAAGGTAAGGATCTTTTTAATTTTATGAAGTGTGACCTCTGGAGATTTTTTTTTGTATGCACATAAAGCAGATATGCTAATTGCACTGCACCAATCACATGCATACAGCAAAATTTGCATTCTTTTCCAAGTCTGTTATTAAATGTTATGCCAGAGTAAAAATGCTAATGCGTGCTGCAATATGTCATTTGTCCTTGAGCCTAGCTGGCCTGTGTAGCTTCTCTAAGAAGGGTTCACAGTGTCCAGACTGTCAGCTCGACTTTCCTTCTCCATCCTTGCCGAGGAGAAGGGACTCTGACCCCACCATAATGACACGGCTCCAGAAGAGATTATAGACCCTGATACTCTGCCGTGCCAGCATTATGCGCACGCTGCCCTTTAACTAAGACACTTGGGTTACTTGCCAGCTCCGTCTGGCCCTCTTGGATCTTCTGACTCACGTTTATGCAGAAGAAATAAGAGAAACTGCCCAAGACAGAGGAGATGGGACATATACGGGAAAGGACTGCTCGTCATGACGCATTGCCTGGACGCACTTAGAACATACCTAATCATTCCAAGCTAAAGCAAAAAAGGCAGAGGTGGTGTATTAAACAGACATTAAAATCAATAGGAAGTAGCATTCAACCCAAGTGGGGTTTGAAGGCTGAAATCAATATCAGCAGCTTTAGAAAGAAGTTTCCAATAATGAGTGTCTCAACTGGCATCATGTGGGAGAAGGACAACATAACAAGCATCCATTACTTTGCATTAAAGCACATGTGAAAAAACATAAAAATGCCAAACACGTGTAAAGTGCAAATGAATGAGATGAGGAAAAACCTGCTGACGCAGCGCTTTCAGGGGGCTTACGCTTTTAGAGTGTTACAGGACAATTTACGGCGGCCTCAATCAGTGACTTCACAGCAGGACATTATAGGTCAAAGGCAACACAAGCGCTTTGTTGACTGCACCTCTGCGTGCTGTAGTCAGACACACGACTTGCTTGAAAGCCCAAACTCCCGGAGAATGACGCGGAAGTCATTTCCAGCTCTGTGTGATCTGGTGACAAATTACCCCATAAGGTATTTTCCAAAAGTTCCAGGTGTTGAAACTAGAAGAGGCTTCCAGTGTAGCTGCGGGAAGAAAAAAAAAAAAAAAGATCTTGGATACGTGCTTCCATGCACTTTGCTTTAGTGGCTGTACAGCAGCAATTTGCAGGAGTTGTGCAATACCTGGCTGACATTCCAGAACCTGTAATTTTCTGTTTTTTGTGCCTTACTGTGAAAAGTGCAGATGGGGCCTGTCGTGTTTAGGTCAGCTAGCTCAACTCTGTCTACCCACAAATACGTTTGGTGTCCATACGAAGCATCCTCTGTAATTATTGACACCCCGTTGCAAAGATGTGTAAAACATTTAGTCAATTCATGTCTTGTTTATCATGATCCAAGACAAGAAAACCTATTTTCAGTACATTTATTCAGTGAGTGAAAATAAATGGAGCTCCTCTGCGTCCTCTCTATGGTCCTACTGCCATCTGCAGATACACTCCACTCAGTAACAACCAATCAGGGTCAGGGGGTGGGTCTTAGGGCTGTCGATCACTCATTTGTGAGTTACTCACATCTTCTCCCTTGATTTCAGGCTAGTTAGCATGGGCTAGAAACAATTGTTTCTATAGAAAAAGTTGTTTCTATGCCGTTACCACATTGAGCAGTGCTTACACAAGAATGATGGACAGCGATAAGACCTTTCTGCTAGTCCTGATTGGTTGTTTCTGACTGGGAGATGTATTTCAAGGAGGAGGCAGAAGAGTAAATCTTTTTCACTGATTATCTGGCGCATGTTATACTGACGAGACATTCTGACCGTTTGAACAATCTAAAAAGAACATATTTACAAAAAGTTACATACAGCAGCTTTAAGAAGAAAATGAAAATGACTTGAGCCGAATTCCTTACATGAACTTCTGAAATCCTCTAATGTCACTGAACTGCAAAATAAATGTCCCAGGGCATTCCATGGTATAATGAGGCTCATGATGTGAATGGCTGCTCGTCTTCCACTCACCCCGCTGACCTTTAAAATGCTGCCACACTCCTCTTACATCTTGTCATATTTAAAGGAAACGATGAGATAATTACAGAGCTCAAGCCCCTGCTGTTGTAGAACAAATCAGCCAGCGCCTAAAATTAGTTTTACACATCTAAAGGCATGTTGTGATGACTTCTGATGATGACTATAGATGTATCATGCCTACAGATGTATCAGTTGCTTCGACGTGATAAAGAGATTGATTAAAAAGGGGGAAGATAAGGAGAGAAATATGAGATAAATCACAATTAGATTCACAAACGTTAGTTATTTCAAAAGCAGTCATTCTTTAAGAAAGAATTAATAAATTAGGTCATCATTTCTATTATGATTTTTTTTTTGAAAAGTTTTTCAACATTAAATATAGCTAAGCTCTGAGAACTTAATTTATAGCTGTTCTAATACACTCTGAAGTCAAATTATTCATTAGGTGGAGCCTTTAAGATTAGCGCTACAAATTAATGATCTTTTTCATGCTATCCCTTTGATTGCATTTCAGAGAGCAACAGTATAGCATGGTAAATCTAACGTAATGGGTGGAGTTAAGTTATCTGGATGGTGTTTACATTTATTAAGGAGTCTCACAGTCTGAATCATCCTTTACTTTAAGGTCTTTGGTCCACCTAATACGGGGATAAAACTGAGTAATTAGACTCTTTGATGGGACCAGTAACTCTCTCCAGTAGACAAGCAGTCGCATATCTACATAATATGCAGTAGTTTTCAAGGAACCATTTTTGATCAAATAAACAAGCAACTATAGTGAAATCAAAGGAAAAAAAACAAACAAAAAAAAAAAACATGCTAGCCTGAATAAAAAGAATTAGGAAAAAAAAAAACTGCTGCCTTAGTCATAAAGTCATAAATGTCATTGCTTCCTGAGTCACGATTCTTTTTAGAATGGAAAGTCATGATTCACGAGGATTTAAGTTTGAACAGTAAAATACTTCCTACCCTTGAAGGTATGATGACAAATTCTAACACTATCCCCACATGGAGTCGAGCCATTTTTCATAGAAAAATAATTATCTACAGTCATGTTTTACCAGATGTCTTTACAAATGTCAATTGACAGATGTTCATAACACTATTCTTTTTTGTATGCATGCAAGAAAAAAAGTAATCTGTGGACACCAACTATTTTCAGACTTTCACCATTGTTCTACAATGGGGAAAAAGGAAGATGTACAACTTCTGTACATATTAAGTTTTTCTTGCATCAATATTGGTAAATGGCACACTGGTTAAATCTTGTACATTTTCAGGGTTAAACCATGATGATAAATGAGCATCTATTTAATTACATAAATTTAAATGAGAAACATTTCTTTATTATACAAGTATAACATGAATCAGCACACGCAATGTACTATACAAGTACAAATACTACACAAGTACTAAATTGCAATTATTTGTTTTGAATTTTACAGTAATCTTGCCAACAATGTCATTAAATTTAGTATTGCTTCTACAATCTTTGCCAACATCCATTTTAAGCAACAAAACATTTATTGGATGTGCAATGAACACACATAATTTGTCAGAAGATGTACAGAAAACCACTAGTGTAAGGATATTTCAAATCTTGTGCAATATTCAAAGAATAATTTGCCCTCCTTCAAAATACCGGTTTCATTTTACTGGGATCACTAAGTGTAATCGTAGCAGCAATAAATACGAGTAGCATGTAAAAAAACAAAACAAAAAAAACAAAAACAATGTAGATATAGCCAAAAGGTCTAGTTCAATATTTATTGTAAATCTATAACACGGAGGATGTGAGGAATGAACTTGTTGGATGCAGAACGTAGTCAAGACATGAACACGTCAGAGATTAGATGACTAGTTTCCACTCAGTTGTGGAGTTGGGCGGAAAAAAAAATAAAAATAAAGCTCCCCGTTAGAGTGACTCAGAACGACTTTTACACACACCAGCCTCCGTTACAGGTGCTTATGCTCAACAAGTTTTAGCAAAAATACAGACTAATCTCTGTAAGTAAAACATCTGTTTAACATTATTTCTGAGCTTGTATCATATAGCTTTTGAGCTATATGATCACAATAGGTCAGAAGCTATGCACCCTTAAATTACCCTTAATTTACCCTTAGATTATGCACATTTCAGAATTTGACGAAACAGAAATTAAAGTTTTCTTTAATTTTACATTTAACAAACAGAAATTATTGTATTAATTCTAGTTTAACTAAAACAAGGAAAGATTAAACTGACTAAATGTCACATGAGGGAAAAATATGTCTTAACAGTAACTAAATTTCAATCTTTCAATATAATTTGATTGAATTTGATTTTCTTATATATTTTACAAAATTAAACTCTAAAAGAAGGCAAAAAACATGTGCTGTGAGAGTTGGTGCTATGGAAACAAACTCAACTGAATTACATTGACAGATTATCTGTCTTTTATGCACACTTGCACCTTCCTTGTTCTTCAGATGTGGAGATCACTTTTTTTTTCTTTTTTTTGCTGGCTAAATTATTTGAACAACAAATGCCACTGAAGTCGGCGAGCTTGTTGCAAATGTGACGTTGTTCCTAATATTAGCACCACTCGTAGAAAAAGTGCGCTAGCTAACAGGAAACATGTTTTTGCTCAATTGAGTCCATTAATCCTGGAGGGACTGTGGAAGAATGTAACTGAAATGTTCTATTCTTGGCGCTTTGCTCTGTGCGTCACTGCAAAGCAAAGGAGCTGGGAGAGAGCATGTGTGTATTTTTTTTATTTTTTTTAACCAAAGGAACTCCGCCTCGAAGGCACAAACCTGCTGCTGTCACATACAAACAATATGGGAAGATTTGATGAAGTGACATCAACAAAGCTTGCGAAGGGATATTCAAAACTACAGTTGCTTCTTTTTATTACCTGTTCAAGTCTGTGGAAGTGAGATATAGAAGTATTGAATTAATGACCTTTTTAATATGATAAAAGCTGGAAGCCTGTGTCCCATGAGATTCATAATTACACAGAACTGCAAGAAAAGCTCTGTGCTGGATGCGCACACATGTGGGCACAGGAAACTGGCTGCTGTGTGAATTCTTTTGTCAGTGTCCTTGGCTCTTCCTGAAGGCAGTTCCTTGAGCTCGCAATGATCAGAGACCAAACAACACAAAATAACACGACCATCTTGGCCAGCTAGTAATTAAATATCAGCTCTTGGCTCAAAAGTATGTAAATGTGACTTCAGGGCCTGTGCTTATGCCCGTTTCGCCCTACCCTAATCCTCCCACCGACAACACTGATCAGTCAAGGAGGCCCTGCCAGGTCCTGTTTCTGGGGACTGTTCTCAGAAAGGCTGTTAACCCCTTCTCTAAAGCAGATCCAGATAGGAGGGATCCGTCTTTTGAGGCTCCTTGGCTTAAGTAGATGAATGGCCGATGCTTATGTCTGGCCTTTGCTGCTCTAGAGGGGGAGAAAATGAAGGAGGAATGCTGGGAGACAGATGCAGCGGGTCGGGATGTGAGCTCGACGGGTGGCAGCGCAGGATGTGTGGCAAATAACAGGGATGGATTCGTGAATATCTAAGGCTTGCAATGCTGTCAGAAGCCAAATGGACATTTTTCAGTGGGCTGCGAGAAGGCATGGGGCCAAAACAAGAATGGGAGCTTTTTAAATTTCCCAGAAGGCCAATCATTGTGTGCCAGAGCAGAGGGCTCCATGTTTGCAGGCCAGTTTAAGTTTGCTGATGGTTCTTATGCATGGAAATTATTAATGGGAAATGGGTTCTTTCATGTTGGCAAATGCAGGCGTACATGAATTCATGAATAAACTGAATCTTTGAAAATCATTATATATTCCAAGCAGCTTTTTGTCATTTCTCATGATTATAGCTTACAATAAGGAAAGTTACAGCTTTAACCCATGCGTAAATGTGTATGTATGGTGGCCATTAAAGAGCAGTTATGGTCAATTAGTACTTAAGTAGCCCTTTAACAAATATATTTTCACTCAGTAATTTCTTGAATGAATACTTTTTACTTTTACTTGAGTACATTTTCTGGGTACTCTCCTTACCTTTGAAAGTATTCCCCAGTAAGCAGGAAATGACATGGTCATAACATAACATTTCTGCAAACATTTTTTTAAATTAGACTTGCATAAGGAAGTAATTATCTGGCTAAACTCTGGCTTCTTTCCACAGTTCAAAAAATGACAGCTTAACTAGTCTCTCTAGACGTCCTATATGAAACAAATCTATATGAGCATGACATATTATTTTTGAATCAAACTAATTAATGTATTTCATCAATACAATTTTAAATAATCAAAATGTACCTAGATAAAGCTGACGCTCACAACTGGCTAAAAATGTCCAGGTCTCTAAGCGTACCTCCTAAATCTCTGTAGAACTCTAAGCAGTCATTCAAAGTGGGGCTGTGCACAAACACCAGCTGGCATTTTGGCCAATTTGTACTGTGATTGGAACTGAGGAGCCCCCTGTCACCGGCAAGGAGGGATTTATCAATCACAGCATTTCTGGTTGCAGGGTTTTGCTCACTTTGGCTTGGCAGTGCCTCTCTAAAAAAAATACGGAGGGATGTAATAAAACAGCGGAGTGTATGGAGAGTATGTGAAAATTGTTTGCAGAGAGAAGGTAAGAAGATGTGCAAGGGAAATGAGAAGGACGACTGATTGTATCAAGGAGAAAATGCTTAGATAAAAGAGTGAAAAGGACAGACAAACGCAGATGTGACCTTAGAGAAAATACCGAATGGGCCTGCTTTTAATACAAGACACCTCTGACTGAAGACGCTCACCAATCCATTTACAGCTTCGCGAAGTAACCATGAAAAATATGCATGCATAACCTTGTCATATATGTAAAACATTGACATCAAAGACTTTTTCATGTTGTGGTCGATCTGTAACCAGTTCAGAGTTATGCATCAAACACAGATAGCTCTAAGATTTCATTCATTACCCTTACATATTTATGCCTGCTTTTCTGCATCCACATACGCTCTTCACAGGAACTTTGAGCACATATGGAGCAGAAACCATGCAGCACTTAGCTGCAATATGCTGTACGCAGTGAGGGGAAAAATTGCTAATGATGCAAATCCATTGTTTAGCTTAGAAACCTCATTTGGATAAATTTTACTGCACAAAAAAAAAAAAAAAAGATGCAATCCCCCAATACTGAGAAAGACAGAAATCCACTGACTTTTTTTCCTACCAGCTTATAATGTTCCCCTCTAACACCTCTTTTATTGACTCCCTCTCTTTCCAGCTGCTTGAGATCTATATATCAACAACGCGTCAGCAGAGGCATTTGCACAGAAGATATGTTTTGATCAACGAAAAGCTCGGGATGTGTTCTTCAACTTCGCCTCAAGTAGCTTATTGAACGTCTCTTTAGATAAATCTGTCCAAAAGATAAAAGGAACATGTTCAGACACATTAATGATTAGTTGCTAATGACTGATCAAACAAAACATGCTGTGACTAGCAAGCGCTGCGCTAATGAAGTCTCTTGGTTACAGAGTGATCAATAAGTTGCAGAAGAGTGTTTATTAAATCAGAGATATGTGTCGGGAAGAGCAGGGTCAGATGAAAAATATGATCCATCAACATATTTACATTTTCCTCTCAATGCTGATTAATCAACTAAAATGCCCTTTCAAAGACAAACACAGTTACGACCAGAATACATGGTATAATGTCACAGGCCCTAATGAATCGTAAATTCTCAATTTACACCAAATTGAGAACTGAAGTCCTATGTGCCTAAATAGAAGGCGACTGGACTTCATGAGCTTTCTACCTGTGCACAATGGACTTTACCAGTGCTGCCTCTTGTCGTTGACCCAGTGTTATGGTGTTTATGGAAAGGATCTCAAGCCATGGTGGTGATAAAAAATAAAAATAAGTTTTTGGAACCTCAGCTGTGATCAGAGTGAGGTCGTTTAAGTCCAAGGCAATGGTTGTCAACTAGAAAAAAGATGGATTGCTTTCTGTAAGTTTGGTGACAGACTCTTAAGAGAAGAAGTTCAAGTGCTTGCTGTACTCTTAGTGAGTGATGGTGGGATGGAGTAAGAATTGGACAGACTGATTTGGGCCTCGAAATTCAGAAGTTGCTTCAATCTGCTGAGGTGAAGAAACAGCAGCGGTCTGGATTTCCCACCATATGCGTATTATGATTTAAACAGATTTGAGCAAAAATATATTAGTAGCTTAAGTAAACACATGCTCCACAGAATATATTTTTGCTACTGTTATTTTTAAAGTAAGAGGAATGACAAACTGATGAGCTAACAAGACATGCTGCTGGAACTTGCTAAACTAGTTTTTAGAAATGGGATAATTACTCACCCTCCTTTAGTTTGGAAGCTGTGACTGTTTTTTGTGACGGTAGACATTTCCAAATTGGATAACTTTGTTTTCAGCCAGCCAGTCAGCAGTGCGCAGCAACAGGTGGGGGAGGTTCAGTGCTGTATTATCTTACAGACAACCAGTCCAGCAATTTATCTGGTGTTAAATTGCAACAGAATATTGATATAGTCTGAAAGACCTCAATAGATCCCTAAAAAGTATGAAAAAAGCAAAAATGCTATCATGGATAAACTACGAACACAATATCACTTTGTAGCGAAACCTTTTCCAACCTGAAAATATTTCATGGAGAGTAGTTAAAGAAAATTCATAAAAAAGTTCCACGCCTTTCTTTGAATAATATTTCTTGAATGAAATTCCCCGGCAAATTTTATCACTGTTTGACTTTCCTCAGCAGCTCATCCCGAATATAGCTTGTGATTCTTTCACTTGGCTGAGTGGAAAGATCTCAGCAATTGTACAGGCTTGCAGCTCAATTGACTTCAAATCGTTGCATATGTATAGGGGAGAGTTCTGAATAATGCATCGGGAGTAGGATACACTGGGTGGTGTTGGAGCTTTCACTGTCACCCAGAGAAGCGATCTTTGATGTGAATCTAAGACCTTCACTGTGTAAAAAAAAATAAATAAAAAATACAGCAGTGGGAGTTTTACAGAGTCAGCTGACTGTTATGCATGCTTGCGTTAGTAGGATAATAGAGTTAAAAAGCCCTGGATGACTATGCATCTTCAAAAAGAGAGTTATGAGAGGAATGGCTGCACAGGAATGGCCATATGATAATATAATCTATAACATCACACAGGAGTTATGTAGGCAAAACAAGTCAACGCAGCAACCACATTCAGCTGAAACAACTGAAAGAAATCCATGTTAATTCCCTCACCTGAGAGAGTTTTGATTTTTTAGTTGATCTGTAACCAGTTCGTTATTTAAATATCATGTTTATGCATCTGATTCCTTTTTTTTTTTTGACACACTATTGATCTTTCAGCCAGCACTGCGTAGCTAGTGGAACGTCGAGGTAGGACAGTTACATCCTCATTCAAGTTTAATAGATGCTATTTTCATATTCACTAGATATCAAATGTTATTACTTTAAAAAAAAACATCTATACATATAAAAAAAAAGAGAAAAAATGTCATTTCGCTTTGATTTAACAAACAGAGAGCAAGTGAGAGTGTAGACGAGAAGAGATCATTGGGAAATATGCAAATATAGATATGAATACAGATCAGGCTTTTCCTCGGCAGGAGATGAATACATTTACCTCTCATCTACATGCTGATGAACAACAATAGGGGGCTTTTTTAGGTTTTGGCTCTGTAGGGTATATAACCACTGTCATAAAGCTTTTATGGTCAGCTGTTTGAAATGAAAACAAGCAGAGGGGTGGAAAAAGCAACAAAATTATATTTTGTGTTCAAGTTCAAACGCTGAAATTTACACATCATTTGCTGCGGCACTTCTCACTAGGTAACTAATTTCTTATGCATTTATATGGCTGATTGTTGCAAAAAGAGCAATAACGATTACTGGGTAATTCAACATCTGACGGGAGGAAAACTGAGTAAAGGCATTCAGCGCTATGCTGGGGAATGTGTGGGTATTAAAACCAAAAGGGTCATGAAACGCATCTTTAACCGAAAGTTTATTAGTACAAGTGAAGCCATAACTGTGCCAGTAGTGTCCCATGATTTGGAACAATTATGTACTTTTAAGACTCTCTGCTCGCACTCGGATGCTTTACTCAAAACAAGTACAGTTTTTATTGCTAATCTTTTTCAACAATTTTTCTTATTCATGTAATCTATCGCTTGTTTGCCTTGCTGCGATGTGAGATAACCATATTCAAAGCCTGGCACAACACTCCCCAGACTTCCTTTAAGCATCAGGAGTGCTTTCATGGGAAATAGTTAGAGGTTTATAGTCCTAAAGTGGAGCGAGTGCTCCCCCATCCCCTATGGCACGAACCTACTATATCTTTTTAATGAGACTCAGAGCTGCAGGCCTCCAGGCAAGTGGCTGAAGGCGATGTAGTTTTCCAGAAACCAACTTGACATATGCGCAGTGATGGCTTTGGAACGAGCTGCGACAAGAGCTGCTCGCTATTGAGAAGAGCATCCGAACTAACAGACAGCATTCTCTTTACATTTATATTAGCTGAGCAAAGGTATTGGAGTTATTTTGAGTGCACAGCACATTTAATCCCTCAAGCTCCAGGGATTCTGTGCAAGAGAGTCAGTAAGTGTTTAATCAACATGTGGTGTGGGCGAAGAAATACAAAACAGTTGCTGGGAATCTTACTTTTGTGACCGTGCCATACTGTTACACGTGCTACAATTTGTAGCCTAAACTTGCCAGAGGTTAAAGTATTATTTTGTAATTCCAATTACCACCAATAGGTTGTACTAGGGACATTTCTAATTAAGAGACTGAACCCAGATCTTATTGAAGATATTTTTAAACAATAAATATTCAAACCCAGTCTAAACTCACTTCCTGACCACTTGTATTTATTTAGTTTGCTACATAAACATAATATGTTAATACTACTGTGTGGACAGTTTTTAGAAATCTTGCTTAATTTTAATGTGAACTTTGCTCGCAAAACTGCAGTGGACATCATTTTACGTAATAGTTGAACCCAACAATCCAAAGATTTATGTATTATAGTAAAAATTAAAAACGCTGTTACAATTATTCATCAATACTAGTGGCAACATAAGAGCAGTAAAGACATCAGCATGTGTCTGAAGTCTGGCAACATGGTTAAATTTGGTTAAGTTTATAGGCCACCTAGCATGTAAAAAGACAAAATGTAAGAAAAAATTAACATTGCTGCCATATGTTTGGTTTCTCTGTCAAATAGTTAATATTTTCTCTAAATCGTCAAGGTATTTACCCACCTAACAACAACCTGTGCACCTATCCAAGTCACAAAATCAGGGAACATTTCAGCCTTTACAAACTTCAGAAAGGGTCAAAACAGAAGAAACAACTTTTATAGGTAAGCATGTATTTTGGAGTGTCAGAATTGAAAGGTAGACCTAAATGGTTTTGAAATAACAAGCAAAGTGATAAAAAATTACTTTTCAACACAATGTCTACATCTTGTGTGTGACAAGGGCTGCTCCAGGAGAGTCAATTCAGGCTCGATGTGCTGTCACAGTGAAACAGGTTTTTTTTTTTTTTTCCTGAGTGCTACTCCAAGCAGCTGAATGAAAATATAAATAAATAAATAAAAAACATGACCCTTGAGAAAATATAGCTCTGTTCAGCCATATGCCTTGGCATCTGTGGAAGATAAATTCTTCTCTTTATAGCTAAATAAATATAATAACCAGTTCCTTCTTTCTCTCTTGTGAGCCTTTGACGTAACATCATTTCATTTTGTTTTCATTTAGTCTTCTGAAAACAAATCTGCATTCCTGAGCTGAAAACCAACAGCCAAATAAGGCTAAAACATTTATATACATATATATAAAAATACTCTTACATTTGTGCCACACTTCTGCTAAAACTGAAGTCAACGTTTTCTGGTGCGATTCCTATTGGTTATGATGTGAAAGCAATGTCTATGATAAAGATTGAATTTATTTTGAATCGATTATGCAAACTGGAAACACCGGTTTAATTGAAAAGAAGAAAAAATACAAAACTACAAAAAAGAACAAAATATTAAAATATATTAATGAGTGAACTCAATTACTGAAATAGGATTTGTTGTATAAATAACTGAAGCAGTTTTAATGCTGAAATACTCTAAATATGTTTGAATATAATCATTCCTGGACAGACGCATTAACTGACACAAAGGCCACGACATTTAGGGGTTTTGTATGCAAATACATAAAATTAATGTCTAGAGTCATTATATCCACTGGTGAAATTTCTTTCAGCATAATTTCTGCAGTTAGGTCAGGAATGCTGGATATCAACTTCTGGACAAAGGCTTGATGAATGACAACCTATTCTTGGCTTAATATCCCATGGAGTTAATTACAAACTGCCGGCTTTTGCTCACCCAAGTCTTTTTTTTTTTTTTTTAGAAATTACCTACGGTTCTGAATTGAATTAAGATCTGGGAAGCCTCTTGAACACAACTTTAACATTCCAATTTGATTATTATTGAGCCACTTCTATATGAATTAATCTTTTTTTTTTCCTTTCTTTCTTTTACCATGGTGCTCCATCATGCTGAATAAAAAAAACAGATATCCACCAAATTGTACTGGAATGAAGAAATCACTGTCACTTCTGGTAATTTTGCAAAATCTTACTCACTTTTGACATTGTTTGGACAAACGTGTTTCTTTGAAGCCCTTCTAAAGCCCTCTTCAGTGTTTTTTTTTCCAGGCACCGATTAATACCAGCAATTATCTTATATGTATATGTCCATATTGCTAGAACATGAGATAGGAATGATTTTAAGCACATCCAACACAACAATTACAGAAAAAAAGGATCTCATACAAAGTAAAATGTGTAGTCCAAGTAAGCTCTTTGAAATGAATTAACATGCACTTGAATATTTGGCACAATAACTGAACTGCCATCAAGAGACAAGAGATGGAAATTTTGCTCAGCAGAACAGTTGTGTCCCTGCCAAGATTTGTGGCCTGGCTGTATTCCTGGTAAACCTCCAGTTGCTCCATAAGAACTACAAAAACACAACTTTCAAAAAAAATAAAATAAAATAAACTCTAACGTGCATTCATGTATTCAGGTAAAAGTATAAGCAATGCTTCTTAGGGTAGAATCTGAAAGGAAATAAGTCTACAGGGTCATTCACATACTCAGCTGCACTGATGTGCAACAATTTTTACATTTTCCATAAGTTGAATCCACCTTAAAACTCTATTAAACTTTAAGTTATGAGAGAAGAGCTAGTTCATCAACTTACAGGTTACATTTGTCCTTTTTGAACATATATTTGTTCACCTTCCTCTTATACCAGTGTTTACCGTGCATTCCCTCTAAAGCTGTAGCAGATATTTTGTGTAGTACTGTAGAATTGCTAATACCTGCTAGAGAGTAAAAACTAAATCCTAATACTACTGTCACGGTCTCATTTTTAATGACTACATAACCTTTTCAGGCAGTCAGTATTGTAGGTGTGTGAGATTTGATTTCTAGTTCATGCAGATCTTTTTCAGCAAGTCTTTTTAATCTGTGACATCAGCATTGCAATTTAAAGACGCTGTGTCCCATTGCATCCAAACGTCAGAACAAAAACCCTAGATTTTTGCTAAACCGTCCAGATATTATCTGTGCGGATGAAGGTTTACACATTGCTTTCAATTAGAGGTAAAATCCCTTTTTAGACGCACTAAAAGATGCAGCAAAATAAGAAACGGTGCGACAGCCGCTTAAAATGTGTTTTAATTTATGTTCAAATTCAACATGGGTTCCCAAGCTTTATATACCTGACACGGCTGGGGTATCAGCATGAGCTCATAAGTGATATTATTATAATCATCTTACTTGTGTACAGTAACTGAATCTCATGAGCAAGAAAGGTGCACAGCAGGTGTGAAAAAAGGTCTGTGCAGGAGAACCGGAGAGCAAATGGGCCTAAAGAACAAATGGGATTTCACAGTTTGGAAGCAATGAAAACCAAAGATAAACGGAGAGGTGGGTAGATGTATGATAATGTCTCCCAACAAGAGGCAAAAAAGCAGCCAGTAAGAGGTGAGATACAGTGATACCTGGGTATTTATGATCTCAGAGGAGGATGTATTTGTTATTGTCGAGTAGTTACGACATACATAACTAGAAATGACTTAACTCTCCACGAAGCTGAATTTAGTTGATTTCTTGTTTTCATTGGGATGTTTTTAGTAAGCAGAAAAGATAACCGTCTTTAAAACGAGTTACAATAAGTTAAAGGACACCTAGACCAATAAAATACGCCTGTTTCAACTTTGTTACGCAGCATTAAAAATAATCAGATTTAACTTCGAATAACTTTTGTCTTCTTGGTCTCTTGAAACCAAAGTTCACCGGTCCATATGGTTAGGTCAAGGAGAAAAGCTGAAGCAATGCCAGGCTCTGCAGTGAAAAACAGGGAGCACTCTTGGCACACTGTATCAAATTATGAATAAATAACCCAACATGCTGTTAGCCTGGAGATAAAACACACACTATTAGCTTTCACCCCCACAAAAATAAAAAAAAAATAAAGAATTCACACAAACTGCCGAAGCAGATGGCTGCATCGTCCTGCTCACAATCTTTGACTGTAGCTTGAACACGCAAGGCACAAGAGGGCACAAAGCTGCACTAAGTTTCGTTCGCAGTAGCACACGCATGTTCTTTCCCCCCGTCCTCTCTCCTCCTATTCTCCATTTTTCCACAGTCTTTGCTCCCCAAAAAGCCTTTCTAATAAATATTGATGTCGGCTCCCATGCGGTGGGGCAGGGCTTACTCACAGCCAAATGATCCTAGCACAGAATAATGAAGCCGCTGGGATCCAGGTGAGAGGACGAAAGGAGGCTTATGTAACTCGGTGCCTTGTCAGGTAAGTTTCATCCATAATTTAACACCTGGCAAAGGAGACCGGGAGATATAGGAGGAGACGTGGAGAATTAGCCCCATAACCTGGAAAAGCTGGGAAATCAGGGAAGCAAACGTAACAAGACAGATTTACAGTGAAAACAGCTTTGCAGATAAGTTTTGTGGGCAAATTTCTGAATTTCTGTTTATCCACAAATTTACTATTCACAAGCACCGGCCAGTCCTCCAGCAGAAATGATCAATACAACATTTGCAAACAAATGCCTGCCGCGAGAGAACTCGGACCTCTGGAAACGCTGTATGTGGCTCCGTGCGTGTCCCCTGTTGACACATAAAAACAGGACAAATGGATCTGACAGGCAATTTGACACACACAGTAGGTGACAAAGTCGTATTTTCTGGAGATCAATCTGCTGTGCACACATCGCCGCAGAACATGAGTCAGAATGAGCCGATGAGGCAGAAAAAGGGAAAATGGTCATTGATTTGGATGACCTCTGAACTTTGCATTTTGACATTGTTATGATCCCACTGTACAAACCTGGGAAATCTGCAATCACCACATGCTGCTAAATTTTTTCCTTCTGATTTTATTAACCCAACATTTCACTGAGCAGCAAACAATTTGTGGAAAATGTAATTAAAATCATTACTTTGAGACAGATGCTGTCCCAAATTTTGTGTTATTTATGTAACCATTTACAATGTAAGTTATATCAAAGATTTTTTTTTTCATACATTTTTTCATGTACATGAGATCGCGTGAGCATGCGTATGACTAGAGGATATATATGCATGCACACAATTACCATGGAAATAGTCAAATGCATATTCATAGCCCTGCTATGCCTGATTGCATACATTTACTATTAACTGTGTGCCCAAATTTGTATAATATATTCATATCCTTGCATGTGTTTGCTTGTCCTTGAATAAATAATTGCCTTACCATGCAGGGTTCAGTTTAGGGCCACAGATACATCGAGTCCAAGGGCCAAGCAGGTGCCAAAATGATCGGAAGGCCTCTGTGGAGCCCCATTAATTGAGCTGTCATAATGCTACGTCCTCGCTTTCCAGCAGACTCTCCTGTTGTCAACTGCATATCACTTACACATTCCAAACATGCCGTTTACTCATCTCTACAACTCAGCAGTTTGCCCTCTGCTGGAGTCGGGACCAGAGAGAGTTCAAAGGCGCAACCGTGACAAACCAAACGCTGTTACTAATAGTAGGACGTTCAAAGGCAAAAAGAGCTGCTTAAATTTCTCCTCGTGTTTAATGCTGTGGCCCAAGAAAACTAAAAGGTCACAAAAGGCAGCACAGCTGAGAGGTTTGCTGTCAACAGTTACTGGGTTTATGTTGTTTAAAAAAAAAACTGTGTTTTTCCCTGCCTGTGAGACCATTTAGTCAGGGGAGTATTTAAATTTGTCTAGTACTATGACAGAAGAAAGGAAAGGAAGTGTGGAAATGAAACGGAAAGGCTTTCCTCCATTCATATTTGATACTTAGAATGACTGTAAAACATTTTGTTAAAAATAATCCAACAACAGGAAGTGAACTCAAACTTATTCCAGTTACAAACTACAAAATATTTGCATTGGCCTATCATATCCTGAGGAGGGCTTGTGAATTTCTGAGTTACAGACACTCTCTCTCTCTCTGTCTCTCTTTGAGGTTCCTACCTCGAGGTGTTGTCAGCTTGGCTGTGGAGTGTCACTGACACTAATCTTAGCTTAAGACGAGAATATTTAGCATCAGTTTGGACTATAAGGAAGGTTGATGGAACTGTGGTTATGTGTTGAAGTCCTGCAGTTTCACAAGAAGGATGCTTTAAATTGGGAGGAGAAAAAGCATTTCTCTTTGGACTGGACCACAGAAAGATAGCAGGATAATTATGGCAGCATTACGGCAACACAAAAGTGACCTTGTGGGAGAATAAGGATGCCATGGCAACATTGCAAATAGTGCAGTAATATTGTGTGAATTTCAGTACCATGACAAGGCCGTTCCAATTGTGGAACTAGAGCAGCAACATTGCAGGACCATTGAGTTAACATTGTAGGCTGATTGCAGAACCATTACAGAATACTTGAAGACCCATTGTGTTAAAATTGCAGAACCATTCTAGTACCATTACAGGACATTGCTAGACCACTGGAGTAACATTGCAATACAACCATAGGACCTCTGCAGAGAAATGACAGGAACACTGCAATTTTACTGTGCCATCCTTGTGGTAACATGGCAGAACCATTGCCTTAGGACCACTGGTGTAACTTGGACAAATGATTGAGACTGATGACAATATTCAAGGAAAAAAATTAATTACTGTAGTGTAACAAAGAAAGCCCAGCCAACTGCAACCATTTCAAGTCTTTGCAAAACCTCATCTTTCTCAGTAAACCATTAACTGAAATGAATATGGAATAAACATTACAGTCATAAATTTGTGAACATAAGTTCATTAGTCGTTATAAATTATCCTGCAACAAATCTTCACTTGCCATGTGGCTATATAAAGACTTGGAGGCAGTAGACATGATTTAGGGTCCAGTTTATTCGTTCGTTATGTGCTGCAAGGCCTTTGGAGCAGCTTTGTTTTCCGCCTTTGCCTTTCTCAGCTGAAATAAAAATGTACAAAAAGTTGTAAAATTGACTCCTTCAACCCCTACGATGCTCCGCTGTGCCTTAAAAAGCCTTTCCTATTTTTCAGTCAACCTTTATGCTCACCAACTGCCGTCTTCCTCAAAAGGCAGATGTCTACGCTTGTGTTATTTTTTTCTCAGTTTACTAACGTATTGATCACTCCCTAAGACAACTGTTCTTGGCATATTGTGGGCTCATATTTTAAGATTAAATTAACGTGTAAAGGGAACTACAGAAACGATGATGAAAATTACATAAATGTGCTTTTGCTTGTTTGTACGGAGGAATAACTGCCGTTTTTTTCTAAAGTTTTCATATAACTTGGATGTCAAGACCAGAGAAAGGATACACGGAATAAAACATCTAAATACAAATTACTACAAAACAATTACGTTAAAACTATTACGCAATAGTTTTTGTTAAAAGATACAATTTAAGAAAAGTATGAAAACTTCATTCTAGTAAAGCCAATTCTAATGAGACATGAGTGCATTTTACAAAATAAAGACAATGGAGTCAGTGGAGACCTGAAATCAAGCCAGGGAGCAAAATTGGCATCCAGACTCAGTTCAAATGTCAGAAAGCTGTCTTGACAGAGCAATTTATTTTGGACCCACATGACCCAATTTTCTAACTGCCCAATTTTTTTCTAACTTCAGATTTCTAATGAAAATCTGAAACCAATGTTGACGATTTATGAAAAATAATAATTCCTCTGAATTTTATTAAGATGGTGGTGGACTGTGCATCACACTTTTCAAATGCATCATTTTGTATTGGCCCAAAATGCACTGATATGTGAAATAAAGTGGTATGAATGCTACTGCAAGATGTGTGTTAAACACAGACTATGGTTCTGAAAAAAAAAAAAATAGCTGGCTCCTGGTAGTTTTCTGTTAAGGGATCCATACAGTAAAAATGTGTATTTTTGTACATGTCAGCATGTTAGAAACGACAGTGAATGTGTGCTGGTATCACTCTCAGTCATCACTAGCGTAAGAGCTAGGTGTCAGTGTCACCAGTTACTTGTTAGACGAGTGACGGGTGACTTGTCAACGGCAGCAGATGACACTTGCGGTAATGCATCTTCCCATTGAGGGAGCCAGAAGTTGCTCTCTCAACAGCATCCGGTGGATGTCGGAGCATTCCGGCATCCACCAAATGCAAAAGATAAGTAAACGGTTGTGAACTTAACGAAATAGACACAAGGGGGAATGTTTGCTCTAAGGAGAAATAAGTAAACCCGAGAGTGGGGAAGTGAGTGGGCGTACACCAACATTTGATTGACAGTTCAATCATGAAACATTCAGCAGAATCCAGCATTCCTGGGATCTAGACCACAAAAAGGTCGAGAAGCCAGAACAACTGCAGCACAGTTCTAAACTGTGAAACCTTTCATGTGGCAGTAACAACTTCTCACTTGAATCAACATAGCCAGACTTTGTCTCTCTTGTTGCTATTTGCCGCTTCCTGTGTTTCACAGTAATGTCAAGACTGCCAAAAGACACATGAGGTATTGATCTTAGCCCCTCGACAAAGCTGCACGTCTGTGCCGAAGCACAAAACGAAAAGGGAAAGGAGAAGAAAGGGGTGAGCGAGCGCAAGATGGATGGCAGAGTGAAAAAGAAGCAGAGAGAAGCAGCATGGAAAAATCTGATAAATGCAGACAGTGTCAGCTGGTGATCTCCTCCCACCAGGGTGTGGAGAAAAGACTCATGCTTTTCACCTGACTCCCATAGACTGGTCAATAGGATAGTCCTATTACAATTGCAGCCTTGCTGGCGGTGGATATGGACTTGACAACAGACCCGCGGGACATTATTGGCTGCGCTCTCTTTCAATAACCGCTACCCATCTCCATCAGTCAGCGCTGTCAGCCGAGTTTGTAGCTGTTTGTTTTGGCCATCTTTCTTGCTATCTGTCTACTTGTCTCCTTTTCTTTTCTCCCTCTGTCTTATGCTCTTTCTATTTCCTGCAATGTGTTTCCAACCTCTGCACCTGGGTTCCAGGAGCTTTTCTACCCCTGTGACGCTTCTTTTCATCTTCCCTTGCAAACCCGCCTTTCATACCCTTATTCAATCTCTTCCTTTTCCGCTCTCCCTCCCCCTCTTTTCATCTCTCTATTGCTACATCTGCTGGTACAAACTGCAGCAAAAAAGATTCTATAAAGCTGAGTATTTGCTGCCAGAAAGATAGCACCCCACACAAAAGTGACCTGTTAATTCATGCCTTTATTTCCTGCTTTTTAAAGAGAGTGAAAGCATCATTTTATTCAGGGACTACCTCGACCACATAAAGAGAGACATAACTTCAGGGGTCAGTTTTAAAAGCTCTCACTTTGAAAGTGCAGCCAAACTATGAATAGTGTTTACTAAAGTACTGGTACATGAAAAATAAAATTTTTTCAGCAGAAATGTTTGCCTTATATGTCAGAGTTTTTCCAGGCTGCATCATCTGTGACATAAAGAGCAACAAAGCTTCTGAATAATGATGGTCAAATACAAACCTTAAGAATAACATAACACGCCAATTTCTTTTCACAATTAAAAATATGAAAAATATGGCCTGTGTTTGTATTCAGACCCCCTAAGTGAACACTTTGTCCTGCTGGGCAGGGGACCTTCACCCCGACCTTTTACAGCTTTTCTTCAGCTTTTACAGCTTTACAGTTTTTCTTTCAGTATTCCCCAAGTTAGCTCCATTCAGCTTGGTAACTCTGCAGCTTTTCTGTTCTTGCAAAAGAGAAGCATCTCTGCAATATAATGCCAACGCCACGATAAATTTTAGTCATCCTTTTATGACGCAATACTTTAGAGAGCCTTCTTATGTCATAATTCATGGGGAATATGAGCTTTCCACTCTAGACACTGAGGTGCTTACACACTCTTCTGTGCAAAACAATCAAACTCAGCCACGTAGAATGAAAGATGTCTGTGAACAGCTAGTCCAGAGCATGATGCTGCCTTCATCATGTTTCCACTAACGGGGAAGATGTATTCAGGGTCATTTTCAGTGTTAGTTTTCCACCAAACATAGCATTTTGCAATATGGTTCCAAGTGCATGCTTGCTTTGTTCCTTACAAGACTAACGGTTCTATTTCAGTTGTAATATCAGCTTGCTCCAAATTGAGCTGTGGATCTGCAGACTTTCTATGAAGTTGCCATGGCTACCATGTTTCTTTGATTGATGCTCTTCCTGTCTGGCCTCTCAGGTCAGGTGGATGCCCATGTCTTAATCAAATGGGGATTTTTCACTACTTCTATGGATTAAAAGGGTAGTGAACATTTGAAATGTTAAAAATGTTATACAACAAGCCTGCTTTAAATATTTCCTGTCTGGTGTGTTTTTTGGTTTTTGTAATGCTGTTTGTTCACTAATATTCTCTAACAAATCTCTGACATTAATGTATCAATTGTTACAATAGATTTTTATTCATGGGCACCAGACAAAGGAGAGCAAAAGACATTTGTTTAACCTAATTTTAGAATTAAAAAGAGTATAATTCTTCCATTTCTGAATTATACACTCCTTCCTTGACGTATTACATAAAATATGTAACAGTTCAGGATGTGTTGCTACTTTTCCAAATCTCTGTGCCCCTTACTAAGAAACCTGTCAACATATTTTCAAAAATTAGAACAAACATCAAACTTGTCTTATCACCAAAAACTAACCAAAAAAAAAACAAAAAAACCTCAAAGGCTAGAAACTAATGAATAAAACCTTGAGGCTTTGCAATAAGAATATTTAAAATGCTTCCAGTAAGAAACAAATCATGCTAAAAAGCTTACATAAGTCCTTTTAGCAACTTCTCAGAAATGCATTGCAATAAAGTGGAAATCAGATTCAACCCTTCCAATTAAAATATGACTTTGTGAAATCAACTGTGACCCGAATGCAGACCTTTAGTAAGTAAAGTTCTGCATTTAGTCAAGTAAAACAGTAAGACTTTTTTTTTTCAAATAAAATATGGCAACTATTTTTAAGCAAATCTGGGTTGACTAACCTCCCTGTACTCGAGCTGGGCTTGACATGACGTATAAACAATAGTGACATGTTTTATCCTGCACTGCAATTCCTTTATGCATTTATTTAATATTTAACACTTCTGTCCATTTTTTTTCTTCTTTTGTTACGCGATAGTAAATATGTGTGTCTCACTACTCAAGAATTATAAACTCATCAGTAATTGTAACCTTGTTCTTGAAAAATCCAAAATAAAGTATTCTGAAGAAAAAAATGCTTCCAGTGAGAAACTAGAAGTCATGAAAGAAGTTTGTCAAGGTTGAATTGGATTGTGAAATGTGGAAAAAAACGCCAAATCGGATATCGAATGCACTTCAGGCTGTTGTGCAGCAATTGGGAATGTTGGTATCAGCCTTTGCTTTATGCTGCATGCTGAATTAAGCAGCAACCCATAAGCGACGACAAAGGACATGACTATTGAAAGAAAGATTCAAAAAGGCTTAACTGATTCTTGCAAAATCCCTCCGGATGGTGTGAAACTGCCAAGTGTGAGCAGCAAATAAAAATAGAGCCGTGTGAGAATTTTAACATGGTAAAAAAGTGGAACATTGTGGAGTTTATTTAAAATTCTCAAAGGGAAATTAAAGGGAGCATATACAACCAAATGTCTCTCTGACTGTAAGACAGATTGAAAGAAGTGTTTTAGTTAGTTGCACTACTTTTACAGCAAAGGCTAAGAAGCATGCTTTTGTTGTCGTTTTTGTTTTAAATTAATCTGATCTAAAACGCTAATCAAAGAGAGATAAAGTGGCATTCATGAAAGGGTACCATGTCCAAAACCGCTGCTAACTTAAATGTTTCACAATTACAAAAAAAAAAAAAAAAAAGACATCCTCAACATTTGGGAAAATATCCTGTGGACTGAAGAGTCAAAAACGACAATTCTGTCAGTTGTTGAGGGCGACATAAGTATTTATAAAGCTTAGCGATTACTTTTTCCAGCCCAAGAAGGAGTTGACCTTTGACCCAACAAGTAAGCAAAGAATTAATTCCTTTCATATTACAAAAAACGAGTCTTAGACATGCAAGCTTTGTGACTTTTCTAAAAATTCAGACCAATTAGTCAAGTTATATTAATAGTTTTAAGTAATTTCCTACTTTAAGCCAATAATGTGTCAGTATAAGAATCTCTGCTTTGATAAGACTTCTTGTTTGTGCCCCCTCTTCTCAACACGTTGCAGCTTTACTTCTTCCCACCTTCACCTCCCTCACATGCCCCAGGCAGTCAATATCAATATCCAGCGACAAACTGTACTGAGTACAGCATTGCATTTTTTTAAAAAAGAGAATAAATAAATAAATGAAATGGCATGCACAACCAAATCATGCTCATTCAGTGAAGAGAAACTAGGACAGATAGATTCTCTTTTTATTTATTTATATATACACTTTTTTTTGCAGTTTAATGTATTCATCTGTGCCTGGCACAAAACTGCAAAGCTACTCTCCATCACAAGCAAATACAAGATTGAATTTTGGGGGAAAGAAGGGTAAGAGGGGCGGGGGGAGACACAGATAGAAAGATTGAGAGAAGGAGAGAGAGAGTGGGTGGGAGTGGGGAAAGTGTGGAGAAGTGAATCCAGTAAATCTGCGTGTGCGCGCGCGTGTGTGTGTGTGTGTGTGTGTGTGTGGGTGTGTGTGCGTGTGTGTGTGTAACTTACTGGCAGAGGGGGGATGTCTGATTTCTTTTCATGCCCTGTTCTTGTCTGTCCACTTCTTCAAGAACCTGATAAAACAAGTGGGAAATACTCAGGAAACATTCTATTTAACAGCTATACAGCTGACACAGAAAAACCCTTTAATGATTTTTAAGTAGATCTCATCAATCCCATTTCAAAAGGCACACGACACACTCGTATCTCCCCTTACCTTCTACTGAACTTACTCAAAGCTCCCGTGTTTTTATTTCATTTTGAAACATCATATAGGAATAAATCTCTGGACGGCACAGATCTCGTTTTTTTTTTATTATTCTAAAATAACAAAAAATATACCTAATTACTCATACAATAAATAAATTCGACACATCTACGCATGATTTTACCGCAATGTCATTTTATGGGGCTCTATTCAAAATTACATTATAAATGAGTTGGAAAATTTTGTCCAAAACAAAAACCCAGGTAGCTCCTCAACAAAATATCAATAGTTTGCTTTTGTTAGTAATTTGCTCTGAAACACTGTTCTCTGTGGCAAGAAATATCATCAAGGAGCAAATTATTTATTTAGTGTGGATAATTCGGGATGTCTGGTAAAATATTACCACCCCCATTCAAAACACATCCAACAAGACCTCAGGAGTGAAAGCTCCATTATGTTCTGATGAATAGAGGGAGTAAAGCTGTCTTTTCTGTTATCACAGCACAGTAGATGACTATTCCAAGCATTCAGCTATTTTGCATTCATAGAGGACCTAGCATTAGAGTGCACCGATACGACCAAATCATGACAGGGATTGCAAAGGTGAAGGTTGTGTGTAAAAAAAAAAAAAACACACACACACCTGACTTTTATTTCTCAAGAAACTGCTCCGCATGCCAGTAGCAGTCTTAACGAGTGTATCTTGTTTCCATTAGCTCATTCAGTGCTTCTATCTTAATCAAGCAACACCAGTGTGTACACATGCTGAAGAAAAACCTACTCAAATTAAAAACATCTCAAAAAAAGCAGATTATAAAAACATAAAAACAAAACATTCATGAAAGCTGCTTTGCAATCGCTTTCTTTATTAACAGAGACAAAAGGAAGCTTGTAAATATTTTATGTACCAAAGAGAAAAATCAAAAATGGAAACCTGTGGAGTTACATTTTCATTCTTTTATTCATTGAACCAGCCTGGGGATAACTGCATAAAACAAGCCCAGATTGGCGCTAGTTTACTGGAGAATGTTTTATAAGGTTTTGCATTCAAAATGGCTTTACACATACACTGATACGTTATGCAAGAACAAAACCTCTGAGATATGAACAGAGGTAATCAAGCAAGGATTATAAAAACATCTGTAATAATAGCAAGGAGGTTATTTACCAACTTTGGCACACGAATAGCATGGATGAAGCTAACGTCTGAATATTTTTGACATGTTAAAGATGTTGACACACAGTTCTATATTTACGGGTCTGTATTTTAGATATTAAAAGCAACCCGATGTCAAACACTGGTAATTCATTCTCCTTTTATCTCTCTTTGTTTGCTTCTTCCTTCTTGTGTTGTACTGCTGTTATTTCACTGGTCTTCATTATTCAGGATATTTTTCCAACCACATTTCTGCTTTTAAAACAATAGTCCTCTAATTTCCTTCCAGGTTTTAACAATGCATTGCACAGTTCTTAGCACAATTTCAGTTGTTTTCTCTGCTATATATACATACACACACACATATATATATATACAAATGATTTTGCCCCATGTGGCAATTTTGACCCATTTTGCTCTGCATTGGAATTTAACTACCATACAAATTAAAAAATGTAATCTATGTCTAAGTGACTTATTTTTTCTCTTACCTTTTGCCATTTATTTATTGAAGCGCTGTACTCAAATATTGAAATGGACAAAAAAAAAGATAACCTTTGAAAGTTAACCTTAAAAGTCATTAACCATTGGACTATTTAAATACTAACAAAAAAAAAAAATCAATTTTAACAACTTCCGTCACTTAACATTCCTGAACAGCAGACAGCGTTAATGTCCTAGCCTTGCCCATAAACAGGGTCTACCAGGACAGGACTGAAAAGAGGCTTGTCACACAGAGAGCAGAGAGTCGTAGGCCTGTGTAATTACAATCAATAATTCATTTTCCCCTTTTCTGCCACTGCTCCATTCAAACAACCCCTCACACACTATAGAAAAAGCTCCCAAATCTCCACCGGGTCACAGTAATTGGACTAGGATTTTTTTTTCTTTCCTCTTCACTTTTTCCCCTTCTCTCACCTGACAAAAATCTCATTAGCTAAATGCAGAGGAGGACATTCTTCTCAAGGTAATTGTCTTCAACTGCTACGTGAAGCTTTTGATGCCCTTTTCCAGGTGCTGCTATTGTTCTTCTGGCTTGGTTAATTTGGGGAACAGCGGGAACTTTCGGCTGTTGAGCGTATGGGTGCTGAACAATAAGGCTACCGTGCTATTTTCACCCAACAATAACAAAACCTATTAAAGATCCGAACCTGTGCATTTGCAGTGTTTGAAAGAGGAACATTTCCATGTGTACAGGCCGGAATAATTATGGCAATTCTTACATTTCTTCACTTCTTGGACGGCGAATTTAATTACTATTGAACAAGAAGCCAACAATTGTGTGAAAGTATTCATTTGAAGTCTTGGCACCTTTATAGGTGCGTTTGAGCAGAGATAATTACATTCTCCTGCTAATGCAAAGGACTTGAACCGAACATTCAATTTTATTCAAAATTTCTCTGATGATTTGGACATTTTTCAGACAAATCTATTACGATTATTATGTTCCATCACCAATCTCCACACGGCCTAACATTATTGCCGCCATTCATCAGACCTATAATGACAACTTTAGCTATAGTCATAATCAATCAGTATTTTTATAACCATCATCACTGCTGACATCACCACTGTCGTCATAGGCTGTGCTGTCACATGTGGAGCTAGCATAACTCAAAACACGGGAAAGAATCAGTCAGTGTCAAGCAGGAGATTGCTCTGGGACATTGTAAAGATCATGGCTAACAAAACATGTATTAGCTTCTGCACAGACACACTACAGCTGCACATTTCTATCTGTGGGTGTCACCCACAAAGGCACAGATAATGGTGGTTGCGGCTGGCTCCCCTGTCACTCTGCCATTCCCATCTTCCTGGCTGAGATCTAATGTGACACTTATAGCTATTGCATGGCTTAGCCCCTAGATAGCAAGAAACCATGCCTGAATGGAAATGAGACTGTCATCTGTCAGCTATACCCATCAAATCACTGGAAGGCTGACAAAGAGAGTGGAGGAAAGATTAAGAGAGATACTATGTGATGGGGAGAAAGAGCAGGGACCCTGAAAGATGCCTTCTATGCTGGACCCTCATCACTAACATTTTCATCCAATAACAGCATGATTAAAATGGCACAAAGTAGATAGATGTGAACTTAAGTTAATACCTTACAAGTCTTTGGCTAAATATTTTTCACTGATGCATCTGAGAGAAAAAGGAATATCTTCAAAATCTGAGAGTTTTCAATAGATGCTGGTGCTGGAGGAATCTAATGAAGAAAAGTCACAAAACATAAACAAAGGCCGCCAATCAACATTGGTTTCATTATCCTGAACACAGAGCTAAAGAAAGAGTTAAATCACTAATTTCTTCATCTGTATCCAAGTTTCTCATTCATCTCATAGCCAGGATCAAGAAACAAAAATGTAATACTTGTCTCATCACTCACCCTGTGTCATTGCTCTGCCCACACCCATCATGAACCGTGCATAAGGCAACAAGTGGCCCATAGGGGCACCGTTAAAATCAGAGTTTACTCAAAATGACTTGCACATGTGCAGTCACTGTTCAAAATTAACTGTGTGTAGTCAAATGAGTTGAGGAAGGGCTAACAAAACAGATTTATAAAACCGTAATATAACTTTAAGCATACACACATCTAAGAAGCCAAAAAAAAAGAACAAATGTAAATATAAGCCTCAAACATTTTAAAAAGCTATAATCCAGTTTCAACATAAAATTTTCTAAAAATCACAAGACCTTATTAAGTCTTCATGCTGTATGACAGAGATTCACCAAAAAGAATGTCCTGTTTGTCACAACATTGTCCTCGGTAGAAAAGGGTAAAAAAAAAAAAAGTTATTTAAATAATCCCTCTTACAAAACGAGGAGAAAGATTAAACTCGGGTGCTCTGCTCAGCTAGGCTAGACGAAAAGTAATTATTCAAATGAAGGCAGGGTCTCACACATCATATACAGAGGCTCTCAAGAATTGGCATGGGTGTGCGTTTACCTTCAATGTGATATTGGTCTGGTACAATTGAAGCGAAAACAGAAAAACAATGAAAAAAAGGTGTTTGCGTAAAGATAGATACAGTGTATATATAAATGTACAACTCGGTGCATTAGAATATTATTAAAAAGTTCATTTACTTCAGTAAAGGGCCTTGCCCAAGGGCACATGGCATGTAAGCTGGTATACATAAAGATGTGATCAGAGAAGGAAGGGTCTGATATCCTGATGTGTTTACATTGCTTGTCTCCATCTACTTTGATTTTTTTGATCAGCTAAGTGGGAACTTACAAAAATTAAAACAGAAGTCGTTTTAATGGGTGTGTCACTACTGTCCCCAGAAACATCTCTGTATACAAGCCTTCATTCCTTCCTGCTAACTGGGAGCAGCAGAATTAATACAGTGCTTTAAACATCAGAACTTTATTCATTACATTTCAGCGCCCGTTAATGCGGTAAAGTTTAATAACAGAATGTCAGTCACAGTTTGAATTTTAATTTTAAAGTGCTTTCTATGCAGACCACGCTCTGGAGTTTTATACTGTACCTAGACCTGCTAAAAGAGCCTCATCCAATTCTCTTGAAGGTGAAAGAAGAGTGAAGAGAGAGGCCAGTGAGCCTAAAATCAAATTAGCATCACAATAAATCAGCACCACAGAGACAGCAGTCAGAATAAAGGTGAGGGAAGAAGACCATGGATTTTCTGCCATGGGCGACCTACTGTCAGTCAACTGCCTGTGAGCATAAGTGTGTCTACATATGCACGTACGTTCTTATGTGCATATGTAAAGAGAAAAACTTGCTCAACTATTCATGCTGCACACACGAAGGTAGATGATCTTGGAAGTGCATACCACTTTCCATACATCGATTCTCCTAAAAGCAAGAAATCTTTAATGGTAGAAAACTTGATTCGGTGTGTTGACAGAACAATGATCAATATTAATGTCCCAAGTTACAGTGAGAGATCGCCAACACAGAGTAGGTACTCTGTGCTCTTTTGCACAAAAAATTCAGTCATTGACAGAAGAATACACTTACGCACACACACACATACACACATATACCAGCTGGTAATTAGTCAGCCTGACAGAACATCCCATGGCAAGTAAGGACAACTAAAGCAGAATTAGACCAGGGAAGCTACTGCTGAAAACATGCACAGAGTCACAGACTCACCCACTGTCACCAGGGAGGGTCTCTGCATGATACGAGGGCCTAATTAAGACGTAGAGATAATTGGGGGAGGGGAATGCAGCAGGGAGACAGGGTCTTGTGTGTGTAGCTGTTTGTCTCAAAAAGATCTTCAATTATTTAATGCAATAGAACATGTACAAAAATCTCAGCGTCAGTTTCCCATGGAGGGTCGGGCAAGGAAGGGGGGGGAAGTACTGCAAGGTGAAAGGAAAGGACAATAAGCCAAGGAAAAACATATACAGAGGGTGTACTTCGATGGGATGTATGCCAAATTTAGCAAGAGACAGGCTGAGAGGTCAAAGAGAGGGAGAAGGAAGGAGAAGAGAGAGGGGAGAGCGAGGGGAGTGAAAAAGTGAGAACGGAAGATGAAAAATGAGGGTAGCTTGCAGACAGTCCTCAGACGACACCGCACACTCCCAACGTAGTAGAGCCTGGGGGATACACAGGGAATTTTGGTTAATGCGGTCCGACGTGCCACAGCTCAGTGGCCCCATGACTGCCTGCTCTGATGAGGACAATGAGCTCTGTGTATATGTGCGAGGTATGGGCTAAGATCCTTCACAGGACAATGTGTTTTTGAAGGCAGCACAGGAAATTTGCACCTCGACGTTTGTGCCAAGGCTCACACATACAGTTCAAGCCAGAAGTTTACATACATGAAGACATGAATAAAGAGACACACATACACACCTTATAAGCCAGCTGAGATTCAAATGTGTTTTCAAATGGACGGTGGCCATAAGCATACAGCCAAAATGGGTTAAAGACAGGAAAACCAATGTTTTGACACGGGCATCACAAAATCTCGATCTCAACCCAATAGAAAATCTGTGATAAATCTGAGGCTATTGTGAGGAGCTGTATTAAAGGAGACCTGTAGCATTTGACCCATTCAGGAATTTCAAAGACAATCCTACCATTTACGTAAACGTATCATTTTGTAGACGTTAATAAATAAATCTCTGACATTCTTAATTTAATTACTGTGCCATTTACCAAATAGAACTATTTTTGGTAACTCTGGCCCCAAAACAAGAGACATTTGGTCTGACTTAACTTCAGACACACAAAAAAATAAAATAAAATAGTGTATCTGACTTCAATTGTACATTCAGACAATGGATGAAGCCAGGTTTAACAATTGGCAGGACATTTATTTAACTCAGATTCCACACACCCATCTAAGAATGACCAGGAAGGGTTAAACACCCCATCAGGCAGCATATAGTTTTATTTTAATCTGACTAATGCGTTTCTACTGACTGAAAGTAATGTTTATGTTTTTAAGAGGGCCGGCCAGAGTCCCAGTTTGAATGTGATGAGGAACGATGAAAGGTTATCTTTGACATTACCAAAGATAAATCGTCAAAATGTTCCAGTGGAAATATTTTATTTATTTCGAACATGATAGAGGTATAAAATCACACACGAGGAAGGAATGCAAAATTCATGTGACATATGTTTTTAAATGCATAAAAAAACAGATTTTTTATTTTAGATACAGATATCTCTCCAAAATCAACATCTCCTTTACATTGTCTCATTTCTTAACTGAAACAAACAATAGTTTTTCCATCTATTTTGCCAGTGGTATGAATAATTTTGAACTCCACCGGATGTCCTATAGATAGATGCTCACTTTGCTCTGTTTTGTGCCCACCCTCCTCTTTCAATGACAACATTTTCCAGGCATGAACATATTTTCAACCTAAAGTGCCTTACAGATTTCTGCTAAAGCCTCAGAAATGCTCATCAGCAAAACTATCATGTCAAAGGAATGATATTGGTTTAATGCAAGTCGTGATATATTGAGAGCTGGAGAGAGACCCTGTGGCTCTCACTGCATTTTGATACAGGGACATATCTCATGCATATGAACTGGCTATCTATTGGTTGCAGCGCCATGCATCATGCATTAGCCAACATTTTAATCACCATAATGATGACTGTAACATAATTAGGTTTCTCCTGTGGTGTGTGTCTGATTTTGTCATTCACTTCCTCCGAGTGAATTCGAGGTCATATTTCTCTGCTGAGCTGAGAGGAGTCGGGGGGCAATTCCTCACTTCTTCTTACCATGGGAATGCATCTTAGTCCCCCACTCTGCTCCCATTTCTCTGTACTTCACAGATGTGAATGGTGCTTTTATGGATGAGCCAGCTGATGAAGGATCCATCTTGTGTGATTAACATTTTCACAGGGCCGAGAATTGTGTGCGTGTTCAATTATCAGCAGAGAGCCCACCTATTGTTCCCGTGGCACGCTCCTGCTAAGTGGAAGTTTATTCCTTTAACACTGTGCATTAGCGCACATCAATTATGCAGGTTGCAGGAATTACGCATTTATGTATTCTGATAATTACATTTTTAATACAGCAGATGTCTGCCTCATTTATAGCAGTTAATGAAAATGAATGACAACCATTTTACAGTGGAAAGTTCATAAGGGAGGTGAAAATATGAGGAAGGGACTTTGTTTCGCATGGCCGGGTTGGACTGTGTCGTGAATGAAAATGTCTCCTTTATTGATTAGGAGATCTAAAATAACATGGAGCTCTAATTTCATTGCAGAGATCGTGATTCATTTACATAATCAGGCTCTAAGTGCAGTGCTACAAAATGGCTGCTAACATACAAGCGTTTGTGCTGTTCTCATTTACATAAGTGGAAATCAGGCCACAAGGCAGGTACTCTCCAGTGTATCACATCCTTAATCACTCAACTTTCTCATGCTTTGAAAGCGTCAAAAACCTTTTTCTTAGCCGTTTCACATTATCTGCAGTGTTTGTCCAAACTTTACATACATTTTCTTATTGGTACTGATATTAATTTAGTAATTTTGGCTATTTTGAACATTGTTTTGGAGTGAACCGAATGTGCAACGTAATGCTTCAGTGATTGTTAAAAAGAACCGAATGCACAAGTTTAAATTTATTTTTGAAGTTTCTCTTATCCACACAATGTCAAAATATTGTAGAAAGTTACTAATATTAAATGAGCGCTATCGATTCAGACAAGAAGAGTGATCAAATTTTCAGCGAGAATAATTTATTTTGTTTTTTTAGTTTTTCTCAACTTGGTATGAGATATTTACTTAAATATCAGTATGTGTGTATATGTATGTTTGACAATGAGTGAGATATAAATTGAAACATGGGCATCAATTTCTTGATTTTGAAAATCTTAAGTTGGAAGTTGTGCAATGTTCTCCCTGAGAGCATTTTTTTTTAATCATTAAAACACACAAACATAATTGACATTCTTACCAGCGGTGACTGCGTGTAAACGTCTGTCCTGCAGTTTTCAAATTATGCAGCATTTATTATTAACTAGCCTCATATACTAGAAGGAATGAAACTCTGGCAGTTTTGCTGGAGAGGAATTGACAGAATAATGTTCGACATCCACTCAAATATATGGTGGCATTGTGACCAGAAACTGACATCTGAAAACTGAGTCACCAGCTGTAAGTGGCATCCTCATGAAAATCCTGCAAAAAAAAAATAAATAAATAAAAAATAAAAAATGACAGCAAGACGAATGCAATTTGCTTTGACGTTCTGAGACACCAATGAATTTATTGTTCAGCCATTTGCAGCAATACGGTCCTCATTATCACATGCTTTGGACAATGTCTCCAGAAACTAACGAGTTGGTCACAACTCGAGAATTACTTCTTTTTCTGCCACCCGCCATAAGGATTAAAAATAAAATCAGTGCACAGAAGTCGCATTATCTGTCCTCTAATACAATTCATGCTTTGAACTTCCCTGTCATGTCTCGTAGAGGCAGAAAATGCACTTACAGCACAAACACTTCCTGTACCGGGGAGTGTGTGAATTATTTGGTGAGCGTTGGAGGACTGTTGTGATTCCGAAACAAGGGCCGTTGTTATCAGCAAAGATACTACCGAGATCCACTCTAAATGCAGATTTTGTTGAGTGTTTGACAAGTGCAAAGAGAACGCCTGCTGGGAAATAACCTCAACCATAATTAAATAAAAACACAAGAGGCCTCCAGTTACACTTTGCTCTCAGGGGTTTGACAGGTGATCTGGCTTAAAGGACCTCATATGAGTATTTGGGTACATTTGTTGGCCGGTACATTTGTTGTGCTCGAGTTAAGATCCAACACCTTTTGAGGTTTTGTAGGGCAGTTTTTTTTTTTTCCCACTAAAACCCTAATAAACACTTCTGCTGAAAGAAAGGTTACGCAATAACAGGAATGTCAAGTGCTTAAGCCGAAGCATATTGTCAGGATTGCACCGTGTCGAATTTGTCCTTATGTTTCAACTGTTACTACAGTTTATTTGTTTTATAAAGTTCAAAGTTTCTGTCAGACGATTAAACATCCAGACTACAGCCCTATCTGTGAGTATTAGTGCAAAATTGGAGACAGCTCTACTCAGTTTAGGCCAGCGCTTCTGTCTGGGATTAGTTTAGTTTATGAAGCTCATGCATCACATTGAGTTGGCAGAGCAGGGAAGACCATGTGGACAGCAAAAACTGTGAAAATGAGTGTAGTGTTAAGACACATGGGGTCTGTTGTGACTGTCCCAGATTTCTGAGTTGATTTCACTCTGGGTTGACAAGGATATGTTTTTTTTGTTTGTTTGTTTTGTTTTTTTATGGATAGCAAAGTGAAGTGACCACTATGCCTTGAAAAAGTATTCATACTGCCACATTAAAAGAAAAATTTTCATTTGAAGATGTGGCAGAGATACCTTTTCAGCCCATGACATTCTTGTTCACAATCATCATAGCACATCGCTAGGAATTGCAGCAAAATGTATGGAGTAAAGGAGAGTTAAAAAAACAACTGCATGCAAGACGTAAACCTTGATAATTTCTTTCCACTTCACAATAAGCGACTTTGGGTTTTATTACATAAGATACCTATAGTAGATATCCGAGTTTGAGGATTTAAAGTTAAATATGAAAAAATGGAAGAGTTGGGAATACTTTTATGATGCACCGTGAATAAATGGTTGCCGTTAGAAAAACCTGCAAGCACTTAAGTAGAAAATGAGCCTCAACTTGATCTGCAATGCAGTCCTGTCAGTCAACAATTTGTATTCAACTTTACATGGAAAATCTAATACTTGTTTATGTAACACCAGATTTTGTTATCAATTAAATGTTCATCATGCTCTCACCTTTGTTTTCCTCACCGATAGTTTATGGCAGTGGTTCCCAAACTTTTTCTCCTGGGCTCCCCCACTGGTTTCCAAACTGTTTCAGCAGCAAGTCTCCTTCAACTGCAGCACAGGTCATGTTGCGTTTAAAGGCGGCTCGGAAAAACAGGCTACGACATGTTAACGGATTAAACAGTTTTAACTAATGATAAGTGACAGAGGACACGGATATGGGAAGTGCGGAAGCCCCTACTGTATCAAATTGACAGAGGTAAAAAAGGTAAAAACCCAACGCATACAACGTTCGTGTTTTGTTTTTTTTCATCCAGAAAGCTTCCCGTGCCCCCCATGCAATGGCGGGGCGCACCCCACAGTTGGGAACCTCTGGTTTATGGAATAGTAAACCCAATTTCTCTGTGCAGTCATTCTCTGACAAGAAAATCCAGAAGTAAAGAAAACTCAATTAATAAATAAACATCACCTATAAACTGATTTGTCTATGAACTGGTAATACGCCATTATAACTATGAAGCTTATTAGCCAAGCAATACTAAAAGAAAAAAGAAATCAGGAATGGTGTACAATCAGAAAATGCAGAGCCACACTACGAAAAAATAAATAATAAACAGCCTCTTCTGGAATTTTCATTATTTGATTGGCAAATTACCACCCTGAATTGAAGGACATTGCATAAATTAAGCAAATAAGCTTTTAATGAAAAGAATTCTGAATGAGACTATTAATCAAAACCTGCAAATGACTGGTTGATAACCCTCAAATGGGATGGCTTTCAAGTGCAGTTTAGTCATCAGCCCTTTCTCCTCTTGTGTCTCTCTAGCTCCTGTGTCTCTACTGTAACCTGTTGCCTTGGAGACTGCAAAACTCCAAAATAGTTGTCTGGAGGCAGTTAAAGTAGACGTTACATTCGGTTTCTGTTAATTGAATACTGTGCCAAAGTCATGTTTGTTTCCAGGCTTGCTTAGCCTTAATTGTTTTCGCAGGAATGCTTTGGTAGGCAAGAGGCTTATCCTGTTGTCCAAACATTATCTAGAGGTTGTCATCAGTTTACGTCCCTCTGTCTACACCACTGCGACAGCAAACTATTCTTTTTAAGCAGCACCTTGGACATATTTTCAATTACAGCTTACTGAAAGGCTGTCAAACTCGGGCCAAGGCCACATGTATAAGATAAAGGAAGTCTTTACAGTGTTACTGTATTGCAAGTAATTAAGAAAAGCAGATTGTAGCCAGTTATCAGATAATGAAGTCTGTCAGAATTTGAGTTCTCCACTCCCACACTCTCATCCCTCAGCATCATCTTCTCAATGTGTACTGTATTGTCTACATTTGATCCCTGAATCTATCACTGAGGCTCGGCCGCACATCGATCACAATGCCTCTATAACCTCCCACTTTACACATTCTAACTATTTGCTTCAGTTCCCCCAGAGCCTCGTGGCACAAAGGTCTTCCAAGGGAACAAGCAACAATTTGATGGATGAGTGGACAGGACACTGCTATTTCCCAAAAACGCCATGAGGATCTTAAAAGCAAGGGGATAAAAACAGGAAGGGGCTCAGCTGGTATCAATCCACCTGTTGCCTTCCCATGACAGATTGTCTAAACCATTATCCATAATTACCCAACAGAACAGAGAACACAGCAGACCAAAGAAAATAGTTCTTCCACCTATACTTCATTTTTTCCATCTGATTCGGACATTGTATGCCTGGAATCGTACAAGAAGAGCTAAAACGTCCCCCCTCAAGTGTCTTGTTTAGCAAGACAGGCATCACCGGTCAAGCCTTTGGCAAAGGGACAACTAGGATATAGGCAATGTCATAGAGTGCTGGCCGGCAGCTTTGAACATATAGATTGATGCCGGTGTTTTGATTAATGCCAGAGCACACCCGCCCAGGTTAGAGGAGGCCTGACAGCTTTATTGATAAATTAAACACTGGGCCACATGAAAAGCATTAATCTTTCAACTCGTCTCCTCTCTTATTTTGTCCTTGAGCATTTTCAGAGCTAAGTTGAAGTGTTTGTTTGAAGCAATGTCAACACTGACACTCTGCCATTGGTTGTTTCTCTGAAACGCACAAATAGCACTCCGGGATTAGAGTTAAACTACAACTCCAGGTTGTCAGAAACAAGTCTTTCAAAGTTCAACGGACCACTGGACTGGAACTTCTTGTTAAATCCAGGGTGTTGCGTTTTTACTTTGATGTTTTAGTTCACCAGTACAAAACGTAACTCGATTCATTTCAGTGAACCTGATGCAAGTAAACATTTCTAAATCTCTGTTTACCCTTAAAAGTGTTCAGGTATATCACTGTAAATTAGCGGGCTATGTGGGGTACAGATCCCCCTTAAGGACTGTCCGTCATTATTTAATCAGCTCTAACAAAGCTCTTCAAATGAAACCAGCCTCAAACCAAGACCCAATCAATCAGGGATCTAAACAAGAATGTCAAGTGAAATTTAATACAACACCACATGAGCCCAGACTGAAATATAACATCTACATCCCTTCTCCATACAATCCCTCCTTCCCTTTCTCTTCCTTGTTCCAGATGGATGCACTTTTGAAGATGAGTCTGAGGAAACTTTTAATGAACAAGAAGCAGACCAAGGGGCTTTTTGAATTATCTCATGGTCGATAAGCACCCCACAGCGTAAATGGCCCTGCGAAGGGCTTTGGTCAGATAAACAACATCTTTTCAGAAAAAGAACAGAGGAGGGACTTGACACTTGAGAAGAGATTAGCAAGGTCTCTTTTCAGGGCTTGTCAGGCCCATTGGACAGGAATCGAATCTGTGGGAGAGCACTCTAAGAAGAAAAAGGGAGGCCAGGAAAAAAGATAAAAAAAATTCCCCTATCCAGAATCTTTGTCCATTTTAAAAATTAAGTTACAGACCTGCGTTTTCTGTATTTAGAAAGAGTTGTCGAAGCAAATTCAATGTTTATCAATTTAGGTTGCACTTTGCAACAAAAGGTGCAAAGCCAATAACAAAAAGGGTTTGTACCCAATGATGGAAATGACTTTTTGATTTGGGTAAAAAAACAAACAAAAAAAAAAACATACTTTGATCATGATATTAAAATGTAGAGCCACATGTCAACTCTATATTTTATTGCATAACAAAAAATACAAAAGGTAGCAGCCTTTTCAGATTACTATATCTGGAAAAAAAACATACTAAAGTTCCTAATTAATTATTCATACCATTCTTTGAACTGAATGCGCAAATCAGGATTTATTATAATGTCTCTTTAGCACCAAAGTCTGAAAATTACACAGAGCCTCAACAACACAGAAAATACACCCACAAATATTTAGTTAAAAGTTCCTTGCAAAATTACACCTCAACCCACAAGCTAATCTTAAATCAACTGAACTTGCCTTTACATTGTTATAGATTCAAACCAGATATTTAAATTTTTTTTCCATATAAAGTTTATGCAAGATATGTTGGGTGTATTTCAGTGCATGAGAGAATTAAGAGTAAGAACTGCTAAAAGCAATCACAAGCCCTTTTTCTTGCTATGACTAGTATTTGGCCTTCTGAAGAAACATGAAAAATGTACACCAGCACTAATCTCAAGATGATAACTGTAGCTCATCAAAAAGAATAATAAAGACGAACTTTTAGATCATCAAGAGATTTCCTTCTTTCTCAAAAATGGGGGAACATTAATCAGCTTCAGTAATTTTAATGATAAAACTGTAAAAAAAAAAAAAAAAAAAAAAAAAGAGACACATTGCAAAAGTGTTTAACTGAATTATTAAGATATCTGGAAGCGAGCGAGACATGTCATATTTTTCACAGCGTGTGAGTGAATAGGGGAGTTAATCTAAATTTTCAGTACCCTGTGTCTTTAAATCAAATCTGCCGTCATTTACTGCATTGCAGATAAGAAGTCATCAGAGTCACAAATCGAACATTTCATTGGCTCGAAGCACTAAATTAATGATATGAACTTAATTTTGCAATTAGGATTTTCTCTGGGTTATGAAGCTGGTGGGGGGATAAAAAACAAGCAGACATGTAGTCGTCACAGTGCATCCGTCTTTGTTGTTTACCCGTGTATGTATGTGGTCGACTGTCTGAGAGAGGTTAACCTGCTGAGATCAGCTTCTGACATTCTTATGGGCTTTAAAATCTTTATTGACCTGTGAAGGTGAGTGTTTTAATGTCCACCGATAAGCAGAGAGGTGGACTTTGTGGTAAATGGGTTGCACTCCTAATTGAGTCGAGCAATGCATATCAAGTAAGGTGAAAAGCAGTGGAGAGTTTTGGGAGGAGGGCTGGAATGTGAAATGTTTCATCGTAATATGATTCATCCAGGGTAAATATTTAATGCAAGGAATTAGAAATTTTAAGACTCCAAAAGCAGAATGAATGCTCCAAAATCAACCCCCCACCCCAGTTCCATTTCCCCAAAGGAAGCTGTTCTACAGCCTCTCTCAGCCAGCACTAAACAAACTGTCAGCCTGGATTTGCAATTTTTCCAAACAAACCTCTATCTTCCCAAAAAAGAAAAAAAAAAACCCCGTTAGGCCCAATCAGTGCCAACAAAGTGACACCCGCAGATGAATTTGTTATAAAATCCCTTAGCTTGGATAACAGGCTAGCGGGGAGTGATCTTGCATTCCTAAGGAGTTATCCGTCATTATGATCCAAGCACATGGCAGAAACTGATGATATGAAAACATAATATAATTTGCTCTTGCTTATCATGCATGAAATATCCTACTCAGGATGGCAAGAAAGGAGAAAAGAACCCAAAATGAAAATAAGTTTTTGGATCATTGCCAATATCTACAAGAGATTGGTTTTGTTGTCACAGTTCTTAGGCACAAAGAAATGTATGGAACTAAAATAATACCAAAATGGTGGACAGGTTCAATAGAAGTATGCAATTACCGGTAAGTGATTTTGGATCTTGTTAAATATTTAAATTTTAACAAATCATAAAAAGAGAAGAGGCAATGAAGCTGAGGAAGCGACATGAAAAGACACATGTAAACAGTTTTGGGTAAGCTCATATTTGACACATTTCTAATATATTTTTTTAATAAAAACATTTTCTTAAAAGATAAGCTGAACAAATTACAATTAAGTTGTTTTTTTTTAAAGACTGATATCTCAACTGAGTCTTGTCCAGCCCAATCTGAGTCCTTCACATCTGCATTAGTGCTGGTTGTATGGATTTAGTAGGTCAAGGGAAGCTGAGCACAGCATGATACTATAAGCATTGTGGGCAGAGTGCAAAGCGCCAGAAAAGGTCTAAGGAAGGGCAGCATTTGATGAAGACTTTCCCCTATGTCCACACCAACTATTTTAGTTGGAAGAAAACTAAAGATGAAATTTAATATGTTTGTGTTTCCCCATTTGTGTTTAATTTACCAACAAACTCAGCTGCACAAAGTGTTGTCTTGTAGCTAGTGGATGTATTGTGCTTAGTTGCACCTATTGTGTTGTCATGGTACAATCAGCCATATAGTGTGTGTGTTTTTTTTTGTTGTTTTTTTTGTTAGTTCAGTCATGCATCGTTTGTGGAGTCCAGTTTTGTTTCTTTGACCTCTTTAATAAGATTAACTTCATTTTGCAAATATAACTTTTCGGTTCGAGTAAAAACTTTTTCTCCCTAAGAATTCCGGTGACTCCTTCTGCTTTTCAACTTGGTCTATCACACTCTAGCTTTGAAGTGCAAACAGATGATACCTGAACTCCAATTCAGTGGAGTCCTGGCACTGAAAAGCAGCCAGCGCCGGACAACGCGGGCTGATGGACCACCCCCCGGGAACATGTGTGGCTACCCAAGCATGGCAGGCAGAAGGGAGAAAATACGCTTGTAAGGAATTCAGTTAGAAGTGAGAAAGGATGAGGAGCGCCGAAGAATGAGGAGTCGAGGGAGACGCAGTATTGTAAAGGAGGGCCCCCAAATGTAAGACAAGATATGGTTAGTTACCTTCCAACTCTGCAGAAACACTGAAGGGAAGCAAACGACATGAAGGTTAGGAATCAGTGGCGACGCTTGGATCGCCGCTGTAACACAAAGAATCAAGCAAGACACAAAATGTGCCATCACAGTGAATTTTGCATCATTGCACTACAAAGCACATACTCTGCAACAGCTTGCATCTTGAAATGTGAAATTCAATGGAGTGATGGTGTATGCCGTTTATGACATTTAGATTCAGTTGCTATGCACTCCTTTCTTCTTTTTTATCATTTCTTCTCCACAAGAGTTTTGTTAAAATGTTACACTTTTATATTACAATGACTTTGGAATTCAAGTGATGAAGAGAGACGGAAAGAAACTGGAAGAAAGAGGAGACAGACACCGTTATGCACCTCTGACAAACTGCAACACACAAACCAAGAACTGCGCCCAGTCGAGTCGAAAGCAAGTCGAACCCTCTTGTTAAAAATTCAGCTGAATGGTTTTTATTCACTGGAGCACTTTTTTTCTTCTTTTTTTACCAAGATACTGAGTTGAATTGCTGATACAATTTGGTATTGAATTCCAAATAGGAGAACTGCTAGATCTTCAACACCTGTGCCAAAATGAAAACAGCCAGCGCCTAACTGCAGAGACAACCTTTGAGGCGCTGAGAATCTCTGTCTGCTGAGCAGAGGAGCAAAATGTTCAGAATCAAAGGTCAAAAGACGCAGCCCGGTTCACCAATAGGTCACACAATGAGAACATGGGTTAAGAGTTAGGCGTCTCATAATTCATTTTTTTTTTTTTGTATTTTTGTATAAGGATGCAGCCAAAGTGCATCAAAATCAAAGTTTTTTGTGAATTTGGGCAGGAAATGTTTTGCTCAAGTTTTCGTCCAGAAGGCCTGATATCTCCCATCTTCAGCAAAAAGACATGGAGGCCTGGGATAGCGAGTCCAGATGGGCTGCGTTCTTGGCCCCTATTGGTTATTTACTGGCAAAAATCACCCGCCACACTGTGATAGATTTAGGAATCAGCTGTTGTTCCTGCTGTCATGGCCCTCCAGAGACATCATGTCAGCCTTTGGCGTTTCTGCATCACACCTACGTTTAAATGCTTCTATTTTATTTTTGTTCACAACCGCTCTTGGTTCATCTTCTCAATAACCTGACAGGTGGAGTAAACATATCTTGTAATGACGGAGTCATCTCATGTGTTTTCCAAAATCTGGATTTTACCAGATCTGTTATCACATCTTAGTAGCTTCAGCTATGACGTCCACCATGATGCCCTTAAGTCTCGTTTGCATTTGTTCGCGTGAGTGGGCTGCATCTATGGAGATTTTTTTTTTCAAAAGCATAACCATAAATGAGTTTAAAATGATTTAATAAATGAATGAGGGATGCAGAATCCAGTGGTAAAAACTTTTTAAATCATTTTAAAAATAAAAGGCAGCTTTAAAATCAGTATTTTATTTAATTGTGTGTGTGTGTGTGAGATTACATAAAACATCTGATTTCATTTTTCAAAGCAACAAAAGACAAAAAGGTTCAAACTAATTAATTATGAAATGCTGAGCTAGATTTATCTTGGGAGGCAAATATGAACTTTAACATCCTCAGGCCAAGCAAGTACTGCTTAACATGTTCCGCACTTTGTGGCAGTGCTTTCTCTGGTTTCCCTCACTTCAGTAGCTCCCTGTCAGGGTTAGAATATCTGAAATGTGTTTGGAATTGAGCCTGATCAGGCAACTGCAGAGATTATGGCTTCACTGTGGTGTGGCCTGTAGCAAAGAGCACAAACTCTTTGCCAACAAGGGCTGAGAAGGATATGGCAGGAAACATTACGAGCTTTTAAGACAGAATGTCTGGTTAAAAACAAACAAAAAAAAACCCTCGCTTTCTAATCCAATCTTCTGCGTCAAAAGGCAACATTACGGAAAAAGCTAACCATTAACCAAACAGCAGGGCAAGAATGGGTTACACTGTGCTGCGGTTGTTTCAACATTCCCAATAGACAGAGCTGGATAATTTGGTCTTACTGCACCGAGTGATCAGGATACTTCACAACAATATTAGTTGTGCAGCACAGGAAGTTTTCTTTTCTTTCCTACGAGTAAACTTGAATGTTTGTCACATATGAAAATGTAAAGTTATGATTATGGCATGGCTTACATGAGTTTTCTAAAACACTATGGCTAATTTTACGACTGCAATTAGAACGAGGCAAAGAAGCGCAAAGAGGAGGAAGACGGAAGGATAAGCTGACATTTTGATTAAGGTACCAACAAATTTTATCAGCACTTTCAAAATGTCTCCTCTGTATTTCCCATTGGACATCTGAGGTTAGATGGAACGTGTTTCTGCTGCCCCAACTTCAGCTGTCAGGCATCGATCCTCACTAGATTACACATCAGCTGCAGACATCTCCCAGCAAGACCAGCATTATAAATAATGCAGCAGCCAACATATGAAGAGTGCATCACCAGGGTAAACTGAATGATAAGATTCTACCTACAATTCAAGTACTGCAAAGGTCAAAAGCACCCAGTACTATTGACCTAGAGCAGGGGTGTCAAAGTCAAATGGATGGAGGGCCAAATAAAAAATTTAGCTACAAGCTGAGGGCCGGACTGATCGAATGTTCATTGAAATTTTTTTAAATGACGCATATAGTCTAGTGAACCTAATTGAACCTACTGAAAACCTAACAAATATATTCCAATATGATCAGATAGATAAAGCAATATTTTCTTATGGCTCTGTCAGTAATCTTTAATTTTCAACAGACACAACTGAAATATTTTTAAAATATAATTGGATTGAAATACAATAAAATAAAGTGCAAAAATCTATTAATCCACATATGTCAGAGTCAAGGCATTTAGATGTGTCGCCGGCGACACATCTAAATTTGCAGTACCGTAATTCCGCCACACGTAGCGCTAAGTGGAAAAATTCCAACGGTTTCTGAAAGGGGAGACGTTGCACTTTCCAGCAAGTATCGGGTTAATACGGTAACTTCGCAGCTGCAGAGAGTGTAATTAATCCGGGGGGCACTCTTTAATAGACGGTATATTTCGGCAATAACTTGGTGGATATTGAAAGTTCCGGTTGTTATGGATACATGGGTAAGTACATAATCTCACAGAACATTTAAAGAACTACTTACAGTTCAAATAAGGAAGATATTTTTTTTCAGACGGGGTGCCGGCTTGCTGCGGTCTGCGGGCCGGTTCTAATAATAAATCAAGATCATCCCAGGGGCCGTAAAAAAACCTTCTCGCGGGCCGGATGTGGCCCGCGGGCCTTGACTCTGACATATGTGACCTAGAGTAAATATGTCCTTGATAGTAATAATTCAAATTAGATATTTGGCTGCTTTTGCTGAAAAAGAGAGAAATCTGCTGATTCTACGACTTTAAATGTGCAGACATCACTCTTGTTGTCTTCTGTCTTCATTCTGTTATCCTTTGCTGGACTGACTGGTTGAGAATTCTTCCTTTTACATTTTAAGTAATAGTCTCCACCTTCTGCGTTATAATAAGATTTTGAGTGTGTTCATATACGTCCATGATATAAAACGGCATTAAACAATGGGTTCACTCAGCTAGCTCAAATTAAATATGTTGCTGCAGCAAAGGGCCACTTCCTGTTTACCTCAATGCCAGAGCTTCACCTATAATTCCTGCTCCCTTGAAACTGCCCGTTCCCCTTAAGCCGTGCCCTCCAGCATGAGCCTTAGAGGATGTGAGAACCCGTCCCCTCAATGCTCAGTCTAAATCTGACACTCTCTTTGCCTTACAGGAAGAGGAGGGTTTTTTTTTTTTCACTTCTCCCAGAGGGAGATGGGTGAGTGCAATGCTCATAGCATATAAGAGGATCACACAGCAATGCTGAGGAGTTGGCCATTTTATGGCAACTCTCTGCCGTGACAGATGGGCAGAGTGCTACTGCCACAGCCTAGAGTTTAAAAATCCAAGCTGCTTAAGGAATGACTGAGATGAATGGGGAAAGACGGTGGGTGGAGCTGTCAGAGTGGGAAAAGAAATGTATAGATAAAAGGGATACAGAGGGCACACGAAAAATGGTGCAGTTTGATAAAAACGAAAGATACTTAAATGCACTTAAAGCACCAAGGGTCAGAATGCAGCAAACTGGAACAGTAGCAGTTGCAAAAGAAGAGTGAGGGAGCAATGAAAAATATGGGAAAGAAATAACTGATGCATTAAAACAGAGAAACCACATCTAAATCTAGCCAGTTTCATAGGAAACCACATGAACGGTGCGAGTATTAAATTAGTTTCCCACAGGAACTCATCTGTTGCAACCGCACAGAAGCTCTCGGTCACAATTCAAATGAAGAAAGTGATTTATTTTCCAAAGTGATGCAGGATTTTCTCGGTGAGAATGCGAGACACTTCTGGACGATAATGGAGTGAAACTTGTGAAAAAAAAAACCCCATCTTGACTGATCTGAGTCATCGATTGAGGAATGAGAGCTATGGTTCCATAAAGGTGCACACAATCCTGTCACGATGCAGAAATATCCGGTTCATTAAGCAATTTCTTCACTCATCTATAATAAGTCTAACGGTTAATAGAGAAGTTGGTACTTGTTGCTCAAAATTCTCACATAATTAAAATATTCCATCTATTATATTGGGATATTATAGGAGAGACAAACACAGTGTAACAGTAGATGTCAACAGTCTTCACACCCCTATTAAGAAGCTAAAGTGTATTTCCATGCAGGCCTCACACTTTGATAACCCTCAATAAGACTCTTCTGAAAAGGTCACAGACTAGATAGAGAACTATTAATGGATAAACAGCAAGAAAGTAAGAGACGTGCAGAAGTGTAAAGCAGGGTTAAGTTATGTAACCATTTCTCAAAGCTTTGGAGATCTCACAGACCGTTCAATCCATCATCCAAAAATAGAAAGTGCATGGCATACCTCCCATTACATAGCTATTATGCTTGGTAAGGAGAAAATGAATCAAAGAGGCAACCAATCCCCATTTTTCCACCGATGGTCATCCTGTAAGAAAGTAATCTGTGTGAAATGGTAAATTAATATGTATATGATTAAAAATAAACAAAATACAACAAAAAAAAGTGTGTGCAGATATGTCTTGTATAATTGTATGTATAAAATGCTCCACTGGGATAATTAAGAGCGATAAAAATCAGATTTAAGTTTGTTGTAAGAAGTTTGATTTTGGGGCTTTATGAGCATGTTTTGTGTTTCAGCCATGGCAAGAACAAGGATGAGGATTTCTCTGTAATTCATTGCTACACAGAGCAAAGACCACAATCGCCAACAGGAACATTTTCAGTGGAGTACACACCAGACTTGGCAGAAAATATGTAATATCCTGTTCTCTGGTTTCGGCATTTACCACGGCTGAGTTATTTTGAGCCCAGTGTTATTCCTAGGCACTTGTGAGTAGATTTTAAAGTGCAACCTTGATTTACTATTGAAAAAAATCTGCAATAAGTTTCAGTTTTAATCACTTGCTAATTAAATAATGACAAATAACCTCTCTTCCCGCTTCTCTCTATTAAATGCTGTAGATTCTGGTTTCTACAGACTCGCTTGTTTTGTTCTCCTGTTGAGAGAAGTGCTGCCTAATGCCTAGCAACATCTCTTCCTGTCCCTACAGCACCCTGGCTTATTGTTGACATTTATCTGAATGTCCTGAGGTTCATTCAGGCCCAACACTGATACAGCTGCATGAACACTAACAAGCCTGCTTCAGATCTTGTTTTTTTTATAAAGCTCAGATTCTACCTTTGTCTTTGGCTCACTCTCCTGGGGGATTTTGCCGTCATTGTACTGTTAGATTGTCAATTAACTCATAGTGATTATCAAGACATGAGGAAAGCATAATAAAGAAAAACAGTCGTTTGCCCTTGCTTACCTGAAGTGATAACTTATCTTTGATGTTTTCCGCTGGGGAAAATACGAGATAGACAAAGGTATCAGATTAATTAGATGAAAATGAAGGGAGCGACTCCACTGGAGGAGTTGGATATTAGTGATATCACAAATGAGGCATTTTTAATCCAACACGTGCTCAGAACCAGCCGTTTCATGAGTGCCGAAGAGTCCCAGTTATGTGTTATTAAGACACTACTGTGAAAATGGAACTACGGCTTTGTACATAAACTGCATTGCTATTAGTTTTTAACATGTAGCCCTTCGGGCATTACCTTGGTGAAGCTAAAATATGATTTTATGCATGAGTCAAGCTGTGTGAACTATGGTATTTTTAGTAGATTCAGCTAAAGAAATGGAAACAACTTCTATTTTTCTAACACACACGTAAACGCATGGATGCAAATACCATATATACACAAAGATGTATATGTGCTTCCCTATTTGCTCTTCTTTCGGATACAATCCCCGTCCCCTACAGGGCAGCTGGCTTTCTACAGCCTCCAATTTATTGTGAATTACCAGCTGTCCTGCCAGAGGCCCCAGTAAACACAGCGAGTGAACCTCCCCATTTCTGTTTATCTACCAACCATTTCCTTCCAGATTTACTCTTTGGAAATAAAATGCACTCCCAACTTCCACAAATACCAAGGAGAGAGAGAGTTGTGTCACCTAATCTGAAGCGCAACATATTGGAAATGGAACACAACAAGGCATTTTAAGACTATATCCTTTGTCCATCAGTTCTGCTAAACGATTAGAAAAGGGGGGTGGAAGAGGCAGCAGGGAAATAAAAAGGTATGTATGGGTGACAGAGAGCAAGAGGGACTAAGGAAAAAGTGAGAGTATATGTGGGAGATCAGGCGCACAACTTTCATGAGCAGTGCTTTGCAAATCAAGCATGTGCTATGCGTCCATAATGTTTTAGAATCGTCTGAGTGCTGCAAAGAAAGTCTTATACATATTCATGCGGCAGAAGGAACACGGCACCTGTCTGTAGGCTGGCTGGTTAGGTTAAATCTCTGTGCTAATGTGGAGCATATGCAGAAAGGGCAGGGTGATTATGCACGGTCAAATGACATGCTTTTTCTAAGGATAGACTTGAAGAGGAATGACGAGCAGTAAAATTGCTCAGCGTTTGACGCCCTTATTCTTCTCGCTGCTTGAATACGTTTGTGTTATTTCAGGATACACAGATTTTTTTTTTTGTTCATATTCTCTCTGAATGCTCCATTTGGTTTAGTATAAAACTGAAGACAGCTCAAGCCGTGTGTCTTGCTACGCTGCACACTTTTACAGGTGGATGCGCGATGTCTGTTGATCCCATATTGTGAAACGCTGGAGTGCTCCTGCAAATAAATAGGTAACACGAGTCCAAGTGAAAAACTAGGACGCAAGTAAGCCACTCTGTTTGCCAGTGGAATGAGCAGAGAGAAACGGGGGTCATCTGATCACATCAGTAACAGATTTGGGGCTTGTCACAACCACAACAGAAGTGAAATATGTCAGGGAAAGGGCAACAGCTGGGTGCATCTGTGGGAATGTGTTCAAACAAGTCTGGCTTTCTAAGGTTTGAGCAGTGCTCCTGCATTCCCATGCCGCACTATGGGGATAAGTATAAACTCATACTGATGGGACACTTCACATGTGAAAGGTGTCATCTTTTTCTCTGGCAGCGTCTGAATGTAGGTTATTGCTTGAGGGGAAGTAATAAGGTACCAAGAGAGGGCAAAGCCATACGAGGCAAATTCACACTTAAAGAATGCACATACTTAATTACCAAGCAAAAATAGCTAAAAAAAAAAGGTCAAGTATTCATACTTACTCGACCTTTTTTCATTTTCTTAAGTTGCAACTGCAAACCTTCACATATTTTTATATCAGTTTTAAGTGGCAGACAAGATGTTGTAAATAACTCAAGTATAAGAAAATAATAGTGTTAGAAATAAAACACACTTGAAGTCAGGCCTCCTGAACCAACCTATTTTTACTAGAGTAACAGTTTCAAGTGTTTTTGCATTTGCCATAAGTAGCTTTGAACATCTATAGAATGTTCGAAGCTGCTCTATAGCTTTGAACATAGAATAGCTTTGAATTTTTATGTTTTTTAATATTCAAAAAATATTTTAATATTTTTAGATTTTTTTTTTCAAAAACTATTTGAAAGAAAATTGTTTTTCAAACTCAAAACTATTTTTTTGAGTTTGAAAAATAGTTCAAACTCAGTCTGTTAGCGTGGGTGAGTAAATCAATTTTAAGGTCCCAACACATTCTGAAATGGTTTAGATCTGCAGTTTGTATGGGTCAATAACACCTGATCATGTTTTGATCTAAATGTTGTCGACTATGGCTTTCTTTCAACAGTCAAATTTCTTACCGTCTTGCCATAAAGGCCTGATTGATGGAGCGTACAACCTTTAATAGTCCTGCCTACAGATCTATCCACTACAGCACTGCATCTCTGAAGTTGACTGTCTGGCTAATGCTCTCCTTGCCCAGTGTGGTAACCTTTTGGGACATTCATGTCACTCGGCATGTTTTAAGGAGCATGGATACTTTAGCCAATAACTGCATATAAAAGCAGGGTGAGTTGGTAAACAAATGGTCAGAAATTAGGAAACCTCCATGCTCTGACATCCTTCCCATTTACTGCACACATCTCTTCCTTTGAAAATGGATGTCTGTTGCGTAATTATCTCTCCATTTGAAAGTAGACATTAGTGAAGATATCCCGCCACTCTTACAAGGATCCTATTAAGACAGGTAATTAAAGGCAGTGCGAAGGAAAATTGGCTGAGGGATGCATTTCGAAAAGAGCTTCAAATATGGGCAATAAATCTCCTGCCTGCCTGTCTTTAGGGTGCTCTGTTTGACTGTTTTATTCAGGAGCCTCTTTTGGCTGGGGTCTGGGAGAAACATATGCTGACAGGATGGGGGGGACGAAGAAGGTGGCCAAGTGGCAGCCATTTTGTAGGTGACCTACTTCTGTTTTAATGAATAGAGGAATGGGAGGATGTAAGAAGGATTTGCCAAAGAAAGCCATTTGTCCTTGCAGTGCCCAAGGCATCTGTAGGTGAAAATGATGCTCTTAAAAAACACTGATGGTGATTTATTTTAATTCACATGTCAGCCACCATTACAGGGGAATTCATCATAAGCACTTGATTTGCATTCTGCTCAACATTTGACCCAGCTCTGCTTCCCTCAACGATTTAGGACTCTAATCATATTATGGTATTCCAATGAACATGCTCATCGCCTAACACTCTATTGCCGAACAACTGATGAGTGAAGCCATTATCAATTGACTGAACATTGAAGTGGAAAAAAGCCCTGCTTGAATTCAAGGACTCGCCGCGGCGTGAATATCGACTGTGCAGGGATGACGTGAGAGAAGGACAATGGAAAAGCAAGGGACTGCAACAACTGGAAATGGAAACAATCAATATCACATAACATTCTTGTAAGAGGAGGCATGGCAGCAAACACTCCGATGCACAATCGAGCTGACTGCTACCGAGGTATGTGTCAATCCGGCTTCTGCAGCCACGGAGGGCTGAGAACAAACTAAGGGCAGCAGATTCTCATGTGGAGGGAAGAGAACCTCACCGAATCGCCTTTAAATATGGACAAATGACTTCCATTATCTTCTCTGAATTGAATTCCAGAGATTCACTGTCTTAGAAAAAAAAAGGAAAATCTGACTGAGGAAAGCACACACCGTCCTTCGCCTCGTCCCTTTCAGTCTTTTACAGACCTGGGACATCAGCCCAGAGAATATGATAAACAGTTCAATTCATACGGCATAACAAACACGGAGTTTCATGTGAAGCAGAACTTTTGCCAGACATTTGCAAACATTCATCTGCCAGACAACTAATTTTTGCCCAACACCAACACTGTCACTGATACTGTTGCACACGTGTGAAATTCATTCAAGCTCGGTAAAACGGATTGGAAAAAAAAAAACAATATTCTACATTGACACCGATAGTAAATCGTGCATATACAAGGCCTTACAAAAGAATTGCCAACTATTTAAATTCATATATTGCGTCTTCTTGCATTTATGTGCTACCAACACATAATAGTGCATTTGTGAAATTGTGCTCATTTTAATTTCTGAACAGAGGAAACCATGTCCGTAGGTGTTTTCTGTTTGATACTCATTCTTCGGGGGTTTTTCTCTTATTGTGTTTCATGCATGTTTTGTTTTTTGACTCTTAGTTCTTAGTCCTAATTGTGTTCTGCTTTTCACATATTGGTTTAAAATAGCCATTCTAGCTTTGGAAAGTTTTAAGGAAAGTCAATCCTTTTGATTCATCACGTTCTCCTGTGTATGCAGGATCAACATACTTTAACTGTCCTGTTGTCATGGAAGCAAAAAGTGATCCTACCAGATACTGACTGGGACTTAATCGATAGTCACCTCCGCGTCATATTTTCATTTCTACAACTTTATCATTCAGTAAAATGTGTTGCTGTAATATACACAATGTGAAAACATTAAGTACTTTTTAAAGGAACTGTAAAAGAATATATTGGTTACTTTACAAAAATATATCAACACAAAGAACCTCAAACTAATCGCAAAGATTTAGGGGTTAAGAGTACAAAATTACTTGCCTTCCACAAACAGCGGTGCCACTATGAAAACATAGGTAAACAACAATTCAGATAATAGTCCTACATTCAAATATGCATGCATATTAGAGAGAGCACCACAAGAAGCCTCAAAATAAGCTTTTTAAAGCATTCCCTTCTGATGTGAACTGAAATTTGTAATGCTTCCTTCCAATAACATCTCCTTGCTGCACAAATTAGGACAGGAGTCGGTTAGATACTCCTGTTCATAGCCTTCACATGCATATGAGCACACCATTATGCTGTACCTGCTCCTATCTGTGTGGAATTTGTGTTCTTCAGAGAGAGTGAATCAGTTTTCTGTGTGTTTGTATGTGCGAGTGTGCGCCTCGGTCCTCTTCTCTATAATTCTGTGAGCTAAGATAATGAGAATTTTATCTGCAGCTCCTCCGAGGCGTGGGCCTCTGATTGAATGGGAGCAGAGTGTAACGGATGAGACGAGTGATAGCAAGCCGGCTGCGTTACACTCGCAGGCTAAGGCTTTTGCTAAGGGGAAGCACTGATCGAGCGTTTTGTGCCACCATGGAGGAAGGTAATGGAAGGTGCTGTGTGCCCGTTACAAAATGGAAACCTCTCTTGGGTTGTAAAGATTTCAGTCGCATCCTGGTAGCGATAAGAATCACCACGTATTTAGAAACGAGGCGTGGAGACGTACGGCCAGTGTAAGGAAGACCACTCGTGAAAATTCAGGCTGTTAAAGAGCAAAGAAAAAAAAAAACTTTAGAAATCTCTTTCTAAACTGACTACACCTCCCATCTCTAGCACATTGTCACCTGTACCCTTTGTTTTATAATTTCCATAATTAATCATGTTCATCCAGAAAGATTTCCTTAATAACATCCCTAATAAGTCTGATGTCAGATTCGGCTTTTGAGCCAGCAGACAGTCATGGTAGAAAAATTAAAAAGATTAATCAAGCTCCACCACTTCGACCAAATGTGGAAAGTAAAAATAAAAACCCGATAAAAGCCATTTTTGTATTGTATGCTGTTTTAAACACAATTTCATCATACAGTTAACAACACTGTCCTAAAGTAAGGCGTCTTTTATGATATTCATGATGCAACAACTAATACTAGTCGTCCCTCTACTTTGGTCCTCCCTTGTTTTTGTCCATAGACTGACTGGGGCGGCAATAAAAACATGTAAAAAAAAAAAAAAAAAAAAAAAAAGATATTTGTAAGCTTCAGAGCTTAAAAGATTAATTTGTTTGAAACTTTCTTTTTGAAAGCACTACAAAACAATTATAAACAAGAAACAAACAAAAAAACGATTGTGAAAACATATTAGCTTAGATCTTATCTGGATTTGAACCTAATGCATCTGCGCTTCTGTTTATTTTCTTAGAGTTGCTCTGGGTATTTCTGACTAATCATGAAATCCTGTGATTAAAAAAAAAAAACATCCAAGATTCATAATCTAAAACCAAAGGTTTTCTTCAAATGATAAAACTGATGAAGAATATAAATGAGATTTTAAAATAGATCATTTAGAACTAAATGGTAAAAAAAATAAAAATAAAAAATCAAGCAACTGATTAGTGGGATTATTTGCAGTTTGAAGTTTGTAGGTGGGGGGAAAAAAACAGAAATCATGACATGTATAATGATCATTTTTAAGACATATAGGTGTCAGAGTGGGAGGTAGTTGATAATTAGCAGGATTTATTCATAGCTTCAGACTAATGACTACAATGATAATTTTTCATATGAAATATGAATAAGATTTGTTTTGATGAGCATCAACATGTATAATAAAAAGTATTACATATAGGTCCCATAGAAAGGTTTTTGGTGCACTTCCCATGTCAGATTCACAAGATTAGAAAATAGATTTGTTGGTATGACATTAAACATATGTTTTTAACGCAAGTAAACATAAATAGGACAGATCATGTCTTAAATATAATCTGATGGGTGTTAAGACATTAAGAGGCATTTCAGTCTTTTGGGAATTGATATATTAATGTATAGTCACTAAATCCTATATTTCATGTTTTTAATACATGGCATTTTGTGATTCTGTCTGTATTTCTCAACATATACTGAGTCTGACAGTAGAGATGGTAAGAACAGATGAGTCATTTCACATTAAATCCTTCCTTTTCACATTTACACATTTTTGTAGTTTTGTTGAAGAAATGCGATTATCTAGTGACACAGAAACTTTTTACTCCCAAACCGATTAAAAGATGTCAACAACAAAAAAACAAAACAAAAACAAACCGTTTATGCGATAATGCTTTTCAAATCGAGCAGTACGGTTATGTCGTTAAGAAGCTTGAAGCTGTGGCACAGCGCTAACACAACCAGAAGGTGCGATGCAACTGCTATCAAAACAGCCACTACGTCATATAAACACACAATAAATTCATGTCTAAAATAAAGTCTGATTACATCTATTTTCAGCTTGCCACTTTCCCATGTCCGTCATTTACACACAGAAAGAACTGACCCCAAATCTTTCATAATACCAGTGGAGGCTGCTAAAGCCCTCGTTCTTGAAATGCTTCTCACAAACAAAGGCGACTTTCCCAGCGTTTTGGATACATTTGCAAAAAAATAAAATGCAACCAGGCACTTTGAAGGTGGTCTGATACTTGGGGAAAGTGTAATGCATTGGGTGTATTAATACACCCAACAACCAAACACTGACTTAACTACTTGTAGCTTTGGCATCATTAAAGTTACAAAAGTGCTGTGAGAAACACAAAATGGATATCTACGCAGCACCAAGAAGGACTAAATTAAACTTTTCTGAACTCCCAGAGACTCCAAGTAAACAAAAAAGGGGATTCTGCATTATATGTTCCCTTTAAAGAACCTGCAGCTATAATTGCAGCAGTTGGTTCTATGAAGAATTGACACATTCACACAACACATATTTATTTCTGAAAATTATCTATTGTTTTCTCCTACCTCACAATTATTCCAACTTTGTGTTGAAGAACTTAAAAATTTATTTAAAAAATATATATCAAGAGGCATCAATACTTGCAAAGCACTGCATCTAGAAAAAAATAAAATTAAGACAAATCCTGTCTTTTAGCATAATTCAGCTAATATCCACAAATCAGAAATGGTCCAAATACAAGTCCTGAAATATGCAGTCACACATGCTCCATTAAAAGTGTAACTTGGTTTGTAAAATAGGAAAAAAAAAAAAAAAAACATGCTATAACGCTACTGATGCAGTTTGGAATCTTGTCTTGGATCCAAATGATTTTTGTACGACTCCACAGCCAATTGTGTTATAATAATCCCTGGCTGTTAATTAAATCATAATGAGGGGCACAAGCAAAAACAAATGGCATGTTGGCTTCATTGTTGTGAAAAGACTTATTTTTCATTTGTGAGATTGTATAATGAGGACTGCTGTGCCATAAATAATATTCAGACTGTGGTATTTGTTCTGGCCTTTAAAAGTAAAAAATAAAAATCGAAATACCGAGCTCCATCTCTGACTGCAGAGCTGAAATTGCACATTCATTATAGTCTGAAAAAGCTTGTTAAAAACAAAAGAAGAGTTTAAATAAATATCTAAACAAAATTTAAAAGCAGTTTGATGTAAGTCATTGTGTCGTTTTTGTTCTTTTGTTTGCAATCTTTGAATGTATGGCATGAGCGTTTAGTCGGCGTTCCCTGTGGTGTTTAGTCAAATCGTCCAGATGCCAGACAATCTCGCAAGTGGATCGATGCAAAAGTCTTCTTGTTGAAATCACAGATGCCACGAGCAAGGACAAACAGGCAGCCAGCATCTTTCTGTCTGTATGTCCGTCTCCGCTACAGACACACACACAGACACACACACACACACCCTCTGTGGCACAAAATGATCTGCCGCTCTGACAGGGTGACTGCTGGCACCCATTTATCAACACTTGGCTCATCCAAAATATTGTCTCTCCTTCTGGCAGGAAGGGACTCGCGCACATACAAAAAAAAGCATAAATAGAGAGCAGGGTAGAAAACATGGGAACAGACAGTTTTCCAACCAAACTCTTCAATTAGGTGAGCAGATGCATGTCAAGGAAAAAAAAGATTGCTTGAGAGATATCAGGTGCAGAGTTAGACACATAACATCCTTTCTGCAATCTGCATTCATCCCCAACTCCAACCCCTCCCTCCCCACACATGGCATTCATCTCCACTCGACCTTTTTCTCCCATCATTACTCCTCCTCCAACTCTGATTATCTATCTGCCTTCAATTTGTGTCTTACTCCTACTGGCTATCATGCCCTATCCCTTCTATTGGACCATCTAAACTCCCTTCTTTTAAATTGGTTCCCTCTCCCTGGAGCCATTCTCCTTGATCACCTCTACAGTCTCCTTTCCGGCAGCTTCCTCCCTGCCGCACTAACTACATGGCGTGTATGTAAACAGATTTGATTAACTCTACAGATTTGTGTCAGGAGATTTTAAGTATTTATACGTTTCCTTTACACAAGCGCCACCTTTGGAAATAAAAAACAAAACTGAATGGAAAGTGGGATGATTTTAATGCATTTATTTAAATATCCTCCTTTTATCCCCATATATGCAGTGATTTCCCCATTGATTCTTTGTTCCTAATACCTTAGACATGTCTTCTTTTTCTTTTTTTAAAGCAAGCCAGATTGAAAAGGAATGAAAAAGGCTTCTTCACTTTTAATGCCAGGTCACACACCCATAAATCATCCACTAACTCTCCACAACCACCGCAGCCTGTTCTGTTTCAAGAGTCTTTGACCATACTAGAATATTGTGTTATTCCCTCTTACTCCTCCCTTTTTGGCTCCCACATTTTTCTCCCTTACCTGCTGCTCTCCCCCATCTTCACTGTCCATTTCTTTTCTTATCTTTTATTCGCTCAGCTATACTCTTTTCCATCACTGTCTTTTCCTATCTTAAGCACTCTTTTTTGTTTTTATCTCAGTCATTGTTCTTGTGCTCTCTCCTGCAGCTGTGGCGTCTTGCCGTCTTCGGGTGGGTTTATTTTCCATGTTTCCCTATTCAATCTCGCATGTCTGAACTTTCGGCTGCTTTTATCGGAGTGTGTAAAGGAACAAAGAAGGCAGTCTGGGTGGCAATATCGTCCAAAAACAGGAGAAGAATCTAAGAAATTCAGAGTTGTTTTTTTCTTTTTCACTTCGTAATTGTGTCTTGCTTTGTCTGTTAACTTAGAGAAATGATCTGATCTGAGTAAACTTGTTCTTTATCCTGCAAATTATATGTCTAAACATGTCAAAATAAGAAATTAGTGTGAATCATTCAATAGACCGCTTAGTCAAAAAAAAGCCATTGAATGACATCTAAAGTAATTCTAAATTATGCCATTAGTTTGATTTTCAAATTAAACTATTTTTTATTTGAACAAACCACATAAATAGTCTCTTAACCTCCCCATCCTTCCCCACCAGCTCTCATAAACCAGATACGAGTGGAATCTCACATCTGCGAACAAAATTAAATTCCTGGATCTTTATAAGGTGCTTTTACACTTCAATTGTGAGACTCTAAGCTTACTATGGGCGAGCTGACCAAATGTGATGAAGAGGAAGAAGGTGGGGGCAGAAATGGATGGAAGATACAGACATGATGAGAAAGAAATAGAAATGAGGTGGCAGTGGGGGGTGGGGGGGAGGAGACCCATCATCCAGCGGAGCTGCTGGCCACAAAATGACTGTGGCTTAGAGAAGACAGACTGTGTGAGCAGGTGGATGAAAAATCCCAGCCTCCTGTATCAGAGTCATCAACATCATGAAGGTGAACCCAGCTAATTGCGATATGTCGGCGGTAACAAATATGTAGATAAGGCCACGCAAAGTGTTGTGACACTGCCATAACTAGAGTAAATGGACATCACCACAACTCTGGGACCAATGAAGATGCATTATGATTATATCTGAAGTCTAATAGTCTGAAGTTACTCCTTGCCTTCCTAAATTTGGCACTTTTTTGGCTTCAGACTTTTGAACTCGTACAAAGAGAGGTTGTTGAAGTAATACGGCTGCATGAACAACAAGGAAAATCAGCTAATGGTGATTTTATTCACTCAATTTTGAGCAGGCAGCTTGTAGCACGTCTCAGTAAAGTTTGGTGTTCAAGTAAAATGTAATATGAAGTACTTTCACTGAATGACAAAAGCAGTGGCGTCTTTTTAAGTGAGACATAAAAAATAAATGTCTTTAATTTTATAATTTCAAACCTGGATGTCATATTAGTTCATCGCCTTGCTTGAGACAGAGAAAGATGCAGGAAACGGCTGCTTTCTGCATTTTCAAGCACAATTTGTTAGCGATGAGGTCTCCTCTCTCACAGCATAATCAGACTGAAAGGTGGAGGTAAAATAGTTAAGTCATGACCAGATATTCCCTCCGAGAATGTCTGCTGAGTTCTGCAGACACACATCAGTGTGTACCAATCACACTGATGTGAATGTAATAACTGGCAAAGATTAACCTGCCAATCTTGCTAGTATAAAACTCAGGAAGAAAAAAAAAAAAAGGAAACTACCTGTGGCTGTCTGAAGGTAACTGTATCAAACATTGATAGCGAAGACGTCTGTGATTGCTCATCGGTATGAGCACAGGGGTCCGCTAAGCTGCATTAGGCCTTGGCAAGTTCATTAACCAGCATGAGGAGGAAAGGACGAACAGTGAGGAAGATAAAGTGTCTTGAATCTAGATCAATGTAGACGAATGTTCTGCTCTACTGCATGGGAGGCTACAGGGACAGTCTGAGGAGAACGTGCCCAGCATTGGCTGCAGCAGTGTGGATAAAATTCTGATTTGCTATTTTAAATAAGAAGAAAGAAAACGTATAGCAAATGTATTTCCCTCCTTCCTGCCACACCGAAGAGACGCGTCGACTCTGACGCGACGACGATGTTCAGAGCGTTTAGCTTCTCAGTGCGAATCTTGTCCATCAAGTCCACTCTGCCGATGTGATGGACTACTTAAATAAGTACAGTATGTCATATTTATCCGCGGTGACAGACTGCAGTTTCTGTAATTACACGATAGCAATAAATTAGTGGTTTGGACTGCGTTCAAGATGTCCGCCAGATGTCTCGGATGAACCTGATGAGCCCAGCTACACAAACAACCGGAAAATAAGAAAGAAAGCAGAAACAGCAGACAACAACTGACACCTCATCCTCAACAGCTGCAGTGATGATATCTAGATAGGAACTTCACTCCTTACTGGTAAAGGGGGGGAAGCAGAGAGAAAGATTTACAGAGAGGGAGAACAGAGTCTCCTAGCTGTATGAAGATGTCCCAAGGGACCATTTTCCCCCTTAATAAGTGCATTTCAGGAAACGAACTCGAGGCTAAGGATTCAAGAGAAAAGAGAAAATATCTGAAAGACACTATACAATTTCATAAAGATTACTGCTTTGGCAAACGGTAATGTGCCCACAAAATACCAGAAGGGGAGATTGTTTTTGTGTGCTTGTATTTTAATGCACTCGATTTGTGCCAGTGGATCTCAAAGACAGATGCTAGGATATTATCTGAATGCGATTGGGTGCAAAACTGGCTTAGGAGAAGAGCTGACTGGCACTTGTTGCTGGCCAAGCCCAAAGTCCCTGTTCTGATCATTATTTTGTTTTATTCCAATATGTTAGCGCTGCTCCACATTCAACCAGTTTTTTATTTTTATTTTATTACGTTACTGTGTTGTCTTTTTGCCCCCTTTCGATTTATTTTTGGTTGTCTCAACTGTTGGCTTTCTTACTTCTAAAGTGAAATATGCTTGGGGAAGCAGTCCTGGGAAGTAGAGATTCATCTATGACTCACAGCAAAGTTTATGTGGAAGAGTAATAAAATAACTCAAGGACAATATGACACTTTGCGAAAGGGAAAACAAAGGGAAGGCACGATGCATATAAATCATAAAACACACAGAATCAGCTACTTATGTAACGAAAAAATGAAATGGCTTGTGGGTTTTCCAAAGGCAAAACATGAGGTACATGCTATAAAAACTGATACCCCATGAGCATAATGAGAGTATGAAGAGCATTTTTTATCTTTTGGAAAGTCCTATCAAGTATACTATAAGAAGAATTATAAAGGGAAAACTTCTTCCTTTGATTAACCAACATCACTAACTTTGTTGATAGTGATGCAAACCGTTTATCACATTTGGTTTCACTTCAGTCAACAATTATGAGTAATTGTTGCATACAACAATCTTACACCACCAGTGGAAAGAAGATAGGTTTTATCCTCTTATATCGTCAAAGAATATGAAATATCTGATGAATCAATTACAAGACATCATCAACATGACACCTGGTTTTTCCATCTCTGCTTTTTTAACATAAAACAAAAAATTACCACCTAAAATACGAAATCACAATTTGAGTCATCAGCCATTTAAAAGCATAGAAAATGCTCAATGTCATTTTTTCCTTCAATCTTTAACTGCACTAAGGTAGCTAAATATGCTAGCATATTTTAAGTGTACATTCCCAGATCACCCCGAGAATGTTGGTGAATAAATACATGTATTCTATTGAAATTTTAAAGGATGAAATTTCCCAATTTTAATCCATAGTTAGCATAATTTCAGTGTGTAAAATACACTTTGCTTCGTGGTTGTTCATGCAAAAAAAAGCCCCGATTTTCATGTTAAACTGGCTGCAGAATTTAAGAACTTATCTGTCAAGTTGTTCCATCAAGACCCCAAGGTAAAATTAAGCCTGGCAATTTTCATGAGCACTAAATTAATGGCTGCCAAATGGGTCACTAAATGTATAAACAATAAGAACTTGCTAGGAAGAAGCTTGGCTAAATCTTTGTAAAAAGTTTACAGGTCCAGAGACATTGGACAAAACATTTGACACAGCGAGAGCACCAAACAAACAAAAACATCTGCCATTATTCAATTCCCAGTTGTGGCATATCTTGACCTGATGAAAGAGAAATGAATAAATCATGCTCCATTAAATGTCATTATGCCTGTTAGCAAAATCTAATTCTACTAAAGTTCAGCGCTGGTTTACAAATTGAATGTAATTGCCCAGAATGCAAATGGGCTCGGCTGTTTGTGTGAATGTGAGACCAGGCGAGGAAAAAGAATGTGAGAGAACGAAAGAAAGAAAAACAATGAGCAAGTGGAGGAACAGCTTTAAGCTGCGACATAATGGGCAACACTTAGTCTTCAGAGTTTTCATTCAAAACTCGGAGCTGGTACAACGCCAGGGAATTGTGGATTGTCAAGGCTTTAAAAACTGATGGTTTCATTTCAAGGGGGGAAAAAAAAGGAGATGAGATGAGGGGAAATGTAATTACCCAGCTAGAGCTGTGTGGGAGTTTTACTGTTTGATAATTATCCCTTAAAGGCATGTTAAACTTTTCCTTAGCTATCTTTACAAAACTCCACAGACACACAGCAGTAGAAGAGGTCACTGTGCTTGAGGGGGGGAGACAAAGATAAGATAAATGTCAAACAGATGAAGGATCAGTTCAGAACAGGCCTGCTGGACAGCTGAGAACAAGAAAGCCAGACAGACACTAAAACAATACATTATGAAACCACACTTGAAAGATAAGTTATCTTTGTAAGGACACAGAAAAGCATCAGCCTGTAAAGGTATCCACTGAAGAAAATGTCTCCTTTCTGAAAATTGCTCGTCCGCTTGTGGGATGAGCATCAAAGCATGCAGCATTTTAGAAACGGATGACTGCAAAAACATTTCAAATACCACTTTTCATTTACTCAACTTATTTTACTGTGCCATCTGTCTATTTTATTGCTGCACTCGCGAGCATGGACACCATACACATCCAGTCTCTGCCGCAGCTTTGCTTTTGCTCCACGCCACAAATTTGATGGCAAATGGACATAAATGGTGAGTGAAAAATACTGAATTTACCGCATTGCTTTACTGTCCATAAATTTCTGCAGTATAAACAAGTGGCAGGAAATGCTAACCCCGCAGCGCTGTTAGAAGCAAAAGCTCAACTAAAAAAAAAAAAAAAAGCGATCATTTATATTTCACATGAAAAAATGTGGAGCGTGAGATCTGCATTGCAAGATCCCTTCTGCAATGAAAACTTCCAGCTACATTCTTTGTAAAAGAAAATTTTAAGAAGCTGTGAACCAACACCGCCATAAATGTGTCATCTGTTATGCTGTACAAAATGTTTTTATTACGATCAAGACAAATGCCAAGTTTTTTTTTGTTTGTTTTTTTAAAGTAGTTCCTACTTTATGAGAAAATGTGCCAGACTCACTGTTGTGTTCTCCCACAGAAGCACAAACAAAATGCTCTAACAGAATGTTATAATTCCCAGGGTTTTAATTAGGGGTGTCCCACTTAGAGCTTTTTCTCCCCAATGCTTATTGGGGTCTAATTTAGTAATTTGTACATAGTCCGAGTCATTAATAAAATCAATGCCATGCGCAGGTGAAACCAGATGTTTGTATAGATTGTGTTTCCACATTGTTTCCACAAATTCTGAGATGAAACCAGTATTTTGACATTTTTTCTCTCTGTGACCCATTTTCAAAAATGATTGTGTCTGCATGGATCCACAGCTTAAACAAACAAACAAAAAAAACTTTATGGATACACCTAATTTCACCTCAGTGTACACTGGGCATAAAAGCTGCAGCAGACCGGCTTGTAGCCTCGATTTTAAAATCCCTATTTAGCAAGTTCAGGAAAGAAATATAGTGAATACTTCATGCATTCATACGCATCAGACCTTTAAGAGTGCTCTGAGGCAGAACTCGAGGCAAAAAATTGCTTTAATGGCAAAGCTTTGCATCATTACCTGGAACCTTGCACCTCGCCTTAAATTTGGTACGCTCCCAGAAGGAATAATTTGTGATTTGTGAAAATGTGACTTCTAGCATTTTTAGAGGTTAGCCTCAGTAATCACTATTCATTCCAGTGGTGCACTTCAAGTCTTCTGTAAACCCCTGTGTTCTACCATGTGCATCAGCTTACCTTCTTTATCGGTGGCATTAATCTGGGAGATACACTAATTAATAGGAGATTGCTAAGCGCCATAAACATGAGCAAAGGTGGATGAGGGGGACTTTCTGAGCTGCTGCATATAAAATGCATCTGAGCAGAAGATTACAAGGAGGGAGATCTGTATCCAAACTTAGAAAGCTTTTACTGTGCATCAAGATTCAGTACTTTGTTCTGTAGCAACTGTCCAAGAGATGACCAACACAAGCAGGTCAAATGCATGTGTGAATACATACTATGATTAATATCACCCTGTGTGTTTTCCCCTTCAGGTTGCAGAAGGTTTTCCTACCATGCCAGAGAACCAACCAGCATCTCGAAGTCTGACACCCATCTCGTCAGTACCTATATATACATACGCTCATACATGTTAACTATGGTCTTGAATAACTGCAGCGTTTATTACACTGAGCATGCAAACTCATGACCATTGGGTTTCAGGTGGCATATTCTCATTCTACTCCCCTAACACCATCCCTCAATCACTCCCTTGTCGTTCCTTCTTTCCTCCCTATAGGACGAGCTAGTGAAAAACTTTACCAGGCAATGACCTTTAAGTCAAAGCTGATCTGTCTTAATGAGGGAATTGAGGAAGCCACTATGGAAAACAAATGCCCTTTATTGGTCATCTGGGAACAATCTTATAAGGAACTTGACAATTCAAAGCAGTTGTGACGGAGCTTTTATCCATACTCTCCCAACACCTTGGCATATATCCTCCATGATCTATGTTGTCACTTCTTAGAGACTTTGGTAATACAACTGATGAGTACAATCATGCTGTGCTGATAGCTCTGTCTTAAATTGGTAGGAAAAACGCATGCAGCATCAGCAAAACACTGAAGGGTGCAGGGAGATGAGATGGGCACTGGGGAAAAATACGTTAGGCTAGCAGAAGCAGCACAGAGTTTAATAAGGGGGATAAACAAGCTGTAAAAAAAAAAGACAAGAAAATTTGTGAAAGCTTGAAGGCAATAAAAGGGAGATGACCTGAAGAGATAAAGTCAGGAGAAAAGATTAAATGTAGCTCAAAATCAGAATTCAGACTTCAGATAAGGAGGTAAATGCCACTGAAGCGGACTCTTTCGAAATCTGTGTAAGATGGAGACGACCAGTTCTTATCCTGACCTTTCAAACTCAGTTTAATTTCTTTCAAGTTGCATATACTTAAAAAGGCCCGACAGAACTGAAAATTTGTTTTGGGAGATAGTGATGTAAGATGAATCAAGTAAAGACATTTTTATGCATGCATACAAGCATGCATAAATGGAGGGCCTGTTGGACCAGGGACATATCTAAAGGTTTCAAGACACCAGCCCTCAAGGTGTGGTGACACCAGTCTTTGAGACCAGTCAAGGACTGGTGTCAAAGACACCAGTCCTTGACAAATATCTAGGTATTTAGACAAATACCTAGGTCTACGTCTAGGTATACCCTAGACCTAGACCTTTGTCTATACCTTATCTGACAAATACATTATCTGAAGTGAAATAAAAACATGTCTATTTTGTTAAGAGAGTGATAGATTTTGTCGATATTTTCTTGAATATTTTTACATGAGAGATTTTCACATTGGGAGCCCAGAATTCCCACCCAGCCTAGATCTCTTCCCACTCCAAGTAAAATCTTTTAGACCTGCCACTGAACTTTAAATTAAACAGGGTAAAACTCTTAAGCAAAAATAATATTTATATACCCAATTAATAGCAAAAACTAACTTTCAAATAAAACCAAACTTCAACACTTTTTTTTTTGCGTAAACAAGCTTACTTTTACAGTCTTATTCTCAACTCGGATGAATCTGAAGGTCTGGTTCAAATTTCTTCCTTACTGATGGAAAGGCGATCTCCTAAACTCTTAGATGATCTTAGAGTGTGCACTCCAGAGAGCTGTCCTTACTTCTGGTGGGAGTAAAAGAAACATATGGACCATATGCCCTGTAGTTCTCTGACTGTTTTGATCTTCACCCGTTTGGCTCCGCGATACAACTCAGTAAGTGAACAACTGCTGATGAGGGGCTCACAAACCATGTGTTTAATTCAGTCTCAGCCATCATATCAAAGAAGAGGCAGAGGTGGCTACCAGATGTGGTTCAGCATGGTGTCTTAATCATGAGCATTGCTTTTGACATTTCAGTGACCCTCATCTGTGATGTCCATCTTCTTCCTTCTTCTAAGGCCATGGTCATTATTCAGCCCAGAAATGTGCATAAAATATTAATATGAGCTTGGCTGCATATAGAGCAGTCAAAGACGATAGTAAATCTGAAAAAGTTCGCTAAACGAACAACAGATTAAACATGTGAAATATCTACATTAATAATCTGCATCAACTCTACTTTAGCGCTGACAATGAAACGAACTGGCAAAAAGAAAAGTCAAGGCCTTGCAATGAAGCAAAGTAACTCACTCATAACTTGTAATTCCTCTAGGAAAGCAATTTTAGTTCCCATGTGGTGACTTGCACAAGCATTGAAAGGGCTTATTATCTGAAAAGCTTTGACATATGCTGCAAGTTATAGCTCCCCTAATTTTTACTACTTGTTCCAGGTGATTGGGTGACATTGTCATTTTAATCTGGACATCTTCCAAAACCACCTAGTTGCTTGTGAAATTCTCAACTGTTCAGTCTCATCCTCTTCATAAAATTCACAAAACTGATGAGCATGCAATACTACAGAGCAATCAAGTTGAGAATGTGTGCAGTGAGGCCACCATGGATATTGGGGGACATTTATATTTTTGTAGTGCAATCAAAACTGCGTGATGTGTCCTTTAAGTATTTCTATTGACCTCGTTGCCATATTTTTTGTTTTTATAGTGTACAGCTTAAATGCATTTTGTCAGTTATCCAAGTTAATCGTCTGATGTTCAATGTTTAACTGAAATCTGAAATAGTACCAGAACAAAGTCAGAATATTATAAAATGGTGTTTTATAGCCTTTTAGAGTGAAAGTGGACATTCAAATATGTTCTCTGTGGTGTTTTTTTGTTTTGTTTTTGTTTAATTTCTTTTAAACTTAAACCTAAAAAGTATTTCAAAAATTCTGTTTCCTCACAAAAATCAAGTTTTCCATGTGGATTAGAGGTACAAAGCAGAAAATCTGTTTTGCAGAATGGAGTTTTAAAAATATTAATTTTCAAGGTATTAAATTATCAAGTACAATTTCTTTTAAGTCATATTTATATAGGATTTTTATAACAACTGAAAGTAACAGATACTTGATTGTGTGACAGAATGGGACAAGATGACGGGAAAACACATAACGCCGCCCCTTTAATACTTATCTGCTCAAACTAGTGTTATAACCAACCACAAGACTCATTTGCATCACAATGTCTCATTGCTGCTTCTAAACTTGTCGTAATTCCGGAGTGCTTCCTGTAACCTTTCACAACATTATCAAACAGAAAGCATTTCCCACTGCTTTCAAAATCCCACAGCAAGCGCACACACAAACACGCACACACACCTGTGACAGCTACGTCAGCCCACCCAAGGACGTTCAGCATGTCAGCTCTGATTAAGCTTGCACTCAGCCTGTAGAATAGAGTTCTTGGTTGGGGGAGGAGGTGCGGAGGAAAAGAAACGACTTGTGTCCAGTAATAAATCGCTGCAGGCAGCCGGGCACTTCAGAGCCACGGCCCATCCGACCCCCAACAGATGCCGGGTAGTTTGGCTTGCCAGTTGTGTCCTGGCCTGTGGGCCTGCACCATCATGAGCGATGGCTGCCGTCCAAAGAAGGGGTCTGCCGCCACAGGCGCAGCTGTAGACATCGTTAACACCCAATAAGAAAAGAGCGTAGCTCTGCGGGTGGGGTAAAGTGATATTGATGGAGGTTCATCTCCAGTTCTGTGGTTCAGTGAGCAAATATGAAAATAAATATGGCCTTTTGTATAGCATGTGCCGTTCATTAATATTAACCAACAGTCTCAATGGTGCTGGAGTGCACAAACCTAACAGCAGTCATTGAGTGTTGACATCCCCCGTCTGTAGTCTTTTTTTTGCAGATTATTGTTGGCTTCATTGTTGCAGCCAGTGTACAACAGATGGATTCTCTTAGATATAAGTTGGCAAAAATGCTTCTCTGTAATGGAAAGTTTGGTGATAATGAAATGCATGGTTTGCTTCCAGTTATTCTTGAGGATTCATGCTTTTGCAAAGTTTCTTTATTCTTTCTAATTGAGCAAAATTTTCTGCTAAAATTGGCATAAAATTGAGAATTATAAAAGCTCTAGCAAAAGAAAGAAAAGACAGAACAGCAAAACAAGACAGTAAATGTTCTGAACAGTTTGGTTATTGGCAAGAATGAAACCCGTCCGATGACTTTTCGAAACAACAAGCATTGCCAGACATTAGATAAGTTTCATCAAAGATGTTTGGTCTTTGTATTTGAAAATTTGCTCTACGTTTCAGTCGCACAGCCTTCCTTTGCTGCCGACTAGTTTCTTAAGACCCTTCCCTTGTATTGCAGTTTTCGTTATATTTTTTCAAATGTTTATCATAGTGGCAATACAGTCTGTCAGGACAGTAATTGTATCGGGTTCAGGAGAATAAAAAGTTGCACCTAGGCACTTGTAAATGTTTGTGTAGTACATGTGGCTCTGTGTGTGGCAAGTTGTGGTATATTCTGTTCTCTTCAAGACAGATTATTTGCTTCTCAATAGTTGTAGAACACTGTAGCTATGCTAGCTGTCAAGTCTGTGTCTCAACAAAAAAAATAACTACTTCTGTTTCAGTACTCCCTGTAAACTGTGAGTCAGTTGAGGGGATTTTCTCTAATCTGCCGTTTGATGATAGCATAGTTGCCGTCACTGGCTTTGGTTCAGGGATTCTTCATTTCGGGGGACAAAAAGAATACATTACAAGTCAGCAGAGCCCTTCATCAGCCACAATGTTACAAATATGCCTTTATTTCTGCCTCTGGCTAAGATCTAAAGGGCTACTGAGAACCAGGCCACTTCTGGACCAGCATCTTTTTAAAACCATGTCTTTGGAACGTTATAGTCACTCTAGAGTGAGACAATAAAGGCCGTTAAGTTGAGACTTTTGAGGAGAGTTATGTTGTACCTGATGTTCAAACTGGACCTAGATGCTGCTTAGAAACTTTGACGTATTCAAGTTAACATAATGATTTTTGTGAATGTGAGCTCGTTCTTGCTTACGTGCTTTAAGTTTTTTTTTTTCTCCTCAATTCATCGAAAATAGCATCCACTGCACTTGCCTGGGGAGCCTGTGGTAAAATCTATGGAGCCAAGCTAAAAATACACAGACCAGCTGCTTTCTGCTTGGTTTGGAGCAGTTTGCTAAATTGTCTCTAATTAGTGTGTGAGAATCTGCTGCACTGCACTGCGGTTAAAGTTCAACAAATTTCTACTTTGACCCCCAAAAAAGCAGCAAAAGATGCACACAGTCACGCTGATGCAGGACTCCCACTTTCACTTCACTCAATGCAGCACAAAGCCGCTGTTGTCCACAGACTGCAGTATAAATAAATGTGGTTCAGAGCACAGAGCTGCTTAAGCTGCATGCAGTGCGCAAAACTTTTAGGAAACGGCAGGGAAATAAAAACGCAAACGGAGGAAAATTCGACAAGTATTTCAATATTTTCTTGGCTCATTCTACAAAGCCATTTAAATTCTCTAATATTTCATACAACTCATAACAGTAACTATTTTTAATCAATGTGTTGAAACAATATATGAAACAAATATGGATGACATTACCTAATGATTACTTGTTAGATTATGTGGTGGAGATATTTATAAAACATAAATAACATTTCCGCTGTACTTGCTACAATGCCCCATTTGACTTGTTTCCACTATTTAATATTAGGTGACAAATTGAATAGGGTACTATCATATTTTACAGTCTAGTAATGTTTTCTGCTGGCCTTGATAAATGATTGGTCAAAATTCTCACAGCCATCTACATTTTTGACCAGGTCTGAAAGCGCCCAGGCTGGCAGGCGCACACAGAGCGAGATGAATAATGACACCAAATTGAGAGGTGGAGAAAGTAAACATACTGGGCTGTTGTTTCTATTGGACATTTCACCCAGGGGCTTTAGTCAGAGTCCTACATTTATTACAATCTGCCTTTACCTCCAGAGAAAAGTCATTTTAGAGACATGGAAAATGCTCTTTGTATTTTTTTCCCCCATCTTCCAGGCGTCTGTCTTGTTGCTCTGTTACTTCCTTGCCTTTTCCTCCTGCAAAACTGAGAAATGGCTAAGTCAGGTGAAACTGAAAGCCATTTGGTTTAAGACACCTCCTCTGCCTAAAGACCACAGACACACACAGCTCTATCCTCACTACTTAGCCTCAGTGAACACAGTGGTTGAACTTACCATCACCACCAAAATGCCAGACAAAAAAAAAAGAAAAAAAAAGTCTGGAGACTTTATTTTTTTAGCCCCACTTAAACCAGTGGGTCAAGCTGCTGGGTTGGCCTGAGGGCTGCTTTTCAGAGACAATGCTAAGCCAAGCCATATCCTCAGCTTGGCTGCCTTTCAGCAGGCCCCAGAATCACTGGATGTGGATGGGGGAGCTTCCTCCCCTCCTCTCCCGTCCCAACCAACCTTTTTTCCTTGGATTTAAAGGTTATCTGCAGGCATCCTGTCTGAGACCACTGGCAAGAGCTAGCGAGTGGCCAACCCACCACAGGTATGAGCGCTGCAGATAAGAAAGGGACGGTTTGGGGAGGAGGAAATTGTGAGAGGTTGGACAGAGGGTGGTGATGAGATAAGGGGAGTCCAGTGCATCCAGAGACAAAATGGCATTCAAATCACATGTACAGAGGTGAAGTGCTTCTGGGATGGCAAAACAAAAAAAAAAAAAACGTTCTGCCTGGATAGACTGGATGTAGTCTTCACTATTCAGTAAGGCATTTAGAGAAAGAGAGACAGATGGAGAGGCAAAGGCCTAACGTCGTAGAGAGGCTTTAGATGTTTTGTGGGTAATAAGGCATGCATCAAGTAGCATCAGAGAAGGAGGTGAACATGAACTTGGACTCCAAACGTATTTAGGGGCAATGTTAGAGATTAGGATCAGCGCTATCTGTTCTTTCCTTTACAGGGAAAACACAACCAGAGCTAGGACACAGAAACCAATCCCAAGGCACACTAGCTCACTTTCAGTGTGTGTAGCTCCTCCATTAATAACTAATAGGTGGAACATTAGGTGAAGATGGTGAGTATGACTTGGGGGCTTACATTAGCCTGGCATACAGCATCTCCTCATCTGCGAGCAGAACAAGAGAGAGAGAGATGGAGATGAGATGTGTTGTCCTCTCTGTGACTTTCTTCCTCCATTAACTGCCCTGAGAGGCTAATTTGAGTGTTACTAAAAGTGCCCAGAAATGGCCCAGATGTACATAGACTGCTGAGCATGAGCACGCGTGCTGCCATTCAACAATGTACTTATCGAGTACGCATTATGTCCCTCCTTGCTCCACAAGCAGGGACATAAATGGCATTTAAAGTAAATACCAAAGAAATTTAAAACACATGACAACTAGTCCAATGTTGTGTCACTGCATGCAACTATAGTTGGCAACATCATTTACTAGTGTCTACTCCAATTCTTGATATAATCAGAAGCTCCAGGACAAAATGCAAATCATCCCATCACTTGTTATTCATATAATGAAATATAATACTGATAAATTATGCAAGGATTTAAAAAAAAAAAGTATTAACATGCAACACAAAAAAACTAAGCAAAAATAATCCAAAGTAGCAAACATCATTTTTCTGTCCCACTACAGAAATAGTAAGACGTCCAGTCTAATTCAGCGAAGTTTAGCTTCAAGATTGTTTATGGTTCAAATTTTAAAGACACAGTATTTACAAGGTGTTTACAATTTAATTGCAATCCATTTTGAGACATTTCAATCACATTTATTACTACTATTATTTTAATGCCAGTTGAATACTAAATTCAATCACTGAGTTGGGTTTTTAATAGCACACAGCTCAAATGAAAGTTGCAAACACACTCACACTGAGTATGAGTGAGAAATGAGCTCGAGGCCATAAGTTGACACACTTGAAGAACAACGTTAATGAATTTTCAAAACAAGAACTGGGTATGCAAAGCTATGGTGCTTTTATTTTTCCCCTCTTATTTGTATCAAAATCCCATTACGGATCAAATAATTGTTAAAACTGTGATTTTTGTAGCCATCAGTCAACAGGATAGTTGACCACTTTTCTGGACAGAATTGATACGATTTGCTTACATTGGTTTAATCAACATGTTTCCAATAAAATTGAGGTTTGGGGGACTGGGAAAGTAATGCCATAATGGTCCATTCCCAATTACGGACAATAATACCTATTATGTGTGATAATTTTCAATCTGAAGCAGCTCATTTATATGACATTCATGTCAATGAGGACCTCTTAATTTGTGGAGAAAACAATACTTCATTAAGTTACAAATATTAGAAATATACATTAAGGTTTCCAAAAAAGAAAAAAAATGCATCCAAACAAGTCAGATATGAAGCACTACAAATTCTCTTAAATGTGAACCAGAGATATTATATTCTTTGGATCAACTGACTTCACAACGGATGATGTGATGCGTTTTCTTTCCAGATACAAGCTGGCAGGAAGCGAAGAAAGAGGGAAAAGTTCCAACTTTTTCCTCTGACGGATGATCAGACATCTAAAGAAATCTGAAATAATAGCAGACATAACTCCAAAACATGGAGAGATTTTTAATCACAGGATTGGAAATCCCTAATTCAATCAACCTTGACATTCCTGTAGAATGTCAAGGTAAGTTTTCAGGTGTTTTTTCCCCCTAATATATATATATTAAAAAAAAAAGAAATCAAGTTGATCACAACAGGCATGACATCTCCATCTGTCTCGAGGCGTCTTGGCCGTGTCGTCTAAATCTTGGACTTTTCTCCATATCAACATACGGAAACACCAGCAGTTTTCCAGGCGGCGGAAAACTGTAAACAAAGCCCAAAGGCAGATACCGACACTTCAAGACTATAGTTTTGCTCGAGGCTTTTTCATGTCAAAGTGATTCTTCTCTCCACTGTTGCCAGCTTTTGATGAGGGATTTATTGCTCGGATAGAAACGGGTCCTTTTGTTTAATAGTTTTTACAAAATGCTATTGTTTGCTATGGCTCATGAGTTGAACCATATGGAACAGAATGGTTCACCAAACATACACTGGATTTAACCAGATCTTGATTGTAACAAATCAGTCTAGAAAATTATTTAATAGATTTTACTGAACTCCATCTAATTGAACAAGAACTTGTTTACTTTGTTTTGTTAGTACGGTATGTAGTAGATGAATTGAATCAAATGAAATCAGAATAATAGATTAGCGCATCCTGTACAACATCAACAATAAAAGAAAAATTATATATACACATTTCTCTAACTGCACTGACGGTTTAGGCAGCTCTGGAGCATCGACAATGATATTTGTTTCCTAATTTGTTTATGAAACTAGATTATTATAATAATGACTAATGGCAATTCATTAATTGTTTTTAGAGCTCAGTGATGCACACAAATTGCTTAGTAATAGGAGAGGGGATCTGACCTGTTCACTCAGCTAAAGGGCAACAATGATAGTAAACCAAACACGTATACATATGCACACATGCAGAAAGAACCACTCTTCTATATCTCTGGCTAATTTCAGGCACAGGCTGCGCAAACATCATTAATCAAGCTGACTAAGATTAGGCAGAGCAAGCTCCCCTACCTGTTTATTAAAATTAAATCGATGTATGTGTCATTGAAGGCATAGACCCAAAACCATAGTGGCTGAGCTCAACACAAAGGAGTTGCTGACAAAAAGAAGAAAAAAAAAAGAAAACACAAGTAAAGCTCAAGCATACAGAACAGGCAGAAAAAAAAGTGATGGACGTGAAATTAAGATCAAGTATTGCCTTTGCAAGAGCCAAAATGAAAAAGCGTTGGTGCTTTCAGAGTAGAAAAACAGATTAGAGTTTTTCTGCTAAGCACTTTACCAGATAACCAGCATCACATTGGGAAAAAAGGGAAATAAAGTTTTATTCACTGTAGCTGAGATGTAATAATTCCCCATTCGCTGTTACACAACACAGCAGGAAGCATCTAACAAAAAGGAAAGGCCTAAAGGGGGAAAAAAATGGGAACAAAATACTAATTTTACATACTTGAATTTGGAAATAGGCAGACCAAACACACTCCGGTGAAAAGAAACTCCCACATGCGAGTTCTTCAGACCACCTAAAATCCTGCTTTTGCATTTCTTTCCATGTATTCAAGCAGAAACTAAAATTGAACAAAAACTGACGATGTAAGAAGCGAACAGGCTGTGCTCTATATATGCCCTTCTTTACACATTTACCGCAGTTGAGGAATAAGGAAATAGAAGGCTGTGAATGAGAAAGCATGAACAGAAAGTTAAATTTGTGACAGATTTGGGAAGCACACAAGAGATAAAGCTGGGAAAACCTCTAAAACTTTTCCACCCACAAGGTGATATGTTAATGCCTGCTAAAGGAAAAAGTAAAATTGAGAGACTGAGGTTTATGACTCAAGAAACACAAAAACTCAAAGAGACACATTTTCATTTTCAGACACATGGCTTGCAACAGAATCTTTGTGAAAGGAATAATCTCCTTCCTGGCATAAAACGTCCCGTCCCAAAGGGAGAATCATAGTTAGATTTTTTTATTTTATTCACCAAGAGCAATTATTATTTTCAACAGGAACAAAAAGCATTAAATGTACTGATATGGTGTCTTTTGTCATAATTGCTCCTCTTTGCTTTTGTAGGAAGCAATACGAATACATTTTGAAAACGGGTGATGACTGTTATCAAGGGACTGTCACAACCAGCACTCACCAGTGGTGGGCAGGTCAGAAACTAAAACATCATTGAGCCCAACATACTTAAGCACCAGCTCTATAACTGCATTCAAGTCTAAATAAAGTCCTTTTACCCCTACTGGATTTAAAATTGAAGTAATTTCCATCCACCCATTCATGATCTAACACGCTTATCCTTGTAGATGGCGGGTGCCTATCTCCAACAATAATTGAGCAAAAGGTGGAATACCAATGAATTTGGTTCCAATAAGAAAACGGTAAAGGAGGAGTATATGAATGTTAAGTCTGCAGAATAGAGCGATTGCTAGTCTGAGTCGTCTTCCAGTAGTAAAAAACAAAAACAAAAAAACATGTTGGTAAAATTAAAAGATTATTATCAACCTAAAACTGCAAGAGTTATAATTATTTTAACTGCAAAAACACTGCAGTGTGGAAGTTATTATCGAAGAAAGCAAACGCAAAGTTAAATTTCCAGGTTTGCAGAGGTGTTTGAACATGAAAGAAGCCATTTTAAATAAAACTGCATTTTCACAGACAGAATACTGGCGTCTGATTCAGGCTGCTGCTAGAGTTTGGTAGATGCTGTTTTTAGTCATTTCATGTCTCAAACAGAATAAAATAAAGATGGACGTCAAGCCAAATAGGTAGTAGAGCAAAATCAGAAAAGATTTATCAAATTATTAGTGCAAAGTGGATTAAATTTACTCCTTTGAACTTTAAACATCATCTGCTAGTTATTGTTGCAAAGTGTAAACCAGGCAGTTTCAAGAAAATGAGCCTCAAGATGCTCATCTTATCTGTTTCAACAAACCATGATACCTGTATTCAAATGAGCCATACAGCCACACCGGCTGGAATCATTCCAATTTGAACAGAGAAAAGCAAGAGGTAAAGCGCTGGCATGAATAAAACATGAGGTGCACAGGGCCACACTGACCAAAATGAGACAGCAAGGTCTTTGTACAGCATCAACCCCTTGACCCATCATCAAAATTGGCCGACATCAAACAGTCTGCACACACATCAATGCGAAACAATGTGATTAAATGGACTCATTTACATTGTTGCCTGAAGGGGATAGCAGGAGCGCCTTATTCCTCAAGATGAACAAATTTTTAGCAGCTCCTCTGGCAGCGAAAAGGACAAATATTTTTATTCTTATCCTTTGGAGTTAACTGATTAAATGAACTGATGGAAATGAATATATTTTACAGAAGAAAAGCAGAGATTGATGTTTATTAACAACTAGCATGCGATTCCTTCATAAGGACCTAATAAAAATGAAAAATAGGTCCAAAGGCATAAATTAAGAAAGTACTTTCTTTGTACACTGGGTCTTGCAGTTAATATTTATAGACAGTAATATTTTTGACAACTTCTCTTTCATCAGGTTTGGTTTGAAGGCTTGAAATCAGCCAGACTTTCAGTTTTAATAAAGGAATCAAATGCAGCACTAAATGATCATTGCTACTGAAAGAGCACAATGAAATTTCATTTTGACAGTTCATCCCTTCCATCTCTTTTAGAAAGTAAGTTCTAAAAAGTTCCAAAGTTAAACTTTTCTTTTTCCTTTCAAATGTTTTGAGCTTCGATTTCTATCGTAGCTACGATCAACAGTACTGGACATTTTGCTATAGATGTTGAGGGACTTTGGCGTATCTCTCCATGTTTTCTTTTCGCTTCATGAATGTTGTTCAGCCTTTAAATACTGTTTTGAGTCAAAGCATTAAACATGTGAATGTGTTTATGAAATATAAGTTATGTTTGACACAAAAAGCAATAAAATGTTGAACGTTTCTTTAGAAATGCCATTTGACCTCTAAGCTATCTGGTTTTTACCTAACATTCTACATGCTGCTAACTACAGTATAACTTTATGGTGCGTTACACACTCCTGACTTTAGACTATTATATGAACAATAATGGGTTGTGAGTGCAAGAAACGGGAAAAAAAAAAGACAGAAATAGAAAAGTGAAAAAGATTAGCAAATTTCTTCAAGGTAATGTTTAATGCTTTGTGTGCATCTTCAATTTGAAACAGGAAGTTGCACTCCTTCCTACAAAACCCTGAAAGCAAAGCTCTATGCTCAGATTCGTAGACCCTTTATTTTTGTTCCCATTTCATGATAGTTTCTCCAAAAAAAAAAAAAACAACTAGGCTACAGATCCTTGATGTTACAGAACTGAAAGGTCAGCCCAGAGCAAAAAAAGTTCACGATCTTTCTTGTCGCCACCATTTACAGCCTACAAACACCTATAAAGGCAGTGATATGCAGCTTTGGAGGATAGGAGAAGTCACTGGGTTTGCAGGCAATAAAAAGGGATTTTCCTAGGTCAAAGTAAGTCATTGGGTAAATGGCTATGTGTTTTATCTTATGGGTATTAGGACAAGATCCCTTATGTAGCTGTATGCTGATGGGTTGCTGATGTCAGCTCATTAGTGGTGCTGCCTTTGCAAAGTCATCACTCCATGTAGACCCTATTTTGATTTTTTTTTTTCTTTTTTACAAGTATGTAAGAGAGACGTCTTTGTGAAATAATATCTGGGGAAATTGTGGCCAAATATGTGGAAAATAGTGCAATTATTCCAAAATGATGATCACTGATTCTTTCCATCCAATCTGACAGAGCTTGAGCTATTTTGCACAAAAGAATGTCCATAACTGCAACGCAATTCTGTTCAAGACTTCCACTTATCCGCCTTTAATAGAAATTAAAGATGATTTTACAAAGCTTTAACTTGCTGAGGTTGATTCAGATGCTAAATTTGTTAAAATGCATTTTATTTTCAAAAATGTTTGTCAAAAAGGTTTTTCTTTTACAACCATTTTAAAAAAACTGATCTCTTTCATTGAATCAAATAAGCTTAGGGCTGTAATGTCACAAAATTGGAAACATTTCAAAGAGTATCAACTTTTGCTACACAGCCCACTTTGATTCCGGTGCTTCAAGCATAGTATTATTATCTAAATAAAACCATCCTTAAAAGTATGAAATTATATTTGGGGTCTCTAATCCAAAAGGAGGAACACAAGCAACCCATTCATTCATAAATAACTAGATATGTCCAAAAATTAGCACCGTTTATACAGTCACACTTTTATATCTTACCTAAAAATTCCAGTGATTAATAAGTTTTAAAGTCGAAGAACAAAAGCAACCCTTTTCATAGTGAAATGCAACACAGCAGTCGGTGTCTCACCTCATGTGCCGTCATCCTGCAGCACCATAGCAACGGGTAAGGAAGAGCACTGAGAGAGGCAGAAGTTCAAGGACTTTACTTGTTTCAGCAGCATTGTAATTACTTTGGACACCAGCGTTTAGTAAAAGAGAAACACTACAAAACAACTTTGAGAATGCACAACAGGTTGGAAAACCTTGAATTTGTGAAAGTAACACAGGGATTACAAACACGGTGGGATAACGGGTGAAAAATCAGAAGGTCGGGGAAATAAAAGGACAAAGTAGAAACCAATCTATAAAATGCAAATAGAGAAAACCTACTGTCTAAACCGCCATCATAATGCATCTGCATTATAGATTTGCATGTAGCAAAAGTGCAATAAATATATGCGTTTCTATTTTGTTGGCATATATAATACATGTGCACCTCAAAAGAAGAAACCTTTTCCAAAAGAAAACCGCAGGTCTAGAACATGCATATGTTTCTGGCTCTCAGTCCATCCATCTTAAGTACCAGCAGTTTAACAAAAAAAATAAAAGGCACTGCAATTAACCTATATTACTTGTGAGTTTTCAGCGCTTCTACGATTATCTCCATAATTCATTCAAAATACAAAATTTCTAAGGCCAATAAGCTAACTGCAGGCAAAAATGTACAACAAAAGACAAACCAACAAAGCTTTCAGATTCTCAATATACGTTTGTTGTCCCATATCGATTCGCAGTGGCAAATTTTTATTTATGACTCTTTCCTTCCCCCTTTTCATTTTTTTTTTTTGTTTTCACGGTCCCCTTTTCCGTCTGTCAATTTGGGAGGGCGAAACATCATTACTGTCAAAAATCATGATGTAGAGCACATATGTCAGAGTCAAGGCCCGCGGGCCACATCCGGCCCGCGAGAAGGTTTTTTGCGGCCCCTGGGATGATCTTGATTTATTATTAGAACCGGCCCGCAGACCGCAGCAAGCCGGCACCCCGTCTGAAAAAAAATATCTTCCTTATTTGAACTGTAAGTAGTTCTTTAAATGTTCTGTGAGATTATGTACTTACCCATGTATCCATAACAACCGGAACTTTCAATATCCACCAAGTTATTGCCGAAATATACCGTCTATTAAACGAGTGCCCCCCGGATTAATTACATTCTCTGCAGCTGCAGCTGCGAAGTTACCGTATTAACCCGATACTTGCTGGAAAGTGCAACGTCTCCCCTTTCAGAAACCGTTGGAATTTTTCCACTTAGCGCTACGTGTGGCGGAATTACGGTACTGCAAATTTAGATGTGTCGCCGGCGACACATCTAAATTTGCAGTACCGTAATTCGCCGGCGACACATCTAAATGCCTTGACTCTGACATATGTGGATTAATAGATTTTTGCACTTTATTTTATTGTATTTCAATCCAATTATATTTTAAAAATATTTCAGTTGTGTCTGTTGAAAATTAAAGATTACTGACAGAGCCATAAGAAAATATTGCTTTATTTATCTGATCATATTGGAATATATTTGTTAGGTTTTCAGTAGGTTCAATTACCGTATTTTCCGCACTATAAGACGCACCTAAAAACCTTCAATTTCCTCAAAAGCCGACAGTGCGCCTTATAATCCGGTGCGCCTTATATATGGACCAATATTGAGCCACAACAGGTCCAGCAACGGACCTTACCACAGGGGCCGCGTTTCATTGGCTAATGCCCATTTTAGGTCACAGTGCAGCTACCACGTGCGTGACCGTCTCACAAACACAAGCTACAGTAGTAAACATATGCTAATGTACATTGTGGACCATCAAAACCATGAATGCCGACTTACCCAGCCTTGCAAGAACAATAGGCATCAGTGATCTTGTCCACAGCTATATTTATGCTGAGGGTGTGAGGATCTGCTGTTTTCCTCATCTATTGGTAGCTTTTAGCTGTGACGCGCACAATGTTGGAGGCATCCAGTGGCTCAAACACCTTGATGTCGTCCAAAAAAGATGACATGAACTTGTTGGTTCCCCTGTCCATTGTCGTGGCTGATATGTTGTGAAAATCCGGCAGAAATGCTACGCTAATTAACTCAGCTCGAAATGAAAGACGTCATGTTTACACAGACATGCAGTAGGCTGCTTACGTAGTTGGTCCACTACGGTAAGCAGCCGCCAACTTCTTTTTCCCCGTAGAAGAAGTAGTGCGCGGTGCATGCTGGGATAGTTGTCAGAACACTGGTTTGTTAATAAAGTTTGATAATACATTTAAAGGGGGGGAGGGGCAGGGGAAGAGAGACAGAGACTGCAGCGGCAGCGTGTCGGTTGGTCTGTGTTACCCAGAAAGCAGTTGGGCATAATATCGCAACACCAACACCGTGAGTGAAACAACGACTGGGCCAGCCTACTATATAAAGTACTCGGGGACCATTCCTTTATAAATGTGGATGTGTAATAATAGAGTATGAAGCGTCTATTCTATGCGCCTTATAATGCGGTGCGCCTAATGTATGAAAAAAGTCCTAAAATAGGCCATTCATTGAAGGTGCGCCTTATAATCCGGTGCGCCTTATAGTGCGGAAAATACGGTAGGTTCACTAGACTATATGAGTCATTTAAAAAAATTTCAATGAACATTCGATCAGTCCGGCCCTCGGCTTGTAGCTAAATTTTTTATTTGGCCCTCCGTCCATTTGACTTTGACACCCCTGATGTAGAGCCACTACAAAAGAGTCACACATAGCGTCACATACACAGGGGCTGCACTTGTACTCACCACCCCCTCGTGTGTTGAAAGACAGCGACTTTTTCCCTCTGACACTTAGCAGTGAGCTTCTCCCACAGGAATCCTGAACCAGACAGACAAGCACATTGAAGTCAGGAGAAATGCAGTCTTAGATTTTTTTTTTTTTTGCTGTCAAGCATCTTAAGCCCTCTGGTCCTAATATAACACCGTTTGTCTCCACGTGGTTGTAAATTTGTCTCTTTACCATTTGGCGTGTCTGCTGAAAAATTCTGTATAACCAAAACGAGTGAATGGAGTGGTTTGCTTCTTTGAAAAAATATTTATGGAGAAGTGAATGATACAAAGAAATAAAATAAAGAAAATGGCTTGGAATGCTTTTCTGTAGCTCATGTAATTGCAAAGCTTGTAGAAAACTGGACTAAATTTCCTCAGTGAAGTCATAGCAATTTGAAAAATAACTCCTTAAATCTCATGTCAGGCCCACAATCTTTTTCATCCTCTTATTGCCTAAAAAGCCAAGCTTTTTATCATCTTAAACTTAGTTCTTGTGTCAGCTAATTTTTGTTTGTTCCTTTTACATTTAACTTAATCTGCAATGAGGAAAAATGAGAACGTTTCCCAAACTAAAACGGACAAGGACAAAGCTTTCAAAATGAAGTAATCCTTTTGTGAGGGTAGATAAATGAGATTTGCTTTGCCTCCGTTTAAATATTCTTCAGAAAAAAGATGGTAGACAAAAAAAAAAAAAAACAGACTGCATCTTTAGTTCTAGTAAAAATCATCCTCTATTTTAGATTTGTGCTTTTTAGACGTGGTACATGGTGCAGCTGTGCTCTTCTTGTGTATTGAGGTTATTTTTTAATAATCTGTTGAACCATTATGGTCTGTCAAACCATATTATTGCCTAGGGCACCAAATATGGCTAGAGCCTCTGAGTGACCGTGCAAGTAATGAAACGGAAGAAAACAATACTCTTCACTTAAGTCATTCACCAAAGCCAATTGTACATTTTGGATCCTCTGAATAGTGTTTCATTTTATCTGCAGATAAAAATGAATTGTCCAGGGTACTTGTTGCACAGTTCAAGGAAATTAAAGTAAATAGGCAGATATATGCATGTACAATGCCATAAAAGGTACTGTCGATTTGTTTTGATTATACAGTATCAGTGTTCATGAAAACCTTTGAGCTACGCCTCCCAAAGTGGCAGACATGAGAGACTCAGGCAGGGACATTTTTGGAACACATGGGACAAAGTCTACACCCCATGAATTTCTTAATTAAATTAAGAAATTATCTTATTCTGGCATTTAGAAAATAGAAAAAAAATCTAAAATGAGAAATGTCTCTTTTTGTCCAGATAGCAAAATTTTGCTAAATTAGATTTTTCTACAGACCAACTGTAGAAAACTGTCTTTATTTGAGTAAACCTGTACAGTAACTCCTTACAGCTTAAACTGTAATCTGATCTAGATATTTATTGCTAATGAAAGAGGTTACACTTATATCTTTATTGTAAGTATGGCTACAATGATCAGTTTTCCCCAAACAAACTGGTTTCTGGGCTACAAACGATGTCAGCAGTTGATTAATTATAAATTCTTTGGGGCTTTGTAGGAGTCTGTTCTTATTAACCAATTAAACCAGTCTTATTTTTTGTTGGTTTATTTGCCCATCAGAGCCACATACACCGACAATGGTGAGTTAATTAAAACATCTTTTGTTGTTGATATTTACAATCTCATTTTATTAATAATCACCTTGTTTTGTAAATTCTGCTTACAACACTGACTATTGTTTTTAGTGCTGTTGGTAATAGAGGATAATTAAATTAAGGATAACAGTAAATAATATGTTAGGTATTCTAGTAAACGCCCTTCAGAGAGCAGTTGGTCAGGACTGGTGGAGAATTTAAAAGCAGCAACTTGTGTAAGAGAGTTAAATTATATTTAGTTATTTGGAGGGAAGCTGAAACGATTATGTAATTTCTCTAAACGGTTTTAGTTCAGTATGGTCCTTTGCATAAATTCAGAATACAGCAGAGGGATTGGAAACATTTACTGCCAACACTTTGGAAGCAATGCAATTACATGATACCGATACTTGGAAAACCAAGATGGCTCTTTTATTGAAACCGGTAAAAAAAAAAAAAAAAAGATTTAGAGGAAAAAGAAAATCACTAGTTATTTAAATTAAGAGAAAAAATAAAACATTTGATTGTAAACACCTAAATGTGATTTGTGGAAAAAGTAATAGTTGGAGGAGCATAAACCTTGTGGGCTTTTTTTACTCATCATATATTAGTTTCACATGCACAAGCTCACCTTTAAAACATAATATATAAAATACAGTCTTCATAACCATTATTCTGTTGCAGTTGTCATTAGTTTGTAGGTCCATTTAGAGGGACCATTATTCACTATGATTTAGGAAAAAAAAATTAGGTAAAAAGAATGAAGTTGACACACAACAGTAAGATGATTAGCTGTGGCTCTGGCGAGGGTAAAGATGGTGCATTTAATGGAAGCCGGCACTTTAATTTGAAATTTGTTACCCCACAGCAGTGCTTGTCTGTTATACTCAAACTTGAAATAAAGATCATATGCTGCAGGGACTTTGTAATAAATGGTCATTCCATAGAACAGATCTGTAGACACTATGCAATAACATTATGTCTGAGGCTGATGAAGAAACGTTATTAAATGATGTCAAGAGCACTCTGATAGAAATAAGCTTCTTTTTTTTGTAGTTGCAGAGGATGACGACATTCAGAGACACCCACAGCAGTGGTGTGCTACCCCAGGGCTCCATCTCCTTCACACGCTCATAACTTTTCCTCACTGAGAGAAAACCGGTGGATTATCTTCACTGGCAGGGGTTCTACCATCCTCCACTTTTCACACACCAACCCTCAGTCTCCAACACCTTGTCCCTGTGGTGTCGTAAACTGCTCTAACCGCTTCCGTCAACTCCAATGAGGCTGACACGTGATGGCTTGCGCTCACATGTTTGTGTTCGTCTCGTCATACACGTTTAAACATGTTGATATGGATCCAGATGGCTATTAACATATATATATGCGAGTGCCGACAAAGACACCCGAAAAACTGTTACGTGGGAGGAGGAGAGGTAAAGAGAAGGAGAGTGGGGGTGGAATAGAAACTTAGATCCAACATTTCCCACAACATTGACAAGGACAACTTATAATACAGGAAAATATAGAGGGAAAGCTTGACAAAAAAATCTTCCAAAGAATAAATACTAAGTTACTCCAGACACATGATTTCTTCTTGCACAGCCATCATTGCATACAAACACATAACAACCATGTACAGAAGTGATGTTAATATTTAGGCATGTGAATTTAATGTTATTTTTTCTTATGAATTAAAAAAAAATAGGTGCCAAAAAAAAAAAAACATAGAAGAAAATGCAGGGATCATTTCATGGTTTCCCAAGGTAGAAGCAAATTTGTAGCACCATCCCAACACCCAAGCAATTCCAGCTTATTAGCAAATGTTTTCGTATGGAAACTTCATACAGAATCCAATGCTGTTCATTATCTGTGCAAATGACTAAAACTATTAGTGTGGCACTGATGATCCTGGGACCTTTTGATGTTTCAGGGTAAAATGTATATTTTCATAGAAACTAGTGCAGAAATGAAAGAGCCTGCAAATTGGAAAGGGATTGAGCTCGATAAAAAAATAAAAAATAAAACAAAAATAATAATACATGTAATAAAAACAGTATCAAACCTAAAGCCAAGGTTGTTAAAAAACATAATAGAAATCTACATTTGGCTGTGGCTTAGCTTCAAATTAGACCTGAACCCATCCACATTGTGTATGCCCTTAATCAATGGTAATACTCCACAGAATTTCAGCAAATTAACAATTTAGGTGAGTAAATATTTTTTGAGCCCGATTGAGTGAGCACTCCGTTTTTAATAACTTCATTCCATAAGTGTTTTTTTTCTTTTTTTTTATACTTGCCATAATATTTCAAAGTTATTACTCATCAGTGACTTGAAGCCTTTGATGAGTGCATCAAAGGCTATTGCCTATGAATGCATTCAAAACAACTCCGAATTGAATCCACATGAAAGTGAATTGTAAGAGAGACTTGGAGAAACGGGGGAGAATCAACGAGAAGTTTTCTCAAAGCAGAGGACAGTGAGATTGCCCTTGCAGTAGCAGCACCTTATCAATTTGATTAGAGTGTGAAAGGACACTTAAGATCTCAATTGCAAGCACATTAGTAGTCTACTCGGCCCCCTGCCTTAGAATCCAATGGCTAATGTTTGAGGTAGAGAGGGAGTTTAAAAAGACTATCTGATTTCACTTAGATATGTCTCTGCATGTGAAATTAAATTGCGATTAGATAATGCGTGTGCTAAATATGAGCGGGATCTGCTTCATTTGGAAAATTGATTTGGACTCAAATTGTTTTTTTGTTTTTTTTGCCAGGCCAGAAACAGATAGCTCTGCAAAGTAAGTAAATTAGGAAAGCTGTACTGCGCCTTGTAAAAAAGGATTCACATCTCAAAGTGTTTCTGCAAAGCTGGGTAAGGAAACATTGTTTTGACATTTTTATGTAAAATCAGAAAGAGACGGTGTCCTGCAACGCTACAGAAAATATAAGCTACTTTGCAAATAGGTTGCAGAACCAGCAGCTGCTCCAAATTCAACTACAAGACATAGTTAAATCAGCCAAAGTATTGAGTTAAGAATGAATACAAATGCATTAAACACTATTCAGATTGTAGCATATAAACCTCAAAAAAACTCCCACACACTGAAGATTGTGATTGTGGAAAAAAAACAAAATACTTTTGCAAGGTATTATAAAACCAATGGCAATATACGTTTTCAGGATAGATTCTAGCATAAACCAAATTGGATTATGTAAAGTAATTGTTTTATTACTCGATGCCCTTGGCGGAATAGTGGTGCAAAAGGCAGAGAGAGATTTTTCTCCATGGAAATTAAATGAAGAAGGTGGAAGGAAATGGGTCGATTGTCAGAGTCTTTATGGTTAGCTTGATGCAGATAACGTGGGTGAGGTCCCAATGCACTTTTAGATTAGAACAATCCATTTTGGTTGGTTTTGGGGGGGGTACAATGAGTTAAGAGAAAATATATTTTTCTTATGGAGAGACTACAGTAGAAAATTAAAGATTAAAGGCCTACAAGTCCTCACATTCTACCAAAAACAGACGAAATACAACCAGTTTTGTTTCTTGAGACTTTTCCTCAAATAAGATGTCTGAATGACAAATCTCAATTTTTTTTCTGTGTGTGTTTAGGATCTACACAGATAAATGTGGCGTCTCCAAACTCCCGCTACACACAGCAGTGCCTCTACAATCTGTAACTTACTCAGCAACACGGAATCACCCTGCAACCAAAACCTCATTAAACTCCTACCTCTTTGGCATAAAGAAGTGACTGTCTAAAGAAAGAAAAGTGGCAATTGGATTTGATCTTTCGCCATCCCATAAATGTGTTCATTCAAGGCCTGTGGATTGCTTCAGCTGTGACGCTCGTCGCATTCAATTCTTTGGCCTGGATCCAATTTTCAGAAAAGTTATTGGTTAACCAAAATAGCAACGAGGCTTTTTACTGCATCTCCTTGGTAGGAAGGCATAGCAGTCTCTTCGCAGAGTATTCAAATCAGTAAGGCTTGCACTTAGAATATGTACATCTCTAGGAGGATTTTTATTATCCCTTTAATTAAAGGTTTTACATATAGAACATTTGATTCAAGCTCTGTCAGACATGCTGAGGATTTTCTTTACCAACCTAGCTACAAGTTCAACGAATAAGTGTGCAATCAGGTAAACAGAACAGATCCACTTGATTCTGTTTTTTCAACATTTTTCTCCTCTCTAATTTCACTTGCTTCCATTTTCCCTCTATTCATTACCTCCACCTTTCCTCTTTATTCCCCCCATCAGTAACCCACTCCTCTTCTGTCTCAGATCATCAAGCTCAGATTCTTTATCTTCATCAAGGTACGCTGATTGAGACAGGATACAAGCCAGTGCTCAGTGGGAAGGAAAGTAAATTCCTACAGTATATACACACACACAGAGAGAGATAGAGAGAGAGCTTACACACTGGCAATTGTGATGATATGTTGATGGTAGGCCTGGGGTGCGGAGAGAGGCCCATCCTTGCATTTACAGCTCTCGGTTTTTATTGGCGTTTATAATGGCCTACATTATTTCAGCTCAAAAGTACAAGCTCCACATCTAAAGCATTACTGCTGTTAGAAAAGATACATAGCTCTAAGCAGCCAACATGAAGGTGATTTAAAGAAGGGCATCTCAATAAATGTATACATCTCATTTTTGCATTAGTGGATTTCTGGTGATAATTCACAAAGGCAGCATCGTGGCAGTACTTACAGCCCAAATGACTCGGAGTGTGAAGTAATTTTTTACTAACACACACCCACCAGGTAGACAAAGACATCAAGTGGGTTTGCAGTTTGGATGTTTATGTTTTCTACCGGCTTTCTGTGTATACATTTGGGGCTTTTCTTTCTTGATGTTAATGTGTGCAATTGCGTGTCCGTGCAACTGCTTGTTTGTGTGTGTGTGTGTGTGTGTGTGTGTGCGTGTGTGTGTGTGTGTGTGCGTGTGCGGGGGTGTGCATGTGTGTGTGTGTGTGTGCACGAGCACTTGCGTGGGTGTGTGGCTAGCAAGCGGTTATGTAAGGCACTAATTGTCATGCAGTGCGCAAGGTGCAGACACTAACCACAGACATGAAGCCTGCTCTGAGCCCACAGTAATGAATATTAAAATACATCTGAATAATGCAGCTGCAGATCCCAGAGAGCGCATGTAAACATAAAAAAACTCATTTCACTCACTTTAGTCTACTTCATTTTTAAACCAAAGTCATACTCTCTCATTTACCTTGCAACTGTGATGCCTTGGATGAATGTGATGGGCTTAAAGCGTGTGTGAGGGAAGATGCCAGTGTGCCCGTTGGTGAAACTAGTTGATGTTTGAAATAACTTCCATCACAATAAAACAGGATTCTGTTAATCAAGACCGGCCCCAACATATTAACGTAACATATTCATGTAATATTTTCTGGCTCTCGCAAGTCATTTGCAGAAAACTGCTTAAAATTTCACTAAGTGCTCCATAATGGTCTTTTAATACAAGAAAGGACAGCATAAATGGCTGATGTAGGAGATGAAGTAACTTGGCTGAAATCTTGAAGCACTAAATCTGTTTCCGTCATAATATCAAAGCATATTTTAAGAATAGAGATATTTAAAGATGAATGAAAATACATCAAATAGCATAAGTTATGAAATTCAACCACCAAGACGATCAATTTTGTATGAGAAGATTCTTAAGCAACTCGCAGTCAAACGATAGAAATACTTTAAGACCCACCACAATGAACATTAGCAGTATATCACCTCCCCCGTTACTTTTTGCGCTCAATAAAACGTTTATTTTTCAAACTTTGGCAAACTGGGGTCATCTTGTCTTGTGGTCATGTTATGGGATATCAACTAATCCACAACAAAAATGGGGAAACAAAGAAAAAAGAAGAAACATTCGGCAGTATAATGTAATTGCTGGCTTGTGTAGAACTCTGTGTTCACAAAAAGGTCAGAGCAGAACATCCGTTGCTCTTTTTCTGTATTCCTCCGACTGCAGTCAATAACCTCCTACATTACATTTATTGTATTAGTTTACAATAAATGTAAACTAATACAATAAATGTATTAGTTTACATTTATTGTTACTTGTGGTTCTATTCTTGCATTCCTTCTAGTAAAGAGTACTGATCTACCATTCAATGCTTTGCTTAAACTGCTTTTCTCCGCTTTTAATAAATCGGCTCAATTTGTTATATTTTTAGTCTGTAAAAAAATAAATAAAACAATGAATACTAAAACAGGATTTTAATAGAAAGAAGTTAATATTTTAAAAAGACTCAAATTTAAATCTATATTCTTCCTATGGCTTAAAGACATTTTGATTTGATGTTGGATAGATTGCAGGTTGACCAGTTGATAAGGCCTGAAGTAACAGTGGTGACATCAGCTTGCTACAGTTGTACTTTTCTAAAAGGGAAATCCTGATATCATGGGGCAAAAGACTAAAATAACACTCACTCTCTTTTGACCTGCCATCTGGGAGAGAGTGACATCAGGAACATAAAGGACGTGGATGATCAATTTAAGTGTTTTTGTTTTGTATTTTCATTGTGTTTGAATTAAAATGCCTGGGAACTTGGCATAGCCAAAGCTAATGAGGGTTCAAGCTTTATTGAAGTGAGTGTTTTAATCACCAATAGTCCAGTAATGTGAGCGTGTCTGTCTTATGGGTATTTTTCCTTCTTTTTCTGGCCACCAAGTTGCAAAAAATAGCCCTAAAAACATCTTAAAGTACTCTGTTTTCTTAGAGACAATGAAAACTGCCAAGTCATATTTTGTTTTGGTAATACTCCAAACAAATTAAAACCACACATAAATCTGATGCAGTTTTTACATTTGTATTATTCTGCATTGGAAATGATTAACTTCTTGACCTTTGGAGCCAATCAAGGATACCAAAGATTCACATAAAGGAAAAAAAAATGAAACTAAATGTTCTCCATTGTTGTGAATGAGCTTAAATTTGCTCGTTTGTGTTGATAACTTACCAAAACCTGGGTCTGGAGAGGGCATACGATTTATTCCCTGCAGGAAAGAAGAAAAATTAGGTGAATAGCTCTCTCTGAGAAATTAAACACCATTAAGGAGACACAACCACCAGGGAGAAGCAACTGGACTCCCTCGACGCACGGCGGGAATGGTCAGATTAATTTTGCTTAAGGTTTGCCGCATTACCGCTTTCCATTACAAGAGCTGCTATCTGATGGGTTTCACACAGTTCATACCGTTTAGTCTGGGGAATAAATGGAACCAGTCAGCAGATATAAGCAAACAATGGTCCAGTGAGTTTTACCCTGAAAAAGAAAAGGCAGTTGTGCCTATTCCCAAACTGCTACGAGAAATCTGATGTCTTCCATGCAGCAGTCACAAAGGCCATTATTTTCTTCCTCTTTCCGACAACAGCATTCATGTTCAATTCATTCAAAAGGTGACACGGCATTCACTCAAAGTCAATCACAGTGCTCACAACCGCTGCCTTTTCTATAACCACACAATTACAATATTTATGAGTGCTCCTGCTGATGGCAAGACTATTCCACTGCCTTACTATCTCCCCTTTTCTTGTGTGGTCCTTATTCATTCCTGTGAGCCTTTTTTAATGAAAAGTGTGACGCTGAATCACTTGGGCATTTGGTGGGCTTGTAATTTCACAATATGGTGACATGAATAAGTATGAGTTGATGAGCCTAGAGATACTGACAGCTTCCAGAATAGAAAAAAACACTAGCCAAACGTGAACGAATCAAAAATGGGATTCTCTCGTTCTGTTGGATAACTCCGATTCTCAAACAATAAATAAATTAAAATCACAAGAATATGAAGTGTTCATTATGTTGACCTTATACAGCGAGAGGAAAGGAGGAGGTCAGCTTCTGTACAACAGAAGAGAGAAGAAGGGAACGCAAACGTTCCCGTCAGGGTTGCACATCTACTAGTATTGCTCTGCTGGTGAAGGATTATTGATAGCAAGTCCATGGTTGTGGGTCTGTAGGGTGGCATTAAAATACCCCAAACACTTCTGATCGTGCTACGCTGCCTCTCCTTCAATCCATTAAACCTCCCCCCTTTAATATGCATCAGAATTGTTATTAGGTGGTCAATCATGTGGCTCAGCAGGCGAGTAAAATCTAAGTAATCTGAACCTTAGGGTTGTGTCTTGATGAGAGATGACTTATTCTATGTGTGGTGTGCACAGCAGGGGATAATTAGCTACCCAAAGAGATCCACCTTTTTAGGAAGGGCAATATACAGGAATGTTACCCTGTAGTGTAGTACTTTATGTGCTACCTAAAGCCGTTGTTCCTTCAAAGAGGATATCCATCAATCCAGTTGAGCAATAAAGTAAATGCAATTTAGTTAAACCATCGCGCTTTGTTAAAATATGATTGTTTGATAGTTCTCTCTAGATTTTCAGATTATTGTGAATGGGTGAAGTGATTCTGAAGGACAGGGCCGTGCAGAGACCACTAAAAGGGCAGGTGCTCAAAAAAAAGGGCACATCTTACCGCATTCTAGGACAGAATATTAAAGCCACTCAGCTTTCAGTTTAATAAACAATGATAAATTACAAAATTGTGAAATATACAATCAAAGCTAAGGTAAATCTCTATACAGCGCATACAACTATGCATATGTAAGATATTTTATTAGTAATTTCTTTCTGCAGGTCTATTTTGTTATAGGAAAGTATTGCAATATTCAAACCCGCAATTTAGCAAGATATGTAAATCAGAGCTGGTGGTTTAGCTCTGATTTACATATTTTGTCTTTACAGAATTACACTATTAAAAATATAAACAAGGGCACAATGCAACCTTTTAGTGTGCTGTAATCATTTAAAAAACAGCTGCCTGTTTGCTGCAGTGGAGATGAAGATGGTCCATTCAGGAAAGCAGAGCTGCATCAAACTTTAAGGTGGAACTGCAGAAAAAAAGAAAAAAACAAAAGCAAAAATGGAATTGTTAATGCATGTCACCATGAGAAAAGCCTACTGAGTTTTGCTTAAAACTTTAAACATTTAAATCACACATTTGTCTCATGAAGGGAATTTTTTTTGCAAAACAAACTTATTTGTGCATGTCAGAAATCTTTTCTTGATATTCTAAGTTTTTGTTTGACTCAAAGTTTTGCTTGTGATTCTCACATGACGTCATGGGCAGGACCCAAAATCGCAACAAAAGATTTCTGATGTGTGCAAATAAAAGTTTATGTTTGGCAAATAACTTTTTAAGTTCACAAGACAAAAAAATGTTATTTAATTAAAAAAAGTTTTTTAAGCAAAATAATTTGTTTTTTTAAAAAAGAAATCATTACAATTCCAAAAGTTTTGATTACAATTTTATTTTACTTAACTGAGGTTAGTTTATTTTTTCCCATTGAATAATTGGGGAAACAAATTTAACTACATACTCTGCGAACCAGACCCTAAACTTAAAGTCTGGGTTGAGTTTTTTCCCCTTCATTAATAACATACATTATATCTATCATGGTAATTCAGGGTGTTATTTTTAATTCTAAATGAATATCCTTGTTGGACTTTTAAGTGTTATTCTCCTTCAAGATACATTTACCTAACGCCAGAATAAATGCAATGTACATTATGCAGCAAAGGAAATTAGAAGATCGGACATATATCCATTATGGAGATGATCGGTTTTGGACGGGCAACGTGCCTCGTACACAGGGAAGAAGCTTTTCAGTTATCTAGCTTCTAGCAAAGTCGTTAGCTAGCAGCTAGCTAATAGCACAACAACAGCAGCCTAATGTTTGTATGATAAAAATACTGAATCGATAGATAAGAACAGTTTTTCCTCACCTGGCTGTCTCCTCCCACTCAGTAGTTCTTCAGAGTAAACCAGACGCAGAGGCCTGTCAGTGTCTGTTGTATTTCATTAGCTCTCTCCCTAAACAGCTACTTCGTGCTGAAGCAGAAACTATACTTCAACGTTTTCCGTCATCTGACAAGTAGCAAGTCTGCTCCACTTTATTCACCAAAAACGTTTTTTTTAAATATATAATTCACCAAAAACTGATCTGTAATCTGGAACGTTCGCTATGCTGAGCTCCAGTTAGCCGCCTTATCTCAATGCGCGAGAGGCAACTGCGTCATGCGTCACGGGCAAAAGGTCAAAGGTAGCAAGGTGACCGGAAGGCTTATGTTGTACAAAAAAAATTAAATAAAATAATTTTAGTACATGTTATTATGCGTCAGAAGAGGGCTTTGAAAATAATACAAAAAAAAAAAATTACCAAAAGGGCACACTTTGGGGCAAGGAGCAAAAAGGGCAGGTGCTCAAGCACCCCCAGCCGCCCCTCTGCACGTGCCTGCTGAAGGAGACCGATTTTTCCCCCCTCCAAAACAAAGAAAAGTTCAACAAAAACCGGTTTGCAAAGGCCTCAGTGACAGTCTGAGAAGGTCTTATTGTTAAAGAAGGTCAGAAATATAAGACATTAGGCGAGTCCCAGTATTTTAAGTAAAAGTAATTATACTTTTTTATGCTCTCAGGTGAAAAATGGTGCCAATATTTGTACATAATTTTTATACTCACAAGTAAACAGAAATATGGTCAACTGAAGTAAGTCAAAACAAGTTAGAGAAGAAATCTTAACATTTCATAATTACCAACATATACTGGTATTTTTGCCTTGAAAAGTAAAGTAGAATAACTTGTGATCTTGCAAAGAATATTTTGGAAATTTCTCATAATTAAATGTATTTATACAGTAAAGTTAAAAAAATAATTTTTTGATAAAGTGACAAACTCATCAGTGGCATAATCAGCGGCTGCCAAGACATCATACAACACCATTTTTCCCACAGGACAGCAACTGTGTATTAGAAAATACACAGAATTCCTCTATTAAGTTGGTCAAATGTTTTGGACAAAGGGGAGAGGCTAAAGAAAGAAGACACTTGTATTACTAGTGCATATTTCTTCTGCAACTTCAAATAAAGGTAAAACAAACTAACCCTCACTGACCATAAACGACACTCTTTTTCCTTCTTGGGTTGACTGAATGTGAAGCCAAAGCTAATCAAAGTACTAAACAGTAACATCCAACAGACAGCCACTGGGCAATAGAGTTAATTGCACTCATTTGTGTTCACCTTGAACCCCAGGAATAAAACAAATCTTGCCGAGATTAAAGTTTAGTCTCTCACAATTAAAGCCAGCAGAGCTCCGAGTCTGGGTCCGGACAAAAAAAAAGAAAAATGTGTCGACACCTAGTTCAAGTTATAGCCGTCTAGGGTAATGAAACCAGCTTATTAATAATAGAAATGCACACTCGCATGATGAGTCTCACACATACTATAGTCTTAAACACATTTAATGGGTTATGTGTTGTTTGTACTGTATGTCTGCAGAGATGTCAGCTGTGTCAAGGCAAAGGAAATTGTAAGATCAATGGGGGGACAGCAACAATTATATGGCCGGTAACTATTGCCTTTCTAAGTGCAGCAGTGTGATCAATCCACACGCATGTCCCCCACCTCTCTTTTTTCCCTCTGCCCGCCTCTCTTTTATAGGGACATTTTACGCTGGCTTAATGCAGCGATGCATTTGATTGCACAGCCCCCTATGGGAGCAAACTCATCAAAAACTTGATCCAGAGAGAGGCAGGTGGGGGGATAAGTTTGCTGAAGCCGTCTCAAGTGGAAACCTTTGAATAAAAAAAAAGCCAAACATAAGATTGAGATAAAATGTGAATTTCTAGTAAACAAAAGCTTCACCAGTTGCTTCTATGCCATGAAATAGAAAAATGCCCAGATTTAAAAAGAGATTAGTTTTATTGGCAATCTTTAACGTCGCAATAATTGAGCTGGTTGTTATTACAAAAAAAAAAAAAAAAAAAAAAAATCACACACACTCCACATGGTCCACTACCTTGCTATCCAATAGACTCTGTGTCGTTCAATTAGTAATGCCACTGCTTTAGACCTGCCATTAAATGATTCAGTGGGCTGTCCCAGCTCTTAAGTTGAACTCCCAGCATTACACTTTATTATTAATGACTTACTGAGTGCAAGACACTCAAATATGCAAGATTTGCAAACTTCTGTCAGAGTGAGTACACTCCTTTTTCCCAATGCAAGTAACCTCATCTGCCACCCTCATGAAATTGAGAAACTGGTATGAGCAGTGTTCGTGGTCTCTCTCTCTCCTGTATGCCGTTCGCTGCAAATGTGACACCTCATTGCAGTCCGCACAAGACTGTGGTTCAGCCTTTTGGCAGGAATAATTGCCCTGCCACCGCAAGAGACCAAACTAACCCGATGCACCTTGGCAGCAGTGGTAATTACTCACTTACTTAAAAAAAGGTGTTTCTTTAATATATTTATATATATATAAAAGTCTACATACTATTTATTCATGACAGCAGGTAAAGCTGGATTGGCATGTTGTAAATGAGTCCATGTTCACGACACAAAACAAATGCACTGAAGAGAAAAAAAAAAAAACAAGCTCTTAGAAGCTGAAGTTGTTAAAAGAAATTACAGACCTGTTATGATTACAGGCCAAAAGAGCCGTTTAACAACTAGTCTCTCATTCTGCTTCTTTAAGTACATGTTCTGATAATCAATGTCCAATATGGTGAGTTCCAAATGTAGATCAACCTTTTTATATGCATCGAAGCTTTTCATTTACTCTGATGGACCTAAAAATAAAATATCCGGTGCAACAATTTGCCATGTTAGTAAAAACGATCCATTGCTGGTCCTCAGAATAAATATAAATGTTCTGTGAAAGCCACAAGTACATCATGTAAATCAAGGACAACACCAGTCAGTTTGTGGACAGAGTTGTGCAGAGGCTCAACGTAGGCTTGGGTTCTAAACTATGTCCTGGAGCACTATTCAATTATTATCTGAAAACGAAAAAGATTATGGCATTACTACAGACCCACCAAGAGATGGCTGTAAACCTAATCCGACAGGCCAGGCAAGGAGATAATTACACCGAAGGAGCCGAGACGTCTATGGTAATTCTAGAGGAGCTGCTAAGATATACAGAGAGGACCAATATTAGCCGTGTGCTCAGTAAACCTGGTCTTTATGGAAGAAAGCCACTGTTGAAAAGAGGCCGTCAGCAGTCCTGTTTGCACTTTTCCACAGCGCATGTAAGGGACACAAGCATCTGAATGAAGGTGCCCATTTGTCTGGTGGAAAGCTGACACTAAGCATCACTCTAAACACAAAGGATGTTAGCGGCAGCATCACACTGTGGGGTTTGCTTTTCTTTTGCAGGCTTGATGGAGGTAGTTAACATGCAGGTTAAAAAAAAGAAAAAACTAAGTTGCTGAAGACTTGTGAGTGGTGGAAAAATTAATTGGAAACAAAGGACATGGTTCCAATAAATGCATTTTCATTTGTCATAATAATTCACTCAACGTCTGAACCTAAATCCAAGTGCCCATCTGCAGCCAGACTTGAAAACTGCTGCTCAAAGAAGCAAACCGTTTCACTATCAACAGGACTTCATACATATTCATGGTGGCAGTTTTCAGATTTTGCAGCCCACATTTTAAAACGACGTGAGCTCCATTGATAATTGGCAAACCTGGGGAGAAGCTGGTCTGATTCATTTAGATGACATTCATTCCACTTTGAATGAAGCCGCCCCTCTTTCCAGGAATCAGACGATTCAAGCCCACAACACATAAGGTCATGGACATATGAATATCTGCTAGTTTTCAACGAGTCGCCGTTTCATCACAGCTGATTCAAGCAGTCCAAATATCTCCTCAGCGTGTCAAGGTTCTGCTAATGAACCAGCACTTGATTCAGGTGTGTGCAGTGAAAGAACTAAAACATGGAGGACGATTCCCATTGAGGACCGACTTTGGACACTTCTGATTAAATGCAAGTTCATCGAATTTGGTGTGACGGTGCAACATGACCTTATGAACTCCTGGTAAAACCACATGAGAAATCAAAAGTTATTTTGACCCGTAGTGGGATGCAGCAGCAAGTCTAGCTGTTGACTTCAGGTGAAAGCTATTACCGTTTTCATTTCTATTACGGAATATGAATCATCAGAGCTACAGATAACGAACAGGAGAGGAGTTCAAGGATTTCTCAGAGGTGCTGAGAAGTTTTTGAAGCTTTCCTTTTACAATCATTTTATAATTCATATAAGCAGGGACCCGATGGTCACATTGCATGCTGTGCTCACTATGTAGTTTTAAGCACAAGAAAGCACATCAGTGACGGCTGCGAAGTAAAAGTAAATGTGTCTGAATACTTTTGGACTGTACTGTCAATATTTCCATGTGGTTCGGTCTGATCAGGATGTCACAAGAAAATCCAAAGTACTGAAACAGAAGGAAGGTCCAAAGAAATGAAATAAAAGCAGAAAGCACAAGAGTCAGGAAGGAAATAAAGGAATAAATAGAAAGTAGAGTGAGGGCTGAAGGATGGTAGCGTGGAAGAAAGGTAGGGAGGACATGGAGAGAAAGAAGTTAAAGAGAGAGAAACATGTGACTTAATAAGTGAACAAAGAACGAAGGAAAAATGAAAGGACACAGGGAAGAAAAGAAAAAATGAAATAAGAAAAAACAAGGAGGAGTGGGAAGGAAGCAAGGATAGAGGAATTTAGAACGGAACAGAGTCCATATTTAAAGTTTTAAACCTTTGAAATTAAAACTAAAAAACTGCACAAATAGGACTTGATAACAGTATCTTACACCAACAGAGCTTTTTTTCCCCTCCCAGCTGCTGCCACTCCCTTCCTTGTTTCTGGCCTCCTTCCTTTTTGTCATTCTGTGCAATTATCTCCTCTTCTCTTCCACAACAGACAAAGAAAATAAATGGTTTTGGACAGAAAAGTTGTCGCCGGGCGGAGGATGGAGCGGCGTGTGATATTTGCACAAATCCGTATATATTCATGAATGCAGCGGTTGTGTCTGGATGGATAAAGTTGTAAAAGCTAAACCCTCTCTTTTATAATTTATTCAATTGGATTACAGTGGCTGTTTATGTGAACCAACCTGGGAGGCTTTTCAAATCCACGGCCCTTCGATTGAATTAACTTCTGCTCTAAGTTGCCATCTTACAAGGTGTAGCAGGCAGCAACACGGGGGTCCCAAGAGCTGTTTGAATATCCAAACACGCTAGCAGACTTCTTAGTAGGGTTGTTGGTTTGCAGTAAATTCAGTGTGACCAAGCATGAAATCCTCCACTCAGGATCGCCACCAAAGGGTTGGCACGCTACCTTGGCTCAAGTGTTGGTGTTGTATCACCCTGCTGAAATTATATGAATTTGCCAACTTCAAACATTGTCGCTGGAGAAAAAAAAAAAAAAAAAAATTAGCAAGACTGTGGAAAACGAGGAGATGCTTAAGGAAGCTGAGAATTTTTAATATATCTTCCAAACACAATGTACTTATGTTTTAAAGGACACTGCCAGTCAGTGAGAAGCGGGAGCGTGTAACCGGCAGCTTAACAGACATGCAGATTTAAGTAGTTGTTTTAACAGTCAGTGCTACACTACTGCTTTTTTTTAGTCTGCAGAATTTATCCTCAATCTTTTCTGTCTAGGCTTGTAATTAATTACATCTGAATTCAGTTTAAACCATGGAAGTTTCTTCTTCTTTTCTTTAATCAACATGGTAAATTTGGTTGTAGCAAATTAAATTTCCTCACAATTTTCTACTATATCAAATTATCTTTTAGAGAGGCCCGTGGTGGTGTCTACCGTACAAGTCTGTGGGGGAGGTGGTATATTCAGAACCTTTAAGATAAAACTCTCCAATCTATAAGGTCTTTGTGAATAATACTCCAAAAAGAAATGGTGTCATTGGAGAAGCTTATAAGACGATACCACACCAGATGTGTGCCATAATCAAAGCTAAAGGTGGTCAAATAGTGTGTAATGTTTTTTCAAAATTAGCTGCGTATGTGTAAAAAAAAAAAACACAACTTGCATAATTGTCCTTCAATTAATTACTTGTGTTGATTCTACACAGATTAGAAATGCAAAGCAAAATTGAGTAGTTGTATATTAAAGTGAAAACTTCAAGCAAATAAGAAAATCGCATGACTACGGTCTGAGAATTTCCGAAGCAAGTCAAAAAGACAAGCATGTGCACATTGTCACATACAAGGTCACTTTAAAATTTTTTTTAAATTTTGGACTGTGAGAATTTCTCCAATGAGAAAATGTGCAAACACCACGTAGAAAAGTTCAGATGCCAATCTGAGCCCAGGGTTTTCCTGCTAGTGGGCAAAAGTACAAACCACTATTACTAACATGCATCACACAATGAAACCTGAACTTATCAAATTATTATTTGTGTTCCCGACGGACTTTTCACTGAGCTGCAGTCATTTAAAAAAATCATAGCAGCAACTGTTGCCAAGTAAGAGTTTTATCTAAATTTAAACATTAAAAAATATGATTCGTTTCATCTGCTCATGCTGATGTTGTTATATCCCCAAAATCACACTGGAAAGACACCGAGTGATTATGAACCATTTACAAAGAGCAGGATGGTTTTATTTTGCTCAATATTTGACTGAGGGTTTTTATGCTGTGCTTGTGGAAAAACATGGATTTTTCTTGGTGACAGTTTTTAATTAGGTGATAATTAGTTGGCTTACAGAACTCCTGACAGTGTGAAGGTTTTAAAACTCAAGAGTATGTTCATCATTTTCTGTTACTTTCATAAACTATGTGCACATTTTTGATCATAAAGCAGACAGATGTCCCCAAAGGCTCACACCAGTAGGATTTTCCTACTCCCCAAACAATCGTCTAGCCAAATTGAGATTGTCATCGCACACTCGTGTCTCGTATGATGTTTCGAAACACACACGCACACCAAAAACAAAAAAAAGTGTTTCTTACATTCAGAGATGTAAAGGCCAAATTCTGCCTTCAAGTATGTACCTTCCTTACACAACTTAACAGCTGATCTTTGTTGGGAATTGACGAATACATTTTTGGTTTGTAAAGAATAACACTACTGACTGACTTTCTGTTGCAGCTGCTGTAAACACACAAGTGCTAGAAGAAAATAAATGTTATCAATAGATTTTCAAGGATAGTGAGACTACAAAGGCTCCTACTTTGAGCCTGCCTTTGATGATCTGCTTAAAAAGAAAACACAAAGTAGGAAAAGCTGTAAACATGTAGTGGCCAAACATCAAAGCAGGTCATATTTCATGCCTATTATTTTTAACTTAACAAGAAAAACAAATGAGTTTAGAAAAACTTGTATCTGCAATCATGCATGGGAGGACACGCACTTCTGTCAGACACGTGTCAAAAGCTATGAGGGTCAGACGGGTGGGCGGGTGGGGTCGGCTACTTGACTGAATTTACGGCACACAGAGAGCAGCTCGGCTCGTCAGTGACACAAAATATAACTTCCAACTCTGTCAAAACTGATGATTATCTGACTGCATCCATCACACTATGAACGTGTGCTGGTTCTGAGAGCAAGAACTGACCAGACAGTGCATAAGAATATCGATCTGGGAGAGTAAGTGTGTCTGAGAGCGTGACCTTCAGTTCGGAGAAAATGCATTAAACATGGTCGCTATTATGAGCAGAGGTCATGAAAGAGAAAAGCAACACTACGGTGGCGCTTTTCAAACGAAAGATTTCTTGCAATTAATATGCATGTCTGAAATAATAAGCTCTTCCACAATAAGCAAAAAAGAAAAAACTCTAAGAGCAAACAATCCAAACCAGACACTTAAAAACATCTCCTGCAGTTATTGGTTAGTCTGTAAGTTTATATGGGATGGTGGTGCATGTAGACAGTTTAAATGAACAAATCCTCATTCTAGTATCACTGCAAACAAATGTCTTATCACCATATTCATTTGCTTTAGGTTTGACAGATCTAACATTTTAAAAAAGAATGAGATTAAAACAATATTTTGATTGCTTGCTGTTTCCAATGAGTCCACCTCCAGCTGCTGACTAAACCAATTCTTTCCTCCGACTTAGCTCCAAGATACTGCAAGGAAAAAATAAAAATTATTATATATATATATTTGCAGTATCAGAGGCAGTGCTTGGAATGACGGAAAGAGGAACAACTGTTGCCAAGTGCGCATTAGCAGCTTTTAAACACAATAACTGGTTTGGTAAAAAATGAACTTTAGTCTTGCATCTTCCTTGCAGATTCAAAGTTACCCAAGTTAGATGCAGCAAAACCCCCAAAACAAAGCTTTAAAATAAATGTGAACATTCAGGTCAGTTTCCCTTCATGCAGAGTAATCATCTGAGTGTCCTATGCACTAAATAAAAAAATACTCCTTTGCAGTACTAAACAAATATTAAGTAATTACCAATGACACTAATATGTAGCTTGGAGACAATACTTTATAAAGTTTCTGCAGAGACATTTTTTTTAAATCAGCAACAATTTGACCCACTAAGAATAAAGAAAAAAAAAAACAGATCAAGGATATGTTGATGTCTAATAGTATCACATTTTTCTCCCTTTAAGGACAAATCGATACCAACACTCAATAGAACCACGACACTGGCTACAAACCATTTAAAACCAATTGTAAAATACAGTAAAACTTCTTATAATCAAATGACTTCACACTCAGTTTCAGAGAAATATTGAGGAGCTCCATCTTAATTCAATCTCGACGGAGTGGTAGTGCCCCATTTTAGATCATTTCAGTCTTATTTGTAGATTCCTTTGCTGTTCTCATTTTCTGCTTCTTTCCCTCATGATTTATGACTGGCAGAGGCATAAATGATATAGCCTTAAATGCACCAAAAATGGCCCTTCTTCACGGGCCCAATGAAGTTATTCAATCACCACCCAATATGGCAGGGACAAATGACAGCCATTAACGTGCAAAGCCTCCAGTTGCACTTTGGCTTTAGCTTTTCACCAAATGGTTATGTGGGACACACATCCAGTTGAAAAGGAAATTGACTCAAAGAGGTTCATGTGTAAGGTTGGGCTGAAGGATTTCAATACACTTTTCGTAGAGAGAGAAAAAATAATATCTAGCATGTTTCCCAAGTCTAGATATGGTATTCCCTTTATACCAATTTGACTAATGTGACAAATGATGAAATAACTGCTGCCATTACTTTCTGATTTTCACAGTGTAGGAAAGGCCAGTCAGTTTGGTCACGTCTAGGCTAAATATGTCAGCTCTGATTTAAAATATGATAACTAGACTTGTCAAATAAGTAATAAGTATATTTTTCTAATAAAAAGCACTGCTTTGTTTTGGCATTTTAAACAGAGTTCAGTTAACTTCTGAATTAGCTGCCTTTAGTTAAAACAAAAACAAACATAATGCTGATGGATTATATGTTAAAACTGATGCCGGATATCAACTCATAGGTGCCTTAATTTTAAATAAATTATGTAAAGCCACTGAATCATACATCAAGAAATCATCAATGCCATTAACGTCAACTGCCTAATTTTATAGATCTAAATACCCAACTGGCATTTAGCGTCAACAACTAAAGTTATGCCAGAAATGTTTGGGTCTCAATGCCGTGAAATCCCTCAGAAGGAGCTGAAGAATTTTGTCAGGGGGAAGAATATCTATTTACCTCCACAAGCAAATATCGGATAAGTGAAAGACAATGAATTTGTGTCCAGATTGAGGAAGACGGCCTTCTGTTTTCACAGGGTTGCACAAGTCCAGAGGGGTTTACCAAGGTTCAAGAATTCAGTTCAAATGCAAGAACAGTGACTGTTTTCTGAAAGTGCCATATAATCTTTGATGCTAAAGTCTGAATGAACTGCACCAAAAGAAGCAACGTACTGCTTCTGAATGTAAGGCACAGAAAGTGACGCCTCGATGAGGAAATTGAACTGAACATCCGAGTGGAATAAAGGACAATGAGAGCAGAAAGGGTCGTAAGAAATTCATAAAGTACAAGTATAAAGAGCAGATAAAAAGAAGCCACTGGAAAAGTAAAACTATCTTTTAATCATAAAACCCCAGAAAGTCTGTGTGATAAGGAAAGGCAAACCTAAAATGGCAGTAGGACAGACTCCTATTGTCAGGGTGGAGAAGGCAATTCTAAATCAATTTGGCATTTGGAGTCTATAGCACAAACGTAATGTCAAGAATGGGAAATTTATATTCTTTAACCAGCCAACAGTTCCATGCTCTTCTACTGCCTCTATCAGAACTCTCAGTTCCAGTCTGAAAAGATACAAAATAGAGAATCCTGCCTTCATGGCTCTTCAACTGTGACGGTGTGTAAGTTGGAGTAAAACGGAGACCGACATCCTACATAAAACTCTGGGTGTCATAATAGGTAACCTGCATGTTTTATTGCTTCTCATGGCAATTTAATTAAGGTAATATTATGTTGCTGTACAGGAAGACCTTGCAGGACTGACAAGATTTAATATCGAGACATTGCCCTTTTCAACAAGCCAACATGATTTTTCTTTGTCTGCATGTTTCCCTACAACATGCCAAACCTGCCTTTAAGTTCAAAAGAAAACAAAACTTTTTTTACTATAAACTACAAATATAAAGCATTCAAGTTTATTTCCTTTTAAAGCAATTCTGAAAGTAAATGGTTGTCTGAATAATTATAATGTAATCTATACTAAAAATTAATTACTCAAAAATACTCTTTTGCGTCAAAATCGATGCAAACTAACCCAGACTTTTTCCGTCATCTCCTCTCTTAAGCCTCTCACCTGATCAAAATAATGAGCTCCTACTGGACGTTTTAAGCTGTTGTATCATGGGGAGAATATCCAGCAAGAAAAAACAAGCATATGCAATGCTCTAATCAGCAAGGCAAGCACAAAAATGTTGTTTTGAGACTCTCCCTACAGGGCAGACGGACTGGGGAGAAACGGAATGCCAACAATGTCGAAATGCTCGCTGAACAAAAAGACTGGAACTGCACAGCGAAGCTGCTGAATACAATGGCATGCACTAGATCCTTGCTTGCAATTTAAAAACTGTATGTTTTCTATTATCCAGGTCTGTGTTTGTTTTGGGAGAAATTTATTTCAGTATAGAGTTTTCCTATTTGTCCCTTAGTGGTAACATCTTCTTGTGTCAACAGTAGATTGACAGGTAATCTTATGCACACTAAACATACGCAGTTAAAGCCCGAGTGGCCACAGAAACAAAGCAGTGTATGTGGTGAGTCTCAGTGCTGTGAACTACTGAGATAAAATCCAGAGCACCAAGAAAAGTCGTCAGAAATATGCATACAAATACTTCGTAGCCAACTCCTCCTGCTACGTAAACATGATCAGATGTGACAGTTGACATTTAATCTGCATTTAAAGAAATACGCCACTTCTTCTGCACTTGACACAAAATAGATGCCAGTTCAATTGCTTGTTACATCATTACTTTGCAATAAGATATGCCAGTGGTGTAAATTTCATTTTCTGCACACACAATACTCATTTCTAAAATAACTTGCATCTTGTTTTATGTACACAATAAGTTTCCTCTATGATGTACATGTATAAGCCAGCTAGCATACAAAAAAACACTTATGAAAGTAGATTTTTGTCATAGCTATTGATAATGCAAACTTACAAATTTAGCATTCTGCCCTGAGAGCAAATGTCACACCTTATCTCTAGCGCAATTTCTATTCCATTCATTTGCAATAAATCTATCTAATAATGTTCTGGTTTTGAAATATTCTCTTTCAGCACAGAGACAGCAGGGGAGATTCAAAAGGCCCTGACGACTCCCCACAGTCAGACAGCACCTTCACTGTGCACCTTAAATCAGAACTCCATGGGTTTTACAAGCCCTTTCTGCCTCAGTTAAAATAAATCAAGCATTACATTTGCCAATGCAAAATGCAAATGCAGTATTACAATATGATTAACTTAATTTTTTTTCCTTCTCTGGTGTGAAAAAGATTAGTCCTGCTGACGGAGAGCAAATATGTTTCCTCCTCCCCCCAACTGTCTTGGTAAGGAAAATTAAAATCTTTCATTTTGTCCTTGTGACTGCAGCATGGTAAACTACTGCAAAGGATCCATACTAAGAAAAACAGAGTTAAGGAGTTAATCACATTTCCTGAGTTAAAATAAAACATGCATACTGAATACTTGTAAATAAGAGCATAGGAACAATATGTAAAAACTATGCACTTCTGTTAATGATGCAATAACAGAAACTGTACCAAGAGTAAGTAACATTTGTGCTTGAGGTGATTTTATGAAACGATTACAGGATCCGCTAAAAGGTTGTTAAGAGTTCACCGACTAGTTTCAGACAGTCGTAGTCGGCCAGATTCGGCAGCTTGGCGATGTGTGGTTTAGCAACCTGAGATCCCGGAGGATGCCAGTCCAGAGTCAGGTTGGATGATGTGCTTGGCCAGGCATGGTTTCCACATATGCCAGGGTAAACTGGGAAACTGCTTTGCAATCAGAAACATTATGGCTCCAGATAATCAATTTGGGATAAGCTAAAGAAGCCAGATGGTGAGGATTGAATTGTGTTCACTTATCTTTAAAATGCGATGAATCATAAGTACAAAGTTGTGTTTAAAAATACCTCCAATGATGATTCTTGATATTTGTAAAGGAAACTTAATTTATATATATTTATTCTATTTGCACATAGAACATCTAATAAATGGTTCACCAGTTAGTTAGACTTCACAATTTTCTGTTTACCCAGAATACCTGAAACACATCTGATAAAAAGCTTCGCAGTTGATGAAAACTATTAAGACAAAAATTACAGACCACAGAAAGCAATATAAATGACAATATGAAAGAAAAAACAACTACATTGAATAAGAATATTTTAACCAAAGGAATTGAGAAAAACAATCTTATTTATGGTACTCGCTTATTCATTCACACATTTCTCTTCTAACCTTCTCTCGTCACATTTTAGTCTCTCAATCTCCTCATCTGTTCTTTTCATGAAATATAATTTGCTTACTCACTCCAACACCCCTCCACAGTAATAAGGCTCACACAGCTAAAGAGCCTAGTGAGAAGTGTGAAAAGTAAATATTTTACAACATTTTTCTGACCCTTAAAGTGGAGTTGTTTGACAAAAATAAAAGGGTTATTAATGTCAGCAAGTCACTAGAAAGAAAAACACCTGCCTCTCAGTGGAGGTTTTAACAAAATGGCCTTCTCGACGCCGCCTGCTGCCCTGAATGATGTCTGAGCGGTGGCGTGGGGTACACTGTGTGGGAACACTTGATTGCATTCAAGGGTGAAATGCTGAGGGTTTGTCAAGTATGGATAGCTCTTTGTGTGTCACTCCATTTTAATGACTGTAAACATGCATTTCTGCATCACTGCTGTGTGATGCGTTGAATCTTGGGTAGCATAATATTGCTGTGATTAGAGTAAGCTATAATCAACGACCCAAGTTTAAAAGTTTTGCAAAAACGTTAGTGGCGCTATTGGTGTTACTAAAAACTGTATGTCGTTTTTATCATTTACCCAGAAAAAAAATAAGAATAAAAACATAAAAATTGATGGTGAAAGGTAATTTCTTGAACAGCTGCCTTCTAGTATCAACAGTTTGATGTTAATGTTCTCCTTAGGGAGAAACTAATAGATCAGGTGTTTCTACTGAACTCTGCATATGTTAAATGTTTTACTTTAAACCTATTTAAGTCTAACTTATCTCTTATTATGCATATTATAATCCCAGATTATACAACTATTAGGTCCACTTGTGACCAACATTTTATTCAGTGCATAAATAAACCAGTACTTTCTTACATCATATTCACCCCAAGTCAAGGTAAGACAAGGCCGTTGTTTTCTTTATTGTGTCCTAATTAAAGTGACCACCATCACCAGCCTTGAAATGCCCTCATTTAAAACGCATCACATTTTAAACAAACACGGAAAAAAGTGAGTCGAAGACTTTCCAGGCACATTTTGTCCTAAAAAGACAGAGATACGTTTCTGTGATACGGTGCGTTACAATATCATGAAGTATTTCTCCCCAGACTGCTGACCCTCGGCATCTGTTTGTAACTTTATTCAACACTAATGGAACATCTGCTTGCAGTTTCTCCAACTGAGAGACCATCGTTAATTGCAGATAGATTGCCCTGCTAATTACGTCAATTTTCAATGTCTGTGTTTGCTTATGAGAGCGTTTGAGTGGATAAGGAAAGTGGGACGCGAGTGCCGATTTCTCCATCCTCCAACAACGTAAACATTTATGTAAATGATCCTTTGGAAGAATTGTTATCCGCCCGTGTGTTGGTTATATGTAGGGTATAATCATCTGTGCATAAGCAAATGTGATCGTAGTGTCAAGCTTGTATTCTGGTGCTGTCAGCTCCGTTGAGTGTTTGCATTCTTCACAACAAACTCTGGGAAAGAAATAAGCGATGAAAGCCTTATGTGACCCTCTTCTTTCTGAGTATACACCATTAAGTGCGTCTGTCTTCCCGATGGCGTTATCTCTCGCAAAAACCGCCAACAAACTGAGAAACTGGCTATTAAGAAGACATTTGGATTTCTCTCCTCTTATCCTTATTTGTGTTAGCATCTGTGTTTTTGTAGTAGAGTGGTGACCCCCCTATCTCCCACAAGGCAGAGAAGTAGGACTGCAAACTGCATTAAAAGCCTTAACTTCTATCTCCTTGCTCGGTACATACAGGAGCAGAACAAGAGAGGTCACGGAGAAGCAGAAACGTGGTTTTTGACTTCAGTTCTTATTTCCCGATTGTGAAGGAGGTAAAAGGTAAAGATACTTCCCTTCGGAAGGAAGCAGTTCTAAAGAGGAAAAGAAGAATGAAAGGTTGAAAGGGCAAAAAAAAAACAAGCCAAGAAAACGAATGAGTGGATGTAATGAAGCACGCAGTGGTTCACAGATACAAACCACAACTCACTGGATTTTTTTATTATTATTTTAAGAATGAGATTCTAATATCGTCTTCATATAGTATCTAATAACTGATACTTTTTGAGAGCTGGTGCCTACAAGCAATAAGCTGAAATATGGGAACTTGAAATTAATGCAAATGGAAGATGAAGAAAGGCGACAATCAAAGGAAGTAGACTGAAAATCTGAAAAGAAAAACAAGAGAGAGAGCGAGAGAAGAGTGAAGCTGTGTGACAGCAATAAAACCAAAGTTGATCATCAGAAGAGAGGGCTCTTAGTAACTCCATAGTAAGCTTTATGGGAAAGTGACCCGGCTGTCCCTTTGGGCATTCCAGTAGACACTCATGAGGCACTCAAGAGATTCAACGTTGTTTAGGGGTCAGCTCCAAAGGCGATGGCATAAAGTCTTTGGATAAAACTTGCAAATCCCTCATCACAAGGGAATCCAACTGCAGCATTATAAAGACCTGACCTAGCAAACATTGCTGAAGAACACAGAAAGGAATGCGGGGGTAAAAAATAAACTATTTTGCTGGTAGAGATTCTTTGAATGTGCATTTAACTTAAAAAATAAAATAAAAACAAACAGAACAGAACGTGCTCTGATGATAATGAAATATTTGCATGTGGGGAAATACCTTAATAGAGATATTACATCTTTTTATGTTAACTGCTGGAATCAAGCATCACATTTTGATTGGTGAATTCATATAGTACTCTGGGAGACTTTAAATGATTTCTGCTTTTTGGTTAAAATACATCCCCAAGTCTGAGAAAATGTTAGTAAATTTTCATTTATTTTTACTTTTGTCTCTTTCAAGTTATGTCATTGACCATTATGGGATGTTACAGCCATTATAAGACGGTTCCCAACAAGGTGTACTATGAGAGAACCCAAAAGGTATGTCAGATGGTAAACAGAAATAAAAGATGTAAACCTACTTCTCAAACTAAAGAGCTACTTCTGAAATTTCCTACAAGATGTTACAATTTTAGATATGTAAATCACAAAAAAAGAAAAAAACATGCATACTGGGGAACAGTCAGATTCTCTGACTCACAAAGCACCTGTATTTAAGGAGTGACAGTAAAACTCTGCATCCAACACAGTGTAAGCCAGCAAGAAGACATATGGTAAGCCGCTTAATGTCATTGCAGAACAGAGGAAAGTGGAGCCGAGGAAGGAGAGAGAGAGACTGGATGGAGCATGGATGGATGGACAAAAAGAAAGGAGAAGGGATTTGGCCCTGTGATAGGCTGTCACAGGATGGGTTAGAAGGGTGAGGATGACAAGGAAATAAAAGGATGCATGCATGTTTGAGAGAAAGCAGGGGGGAGAGTAGACAGAGCGAAATGAAAACCAGCCTCTAGAAAGCTTGTGACAGGCCTAAGTAACTCTACCCCCCTAGTGAGTTGGCACATAATCCAGGTAACGTTGCACGAATAATAGATGAAACATCAAACGCTACCCCCTCCCATCTCCCCAGCCAGCATCCCACCTTCAGCTAACCAACTTTAACATTTGCACCCCTGCTACCCAGCCTGCCCATCCAAAATCTTCTTTCATGTTTCCACCGTGCGGCATGCTCCAACAGCTCATCACTCTTGACAAATACTCTCTTTTCCAATGTGAAAGTAAAAAAAGAAAAGATGAGAACATTTCTATGACCTCCCACCTCCACCCCCAATAGAAAAAAAAGAAGAAAAAAAAGATTAATATGCCTAATATTTATTTGTTCCAATGTGCGATTGTCGTACATTATTGTCCCTTGGAGGGAGGGAGGGTGGTGTTGCTAATGTGCGGTGAAAGATGCATCGAGTCCCAGTGTGTGGCAGGAAGACAGAGTGTTAGTGCTCCCACAGTGATAATTTGAAGGGATCGTTGCATAAACATAGGGCCCATTAAGTGAGGGGAATGTAATTTGTGAAAGTGACACATCATTCTTTCTATGTTGTCTGGTAATTGCAGACGCTGCATCATCGGCGCTGTGAGTGAGACAAATACAGCAGGATGTGGTCAACAGGGGTGGATGTAAGGTGTTTTGGCCCCATCAGATATGGAGGTATCTGAGCTCCATCAGACTCCAGGGGTATGAATATAAAAACAGGCCTATTTTACAAAACAGAAACTTTGATGTGATTTATTGAGACTGTAAGTGGCAGATCTACACAAAGTGAATAATTGTGAATTTGAAGAAGAGAATAATGGGACATGGTTTAAAAAGTTGTTTACAAAAAACACCAATGTGTTCTTTTATACTCAGGTTAGGCCTTCAAGACAATAGCTTTAGTAGCTTTGGCAATTATACGTTGCAAGTCTTTTTGAGTGCATCAGCTGTACAAATGCAGAAACTGAACTTGTCGCCAATTCTTCATATCAAAGTGGATTTAGACAGGTCTGAGTAGATGTGAACATCAATGTTTTAGTTTTGTCGCAGATTCTGAACTAGATTTAGGAATATACTTCCACTGGATTATTAATGCTTTAAGCCACGTGTCAAACTCAAGGCCCGCGGCCCGAATCTGGTCCACCAGAAGTTTGCATGTGGCCCTTGAGACTCTAGAAATAGAACCTCTGAGATTACAGTGTGGTTAAAGATTATTTCATTGATCAAATCAGCAGCTTCATCTATTGTGCCAAGTTAATGTTTCAATCAACTGCAGACAATATTTTAAGCATTTCTTAATGGGTAGTTTTATCAATACTTTCTGTCACAGGTGGTCCAATGAAGACATTCTTGATCTTGATGTGGCCCAAAATAAAAATGAGTTTGACGTACCTGCATCATTCTATCCAACTGCAGCTCTGGCTGTACATGTAGAATCCTGATTAACCTCCATAGTGGTGATGGTGTGTTCAAGGTCTTGTGTGATGCCAATTTTCCACCATACAGTTTTTGAACTTATGCTAAACATTCAGTTTGGCTGGAGTTATTTTAATATTTTTCCATCAGATGTACAAAGCCTCAGATATTGTTTATTAATCTGACAATGCGTTCGACTTCCTGATAACTTTATTCTCGACCCGTCTGCTATGTCATTACCTTGTGTTGGTCTGTCGCATAAAAACACAATAATACATGCAATTCTATAATAGTGACATGACAAAATGTAAGAAATAAAACTTGGGTGCCGTCTGTGCTTTTGACACACTGATGATGGGCTAATCACTTATCTGCCATGGAGTAGCATCGCTGTTGCTGTACTGTAGGCGTTTATGTTTTTTTGTTGAAGAGTGACGGGACGGGAGCTAACCATCTCTTTTGCTATTAACGTCAATGTATAGACACATGAAAGGGAGCGTGTTTTATGTAAAGTTTCAGAATTTACCTCATCAAAGCGAACACCTCAGGGCCTGCAGAGGTCTCTTCTGCCTTCCTTTCCCACTCCTGCCCTCCTTTACTTTCTTACACATTCTCTTGAGATCCCAAGAACCAAGACCTTAATGAAGACGAATGCGAGGAATCAATTTGCAGCAACTTCGCTCCATCTGGCTGGGGCTCGTCTCTGTGCCTCAATTAGCACAGCAGCTGGGGGAGAGATCCTCCAAAACAGCCCTATTACACACACTAGTGTCTTGTGGAACAGCTACAGGCTATGGACTCTGCTGACAGAAAAATGAATTAAAAGGGAAGGAAAATATGCTACCTAATGCTCAACAGACTTTTTTTTCCTTCTGAACCAAGAAACGAAGCGACAACTTTGACAACCTCCACACTGCAACATGAAGTATTTTCTCCGTCAACTCAGTTGATTAATAGTGAGACTTTCTCCCAAATAAGTACTCAAATTCAATTACGATCTCTGATTGGCTGCTCTGGCAAATTTACTTAAACTTATCAATTTGTCAATATGCTTCCTGAAAAATTCAAGACAAAGCCCTTGTGCTTTTCACCAGCTACAATGACAAAGTGCTACAACTGTGTACATGTCCGGTTTCACTCAAATCAGGATGGTGGCAAAATTCACAGCACTGTGTCGGTTCTTTTCTGATCGTAATCGTTTGAGATCGTCTAGAACACGCAATACATCAAATACATAAAAAAAAAAAAAAAAAAAAAAAATAGAGTATTTTGTGAATACTTTGCTCACATGCGTTTAAGAGATTTAGAGAAGCTGATCCAACACAGAAAACAACATGGACACGCGCATCTCTGCATAATCATACGATTTTCAGGATTACACCAGTGTAAGTGCAGCATTACACCGCAGCTAAGGCAAACCAAATATTGACACGCAGCTCTTCAACTGGCCCAGCTCAAACTGCTGGAAACCATCAGTCTACATATCAGATTAGCATGAGGCTAACAAAGGGCAAACCAGCAAGCTGCCAATATCGAGCCTAATCTCGGGCATTTGCACTGTAAGCTTGTTATGATGACAGGCTTGGCAATGGGCAGTTGAGGCAGATTTTAACACCAGGGTATAGAGCTCGTTCAGGGAGAAGAAGCTCCACTCCTCAGAGGGAACAATCGCTTTAAATGGCCCCAAAGAGTCTGTGAGGCTCCAATGGAGGACATTCAGTGTGTCCTGATAGAAGGAATTCATTAGCTTTTTGTGGGGACAAGAAAAGGCGAATGAATTTAGTTTTTCAAAAAACAAAAAATGTCTAGTTGAAATTGACAAATTTTGTCACGCAATAATGATACAATAGATTATTTCGAAACTTAACACAGACCATATGTATTTTGTTCAATTCAATTAGTTGAATTGTGCTGTGGTGCTCTAGTTTGGTCACAGAAAGATATTTTTCTCAATGCCAGTCCAGACCACAGCTCCAGCAACCTTTTTTTAATACTGCTGTTGGTGCTAAACCAGTCAAAGTTTAACATGTATGAGCTATTTTAAATTGTCTGTTTTTTTTACATTTAACTTTTGACCTGCTTGTCAGACTATTGGAACAACCAGTTTGACTTTGAGGGCTTTAATTTCTAGCAAACTAGTTTAGCAAAATATTGTGGCAATTAAAAATGTAGGTGAACCAGTGCAACCAGTTTGTCTGGTGCCCTGCTTTAGGTTGGTTTGCTAATAAAATGTCACCTCCAACTTTGTTGCACAGCCTGCAATTCATTTCAGAAAAAAAGAAAAAAGAAAGAAATAAGACCCATTTGTTTTGGTTTGCTTTCACATTGCACTTCCAAAACACCAGCAAACCACTTGGACAATGTCATGTAGTCACAAGAGCTGCTCATTTGGGGTGCTATGACAAGTAGCAGCAAATGAGACAGTGAGCTATCCAACATGTTCACGTTAAATGTATGAATGTAGTAATACAACAGAGGGAGAGACAACTAGGACAGGGGATATTTCATATTCAGTAATGAAGATCGGGCTTGTGTCAGCCTAATAATATGATCCCTTGTGCCAACATGCAAAAAGATGCACAAAAAAAATTAAGCCACATGTACGTTTAAAAACATGGCATCCTGAAGATTAGTATCTATTCCTGCTTCAAACTTTCCGCCCTCTACTTCCTCCAACACTGATTCCTGCAGAGATGACTACACACTCTGCTGGATGTGCTAAGCTCCACAGGGATGAGATACGGGGAGGACCCCCCCTCATCACAACACACAGCAACCTCTGACGCTTACAACTGTTATTGTCTGTGTGTGTGCATGTGTGTGTGCGTGTAGCAGAGCTGATGAGTCAGAGTGAACACTGAGTCCTGCCCCTGGGGCATCACTCCTCCATGACAGCGACTTTTTTCAGCATCAAAGACATCTCATCCAAATGTCAAGCACACTACTACACATCTGTATAGCATTTATGTTTTCTCTGCAAATGTGCCGTGCAATTTGATTTTGCATATTTAATACTCCCCAAGGAAGTTTTTAATTTTATGTCAAAAGCTTGGGGATAAGTCGGTCTGCTTAAAATCTGCACTGATGTCACGCCGCTCGTAAAAACTTTCATCTTTCACAGGAGTTTGTCGGAGAAAACCTTGATTAAACTGCATTTAAAAAGAGAAAGCAATTTATTTAACATTTTGGTTACTGTGTAAGACATTATAACTCAATTAAGATCACGTGCGAGAAAGGCATCGAGTCGTGTTCAACGCAGTAAGCACACGTCTCGCTATATGCCCTCTTCATAATGATTTAAACAGTCCCCAAATAAGTCCCATGTTACATGATACTTTCACAGTTTATCTCAGTCGTACATGGCCTCATCACCTCCCCCAACCACTCAAACACTGAGAGGCTACCCTCCTTCTGAAGTCGGTCCACACCAATTAGCCTTTGCTACAAGCTGGGCCTTCACACTGTCACTGTAGATCACCTGCTAGTTCAACACAGCCCATTAAAAGGCGGAGACAACTGAACATGGAGGTGGTTGAAGAGGCGTTTTCCTAGGGAGTGCTGCTTGTTCACTCATTGCATGTTTGACTTTACCTTTGAACTAATTTATAAACTTCTCACATTTTCTTTTTTTTGTTCTACAATCCAACTTATCAGCAAGGGAGAAAAAAAAGTGAAATAAGGCAAGAAACATGGAACTGTGTTATCTAGAGAAAAGAATGATTAATCTTTGTTATCTGTATAAATAAGGGCATATAAAGTAGCCATAGGAAAGCTGCATCTCTGCTGCCCCTCTCAGGTTATGGGGCAAAACTGCAGAGTGCAAGTCACCAGAATTGTTCAGCATGCAGTCTGCAACCTTGAAATGTTGCTTAAATTCATCTTTCTAAGCTTCTACTGGATCATTTCTGACAATTTTGTGATTTCACCGTTTAGCTTTCTTCGTTTTATTTCTGCTGTACAGCTTTTGGTCTAAAACATTCCTCTTCCTTCCCTCTCCTTTTGGTGCAGAAGGCATTTCATGCAGAAGATTAAAATTTAAAATGGCCCCTTCATCTGACATAATCAAAAGGAAATTATTTAGAAAATAAGACAGGCTTTGAAATAAGCCACAAAAAAAAGTTTATATGAATACATAGCACAGCATTTATGGTGATGTATGAAAGGGAAATTAGGGTCTTTCCACTTTTATTCCCCCCACAGTCCCATAAAATTACCAAGATATCACAGGAAATTCCACAAGAGAGCAATAACAAGGACCACTGGTAATGACAAAATTAATTAAATACCAAAAGCAATTTGAGAATCCGCATCTTTCCACTTCGGACTACCATCAAATTAAAGACCTGCCGTATATCCAGAAATCCATGATTACATTTCCATTAAAGCCACTCTTACCTTCTTAGTAATTAGGTTTTATGCCACCACTAAACAAACTCTCCAACATGCATTGCTGAATTACAAGGTGATTCCTTTAACCCCCCTAAATCCATCCAAATACCAAAAACAGCCTAATGGATGCAGCAGACATCTCCAGGCACTCGTTTGGTGTTGCTACATCCGTTTAGTGGTTCAATATTTCGCCACATTATTACATGTAGTTTGTAATATTACAAACTACATGTAATAATGTGGATGTGTGTTTTACATATATATGCAAAACATGACAGGACCGCTTATATGTTTGCAGGATTTCATGTCTGCAGGAATACTAATTCCAGTTTCACTTTAACTTTTATTGTTTTTTAGAACATTATTACAATACATAACACATCACTATGCATGCAGACCTGGGCCTGCCCATCCTGGGTCTGTGCTATTTACGCTGGGCTTTCTTTGGGCGTAAAGAGAACATCATCTGATATGTTGTATTCTTCCAATTATCCAAGATTTGGTTTGTGAGATAGTAGTAACGTTTATGTAGGACAGAAGTTGGTTAGTGATATCGGTTCTTTGTTTATTATGACTACTTGCTTATAATGCTCTGAACACACAGCAACAGCTATTGCTTTTATTTAATTTAACATATTTAATTGGAAAATAAATACAATACAAGAAAGGGTTTATATTTTATGAAAATGCATAAACAACTCTTCCAGGGGGAATCCTAAGGCCAAACAGACTCCCTCTAGGGTGTATTTAGGCATAATTTAATTCAACTAAACTTTTAGGGATTCAGAAGACTTCCTAAAAAATGCCCACAAGACATAACCTTGACATAAGCTCAATAAGCTCACAACCTTATTGCAAAAAAATGGAACAAAAGCTGAGAACTTCTAAAATAACTCAAAATGCACTTGGGGAGAATTGATCCTGGTTTTGTCCGGGCCAGTCACATGTGCAAACAGGGAAATGTTTTTATTTGAATGTGTTAGCAAGTTCTGCTGCAACGGAGTGTCCAGAAAATAAAACTCTCAGTTCTCTTCGCCGTCCTCTTACACTAATGAAACAATTATGATTTAGTGTTTGCTATGAATGAGGGGCAATGGATTCTACTGTAAGAGAACAACCTCTTGCACTTAAACCTGTCAGATAAAAGCTGCAAAGACAAATTGTTGCAACGGTGCAGCCTGCGCTTCTGAAAAACAGTTCATGGAAACGAGACATAAGATCAGATCTGTAAATGGTTACCACTGTCTCAGTTTTATTTGCAACACAGAGCAGATATATGCTGTATGTTTCATCTACATGACGGCACAAAGCGTAGATTAAAACAACAGAATTCGTGATAAAGGTTGGAAAGGTTCTGCTCATGTCTGCTGGTGCAGTGTTGAGCCTGAGCAGCAGAAGCTTTACAGCAATGCGGTGACAGCACCACAGTTAAGCACAGAGACTTGGAAAGATGTACTTAGAGCTTTAGTGGCGTATGCTAGACAGCAAAGGCTGACTACAGAGCACCGAGCACCACAGGGATGCCAAGGGGAGACACGAGAGGGAGCAAAGGAGAGGGAAAGGAGGGGAATGAGAAAAGGGAATAGGGGTGTGACAGAGGAGCCTTCATTACTAAACAGAAGGAACATTAAGAAGATTTAATTTGCCAAATGACAAAGTTAGATGCCTAAACGGTGGCAGCTACATTGCAGTGGAGTATATTACATTATTGTACTACATCTAAATATTTTTGGTCTAGCTTACTTTAGTCTCATCCTTCTGTTACTCTCCTTACCCTTCAAACTTTTATTTTTGATAACACTGCAGATGAATGTGTATGGAGGCTGGTGCATGTGTACTTGGGTTCCCCATTTGTTTCTACCTCTTCATTGCCTTTGTCCCCTTAAACCTTACAAAGCACACAAATAAAAATGCAAATAAGCTGGTGTCCATGCAGAGATTCAGGCACTCAAATTCATACAAGCAGAAATCCTTTCATAGATGCACATCCATTCAATGCAGTATGTCATACAGAAGCAAAATGGATACACAAAACTACAGGGAGTAGGTAAAGTGTATGGCTAAAGTAAACGGAGCACACACTGAATATGAGAGAAGTTAAAAAAAAACAGTACCAATACCAGGCTAAAGTAATAAAACGCGTGTAAATCTCTATGATAGCTACTGCTGTACATAGAGATAAAATTTGCATTTTGTTCCCGTACACAAAAAAAAAAAAAAAAATTTAACATTTTTATTTGACCATGGTAGGTGAAGATAGTGGTTCCTTTGTTTTATCGAAATGTGAATAGCTGATTTCTCAGCTTGAGCCGGGTAAAATTTACATGATTTTAGGTCAAAATTATTCACTAAACACATTTTTAATCACATTATTAATCTCATAATTGTCCTTAATTTTAAGTATTGTTTCAGATTTTAGGGGGGGAGAAACTCTTACACTTATTAGGAGATATTCCATTTATATAGGCAGCAAATGCTTGTAGCATTATGCTTATAGATATTAGCAAAAATGGCCAAATATGAAACAATCTTAAAAAAAAAAAAAACCTGCTGAAATCAGGGAATATGTTACAAGATTTTTTAAAAAGTGCATGATAACCTTAAGCTCCCAGCCCATATTCAGTTCATTTTACTCCCTAAATGCAGTTTCTTTTTCGTCTTCCCAGTTTTGTTTTTACTGTATTCCCCCCTTCCTAATAAATGATGAAGGGTTGACATGGCAGCAGGCCTGCTCTGTTAACCAGCTTATGTAACCATGCCCCGGCAGTTTGGAGGATGTGCTGACAGCAAGCTTTCTCAGCGTCATTAGCAGAGTTACACAGCTGGGTTCAAAATAGGGGGAGGAGTGAGGAATACTAAGCAATAAAGTAGATGGTGGAAAGGAGAATAGGAAAAGTGCGACTACGGCTGTTGAGTGAGGAAAGCAAACCCAAAGTGGGAGGGGTGTGGGAAGCAGAGTGAGGGCTGTAGGCTTGCCTTGAGCTCTGGAACCTCCAGGAGGTCTATCCCAAACGTCTCTGTGGACTTTGAAAAAATACATTTGCTCAATTTCTACTGCAGCACTGCAGCAGAATAACCTCTGTTCTACTTATTTTATTTTTTTTTCCCTTTTTGTCTCAAAGGAGACAGCAATAAAAGTAGAAAAAATGCTAAACTGATATCACCCTCCCACTGGGCATTCATATGGCATGCATTCGCCTGACTTCAGAGGCAACACAACAACAATTCACATGCAAATACAAGTCTCCCTCGGTGCTGAGCGCAGATAAGGAAAACAGCAACCTTGCATCACAGACATTGAACAATGTCGAAGAAGACACGTGAGATAACGCAGAAAACATCAAACGGATCTGGAAACTGCAGAGCAGGGGAAGCTGTCAGTCAAAATGTCTGAACTGCAGATCCCTGTGAGGATCAAACAGAGTATCAAGATAATCCTCTGTATGGGCCAACTCCTCATTTAATTCCTTATATACACTCTGCAGTGAGAGAGATTTGCACGATGAACTGTTAGTGCAGTCAACAACAAAAAAAATCCTCCCTAGTTTGGTTCTGTGGCTGCGTTTGGACTTGTTGCAGAGAGAACTTTTCAAAAGGACAGTAATGCAAAGCAGAACAAGAAACCATGCATTCAACCTGCCCGAGCTCGAGCTGCCTTCCAATAAGTGAGTGCAAAGTGTACAACCTTTAGGAGAGACGTATCCAAAACAATCTGCAGCAGAAAAATAAATCATTCCACAAAGATTTGCATCTGATCTTACTTTTCAGATGCTAAATATTGTCCTCCCAATTCAGCATTATGCACAACTCTCCATCGTTTCATCCCATAAAATCAATTAAACAGAGAGACATTTAAGTTTGGAACGTGATAAAATGTGAAAAAGTTCAAGGGTTGCAAATACTTTTGCAAGGTTCTGCAAAATTGTGGGTTGTTTGTGAGAAACAGCTGCTCCTTTGTGCTGAGATATGCAGAGATCGCAACATCATAGAGGATCACTAATAAGGTGGAGATAGAAAATTGGAGGGGATTCCAAAATGCACTACTGAAAGATTTATTGAGTTTTTCTCTTTTTGATCTAAAATGCATAACTTCTGCAAAAAAAAAACAACAACAAAAAACAGATATACTTCCAACTTTTCCCTTCCCTGTGCAGTTTAGCACAAGCAGCTTGGCAGCTGATGTCTGTTTACGTGTTGGTATTCGAGCAGAGAATGATTGGTGGAAATCCCAGTCCACTGAGAGCTGCGAGCTCTGAGCCTGGATAAACAACCTCTGGGCACAGCACAGAGGCAGAGCAAGCAGCAAAGAAGTGGGGATAGACCGAACATTTCCAATACGCTAAACCTCAGCAGCAGAAGAGCAAGAAGCACAACACTCCCTTTCCTTAAAACGAAGCAGAAAGCAGGAGTAATTTGTACAGAGCATAAGAGTAACATTTGTTTCAGTGAAGGCAGAATCAAAAAGACTTCATCTCCCATTGCTCAAGCCCAGTGACAGGCACGTTTGATCATTTAACTCCTCCTTACTAATGCAATTCTCTGTCTTTACTTCTGTGGAAGTTTTTTATGCAGCTTCCATCTCCAACTTTTCCCCTTTTCCCCAGTTAGGTGTTTGTGTGGGACAAGCGCCGCATCATGTTGTGGTTATATAATGTCTTTTTAGTGTTGCGTCTGTATCGCCATGTGTCTGTGTCTAAACTGACGTCACAGACAGAAAGCTGGCTTTACTTTGACAAGCCGTCCCCCCCCTCCACCCCTTCCCCATAAAAGCCTTGGGGACGTGCAGTGACCCCATTTTCTCACAAAACCACAGAAACAGCCGTGCTTAAAATACAGAAAACCCACTCCGAGTTGACGGTAATTATAAAATCTCCATGTGAAATACACACAATATATAAAACTGAAATATGAAACGGCAGAGAATAATCATCTCTTTTCACCTGCTATGAACTTTTTAGATTACTTTCTGTATATTTACAAAGCCAAGTATGTAAACAACTACAGCATATTCTCCTTGGTTAACAATTAAACGTCGTGTTATACCATTCTTTGAGTTATAAACTATGGTGTTTGTTGACATTTTAAAAACTGCCATTTAAGCTGTAAAACTCAAAAACCCATTTTCTCTGACAATGGATCATTTTACATCCAATTAGCTGTAGCACGCAGAGCAGTGGTAGGTGGCGGTGAGAGAGTCGCCGTGATTTAATGAGTTGGTTTTCTTTGTCACTTTTATCCCCAGCTTGCCAAGTCCTTTAAATCCATTTTTTTTCCTAAACAGCAAAGTGGGCTATTGTGTTGCAGCACGTTTTGTACGGATAAAAACAGCTTCCTGCCTCTCTCTTGATGGAAAACATATCAATTTATGTATGTAGAAGACCATGCCCACTCATGGCTGAATCAGCTATGACATGTTAAAACTAGATCTGTAATTAAAATCTGATTTTGACCAGATCCACCCTGTTTGGTGACCAGTCGGTGAATGCATCATACATAAGGGCTACCAACAACAACACTCTTAAAAGCTGAAGAAAACAATGTCAGTAACTTTCAGTTCCACTACGCCGTTACACATGAAGTCAGAGAAAGAAGAAAAGTGGAGGAAATTGACAGAAAATACAAAATATGTGAAAATATTTTTTACAAGATATGCCAAGTCATGTTAGTGGTTCATTCAGGCTGCAAAAATGATTTTCAGTAGATAACAGAAAGGATGAACAGCAAACGCACAGTAAAGTGTGTGCTATGCAGTCTTCCAACACCAAGTCTGAAAATACTTATAAAATCTACCGTAGCGGGATTTATATAATCCCACCATTGTCCCATCAGAACCATAATAGTTGTGTTTAAAGGAGAAGCCAGTAAGTTGCAAGGATTTCAAAAGCAGAGTTAAAGTGGACAACGCAGCGATATGACAAAGCCTCCGGGCCTCAAACCTGCCCAACTACAGCTCCTCCTCAGTCAGTTTGTACTCTCGCTGCCTTTGCTGCTGAAGGGAACATCCGTTAAAGAAAAAGGTGAGAGACTTAGACAGATGTGAGAAATGCTACTGATATCCTATTCTCTGTGAGGTATTCCGCCTGCGAGCGTGTGTCTCCTGCAAATTTCTTGTGTGTTTTCAAAGCTTCTTTTAAGTAGCTCACTGCAGGCGAACACAAATATCCCCGAGGCTGAGGTAGAGGAAAGGCTGCGAGATGCCACAGAGAGAATCGATTAGGACACGGACAGATGCACGTACACACATCTCCCCAGATGCTTTATGGTCTGCTCATGCTTGCATCCACATTCCTTTACACACGCATGCATAAATAAAGGTTACCCAACGCATAGCCCCATATCACTTGCCCTCCAGAAGTTCCCCCTCTCTCCACTTATTTACTTTTCTCATTTTGTGCAATTTCCCGAGTCACACTCTCGCTTCATCCTTGCTTTCTTCATAGAAAACATCTCACTTTTCTTATTTCTATTGCAAGAGAAACACATTCTATTTTTTTACCAGGTATAAACAGATTTGCTTTTTTGACTTGCAGCCTTCCCTAATGAGACCCGTTAGAACTACAGGTAAACATGGGGAAAAAAAGGTTAACATGGAAAAGAAATCAAACTTTTAGTGGAAAATTAAAAAAAATGTGCATATAGGCCACATTTGTCTATAAGCCGCAGGTGTCCGTGTCGCAGCGAGATATGTTTTTTAAAAACTTAATAAAATGCAGAGCAGCAACATGCACAAATAAATGCTTTATCTGAACAAGTATTTGTTTTTATAACTATATTTTTAGTTAAAGTAAAAAAAAAACATCAGAAAGTAATCTGCAGTTTAAGCCAAACAAGTTTCAGTGTTCATCTATCCTTCTCTGTCTCAGCCACATTTTTCACACGAGACGTGAAAGCTCCAGTCCAGTCAACCGTTTTATTACTGGTGGCAAGCTTTTCCAAATCTAGGGTCCTTTAAATGAGAAAGGTGATTGACCAAATTACGCATGTTTTGCAATCTTTTAACTGTTTTTGTTGTTGTTGTTGTAACTACTGCTGTGAGAGATTTTAAAATCATTTGACTAATTGCTTCTGGGACAAGATTATAAACAAATTCAAGTCAATTTTATAAAAAAATGTATAAAACTACTGAAGGTTAACAAATTACATCTTTTCTGGATTTTGCAAAGATGCCACTTCCCTGGACTTGATCAAAAACTTTCAGTTCTTGTTTGTACATCGCAAGCTTTAAAACTAATTAGATAGTTTGGCCCTAGACAGTTAATTACTAAGAAAGGTGTGACTAAATTAAAGCAAGAAAATATAATTCAGCAGTGTGTGCAGAAAAAATGATTTCAGACAAAAACAGACGCCTTTTTTGCTTTCACAAATTTAGAAACTTTCCTAATCAGCTTCACATTTATAAAATTATACATCACTTGTATAATTGGTTTATTTATATAATAAACCAATGAAACACTCTGAAGCTTGCAATATGAAAAGATGTGGGATGTTTAAGGGGTCTGAATATCTTGCCAGGTAAGTTAGTGTGCATAATGCCCAGACAGTCAAGTTTCAGGTTTACAGCAAAAGCTTCAGAAGAGTGCAGAGCTCAGAGCATCAAATGGTTTCCCACTGAACCTGAACCCCACCATGCCATAAGCAGAGGTAGAGCACATGTGTAAATTGTGTATATGCATTTGTCCAGAAAAAGAAAAAAAACAGCTACATAACAGAGACATAACCCAGACACTGCAGATTGGTTTTCATCAAAAGGTACTCAACCATGGTCTCTTTCTGTTTGATCTATAACAATAAAAAGGCAATTCTGAAGTAAGACGAGAGGGGCATTGATCTGGCTTCATGAAATATCAACTACGCATCAAGCCACACTTGGCTGAGCCGCCTAATCGAACTCAAGCACAATGTGCACGCAAGTGTGTGTGTGCATGCACAAGTACAGGTAGGCGAGCGATGAAAAGAGCTCAGACCTTGACCACTACACAAAGTATCTGGGCATCCAATAAAACTGGGATTATGGGAGTAAGATTGTTGAGTGAAATGGAGTGTGCTGCCTTTGATACGTCATTGCAGTGCGCAACTAAAACAATGTTTTTGGCAGCTTGCAAACTTTGAAAGCCCTGCCCCGAGAGGCATGCATGCCAGGTGACGTGCTCAAAAAGTAGTGCTTAATTTATTCTTTTCATACATGGTTACAGCAATGATCTTCTCTGTCCGTGTGAACATCTTTGACATGAGAGAAGAAGAAAAAATAATCAGGACCTGCGGCAGCCTGTCAAGTCATTGTTTTAATTTCTGAAGGTAATGTCACTCAGAAACAGCCGTCAAATAATCTCTGCAGACATCCAGGAGGCACAAAACCGCTGTTTTTTTTATTTCAATGAAAAGACGACTTCTGCTTTTTTCTTTTCTTTTTGATACAATGATAGATAGTGCAAAAAAAGGTTGTTTTATCAGCAGAAGTTCTCAAAAAATGGTTCAACATCATAAGGACAAAACAGAAGAGTATCATTTTACTTTTATTTTTGTATTGCACTATATTGCATGCGCAGTAATTTGGGCATGTTGCATGCAATCTACAAAGACTGACTGCACAATTGATCACAGGAGCAACAGTGGTGCAGACCTCTCTATATGTCTGAGAAGACAGCAGCCAGAAAGGAAAGTAGAAAGTCAAATTCATCCTCAATACAAAGGAACTTACTTGATGCCTGTTTGCTCAACTAATTATCAGTAATAAGAGAAAAGTGTTCTTCATTATAAATCAGTTTATCAAATCAAACAGTACATTAATGATTTATGTAGTACTAGAAGTAGGGCATCACAATGAGGTGTAGAAAATGAATAAATAAAAGTAGGCTAATAAATCAGGTAAATGCATTTTAAAACCAAAAAAAGCCAAATGGGCCCGACCTGAGTATATTTAGCTGAGAACCAAGGAGGAACATTTGTGAGCAGCACAGTGTTGCTGTGGCTGTGTCGATCATAAATGGTGTGAAACATGTAACGCTTCGACAACAAGCAAATCAAAAGAATGCAGGGAAACCCCGGAGGACGGTCTCTGTTCCGCTGGAATAACGCTGAACTTCAATCAGCTGCAGCTCAGTGAGCAACAGACATGGGCTGGCTGCTGGTTGAAACCAGGTATACCAAAGTTTTTAAAAAAAGTTAGTTTAAAAAAATTTTCCATCATGTTGTTCTTATGTTTTATGGTCCTCTAAAAGGACATGTCAGAAATAAAGTTCTGGAGTGACTGATGTTTCCTCCGGCTGTAAAGAGAACTGAGTACATCAGAGTTGCCCTTCCTCCTCCTCCTCCTCCTTCTGCTGCTGCTACACATCAGCAGAACTGTTTTTAAACTGTAGCTGTTAAGCCGTCTCCCAGCTCTTAGAATGTTATACTTGTGTTTCTTTATACAAAATAGAATAGCATAAAAACTACTACATAAAAACAACAGGGAAAATGCTAGAAATATTTTTCAAAATTGAAGAGCTTAACATATTAGGTTGGATATTAGAGACTACAAGTCAAAAAAAAATTGCAAATCTAAATAAGAACATCCAGCTCCCTTATAAAAAAACACAAATTTCCGAACAGAAATTATGAAAAATATCAGCATCCAGTTATTTTCTCCAGCCTATTGTATTTTTCAGTACTGTAAAAGGTGACTTAAAAATCTAAATGGCACAATAAATCAGTCTCTTTGCACTAGTTGTAGCTAAAACAGTTAAATTAAACATCCAGATTAATATGCTTCAGCACAACAAGCTGGCAGGCCAACATTTAAGATGGATGTTTATTTAGAAAATGAACCCAATCAACAAATATAAAAGTGAAATTAAATCAGCAACAATAAGCACTGAGATATGATTAAAGCAATAGCAGTGTTGGCTTTCAAAGCTCGCAGCACTCTTGAAGAATGATGGGCGATATAATTGTGGGTGTGTAAATGACTGATCGTCCAGCTTCGGTATATGGGGAGGAAAATCACTTGACATGGAAATAAACTGCGACAGGCCAATGATTCTACCATCTAAATGTGCGAGATTGATCTTATTTATGGTGAGAAGACATTGAAGCCTGCTGTTACTTTAACACTCTGTCATGAAAGGATAGAACCTGAGAGAGTGAATTGACAACCACCAACAATTATGTGTGCTGGCTCCTGGCCCAAAGCACTACAGAGTTAATTAGGACGTACGTAGTAGGATTTCAAACAGGAACGACCATGGAATTTTTAATCAAAACCTTTAAACTGCTTTAGACTTAGTTAATGGCCAGAGAAAGTGGTTAAAAACCATACAACTGAATATTATACAGTACATGAAAATGTGTATTGCCCTGAAGCAACATTAAGTAGAAATGTGGTCTATTTGGAGGAAAAGAATCATCTTGTGGTAAAAAGATAATCATCTTTACATTTTATAACCAAATCGACAAGGGATGGGTGCAAAAATGTTTTTACGGAGCAAATTAATGCAATAAAGATTCTCTGGAGAGAGGCCAAGATAATCCTTCAGATAAGTGTTGCAGGGTTTTTTTGTGTACAGCCACGTCTTAGCTGCCGTTAACACTTGAAAGTGTTCAGACAAGAAACCCACAGTCGGTTGCTCCAGGAGCAGAGAGAAGAGTCATCCACTCCAAACCACACTTTTCTTTATGTTTGTGTGTAACTAGCTTATTTGCGTACGCGACCAAAGAGGGATCTTGACAATTACAACGTTTGGCACTGAAAGCCTGGAGCCACTTTCCTGCTGGAACTGCAGCCCGCGTCACTCTAGTCTCTAAACAAAGACCATAAAGGACACGGCCACCCACACACTCGCACAATCACAGGAAGTCCTGCTACAATCGTATAGGACAGATGCATACTCTGCTGGCGAGAACAGAGCAAAACCTAAAAGCATCGAAGGGCACACCTAATTCCATCACTGTGCCGAGAATGATGGAGGCAGCAACGGAAGAGAAACAAAACGGACAGCTAAGGGCAAGTAAATCAAAGAGGAAAATCCACGTAAATCTCAACTGTAACCTTGAAGTTGAATCAATAAATTTCCGCAGCGAGGCCAGTCAAACCAGGAGAAATACAACACAAAATAAATATTTTAAAAAATTAAGGGGCTAAACAAGGGTGAAAGTCAGAGCGCATCTGATGCGTTAATCGCAAAGAGAACTAATTTGAAGTGATGTTTAATTAATTTTCAGTTGATTAAGAAATTAATCAGAGAAAAAGGTTGAGGGAGAGAAAATGAGAGGAGGAAATGATCTGAAATGACCTTAGTTAAGGAAGGGGTTGTGTGCTTGGTGCTGGGCGGCCAGTATCTGTGTGTATGCCATTAATCTGTCTTGACATTTTCTAGGTAGGGCAATTGCCTCAACTGGGGAAAAAAGAAACTAACCATGACATCCGATGCTTTTTATTGTGGATCTTATCAAGACAACACGGGTGGTTTTTCTTAGTTAAGTTGGAGCCATAATTTCTTGCCCAATTTAACCCCTTAAAAGTCTGGATTGGTCTTTTCTAGTTGCGGTCAGTCCTCAGTTACTTGATTACAGCACAATCAAGTAACTTTGTTACCTTCAGTTGTAAAAAGCATAACTTGAAGAAGCTCCTACTGTGACACATCTTTCCATTGTGCCATTTACATCTGTTCTTAAGAGAGTTGGCCTGAGAAGTTGTTCTTATTATGAGCTCAGTTGCTAATTGCTGCTGCCACTAGTCTGGAGGAGTTGTGAGAGGCCGTCTAACTGTCAGAAAGATTGATGTGGCTTCAGTGGGTCTAAAAGGGCTCTAGTGATCCCTCAGTAGACGTAGTTAAATGTGTGATCAGTTGTGAAAAAAACAAAAGCAGTTTAAGTGTGAACGTGACGTCTTTTCAAAGTCTGTGACTGCTGTAAACGTTGTGTATCGAGTCCCCAGTTTACACACAGTTACTTAATCAGACAAACTGCTCCTGCACCAACTGCCTTTAAATGTTAGCTAAAATGAACTCCACGTGATGAAACTGTGACTTGCAGTAATGCCAGTTTATCTTTCATATTTTGCCAGAAACTAACTTGTTGAAGAAAAAAAAAGGGGAAAATTGTACTTTAAAGTGCTGCACAGCACACTTGAGGAACCTGAAGCAAAACCTCATGTGCTTTGAGAGAGAAGGTAAAACATGGTCCGTCTTCTGACTATTCATATAACTAGCTTTACAACAGCAAATGCATACAGACTCTGGCCTTCATAGCCTTTGTGCACAAACTTTAGTCATACACTTCATCTACAGAAGTATTTGAAGACATTGATTTCTTTTTCTGCTGTGTACCATCTACTTTTTCTCAGGAATATTTTTGGTATTAACCTTTCTGTCAACATAATTTTTAGTCGCTTGTGATTTAAAGTCGAGGTAAGGAAGCCTTGGCAAGATGAAGGACAACTTTCCCTTCTGCATTCTTATCTAATCAGTCACATTCAGACAGCGAGTTCCTGAGCTCTGCATCTCAGCTGGGAGTAACTTTGCAAGAGCCAAACAGAAACTGTGGACGTCTCAGGAGTATCAAAGGTCCAGCTGGCGAAGGATTAGCTTAGAATAGGCGGCACTCCTCTTCTGGTCTGCAGTGACAAAATCATTCTATATTTTTATATATATATATATCATATATTGAGTTCAAGAATGTCTCCATCTCCATAACTGCCTCTTATGCTCCAGAAAAGCATGACCAGGTAAAATCCCAGAACGGTGTCTGCAGATCCAGAGGCATAGAGTGATCAGACGTTGCATAGGCAACTCTCTAGACTTTGTCTTCAGATTAACACAATGTGTTGAAAAGCTTTCAGAAGCCAAGTAGCTGCAACCAAATGTTATCAAATGTGACGCAAAGCATCACATGTGGGGCTGCAACACATGCCACCACTGGGATCTAGAGGCTTGGAGATCTATTCCCTGAAGTGACAAATCATACCTCTGTCTGTCAATCTGATGGGAGCATGTGGGCTTGGCAGTTGCCAGAAAACCAGCATTTTGCCTGACTGCACCATGTCAAGTGTGGTGTAAAGGAGATTATGATGCAAGCGTGGTTTTTCTAGGAGTTGGGCTTGGTCCCTTCGGTCCAGTCAAAGGAACTTTTCATGCTTCAGCATACAAAGAGAGTCTGGACAGTTTATTGCTCCCAATAGTTTTGAGAAGGCTCCTTCCTTTCTCAAAGTGGCTGTTAAGAACAGCACAAGTCCAGCAAGACATGGATGAGTTTGGGAAGGGGGTGGAGGTGACTATAGAGCTAATTAAAGTAGAAGCTGCGAGCCAGACCTGCACCATCAGTGTCTGATCCCACAAATGTGCATCTGGTAGAAGGATCAAAAAGTCCTATAACGACCTGGCTTTGTGAAAGCCTTCCAGTTGTGAACATAGCCTGAGAACTGCTGCGTTTCTGCCTCTACTCACGCAAATAAACTAGAAAGACTATTTTAAACAAGATGAAAAAAACAGAAGATGCCGTATAGATCACTAATTTCTAAATTCTCTCAGAAATTCTGAGAAAAATATAACATCAAAAGACTGATATTAAGAGGTAAGTGGGGAAAAAAACCAAACCCTAACAGATATGTTTAAATTTTCCATTGCCTTTATGTTGGCAAAAATAAGAATTGGGTAAATAATGACTTAACTGATTCATTAACCATTCCCACTGACTACATAATTCCAAAGAATACAACTAAATAGAGATGGAGTTCTAAAACGTGGAGCATTTTATATTTTCCATTGGGATTACATGGAATTTTGTCAACCTGAAAACGTCTATATTTTCTCCGCTCTTTAGTCACATAAAAAAAAACTTATTAAGGGGATAAAAGCTAAGATGGTCTTTCACGGCTAGGCTCAGATGAACTACGCAATCATAGTATCAAAATAACAATTTTGCATCAATCTACTGATCCTTCCAAATGAAAGTGTGATTTTTGGACTTAAATTTGAAGCAGTCGCAGGTCAAGGCGTCCAAGAGAAAATCTCTCTTGCCGAGTTGCACATCTGTCATGGGAAACTGATCCTAAACACCAAATCTACAACTTTCTGTCACCCACACACTTCCCTTTCCATGTGCCATGGCAAAGAGGATCAATGTGTCAACACAACAAAGCCAGGGTGGTGGCCTTCGTGCTGCATGACAAGGTGGGAAGATATTGAGTGGCTGGCCCCTGATCTCTGTGGTGAAGACAGCGCCTCGAGGGAGGGAATAGAAAACGGAAGCACAGAGACGGCGAGATAACAGAGCTAGAGCAAAGGGACGGCATAAAGTATAGAGATGAAGAGTAATGATGGGCTAAGAATGAAGCGGGGCAGATCAAGGCCTTTCGGTCACAGAAGTAAACAAGTAGGGAACTGTGAGAAAGAAAAGCGAAAAGTAAGCCAGTATATAAAAGAACGTGAAAGAAAACAGCGAATGTGTGAGAAATGGAGCATTATGTAGCAAAACGTTCGAAACAGCAAATCACAAAAATTTGCTGCCGGACTTCATAATATAAGGTCTGAAAAGATTTGCAGGACAAACAATATTTAAGTGCTGTGTCAAATTAAAAACATCGTGCTTCACTCTGGAGATGTGTTCATCCTTTTTCTCAGCAGAGACATGAAAGCTGTTTGAAATTGATGGAAAGACTGATCTGGCTGACGACAGGGCAATTTTGGAGAGAAAACCTGCTGCAAAAAAATAATAAAAATAGACACTGGGATAGAGGTTCATCTTTAGCGATTGTTCAAGAAAACTTGCCAATGTAACAATAATACAGTGAAGTTTATCGCCAAATAATCCATACAGAGCAAAGAAACTGAATACTAAGCAGTGTTTAAAGAACATAAATTTTTTTATTGTTTTGTGCTTTTCTACTACTGTTACAATGTCTACGTCTATTCCAACTGTGCCTCAGTCGTCATGCCATGAATCACTCCTGCGGCGTTACTTCTTGCTTTGCTGCACGTTGATTACTTAACAAGTGAAGCGACACTGAAAACAGTTGGCAGATGTATACTCAAAGATCATCATGCTCAAGCTGAGGCTGTAGATCTAGATCACGAGCAACTTTATGCGATTCGGTGTCCGCATGCGGCCAGTTTTTGATTAACGTGCGCTGAAAGAGCGTCTCCTGATTTGCAATGTGAAACATCGGGCACCAGAAACAGCCTGTGCATACAGCTGACATTGCTTTTTTTTATTTATTTTTATTCCCCCCCCCCCCAATAGAAGTTTGTAATCATGATTTTAGTGGATCCCGTTCCTTTGGTTTCCATCTGTGGTGCAGGAAGTGCAGTGCGGCTGCGGTAGGAATAAATAACCGTTATATTTGAATATCTATAGAAGCTTGGATCTGAGGGCTATGTGGGCTCACGCCACACAATGCTGCATTGCGGAGGATTTCCTTGGAATCCCTCAACACTGTAGGAAGCGCAGATATTAAAGATAAAAGCAATCTGTTTTAAAAGTCATACTGTCCCTTAGGTGGTTGAGTAAAGCCACATACGGTAGTTTGGAGAATGATTATGAATGCTCAAAATGAAAGAACATGATTTAGTAAGTATAGAACATATCAGAAGCATCTTCTATTAGAATAGAAAAAAAATAGTTTTGATATATCATTCTATTCTCATAAGCCTCTGTCTCTTCCTGTGGCCTCTGGGTGTGCTTTTGATGCAGCTTTGTTGTACAATTTAGTTTTGTTTACAGTATTTGCTGCATTTAGTATTCATACAGTATGCATGTTTGCTCCTCTGAGAATAAATACTTGTCTTTGTGTGTGTTGACTGAAAGCAGCTAGCTTCCAGATCTGATGACCAGGCACAGGGGGGGGAGAAAGAGGAGGAGGAAGGGGAAAAGGGTGAAGAAACTTGCTTCAAAGCTGTGAGTGAAATGAGAAGACAAAGAAATTAGCAATGAAATTATCCTGGCGACAATATCTTTTAGCGGCAGACACCAAAAATGTTTACATTTACAAACCTAAGGGGGAAGCGGAGGGGTTCTGCAGGAAGGGACAGAGGCAGAGAGAGATGAAAGCAAAACTATTTGGGTAAGGGTGAAGATGATGAGCGGCAGGATTAGGTAGAATAAAGAGCCAGAGCAGGAAAATAGGGGAAAAAACGCTCAAAGAAGAGATTAAATGAGTCAGAACAGAAAATAAGATGCTAGGAAATGTGCTGCACTGTAGCAATAGTTCAATTGAGAGTCACACTTGATAAGGATGTGAGTTAAAGAAAAAAAAGGAGAGGAAGTGTGTTCTTGTGAGATGATTCAAACAGAAAGGCATATGAAAATAACAGGGAACTGGGGGAAAAAAACGACAGCGTACAGGAAAGAAAGCATGAAATCTTCGTAAGATGAAAGTTTCTACAAAATTCATGTCGTTTGTTTTTCACATTTTGTCATCCTGCAATCAAACTTCAGTGAATTTAACTCCAACTTTTTGGGATAGGCCAAAATAAGTACATAATTATGAAGCGTAGGGAAACGGAGACATGGTTTTCTTTTGTCTTTTATTTGTTTACAAAAAGACAAGAATAACATTGGCTGTATTTCACAAATTAGAACCATGTTTCTCTCCAATTACGCTGACATTCCTTTGTGGTACGTCTCCAACAGCTCTGAGCATCCAGAGACTGAAATGTTTGGCTATTCTTTCGTGCAAAGTACCTTGACAATCAGATTTGATTGAGTGTGACTGAGAATCTCAGCTTAAGTTTGGCAAAGGTTCTCAATATGGTTCAAGTCTGAACTTTGACAAGGCCAATGCAACACATAAACATGTGGAGAAATGAACTACGACCCTCCTAACGAGCAAAAAGCCGACAATGGTCACTGAAATAAATTGAAGCAGTTGAATAAAAATGTACTAAAACTTAAAGGCATGTCTGATTTTCACTGCTTAATTTTTGGTCAATTTAAAGTTGTTTGTCAGTTTCAAGTTTTCAGAGACAATTGTTGGCTTTTTGAGGATCTTCTCCCACATTCACTTCCTACATAGTCTGAGAATGTTTTCGACTTTCCACTACAGCATGGCACATTTCACTGTTTCTCCAATTAATGCTCTCCTTGAACAACCTCTTACTTTTATCTGGTTAGCTGTGTCTTGGTAGGTTTGCCATTGTGACATTATTTTTCTTTTCGTATAATGAGCTAAGCAGTGCTACTTTCTTAGCAACATGTTACTTTATGTTGGTCTATCACATAAAAAAGCTAGATATACTGAAACTTGTATTTATAAAAATGGTCGAAAAGAGAAAGAAGTCTAGTAAAAGGCACTGAGACTTCACAAGAAGTTCATCATTTGAACAGCATGTCTGCCTCATGAGCTGCTGCACCACCAGCTACACAAGAACTGATAGAGAAATAGTCAAAGAAATAACAATGTTGGACAAAGGAGTGGTTCAAAAAAAAAAACGAATTGCAGGGAGTTGGCATTTGCAAATTGCTTCCACAGGGTGAAATGAGAAGCTCTGTGTTGCCATGGTAATGGGTACACAAGTACAGATGTGTGTATGCTAATCCCAAGAAGGAAAATTCTCTCAATCTATTATAAATAAACAGCTCAATGGAATTTTATCATTTATTGCCCCCGAGCTTTTAAAGTCGGGCTCTGCCAACCTAATCCACCTCACAGCCACATTTATGAAGCTTTATCATGTTTGCACGCATCTCAGTCGGCATCAAGGCAATCTGTGCACTAAATGGAAAATATGCTTTCACAGAAAATGAATCTAGTGAAAGTTTGTGTGGAGATTCATAAAGCTTAGCAGAATATTTGGGTGGGATTTATTAGTATGAGACGGAGAGCCACTCTGCAGATACCGCTTTCAACAAGCGGAATCGCCACATCCGACTGTTTTCAAATAATCAAAGATTGCAAAACATTATTCATTAAAGGATCCGACTCGATGCAAATCCATAAGGGATTTATGGAACCCTTATTAAATCATGCAATAAAGCTTCAAATCAACCACTTAGCCTCTTTGTGTTGACTATTAAACACATCAAAAGACAATCGTTCAAGTAATTGTTCACTGTAAACTGACCAGTATCTTAATCCCTGTTTGTACTCGTATTATCTGCAAATGCTAATGCAGGTTTACTTCAAACAAAAGACTGTGCAGAAAAAGAAAGGCAGCAAATAGCCACACAATCCCACATTAAGTATGACTTTTGCAGATCAAATCAGTAACATTTACCTTAGGTTGTGTTTAAAGCAGATAAGGTGAAGCAGAAAAATAAACAATTCCACCATGTAATCTGATGCCGAGATGATAAAAAACAAATCCCTCACAGGCTAAGAGGTGCAATTTATCTTTTCTTTTACTCCTAATTTTGCAATTAAGCTGCATATTAAGAGGGCAAAAAAAACCCATCTTTCACCATTTCTAAATAAAAATGCATGAATAAACAAATTACAATAGATAAACAACTAAGGGGGACAAATTTCCACATATGAGAAGATTTTTTTTTGTCAGGTTAAAATCGTAATGCACTCTGGAACAGATGGAATGAATTGCAGTTTAAATTTAAACTTTGCTGCGTTTGTTTGCCCTCTGCTCATTATGATAATTGGCCACCATTTTATGAGGCTGGGCTTGTAGTGGCTTTCTCCCTTTCTTGCTGCAGTGATTGCAGCATTGCTTTGCTGCCGGGAAGAGGAAAGGATGTTTCTGGGTCACCAGCTGCCTCCACTTTCTGCTAGCACTGCAAGACCTCACCAGCTGTTTTCTCCCACCATCTCCCACCCTGTCGAACTTCCTTTTTCTTTGTGATTTTTCTGAGTCCCCCTCCCCCTTTTTCTGTGTTTTTTTTTTTCCCCATGCCTTTAACAGATGCTGGCCTCTGGCTAGAGGAAAATTAGCTGTCTCCTCTTTCACTACAGCCCTACTGCAGCGTTTAATTTTGTTTGCATATTAATAAAAGATATCCAACGGAGTTGTGCAAGCGTGAAATGTCAGAGAAGAGCGGCGGGGGTCAAAAATTAAACAAAAATGATTCCTTTAATTTGACTTTGGTGACATTAGATGTTTGTTTATACAGATAAAGCGCCTTCTGTCCTCTGCTTCATTTAATTACCACTATTACCCATAAAATGATTCATAGATGAAAAGATTGAGCGAAAAGGAAACAAATAATTACGTGCAAAAGGCACAAAAAGAGCCCAGAGTGAGAAGAAGAGCAAGAATGCAAATGAAACTGGGGAAGAATAATTGGACAAGGGTGATAATTTTAATCCTACAATAGTTAAATATGCATAAATGGGATTTAATCCACAAGGCAGCAAACGCATGGCCCTTCTGCAGTAATAACTTTAAGTGTTTTAATGCATGTCCCATATTATCGTTAAGCCATTTACGCTGCATGCTGGAGTTTGAAATTGTATTACACACGGTTTATTTTAATGAGCTCATGTGTTTGCAAGTGGGCCATGCGATTCAGTTTTTGTACTTTTGTTCAATATTCATGGAGAAAAATTGTGGAAAACGCATTGCCAGACCTGGACTCTAAGATATTATTTAAGTTTCAAGTTAGATGGGGATTTGCTGTTTCAATCAACAAACGTCAACAAAACTGGTGACAACGTAAAAACCCTTAAATACAATTTTACAATTTTTGATTATTCACAGTTAAAACCTTGCCGTCCAATTTGGACATTTTATCTCGAGTTACTTTGTCGATTTAGCAATAACCTCATTGCCTCCAACCTTAAATCAATAGGAAATGTACAGGCTATCCTTAAAATCTGTGTAGATGCAAGAAAACAAAGCAATTTAAAAACAAAAAAAAAAAAAAAACTTTCACAATCATTATCAAATCTTCAGACAGATTTATGCTTATTGGTTGCTACAAGAAGTGTACAGAGTTCAAATAAATCTCAACAAGCCTCAATATTGACACGACAATCAGGAATTTTACGGACGTGTGCAAATTTCTGACGGAAACCACACATAATCACAAACGAGATTAAGTATTATTAACATAGATAAATAATCAGTTTTGTAATGTACACACATGCAAAGAAGATGTGGCAACACTTAAAGGCGACTGGGGGACAATTTGAATTTAAAAATAAGCAATCACTCACGTCAGGCAAAAATTATCATTTCACTCACATGCTCTAAGCTGTGGCGGGTGGAAAATGTTAAACACCCCGACAGCAGCCAATATGCCCTTGAACACAATTCACACTGTGCCACAGTTCAGTAAATCTTCTCAGAATAGCAACAGCAGCACCACTATACCATCGTATGCCTCAGTTCTCCTCTCTGAATAGATGTCTTATCAGACTTGGAGTTTTTACTCAAACTTTCAGCTGAGCTAGCGAGGGTTTTACGTTCATGCATTATTTAGAGTTTATCTTGCCAGCAGCCAAATCTTGATCAAAGATGGCATTATTTAAATGTTGCATTGTTAAACATATTTACTGTCATACGGGCTTTTGAGCCAGTTATATTTACAATTAATTGCTTTCTGAATACTGTCTGTTTTATTTGCCCGGTTTTAGGACTGGCAATAAGGTTCCAGTCCTTCTAACTGGCAAACACAAGAGGAACAATTACATTTTAAGCAGGTTTCTGTTCAGAAATGGACTTGATATGAAGTGGCTACATTCATTTTGAAAGGAAAAAAAAAACATTCAAGAGTACAATAAAATCTCTAATTTTCTTATGATTTTGCAGTAAGCCAAAAGGAGCAATCAACACACATTTTAAGAGATGACCTCTCACACTGATCCAGTGTCTACCCCAGAGATCTTAGCGAATCCTTAAGATTGCAGTTGATCTGAATAGTAAAAAGGCTTTAGTATTGCTGTTAGCATAATAAAGGTTCAGGCAAACACAAAACTTTTAAAACATTCACACTATAAGAGTCTTTCTGCTGCTCTCCTAGTAGGAAAAAAAGACCTACAGTATAGGAAGATTACCCTTTTCAAGGAAGAAATGAAGTGTTCTTCCTCCTCAGTATAACTGTCTGTGTACCAGAGTGACTAGTAAGCACATGTTAACAAAAATATTTAAAAAAAATTCCTTGCCTTTTATAGGAGTGCAGAGAACTACATATGCCCATAAAAATAAGTTTCATCAACTTAAAGGCATCTATTCCATAGCAAGCAAAAAAAAAAGCTGTAAGATCAGTCAGCATAAGTCTGGATGAATCCTAAACTTCTACATTGACATGAGGTGGTCTGTGCAATTTATTCTGCACTTCTAACACCTCAGGATCTGTAACCACATAAAAAATTCTGCACTTTTGTTCCACTTCAAAGGCAAAATACCTCAAAGTTTTTGCAAGAAAAAAAGCAAACTTTCTAGCTCACAAAAGCTGGCACAATTTTGTAGACGACTTATCAACTTGACACTGACAAAGAATGTAGGAAAAGAAAGCAATGTACCACCATTTATCAAGCCGAGTAGATAACTTGAGCAAAATAATTCATCAGTTCATCTAATCCAAGTTCAAAGTCGTGAACAGTCTACACTTGGAAGCAGAAAATGGTCAAAAGATCCAAAACAGGAGCAGTAATCTGTATTAATTCATATCATGTCATTGTTAATCTTATGATGTGAATAAGGAGAAGGTCCAATAGTTCCCTTATGTTACAGAAGGGGAAAATTAATAAAGTTTACATTAACACTTTGTCCTTGAGGGTTTAAGGTAAAGAAGGTCTTACTATTCGATACAGAAAAAATGAGGCTTCTTTTCTACAAAGAATGACCTTTATTACTGTTTCCTAGAGAAATAGCAATCATGAAACTCTTTCAAGAAACCATCTGTCATCCAAGATAAGCAACAAAGTAGCAAAAAGCTAGCAAATCTATAGCAAAAAAAATAAAAAATACAACTGTAAGGGAATGAAGACAAACAAAACATAAGACTACAACAGAACACTAAAAATACCACAATTGAAAATGATGAACAGGTAAGAAGGAGATTGGAATTAGAGAAAGAATGATGGTGAAAAATCAAAAACCCCAAAGCTCCATCAGCATGACACCCACATAGCCACTAGTTTATTTTACAGCTTAATCAAAGTCTACTCTGGGTGATTATGTGGCTCTTTTTTCCATGGAAGTGCCACAATTTAAGAAAAAAAGAAAGCTAATACCGCAGCAGTCGAAGAATCCTTTCTAATTTATTCTCACCAGTCCTGATCTGCCAACCAAAGCTATTACAAAAGAGTCTGGATGATGTGCTGTCAGAAGGCAGCGAAAAAGATGTAATTCGAAGCAATAGGCCTGTAATAAGTACTGTTCAAGGACTAAGTAACTTTTTCCTTATCTTCCCATTTGGCCCCTAATGCCTCTTTTGCAGCGTGTAAAATGCTTATCATAACTGCTAAACTAAGCATTTGAGATGTTGAGCTGAGGCAATATATACGTCATCTCATCAGCATACAGGAAGATTAACTCCACTTGTGTACAAAATCATCTTTTCTAAAAGGACCCACTTCCTCAAACAGTTGGGAATGAAACATCCTCATACATCAGCAGTGCAGTATTAGCACACAACTACTTAAACACTAAAACTTCCTAGAAGATACAGTCTCCTCCACTTCTCGATATAAAAAAAATTATTAGGATGAGGAAAAATAAGGGGAAAAAAGTCAAAAGGGGTGCAAACCCAAAGACCACTTGTTTCTGTTTATGGTGCCTTATTGTAGTAAAAGTGGCATTTTGTTGAGATGTGCACTTTCCAAAAGTCCTGTGGGGGTACAAGGGGCATGCCCAGCCATGACAACCTTTTCTATGCCGTCACACTCTATCCTGACACTAAGTGCAGCAGACAGAGCAGGCCACGCGGCTAAACACATTACACTCCTCCCCATCTAATGCTCAGCCAATAAAGCGTTCTTTTTATCATACCTGACGTACACCGAATGTTTGCAGATCAGAGATGAAACATTTACATGTACACGCATGCATCGGGAGCTGAGATGGACTGCAATACTGTGGACTCTAATGCCCTCTGGAAGACCAACCAAGAAATTTGAGCCTAATTGGCTGCATAAAGGCAACAAGCTGTGCCATCACAAGCCCTGCCAAACTCTGTGTGTTTTTTGCAAGTGAACCAAAACTGCCAAGCTTTTAGACTTCCACATGTATTGACGCTCAGGACTGTGTATGAACATATACGAAGTGAAGCAATTGGACAAAACAGAAGGTTCACCAAAGTGATTGAGTGAGACAATTGTATGTTTTGAACTCTGACACCGTGTTTATAGAATCATCCTTGGTGAATTTTGCAGGGTCTGAAAGGCTAAAAGGCGTTTTCACTTTCAATAACTCAGAGAAGGTTTCAGACCCGACGGAAGAGAATATTGCTTGAATCAGAGCATTGACAGAAAACACAATCAGTCGGCTATCCTGGGGAGACAGAGGAGGAAAAAGGGGTGCAGGCTGATTTTTTCCAATCTGACAAAACCCATAAAGGTAAAATGTCAGCACAACTGGAGGAGCAGGTGGACCAAAAAAAGGTGAAAAACAAACAGGAGCGACATCCAACTAAAAATCTCATTTCTAATAAGTGAAGGTTAACATTTTCAACGTTTCCAACTGCAAATATTCTGGTGGGTAAAGTCGATCCAACTCAACACTGGGAGAGAACGTCACACCGATCTAGCGAAGCAACAAAACCCACATCATCATACGGCTTTACGTGCTTTTTGTGTCGACAGGACAAATCTTTACACATCACGTAATGGCATATTAATGTGCTTCTATTGTTCCTCATAGCTGGTCACACAGGATCACGTCTGACGTATTCATACCTCCTTTGAGATTGCTACCAAGGCAATCTTTAATGTCTCAATATTGTTCCAGGAAAGATTAAACTGATAAGACATGAAATGATTAAATGCATGCATGGGTTTTATACACAAACTGTCTATGCTCAGTAGTGGCTGATGGAGAAGATTCAGGCTGGCTAATGAAAGATGCTATCAAATTCAGTGGTCTGTACTGGTGCGTCTCAAAACGTGTTGGTTAAGTTATTGGTTGTACAGCAGAAAGTTAACAATCTAATTGTCACTCATTTCAGAAAGTTTATCTCATAAATTGATTACACGGCATAGAATATCACAAGTCTTTATTACAATTTTATATTTACACCCAATAAACATTTGATCTTAATATTGCAGACAACACCCAAATAGACTTTTTCACACATCAGCCAGAAGAAATGTTTAATTAGTTCTCAATAATATAAAAGAAAGGCAGAAATGCCTTTTTTGGATGAAAAATATGTCTAAATATGAAGCATCAAGATGTTTTGTATTAGCACACAATATGAGGACAATGTTTGAAAGTCTAACCATTAATGTCAAAGTAGATTTGCATGTCTGCTGCTTGAGCGGTATTTATATGCTTTACTGAGCTGGAACATGCGATGGAGATATAAGGCGACGTGTCCATTTTGACGTGAAGGAGCGAGGAAGGTTCATCCATCACGTCAAAAATTAACAGAAGCAACAGGACTGGCTCTGGAGCCAGATGGATGAGCTGGTCTACGCTGTCAACAAGAGCTTTTATTATCAGCTGAAGAGAAATAAAACCCAGCTCACTGGAAGACGGATAATGTGAAGGTGATTTGATCGCAGTGTGATTGGACACGTTTACAGTGCAGTGAAGAAACTCATCCGGTCACGGGTGCAGATACGCACTGGAGTCACTTCTTGTAAAACTGTTTATTGCCATCCTTCAAGAGTAAAAATAAAACATTTGAAAAGGCAGAAAAGTTAGAAAAAAGGAGCAAAAGGATGTTTAAAAGTGAACCAGATTTATCTGTGCAGCTCAGTGACTCTGCACTAACGCAGGTGAAAATGACTAGTGTGTTTCTGATTCATAGCTCACAGAAAATAAGACTTCCCAGAAAAACTGTAAGAAATCAGCAAGAAAAAGAACCCAACCTTCAAGGTTTTGCATTGCTCAAGGACATTGCTGGGCTATTAGCATCATCTCAAATGTAACAAGTAGTTTGATGCTTCAACAAGCACAATCAACTAAAAAGTGTTAACGTTGCTGACAGAAAATGTCCAATCTCACCTTCTTCCTCTTTTTCTGTACCTTATAAAGTACACTAAAAATGTGCATGTGTGGGTAAGAAGGGGCATACACACACCCACCCACACACAGGGAAAGATTGGTCTAATGCTCCCGAGACATAGAGTGCCCTTTCTCTCTCACTCTTATTTAATCCTGGCAATTAGTAAGAAATAATTAATGATAAAACTGAAAAAGTTTAGGGCAGAGAGCCTTGAAGATAGAGTTCTGCACCGTAAGCATCCAATCCCCTTCTCAAGGTCCTTAAGGTCCATTGCTCCGACTCTGATCTGCTCACACAAACTAGGAGATTTGAGCAAAAGGCTGTCCAGTCTACTTTTCTCTTAATTTTATATTATCTATGCAACTTGTATAGCGTTTCTCCAATTGCCTAAGCTGCATGCAATTACCTAGTTCTTACCCTCGCCTCGTAAGATCAGACTTGCAGCATCAAATATAAAATTCAGAACCAACGATCAAAAAGCTGCCAGACGCAAACATATTATGCAAATGTAGCACATTAAACTTTTACTCCAGCACGTTTGTGTAAGAAGTACACATCTAAAACTCATCGTCATGCCACATCAATATGGCACCAATCCATTTAACTAGGTTCCAAAATTTCCACTGTCTATCAAAGACTAAAAATATACAGAGTAGGAAAATGAGCACAGACTCTACAAAATGAAAAAAAAAGTCTGCAACTAAATCATCTGCAGATTAAGAAATGCGAGTGCCACCAAAGTGAAAAAGTTAAACTGCTGAAGTATTTCAAGTGTTATGAAACATGTCTACTGCAGCCACCAGATAAGACTTTGATTTCCTTCCTGTAAAATTTATAATGGTCATTAACAAGCTGGTATAAACATGGAGCTGGCCGATGCGTTACTGTGAATGTGCGTAGAGCAACTGAACCCAGACAATGCAGTGCAGCAGTGGTGCAGGAACAGAGGTTATGACCTTGTGAAGACGCTTTGGGGCTACGAGCGAGCATAATGAGGATCTGCATTTAAGCTCCAGAGGAAATGCAATCTCATTCGAGGTTAAGGATGACATAATGAACCTTGTACAGACGTTGTAAAAGTGCATGTAAAGACTTGAGCTCCCCCAAAGATTAATATTCACCCATCTTTCAGAATAAATCGGCAGCTATTTTTATTTTATATGTATGAATGTCAGGCTGCAGTGTCTTAGACAAACAGCTGAGGAAAAGTGATTCGGAAGCCAGAGCGGGATTGAAAATATATATAAATTACATTCCTGAGCACTTCTGCCCCCTGGTGGGTGTTCAGAAAAGCTCGATGCTGTACTGTGCAAAGAAGACATCAGCAGAGGTACAGTAGAAGAGGGGCGGCTATGAGACAGTTGAGGGGTTTCTGCTTATTGCACCACCTCAGCCTCCTGAAGGGTTGCTTTGATCTTTGCATATATTTAAATTCCAAAGAGGCAATAATACCAAAGGGTGCGAACGCTCGTTCATTCATAAACGCAATAACTGGGATTCGAGCTTGAATTACAGAGGGACTAGACATCATTTCATAATACTTTTGAGCAAATTGTGCTTCATTTACACACAATTTGATATCAGATTGTTAAAAGCTGCCTCCATAGGAAAAGTTTTGCATGCTACCATCAGTTAAAATGTAATTCAGATGTAAACTGGGGACACACAGGTCCTGTAAGTAGGTTATGAAGGACACTGCTTGCCTAATCTTTTTGAAATCAATTGAGAGGCACCAAAATTGGGCTGAAGAAGACTGGTGATAGCAAATTGGAGATAAGAGGCGATCATCATACCATTAAAAATGCTTGAAAATAATTTACAGAGTTAGATAAGACTGATCATCTCTGTAGTTTATAATTTTAGCCAGCAGATGGCATCAGCTGTTAGTGCAGCACATTGTAGTGGAAGCAAAGCTACTCGCCGTTTGTTGCTCTTCGGATCACTGGCTGCGGTGAGGCAACCACAAGGAAACGTTTTCTCCGTCTTTCCAGACACATTAGGTTTCAGCTCCAGGACTTTCACCAATATTAGATTCTTTCAGTTCCTGTCTTTAGTTTTCTCACCACCTTTAAGCCTCTCAAATATGTAGCCAAGATAAACCTTAACATAATCAATCCAGTACAGTAACTTGTGTAAAAGGCAAAGGGGGGGGAGGGCTGATTTCTAATAAGCCAGAGGCATATAATGTGCAAGGAACCATAAGATGTCAGAAGAGGAGTAGTGAGCTTAGATATTTATTAAGAGCTTTTGTGGAAGGAAACTGCACTTTGTCTTGTTTCTTGAAGATGTTTCATCTGTTCTCCAAAGGGCTTAATCAGCGCTCTCTGATGAAAGGTGAGACCTCTTCAAGAAACAAATCCAACTGCCTGTTTCTTAAGCTCTTGAGATGACTGAGAAGCTGCATCAGCACTTTAATATTTACTGAACCAATAGGAGGAGGTTGGAAGAAACTGTAATAGATTAAGTGTTTTCACAATTGATATAAACATATCCGTTTCAAGTGGTAGGTTTATCGCAACTTACAAAACGTCCTTACATCATCTTCACATCCGTTAGGCCAAAAATAGACTTTATATGGCTAATATTCAACTTTATATGAAGATTTCTAAACAGGTGAAGAAAATAGACTGTCCCATGAAACACTGTTCCATTTTATTTTAACTCACATTTTGTAAACTCAATTACACTCTATCCCCACTACAAAAAAGATTGGCAGCATCATACTGTAGTATGCTCAGTATCATAAGAGATGGGAAATTTGGTCATAATTTGTAGGGAAATTGATAGAACTAAGTTGAAATCCTAGAAGAAAATATGTAAGGCTGAAAGCGGTTCCACATACAGCCAAGGGTAAAATAAAGTGGAGTATAGTAAATTATATTTTCATTAGCACAGCCTAGCCAAAGGACAGGCCCACATACAATAAAAAAAGACAGTAAGATTTTAAATGTAATGTTCACAGGGACCGTCTCTTCAATCTGCCCAAGTTCCAGCACGTTTGAAAAGACGATCCAAACATTTTCTGTCTTTAAAGCTATTGGATTCACTCCCCTGCAATTACAGTTGCAGCAGTAATTGCAGAAATGTTTGTTCAGCATTAAAGACTACATAAAAAGTTAGTCTTTTATGCTTGCTTTATAATAGTCTTTAACTTCAGATTTCAAGAGTTTAGCTTTTTTTTTTAAATAATAAATTATAAAGGCTGGAGGACTAGAGTTACAATGAACTGTGCCTTCTCCTAAACAGTGGTTTATTTTTGACACAGAATCCAAGATTGTATCCTCCCACTTAAAAAAATGAACTTTGCAAAGTAAGTATTCTGAATACAGAGTGTTAGAATGACTCCAATTTCAGATGTATTGCACAATGGTTAAACTCCCTTGGAGACATGTGATGCTAGTCAGCTTCACATTGCAAATGAGCATAGAGTAGTAAAGGGATTTTTCTGTATTTAGCCCGTTTTGAAACACTGCAGTCATAAAAAGCAATGGTTGTTCACAAACATACATTTAACACTCTTGTTTGAGCAAGTAGCAGCATCAATAAAATAAACATTGAGATTGAAAGGTTTGTTTTGTTCCTTAAGTGCCTTGTGGAGCTAATTAGCATCATACCTAAATTCACACTCATAGGTTGATATTCAGATTAATCTAATTTAAGTCATGACAAAAGAAATGTCATGCAAAAAAGGTATAAATAAGACATTAAGGGATTCAAAATTCAATGTATAAAAGTGATGCAATGGGTAGCTAAAGAAATTATATAAAACACACAATGAATTGCACTGGAACATTCATTTCTCAAAAATTGTGACAGCCAAAACTGGTAAATAGCAACAACAAAATCTAGCTTCCAATCTCATCAGCCACACAGTGAAATAAACACAAAGGGATATTGCAATTGTTCCTGTGGGTGGTATGCAGATGGAGAAAACCAATTATCAATTCCTCTCAAAATCTGAATCACAAATCAAATTTGACAAATATTGCATGACTAAAAACATGGGGAAAATAACCAAATAGTCTTTAGGTTTACAAAAAAATAACTACAAGGAAGATTTAAAAGTCTAAAGGGAAAAGCTTTCAAAAGCAGCAAAGCTAGACTCAAGTGTTTAAATGTTAATTTATGTACTGGAAGGAGCTCTAATCTGCAGGACTGCATATTGCTTTACAAGTCCACAAGTTCTCAATGTGAGTCAATGTCATTTTAGCTATAAAAAAAAACAAATGTCAACCCCCTAAAATCCGCTTGAAAAATACAGAAACACAACATGGACTTTCCTCCATGATAGAAAAAGTGTACAACTTGTAAAATGAGAAAGTCTAGCCAGGGGAGGAACGTACGACACACATTCACAGAGCAAGGACGACTAAATATTCAGAAACACTCAAATGGCTATTGTACATGTAGACACACGCCTTCATACCTGAAACATCTTGGACCTGGATAGCGTAAACCCTTTTTTTTCTGCACGAGTCCAGGACTTCCACTTGTTTGCCATAAAAAGTTGAAGCATCACCTAAACAAATACAAGAGAACATAACTTCAGAACTTTTTTCCTCGCTACTAACATCAAAATAGTGCTGTCTAAAACGACAAAAAGCTTTAAAATAACACACACACAAACACACACATATATATATAATATATATATATATATATATATATATATATATATATATATATATTTTTTTTTTTTTTTTTTTTTTTTTTTTTTTTTTCCCAGCATTTGATACCCATTTCAAGCAAGTTAAAAACAGCGTCTGACCAGCGACAGTTCGGATGACACCGGCTGTTACCGAGTCTCAATGCATTGCATCAACTTACAGTCAACTTGTGGTGAAATAAAGTGGTCCAACATATAGAAAAATCTGACGTAGAAAATACGAACAAAATCCAACTGTGTCTTGACTACGGCCGTCTTTCACACAGGTGGGCAGCAGTTTCTCATTAGTAAAGTTGCTTAATTAGACGCCCACCTGTCGTAGTCGCGAGCGCCCTTACGTAAGATTAATGAGGAAGGGTGGGGGGAACATAAATAAAAGTAACTTTTCAAAAATCACTTTTATTTGTTAAAACACCGAGGAAAAATCACTTCGAAATCATTTTTGCAGTGACACCATGTTGATATTTTTCCGTCAGGCATTCAATGTGAACCCTGGTAGCGTCAGCAGGCGTGTCCCTACAGCTACGTCTCACGAGACCAGGAAGTCTACGCAGCCGACCACGACGTGCGTCCGTCATTCGGCGTTGGTGGCGCCAGGAGAAAAGGGGCGGGGGGGAAGATTTCACTTGATCCCAAACATCAGAGTGGATAAATGAAGCTGAGGGGATTAAACCAGGCCGTCTACTCAAAGGTGGCTTGACTGTCCGGGTATGTGAATGGATTAAGAGGAGGACTACATGAATGAAAGAACAATGAATGAATTCAACAGAATAAATATAGTGTGGAGACTTTCTAAATCTCTAAATCTTCATATGAACAATAAAAGAATACATTTCTTATAACATAAGGTATTTTTCTTTTATAAATATCTTATATTTATAAAGGTGTTTATAAACATAAATATCTTTATAAGTATAAATATATTTATTTATTTTTCCTCTGGGAATTTTTTTAACTATAAAAAATTATTAAAAAAAAAATACACCATAAAATATGTTTTATCTGTTTTGTGCAAATAAACACAAAACAGATAAAAAATATGAAATGACTTCAACAAACCAAAGTTACCATAATTATTTTAACAAGCTAAGCATTTCAACAGCTTGTGGCAGAAAGCTGCATAGCAGTGTTTCTGTGCAGCTTTGGATGTTGTGCATCATATTATTTGTTTATAGTGCGATTAATCTTGCATGTCAAGAGGCGCTATATTTCTTGAGACATTAAATGAAATAACCAAACTTTCTTACACTTTATTACACTTTACTTTTAAATTTCAGGGAAGCAGATATTAAATTACATTTCATCATAATTGACAGAAATAAAGGCTTTCAAACACCCAGTCATTAATTATTTCACTTAGTCAACTTCCTGTTCCTAAAATAAATTGGCTTTTCAGTAGTATTGTAATTTATTGAAATGGTCTGTAGTCTATATCCTAGCATAGTACACATTGTAAATGTTTGCATTGCCCATTGACATTATTTTAGCTTCATCCCATGTATTTGATTCTCAAATGTAATATACGTACCTCATGTAAATACTTCTACTGCTTTGGTAAAACCCAACTACATGTTTGCTATTTATTCAGGCATTTGTAGAATGTTTAATTCCTTAATATTTTTTGGTATCAAGGTATCCACAACTCAATTTTCTTTTTTTTTTATTTGTTTCATTTTTTTTTAACAAGAAATTAAAATGCACCAACAAAGGTAAGGAATTTAAGTGTATCAACAAAGAATATTCTTCACATATGTTATTGTAAAAAAACAACAAAAAACATAAAGATCAACAAGATTTCTAAGCGACATGATCAGACAAAATATAATAAAATGTGTAATGCTATTCTTCAGTAAGAATATAAAACTACTTCCGGTATCATAATAGCTCATAGTTTAAAAGAATAAAGTCCAACAACAAAGTTTTTGGTTACACAGATGTGCAAAAAATTCAGACATTCAGACAAATAAGAAACAACACAACAAAAAGTAGGCATTGCAATCTATCTTGGAATGTTGTAAAATAATATAAGGATGCAAGTGGGAAGGCGCAAAAATTGTATCAGCTTGTTTCAAAAATCCCCAAGACAAGGGGGATTTTTGTATTGGTTGCACTTGTAGTCGTTGCACTTGAAAGGTGCAACGACTCTTTCAAGAGACCAAAATGGTTGAGAAAATAGATATGACTTAAAAAAAAAAGGTATGCAGGTGTCTTGTGCTACTCCACACTTAGAGATATTACAACCATAGTCTTGAACAATCCCTCTTTTGTGTGAAGGATAGTGATAGGTATTTTTACTTGAACCTACATAAAAAGACCACAGACAACGTATATGAATTTTATAGACAAAGCTTTTGCAAAAGGAGAACTTTCCATCAACAACCTCATCAGCCGTTCACAGAAAGTTCTGATCTCCTTCCACGCGAGCCCCTGTTTTATTGTCCAGCAGAACAACCAAAAGGGGCAGTCAGGAAGAACAACAAAGGTCGTAAAACTTCTAACCTAAACAAACCAGCAACTCAGTTCCAGGTGTGATATCTGATCTACGGTCTGAGCCCAGTTCAGCTCTAGGTCAAACTAACACAAGAAGAATTTAAGATCTGGGAAACACAGAGTTAACTGTCTCACATGAAGATAAACAGACAGTCGTAACCTCCAGGTCAGTTTATACACACATAAGGAAGAGAACACTTTAGACTAAAAGTCACAATAATACTGATTAACATTAGACTGAATATGTACTAAAGTAATAACAAAATGATAATACCAAAAAATATCTAACAGATAGGTTTTTAGTCTACACCACAAATGAATGGATTTGTCCACATGGCGTAAATATGGTTTGTTATTCCCTGAACACACCATCCTATCAGTGGTGGCAGCATCACGTAGTAGCACTGCTTTCTTCAGCACAGTCAAGCAAGCTGGTGAGAGCTTAGAGATGTATGGGTAGACAAATTGGGTTCACTACAGAGACAGTGAAGTTGTGCTGAAGAAACCGCTCAGCCTAAAAGCAAACCTCTGTATTTACGGGACTCACCGTGTTTCGCCCCTCACCATTGGTCCTGATGCCTGGATCATCAAAGAATTAGATACTAGATAAAGGTGACTGAAATTAGCTTCCTTTGTGAGGAAGAGTTCATCTCAGATTGTGTTGGAGTGGAGCCGTGGCATCTGTCTCAGAAAAGTCTCAGAACTTGCTGAAAGGACTATATGTGTACCTTTTGTGGAAGTTTAACTGGAAAAAGGGATACCTAGGTTAAAATCTTCATCTGTTGGGAGGCAGCAGCACAGAGCCAGGGACTTAAAAAGGCTAAACAACCTGGTAAAGAAAGCTGGTTCTGTTCTGGGGACTATATGTGGAACCTCTGGAGATTGTGGTCCAGTGAAGGATTCTTCATAAATTGAACGTCAACCCTGCATTTCTTTCTGAGACTGCTTTAAAACAAAAGTGTGTTCAGTCACAGGCATCTTCAGACTTTCTATAATACAGACTGATGAAATAAAACACAGGATCATTTTAAAGAAAACCTATCATAGGCTCCAAAATACTGATAATGAGGATTTACCTTCCAGTAGGACAGCAACCATAAAAACAACGCAAGCCTTAAAACATATTTCTTTAAGTTTTTAAGTTTGAATTTGGGCAATGCATGGAAGAATGGACGCAGTTCCCCGACAGTCTTCACAATGTATTCATCCGAATGTTATCACAATTATGGATTTGTGTTCAAACCTGATGTTTGTGCAATTTACTCAGCTCTCCCAAACGAATGAATAACAGAACAAATGACATTATTATTTAATAAAACAACCTAAAACTGTATTTGGGATAAATTACTTGATGCAGTTTGTAAAACTTGAACCGTTTTTGAACATCTAATGGTGATTCTAAACTACCAAAACTGGATAAGTATGTCTTTGTTTAAGAATAGAAAAACTACTGAGGGGAAACGAGCGAGTAAGGACCCAGTAAATGTGCGTGTGTGTTTCCCGCGGGGATGAGAGGGTCAGATTAAAGATTGATAGAAATAAATAGTCGCCAAATCCAGCCCTCATCTACCCCCTTGCCCCAAACCTCCTTACCCCAGCCTGGGGTTTGAATTAATGTGTTTCTATTTTTGGCTCTCCCGTGTTTCCAGGGGAAACCTAATGACGCAATGACGTCAATGCAGGTCACCAGCAAGAAGCAGACTGGAGGAATTGAGTGGCTTCCATTAGAGGTTTTGCAGCATTTTCCAGAGACGGGGGAGAAGCGGGACCATATAAACAGATTAGGACTGGAGAAACGCGCAGATGAAGAAAAGTGAAGAAATACGGAGCGAAATGAACGGGAGCCGATGCAACTGACGTCTGGGAAGAGAAATGATTGAGGGCGGGTGAGAGGGTGGAGGTGGAGGGGTGGCGGCGGTGGTGCTGAGGGGACCCTACTGCTGCATATCAATGGGTGCCGTCCAAATTCCCAGGGATTATTGGAGGGAAAAATGGGGGGTAGTGGGGGGAACGATGCACGCTGCCTCGCATCGGTGACGACTGGGTGAGTCTATTCTTTTATTATTATTATTATTATTATTATTATTATTATTATGACATGATTTGCTTGTCGCTGAAGTGAGTAAAAACAACAAGCCGCCGTTCTGCTTTCCGTTCTCATGAACAGTTCACCGTATACCATTGAGTTTTAACGTTAGAGCATGAGTGGCCACCAGAGACATGTGTTGATGTGAAGAAGAAGAAGAAGAAGAGAGAGAGAGAAAGAGAGAGAGGGAGAGAGAGAGAGAAAACCCGATTAGAGCGAAAGTGTTGACTTCCAGCGAGTTGATTGCAATTCTTCGTGATTAACGCGCATCTGTAGACTGACTCCATCTAGTCCACAACCGTTTTGCTGCTCGGATGCAACACCAACTCCGCGTCCGTCGATACATGACGGCTGTGTTTACAGCATCACTCCGAAGGGGAGAAACATCTCCACTATAGGCTATCTGCAACTGCAGTTCTTTGACGACCCGCTGTAATTTGTGAAACAGAAAGGGACACTCTGCTCTGGCGTCTAATTGAGATGCCAGTCATCTAATATGTTGCATCGCCTCACACAGATATAAACACGCACATCAAAGATTCAGGATTATTTCAGGGAGAAACTGAGATTGGTGATCGTCATTTACCAAAAGGCTACTTTTCATGCGTGCGTCTCCCTCTCTCTCTTTATGTGTGTGCGTATGATTATGATGGCAATGGGAGATGGGGGGTGAAGAGGGAGGGGGTGGGGGGTGGTAGTCGTGCGCGTTTGAAGTTGCGTTACTTCTTTTACCACAGAAAGCCTCACATTACACCGAGTGCCCGCACAAAGTTGCCCACTTTGCGGATATCAACGCGTTTTGGCAACAAGTGTCAATTTGTGGGAAAGCAATCCAACCGTGCCCTATGTTTAGCGCCTTAAAGCCCCGAACAGGAGCTATTGAACACCTATGGGATTTATTTTTGTATGTGTTTTTAAAAAATTTGGTTGGTTTTCTTTTTTTTCCACCAGTTTGACTGCATAAAACTCATTTTGTGAATGTATATATTTTTATATAAACTGGGATCTAAGTGCAGGGTGTTTACCTCGCAGACGGAGCTGGTTTCAGCACCTTGGACAGCTCAGAGTATTTTTGGACCATGGAGAGTACTCTCCCTTTTATCTGCTCATCACTGTTTGATGTAAGGGTGTAGCTAAAACGGAAAGCTGAACTGAATCAGCAATAATGAGGATGATAGAATGATTGTAATAATTAATCAAATGAATATGAGACAGTTTTGTGACTATTTTTTCCCCTCCTATATATGAATGTGGTGTGGTAAGCATGTGTGAGCAAATGGCCCAGTCTGCTGGTCCACGTCCATCCAAAGGCCCCTCTAAATGTGGCTGTGTACATCCTCTTTTAAACTGCTCTTCAGAAACCAGTTCTGCATATTCAATGTATCTGCCTTCTCAATTAAAGCCTTTATTTCCTTATTCTGGACAAATACTTTGAATTAATTCAAGTAATTCAGATCTTTTTGCGTAGGTAGCCAAGACTAAAACAGCCCACTTCAGTGTGATGACCTCTACACAAGAGGTCATAAAGGGTAGGGAATTTATTTTGCACAATAACAAAATGATTGAAATAAGGAGTTTTCTTTTACTCCGTGTGTCCATAGTCATTAAAAAAAAAAATTAATCAAAAATATAACACAGCATGTTAATAGTATTAAAGAAGCATTTATAAGATATTACAAAGATTAAATGTTTAATTTGAAAATTCTAAAGTGTAAACCACTTTGATTTTTCCATAAGTAGCAAAAGCCAGCAGAGGTATTTCAGGATGTGGGGTTGGTTATATATTTAGAAATAGTCTAAATATTTTCATTAAAAAACGTATCAACAGTAGTTATATTGGGGATTTATTTGATTTGTAGCAACATGATCAAGTATGTTGGAATTTTCTTTTCTTTTTTTGGTTTGCTTGTGTTGTGATGGTTGTAAAGCCAAAGTTTGACTTTCATTCTTAATAATACCTGTAGTAAATCTGGAAAATGCTACTACAAAGTGATGAGATATGTGTTATTTTTTGTGTGTTTGTTTATATGCATTCCTCTTTAAACCTTTAAATTAACGCTTTTAAAAATAGTTGCGTTTAAAAGCCAATCGGGGGAGTTTAGAGTAAATCTGTCTCTGCAATTTTTGCTAGAATAAGCAAAGCAGCTGCTGAATCGGTAAATGCAGTTCACTTCAGATTGCTAACAATTAGCAGAATAAAACACGTCACATGAGCTTTAATAAACCTGCCACAAGACTCGCCGTTCCCGTCTTCAAATTCTTTCAGTCTGTCTTTCTTTACAGTGAAGGTCTTGAATGTAGAGATGTAAGATTTCCACACAATTTATTTGTCAGCAAGAACTACGTGCTGCCGGCGTCATCTGTAGAAAAATAACAAAATTCAAAGATGTCACTCGTATCATGGTGGCTAAAGATTCGACGGAAAACAAATCTGAGCTTTCAAAATGAACCCCGGTTTTCTTCCGCAGCGGCACAGAATCTGAGACACAAAAATAAAAAATAAAAAATAAGCAAAATTGTGTTCTATTTGGTGACAAAAATCAAACGGCAATGGCCACACATCAGTCAAGACGCTGGACAAAATAGAAGACGTCTCCACAAACAAAGTCTCACATCATAACATGCGATCCACTCGCCCTCTACATTTAAAATCAGATAAAGTGGAATAGTGAAACATATCAAAACATGTTCACTTTGTGGTATTCAATAGGAAACCAGGGACCCTCTCCAGAAGACATCAAATGTATCCATAAATACATAAAAGTTTGCTTTATGTATTATGTTGAGTCTGAGAAAGCAGCGGCAAGAAGCTTTTGAGGGATATGACCGTAAAGTCTTGTGCTCCTTTGCAAACTTGATCTGATCTGAGAAGTTGTGCCTCTTTTGTGCAAAGCACATGCATTACCTGAATGTGCTTACTGATACACGAAGGATAATCGAGTCTTGATTGCTCGAGTCCACCTGTCTTCTAAGTCACTGCAGATTCATTCAGAGTTTCTCTTCTTCCCGCCAGGTTCCGAGGACGCCGCCTCTGGAAAACAGAACGGAAGTCCCAAAACATTTGTCCTTTGTGGGTCTTTTTGCGGTCTGGGCTTGCTGTTCCAAAGCCAGTAGCCAGGAAGCCCTTACCCCAAAAAGTATCTGCAGTGGATGCTGGCATCTGAAACAGACGTTCCTTCTTCATCGCTGATGAATCATCACTTATCTCACTCCATCTTCTCAGATTCTTTTGCTGTGAGGAAGCTGTCGATACTGATACTAAAAAAAAAAGACTTGACGAAAGAGGATGTGGCTTTTGACAAGCATATGATGTTTTATATATGGTAAATCTGAAATGTGTAATGAAGATACGGCTGAAGATTCACTACCTAGAGGAACTAACATTTCACCGAAAAGAATCCAAGTAGATATTAAGATCTAGACGGCAACTCGCTTCACCATTTTTTAATTTTTTTTTTACAGACATAACTCTGGATCATTTTCCTTGGTTGTTTATTATGGTGCAAATATTTGAAAACACTGTCCATTTAGAGATTACTTTAAAATTGATTTTCTGCATTTATAAAAAAAAAGTCCAGTGCTCCACATTTTTAGCATCCAGTCTATTTGATTCAGATCAGAAAGTCACTGTAAACAGTGTTTCTCTCTCTCTCTCTAAAATACACACTACAACCTCAAATACACAGCAAAATATTAACAGAACCCCCCCTCATGTCCCCCTTTCGAAAGCCCACAAACAGGATGCATGCAGTGAATGAAAAAGCGGAGGGAAAATGGACGCATTGCTTGAAGCCTTTGATGTTACTACATGTTACATTAATGCGATTATTTATCCAAAGCCATGAGCCTTGACAGTGGAGTTTGTGTACATCAAAACCAGAGGCACTTTTTGTGCTTTGACAAAGACTCTGTGACGTCATTGCTCACAGAGCATTAACATGCTCCGTATAAACACTGCACACAAGCAGCACCAGTATTCTTTCACAGGAAACACAATTAGGAGCAGAAAATGGGTTATGTTACATAGATCAGCTGGTCCTCGTCATGGCAGCGCTTTCTCTTTTCATATGTTTGCATCATTTGACGCTTTCCTGTTTTAGCCATCCTATTAAATCAATCTTAAAGAGTTCGCACACCTTACAAGATTTCAAATCTTACTTTAAAAAGAGAAACTCCCAGCTTCCCTTCTTTCTGAATGAGACAGAACAGACCAGGTGCAGGTGGAATTTTTTTTATTTTTTTTTACGTCATGTCTGGGTGCCTGCAGCCACCAATAGCCAATCAAGTTCTTCTAACTGGAGCTGGATATTCCCAGTTTAAACACACACCCTCTATTTGTGTGTCACACATCGCCCCAGGAAATAGGGCAATGACTCATCCGTGCCATCAGATAGAAACGTGGGGTGTGGATGCACTTTTGCTCTTCTTCCTCTTGTAACAGAGTAAATTGATTTTGTAACCACAGGCAAAAGACAGAGGTTTCTCTCTACTTATTTTGTCTCCTAGTTTTGCCGAATATCTTTCCTTCTTTATTTCACAAAAGGGCTTAATAAAGTCTTTCTATTTTCCAAAAGATTTTGAGTGTGTTACTAACAAAGAAGAAACCAGACATAGCTGAGAATTAATCTAATTACAAGTGAGAACGCAGAGTCACTTGTACTTGCTTGAGATGCGCAGAAATCCAAAGTAAATTTCCCAGATACCTCAAGGTCTTTGGTTAAAGCAGTGAGATATTCTAAACGGTGGAAAGAAAGAAAAAATCATAGGAACTGGGGGCGGGGGGGAGATGCTGTGAAGCGCAGAGACAGTTTTGCGAGAAAAGCCTCTGTCAATCTCTGAGTGAATATAGCCCTCCAGAGAATTTATTTGGTACTGCAACCATGAAAAAAGCCACGCATACGTCACGAATACGAACAGAAAACCAGAACAACTGCAATGGTGTCTGCTAAATGTCAGAAATGCCACCTGGAAACATATTTTAAAGGTCTGTTTATCAAAAGTATTTATCATTGTTTCCTCACTGCGATGTTCTATGTTCAAAGCTATAACGTTGGTGCTGCATCTGAATGAAATGTGAGATTGCCAGCTCTAGAGTTGCCAGTTACCGCCTGCTTTACTCACTTTTACCTTAATGATGTCATTTTATTGAAATTCATGTTTTATTTGGCTTGATTCAATTATATGACAGAAATGAGCTTGTTGCTGTTTAGTGCAAAAGCTTTCACAGTTGCTTTATCTATTTATATTTCAAATGTTCAATAATTCAGAACATTCTAGGTTCTGAATGTTCCTTAATCTTGTGCAGATTAAGATTTTTTTTTTTTTAATGACTGTGCTTTAGGAGAAGTTATAGGAAACAATGTGCATTTCTTCTAATGTTGTTTTCATGTGGAACACGTCTAAAAAAAAAAAAACGTGAAATTAATTTGTAACATCAAGCAAAACATGTGTGATTAGCATCCCAAAACTGGCTCCCTTCTACGAAAATGAGGACTTGTTTTATGCTGGTCTCTTATTGAAAGATATGGTGTTACATACTCAACACTTCCTAATTTTCTTCATTTATGCAGTACAAAACTGATTTAGTTTGCCACTAGGCCATTTGACCAAGACATATCACATGAAGGAATGTATTTCAATGAGATTTGCAGCTAAATAAACTATTTTTAATCACCTCTGCTTCTTACAGTGGATTTATTCTCACTTAACCGATCTATTAAGAATAATTATTACAAATATTAATCTGTCTTTGCTTATCCATGTAATTGTTTTCTTGGTGGAACTCGGTGGAATATTGATAGTTGGGGCCTTTGTCTTTGTATTTGCACTGGGAAATTAATAAACAATGCAGACTGAACAGTAATTTAACTATGATAAAAGGTTTGGACAAAAAAATAATAATTCAATAACAGAAAGCCCTTTGTCATTGCCAAAATGTTAAATACTGTGACACATGAGTTCAGAATGTTAGTCCTGATGGCAAAGTTGTGCAATCTTACCCAATGTGAATCCAAGTCAGATACCTGACACTCCAGCGATAAAGGAAATTAAATATTGACAAGTGTTGACATGAAAGGCAAAGCAGATCACAACCAAGTACCGCTTTCATAAATTTAGTTGTGTAACGAGTGCCAGAAGAAGATTTAAAGACATTCAAAAGATGGAGCTAAATAAACTATTTAGCAACATGAAAGAGGAAGAGGATTGGCACTTTATTTAACTGAAATAAGAATGACTGTGGCATTAAAGATTTGGAAGGTGCCTGTTTTCCAATCCAGATATCAGAGGGGATTATATCTTTTGTTTTTTTTGTGGATTCATATCCCAGTTATTCTTATCCAACCACAGTGATTTCCTGAGAAAGGTGAATGAGGGGTCAGTGTGAACTGGCCCCCTGCCATGTCGTCTTACTGGAATGGACTAAATCCTGCCTTCCAATAAATATCTCCGCCCAGTTTCCATTTTTTTCCACGTTGAGTATTTCCTTGTGCCTGTTACATCACATAAAAATTAGTTATTGTGTAAGAGGTATTTGTCTGGGAGGTCTGATGGTTTTTTTTTTTAATGTTTTTGTTTTTTTTCCCTTGAAAACAGAACTCAATGAAATTTCTGCTTGCCTCTTTCCACATTGAAGGATTCGTAAAGCCAATGTTTTCCTCAATTAAAAATGAATTTAGAATATGTTAAAAATAATTATTCTGACTTTGAAAATGTGGAAAAGATCCAATCTTCAATGATCACGATGTCCTAACCGTGTCAACAGCGAGAGTTGTAACACGTCTTGCAAAATAGCTTCACTGTCTCAGATTTCAGGTTGATATTTAAAGTCTTACCAATATCAGCTTGACAACAGTTTAGTTGGAAAAAGCGGCTCATGTTGGGAATGCAGGCAGATGCTGCCAAGCAGACATACTTCTTAGGAAATACGAACAACAAACAGCAGATTTTCAATTTAGTTTCACTTTTGTTTTTGTGGTGTGCTTTTATAATTGAAGCAATTCTCTTTAGAACATGAGAATTTTTGCAAACAGTAATGTCTGCAAGGCTTTGAAGGCTTGCAACTGCAAGATTATCACTACTCAACTCACTGAGCCACAGTTCCTCAAACACTTATTCCATATAATAAAATCTGAAACACTCTGCTTTTAAATACAACGCTGCAGTGTAGTCGTGTTTTTTCCAAAGATAAAAAAAAATACAGACTTTCACAATTTATTTACATTTTTTTATATATAATGTAACATTTACCCAGCTCAATAAATACACAAACTAACAACTAACTGGTTGAAGAATCTTTTATCTCAGTCCTCTTTGATAGGGGCCTCTTAGCGCCCCAAATCGTGAGTTGTTAATATCTGTTCCCTCAAGCTTCCAAAAGTTCTGCGGGAAAAGTTCTTCTCATTTTTTTTGTCCCACAAGATCTGACATATGGAGTATTTGCCTTTAAAACACATAAACTCGAGAGGATCTTATTGTATCCGGTGAGGGAACAAGAACTTCCCCTCCTGATGGTTCCCACAAAATTGGGAGTTTCATATTGTCCAAGATGTTTTAGTAAGTCAAAGAATTAAGAAAGCAAGAAAACACTGAAAGTAAGGTCTATGAAGAGATAAAAAGAAAACTAAAGAGTTCAGTCCACCCTGAACCAAGCTTCCTTCCTAAATGCAGTCATGTCTACTTCACTGAACATACAGAGGAATGATTCCTCACTCCACAAAATAAAACCTCTCCATTGCTTTACAGTCCTGTGATCACATGTTTTACTCCACTGAGTTCAATGGTTTGACTGGGCTTGGTGAAGTAAGGCTCCAGCTCTCTAACTCAATGTTTTTGAGCTAATCTGAAGGCCATGTGAGGTTTGGAGGTCTGTAGCTATTAACTCTTCAGAAAGTATCCGACTTCTAGCCACTCTGCACTTCAACATCCTCGACAGTAGAACATACAGAAGCAAAGACATTTCATTAAAGGATTAATTGCACAGGTGGAGTTCAATGCATTGTAGAAATGGTTTGCATGCTGAGGTTATACATGTGTGATCATGAAAGTGATTGAAATTCCTGAGCAAATGCATTTCACAGTATATCGTATGCAATAATGCTTTAGATTTCTCTAAGCGATACGGTTGCACAATGAGATGCTTTTGCTCTTCTGTAACCTTCCTGCAAACAAAGGCTTTGATGAGCAAATCTTTAGAAAACCCCAATAAAACAGGTGAATTTTACTTCTTAGTCATCAGGGTTTTTTTTTCTATAATTGATGAGTTATGTGAGCCTGTGGATACTAAAACGAAACAAGGTGTTTTAACCAGCTACTTAACGGGTGGTCACAATTACGCAACTGCACCTTTTCATGTAGTGTCTCCTTTCAGACGTTTTTAATTAACTTGCTTCACCCGTACGTCAAATTACAAGTGCCGTGGTCTAATTTTTTAAATCACAAAAAACAAGCATTTTACCAGGGTCGTGTACAGTTTCGCCGTGCCTTATCACCTTTATCACAACTGATGCATCACATGACCATATCCTACCCTACCCTATCTGCACTTATTCCAGTAAATTACACTGACATAAGGAACCAGAACTACAAAAATCACAGGATGTGTGTGGGTTCCAAAAAACTGAGTCAGTGTCTCAATACCAAGAAAACTGTCGTGCTCAAAGTTTTGAGTGCTGATTAGCCTTGCAGGGTCAGACTCAGACTCAGGTTTGAGCCAAAGGGGGAAGAGGTAGGAGGGGAAAAGACCCATGCAAGACCAGACAGGATTCATGACGGAAGCTGACTATTTAAATAAGATCTGCAAAAGGGAAGTGCTGTTGCTTTCATTCATTGCCACTGGAGGACAACCAGAAGTTGAAAAACAAAGGTAAGGACTATGATGTGACCAAAGGGACTGTTTTTTATCAGGAAAGGTTGAATTTTAAACACTTTATATTTAGCTTAGATTTAAATTGCACCAAAAAAAAACAAAAAAAAAACAGAAAATGAAATGCTAAAATGTAAGAATGTAAAAACATTAGTTTCTTTGGAGATAAATGAATCTATTGTTTGTAACGTCTATGCATGATGTTTTTTTTCCAGTTCATTTTTCAAGATGTGCGTCCCTCTGGCCCTGTTGTTCGTCTCTCTAATGGCAGCTCCTGAGTGCTCAAGTCTTCCAACAAAGACCGACTCCATCAGAAGCAACATACACAACATAGTAAACATTGCTCAGATAACCCTGGTCCACATAAACAAACTAAACGACAAGGTATGAATCGTGATTCAAGCATTCGAATGTTTTAAATGGGTTTCTATGAGCAAGATTTCTTCACCCCATTAGAAATAGCAACCAAAAGCATCATACCTAACATTTACTCATTTATTTTTCTACTCTCCTCTGTGGCAGACGCCCCTACAGGTGGAAGTCTCCACTCCTCCCATGAACGGATTAACTGATATCAGCCTCTACCTCGGGCATTTAGATGACGAGCTGCAGAGCCCCTACACGAATCGCCTGAGTCAGATTCAAGCTGACGTTTCCAGCCTGGACTCCAGGGTGCGCTCTCTCGCCTTAATGTTGGACTGCCCCATCCAGGACAAACCGAGTGTGGAGCCCAGGGAGCTTTTGTTCCCAGACAGCCAGCACTATGTGACGCTGGCGAAGGTGCAGCACTACCTGGAGAACCTCCCTCCAAATAAGGAGAAACTTAAGGTTTGCTGACGAATGCACATGGATTTCAAATGCAATATGCTGCAATGATGTCAATAGTGGTGCCTAAAAATGCTTTTTTTTATTTGAAAATGCAGTATATATATTTTATATTTTCTATGAATAGATGTTTTGATTTTTACAGACTGTTGACTATTTAATAGTTAAGCTTAAAATATATTTTATTTGAAGAAAATGTTTACATGAAAGTGTACTTGTTGTTTGAAACATATAATAGCCTAAATTATTATACTGAATAAAGTATTTATCTATCTATGAGTGTGATTGGATTGTGAGTTATTGTTTTGTTATTACAAATGGGATAATTACTGAAAGTGATGGCAAAAACTGTTGAAAGCAAACGTGAAAAACAAATGTATTAAAAGTGGCACTTTATTTAAAGTGAAAAGTTAATGCTTTTTAATGTAGTTATTTTTGTGGTGATTTTAGATTTGTTTTTAAAAGCATGGCTCTCTAAGGTGAGACATTTTACCACCACTAAACTAAAAGTGCTTTATTAATGTTAAACAAATGCATTGTTAAATAGTCGTCAACATGATCTTCATTTCATGAGGCTTTTGCAGCATGACTTTATTGTCTATTTGATTTCATTACAGTACAGAGATTTCTAATAATTATCATAGACACTTAAGACATCAGAAGCTGAATAAATGAACTGTCACATTCAAGGGCTCCATGCATCTTAACCCCTCTGTGGCATGAAGGCCAGAATGAAGTTTACCAGAGAGAATATGAACGATAAAAATCAACTTCTGGAATGGTGTCCTTTGCACTGATGAATTGAAAAAATAAATTAGTTGGACATCATAGAAGAGGACATTTTCCATAAACCAAATACAGCCTACCAGAAAAGGAATCTAAACTGTAAAATGTGAAAGCGTCTGGAAAAAAGAAAAAAAAAAGAAGCATTTTTTTTTCAGCAGAACTGGGCCCTGTGACATGAGTGACTAAAATTTTTAAGTAACATTTGAAGTCTTGTTTCCAGTCAAAGCAGAGACCTAGGCTTCGCTGAAGTAACATGTAAAAAATGCTGTGCATCCAAGAAACTCCAGTAAGCATCTTACAGCTAAATGTCAGCAGTGGGGAAAATTTGTTAAACTAACACTAGGGGGCAGGATATCCTAACATTTTCCTACAACATATTTTATATGAGAAACAATGTTAATAATTTGTTGTTTAGAGCAATTAAAAACTATTTTTCAGACACTGGTGTCCTCATGCCAGTTAAGAGGCTAAACATCAAAAGATTTTTCATAGAAATAAATAACCTCTGAAGTTCAGACATAGCTGTTCGCCGAGTCTCTCTCATCAAAAGTAGGTCATTGACATCACTAAGTGCAGCTGCTATCTGATGCTAAATCCAACATGTGGCTTCACGTCCAGCAGAGGCGATTGTAACCTCTGGCATGTTCCCTAAAAACTGACCTTCACTTACTAATGCAGTACAGAAACATAAACTGGTCAGGAGTCTTTGAGTGGAAAGCTTGCAGATTCAGTTAATAGTAGGACAACAGGTAAAGCTAGACTTACCTGCTAGAGATTTGGGCTACTATGTTTACAATGAGAGAGGAAAAAAACAACATTTTAATGAGTTCAATTTAACCTATTAGCGACGACTAGAATGCTCAAACAAGAAGCACGCCACTGCTGAGCGGGGCATCAGGACATTGTGACGACGTCTAAAGAATCTGCTTCAAACTGAGCGTAAAAAAGCAAAGCAACGAAAGTAAAATGTATAATCTTCAGATGCAATTAATTGAGACACCTTTTTCTTCCCAGTGTAAAAGAGCTTTGTGTGCTTTTCTCTTCACTCAAAAAAGAAGTGCATTTTATGAGCCTGTGCTCAGTGAAGCATTTTACATTGAACAAAAGACCATAATCTCTACACTCATCCTAATGGACCAATATTCTGTACATCTGGTCACTGCATTTCTGACCTATTTTATCACTGGTTGATATAGGCTCCGCCTCCATGGACTCACTTCAGTAAACTGGGACAAAACCCCTTTAGTTTTGTTGCACCAATGGCCTCCAGCCAGCCCTCTTCTACCTCTTGTATTAATTCAGATTACTCACTGGTGATACAAACAGGTTTAAAATAATGAAATTTGTTCACCATAGTAACCTAAACAGTCATACAGGAAAGTGAAGACGCATGGCTATTTTCCATCTGAAATAATGAAAAAATAAATATTTGCACATGTAAAGCTCACATATAGTTTCCAAATTCTTTTTTAATTTGTGCAGTATGTATTTTTATCAACAAATAACAAAATAGTTATTGTGCAAGATAAACAAGTGTTACAGTACATCCATAAATACTTCAAATGTAATCGCAATTACAATGACAAAAGTAAAGATGGCGAAGAAAATATTTCACAGTTACATTTTTAAAGAAAATCAGAGGTATAATATGAAAATAGCTAAAGTGCATTCTCTTTGAGCTAGCAGTGCATGTTGTGGAAATAAGTGAAAATGTTTGAAACTTACAATCTGCCACAAAGTTTAAATGTTAGATTTATGGGAAGGAACTGGCAGGGAGTTCAAAAACTGCTGCAATGTGGAAACGTACTCTTCTGGGTGGCATCGCAGGTGGGCGGCATGTGTTGACTTCTTCCACTTCCTGCTGTCCACAGAAACTCCCCTCCGCCTCCACAAGTCCATCAGCTTTTCCAGGACAGTAGTGCTGCACATTGCATCGTTTTCGCTAGAGAAGAAGAGGGCTGGAGAAGTAACCGGGCTGTTGTGGAAAACCTGGATGCTGTTCTCGTACAAGTCTGAAGTGTACGACTTGAAGAGCCTGAAGTAGAGCATGGCGGTGGTTTTGACGAATCCCTCTAAACGTGGCACCAAGGTCTTCCCAAGGCCTGAAAAACAATTAAATGAATAATGTAAATGTAGTGTTGCATTATTCCTGCAATGGCATGCTCTCACTGGACAGTACACCACTTCTAATCACAAAAACGACAGGATAAATAATCAGTGCCTTGCAAAAGTTCTGATTGCGTTGAACATTTTTAGATAACGTCAAGCTACAATCACAAGTTGTGTAAAGACCAAATAGAGACACAGCAGGCAGGTCAGGAATGAAATGGCAGAGAAGTTTAAAGTGGTGCAGGTCTATAAAACAACATAAGAAAACTTGGTGGAAAACTGACACTGCACATCACACTAAACAGACCAACGCCCCTGTAAAATTTGGTGATGGCAGCATCATGGTGTAGAGATGGGGAACCTGGTCAGTGTTGATCTAGAGGCTAATAAAAGTTAAAAACAGAATACACTTTTCAATTATAGGCTACGTCCTGTTAATCTATCATATAAAATTGCGATAAATTACATCTGAGTTTGTGGTTGTTTGTAGTTATGAAAGTAGTGAAAAGTTCAAGACGTATATATACTTTTGTAAGGCACTGCGTATAATTTGCATAAGGAGTCACAGAAGGCATCACTCAGTCATTTAGAGTTCAAACGTAAATTTCACACAGTTTTATTTGAGTTATTAGTCTTAAAAATAATTACCCAAGTAAATAAATGGACAATAAGAGAGCTAAATCTCATGTGTTGAAGTATTGGAATATTTACTTTGGATTAAATTAGATTACTAAAACAGATTAGTGTCCTAAAATAGGAAAAAAAAATAAAAACTTGGAAATCCTGTACTTCAAACAAAGTGGGGCAGTAGGTCAGCAGTTAATTAATTATAGAGAGTTCTGACACACAACACAAAAGTAATCTGAGTCACTCTCACTCACCTGTTGCCATGTGATCCAGAGAGCCGACCACTAGACTGTCATAAATGTGCCCTATCACTCTATGTGCCAGAGCAGCGTGTCGTTTTGGATGCTGAGCAATGTGGGTGAGCAGCTGCGTGAAAGTATAGCCACCAATGGAAGAAGCATGCACCAGTATGGGTCTGCCTGTGAAAGGAGGCTCCTCTAAAATATTCAAAATCTCCAACCCGTAGCTGAGGCCCCATCGAGGCCACAGGAAGTGCATTACGCTGCTCTGGATGAGGAGGACATCCATACCACGGTCAAGGTAGAGGTCCCTGTACTTTGCCACGGCCCCAGGTTGGGCGCCGAGCCAGGAGAAGAATAGGAGAAGAGGGCGAGAATTGGAAGCAGCCGTGTGGGAAGGCGTTTCTAAAGACACTGGAGACGAGGCGGGGAGCAGAGTTAATGTGGCCTGAGAGTCTTTGGCAAGGGTTACTGTCTGGTGCTCCGCTGTTGTCATTGGAGTGTAGTAATAAATTATACCACTGCAGATTCTCCTGGCTACAAACTTCCCTGAGTTGTCTGGTTCAGACGTGGTTGCATCAGTCCTGAAAAGACTGAAAAAGAAGGAGATGAGTCAGATTTCATAATAGTCTAGGAAAGGGAGAATAAACTTGCAACATCTTAAGCTTTTTGGTTTTTTCTTTGAGCTATGCATTTTGAGATAAACTCCAAAATGAAAGAATGAAATGGCTAAATTCATTTTAGCCATGAATTGCTAAAATGTCAAACTGTTTAGTAAGTTTTGACTGATATGAACAATATCTAAAATTCTGTTACCTTATAACACTACTTTGGTGCCAAATGCTGTAATATTTTTTTCCTTTGAGACAGGAAAAAAAAAAACAATACAACTCTTCTCTTAAAAATATACTAAAAGATGATAAAAAACATTTTGGAACATATCTATTTAGGTTTTATTATAAAACAGATTAATAAAACAAGCATTAAAATAACATCCCACAGGTGTGTTTCACCTTGAAAGATGTGGAAAACTTCTTCACTCTGTAAAAGATTTTGGATCCAAAATACAATAACTTGTAACAAAATAGCAGTTGGCATAATCTTACTAACATATTTGTTTATTCATGTTTTCATTATTTCAAATAATATAATTATTATTACTACTCATTTCTACCACTACTACTGTAAATAAAATGACCCAGGACTTGCGAAGTCAAATCACAAGTATGCTAATGGCATGAAGGGTTATTTAAGCAGAACAATGTGAACAATTCATAAGATGTGATTACCTAATGTGTATTACAGTTGTTAGGCAAGACTAAAAGAAATCAGACTGCTGTTAAATAATTAAGTGATGCAATAAAAGGCTCCTTGCCCAAACAGCGTTGATTTTGGCACCCCACAATCAGCAAATCAGCATAACCTCCCAAATTCAACCTTTTTTTCATATGTATGTCTACAAAATGTCTGCAATGTCTTCTCTTTTACATTTAACCGAAAAACACGTAGTTTAATCACCACATTCAAGCCTAACCAAAGTAAAATTTTCAAACTATCTCAACATTTCAGCATTCAGAACCTCTAGGTTTGGTGCAGCCATTGCGACGCATACAAACTAGTCGGTTTTTTGTTCGTTTCCGTCTGCAGCCTAAACGTATACGGCTCCATGTCAGCTTTTGATTTCTCCCAATTCTTGGGATTTTAACTGCAATGGTCTTCTAAAAATAGACCAAGAGTGCTTTTCATATCGGCCTATTGTAGGTCCTTGAATTCCTGAAAAGACTTGATAACCAAATGCCAACAAAGGGAAGGAAGCAGCTTGTGAAGCTCTCCTCCTTTACAATTGGAGCTAAATGTAAGGCTGGATGCGGTGAACTCGGAGCGTGTTAATACATTCCCACCGCGTCTCAAAATGATAAATTAGCAACCTGTCCTCATTTTCCTGAATCATATCAAAGCAACGATTCATTTCATGTTTTACCTGGTGGAGAGTGCAAGGTTCCCCATGCTGAGAGATGGAAAACGCGTCCTTGTCCGCTTGGTGGTCTGGAAAATTACTTTGCACGCCTAGCTCAGATACGACGTACTGCCAACTCGCGTTGGCAACGGATAGCCGTGGATTTATATCCGCGCGCCCGTGACAGTTCCACGCGCTCACACGCCCCCCCAGTTCTACAATATACCGTGCACGCGCGATTTTCTTGCGATGCTCGCTCCCGCTACCAGATAAACACCAAGTGGGGTACTTATTAACATCATCTACATTGCAAGGTGAACATAACGCAAAGGCGCGAATCTAAACGGTACTGATTATAAATATGATGAATATTCATGAAAATGTAGCTTTCAGCAGAAACAATTTCAGGCTTTATAAGTGAGAACTCAAGGCCGCAACGTGTAAATGCAACAAACTCACACTGACGTCCCCAGTAAGCTAAATAAGGAAACATTACAAGGTCATACTGAGACGGTTTATCCTGGCCTACTAAACATATACCTGCAGTACTTCGGAAGCGCCACTAGATGGTGCCATGTTACCTTGTTTATCTTTGTAAAACAAGACAGGACAACCAGAGAGTATATGTCATGTATATTTTAAAACATAAAATGTTGCAGATTTAAAAAAACAAAAAAACAATGCAGTTAGAAACTGAAAAGCATAAGTGCATTTTTCTTAAAAAATAAAGATGCAAACTTGAAAACTATTTTCAGAGCAAAAAATTTAAGTTCCAACTTTGTAGTGGCCTTCTTAAGTTCTGGATGTAAATCTGATTGCGATGCTGTCAAATAGAAGACCTTTAACTCGTCGTAGTGTAGAATTAAAACAATTCACAAAGAAAAGTTGGATAAAATGTATTCACAGGGATCTAAAAAACCTGCTACTGATGGATTTTGTTGCTACAAACGGCAATTCAACCAGTTATTAGGGTTAAGCGGAAATTACTCGTCCACATGAAAACGTCGGATGAAATCTTCATTATATCCTTGTGATATATTCAAATGTAATGATTAGATGAAACGGGAGCATGTCAAAACACTATTGCTAAGTAGATTTTATTTGAGCAAAAGGAAAAGTTGGGGTTTTTTATGACGCAACATGACCACTTTTAGGCTCAGCCAGCCAGAAAAATATTTAAGGTCCACAAAAACATTACTCTTGCCCTTCCCAGGCCATGTTTCTGTAGTACGTTTTACACCAGCAGCCCCTCCCTCTGCTTTACGCCCCTGATTCCCATCTTACATCATTATTTTACACAGCCCTTCACCCTTATCCCAGCCAATTTTCTATACATACCCCTGCAAACCCCCTCAAATCTCACCCTCTAAAGAAAGGCTGTGAGGACCACCTCTCCATTTGCTGCCACAGCACCCCACAGCCTTTCCTTTCTGTATTGTTTCAACATGGCCTCTATTATCCAAGGAAAGAGAGAAAGTAGGGAGGGAGGGGAACGCATAGAAGAAAAAGAGAGAAACAGAGGGGGAAATGTGCCTACTCCGTCCTTTAAGGCAAGCGGGATCCACCCACATAAGGGTGTGGAAATTCCACTGCAGCTTCCTGCTTTTTCTCAGTCTTTCCCTTTTTGCTCTTCTCACTCAATCACCCAGCATCACATTTCCTTCAGACGATTCGTCTGCACAATGAAATCAACACAGCACACCGCAGCTGAGCTGTCAAAGCATTGCGATATCTAAATAACTTTCTGCTTAGCGGTTATGATTTTGAGGTTACAATGAGGAAATACAAAGGGCAGTTTGGAAAATATAGCCAGACCCAACTGGAAATATTAACACACTTTGTGGTGTTTTGTGCTTGAAGGCTGCAACAAAATATAATAAATCAGAAAAAAAACTCTGGGTCCTATTGAGCGTGAAGCAGTTAACACCAGACATGTACGCCAAACCCAGTCAGTAAGTCAGAGAATTATCTTCAAAAGTATTCATATTTTTACAACTTTGTCCCATTTCAGTCACAAGTTTGGGTAGGACTATGTGTGAAGAACCAACACAAAGTAAAGGATATTTTGGATAATGGGTATGTTCTTTGTAAAATAGTTCAAGCTCAATTAGACAGGATGCAGTGTCTGTAAACGGGAGTTTATGGGTCTTTAAACTTGTCCACATCTATATCCCTGATTTTTCTGCCATGTTTTTGGGTCTTCATGATGCACCTTTTTTTTTCTAACCTCTCAGGCCTTCATTGGACAGTCTTTATTTCTACTGAATTTAGGTAACACACAAGTGAACTCTAGTTATTGGTCAGGGGACTAAAGAAGACAATTGACTAATAATTATGCTTGCATTCGTGCCAGACAAATTTATTGTCTCTGCATCTTTCAAGATACATACTTACATATCTAACTGAATTTAACTTTTGTTTTTCAAGGCTGTTTTATTCGTATCACACCTTTGCATATCATCTGTTAGGATATGACATGCTATATGTTGAACATATCATTTTGAAAATAAAAAATGAAAATGCAAATTATGATGCAATATGATCCAGATAGAACTATTTAACATGTCAAGTTCTTCATCGATTTCCTCATGCATTGGAGGTTTTTGTTAGAAGAACTTCTAGGTGAATTTACATCTAAAAAAGAAACTAAATATTGGTAGAATCTTTTCATAATTTATTCCCAGGTGTTCCCGGTATTTCGTCAACTTTTTACATCTTGAATCCTGCTCCCTAAAACAATGTATCCTCCTTTTGACATTCAAAACACAATTAATGACATGTAGCTTTTGGAGTCAATGTGTGACACTGTTCATCAGAGAGAGAAGTGTTGTTATCCCTTGTCTTTGACAATATTTTTGTGTTTTTACACATAAAAGTTTTGCTTTTATTGGGGGTGGAAACAGTTCACTGGTATTTAGGTTATGATAGCAGAAATAGTGGGAGAAATAGACACAAAAATATGCTTTCAATAAAGTTAAGTACCAGCTGAATAGAGAACAATTATTTTCTGCAATTGTAAGATCTTGATAAGATTATTTTAATATAAAAAATGGCACAAACGTCTGTCGACATGGCAGAGCCCATTCACTATTGTGAGTGCCCATTGTCGTCTCCATTTTTTTTTGTTTTTTTTTGGAGGAACTCCCTTTGACCCTCACAATCACCCATTGTCCTGGACTTTCCGCCAGCTGAAGCCAGCGGCATGTTCAAGGAGAGAGGACAGTCACACAAACGCAGCGCCCAACGCTTGCTGTCCCAAAGACGCCAGAAAGGCTTGAGAAGGCACGAAGTAAGGCACAGAACTGTTTGTCACATTGATGAGGAATGTGTGTGACAGGTGACTGGTGCTAGCTTCATTCGGTGAGACGCCCTGGACTGGTTGCTAGCCCATTGCGGTGCAACACAGAAACACACACTCATATCTGAGGGCAATTATGAGATGCACTGCAGGCAAACTCCAAAAACTCCAGTCACAAGATCTGTATGAGCATATTTTTTACTTTAGTAACGGCCATGTTTCTATTTTTTATATATATATAAATCTACACAAACAGCAGCATGTTGTACAACTGAAATATTAATTTTATTTTAAGTCATTAACCATGTTAGAAGAGTTTTTTCAAAATGTAAACATTTTCAAAGAATTACTACTGCCTGCCCTTTTGTTGCCCCAAATTTCAAGGGAACTCAAACAGAGGCAATGTGAGTGTTTGTGTGTGTGTATCAATGCAGTCTGAAACACTTGCAGTACTTGTTATATTAACGCTGTCCTCTGGCACAGTTCATAGCTTAAATATTTATGTCTGCCCTAAGCTTAACCTTACCTGTGGCATCACTCTCTGCTGTGGAGCAAAGGCTGAAATCTAGGAAAATATCTCTAAAGAATGAATATCATTTCCTTGAAAGCATGTTCTGGATCGTGTCATTTTATGCCCGCCACCTGCTTGGCAGAACAAATCATGAGGAAAAAGAGAATCCGTTATGACAGTATCTGGGCCGTCGTTCTCCCAGACGTCAAAATAATGTGCTAGAAATTCAATTATTTGATATGGCAATCCAATGCATTTGAAGAAAGTGCTCAGGCCGGGGGAAATGAGTTTTCAATGCGACTTGGGCTAAAACAAAGACGATAAGAATAGAAAGGAGAGTCAAGGTGAAGCGTGTTATCGAGGCGATCTCCCCTCAGCTGGGGGGAACCTGAGGAGTGGGCTCCAGCACTGCTGGGAGCCCTCAGCCACTGCTCAGGAAATGATGTTTCCTTACTTTGCTGATTGTTCTATGTTTGAAATTCCTGGGGATCATTTGACCAGAGATGTTCAGACTATTTTGCTAAAGAGTCTGCAGAGGAACACCCTTTGACTGAACGCCTCAGATCTCATCAGAGATAAGTTTGTTGTTCAAATTTCAACACAATGCTTCAAACTGTACCAAAGGTGAACTGGACCTTACATAACATATATATGTTCTAATAAGATTGTGATTCAATTACGATCTTGGAGTTGTAATTTACTTTGAACATTTCTTTTAAAATCAGGTGAAAAAAGGTTTTAAAGTGATCCAATTTCAATTTAACAACTAGAACTAAATCAATGTATGTGTTATACAGAAATAGAGGATTTACACATTTAAATGTTTTTTTTCCCCCACATGTATTTCTGTGATGTTATTCTAAAATAACCAAACTATGCAAGAAAGTCATTCGCCCTTTCAAAGCTTAATACCATCTAACAATATTGCCCCCTTTCTTTTTTCATTTCTGATATGTGAAGCTATTTCATTTACCTTGTTTATATTGTGAGAAGTCAATATCTTGTGCTGTCTGATTTCAATGTCATGCTTTAAAAAAAAAAAAAAACAACTGCATGCAAAGGTCAGCAGCTTTGAGGTTGGGGATATGTGTGGATGAATGTGAAGGCTTCGCATGTCATTTTCAGAACGCTTGCTTGCATAAGCCAACGTTGTTTTAACCGTGCGCCCCGGTGTCCACGGCGGTGGATGATCTTTGGTGATGAACAATTTGCTCAGTGAGGTGTGACCGTGGGCATTATAACGGGGAGCAGTTGCAGTGAGCGAGAGTGACAGAGACCAACAGGGGGAGAGAGAGAGAGCGGCAGAGAGAGAAACGAGAGAGCGAGTGGGAGGGAGGGAGACTGGAACTCTATACCACACAGACAAACCCACAGAGGCTCGCAAAAAGCCGTCTCGCCTGCAACACACTCACTCTCTTCCTAACACCGCTTGCAGTGGATTCTCCATCTTACTACATACGTCTGCAGGTAAGCAGCTGACATTCTCTCGTCCTCTTAGATGTCTCTGTTTGACCCTGGATGTTTAATTTAGCAGGCTTATCTTCAAGGATATGGAACGTATGGGATTGAGTCATACTGAATCGTGTAGATACTGAAGCAGAAACGTAGCTGCAATAACACAGCAGGTAAAAAAAATAAATAAATCTGATGCACACAAACTAACTGTATTTCCTCAAAAATGTAAGAAAATTGTCAGTGTGTTGATAAATAGAGAATGATAAATTGGTAAGAGGAAATAATTTCTATTAGCTGTCATTCAAGGTTAATGACAGTGTCTCTCAGTGTGACATTTGGAGAAAAACCATGGTAACATATTTCATTAGCATGTAAATCCATGGTTATGGTGTATCCATGACTGCTTATCCCATTTTCAATGAAGCACACAGGGAATATTTGCAAGCATGTGCATCTGTTTAGATGTCAGTGAAACAGGAAACATTCTAGTTGAGATGAATCGCACGAGAAACTGCCCATTTGCAATCAAGAGCAAAACCTACACTTCCTCAAACGCAGCAGGAAAAACCCCCAAATGGTTCTCAAATCTGTGAGATTACCGCAACGTCTTTGGCTTCGGCTGTCACCATGGCAAAGGCAGCCAGTGGAACGTCTGTGCTAGAGAGCATCCTTTAAAGCAATCAGGTTCAGGGCATTCATCAGAGCTTAGATTAACCCGAGCGACTACCCGAATCAATAAATGTCGCACTCAAGCTGTGTTCGGAAGCTTATTTTAAAGTATCAGAATGCATTATGGGTTAATTCATAAGAAATGCTTAGCGTCTCGCTCTAAATGGTACCTTGTATGTACTAACTGGAGGAGCAAGAGCACGTGCAAGAAAACGCAAGAAATAAAACTTGTTTGTAAACAGGGAGTCAGGGCTGTTTAGCTAACTGTGGTTAAGTCACCGTTAGAGTCTAACTTGTGATGCAGACCTTTCAGAGACAACAGTGTCTTATTATTATTATTTTTCTTTTACTATTCGACAAGATAGCAGCTTTCATTAAGGTCGATAATGTCCAGGGACTATTGACTGCAGCTGGTTGCATAATTCAATCTGTGGATCTGCTGCAACTCATGAGTTGATTATGGGACCTCTGATGTGGAAGATAAAATTCAAAATAATTAGAACTTGAGCCCCATTAAGACTGGGTTTTGATCAAATCAAAGGCTCCCTATTACATTCTTTGTTGAGTAATAATAAACACGGGCAATGTTAAATACATTTTACAGTCTTGGGAAAATGTAAACGGTTGCACACAGCAACAAACAAAAACGTTTTCTGAACTATTTCTAAATATATTATTGCAATCTTCTTCATTCAAAATGTTTAAATATTACTTTGATAGTACCGCTGGTGCTACTATTACCACTTATAATAGGAATAAATAACATAGTCATTTATTCTTATAAATAACTATGTTATGCTATCCATAACTCAGAATTATGGATATCATGCAATAGTTAATCCCTGTGTTAAAATGCTAACATAAAAAAAGAAAATAATTCATTAAAGGTGAATTGCAAGTTTTTCTTAATCACAGATTTGTGTGGCTAAACACTTCCAACCTCATTGACTAAGACATATCTTATTATTTACTAAACCGCTGTAACACAACAACCCAAAAACCAGTAAGTATGGCGCCGTACATCAGACCAGTGTTTCCCATCCCTGGTGTGAAACACTGTATGTTTGGTGTTTACTTGTGTTTACTTGCTTCAGCCCAGCTGATTCCAATTGATGGTGGATAATCAGACGTTTGCTAGACTGCAATCATATGAATCAGGCTTATTTAAGCAGGAGAACATCTAAAACATGCAGTGTGGTGTGTCTAGTGGACCAATTTCCTCTTTTTATAAAAAGAGGAAATTTTTGTATAAAGATTTTTACAAAAAAAAATTTTTTTAAAGATTTTCTTACAACAATGTACAAAAGGGTACATTGTTGTAAGAGAGCTTAAAGAGGTAGGAGTTCAGAATTATGTTTTGAATTTTGATAAAAACAAGGTACAAACTGTTCATATGTTACCTATTTTAACCACCGTAAAACAACTTCGGACTCAAAAACATCAAGGCAGCATATGCAAACGTAAAGAAAAAACAAATAAAGAACTAAGAATTAAAGAGAAATTAGTCCTAAAACAGTTTACAGTGCCTTACAAATTCCACTCTCAGCATGTGTTTCACTCAGATTATTGTGTTTGTGGCTCCGTCCTTCACCACATCCCATGTTAATAATCATCAACGTCTGTGTAAATAACTGCCAAACATGATCATCCCTCAAAACATCATTATGGTTATTTGCTTTATAAAATGGTGTTTCAAGAAACCACCACGGCATTTTTAGAACTGGAGTCGTATAAAGATAGATTTGCGTGTCAATTAAACTGCTAATGACATTTCAAGTGGTTCTGTTCACAACAAAAACGTCAACTGAGGTAAAATCTGTTGAGGAAAACCTGACTTAGGTTCAATCTGGCAGGAGAGAGGGATAATGTTTTAAAATGAAGTGGTGAGCAGAAATAAGCAAAAGGGGCAAACACAAGCAGCAGAAAAAGGTTGAACTGGCAGCTTAGAATGTTAATAAAACTTTGTATTTTCCTTTGTATGTCTACTAAAGTGGAAGAATTTGTACATTTTGATTTTACACTGCATACATTTTTAAACGCTTCCATTTATAACTTTTAAAAAGCTGTTGAAGTTCATTTAGAGAACCGTTTCAAAATCTTGGGGAACCTAAGTCATGTTTTAGTTCACTTCAGTCTTGTTCTAAACATAGTGGGGGGAAAAATAGCTCAGTAGTAGTAATGATTTTACTCAGGGGGAAGCACAATGGTTCATTCTAAAGTGCAAAACGGATCTGGAATGTCCGATTCGATCAATGTTTATGGTAATGTCTGAGCAATAAATAGGGCGTCATGTTGCTTTTTACAAAACAATTAGTTTAAAATCGAGTGGGGCAAATTAACAATCATATCTTTCATATGTTAGGTTTGATAAACTGAAAAGAACTTCAGAAAACCTTTTAGGTATTTGTGTTCTTCTCACTACGGCTATTTTCTACTATTTTGTCTTACAAATAAACAGTTAGTAGTCAAGCAAAACACTTCCCTCACTTGGCACAGAATACCTCCCTGTTGGTTTAAAACACCCAGTCACATTGAATATTTGCAGAACTGACATCTGGAAAAGGTCACTAGATAGAAGACCGTGACGTTAAAAAAGCCTTACTTAAAAACATGCAAGACCATGATGAGGAAAAAAAAACAAAAAAAAACATGTGTGCCCACATGCAAGAGCACTTACACATAACCATGGAAATAATACTAGAGTGAAAAAAGTACTGCTTGTAAATACGCACACCCACACATGGAGGAAAAAAGGCAACTATCACCCACAGCAGTAGCCATTTGCAGGAAGGTGAATTGCTCCACTATACTGGACTGTGTCACTGATACCCAGACCAGCTAACAGCAAGTTTGTTAAAAAGTAAAGACAGGGGCAACTGTCAGATCTTCTCGGTTTGTGGCTCCACGCGTTGTAGAGTCTCGGTTTTAGCCAGTCAGCAAAGACAAACAGCTCTACTTTTGATCGTCTTTCTCTATTCCACCTCAGGTTTTACTATGTGATCATGTTTTTTTTCCCCCTTTAAATAAGGGCAACTACAACTGCAGCATTTTGATTTGTGAAAGACTTACAGAGGCAAAATTCTGACACCAGATCAGTAAAACAAAAGCAAATGTTCAGACTACAGTAAGATGAGGGCAGATTATGATCAAGATGGCTGCTTGTGCTCAGAAAGTGAATCAAATAAGGGATTCTGATAAACACACAGAAAGACTCTGGCAAACAAAGATGCACATGACAGAGACTGCTGCAGTGCTGAGCTTCTCTCTTGCACTGATAAGGGTGCAATAGAATAATAACATGGTGGGTTTGAGTTTTTGTCTCTGTTCTGCTGCCTGTATTGTTTGCTCTGTGCACCTCTGCTTCATTGAACGCAGCACAGCATCAGATTCATCCTTCCATCTGATGGAAATGGAAACAAAATAACAGAAGGTTTGTGGTTAATTTCCTGACTGACACTTGGTACACTTTAGTTCCATTTATGACCGCAACTTAACCAGGCATGAGTCAGATGTGGTGGGTGATTGCTGAAAAAAGAAGGATGGTAAGTAACTAATGAGGAAGCTATGTGGACTTGCTTGTTCGTTACTCAAAATGACGGATGTAGCAATCAAACTGATTATTTATGACAGGTAATTCATCATTATCAGATGACACTGCAATATATCTTAACTCCATAACCTCAATTGCTTTGGCTTGGTCAAGATGAAATACTTACTTCTTCTAGTATCACTGGTTTTCTTTTATTTGGTCGACTTTTTTAAGTAGACAGGAATGTGTCTAAGGGCGATCGAGTCCTTATATAACCGAACCTTAAAGGTGTGTTCATATTCTCAATAAAATGTTTGATGCCAAGCAGCCCTGGAGCCTAAAGATGCTTTTTTCAAAAAAATTACAGACTGAACAAAACTTTGAATATCAAGATGAAGTGGTAACATACAGTTTTCTCAAACAAGTTTGTTTGTGCAATTTCCTAAGTTATTGTAATCCACAAACTTGTGACTTCAAGTCAAAACTCCACCAGTATGCATTCCTGATCAATATTTAATTAGATTGGTATGGATATAACGAAACATAACCCAAAGATTGGCAATACTGCTGAGGATGCAAACACCAAGGATTCAATGACTGCCATATTGCTCCCAAATTACTACTGCCATATAGTTATATATAATTCAGGTCTTATAGGTGTAATAATTCAGAATATCACAAGACTTGATGAGGTACAGATATGCCAGAGATCCAGGAAGATGACAAACCTGCTGAGGTGAAAAGAAACTGCCTCCAGAGAATAAATAAATGGAGGTACATTAGGTAACATAATGTAATGGAAAAAACCTGAGTAGTATTTGCTAAATCCATCCTGCATAGTGTTTTTCACCTTTTCTGAGCTTTCCTTCACTTTAAGATGATGAATAAAAGTGATACTATAGTGAAATGTGAGAATGTTAGCCAAACTAAATTATATATACCTTCTGCTGTTTTAATGATAAATATTTTATGGCGGAGCAACTGGAGAGAAAAGATAATTTACTTCAAGACACTATTCCCTTTTTGCTGTTTATTTGTATTAGAAGCTGTTGACAAAATCTCTGAAGAAACCAGAAGGAAGAGCGTGTGTGGGTGTTTACACCAACTACAGAACAGTACAAGTGGGCAAATAAGTACACAGTGTGCAAACATACAGACTGAAGTCCAATCTCAACTACAATCACATCTCTGCATGTCTGAACAGTGTGCAGGTTGGTCACTGCAAGCTCCAGCGAACAACTACCAAAAATAAGCAATACCTCTATGGAAACTGATCTTCACGCTGCTCAATCAAAGTGCTAAAAGTAGAGTGTGTGTGGGAAGCTCTGCTTAATCCTCTGTTAGTCATAGTTCAGACTTTTATTAAGAAAGTGTCGTTCATCTCTTGAGGTAAAAATACAGGGAGAAATGGGTGGTTAAACATGTAGCCTACTGACCACCGAGACTTTTTTGAAAAGGAAAAGAATTAACTGAAGACACTAGAGAAACATGACATGAATCTGCAAAAATAAGTTGCAAATCAAAAAAGAACAGGTTGAAAGAGCAAAAAATCATTTAGAAAAAGACAAAGCATCAGAAAGAAAGAGAGCTTCATAATCATTGCAGATTTCTGGGAATATTGATGGGTTATTTTTTTCACACCCACTCAAATATCTTTGTCTGTTTGAAAGAACGAATAAATCTGAGATTTAAAGACAACAAGGTCAAAAGCCTGGGTATGTTCAGAGGAAGTTAAGTACAGCTGAAGCACACAGGTTGTTGTTCTCCCAGGGGAAATTCCTTCGGTGCTCCAATCTTTTCACTAAGGCAACACGCTGGTGACTTTAAACCATGTAATGTTTTACAAAAGAATAGGAGGTCCCCCTATTCTTAAGCTGACTAGCCAGACTTCATTTCTTCAGTACTCCAGCCCAGCTTAGAGAAAATATCTCTCAACTGCTGCTTTTCAGTTACATATAAACTGCATAAATGGATGGATATGGATGAATCTGAACATCCTCCAGCTTAACTGTTTTTCTCTCATCAGGACTAATATATAGTCTCTGCTGGCACTTCGTTTGTAGTTCAAATATTTTTTTTTAATCACCACAATTTTGCATTCTTCCTGAATATGTTATGCTTGAATACATTTTCACTTACGTTTCTTCTTTTATTTAATTGTAAAGCACTTTGAATTACTTTATGTATTTAATTTTTTTGTGTTACTAAGAACTGGTGACATAACATTCTTAGCTGCCGTCTACCTTCAACATTTGGTTGTCATGAGTTTGATCTTTTCAACACTTAAATCACTGTAAGTGGGCCACTAAGTAAAGTTCTTCTTTCAAATGTGTTCCTTGGAAAAAGACAAATTAACTGATGCCAACTCTTTCAAGTCAAGTCAACCCAAATGTTGCAGAAGAAAAGTGTGTCACCAAGTGTCCTGTGTGTTCTTGTCTTTTAGGTCATTTAGTAGAGAAGCCAGCCCTTCCCCGCCTCAGGGGTCAGCAGAATAGAGAACAACATGTGACAATCAGTGCTTCGCAGTCGACAGCATGCTTCGATTCCTTTGGACGATGGCTCTCTTCTTCTGGTATTATTTGCTACTTCACAGCCGAGCTCTGGCCGACGAAGAAGCCACTGGGGAACTCACACCATCAAGCAAAAATTCTCCTGAAGAGAAGTCTAGCATTTACTCATGGCTTCCATCCATGCCCAAGCTTCCCTCATTTGACTTATTTGGGACATCAGGTGGCAAAAATGAAGACGCTGTCTCAACTACAACTGCCAAAGGGGTGACAGAACTAATCGGTCTCTTTGAAGACCACACGGGATCAGGAGAAGGGAGCAATTCCGAGGAATCTCAACAAACCACAACGTTGACTCAAGGACTTTTTATGAGTGTGGCAAAGATAAGAACTGAGCCACCTCCCACTGGGACATCAGATTTGCCATACAGCAGCATAGCTCAGAGCAACAGTGAGACTTTTGTTTCTCCCACAAGCAGCTACATCAGAAATACTCTGTTCACAAACAGTCCTCACACAAGTAATACTCCTGAACAAAACACAACACGTATGTTAACACCATGGAGATCCACGACAGCGGCGACTTCTAGCACAGGTGCCACTGAAAATCCCCTCCCCAGTAGTGTTTACCAGGAGAACATCTTTCATACAGAAAGGATTTCTTCAACAATCCCACCAGAAGCTACAGCTCCCACTGCCCTGACATGGAAAACAGTCCGAACCACAACACCCAAACCGGGACTGGTGGAGACTACTCAAACCAGCACACACCTTCTGGGGCTTGTTACTCTTCCAGCCATTTCAGAAAGTAATTTTGTTGGGGAACAAGAAGATTTATCTGTTAGTGTTGCCCTTCATTCGGTTAAAGGAACTTCAGAAATTCACTCCACACAAAGTAACTGGAACTTGGGCTTGTCTGAGATCAGTCTGGTGAACACCGAGCAGCAGCCAGGGGTTACTTCGACTTTTCTAAGGACAGATCCTACCACAGTAGAAGGCACAACCTCAGACATTAACCCCACACAAAACCCTTTAGACCTCTCTGAGACCAGTACGGTGAACTTCGAACAACATTCAGAAGTATTCCCTGCCGCCCTCAAGACGGATCATAACTTAGAAGTGGTCAGGACAACATCAGAAATATATCACACACAAAGCTACTTATACTTGGGCTTCTCTGAGACCACTACGACGAATGCCAAACAAGAGCCAGGAGTTTTCTCTTCTACCCTCAGGAAGGATTCAAATTTAGTGGCGGCGACCACAAAAGCAGAAATCCAGACTACACAAAGCCATTTGGACTTGGGCTTCTCTAAGACGAGTACGGTAAATGCTGAACAACAGCCTCGGGTATTCTCTACCACCCTCTGGATCGATCATAATTTAGCTGTGGAATCCATACCAAGCACAACTCAAAGCCAAAGGGCCAACTTTCCAATTGTAGAAGGTAAGCAGACTTAAGCAAATCCATAGAGCCTGAATTGATTGAATAAATGTGATCAATCATGTGCAGGCAGGTCTTTAGTGTTCGATAGATGTTTGTCAAAAGGCTACTCATAGTTTGGCTTTTTTCAGTGATACCTCTGCCACAAGGATTGACATTTATATAAAACCTAAATTCTATTGAAAGTGTTTCAAATTAATGCTGTGTGTTTATCAAAACTCTTATCAGTCTAGTAAAAAATATGCTACTTATCTTCTCATTCTCAAATCTATCAATAATCAGTCTGACAGATGAATAATCTTGATCATTGAGCTTTATTGCTTAATTTAAAGAGAAAGGAATAAAATTTTTATAATATATAATCAGAATACCTTTTCATCTCAATGTGAAATGTCTGCAAATGTCAGATTTCTGAAGAAGTAGGTCAGGACAAAAATACAAGCCTGTAATCAGTTTTAAAATGATACACATATGAGTACTAGGTTTTAACATGATATGATGTTGTTTACTGGTCAAATAATTGGTCTATTAAACTTATAAAGACAGCTGCCAGCACTACAAGAGCTTTTGGAAAAAATATCTGCTGTAGAAACACAGAAACTCAATTACACAGTCTTATTAAATTTCCAAAGCATCCATAAAGCATAAAGCAGTGGAATTCCTTGAGCAATACGCTGTGGGCGACACAAAAGACACTTTGGGTGATGTGCTGTTTACTTATCATCTCCCCTAAATCCTATGTTAATTTTCTTCCAGCTGTAATCCATCCCACCCTGTTTCCAAGCCTCTTTATCCCTCATACTACAACTTTGGCCATAGACGAGTTTCTTAGAAGCATAACCCATAAGTAGAAGACAATCTAATGTGCAGAGTTTACCAATCGGAAAAGGAAAAGGTGGTGAACAATACCATCAAGTGGAAGAGTATGTTTCAGCAGTCTCTGGTTTGACATTGAATCAGTAACACCTTTTTCTTCTGCCCATCCCCCATAACTGGTGTGAGGCTGGTGTCCGTATGTTTAATGAGATTTCAGAAGGAGATCCTCCTGCAAGTACAGACACATTCATCATGTTGGGTCAAAGGTTGGGCAAGAAAATCATGAGTCGATTATTCTAAGCAAGGGAGGCTTTGGTATGCATTTGATGAAATCATGATTCATGAGCGTCAAGTGCCTTATCCTGCCAACCCAACCCATGTCTCTTATTATATTCCTTAAATACACCATGGCATCTAAATTAATTTCACACTGTAATTTATTACATTGTATCATCCTATTTTCTTTTCGGAATAATCTGAACCTGCTTGGCATTCCTAAATGACCCACATGTTTATCCTCACCCTGATTGGATTTCAACTTCATTAATGTAGAGCTACAGTTTGTTAAAGTATAAGTTTAAGATTTTCTGAATACGTCATGGCTGATTATCAATGCTCAAATGGTTTCCAACTTTGGGAACTGATTTCTAGTGCAAAATATGAGGTACAAAGTAAAACTTTCTTTTATTTATCAGCTGTGTTGGAATGCAGCGATCCAAGACTCTGATCTCACACCCTGTGCCGAATCTGCCGAATGTTTTGTCTGTGGCGATTGTTGTGTCTGCTCTTGTTTTCAGCTGTGCATTATACTGTGGCAAACAGCAAAGAGAGGGGGTTTCAGCTGGGCGGAGAGGGCTTCTGTGTTCATGTATCAGTATTCTGAATGCACACTCAGCGAAACCACCATCTCTCCTGTGGGACCGTCTGTTTGCCAGTTGCTATTAGGATGGTGAACAGGCTTCTTGCCATTTAGACAGATCCCTCCCTCCCCACCCCCTTTCATTTTTAAAGTCATTTTATCTTTCTACAAACACAAATCCCTTTCACTTTGGTCCATGGACATAAAATTCAGCTTCAGGGTCACTGATGCTTGGAGACGGTTAGATAAAAAAAATGTGTGAGAAAGAAATACATATAAATGTACACACAGTACCTTAGGATTAATGGGGATTAAAATAAGCACTACCCAGTTTTTGCAATTTGAGTAATTTCATGTCTGAAGATGTTAAGCATCTTCTCCACAAAAATGTGTAGTTCTTCACGCTTTTAAAGAGCATTTGCTATGTGACCTTGCCCTTGAGAAGGCTGTCAGGGATAAAAACGAACAGCAATGCTGCGCGTCTGTGTCAGATAATCCATTAAGGCACCATGCAACACAAGCAAACAAGGGCAATTAGGACAGAGTAGGAAAGAAACAGAGGTTGGGGATGTGGGTTTTTGACACTGAAGATTATACTCACCTCCTTCCTGTGTTTATGTCATAAATCGGTAAGAATAAACACAGCATGCATCTATAAGTAAGTATTGAAAGCCAAGTATTTTTTTGTAATTTTGAGAAACCACTTTTTAAGGCTGACCAAATTCTGTTTTAACCAAATAAAAAAAATTCTCTAATGAAATTTACAAGTTTTTCTTCCTATATTTTACAAAGTATTTTTATGAGTGGGATATTATGTAAAATTGACTTTTTAGTTTTTCTCTCACCAAAAATCTTTGATTTTTTTTTTTATGAATATCTGAGGAATACTTAGCTCCTAAAAAGCGCCACCTATTTCCACTGAAATAGTGTCCAGCTGAGCTTCTATCTCATAGAGCACCTTTTCCTATGTCTTTCCCACTCAGCTCCTCCAGACCAGCGTTGCAAGCAATTTATAAACACCTGGTGGAACTCTGAGTATGCTGAGCTCATCATAGGAATTACTTCTCATTTCAATGCTACAGCACATCGTCCCTTCAAATGTTGTAGAATAAAAACAAACATGCTAAATTCACCCTAAATGGCAGGAATTGAAAAACTGAGACTTATTTTGCCAAAGGTAATGCTGTTTTCTGCCACCGGAGGCACTGAAATAAAAACTCAATCATGACTGACATGAGTTAAATGGATAGTCATAAAGAGCTGTGATCCAGAAACAATTTCCCTGTGTTCTAGGTGTTGTTTAAAACCTAAAAGTACAAAATTATCCAATCTTGGGAATCTAAAGGGGAAAGATGAAATTGTGATTATCAAAAACTTTGTTTCATATAAGCAACGTAAGCAGCAGATATGAAGACAATAAAAAACCCCAATAAAATCTGAATTATCTTAAACCTAACGGAAAAAAAATCCATACATCATAACACAGAAATACTTTGTTCATTCTAGCCTGTTTTTCTACACAGTCATGTCAGACTGACATGTAACAGGGAAAGCAGGGCATCTCTTTATTTTTGTTATTCTCGATTAGATTATCATACTGCCAGTTTCTGCTGCGCTGCAGAGACAAAGAAATCTCTGCTTTCTTTGTCTATTGAACCTCAGGGTATTTCTAAGAAACCCGTGAGTGTTTTTCTTTCAGAAAACTCACTCAGGCTTATCCTGGTCATGATGAAATAGGGAGCAACATCATCTTTCTGTTGAACATAATTGGGAGCTCTAAAACATTACATGAAAACTCCTGAGCCAGAATCAGTACAGATGCTCAGAAATCTTTGTTTCGGTGCTTGTAACGTTAATGATTATGATGATAAAACTGATTTGCAATTCACAGAAAGACTTGCTAATAATTTTCTAATGTATTGTGATATTTCATGACCCATTTCTGCAATCTGGTATAAACAATGAATCGCAGGAATTTATAGTGACACCGCATCAGAAAAAGTCAAACACTTATAGATATAAAATCTTTCATATACTTGAAAATGTTCAAGGAAACTGAGCTATCTGACCTCTTAAAAGCAGATTATACACAAACTCATTAGACACTAAAGTAATAATTCAGCACTAACATGAAAGAGTGACCTGCTTAGCAACTAAAGAGGAAATTTAGCTTCTTCAGCTTTCCTTACAACCCCTTGTGTTTTTATTTTGCTATTTAAGCATTCTGTACAAGCAGTCGATCATTAGAAATGTTCCCTATGATGAGCTAATAACCCGGACCCTGACTGTTCTTACGGGATTAAGTCAGCTTGTGCACATGTTTACTCTCATTAAACCATTTGCAGCAGATTTTATTATGCATAATTTAATCTCCTGTCACATGCACATGTGATCCTGTCTGTAACCAGATCTGAGAAACTGCACTGAGCTGCTTGTGTTGTTAACATGAAGCAGTAACCCTCTCATCAATTTTTAAAAGCTTATATTTATGTGTTTTTAGCTGCACAGCTAATCCACTGCTACGTTTATCTTCACCAAGAAGAATTATATTTTACATTTTTCAACATCTGATTAAGGTTTGGACATTACGTCCTTACAAAACCCTAAACAACACTTGTCGTAAAACAATTCTCCACTTGTTCTCTTGTTAATCATTAATTTTGTATGCTGCATAGAAAGTTTACCCATAGAACCCTAATAAATCATTAAATCTCCCAAATTAATGATACTTATGTTGATCTTTATGTTTTTGTAAACCTCTGACCTCAATTGTACCACTGACCAACATCAGATTATTCCGGTCTGTGTTTTCATACACACGTTTTATTATTTTCCTAATTTTCATCGAGGAGTTACCAAACTGTGGTTTAAAAATCTTTTCACACAGTCGTACCTGGTAGGATTGGTATTTAACGCTGAAAACATAAAAAGTTACAAAGACATAATACAAAGGAGTTTTTGCTTAGTTCTAAAACTAATATTTCTCCACTTCTGTTTACACTAGAAAAGAGTCTAGATTTGTAGTGAGCCAGGATGTACCCACCCATCCACATAAGGATGTCAATGTAATTGGACCACAAAAGGCCCAGTCTACTGTTCTATGGATGGCTGCCTGCAACTAAGTGGTTGATAGACCAATTCTTGACAGAACTGGGTTGAGAAATGTAGTCGTTCCATTTTCCACAGAGTTAAGTCTCAGATATGCTGTGTGCAGAGTGAAGAAATGGTTAAGCTATCCTTTGGAAAGCTTCAGGTCTACTAATCTGCTTCTCTACTCCAGAGATGGAGTGCTTCGAGAATTAAATTACGCTGAGATCACTATGAGGTGAAACTGTCTTCCTAGAGCTACCAGGAAAAGAGACTAAGGAAGAGGATGAGGCTGTGGTTACTTCAACTACAGACGGGGACGCTGACACACATTTGACAGACACTTCCACATCATCTGCCCAGCTACTGAAAACATCCACGGCACACAACAAAGGTAAGAAAACACATCAGCGACAAATCAGAGCTTCTTTTAAATTACACTCCTGTTCAATCACTTATTTTCAACCAATTAAGACGGATTGCTGCTTTTATAAGCTGTCCTGCATGCTTCTATACCTGAAAATGTGTGACAAGTACCCTGCATCATTTCCTTGTAACCATTAATTGCTTCCAGTGGGAGAGGAAAGCTGCTCACACAAGCTGGCTGTTTAAGAGGACACCAGAGAGCAGAAAAGATAGGGATCGATGCCCACCCACTGAACAAATACGCCCCAGAACTGTTCTCAGATGTAAAGAAAGTAATTGGTTCAAAGACAAACAGCTATTATTTAAAAAATAATAACTTAATTTATTAACTGATTACATAGAAGGCTGCCATTTTTTTCCCAAGTAAACTGTATTTCTTTCTAAAATCTGATGTGACTGGGAGACAAATGGAGTCAAACACTGCAAATAAAAAACAGCTTTAGATGAGCAAGAAATAAAAGACTAAAACCATCTCTTTGTACTTCAACCCCATGCCATCTTTCACTTTTACTACGATTTTATATCTATGCAAATTGAGGAAGTATTTTCAGGGAATATTTCAGGTATCAATTTAAATCGCAGTGACAGTTACCTACATTATCCTCATTATTGTTTCTGGGATGAAGTGTAAAAGTGTAGGTCCGTGAAACATTCGCATGAAGCATAATGTCAAATGATAAAATATTCTCATGAAGCCTGTTTCATGTGTTGGTCGATTGTAAATGTACATAATTATGAAACTTATTTCTGTTCAGATACATTTTTGGCCCAGATCACAGCAGCAGATGTAACCTACATTACCTCACCCAGAATAGCAGATGATGTGATGTGATTTTCAAAAATAGACCTGTCGAATTTTCCACACGTTAATAATGAAGAGATACGTGCCATTTAATCTAGCAGGTCAAAAGTGAGTGGGGGGGGATATAAAAAAAGATAAATATTCTAAGTCTGTGAATCTATTTATTTTCTAAAAATACCCAAAGAGACTGATGAACCGAATTTGTTATTATACGCACTCTTGACGGCAGGTCTCTTTTCACAGCATAATAAACGATTTAAGAAGTTGCTGTTGTTTCACAATTACCCTGAAGTAAACTTGTCCTCCTTCTCATAATGTTTAATCTAACTTCCCTCAGAGCTCCCGTTTAATTGCTTTCCCAGAGGTGAACCTAACAGAAAACAAAGACAAACAGCTTCCAACTACACAAAGGCTTTAGTTTCATGAGGCAGAATAAACTTGCAGCCAGTACAAGATTGAAACGGGTTTTATGGTCCTTTGACAACAAAAAGAGTACTTTGTGTGTATTACTTTCCCTTAGCTATAGGTTAGGTGCCTCAGGTGAGACATTGCCGTCTTTAGAAGTGCGACTGAAAGAGAAATTAATACAGCCATGTGCACAATATGATTTTTCCACATTTCTACTACTAGTCTTCATCAAATATTTGAATAAAAAGTCTCAGTTTAGTTTCATATGAAATAAACCATGTGAATTTGGTCACAGAGATGCCATGATTAACACTTTGCTATGCAAATTTTCCAATTAAATTTAGTTTATTTATATAGCACCAATTGTTAACAAATGTCATCTCAAGGTACTTCACAAAAAAAATCATTTCAATTCAATCATACATACAGTACATTCCATCTGATCCAAGTTATCAAATAGTACAGTATGCTCAATTAGTTATTCAGATTAAGTTTTTATCTAAGGAAACCCAGCAGATTGCATCAGGACTTGTTATCCAAAAATAAAAAGCGCATCCACCTAAACTAACATTAAAACTGAAGTGTATGTCACACTTTTCTTTTGTTTTAGGGGAATAAACTGGAAAACTATCCTTTTTCTTTCATTCGAATATGTGTTGGATGAATGAAACTGGGGCTCTTTCTGTTCTCTACAGTATTTATAATCTTTCCCTTGGTATCCATCATGGTTACTTTTCCGTCTGCTTCTGATGTGTCAACTTAGCTCAACACGAGAGACTTGTTAACACAGGAATGTGTCAGATAACCAAGCAGCATGAAGTGGAATGTCAAGCTCCCATCTGTCCGTGTACCGTAGGCACCCACACATCAAGCCGGCAGATCAAATGTGACGCCAGCTGACAAGAAAGAAGAAGAACATGGGCCTAATTCATCGCCCCTCACTGTTTCCACTCAGTCTGACTCGCTGGCTTCCAAGCCATTGCCCTGAAAAGTAAACAAATGGCTAGACAAGTCACTGACCTAACAATGTTCCCAACCCCACCTACTTTATCAGCAGCCCCCACGTTTAAAATACCTACAGTTGCATGTTTGTTTTACACTTCAGCCAAATTTTCCACCCCACTACTAAATGCTATGGCTAACATATTGTTGGAGTATTTGACAAATACGTTGATAAAATGTCAAGCATAGGTTTTTAATTTGCCTTAACGTTTTCATTTAATCATGTTTCATTGTAATATGAGATCATGGATGCACTTTCAACATGAGTCTCTGTAGCATTCAGCAAGGCGTCCTGTAGCCTGATTCTGCCTCTCACTGCTGGCCTTTCAATCTCAACTCTGCTAATTAGCAACACGAGGCAAAGCTAGTTAGCTACCCTGGGTACTAGGCATAATTTCTTTCTTTCTTTTAAAGCAACCACAAACGCATTTTTGATGGCATACTTTTAATTGTCGTTTTATTTTTTTGTCCACCTGTGACCATTTTTATTCTGGTAACACAAAACTATTTTAACTTTATATGTGCTTTCCATGTTCTGTTTCAGGCTAGCTCAGATTTCTGTGTGCAGTGTGTTGCATTTCAAAGAATCAGCTGAATATTTATATGCCTATGTTTGGATATTTGGTTGAAAATTGTAAAATTGTAAGACATTATAATTTAAATTTATTCAGACCAAGAAGCAGTTGGTTTGCTGATTTAATGACTGCATAACATCCTTTTCCTGTCTGAAATGAATAGTGTCACTGTAAGGCTCATGGTACGCCTTACATTCCTTACATAATGGTTTGCTATGGTAATGATTTTGGAAAAAACACACAAAAACGAGTTTTTATGACTTCATTTTGTTCGCAAAGTCATAAGACAATAAAAAATATTTTTTTTAAAATCAGTGCATCATCTCACAATAATCTGTTTTAAAAAAAGATTGATTATTAGTTTTTTTGCCCTTCTTGGGGAAATGACAAAACTCAGGACAAAACAGCAGACTCTCTGAAGTAAAGCTGCTCTATTACACTGACAGAAGCACTAGCGGCTCACTGTGGGGTCATATTTCCGTAAGCTTGACATTTTCCTCCAAGCCTGGGACACTTTATTCAACACTCAACTCAGAAAACAAACAAGAAAAATGATAAAGACAAGAGCCAGGCCAGGAAGAGGGAAAAACAATGGTTTTAAAAACATATTAAGCAACTAGGAGGAAAGATAGTGCCTTTAATATTGTTACTTGAATGTCCTCTTTCTCCACGTACCTCAAGATGACCACATATTGTTTGAACAACACCCATGAGAATTGTGTGATGCAGGTAAAATGCATTAGAGGGTAAGGATGTTTTCCTCTTATTGCAAGAATAATAAAAGGCGTTTTTCATCCTTTCTTTCTCCACCTGCAGCTCCAAAGCCAGACATCGTTAACATAACAGAACTAGCTGCAGCTGTGCATTTACTCTAAAAGACAGAAAAGCCAGCTGAGCTAATAATGTAAAGCATGCTAAATTACTTGCACATTTAATACTTGTAAAATAAAACTATGTAACTTGAAAGACATGGAGGGGGGGAATGTTTAGTAGCATCAGATCCACCGATGGGCGTTTCCCCTGTTTTTGCCAGCATGGGCTAAAAGAAAATTAAAACAACAGCACTGAACTAAGAGACGGGAAAAGGTTGGGAGAAAACACAAGAACGTAACTTACAAAAGGGAAGAGTCTGAGACCAAAAAAAAAAAAAAAAAAAAAAAAAAAAGTAAAACCGGAATAAAAACTTAATTGGAGATGGAAAAAAAAATAAGACAACTTCAATTTATATGGAAACATTTTGAGGTTTTGTGGTGCCAGGGCCAGGACATTTATAGTTTTAAACTGGCACCACAAGGTTTGATGAATTCTCCAGGTATTGCTAAATGGAATATAACCAACGTTTTTCTCAGTTTGTATAAACTCGTGTAGCTACTTAGACAAATTAGAAAGTGTGAGGAAGATCCCTGTGACATGAAAAGAATTGCAAAAAGCTAATGCTTCACACTTCTCTGAGGCTGCCCACAGTGTGATTAACTGTGCTGTCAGTTTATTCTGGCTGCCACTTTATGTCATTGGGGGTCCATTATAGTCCCCGGCTGTTCATGAAGACGTTATTGTCTCTGATAAGCCAGCAACAAGATCGCTAATGAGTCTGTGTGTGCAAATCAGATGCTGTTTCTCCCCGTGGGTTGCACTAGCTCAACCATAGCAGCCAACCAAATAATTATTATTATAAAAAAAGAACAAGCAGAAACATGTGAAGCTCTGTGATGTGGAGCCTGAAAAACAGACATGCTTTCTGTATGAACTGGTTTTGCATTCAGTTCAAACCACATTAACATACTACAACATGGCCCGTGAGTGCTTTCCTGCACATTTCACACAGACATGGTTACTCCCAAATCCTCAAAGCTAAACGAGTTTCTTTGTAGTGCCAAAACATGACGAACACGATCCATAAGTAAGTTACACGGAAAGTCCAGATGGCTTATGTAATGCAGGAAAAAGTGGCTCTGTGGTTGTGACACACACTCATACACACGCGCACGCACACACATGCACACACACTTTTCTGGGCTTAGCTCAGTTTAAAGTTGTGTACTTACAAGTTTTTCCAGGATTAGCACATTACAGGCAGCATTATTTTTGCAGCGTGGATCAAAGCAGATTGTTTTCCACTCTTGTTCTTACAACTAGCTAAATGTTGTGAAAGAAGATTCCTCCAGAGTTGTAAATAATTCATCCTCTTGGTTCTGTCTCCTCAATTTTTGACTGTCATAAATTTTTTATTAATTCTATCAGATATGCAAAGTAAATTTAATTGTCTCACTATCTGTCACTGCAGGTATCCTCTCTGAATCTCCATCATTACTTCTGTACACTGAAGACTGGACATCTAACCTACCAAGCAGTGACAGCACCTTACTTCCAGACTGCAATAAGGAACGCTCTGGAATCTGCAACCTCTCCTACACCTGGGATGTCACTACTTCCCTGAGGATGAAACCCACACAAAATAGCACTACCACAAACCAGTCAACCAACGCCTTCCTAATCCCAGCTACACCCATGTTGGTGCCCTTATACACTGACTGGAACAGCGCCATGGCGGCCTGGGGCTTGGCGTGGGAGGCCCATGTCTACGGTGCAGGCGGAGTCTTTGCGGCACTAACACTCGCCTCTGCACTCAATCTGCTTTGCTTGCCACTGAGATGTCCATCTGGGTGTGGCTATTTTGCTCTAGTCAGCCTGTTCCTTCTAGCTGCTGCATGCACCAGGTCCTTCTCCCTTCTTTATGATGCCTATGGCCACCAGGATCGCATATCCTCCACAGAGGCCTCGGTCATGCTCTTTGAAGCGCCTTTTCCCTGTCTTACTGCGGCTTTCGGTTTGGTTTTTCTTCTCCTCTCAATGCGCTCAAGAATGCAGCTCTCATATTCAGCCTTTCAGAGACCCTGTTTCCTGGCCTGCCTCGTTGTCATGCACTTTGCTGCTGCATTTGGTCCAGTGACTTTCTTGAAGTTCTACCGCCAAACGCCCCCTTTGTGCCTCTTTCTGTCGTTGATCTCTCGTGGAGCCTTTGTGGCACTCGCAACATTTCTATCTGCTGCCTATTTTGTTTTCTATATCTATGTGCGGGCAGACTCAAAGCACATCTATCATCTAAACAACACGTCTCCAACACCAGCTGAACGCTACAACCGTTGCCCATTTGCTGAGAGTCGGGACTGGAACCGTGCAGCTATAACCGTTTGTCTTTCAGCATTGTTTTCTCTAGCTTGTGCAGGACTGCAGTTTTATGCAATGCTTAACGCTATGGGTGTTATTGGTGGAGAGGAGGTCTTCTACCCTTGGCCCTGGTGGGCTTTCCAGTTTAGCTGTAGACTGTGTGAACTCGGGGTCTGTCTCACCTTAGCTTTAGTGGTTGCTCAACCAGTTTTTTGTTCTGACCAGCTTCCAGCAGCTGGAAGTTGTTGGACTGAACTCCTAGCATCCAAATCCCCCATCCTGCCTGGGACCTACCAGTGGACACTCAGCCAGCAGGAGAAGCTTGCTATTGTTGACACTGTTGGACTTGGCGAGACAGAAAGCCTTCCACTTTACACTCTGATGGATGAGAGGCTTGGAAGCAGCCTGAATGGCTTGGACCTCCTCTACCACAGCAACCGGGCCTTAGTATATCGAGATCTCGACTTGGACTTAGGGTTATTGGGTTCAGAAAAACCTGAGGATGGGGGAGGCAGAGAGCCCTCAGGTGGATCTTCATTTTCAAGCGACTCCACTGCAGACCTGCGACCTCCTTCACCAATCAACTTGCGCCGTAGCATAGACGAAGCACTCTTCAGTGAAGCATTGTTTCCCATGAGCCTCTTCAGTCCTGTTAGACCCATTCGCTGCAGTGACGCATCTGTCAACAACCACTGGACGCTTCCAAGCAATGGTCCCTGTGAGCCTCTCTCCACCGACTCCAGTCTTTATCGAACCTCATCCTGCCTTGAAATGGCCTCACAGCTCCAGTTTTCCGCCAGCCAGTCTCAAGGTGCAGCCACAGAAGGAGCTCCAACATCTCCCTCCACGGGCTCATCCTCCAGCAATTCGTCAGCTGAACGTTGGAGAAGCAGTTCCTCCTCCTGCTTTCTGTACCGTGCCTCTCTTGCTGGCTCCTCTCTTGTTCTTTGTCCAAGTTCAGAAAGACACACAAGGCAGCTTCCACAGGAAGGCTCAAATGTGGCCTCCCATAACCCACAAAGACACTACCAAGCTCTGGGAGCTGCCTCACAGGAAAGCCTGAACCTGTCAACTGAGACAGATCGATCTGTGCAGCAGGAATTCATTACGGTTTGCAGACAAATGGATTCGTTAAGCATCTGCAGTGAGACTATAGATTTATAAAAACAGACTCTTATTAAGAGGAACCTGAAATGAGTGTCTGCTTTGTGCAACAAGATGATTGGAATTTTAAATGGTATTTGATGGTGAATGTCAGCTTTACGTACTTCTTAAACACTATAGCTGCAAAAATGTTTCAGGAGGTTTGGTAAGACTTCTTAAGGATTTAGTGAATGTTCTTGTGAGTCTAAGTGCCAAGACTTTCAAAAGCCAAGAGACTGTTTGTAAATTTTACATGTCTTATAAAAGCAGATGATGCTAGTTAAATTAAGAGTTACTTTTTATGAAGTGGTGATATAATAAGGAGGTATTTGTACAAATGTTTTTATGGCATTCCAACATTCCAATAGGTTGTACTGTGACAAATATAAGCTCTTACCTGCTACTGTTGTAATAACAAATAACAAATACTTAGTCTGGATATTTTTTTCTTTCCAAATGTAAACATCTCATATCTACATATGTCTCTGAGGTATGGTGCAGCAGTGCCCTCTGCTGGCATATGAACAGTATTTAACATCTGTTTCCATACACAGTGTTGTAAGAGTGTTAGCTCATTACAGATTTCATCAGTTTTTGCTTTTTTGCCACACATAAATGTTCCAAATAATCAAACAAATTTTAATGTTAGGTAACGGTAAAATACAAGTATAAAATTCACTATTCAAATGACAATAAAAATAAATAAATAAAAAGCTCTCCAAACCAATCTGACCCTGTATTTGAACAGTAAACCTTATAATTGTGACAACCTTGGTTGCAGTAAGTTCCATTAAGAGCTTGCAACAACCAGCAGAAAGTTAAGACTTTGACTACTCCATTCTTGTAGCTTCACTTTATCTTATTTTTTTTTTCTTTTGTTTTGAGCAACTTTAATTCAAAATTGCTAGGCAACAGGATGTAGCAAGGTGATTAGTTTCTTGAGGGTCTTGCCAAAAATGCTTAGCGTGTCACTTCAACCAGTGTTCATTTTACACATACATAAAATCATTGGAGGATATACTGTATGCTAAGAATTTAAAAGAAAAACAAAGAAACACAGCATGCTACAAAGACTATAAAACTTACCGTATAATCAGTTACAATTGAGGATATCAAACTTACAGTTCGCTGGAATTCAAGATGCAATGTTCCGTCCTTCAACGTTAGTGCAGCAATCCTACGGAGGTAAAAGCAAATATTTATTTGCAACAAGGATAATATTAAGAGCCTTTGTTGTATCATTAACAGTTGTAATTATACAGTGACCGTGAATTAACATAGTTCAAAAGGAGAGGGGTAGTATTTGTTGAAGTCTGTAGAGCTACATTTACAGCTTAATACAGGAAACAAAGTTAGATGCTCAAAAGACCTCTTAGAGCACAAAAAGTAGGATAAAACAGACAACTTCCACATAGTCACTGTACTTTGTCTAAATTTCTTGCCTGTAATTTAACTTTGTAACTTTGAGAGTTAAAAATTGCTGGAGTCAGAGTATTGCCCAGGTAAGCTGTTTTTATCATTTTAGCCTTTTGCCTGAGGAAGTTCACTACCCAACAGAAGCAGGTCATGCTAACCTGCTCTGTGCCTAAATTAGCTTGTGTCAAGTCAACACTACTTACCACACGTGTTAGTTTCTGTCGGGATATTTTATAACACTAAAAAGGTACACTTACGTTGAAAATGCCGCTCTCCATATTTTTGACAAGTCGCAGAAATAGGGCCCCTTCAGGGAGTTCTGCGTAAGCCGACCACTGTGGTTGAAAACTCGGCCCATCGTCGCGGCTCCGTGGCGCTTCGAAGACGGTCAGCCCTCGGGAACCCGCTTTGAGCCAGGCTTGCAGCACCCCTGTGTGGGGAGCTCTGGTCTCACCAGTTTGCAGATTATTTTCCTAAACTCTGAGATCGCCAGGATTTTTAACCTCAATATAATCAATAATTGTGTTAACAGCGTATTCATGTTCTAACACAGATTGGTTTCTCGAGCTAGTTTCCTTTACCAAATTAAAGTTTGATTACTGGGTTCTCAGTTTACTCTAGTTATCTTTGTCAGAAATATTTTGTTTGATTAACCAAAACATTTCTGTGTGACAAAAAAAAAGATCTACTTTTTCACAGCACTGTACAATCCTCTGACTGGCATATTAATTTAAGTTGAAATAAAGCATTAAATATCTGTCTTCTTTTTCTTAAAGTTAAACCTAAATCTGATTGAAAAGAAAATAATGACAGGAGCTCATGCACAGTATTGTATTTATTTATTTTAACATATTAAAAACAGCAAAAGCAACTTTCCTCTTATGAGTGTTTTTACTGTAAACATATCCTAAAGTGATCTTCCTCAAAATCCCCTGATGGATAATAACTGAAGATTTCCCCATCAGTTTAGAAAAAAAGGAGAGAGAACATTTGGTTTTTGATTGCAAAATGTGTCACTGTCGACAATCGCTGAAAACTGAAATTGATACAGAGGAGAAACATTAATAAAATGTCGGTTGTGCTTTGTAGATGGACTAACAGGACTCAGTACTTCACAATTAAGACATTCTGGACAGCTGAATGACCTGTTTTAAATAGGGAATCTGGAAAAATAAACAGCAGTTTCTGCAAACTTATTGTAGGCATTTGTTTTCTTCAGTCATAGTCATGTACATTTTTCTTAAAAGTCATTGTCGCTGCAAGCACTGTTAGTTCACCTTGTGTGGGATGGAGAAACTTCATTGGGCTAGAGAACAAATTAAAAACGTACGGTAAAAGTATGGCAAGGATATCCACTTTGAACAACGTCTAACTCCAACGTCAACTGAACGACGAGCAAAGATACTCAAACAAAATGTGGCAAGAACGTGTCGCCATTCACCGAGCCGACGTGTCCATCTCTATTTCAAGGCATACCTCTGGTGAACAGATAAAAAAAAGCAACAAATCCATGCCTGACAGGAAAGAAACAGATGAGCTAACTGCCGCATCGGTTTTGGTATCAAGGTTTAAAAACAAAAAATAAAATAAAATAAAAAGAAGTGTAGATACACTTGGCAGTATTTTTGCGATCTAAGCAGAATACAAACACAGCCTCGCTTGGCTCAGTGAAAAAAAAAAACAACATGCATTATGCATTATCAAAAACCTTCCAGCTGAAATCAAAGTCGCCAGGACTCTACAGGTTTAATATAAAGAGTTTTCTCTGAAAAAAATATTCAGATTACGAACAAGGAAAAAGTCACTTTGACTAAGTCTTTATGATTGACCCATTATACATCCTACACAAATCTGACGTTCATTAGCTTTTGGTGCCCTCCATGTTAAATACACCAACAACACTGAGATTGGGCACTGGCTATTTGGCTCAGAATGATTGAATTTCCAAAGAGGAAAAAAAAAAGAAAAAAAAAGCCCCCACTGCAGATCCGCCCACTATTCTGATTCAATTAACAACGATGACAAACGTGTCAATTGTAAGAACGCACTGTACACCAAGTAAATAACGTGCTGTAACACGAGCTGCATACATCTGCAATGACCTAAAACTATTACTCGGAAAGGTTTGCCGTCCCGGACTGGAACGGTGCACAAAGAGAGACGCACACGTCGGTGTGTGTTGCTGAACGGGGATGGGTTACGCTTCAGGCGGCGCGTTTGCTGGTAGGCGTGGGGCCCAAAGCGAACCACAAAAAGACGCCGCTGATCTGCGCCACGGCCGTTTCTGACGGGACAAAGACAACACGGCGCGCCTTTACTCCGTCCCAACTTTACTGTAACCTCACGCAACCTGAAGTTCACACGACCATCAGCCTCACGCACACGAACCTGGTGTGGGGCTGCACACTCATGAACCAAACAAACAAAAATAAAGACTAACAAGAACCCTGATGCGCCACTTCTTAAGAGCAAAGTCTGAGGTGTTCAGAGTCGGTGTAGGTTTGAAGATTTTCCATTTGCTACGATGCCGCCCTCTACTCCGAATCAGCCGTTTTGTGATCAGTGAGCGAGTGGGCTTAACGCAGAGCAAGCAGAGAGGGTGTTTTTGTGGATTTTGGCAGAAGTTTTGAAAACATTTGGTCACTGTCAGATTGGATCTCCTTCACTCTTCCTTAAGTTCCGTTTAGTAAAGTCGCTTCTCATAACTGTGGAGGCAAAGAAACAAAAAGATCAGCATTTAGTCTGGAGGTTGTCACTCAGCTTAAAGCCAGACCTCAGAAATGTGCTTAGCATAAAATGTCAATTTGAAGTCTCGCTGTGAGCAGAATCACAGTCATGTTACGAATTCATCGAGCCTCTGGTTCTGGCTCGATGGATGTGTGTTTCAGAAAAAATATGCCTCGATATAGAAACCGTCAAGAGGCTGAAGAGCTAAAGAACTCAATTCTAGAAATTGAATATATTTTGGAGTTATTGAAGTTACTTACGAGTGTAGTCCATGAACGCCTCCCTCAACCTGTGCGGACATAGTTCGCTTCTCAAACTTCAGCTCCCCAGAGTACATCATAGAACTAAGAAAAAGAAGAATCTAATTATTTTAATGTAGTATACCTAAATATTGCACGCGTGCTCCAAGTAAAACAGAAAGAAACCCCACCGGAGGACAGACAGGCTCTTTGCTCCGATGTCCTGGCAGCCATGTTGGATTCCAGCTATGAGGTATGGTACAAACTTATGGATGGAGCCTTTGTCCTGGACCGAGCCCGACACGCCCTGAGCGACCTTCACCTTATCACCCTCACTGAAGAGAAGACATCACCCAGTCAAGACTCACTTCACCCAAATATAACGTTTGTGTTTAAGACTTTTTAGCTCCCACACACCTAAAGTAGCGCTTCTGGCTGCTGGTGCTTTTCTCCATCGCATCCAGAGACCCCATACCCCGATATTTCTTCAGTCGCACGCCGTCTGAGAAGAAGTACTCTCCAGGAGCCTCGGTGGTCGCAGCTAGCAGGGAGCCCATCATAACTGTTGGAAGAGGTTTCACACGTGGTATGATAACAGACATTCAAACGGTGCTATGAAATAGCTGGAAATTGGACGGGGGGGCTGTTTCTCCTGGTAAACATTTGGGCCTCACCAGTCGATGCTCCCAGAGACAGAGCCTTCACCACGTGGCCCACAGTCTGAATACCGCCGTCCGCAATCACCGGCACGCCAAAACGTCTCGCGTACTCTGCTACTTTATACACAGACGTTCCCTGAGGACGCCCACAGGCCATCACTAAAAGGAATTTAAGAAAATAAATAAGTACAGGTGATGCAGCGCAGGACAGTCTGCTGTAGTGGACCTGCAGTCCCGTAGCTTTGCAACTGATGAGCGGACTGCAAACTTTTCTGCATTGCCATCTGAGTGCTCAGTTGTCGAGTACCTTCCTGCGTGATGCAAATGGAGCCACAACCCATCCCAACCCTCAGAGCATCCACACCGGCATCAATCAGATTCTTGGCCTGGGCTGCTGTAACCACTGCGGGGGGAAAAAAAAACTATTTTAAAACAAGACAGCAGCAGTAATACTCTTGCAACATTTTGTAAGACAGTTCCAAGAACTGTTAGCAGTTGTGTAGTGACTATTTGTCGAAAACTCAAACTCAAAAACAACAAAAAAAACTCAGAAATTAAAGGTGATCAAAACAAAAGGTGAATCCAACTCAAATAGTCACCTGATGCACCGTGGGTTCCTGGTTTACGAATTCAAAAGGATCGAAAGTTAAAAATGCAGTTCTTTGGTTGTTTTATTCCACAGTTGAGGCAAAACGAGTTACGGGTGTTGCAGGACTCTGCTTCTTCTCCTGCTCTGATTCCTGCACCTGTTCTCTCAACGATTGACTGACAGACTGATGACTGAGACTAGTGACTGATTCCATAGACTGGTAAAAAACCTTATGACCACCCACGTGCATAATAAGCTACCTAAAACCCACCTACCTATTTATACCGTGAAACACCCACATGCCAACTGAAATTAATGAACTAATTAAGTGAATTACTGTTGGGTTTTTTTTTTAATTAGCTCACGACCTGTAAAGAACCAGACACAAGACCAATGAGGTTTTTATGCCTTCCTTTGCAAAGGGAGAGATCCACAACCTCTAACCCGCTCAGGATCAAAGATCTACTCAACTCTGCTTGGGAACTGGCTTTTATTATAATGACCTTCTTCAGTAGAACAATGCTGAGATTACAGAACAGATGGACCCCTTGAGTAGGAAACTACATTATAGATAAAAAAGCACCTTAAAGAATCACTGGTCAGAGCCAGTTAGGTAACTGAACACATTTAGATAAAACACTCAAATAAAATGATAAAACAATGATTAGTTTTACCAAACACTAACCAACTAATTTATTCTAAATAACAAATTAAACAAAAATTGTAATTATAAATCAACTAGACAATAAGCAAAAAAATAAAAATAAACTAAATAATCTAAACTATAAATTTAACTGAATTTTAGAATTTAGATTAGCTCCAGCCATATGCAGTACTTGCTTCCACCTGCGTCTGAGGTACGGGTCTTGTTCCTGAAACAGTCCAGGTGGCAGAACAAGTTTGCTCTTCAACATTGGGATGTGATTGGGCGTGAGAGCTTCTAAATCATTTGGATCATCAGAGACCAAAGTGATGGGTCTGTCATTCAGAATGGCTTCAGCCTCACAGAAAACAGTTTGCAATCTTTCATCATCTGACCTGATGGAAGAAACTGGACCACTCCTGCAGATGAATCTTCTGATTACATTACTACAGGAAGTGGCATCCAGGGCATGAAACACTTTCAAATGAAAAGCACAATCAGCTCCAATGTCTGTAAATGGAGGTTTATCTGGTGGCATCTTTTCCACTGCCATTTTTTGTTCCAGATGTTTTCCTCCATTTCTTCTGCAGGTAACACAGTCAGACAGGATTTTTCTGGCAGCAGAGTTTGCACTGATTATCCGGCATCTCTGATACAGTCTGGTCAACATGTGGTTTCTACCAGCTGGACCAAGCAGATGGTAAATGCATCACAGAATTAACAGCACATGCATGGCTTTACACGGGACAACTGGATGTCCAGCCCCAGGTGGCACAGCAGGTCCTCCGAGACGTCCACTCACTCCGAGGACTCCTTTATCAACCACTGGACCGTACAGCTGGCCATCTTCAGAGACAGCCCAAGGTGTCCAAGCTACAGATGTTTTCAGCTTCATCAGCTTGCACTCCTTCAGCAGCTTGTTGTTCTGGTTCTCCATTACCAGAATGTTGTCCACCAGCGCCATCTTTCCTTCACCGGTCACCTCCTCCAGCTTTAGACGGGCATCCTCTTCTTCCTCCAGTCTGTTCTGGTCAGCTTCTGCTTGACCCAACTTTGGATAGATCTGCAGGTTCTAGCGAATCTCCTCAGCCAGCAACTCCTGTCCATCTTGGAGCTGGGAAGAAAAGCTGGTAGCATCTTTTCCCAGGTTGATGTTCTTGCCCTCTGCTTCATTGCAGATGTATTTATTGACGTTTAACAGAAATCCTGTTTGCAGTGAAAGCATGGAAGCCTGTTTTGTCCCTTTCACTCCGGAGGGGACCATTGATGACCCATCCAACTCGGGTCCAAACTGCATATGGGCCTTCATCCCGACTGTTGAGCAGCTCCCACGGCTCCAATACTTTAGGTGCATTTGTGCCAATGAGCAGATCATCTAATGTTGTGGAGCTTGATGCTTTGCAGGTATAGCCACTTGTCAATGTCCTGCTGTTGTGGAACATTTCTCTTTGACACAAGCATTAGTTTCTGTGTCATGACATGTGGAAGGTCAATGAAATCATTCTTATCAAGTGCTGCTACTTTTCTAAAACTCTCAAATTTAAATGAAAATAGGGAAATAGCTCCTATAAGTTGCTTGGGTTTAACCTTCAACTCAGACACTCGGCCATTTCCAATTGCAACAAACTCACCATTTCCTCCCACGACTTGTAGTTCAGGATGCTTTTGTTTAATGTAGTTGATCATGTTGATCTGATACACTGAGTTGCCTTGTGAAGAATCCTGGAAATACAGAAACGTTTTTTTTTTTTTGTTTTAGGTGAAAGTATACCACACTTCAAAAAGTTCTGAATAAAATATGAACAAATTATGTGTGGATTTTACATTGACAACCGTATAATTGTGATAGCATTACAGACTGGACAGAAAGCAGGCAGGAAATATTAATGTGAATGTTTCAACAGAAGATCAATAATAGAAAAATACAACATAAAGATTGTACTTTAAAGGTCTTATAAATATTTTAATGACTATAGAGCTGCAGTTTGTAGTGTATTTATCCAGCACAATTCTTCAAAAGCTCACAAAATAACGCAGTGGTCAGCAGCGGCCACCAGAGGGCGCTCTGTGGCTAAACTCGCTGGAGGGATGACGAACTAAAATTCTCTAAACAGCATCTTCACGTCCTGACATGAACACATTGCTGCAGGTCATGCTGATTTATCTTCCAACAGGCCTGTTTCTCAATCACTGCTAAAAAACAGGACACCTTTCCCCTAAAATAATAATCATAAAACATATATATTTATATATAAATAACACCTACCAGCACAACCACATCAACCCCAGCCTGCACCAGTAGGTCCAGTCGGTATTTGTCATCCTCCCGGGTGCCGATGGCGGCACCACAGAGGAGCTGTTTGCGTGGATCTTTTGATGCTAGAGGGTAGTCTCTGTTCTTCTTCAGATCTGTCCTGGCGATAATGGCCACCAGCTCGTCACGATCGTTCACAATGGGAAGCTTGCCTGAAATGAGAGCGTCGAAATTAGCTTAGGAAGCAACACAGGGAACTCTGCTTAAACACGCCAATGTTCACCTTTTTTGCTCCTCTGTAAAATATCATTGGCTTCTTTGAGCGTGACGCCAGCCGGAGCTACCACCAAGTCCTCTCTTTTCGTCATAGCCTGGAAGATTACAAGCATGATTACGGCGATAAAACAAAATCAAAGTGTGGAAAAACTCCCAGAAATTGCAAAGCAGCACACCTCCTCCAGAGGTTTGCCATGGTCCTTCTCAGAGAGGAAGTCGATGTCTCTGGAGGTGACGATCCCAACCAGCTTGCTGCCCATTTTTCCCGTCTCCGTGATGGGGATTCCAGAGAAACCGTGTCTTACTTTGGCCTCAAACACATCTCCGATCGTGTGACGCGGACTCATTACGACCGGGTCTGTGATGAAGCCCTGTTCGAACCTCTGGAAAGGAACAGAAAAGTGAACGAAATCGTGAATCATTTTGTGACCAAAGTGGGGTTTTGCTTGTGAGTAAAGCAGCAGATGAAGCAAAAACAACTCCACACAGGTAAGAAATTGTAATACACAGCACGCAACAAAGAAAAAAAAGGGAAAACATACACGGCGATAACAAAAACATGCACCACACACAGAAGGTGAAAGTTACCATATGCTACAATAATAAAAAAAAAGATAAGGGGAAAAAATTAGGAAAAGTCAAGAGAGCAGCTTCAGATTAATCATTTGTACTTTATTCCATTTTTGTAAGATTTGACAAAACAAAAACACCACAACAACCACCTCTGCAGTCAAAATAAAATACAACATGCATGACTAAAAAATAAATAAATACCCATCGTTTATAGAGAAACATGACAGAAGCGGAAATCGTTCCTTTACCTTGACCTTCCTGACCTCATTGGCCTGGAATTCAGGTGTGCAGTTGTGATGAATGAACCCCATTCCTCCCATTAGCTAGCAAATTAGGAAGAAAAAACCACATTTAACTTCAAAAACGTTGTACGCTTAGATTAAAAAAAAAGATATAAAAGCGAATTCTGCATTTCCTTACCGCCATAGCAATTGCCATGGCCGACTCTGTGACGGTGTCCATGGGCGACGAGATGAGAGGCGTTTTCAGGGTGATCTTCTTGGTGAGTGCCGACGTCAGGTCCTGTGAAAGTTAAAACAAGATTGCACACTTTCATCCAGCAGGGGGCGTAATACACTGTGTCACTAGTTTTAAGTTAATGCTGGTTAAAGGGAAAGGAAAAACCCCAAAGTGTCTCAGTTTGGTGTTACTCTGTGATTTAAGATGGCTGAACATCAAATCCAGTAAATTGTGTCATGGCTCATGACTATTTTCCCCCTAAACAACAGAATTTATCTTCACTTATCACTCACTCCCACGAGAACCAGCATTTTTGGGATTTTTCTTTTTTACACTTGTGAAAGAAAATAAAATAAAACAGAAGCAGCATTCCTCGCATGGGAAACCGGCGCATCAGTCTAACTCACGTCTCGAATTTGCTCTTTATCTCACGCAGACGTAAACTTTGGAGGCAGATCGCAGTGTTTCTCAGGAGTTCACAGCGAAGGCAAAAAGTACAATACCGCATTCTGATTTTACTCAATGGAAAAAAAAAGGCGTCAAAAACCTCACATATTTAATCAAATATTGCACAACGGCATAAAACTTCAAGTATCAAACCAACATGTTGATGTTACGGTTAGTATTTCCCATCATGAACTTCCATGTTTGTTGTGATCAGAGATATTTCGTTAAACTTGTTTCCTTAAAACAGCAGCAGAGATTATAGATCAATTAAACTGAAACCCTTAGAAATGGACGGGGGCAGAAGAGGGAGGTTTCATTTCGCGCAAAGCCCAGAGATTAACGCATCTGCTGAGAGGCGGATGAGCCACTGACCAGACGTGAACGTAAACACCCGAGGGGTGTGGGTGCAGCCGGCGTCTCACCACACTCAGCAAAAACAGCAAGTCAGAAAAAGAGCAGCTCTCGTGTCAGTAAGAGGTGGAAAATACCACGACTTCTGCAAACAACTGGATGTAGAAAACGAGGCTGTGATGCACAGTGGAAGACTTTACATGCGGCTCTGCTTTCTTTTCGTTTGAGAAGATCCTTTCCAAACGTTTTCGGCGTGAGGGAGCAAAGCGCCAGCCAGAAAGTTCTAGCTCACGAATAAAAAAAGAAAATACTCACCACTTCATCAGAGGTAAAGTCAATGAAGCCAGGCAAAATCAGGAAGTCACTGAAAGACAAAGAAGAAATCAGAAATTAATGGAAAAATAATGGATCGTCATTGAAATCTCAAAACATAATCGATCTTTAATAGAAACTCCAGGAGCTCCAGATTAAGACCTCACTTAACATGAGCCGACCGAACAACATAAACCGTTTTTGGACCAAACTCAGGGCTGGAATTACATCTTACTGTTACGAGTTGCCTCTTTATGTTTTCCAAAAGAAAAACATGGCTGAGAACAGACACTACGGACAGCAGGGTATGCCATCTACCTGCTAAGAAGCTGGAGTTGACCTCTTTGTGCCGAGTAAACACTACAAGAACTAGAATGAAAGAATTCTGAGGAGAAAAAGCTAGACAGAAATACTGTGTGTCGCCACCCCCCCTCTCTTCAGGCAGTCTGTGTGTACTTAGTGGTTTTTGCAGATGGGTGTGAGACCATGCAGTAGACGAATGGAACGGCACAGGACTAAATGGGAGCTTTGCATTTTTAAAATGAAAAGCACATAGTAGGAACGGATCCAAACTGAGGAGAGATGAGCACTACTGGTGCAGGAGAGTGGAATATGAGGGATGACTTTTAATCTACTTTGCGTCAGCGTGGGTGCAGACCGGGAGTCAAAAATAGCTTCCCTGAAACGGGACGCTAAATGGCAGGAGTTCCAGCCGCAAACGGCACGCAGGGTCCACATCTGTTAGCATTTAGCTGGAGCCTCAGACCTCAGCAGCATCACGGTCTGAACCGACTCAAGAGTCGGAAGCAAACCGGCTCCGACTCCGAAGGGAAACAAAGGCCTGTGGCCTTATTGTGGTTTTCATTTGAATGTTAAATGTAGACAAATCCAGGATGCTAAGTGGGAGTGTTTGAAGAGGAACAAAAACAAACAAAGGTCACTCTGCTCACTTTCTCTCACCTCAGCATTCAAGGGATTTCGCATTTTTGCATAGGAACAATCAAAAGAAATTAAATAAATATAAAGAGCATTCTTAAAATCAAATTAAAACCATTTCAAATCTATAAATGGTATGCACAGACACCCATTACTTGACTGTGAAGACTAATGTTCTGCATGCCAATCATGTTTCTGAAACAATACTGTCTGCTGAATGTTTTGTACAACCATGAATTATGGTGGATGCTTTAATTTTGTATTACCCTTTGATTTGTTTTTTTTTTACCCATTGACCTTTACCAATCATTCTCATGTAACAAACTTCAAATTTACATTAATTTCAATGCAATTTCATGTTACAGTCTGAGAAGAAGGATGAAAGTGAGCCTGTATTTGGTCGTCTTCTATCTCCGTCTTTAGAGTTGTTGTCCTGATGAAAGGTGAACCTCTGCTCTACTTTCAAATACTACGCAAACTATCCGGTTTTCAGACAGCACTGCACTATGATCTACCTAAGTCTTTCTATCAAACGTATCACGTTGCAATATTCTTGTTAGGCATTGTAATTTAATCCCCGTCATGGCGCCACTTTTGCTTTTTCAACGATTAATCTCTCGACATTAAAAAAGTAGTCCATCTTCTTGTTTCTGCCTGTTACACAAATAACACCCGGGCTTAAAGATGTCAATCAGGCTGAAGTATTCAACATGCAGGTGCACATATCCGAAAGACTAGACTGACGTCTGAAGTGTGATTTCTGCGTTAGTATTTATAGCACAATGATACAGGAAGTTTCTATTCTCACTAACAATGACTTCCTGTGTGACCTTCCTTGTTAGATTTTTCGCAAGTAGAGACAAAAAAAAAAAGATTTTACACATCACATTTTTTATTTTGAATCGAGAAAAAAAATGCTGAATTTCAACCAGTGCTACAATCATCTTTTTTTAGACAAAAAAAACAAAACAAAAAGACAACAAAACCTTTAACTAAGCTACACGATGCCCATTCAGGCAGCTACAAGTTAAATGTTTTACAGAAACAGGAATGTTGTCTTATTGCTAAGCAGCAGCGAAGCAGAACGAGGCCAGAAATTTTGCGATTTTCAGCTAATAATTAAAAGTGCTCTAAAGGAGAAGCTGCAGAGGGATCCCGGGCATGAGTAACTGTTGAAAACCGATGTGATGGTTGGGGATTTATGCGAGTGGAAAGAAGCTGCGCATGCATCTCAGTTTCAGAATCTTTTTGTTCCAAAACAAAAAAAGATGGATGGCTTTATGTTTTTGCCATTTCTTTACAGATGAAACCTGAGGTTTACTTGCACTGTAGAAAAGAAACTGAACTTAACCTAAACTGTCTGATTTAACACTGGTGAACAAAAAAAAACCAAAAAAAAACAGGTTATGCATCTTTTAATACAGTGTATGTAAACCTATGGGCTTCAACTATGAATTTAAGTTTCAAATTCATGGCCAGCTGATCCATAAAGCATGTGCCACCAACATGGTAAGAGAGAAGCAAGAAAGGGTGAGGCAGCGGTGCTTAATTAGACCCAATGTGCAAGAAATAGCATAAAGTGTTAGTCATGCATTCTGTGTTTACAAGAGAGGCCAAGCACTTTACTGATCTGTTTAGGTAAATAACAATAACAAGCGTTATGCTGACTGGAGCAATTTTATTTTTCCCCCCATAACAAAGATCAAGTTTTGACACTTTATTGCATGAAAATCATCATAATTTTGGGATAAATGCAAATAGTTTTTCCTTAAAGAGCAATAATTTGCTTTCCCCTTTAAATAAAAAAAAAAAAAAACATCCTCCATAGACAGAGGGTTTCTTTTAATAGTTTGAAGATGACTGGTTTACTCACTTGTAAGTCAACCCATCTCCTTTAGAGCATAGCTCTTCAGCCGTATGGCCATCCGAGACAACACACTGTTGGTCAGATCTGCTGGTTCAAAATGCGTTGACCATTACAAAGCACTGATGTGCACACTTAACTTAGCGTAACCTAATTGAGCTCTTAAAAAAAAAAAATAAATAATTGTAAACCTTTTGATTCTGTTTCACGAATGTGCACAGATGTGTGGGGAAGAAAAAAAAAGTAAAAAATAAACACTTGCATTCTGTGATGCGTGGATACTTACTTGTAGGTAAGGCCGTCGCCAACTGAAAAGAGCTGCTGTGCCGACAGTCCGTCATCTGGGATGTAGCCCGTACCGCCACTGATTAAATAATCCGCCATGCTGCCAAAAAAAATCACACAGAGGCGCAACCTCAGGAAAAAATAAAAAAAAATATCCACATGACAACAGGGATTTAATGTTTCGCAGGACCTGTACAAAATGCGGTGTCCTATACGAAACATTTTAAATCACATAGAAGCTTAGTTATAAAGTAACCCACTGCCACCACGAGATCTGAACTATTGCATGACGAAAGTAGAAAAAAATAAACAAACAACAGTGCAATAGTCCTCACACTATCCAATGTGCAGCATAAACCCTGAACGTTGACCGAGTAACACACAAATCCATCACTGTAGGTAAACAGTTGGACATTTTTTTCTTAAATTTAGCTCAAAATTATAGTAAATTAAATGAAACACACAAACACCCCTCTGCACCATCATATGTATGTTGACTGAAGTGTTACTGGCCTGGTGACCTAGATTAGATTATCGGCAGCCAGCAAACATTAGCTGCTAGCACTCCACACCCGTAGATGATAAAAAAATATGATGCTTCAGATCATTGCTGTTTACATTGAGGTGCATCAATGGAGTATCTCTATCTGACCATTTATGATAGGCCTTAAAATCTATTACGAGGGCCGCTTATCTCTACATTTTGGGAACAGGATGCAGCCCACCTTATGGTATTTTCCTAATCCTGTTTATCTTTTAACTGGCTTTTACCATGCATCTGGAAAAAGTTATGAGGAACTAACTGCAATCATCTACCAGCAAAACAAAAACATGAACAACTTGTTTCTTTTTTCTGCAGCATTTGGAAAGGTATATTTAAGAGTAATGAAGGGAGTATAGTGAAAAACACAAACTACTTTCACTGAAGATACAGTAGGCAAATGTCGCAACTATTAGTAGTATTTTAGCGTTTTAATCACGCCGAATTAGAAATAAGGACAACATACATTATTTATACTGTAGAATGCAGAATATAAATAATGGTGAATATCTAGAAGGAAGACTTCTATTATTTTTAACATATTTCTAAAGCAAGTTTGGCCCTGGACTCACATGTGTCCTTTTTTTGCGACTGTATACTAGAAAAAAGCTTGTGAAATAATGTCCTGTTAGAAAACTTCACTGAAACTTCCGCAAAAGTTGCATTAAATTAACTATTTAACGGGGAGGGGGAAAAAAAATTGCGTTAACACCTGTTTAGTCGCTACATCTAGGTTAGCTAGTTCAATGATTAACATTAATAGCTTTGAGCAATAATGCCTAATAATATCTGCCAGTCACTCACAGAGGTTAAATAGTCCAACATTATTATCACCACCAGTTTGTAGCGCCCATATAAATGTTAAAGACCTAAACTCTGAGTCAACAATATTTTATCATTTTTAAAAAGCTTCTAGCGCCATAAAGCTACATACATAAAATTCAAACATTTCGGACAATTTTGCTGTTAAACCCATTATAAAGCCAATATATTTCCATATTAACGATAAGTAACTTGTGGGTAACCACATGAGCTACATCCAGACTACTCCGTTGTAGACATGTGGGAGCGACCGCTAGCATGTAGCATTAGCAGCTTTTGTTGCCATGTCTTAGGGTTCAGTCAATTCTTCCGGCAATTTAAGGTCTTCGACTTAAGCTTGCACGCCGTTTAGCAGCTACTAAACCGGCTTAAACTGTTTAAGTTTACCCCAGGAGTAAAGTCGAGCATCTTTCTTTGAGTAAGCTAGCAGCTGCCTCAGAAACCAGATGCCCACGTTGACAAAAAAAAAAAATAGGGAACAACTTTCCAGCTGTGAGACCATCGCGAAACCGTACGAAGGCGACTATAAAGGCGGAACTACGTCGATACCTCGTAGATAAATGAACAGGATGAAAACAAAGATCCTTCTTCAGTCCAAGATGTGAATAAATACGTCTGCAGGAGGCTGAGAAGTGGTTGCTTGGTCGCTGTGTCTGCAGACAGTGTTGGTGTTATGTACTGAGAGCAGCGTCACATCCCCTCCTCCCTACCTCCACCATGAGGCCAGTTAACCCAATCAATCCTGCGATCAGGGCCGAGATAAAACTGTATGGGTTTGTGTGCCTACGCAGAATCCTGTTTGGGGGCATACTTCCAGTAGTCACCCACTAACCACCTGAACACCGCTAAGCAGCCATGTTCCAGATGCGGTGCCAGATAAAATAACGATGTGTTGCAACAGTAGTAATGCTGCTTGGAAGTTTGTCCACGTTTTGCAGCCATGCAATTGAGCTTCCTGGGATTGTTTTTGGTAGACCAGCACGCAAAGTTGTGAAGTGGAAGAAACATTACTTGTACTGTTCAACATTTACTAATAAAAACATTTAAATTACAAATGGAAATCATGGTATGTTTTTATATTCAGCCCCGTTCACTCTTGCCACCCTGAAATCCAGTGACACCAAAACTGATCTACAAGAAAATCTTATGGGTGGGAGAAAACTAACCTTGTGCATCCCTATGGGGAAGCATGCCACAGGGAACCTGATCAGAGTTGACGGGAATATGTGCGAGGCTGAATGATGAAATTTGACATTTAAAGAGGTAGAACAACTGCTGAAAGGCGCTACAAACAGGCTAACATTAGCATTGTGTATTCTGGACGTTTCAGACAATGAACAAGGATATTTTGTGGCTTTTCAGTTTTTACTTTTATCAGATACGCAAGACCTTATATGTCTCATGACTGCTTGTCCTTTTTTCAAGTGAACCATCTTGTTGATGTTAGAAAAGGTTGTTTGAAATTGTGTCTCATTCACATGATCATATTTGGCCTGACTGCACAGAGCGGTCACCACTTCATTCACATGAAAGCAGTTACGTGAAATCTAACTATGCAAGGTCGGCATTATAGACACTACAAGTTGAGTTTTTTTATTGTTTGTTTTTTTGTTGTTTTTTTCGGTGTCTGTTAGGTCATTGGGTTACTTTGCTTTAGCCACTTTCTTCTCAGATAACATCTCATGTTGGGAAGTTAACAAGTGCTAGAGGATGTCATATTTTAAAACGATAAGAATACACTCTGAAACTGCAGCATGACTTTACATGAACGGTTTCAGAAGTAATCCTAAACCCCTCTGTACGCCAACCTCGCAAGTGAAAGCTGTTTCATGCAGTCATGCGTCCTAATTGACATGTTGCCCTTGTCATCAAGCAGATGACAGCCAAGAAACATTTCCTGTTGCTTCCTCACTGCTAATTTTATCTGTCATTACCTCACTGCAGCTCCGAGAGGCCATGAGAAAACTGCCAATCAGAACTTTGCTGTACAAGCCATTGCAAACAGAGGGCAGAATTTTGACAAATATAATTCACACTCCTGAGTCTTTGGTAAGAGTTGCTTGATATCTGCCGAGTTGACTCAGGAAGATCTGTTACACTCTGTGTCTTTCTGTGATATCGAATGTAGGTCATTACAGATATGGGTCAGTAGTTCTTTTGTGCACTGCTGCTATTCTGAGCACTTGATTCAGCGCTGTTTATCTTCCCCACTGCATTCTGCCTGCTCTGGCCCGAGTGGTGAATCACAGAGCTTGTGCACGAGGATCAGAAAGGGTCGGGTTCAAAATAACACCCGTCTACTCGAGAGGATAGCTCTTAGTGTTGCGCGTTCGCGTCCACTGCATCAACCTGAGGGTCAGTTCAAACCAGGAATTTGCGAGGTGCATGCTGACAGTCAGACTGACCGACATGAACTTACTTTGCATGTGTGACTTGATGATATTCAAGTTCATCTCACGAATTTAAATATCATCAAAATGTTTTATTTCATTTTTATGTGATTTTTCACTTTGATGATTTAAAGTTAACGTCCAAATTCAGTTTCTCAGACATTTTGAATACTTCATCAGGGAAACTCAATACATGATCAGGGCTCCTTTTGAATTACTTTATCAATCCAACATGAAGGTGATTGGCCTGTAGTTCATCTGCATTTTTCAGTGTGGTGCCACATCTGTGTCCTTTTTTTCTACTACCTTTTTCCATGTAAGATGTTGAATACTCACTTTTCTGGAGAAAAACCCGCTTGAGTCCGTATGGCGTTGTACCGCTGGGCTGCTGTTTCGTGTCTATGGATATGTGAAATGCTCCGGATGCAGCGATCCCCTTCCTTCAGCAGAGCACTTGTATACGAAGGCTGTGTGTCCCCAACAACTCCTCGGTAGTCGATGTGCTGGCTCTCTCTCACTCCATCCACACAGCACCCAGATTCAAATCTTTCCATCGCTGGCCCTGAGGTCTGACCCTGAATCTACTGGGGCCCCTCAGTCTTGTTGTGCAACAAGTTATGTCAACACAAAAAAAAGAAAAGAAAGAAAAGTAAAGATCTCCAACAGCCACTTGAATCCACAGGGAAGTAATCCCCGAAACAAAGCACGATGAACTTAAAGCAATCATAAAATTTGCAAAACAAACGCAGTATTCTAATATGAATCCTGGCATATACTCGCTTTCTTTTGCTGTTGCTTACCAAAACAATTGTGAGTCTATAAAAAAAGAAAGTTCAGCCTTTCTCAGACTGCTCCGTCTGCTGGTGCACAGGATGCACCTGCCTGTAGGAAGATATCGGCTACCTGTAGGCGTGTCAGCAGGGGACGTCGCCTAGGAGATTCTCCCACCCAGAAGGCGTCACTGTAGTAATGGTCCCTGCAGCATGCATTGTTGTTGTTGTTGTTGTTGTTGTGGCGAGCCTGCTGAAATCTTGGAAGAGGAAAGACTTTTTATTTTTTTATCTAATGTCCGTGTGCGCATGGGAAGAGGAACCCATTGCCCTCAGCTCCTGAGTACAACAGGAGCATTGCCATATCCTGCTGAGTGCTCCATGAAGCTCTCTTAATGTTCCGCTCTCTTTCTATGCATGGGTTAATCCTGCTTTCTATCAGCGGGCACAACGTCACGTTCACAAAGAGGATTGCGGCATTAGAGGCAACATGGTCTGAAAAGAGAGCAACGCATTTTTACACCTGCGAGGGCAACGCCGACATCACAAAGGTGAGTTACTGTCTGGAATAAATAAGTGCTAAAAGTCAGAGATTCAGCCTAACCCAACATACTGTGCCCAAAGCACATTTGTGTCATGACATTCTTGGAAAGCAGATTGCACTAACAGGTTACACGACCTCTCCAAATGGATTCAAAACCACTTTACCAAATAAAAACAAAATCATTACAGGCGGCAAGTATGTGCAGTTTGCCATGTGTGCAGTACCTCTTGAACTTTCCCACATTTTGTTGTGTTGTGTTATATCCACAAGCTTTAATTAGGATTCTATGTGACAGGCCTACAAAAGGCAGTGCATAGCAATAAAGTGGCGGCAAACTGACCCCTAAAAGCTGACGTGCCTCTGTAGTTAGACCCCTTTTTCCCTGATACCACATGGTAAATGTACAACCAACAGAACGAGTACACGCAACTCTAAAGCTACCAAGACTTGGCTGCCTTCCTGAACTGTTAGTCAAACATGCCAATAAATCTAACCTCTCCTCCCCGTTTTCTACCACTTTATAATTTTGCACAGCCTTGTGTTGGTTACAAATGTACAACGATCCTTGTCCATTGAGGCTCTTATCTCATGAACGAAGGAGGGCCTTGATTTCAGTCCCCTGGAAATCAGGACTGAGTGACTTTGACACCTGGTGAGACGTTAAAATGGAAAATCCTCTTAGCCAGCCCTCTGCGCTCCAGTTAAATCTTCCCATATACCTCCACCATCACCGCTTCTTTTGACAGGTTTGAACAGAAACTTTTCTCCTACAAAGTGTGCATGCCATCAGAAAACCGACTGTCGGTTTCGAAGGACGGGCCTGTCAGCTCTTTCCCAGAGTGACTGCGGTACGAGCTTAATTTCATCTGAGAGTGTCACATGCAGGACAGCCCACCTCTTAATTCCACATGTGCAGCTCCTCAGTGGATTGCATTTAGTATAATGAACATCATGTGCACAGCGTGGACGGCCACTGACCCACTGAGGCAAATTGAAGTCATAAGGTTGAACAGGCAAGTAGTTATCCCAGTGATAGAGTTCTCCTTTTGTATAAAAGAGAGACCATGGTGGACGCATCTCAGATGATCCGAATTGATTTCACATTCCACATCTTGAAAGGATCCGGGGCCATCTATTTCAGTTGACCAAAGTAAATGCATTCCTCTTTCCCTCGCTCAGTGTCTCTGACAAAGAAAGAAACATAAAGAGCTAAGAGACATATTATTTTGGTTTATTAAATTGGGAAATCATTTACTTTTCAGTAACTCACTAAGTGAGACATGATTACGTTCATAATTACACAGGCTGAGGTTTTCGAATCCTTATTTCTGCTGATTATGATGGATTTCTGCTTGCAGCTAATGAAAAGGCAATATGTGAGATTAGAATATTACAATAAAAAAAACTAATTTGGACTTAGTTGATAACATGTTTAATATTTGCTTATAGATTGTTATTTTTCACATGGTGCTTTTCATCTGCTAAGTCTCTTAAAAACTAATTGTTCTAATCCATTGAATATGAGTGCAAGCTGTAAAAGATCGTTTAGTTATAAAATATTCAGACCGACCAATTAAACTAATAGATTACTATATCATCAGGTCCAAGAATCTAAACGAAACCTTACATCTAGACAGAGTATCAATTTTATTCAGGCGATTAAAAACAATACTGTTAACTGCTGCCACCTAGTGGATTCTTTGTGTCATTGCATTGAACGCCATTCATTTTCTCAGATATTTCATCATCTGCATTGTTTTTTTTTTGTTTTGTTTTTTTGGGTGTCAGGGGGGTTCTGTTCATTTACTCCAATTAACTGGTCTGTTTTTTAAATAAACTGATCCGCTCTGGGGTCACTACCACAGTATTAGACATCCTTATGAATAAATAATGATAAACTAGCAATTTTAATTTAGTGAGTTTTGTGCTCAATTAAAAAAATAGTCTCTTACAATTTATGACACAGTTATTTTCATATTCTGTCACATTGCAACCATGAACTTCCATGCGTTTTATTGGGTTCTTAATCGACAGACCAAGAAAAAGCAGTACTTAATTATCAAATTGATCAAAAATTCAATTTTTTTCTTCTGACAAAAATATGAACTTTCATCACTTTATCTCTCTGCTTTCTCTGAATAAAACTCAGTTCAACCAATTTTATTTAAAAGTCACCTAATCAGTAAAAAGAATCCATTTGTGTGCAACATCACCTCAGTATAACTCCACAAAAAAAAAACAAAGGTATTTGGTGTAAATAGGCAAGGCAAGGCAAGTTTATTTATATAGCACTTTAAAACAGTACCACTGACCAAAGTGCTGTACAATCACAAAATTAATCAAATAAAATTCAAAATTAAAACACACTATAACCAACAATACAGTGACTTAAAACACCCTATACAATACATAAACATACCCAGATAAATACAGGAAAGCAGCAGCTCAAACTGAATCAAAGGCCAACCGAAAAAGGTAAGTCTTAAGAGCAGATTTAAAAATTGCTAAAGAAGAGGCCTGTTTTACCGACATAGGTAAAGAATTCCAAAGTTTAGGAGCTGCAACAGCAAACGCCCTGTCTCCTCTCTGCCTCCTCGAAGTCCTCGGCACCTCCAGATTCATTTGGCTTGCTGATCTAAGAGCTCGAGGAGGACAGTATATATGTAGCAGCTCAGAGAGATAGGAGGGAGCAAGCCCATTTAAATGTCACAGAACAGGCATTTGTGGAAAAAGTGAAAGACAAAAACCGCAAGATGTTCCATTTAAGGTTTGTACTACCCATTAAAGTGACACAGAGTTGAAAAACAAAGAGTAGCATACCAAAAATAAATCTTTTAACCTTTCTGGTAAATAAATTCATCATACTCTGAAAAACTAAAGATAGTGGTGGCAGCACTATGCATTATTTCCCATGGAATAGGCTGGGAATCAGCTAATATTTAATGGAAAGATGAATGGAGACTAAAGGGAAGACTAATAATGTGAGGTTCCACACCTCAAAATTAATAATCCAGCGCCTTTTCTCTGTTTTGTTGTTTTCTTCTTTCAGCAGCTGCGTACATCTGGCTGAATGTTGAGCAATTTGTCTTTCAGAGAACGCTCTCATTTTGGGCTAGACACTGTAATGAAAACCAGAGAGAAATCTGAATTGCTGGCTGCCTTCCAGGATCACTTTGGCTGCTTGTGAAAGGTGCCGAGAATCAGCCATTGCTCTTGTGCACAATAAAATCAATGCATTCAAAAATGACTCATTTATTACTTATCATTTATCACACTAACCATTTACCAAAAGAACATTTAGTCATCTTTTTCTCCATTACTGTCATTTAAAAAAAAAACCCTTCTTAAAAGACGGTTCTGGATCATTAAAGCCATCTTAAAGTAAGTGTAAATTGAGCGTGCCTTGCAGTTTGCATTGACACATGACACCGATAGTATTGTGAAAACTTCCTTTGTCAAGTTTGAACTTGCTTGGCGCTGAATGGACGAGAACTTTAACTTTTTTTTTAGAAAAAGTGAAAGAAAATACCTTCATCCGCTCAGAATGGACCACAAAGTCTGACAAAATACGTTTGTACTTGGCTCCACATGCACACTAATTTTCAGAAAGCTAATAATTATTGCCATTTCTTGCTTGGAGGCATTGAAAGAAATGTACAACAAAGGCTTGTATGTTTAACAGAATCATTTACTCAACACTGCTGTTTTACTTGGTGTTGATTTGGCACGATTCAAAAGGCTTGCATTTTCATTCAGTGGTTTTCGGAGCGCCGAGTCTGTAAGGGTGTTGCGCAACTCTGGGTTTTCATGCACAGGAAGTCATGAGACTTGATCCTTCCTAAAAGTCTGAAACAGTACAGTTAGTCTGACGCAGCTTTTGCTGATCATTACACTTTTCTCTATAGAGAGCAAATTCTTCCAAGAAGAGATTATCACCATTTATCATTAGATGCGCTTTAGGAGATTTGGAATAGTGCCTGCTGGCTGGAGTAATGTTATTTTACTGCAGGAAATGAACATCATGTCTGCTTCATTTCATCATACTCAAGGTTCTGAAGGGGTAAATTAGACTGTAAAGGGAATTTTTACTAAGTAAGTCTGAGCAGGCCTGTTCTGGACAGTGAGAATGAGTGTGTGTCTGTCTCGTCACACACATTCATTCTTTAGGCACAAGTCAGAGTGAACTTCAACTTTCTTGCCATAAGTTTTCTCCTTTATTTCCTAGCACAAGGAAGTGAAACCGTGCATTGTATTCTCATATTTTCAATGTTAGCCACCTTAACAGGCCATCGATGTTCCAACAATAAAAAGTGACCTTTTACATTGTGTTTTACTCTGTAGATTTCAGCATTTTGCTTCTTTTTTTTTTGTCTTATGTTTCAGATGTTCAAAATTCTTTCATATCAAACAAAGATAACTTTAGCGAATTCAAAATGTTTTCAAATGATAATTTCATTTATGGAGGCAAAATAGCTTTCCAAGCCTACCACGGCCTCACGTGTAAAATTTTATTGAGCCCTCCGCCTAATAACAGGTTGTGCTACCTTTGGTAGCAACGGCTGGTGAGAGATGGTGTTTTAATGTTATTTATAACAACTAGTTCTTGACTCAAGAGGCAGCTGCCTGTCCATGTAGGACCATATTGGTTTGTACAGCTCTTTACTTAATTTAAAAAAAATTACTTGAAAAGTCAAGTGAAATTTTTCTTTAACCAGTTTATATTTGCCTCATATTTAACTTTGAACAATATTCTGAATCATTTAAGAGTAACCAATAAAAAAAGCAAATGGTAAATTAAAAATCAAATTCAGATGAAGCCAAATGGCACTCCTAGTTTATAAAATGCTTGTGTACGTTCCCAAACAAAGTATGAAGCATCTGGAAAGAAACGTGCAGAGACAAGAGGGCCAACACTTTCCATGTAGGTCTGCTTTAGGTCAGCCAGGCCTGTTGTAGCTTAGATGTTTTTGCTCAAATTTAACCTAAGCAGACTTTAGAAGTCAAGTTTTATTTTGTTAGCAGGAGTAAAATATAAAAAGGAAGATGAATACCTGACCCAAACTCTCACTTTTCAAAAATCTTTATGACAAGAAATATATTTCAAATAATACTCTACCATCCACAACAACTTGGATCTGTTCAGAATTAGGAGTATTTTTAAACCCTCCTAGTTTTTGTCAATTTTTTATTTTTTATGAAAAACTGTGAACGTCAGTCTTATAGGTTTTTATGAAGTGTTCAGACTGTGGAGACCCAGGATAAGAAGTCAGTCTTGTTTTTTTTTGCTCCGACACGGGATAGAGTAAAAAGCTGCGAAGGGGAAAGTCAAGAATGTGGGTCACCTAAATTTTCTTGCAGTGGCAGGGAAAATAATAGATGTCTTCTTTAATTTGGCAAATAACGACGAAGCATTGTACTGAATCATTAAACCACGTCGAGTGCTGAATGACTCACATATAAACGAAGTAGGACTTGAATGCGAATTTTAATTAGGTATTTAAGAAAAAAATTTAAAAAAAACTCCCGTGGAAAAACCCGTCAGGAAGTAGCTGTTATACGATAGGCTCCAGCAGCAGCAGCAGAGAGACAGAGAGAGAGAGAGAGAGAGAGAGAGAGGCAGCCCAGTTCTGTGCTGAGCCTTTCACACGGACTTTACAGCTGTTCTGTTCGGTTCCCCACACATCTGCCGAGGAGAAAGCGAAGACAGAAACATCTGCTGATCATTGGTATGTGGATCTCTTGTCACTTCGGCGAACAAACAAACCGTACTGCAAGCTCTGCTCGCTGGCTCGCAAGCAATCGTCAGGTCTTCCGTTTTATTTAAGGAGCCACGTTCTGCTTGTTCTGTTACCGTCGCGTTTGGCGTCGCCTCCTTGTAATTACGTTCACCTTTAAGAGCTACAAATAAATAAATAAATAAAAAATAAATAAATCTACAGCGACTACGCGCACATGATGCTACTAAAAGGTTTCTGTTTCGCTTCCGATGTGTTTTATGCATCGATCAGTCGCATCCTCACGGTTTGCGGTTTGTGACTGTGGATTGTATGCAGTAGAATATCGTAGCGAGAAACTGTGGCGTGGAAATAAATTGACAATTTATTTTAATTTTTATGGGATGATTTTCGGATTCTTAAAACATATATATATATATATATATATATACACACACACACACACACACATATATATATATATTATGTGTATGGGATTTGGATACAGCCACCATTGCAGGACCATCCTGACCCAAATGGCCTGAGTTAAATCAGACTGGATGGAGATTCGGAGAGCATCTGTAAACATTTATTGTCAAATCTTCCCACATATATTCTCAATTGGATTTTGGTTTGGACAGTAACTTTCTCACAGCTTTCCTACAGTACCGTGCTATGATAATGGTCTTGTTGTTGTTGTTGTTGATGTGTTATTCATTTACTTAGCATTTTGCATGCTGGCCAAAAAGTTCAGTTTTGTGCTCCTAATTTTGCAACTTTGTGAAATGCTTGACGTGTTTGTTCTGCTACAAAAGCCATATTCTTGGTAAGTCTGAGGTGTATGTCTTCACAGCCTCTCTGAAGCTGCCATGGCGCCTATTGACTGTTTCTCTGATTTACTCTTTTCTTATCGAGTCACTTTAGCTGCACAACATTGACTTCTGTCACACTGGATTGTATTTAGGGGTATTAGAGTATGTGGGGCTCAACATTCACATCTCAATTTTTAGATTTTGCTCGTGAAAACGTGTAACACGATGTTTTTTTTTGTGTGTGTTTTTGTTTTAGATAACCAAGCATGGCCATCATGCTGGCTGCTGCGGTACTCAAGCTCTACGCCATTGGAACCGCACTCTCCGTACTGGCATTTATTTATGGGATTGCCGACTCCTTCGGGGGACTCATGTACGCTCAGAACCACCACTACATCCACGGACTGGACCACCAGACACAGAGGCAGATCCCCTCCGGGGCCCACGTGCGGAGAGGATCTGTGACGAGAAACATTGGCTGACGAGGAACTTTGTGATGTTGGATCTTTGCTTCGCTTTAAGGGGACTTGGACTGTACATATTTTTCTTCCCGGGGGATGTTTTGTCTGTTTCTTTGTCTACTGTTTTTAAAAAAAAAAGAAAGATGTTGTGCAGCTATTTTTCAGAGCAACTACAAAGCTGTGACAGATGTAGCAGCACTACTGAACAATTTGCACTAACACTAGAATGTTTTTGTAGCTGTTTCTGAAATAAAATACCTTCTTTTAAATCGTTTAGCAAGCGTAAATTCATCGCAACCTCTCTTTACGACATGGTTTACAGGAGCAGTAAATCAGTAGGGTTGCGGCAAAGACCTTCAACGAGTCCAGACAAAGTCTGAAGTAAAAAAAAGAACTGTGCAACAGCAGCTTAATTTATGGGGAGAGAAATTTATTTCTTTGATCCCTTTTGTGAGAATAGTTGTTTAACTGGTACTAGGACTGTTGTTCTGTGTATTCATTGTGGTTCTGATGATTTTTTATAGGTTCAGGGAACAGAAAAATTGAAAACTTACAAGTTAGAGCACATAGAAATCCTGAATAGTGAATCATCAGATTCAAATGTAAGAGACTATTGACGCAATAGTGTTGACCCTACTGAATGTGTTCTTGTGTGTCAACGAATGCTTGACAACCTACACCAACTGGTTTTAACAAGTGGTGGGTTGGGGAATCTGTTTTTATTTTTAATTTTTTAAAGGTTAAAAAAATAACCTTTAAAAACGGTTATTTTCTCAGCGGTGCTGAGATTATCACATACACAAGACCAGTCATCGTTGTCGACTCAAAGCTTCTCCATTTCACATTTTGCTGTACATGCCTCATCAAATTCTCAAAAGCGACTTCTAGTTCTGTGAAGCAGTTTTAACATTTGCTTGTTGACATTTACTTGAACCCTTTTTAGATAGAGAGAAAAAGAGAAGGACAGATGCTGAAGACGACTCGAAAAGAGGAAGGAGGGGATTTAAGTGACTTAGAACATTGGGGACGATTATTGGAGCAAAACAGGCTCGTCTTTGCATTTCAGAAACTGCTGAAATACTGGGATTTTCATAACACCAGCCATCTCTGGGATTGCGGAGAATGGTTGGGGGAAAAAAAAAAAAAAAGCAAAGACTCAATGGTTAAAAATGCCTTTTTGTTTTCAGAGGTAAGAGCAGAACGGACAGCAATGTTTGAGCTGATAAAGCCACAACAGTAACTCAAACAACCAGTCAAGATATGCAAAATATGATCTCTGAATGCACAGAAGACCGTGCCCTGAAAAATATATGGGCTACAAGAAGCAGAAGACAAAACCTGACTCACTATAATTGGATAATAACAGATTGGAAAATATTTACTGATCCAATCAGTGTTGTTTTCAGCTGCAGTTTTCAGATGTTGGGGTCAGAACTGGGCATAGACATCGTTTTAGCATGTATCCGTCCTGTCTTGTATCAACAGTTCAGGTTCAGGTTTCAGTTTGCTGGTTTCGATATATTTGACAGGAAAGTTCATTTTAAAAAGTCAGCATCTCGGCCGACAAAGGTCATTGTATACGTGTGGATTCCTACCGAAAGGAAGTTTATCATCTTGCACTTTTCTTCATTTAAGTTGTGGTTTTGTGTCCATCATCCCCACCGTTTTACGAGCCATTAGTCACCTGCTGTGTGAGGTTGCATCTGTTGCCGCTCCCAAAACTTAATGGTGACATGCACATCCGAACAACACTCATCTACCCGAAATGTCGTTTACGTGCTTCTCTTGGCAAGAGATTTAACCTGGATACAGCCGGCAGCAAGACAGCTGCGAAATGTATCTTCATAGGAGAGTTTTTCTACAGAAAAAAAGCTGATTAAATATTTACTCCTTGTCCGTACATGTCCTCACTTTCAACGTTTGCGTAAACAAAGGCGAGGGTGAAAACTTGTGCGTCAGATGTCAGAATCTTTCTGTAACTTTATGATCACCCAGGGCGATGATAGAAAGATTGATCATACGTGAAGAAAATAGTCGACCCTGTCTGTTCATTTCTTTACTACAACAGAAACGGGGGCTAAAAATAAATTGTAATCATAATAATCTTTTATTTAAAAGTGAAACCCATCTAGGCTATAGATTCATTTCACACAGAGTGGTATTCAGTTGTTTATCTCAACTAATTTTGGTTGTGAAACCCCAAAATTCAGTTTCTCAGAAAATTCTCACATTATCGAAGACCAATAAAAAGATCCTTGTTGAAGTGCTTGGAGGTAAGCAAAAAAAAAAAAAAGCTTTTCTATGCAGTTGTGATCCAGCAAATATCAAGCAAATTTCAAGCTTTGCCATGGTTATTGAGCCCCACGTCAATACGTTTGGTAATGTGGGTGGGTACAGAGTCCAGGTGGGATGAAATCTGCATCTTCGTGAAACTGATCAGCCAAGGAAAGCATGAAGTGACCTTCTGGTAGATTTCTCTCCTGACACGTTGGCTTAATAACCCACCGTGGACCAAAACCAGCAGATGATGCCGTCCTCTTCTTCCAGATTCTGCTTAATATCCAAATCCAAAAGATTTAAGACTACCAAATAGCAATCCAGTCCTTTTAGTTTTTAGCACATGTGAGACACGTCTTCCCTTGTCTCTGGTTCAGGAGTGGCTTTAGGATTGCAACACGTCACTCATTTGAGCTTAGTTTCACTATCAACCGCAATGAAAACCATTTGTTTCTCTTCCATTAAACTTTCCATTAAAATGCTTGTATACGAAATTATATCAATACACAGCTTTTTACCAACCTTCCGGAGCTTCCCCTGCTAATGGAGGAAAACTGAACAATGTTGGGGATGCATTTAGTGTAACCCATAATAATCAAAATTAACTTAAATTCCCATACGGCATGTTGTTACATAAAAAAAAAAAAATCTCTTTATGGAAAACATTGACTTTTGAAAGTGTTTTAACAAGTGGGAATAAAAGTAATGTAATAATAAGAGGGCAAATGAAAAACATGGGGGAAAACTGTGAACAAAACAAAACAAAAAGTTATGAAACATGAAAAAAAAAAAGAAGCAAAAACATACGGTGGATGTGTTCACATCTTCTGTTGAAATTGAAATCCTCCCTGTAGGTCACATGGATACGGGTAGAAGCACCTGCTCTCTTAACACAGCACTTTTTTATGTTAATGACCCGTTCAAGCACACACACCCCCCCCCATGGGGCTTGCTTTCATACCGCAACACCTTCAACTGAACCAGTATCTGCAGGGACACAGGTCACCATAACTCCTTCATCCTCCGAGGATCCACTCTCTCTGCTGACATGATCTGGACCACTGTGCTCCTCGGTGGGCTGTGCGTCCTCCACATTGCCCTCCTTCTCTTAGCCGAGGGGAGCAGGAGCGGCAGCAGCGGCGGTCCCTGGGGAAGGACGGTCACTTTCCAGCGGGGCCGACGGGCCCCACGCCTCCAGAGGGACACCAGCGGCTCCACAGACAACTTGAACCCTTCTCGCGGTCCTGCCTTCGCCTCCTGCCAGCTTCCCCTCACCCCGACCGAACACAGGATTCTGGACGATAACACACAGGAGGTGAGGGCATGAAGAGAGTCACCTGTTAATAAGTACTTAAGATTTATTTAAGCTTAGACATGCAGCACAAAAGAGAGGCTGATTAATGATTTTAAAAATATATTGACTTTTTTTTTTAAAATGAAATGTATTCATCAGGAGAATGGAAGAAGTTTGAGTCATTACTGACGTAAATGATACTTGAACATTTTTGTCCTCTTTTTCCTCCTAGACAGGGTTTAATGGTGACGACGGCTCCCACGTGATTCTCACGTGGGTGGGCGACGGTACAGGAGTGAGTGTCCTATTTGATCTTCTTCATGCTCATACGCAGATTTCCATTTTAAAGCATAAATATCCGGTTTGTACGAAAGTAGAAGTTTGCTGTTATTAGTCAAACAGATATTGAAATAATCCAAATATGCAGATAATTACTTGTGTGGCTTGCAGACGTAAAAACACACAAAGAGACTGAAGAAATGTGGTCGTGCACCAAGAAAACAGCAAAAAATGAGAAACACATACTAAAACATAAACCATAACTAAGTATATACATGTATAAAGATTCATATTAGTAGTATTGTCTAATAAATTGTTATTGTAATGTTTTCAACATTACTTGTGACACATAAACTCAAATATCACACACTAAGTTTTGAACTTAATCTGATGGCTTCAGATTAGGTTCCACTGTTTTGAAGTTGATCTCTGTGGTGCTTTTAGTCTGAAACTAATTTTTCACGATTATTTGAATGAATAAATCAACACAACTCATTTTTTATGGCGAGAGTTTCAGGAAACACTCTCGTGAGTTCAGGGTTAATCTTAAGAGTCGCCCCAGTCACACGGTGTTTCTCCGTGCACCAGGTGATCCTGGTGCTGTCGACAATCAGCGCTCCGCTCGATTCTTACCTGGCGGGAGGCTCATCTCGACTTTACCGAAGGCGAGTCCAAATTTAACCTGCACGTCCCTTCCACTCAGCACAGAGTTACAATAAATGTCCTTCTTATTTCTCAACAGCACAGACTATGGCAAGTCCTTTCACGATATCTCCCACCGCATCAACCACACCTTCATCAAAGAGGAGCTTGGAATCAGTGTTGGACCCGGGAGCTCAGTGAGTTAACAGTACATAGCCATCAGTTTGTTCGCAAACTTTAAAAAGACAGTGCTGCTTAACGTGGGGATTTCTGTGTTGAACTAATAACCTCCTCCGTCCTTTCGGTTGACGCCATTCTAAGGATTAGGGACATTGGGAACTCTGGGGAAACGCTGTGAGGTTCTAGTCAAACTGCAAAAAGTGTGAAGACACCTCCATTGTTATCAAAGTCAACTCTACCAATGTCTTCTGTTCCCACACATCCAATCAGTGTGGCAGATTTTGTATTTTTATTTTTTTTTCTGAGAAGCTGGAAAGAATTTGATGAAAACCATAAAGTTTAATTTTGGTCTCAACTCCTTCGTCCAAATGATTACTTTGGCAATGCTTTGAACAGTGGTTTTCTTCTAACCACTCCTCTGTGGAAACCAGATTTCATAATTATGCACAACGTGTTGTTGTTGGTCCATTGAACAAAATCCCCCCCCCCCCAAAAAAATAGTGTAGCATAATGTGTGTAATGTGGAAAAACTGTGAAAAGTTCAAGCTCTGAGAATAGTGCTTCTAGGCCTTGTGCGCATGATAACTGATACAGCTCAGATCTGCTCTCGACCCATTTCCTCTCCAGGTGATACTGACTGCAGACATTCCCATAGTGGACAACCCGGGAGGGATCATCTTCACCTCTACGGACGCCGGAGCAACTTTCAAATCCACCCAGCTGCCCTTCCACCTGGATCAGTCCATTACTTACCACTTCTTCAACCCCGACTACCTGGTGGCCCTCAGCATAGACGTGAGTCTTTCAAAACCTTCACTTCCCTGCTCACGTTTTTCCGTCTTTGGTTTCCCACGCCTTGTTGAATGCTCTCAGCCGACAGGCTGCCAACATGTCGAGAACACACCTTAAAGAAAAAGCAAACACGGCTCTGTTTCCTGACTTTGCAGGACAGTCTTTGGCTCTCGCTGGACTTTGGCGCTAGATGGACAAAAGTTCACGAGGGAGTGCATTCTTTCTCATGGTGAGGATAAACAGGAAGCAGTGTTAGTCAGCGCAGATTAAAGGGCTGACATAAACTATAATTACAAAGAATCTGGCTATTAGAACACATTGCTTTGCAAGATGTCATGCGCTACAGAAAAGGAGAACCCTCCCAAAAAAAACAAACATCCCTTACAAGAATCTTGTGACATTCTGTGTAACGTTGGTAACTTCCTGTTTCCATCAGGGGAGCAGGCACAAATCTGTTCTTCAGCTGCAGCCGTGTTGATGCAGGTAAGAAGCAAGAAAGTCTTAAAAGGGAAGTCACACATCTTCATTTGAAATGCCTTTTGGTAGGTTTATGGAGCGGCGTCCACAGATGAGGGTATTTCCGGTTCTGAAAGAGGCTTGGAGGCTTTTTGGAAAAAAAAAAACAGATTCATCAATGCTCAGCAGAGTCAAAGAATCTTTTTTAATGGTTGTTTCATGTCAGCCAGTAATTGTCCACATGAAACCCTAACAATTAAACTATTTTAACCCAGATCTGTAGCTCGACAACTTGAACAAAGACATTCAACGTCATGTTTTGTTAGTTTATTTGTTCCTGGAGAAAGTTTCCAAGGGAAGGTGAGATGAGCTCCACTGGTCTCGGTGTTTCCATCTAAAACCCATTTATTATACCTGGGTTATGCATAAAAAGATGGGAAAGCGAGCTGGCAGTGTGTCACAAGTAACTACAACAGCAGGGTAAACCACACAACAAATGCAAAAATCACAACTTATTATACATAATCACCTCAGGTTTAATGCAACTCCTCATTAAACTACATCAATCGAGTTTTTACGTAACGTGACGGCTGACTAGCCCACTAGGAAACAAAATCTGATTTTATTCTTTTATTAGTTGAAGCAGAAGAAAGAGGAGATTTAGTGTTGAAGAGGACGAAGGATTTCGGGAAGACCTTCACCATAATTCATGAGGACGTCTTCAGTTTTGGCTACATCGGAGCATTTCTCTTCTTCTCTGTGATGGAGGACCCGGTAAGACGAAAGGACTCAAATTTATCCCGTAGTGCTGGGGTGATTCACCTGTCCTCCCATGGTGTGTGTTGGATAACGCCGTGTTCGTTTCCCCCAGAGGTCTCCTCGGGTCATGTATTTTTCATCGGACCAAGGAGAGACCTTCAGTCAGGCGCTTCTGCCTTCTGCATCAACAGAGCAGGTAAGAAAAACGTTTTGGATTTGTTGCGTGGGAATTTTAGTTGTTGATCCAAATCTGTTTTCATTCCAGGATATGTATTTGTCTGCATGTACTTGTATAAACTTGTGTTGTTTTCAAGTGTGGGAGGCTAAGGTTAGCATGCTTTCTGCATCTTGACAAGAGTCATCAGTGATTATCTTTATAACATTTCAGTGTGGTTGCAGTTTATTGTGTATAGATAAAACTTACACACTTATTCTTATATTTCCTTGAGATGATATTTGCTGCTGCTGTATAAGTGGATGTATTGGAATAATTTGAATCGGGGTAGTTCCTGTGGATTTGTATATATATATATTTTTTATAAGTAAAAAAAAAAAAAAAAATAAATAAAAAAAAAAAAAAAAATATATATATATATATATATATATATATATATATATATATATATATATATATAATTTTTGTGTCTGTTTTCACTTGAGTTGAACACTTCCTTGATCACATCATAGTTTCAAAAACAAGAATTTTCAACCAGAAATACCACAGAAATCAGTAAAGAACGTGATCCTAGTTTTTTTTTTTTTTTTTTTTGAAAGAGATATCGGCTCATCTGGTGAAAACAGTGATTAAAAATCTGTTTCTAAAACAGCTCCAGATATTTGTCTTGTACAAATGCATTCTAAGATTTCCACATGCTTGGGTTCACTAGACGATTATTTACAGAAGCTGGTTTGAGGTAAAACTGGAAAGGCAACATCTCCCTTATTCCAACACTCCCTGAACGCACACCTGCCCCAATGAAACTCTTACCCGCATGTCGTGTTGACACCGCAAACACAGGCGTTGTCTCACGATGATTAGACTCTGTTTTTAAAGGAGATTAAAGTAGTCATCAAAATGAAAAAAAAAATGAAAAAAAAAGTTGCAGTTCTACATTTTTTCACCCTCATACTGTCCCTCTCTCCCTCTCTCTCAATTTGTGCGTGTGTTTGCAGTTTTACTCCATCCTGGACGGAGACGAGGACATGCTCTTCATGCATGTGGACAACCCAGGAGGTACTGCACACAAAAAAAAGAAACCACGGGCTTGAGTTAAACTCTTCCTCCGAGACAGAAAGCGTGCCCCAGAAATCCTAAAACGTGCCCGACTCATTCGCACTTGAAAATATATCGAAGCCACGTGAGAGTTCGCATCTTTTTCTGCTACTTTTGGTTTTGTAATGTTGACGAGAAAGACTGAATTGGTTTCACCGGTTCTGTGACGCCGAACTTTTTTAATCATTTCCCTCCCTGCTGCCTTGTTTCCTTCCTTTACTCTATGTTTGTCTCACTAGCTAAAGCTTTTGTAATTGTTTTCCTATCAAGCCTACATCTGCTCCAGTCGATGCTCCAAAATCAGCTCAGTGGGACTTTTCAACTGCAGAGATAAATAAGGGAGACATGTGGGCAGCAGGGCGGCCTTATCTCTTGTTGGCTGCGAGGAAGCAGAATTAGGTTGCGCTGCAAAAACCGCTCATCTTGCCTGTGGATGAGGGCGTTACACAAGCAGGACAAGCACACACGCTTCATGACATCCATCACATCTCTCAACCGTCTTTGTCCTTCAAGCTTTCACGTGTATTTAAGATCCACACTCATAACAGGCTTAATGGCTTTTGGTCATCTGGGCTTATCCTTTGTGTGTCAGCGTGTCATGACCTGTACAGGTTTTCCGTATTAATTTCACGCCTCACGTGTTGACAAAAGATTTACAACGCAATCAAACCGTGGCCGCCACTTGACGTTCCTGTTACAGCGTTATGTTGTTGGGTTTCATCTCAGACACCTTCTTTGGAACTATGTACACGTCAGACGACCGTGGGATATTGTTCTCCAAGTCGCTGGAACGACACCTGTTTGACGGACACAGGAAGAGCGATTTCACCAACATCACCTCACTGAGGGGAGCGTATCTAACTAATAAACTAGATATCGGTAAGTTTCTCTACCAAGCTCTTCTCTTCTACCCCTGTTGATGCACACGAATACTCAAAGTTATTAAAAAATTTTAAAAAACATGCACACACCCTCTTGCACGCTGAAAGTTTAGGTTAAAAAGTTAAAAAGATATAACTTGGTGCTCATTTGATCCTAAATTTAGATATGGAAGGGTAATTTCGCTTGCGTTATTAGTGGTTTATAGGCATTTGTTAATACACAGGCCAGTGAATGTTCTCAGAGCACTTCAATCTTGTAGATTTGAAGACTTTGACTAGATCTGTGACTCAAACTTTTCATAACAAGTACCAGGGTTCATTTTAGGAAAACGTAGAGCTCTGGACTAGAGCAACTTTTGGAGCTCCACTCACACAGGTTTCGTTTACGCATGCAAATTAGAATCTATTTATACTCGGACACACATTACGGCCAAAAGGCCTTAGTTGCCTGGATTATACCCACTATGCTGTCTTTATGCTGCCTTTATTTTGAACACACAGAGGGGATCAAGGCTTGCTCCATGTCTGCAGGTTACCATGGTTCTGTGGCCACAAAACAAGACCAGATCCTAGCCCATCTGTCATCAACTGCTTTAAGGTCTTTGTGGCAATGTCTAGGCTTTATTGCTTTAACCAAAACCAAACTGACAGACATCTGAATTTTGTCTTTTATCCAAAGGCCCCGGTTCCAGATGCTACGTGGCTTGCTTAGAGACAGAATTTAAAACTGAAGCCGTCGTGTTCTCATCCATTTTCTCATTGCAGCCTTGCAGGCCATGCTGCTTCCTCTTCTAATTACGCCCTAGCGAGCGTTAGCAGTCCACAAGTTGTCTGGAGGTTTAAAGTTGTCGGGGGAGGGGGGTTTAGGAGCTTTCCTGCATAGTGCACCTGGTAGGCAGGCTGGGCATTCACTGCTGGAAAAACCTGGTAGCTGGCAAGACTGTTTTCTACTTACGATTAACCTTTTTGGAAATTCTTCACAGAAGACAACTCACAAAAACTCCTGAGCTTCCCACGCTCCCCAACAATAATCGAATCAATACAACTGAGCAGAAACATTTGGCTGATACTGACCCTCATATTCCTATGGAGTGCTTTTGTCATTGTCGTCTTATAAACAGTAACATAGTGAGGTACATTAAGATCTGAAAATGTCTTAAAATGGAAATCTCCTAAATTTTAGCTACTTCTTTTAAGTAAAATCAATGTTTTTGGTTATTCAAAGTCACCCCTACTGCAGATGAATATTATTTAAAGGGTATTTCTTAAGAAATAGAAGCAAATACACCAAAGACTCCACATAAGACATGCATCCTAAGCTTTTAGGCATACAAATACAACCTTAACCCCTAAACGAACAAAAGTCCAGCTGTGTTTTGCACAGTTTTGGACTGGGCAATATTTTTGCTCTTCTGCCACCATTTCTTCCGAAATACTAAATTGCATTTTTAAAGCGGCTTGTCACCTTTTCATTTCTGTGCTCCCATATTTAAACTGTGAGTATTTACCTTGAGCTGACATTAGACGGAATAAAAAAACCAAACCTGACCCGAGAACTTTGTTCTGTTGCAGATGGCCGAATAAGATCCGTCATTTCCTTCAACAGAGGAGGAACATGGAGGCCACTGAAGAAACCCCAGAACGTGAACTGCGCAGGCAATGTTAAGCGTGTATGTGAGGAAACGTGTGTGTGTGGGGGGGAGGAGGTTTTATTTCTCAGACTTCAATTTCTAACTCTGGCTTTGTTGTCTATTTTTAAACAGTGCAACCTTCACATTCACGGAGAGCACAGTCGTAGAAACCAAATAGTTCCGATGCTCGCTCTGTCTGAGCCGACTGCCATTGGTCTTGTCATTGCTCACGGTAATCTGACGCCCTTTATGTTAAATATGATTGGAATCCAACGTTATCTTAGATTATATTATCCTTTTCTCCATCAGGCTCTGTGGGTGATTCTCTCTCCTCGTCTCAGCACCCAGATGTGTTTGTTTCCTCGGATGGCGGGTATAACTGGAGAGGGACCCTCAGGGGCCCTCACCACTACAGCATACTAGACTCTGGGGGTCTCATAGTGGCTGTGGAGGTTCACCGTGAAGGACAAGTCAAGACCATCAAGTAAAGAAATTACCAGCAGCTTAGGTTTTGGTTAAGCTTGAAAAATAACACTTGGTCAACAGCCAAAAAAAAAAAAAAAATTGTCTGAGAAATATTAACAGAAATTAACTGATGAAATCACAAAAATGTCGTCAATTTCTTAGGAAGATCGGATTTCTCTAAATCAAATTAGAATAAAAACCTGACCTGATTGAGAAAAACGGATGTCATTTTTGAATTCAGCAGTGCAAAATAGTCCTAATTCAGTTGAAAACAAAACAACAGACAGCTTCCAAAAAATATCTTTTCATAACGTCGAGTGCCTAAACTGTGCCGACGGCATTTCCCACCAGATTCTCCACTGACGAAGGCCAGTGCTGGAAGTCGTATAACTTCACCGAGCAGCCCTTCTTCTTCGCAGGCCTGGCCTCTGAGCCAGGCACCAAGGCCATGAACGTCAGCGTGTGGGGCTTCAGGCCAGAGGAAGACGGTCAGCCGATGTGGGTGGCCGTCACTATCGACTTCCAGAGCCTCATTACCAGAGAATGTAAGTCAAGAATGACGAAAAATTGAAACAGCCCCAGGGTCAGCGTGCCCTTTCCCAAATCTCCTGCTTAGTATTTGTAGGACATGCTGCCACGTAGTGGTAAGTGTAGCAGTTGTTTTCTTTTTTTACTGTAAAGGGAGTTTTTGAACTCATGACTGTACAAAGATACTTTTAGAAAATGTAGCAAAAAGCCAATAGAACACAAGAACAATGTCCAGGTTAAGGATCGCAGTAGAGCTATGCTTCAACTGCTTTTAAAATTAGCTTTAAATAAATTTACTAGTGTACTCTTATGACGATCTAACAGAAAGGTCCAGAGCATCACAGATCCAATGTTTGTACTAAACATTGACCACAAGGCATCAAATTCATCTTGTTTTTTTTCTCATGCTAAGCCCTCTCGTAGCAAAGGATCATTGCAAGTGATAGTTCCACGGGTATTTATTTGCTCTACTAATAGGTAATAAGAAGGACTATGAGGAGTGGCTGGCTCATTCTACAGACAAAAGGAACTCGGAGAGAAACGGTTGTGTCCTTGGTATGAAGGAAACCTACAGGAGGCTGAAGAAGCAGTCTGTGTGCAGAAACGGGCGAAACTTTGTGGTCACTAAGAAGCAAATCCCATGTCCATGCACCAGAGAGGACTACTTATGGTATGTAGATTTATTTATCACTTAAATGATAGACATTTCATACTCAACAAGTGGTTAAGAGCGTAAATTAGCTTCGCCGAAAACGACATCTCAGTCCAGGTTTATATAAGGGAGTGGGGTTGTGTTGTGTTGCTGGCATTTTCGTGAACATCTTATCGTCTTTGGAAACAGTGACTACGGTTACTATCGTCACGTGAACACCTCGGAGTGTGTGAGACAGCCAAATACTCCAAACAAAACCTTCGAGATGTGTCTGAATGGAGAGGAGGACGAGCTTCTGACTGCTGGGTAATAATCAAAGCTATTCAAATGAAAGATTGTCTTTTTCATGCATGACTAGGACTAACTACAGAAATATTTATGCCCTAATCAAGAAATTATGACTGTTCTTGAAAACTGATGCTAATCAGTTTGATTTTAGGTAATTTTGGGGCACAAATATCAGTTTCTAGACATCTGCACCGGTCAAAACCGTGTATTATTTTCTTACAATTTCACAGTTAATAGCTTCTTTGTTTTGTGTCTGTCACGTAAAATCTTAATAAATGTGACAAAGCAAAGACGCGGTTTTCTCACAATGTTTGCAGGTACCGAAAAGTCCCAAGTGACAAGTGTCAGGGTGGGTTCACTCCTCAGGATGTGGTGCAGACAATCATCCGACCATGCGGGGTTAAGCCCAGCCCTGACCCTTCAGTCAAGTCCACCTCGGTTGGACACTTTGACACACCAGTAAGAGCAGTTTTAATGTTAAAATGTTTGTACTCTGTTATTACTGATTAGAGTTCTCTAATATATACAATTTCTTTTTTCCAGAAAGAAAGGCTTGTCCTGACCCTGGTGTCTGTAGGAGCAGCAGTTGTTGTTCTAGTGGCCATTGTCTCTTCAGTTCTTGTTGTCAAGGGACGTGTTAATACGACCAGGTGAGTTAGACATACACACTCCCTGCATGCAGCTTTTTACCCTTTGAGTGACTGTGGTTTCTGCAGGATGCCAGCGTATCGTTTCTCTAACCTTCGCATCCAGGATGACAACAACAGCATCGCAGCAGAGTTCGGGAGTGCTGCCAGCAGCAACGGTACAGCTTGCCAGCACGACTCAGATGTGGTAAGAGTACTTCAGGATAGCTTTGTAGGTTTGTGAATCAAACATGTCATTTTCACTTGTTTAGTAATACCCTTATGCTCTTGATTTGACAGGATCTTCTCGAATGACACATGGCTAAAACTGAAGAAAATGCCAACGATTGAAATTGGTCCCACAGAAGAAAAAAAAACCCTGCTCTAACTACGAATGAAAAAAATAGGAAAATAACAATTGTTAAGTTAAACTATTTTGTGCCTTGTGTATGTTTTCTTTATTTGTACAGTATTTTTCTATTCTATTTTATTGACTGTTTTGCAGATATTTCAGCTTTTAACTGTAAAAACTCTTTAAGAATCTTGACTTTTATTTATGTCTTTGCCTTTTTGGTATGTTTAATGCTTTGAAATATTGTTGCTCGCATTGGATGTCCTTCACACATGTGTCAAATATCAAGGAGACCGGCAGGGGGCAGTGCGACATGTTCTGTATTTCTCAAAACAAGCGAAGGAAAATACAGGAAGTTGGTTAAAACAAAGATTTTGTTTGACAGATGCATCACTCGTATAGGGACGTTTATTTGGATTTTTTTTTTTATCACGGATTTAGATTTAGGGCCAATAAATAAAACACTTTTATTATACCAAGCAAATTATTTAAACTCGTTTCTTTAAAAAAAAAGGTTATTCATTTCGATTACTGCTCTTGCTGAGAACATATACATAGTTTTTCAATGTTTGATGAAAAGCATCAACTTTGTTTTTGTGAATATTTTTAAGTCAATGTTTTCAGTAAGTTACATATTGTAAAGCTGCTGCGAAACGGACTCTATTGAACCTCTAATATTTATTCTTCATACATTTTTACAATGTTTTATGTCTTTATTGAATACGTTAAATAATGTGGAAAATAATCATTTTTTCTGTTCAATTGGGAATTTTTCACTAGTTTTTTTTGTTGTTTTTTTTTAATGGATATTTTTGCACCAGCTTCACGCATGAAAAAAGAGAGGAAATATGAACAAAAAGCATAGATCTTGTTTTTGGAACTGACTGAAAATACCATAATATACAAGACCAGCAAAAATAATAATAATAAAATACTTTTACAAACTTTTAAAGTGTCATTTCTTGTTCATATCCAGGCCCATTCAATAAATTTGTGTAATTGAAGATCCGTCTTTATGTATCCATGTTTTTCTGAAGAGAGTGACGCATCTTCACCTGTTTTCTACGGCTTGGGTTACAGGAAGCTTCGGCACTATCAGTCTATCGGTCAACTAGTCTCTTAAAGAAGTTTAAATCCTGCTGTTCTGGAGTCGGTATGTAAGAAAAGTTGTTAAAGCGTTTAATAATCCTGAACGGAAATAATTTTTGCAGATAGAGTCAGAGATACAGAGTCAGTTTAGCGAGTAAAGCTGCAGTTTGTGCTAGTTAGCGTTTATAAACAGATGTTGGTAGTCGGCGTCATATCCATTGAGTTGTGTTTTAGTTGCTTTTATTTGGATAATAACGCAGACCGAAGGTGATTATTAGTCATTAACAGGCCAGAACTTGTTAGCCACAGCTAACGTCTCAGAGTGAGCTTCCGTCTTTGTTGCGCAGACGTAAAACACAAAATCTGATAAAAAAATATATATATGCTTCACAATTTTAAGGTTGTTGGCTGTGAAGAAAACGTGGCGGGAGGCTCGCTAAGATGTTCAGGGCTAGCGGTAAGTACTAAACAAATGCATTAATTATTTTTAGTAAAGTGTTTCACGCTCTGCATGTGTTCACCTTGCAGGCATTTTGAAGTTAGCGGCGCTCATCTTAGCGTTCCTCCTTGCGGTATTTCTGGCTTTTCAGCTGCTGGAGATAAACGTGGAATTCAAACTAGGCAGCATGATGTGTGAGTGACGGCTTTTGTCATTTTTATGCGTTTCTCTACTGGATGTTAAGCAACGCTGTCCGTAAAATAGATGTGGAAGTCGTTCTTTAAGAACCAAGGGAGGTGCTTGTAATGATTGACATTTTTCTTGTTCACTTTTTTCACTTTTGTTTTTTTTCCCCCCTGCTTTTTAGCCAGATCTTTGCCAGCAAATGAAGCTCGTACGTATTTGCAAATTACTCATCTTTCATTTTACTTTTGCACAATCACTGCTGTGAAATGATGCAGAGTCAGATGTCTAAAAGCCTTAAAATAAGATAACTTGTTGTATTATTGTATACTGAAAGTCTTGAAAAATCCATCCTTTTAACTTTAGTAATTTAGCATGACAGTTATTAGTGTGCTTGTAATAAAAACAATTCTGTAGGAAACACTTTATCTACATTTTTATGAGGTTGCAGCATACAGAGCACATTTTTCTGAGCGTTTATGATGCCTGCTTTACTTCTAGATTTATTACTTAATGTACTTTAGACTAAAGGTTGAATTTTATTCTTCATTGTGCGTTTATGATTAAAACAGAAAACAAAAAAAAACAAAAAAAACATTATTTTTTCTGACTGCAGACACAAAGCCAGCTGTGTATAAATGTGGCCTTTCCAAGGCGTGTCCACCTGGACACATGGCCTTCAAGCTGACCAGCGGAGCTGCCAGCGTGGTCGGCCCCAGAATGTGCCTGGAGGACAAACTGTAAGTGGAATTCAGTCGATAAGATGATGAAATAATACTACGGAAAGCCTAACACACACTTTTTGTAGTATCGACCTGCTTTTTATTTTATTTTTTCTTTAACCTTTTGTAACTCATGTTGAGTCATGTGTGTTGGTAACAACAGGCCACGTCAGGGGAAAACAAGACCACAAACGGTCTAATCATGCGATCCTGACTTTTCTGTTGTAGATTAATGAGCGGTGTAAAGAACAATGTTGGGAGAGGGATCAATATCGCCTTGCTCAATGGTACGACAGCTTTTCAAACTAAAATTTGTAATTTCACATGTAAATTTCTAGTTTTATTCCTAACTAATTCTTTTTTCTCGCCAGGAAAAACAGGAGAACTGTTAAAGACAGCTTATTATGACATGTGGGCGGGAGGTCAGTGTGTATTTCCGTATTAGGCGTGTAAAGATATTTGCACTGAGCTAACTGTGTCTGTAACCCTTTATAGACGTGGCTCCGTTTATTAAATTTCTCAAAGAAATTGAAGAGGGGACAATCGTAATGATGGCCTCATTCGATGACCCAGCATCAAAGTAAGCGACGACTTCCACTTATGGATTCTACAGATTCAATTAGATGTGTTGGAGTTGGTTTGTTTTTTTTTCATGTCATTTCTTTGGTTCTACAGACTCAATGATGAAGCCAGGAAGCTGATTGCAGATCTGGGCAGCTCGGCTGTGGCGAAACTGGCCTTCCGGGATAACTGGATCTTTGTAGGAGGGAAAGGCATCAAGACCAAAACGCCATTCGAACAGGTGACGTCGCCTCCCACAACCTTCGTGCATCTCCTCCTCTCGTTGTTTTCATTTACAACAGTCTGGAGTTTCATTTGGGTTTGTTCCAGTAGAAGTTCACATCCCACTGAACTCACTACACCCTTAAGATGCTGCCGCCGTTCCATTTATGCCTCTTCAGCATCCATATTTGCCCACTGTGAAGCCTTGTTTGTCTTAGTGTTTAAATTAGCTCTGCCTAGCATAGCTACATACCTGTTCAGGTTTGTTATGAATTTCTTTTGTCCCTCCTTCTCTCTTCAGCACATAAAGAACAGCGCCGACACCAACAAATACGAGGGCTGGCCCGAAGTCTTGGAGATGGAAGGCTGCGTACCGCGGAGGCAGGACTGAGCCCGTTAGCGTAGTCTCACCCGCTCAGCCGGTCTTTGCTGCCGTCTCAGTTCAGATTGGTCAGATGTCTTTCCGTTTGATCCTAAAGCCGATTTGGACAGCTTGGAAAAAGAGTAATACTAAGCTCCAGGGCGGGAGAATAAAAGGTGCCACCGTCTTGCATCTTTGTTATAGATGGATGCTTTAAATGGGACGGAAAATAAAAAGTGCAGCGATTTAAGAAAATTGGTTCTGTTTTTCTCATCGCACTTCTTATATTTAGAGCCCAAACATCCGGCGTTGCTAGACTGTTGAGGTTTTGCACTGTTTACCAAGTAGTGTCACTGCCCGCAGTTGGGGACTAAAGTTTCTATTGTCTACACACTGCCTTAATCTATTTCACGCGTTTTGTAGCCAACAAGTGCGATTCAATTTTTTGTTGTTCTTCTTTCCGGAGTAGTTTATTTTTTAGAAAATTATCATTTTGATTGTAACCAAACATACCAAATTCACTGTGCAATGTGTAAATATTTCTATAGAGCAAGTGTTGGATTCAAAAGATTTAATTTAAAGAATATTGCTACAGTAATATAAGTTCTTAGAACAAATAAATGATAATGAGACTGTTGTTCTTTGTCTGAGCCTCTTCCTTGGTGAGTTGCTTTTACTGAGTCCCACTCAGGTTAATTAATGAAAACTCAGGTGGAAAATATGGCTCCTGTACAATTATTAAGAACTTGTTTTGATTACAAGTGTACAGTTGAGCTGTAGCTCCAGAAGATGAAATGCTACAAAGTTTTCTTCTAGGTCATGTCGACTGCCTCAGTGGGGGAACCTCCCTGATGATGTTGGAATTTTTCCTTTCATTTGAACAATGGAGCTTCAGGTTGCACAAGAAACGTCAAGCCTCAGCTGCAGGTGACTATTTGGCCTTTGAATAGGCCAGCGCTGCAGTTCGCAATTCCAGTCAGACAAAGAAAGAGAGTACGTCCGTCGTTCGGACCATTATTCGTATTCCCCTGATCTAAATCTCCCTTTTGAGATTTCTTTAGGAAAGTTATCTGGCCCACATGTTAATGCCTTTATGTAAGCGATCTCTACAACAAAGAAACACTGGTAAGATTTTGTTTAGAAGTGTATTTGAAAAGAGCCGAGTGTGTGAGTTTTCTCTCCCACACTCGAGAGAACCCATAAGCCAAACAGCTTAATCTAACCTAAAAGTTCTGCTTGCTTTGTTTTTCTCAGTTTAAGATGTCAACACATTTATTCCACAATGTTACATCTTCATTAATTGCAGAAAAGTTTATGTTAAGCAAAAAAAAAAAAAAAAGGAAATCCCTCTTAAGTATTGTAAGCAGTGGTGTCATCAAACGTTGTGTGGAAGATATTGATGTAATTTGTGCAAATATGCATTATATTTTTCTCAAGATTAATAGTGGAAAAGATAAGTTTTAACTTGCTGCCACATGTATTTTTATGTTCTTATGCCAACTTTTTACTGGTATTTGGTTTATATAAATATATACCCTTAAAAACATAAAATTCACTGAATCAAACAGCAAAAATACTTAATAAAATTCTGTTGCAGCTTTTGGTTTTAATATGTCACCCTGACAGTATTAGTGGCTCTCTATCTGGCCACTAGATGGCGCCTTGTGTTCACAAAACTTTAAACTCCGATTCAAATTATCTTTATTTTGGTAAACTTACAACAACAACAACAAAAAGAAAACCAAATTAAAACTATTTTACAATTATTAAAAAAAAAAAAAAAAAAAAGGAATAGACTGAAGCCCAGGGCTTATTGTTGCCTATAGACTCGGCATTCTACAATCAACTGTTTAAATACTTTTACTTGAGAAAAAGTATAATGATGTGTACAATCATTATACAGACTAATCTTATCTATAAAACAGGTCGCATATCTCTTGTTTCGTTACGTCATATTCATGTTTTTATGAGTATATTTTTCTTCCAGTTTCTTATCTCGTTCCTCTAAAAAATGACCGACAGGAGGCGCTATTGCACTATATTTCATTCAAACCCCGTCATCCGTTTTGTTGCGTCTTCACTGTTTAGTTGCGCTACATGTAAACAGCTGGGAAGAGTGGGTTTTTCCCCCCCTTTGCATAGTTAAATATATAAATATTTTAAATTTGACAAATATCTCTGTGGGACATTTTGTCGATGATGCATAGAGCTGTCCCTTATGTCGAAAACATCCGTTTTTAAACTGATTCAAAGTGTAAAAGCTGCTGATTTTGATTTAATTTTAGCATCAGACAAGACCAGAAGTGTTATAAAATGCATACAAATGTCAAGAATTTGTGGAGAAATCCCATTAATATGTTATTGTTTTTTTAACCACACTACATGCTGGTATGATCTGCAGCATCTTCCATCCTCCCCGTCATCTGAGCAGCATTCACCTGTCCTATCTGTGCAGCAGAAGCTGCGTCTCATACAGCCACAGAAGGGAAAAACTCCGCTGCGCTTCCTCTGATGTCACCCAAACTCCACACGCCATTCCCTACCATTTTCCATTTGCCGTCTTGTGTTTTTACAGGCCTGTAAAGGAAGGCAGCGGCTATGTTGTTAGCGGTTCCCGCTGTTACTGGGAACGTGGATTCAACACGCTTGTTTCCATTGTAAAGAAATATATGTGCTGGTGTGCGTGTCCTCATTGTTCTCTCTCATGTGGGCAGAATGCCTTCAGAGCTCCTGAAAACAAAGTGTAGGAGTGAATCTGTCTTATGTAAAACAAGCTAACTGGTGCATGATGCATGAATCCAGCCCGAATCCATCTAAGCATCATGTAAAAGCACAGAATTATAAATGCAAGCGGCCAACAGAATCCGTTTCTTTATTACTTTTGTCTTCATGCTCTCAGTATAAATCTTCCCAGTGAACAAAAGATGGCCGCCTCTCTCTGTAGAGCTCAAAGTTCTCTGTGACCCCTTGACTGTTGCCCTTTGACCGCCTGACCAAAAACACTCCTGCTTCTTTTGAGGATTCCTTTCGCTATGCCCATGAAACTTTTGATAAAAATGCCAATCTTCCAAACGGCAGACATAACCGAAACACTAGGCAGGTTATTTTATAACCGTTTGCATGTACGGCCTGCAGATTCAAAAGCAGAACATATTTTCAGTCAGAATTAGGACACCAACACTGCAGACTATATAGTTCGCCATTTCCAGATTGGTTTAGACAAGTGAAAGGAGTTCAGAAACACAATATATCATATACATTTAAAAAAATATTTAGCATTGCAGAAGTATTAGTTGCTGAAAACATTTCAGATGCAAGACATTAAATAATAAGGTTTTGCATTTTCATGCAGTACTTGTCTCAGGGTAAATTAGCATGCAGTTTTTTTTTTTTACTATTTTAAACCTTTTGTAGTAACTCAGGAACTCAGTTCTGTACAGATGCTCTGCTGTTATTTCTTTATGTGCCGAATGTTTTTGTATTCTGTCATTTATGCCATCTGAATCTTTAGCTCTGCAGCTGTTGTATTGCTTCACAACATACAGTTTTTTTGGTTTTTGTTGCATTTTTGCCTAAAAGCATTTTTCTAGGTTTGGTATGTATCAACATATACATATATATTTGTAACTTTTTCGGTCTAAATTCTTCAAAACTTGTTTTTTCCTTCACAAAGATTAGCACCCGTCTTGGGCTCCTCTTGACGTTCAGCAGACGATGACAAGCGACTCAACGAACTCGGATCGTTATCCGAATGCATACGCCGTACACACTCTGTCAGCTTTCCTGCTTTCTGACACTGAAGTCCAAACAAAGCCCGGCCTTCTTGTTTACTTTCAGCTCTGTGCATTAACCCCCGCCTATTTCCAAGACCCCCTCAGTGTCATCCACAATTGTTCCTTTCAGGATCTTCGACCCCTCCCCTCTCCGACAGCCTCGTCGCCCCAGCTTTCTACCCCACCTCCAGTCCTATGACTGCCCTCCCAACATACATGAATGCACACACTGATGCAGGCAGCTGTGTTTACACTCTGCGGGTCTGTGGGAACTTCCTGCTGACCTCAGCACAGACGCCACGGAGGGCAGGGATGCTCACATGGATCGATAACTGATTACATGGATCCTTGAAAGTTGCTCTACACATAGTGGGACTGAACTTCTTTGCCGTCAGTGTTGCCTATTATTCTGTAAACCCAAAGTTTATATCGGAGCAATGTGCTCAGAATGAAAACATCTTAAAGTTCTTCGCCGTTGGTAATGTCTAAACTTGGTCCCACACTCGTGTACATGCATGCTCTCTTTGGTGTCGGGTGGAAAACAAAGGTTTCATTCATTGCCATCATCTTGATTTTCTGCAGCACAGCTGCAACTCTGGGTCAGGAAGCAGAGGCGGATCGGATCACTGCTGGTGAAGAACTTTAGACCAGTGCAAGCGTGACCTTTAGAAACCACAAACCAGTCTGAGTTCGCTATGCTGCTGCTGTTGTGCAACAGCTCTGCCTAAAGAAGCGGGTATAGTTGCACTTTATGGAAGGTTTGAAAGACATTCATCAGTTCGGGACGCACGGAAAAAGAGATTCATAAACATGTGACATTTAGCGTTTGTACTTGAGCTTAAAAATGAAAGGATCCCGTTTTTCGCAGAAGGATTGGAGCCTTTTCCGGCGAGAGGGATGGCATATTCGCAAGGGAACATAAAGACAAATATACACACACAGAAACCGAAAATAGAGTTGCCAATTAAGCGAAGATGCTTGTTTTGGACTGTGGGAGGAAACCAGAACGCCCAGAGAAAACCCCCATGCACACAAACGCAACCCAGGGAGGCCCCAGCTGGGAGCTGACCTATAGCCCTCTTGCTGTGAGGAGGAGCAGTGCAAACTTGCAACTATTTAATATTACTGGCTGCCTTGCAGAAATATTCAAATTGCTTTCATTTTTTTTCCTCCAAATTCTCTCACGCTACAGCCCAAAAAAACTCAATGTATTTTATTCAGATTTTACGACACGGATGAAAAAAAAAATGTAGTCCAATAACTAAGGTTCAAGGTTTTCAAAGTTATTTCGCTAATAAACCTCTGAATATGTTTCAGAAATGCATTTCCTCCTTTACTCTGATGCCCCTGAATTAAATCAAGTGCCAAACACCGCATTCAAAAGTCACGTAGTTAGTAAGCAGAGTCTGCCTGTGAGTCATTTATTCTAGATTCAGATTTTAATCACTGGTATTTTGTAATAAGTAAAGCATTAGCAAAATAAAAAGATGCTTACAACTCGTAGAGTTGAGTATCAGTTAGCGTACCTGCATCATAAACATTCTCCTACATCAGATTTTTTATAAGAAAACAGATCATATTTCTAGCGCTGTGAACTAGTTTGCTTTATCTTTTACAGCTGTCTAGAACAATTTTGTTGCGTCCAATAAAAAGATAAAGCTTCGGACTTCATGGTTGTTTTCTTGTGTTTCATGCAACTCTCTGGAAGAATATTGTTTACGTGGCTTATGGACTCCTGACCGCAAAATCTGCCTCATGCATTATGCAACAGTCTAGACGAGAGTCCTTTTAACTTTTCCTGATCGCTCTCCTCCGTCCTTAAGCGATGATTTCATTCCAAAGAAACGGTTAGTATAACCTGTACTCTTCTTTTTGTGCTGCGTTTGCGTCACTAATATCAGTTTACTGCACCCCTCAAAGAAGCTGTGAAAACATAACGGAGAGATTAAATTTAAGAAAGTTTCAAAAAAAACAATAAAAAAAGAAAACTCATTCACAATTATCATACACAACAGGCAATTGTTAAATCAAAATGACATTTTTCCGCAACATTTTAGATTTTAAGCTCAACAATGACTATTTTTCAAACGGAAGGACACCACGGTAACCCAGATAATAATACAGTACGTGTACACGATTTCTGCCGTTCTCAGCATTTAAAGTAACCAGAAACAAAAGCCTCCCCAGGCCCAGTCTGAGTCAAAACCTGCACGCAGGGATGAGCGGTGTTTAACTACGCTGTAGTTTCAACATCAGCAGTCTTTATGCAGTCTCAGTCATAATTGTGGTGCGCTGCAGCAATGAAGAAAATGTTTAAAGAAAAAAAAAGGGAGGTTCCAGACATGGGTGGGCTTCTTTGTTAGGGACCGATCCTGGATTGTGGTTTCACCAAGTCATGCGTAACGGTGACTGTACAGTACACACCCTCTTCAATGTTTCCCCCCTAGTTTGGGGCCTTTTTCCTTATTTAATAAACATTTTTAGGAGATTTTTTTTCCTTACAATCTAAACTTGGATAGCGTTTCAGAAGTATTCATACCCTTTGAACACTTTCTTTTATCTTTCTTACATTTTGTGAGTTAGACCCAAACAAATTAGAGCGTAGCTTGAAAGAAACATCTTCCTCTTAAATATGAAGACAAAGAGTCGTTCCTAAGAAAAGTTTAAAATGCATGACAAGCATTGGTTTTCAAAACTTCTCCAGATCGAGCTACGATACCTCTGAAGAAAACTGTACGGTTCTTTTTGTTGTCTTGGGACAAACTTCCTCCTGACAGCATCATGCAGGTTCATGGCGGATGGATGCAAAGATAGCAGTTGTCAGAGAAATATTTAGATGAAGCTAGAAAAATCACGACTGCAGTTTGTTTTTCATTCTTGTTGGAGCGGTTCATGTTGGCACCTCCTTCCTGATAACATCACTCGCATGGAAAGCTCGATCTGGACGCCGTGGTTCTGCGCTCCGCCCGGTTAATGTGAGCGAGTTTGTTTCGTCGTCTGCGATGGGAAACATTCCAATCTTGATTATTTTTATCTTATGGTTTTTGTTTTATATTTTTTAAACGTAGTTCTAAAATAAGAATGAGGGTTCCCCCCGCCCCCTCGGCTGCAAGTGAGTTTAAAATTAAATGTTTTAAGACAAGTGAAATAAAGCTAACCATTTTAAATGCTTCATTTTGACAGAGCAGACAGACAATGCAGTAAAGTGAACATAGATAAGGAGGATCAGTTTGTCTTGAAGGATTTCCTCTTATTGTACAGCTGCTCGTCTTTCCAGAATGACAGATTTTGAGATTGTTTCCCCTTGAAAGAACAGAAAACATCACATTTGTATATAACAAGGATCTTTTTAAAACTGAGATAAACAGGTAAGCTTAAACTGATCTACAGGAATTTATTATTTTTTTTTTTTATATTTCTATTCTTATACCATTTTAGACAGGCGAAAGCAGCGGTCACCTTCTCGTCACACATTTAGGTTGGGCTTTTTTTATGGCCCTCTTACATTACATAAATGCGTTTTGTCATACTGTAAATGTCAATAAAAGTCACTTTTATGGGTTGTTATACGAGTCCGATGATTTAACTGCTTTTGTTTGAGGACACATTTAGTACGACAACTAAAATAAAATTATATCAGACACTGTTAAGCAATGAGGTCAGCTCGCTGTTTTCTTCAGACCGTTCAAGTGTTTTGATCATTTTTAAACGGGTTTACATCGCCTTTTCCAGAAAGTCATTTTCCAGGATCGCCCTGTGTTCAGAGAAATCAATCTTTGATCAGATTCTCGGAACATGCTAAGCACTCCCACAGCATGATGCTCCCTCCACCAAGTTTCCCCAAGTGTGTTTAGGGTGATACCAAACATTAATGGTTTTGCAAGTAGACCGTAATGTTAAAGTATATTCTTAAATTGGCCTCTTTCAACACATTTGAACACAGCAAATGATATTTATTCAGATATCCAGGGATTCAATTACACTCAGGCAGATTGTATTTGGCAGATAAAGACACAGAATATCCTTCCACGTCATTCATTTATTCTGTATCATCAAATTCTAGTAGAAAATGTCTGCAGTAGGAATGTGACAAATGCCAAAATGCGCAATTGATCAAATTACATCGTACTAGGGCTGAAACGATTCCTCGAATGATTCGAGTACCTCGATTACTAAAATTCCTCGAGGAAAATTTACCTGCCTCGAAGCTTCGTTAATTTATGTTTTATTAGTTAGCGCACCGTGTTCCGGCCGGGACTTCATTTGCGTTGCGCGGAGCTCTCACTTCCGCCTCTGAGTTGTTGACAAAAGCTAAGTCTCAGCGGCATAAAGTCCAATCTTCAAGATTGGCCCGTGGGGATTTTATTGATTGATGATAATGCCCGACTTTTTATCGTTTTTGGGGAACCAATAAGCATCCTTAAAATGACTGGGGGAATGCCTGGAGTACGGCAGCATTTCTCCTCCGGGGCTGCTGGTTGAAAGCGAACGGCGGGAAGAGCGCTGAGGTGAGCGGATAGCCTGAACAGGGCGGGCGGCTGAGTAGCTGATGCTTACCGTGTAAATGTAGCTTTACCGACGAACCGCACAATAGATTTCATATCCCGGTCTGAAGAAACGGGTGGCGGAGCGCATCGTACATGGCTGGTAGATGCGTTTCTGAGTGTGACCAGTGAAGGTGTCGTAAATATCCCGTATTGCTTCCCCCGTGTTCGTCCCCCGGTCTAACGGTTCGTCAGTCCGCTGGTCTATTTCCTCCCCTCCACCCCATGTTCGTTCATTCGCCCTCTCCTCCCAGTCCAGGCGGCATTTTCCGTATTTTCAAACCCAAAGCGTGACAGGTTAGGTGGCAAGGTGAGTTTAATTAATCTATTAAACTCACTGAAGATGAATACATAAACTAAAAGCTGGATTGTAGACATTTTTATAAGCATATTTGTGAGCCTGCCTCTTTGTTATTAAATTCAATATAATTTCAGATTTTTCTATAACTTTTCTTCTGGTTAACTTAGAAAGTGAGCTATTATTGTTACAGGTTAGTTTTCTAAACTACAAAAAAGCAACTGTTAGGGATGCTCCAGTATGAAAAATTGGACTGATATTGATATCTGATAGTAACACCGGTATTATGCCAGATTTACCAATATTTCATTTTATAATTTTTTTTATCCGATTACTCGATTAATCGTAAGAATAATCGATAGATTACTCGATTACTAAAATATTTGTTTACAACAGCCCTACATCGTACTAAAACCTCTATTGCTATAGATTGACTTTTGGTTCAGAAATGGGTTGTTAGTTGGTTAATCGTGAGCGGTAGCCGCTTTCCGCAGGTTGCGATCATTACGTTGTTTGTTCCACCAACAGATGTTCTAATTCTTAAAGCAAATGTTTGTTTCAAAACTTTGTGGACATAAATAAATACTTTTACATGTAAACAGAGTAAATATGTGTAAAAAATATTTACTCTGCTGAAAGTTTTTCACATTCTGTCCCATTACAGCCACAAAATTCAATAAATATCATCGTTTGCTTACATGATGGACCAAGATAAAAATAGTATATAATTCTCAAGTGTAAGAAAAAAATAAGAATTGTGGTATGCATTCCTATTAACATTCAGGCAATACTTTGTGGAACAGCCACAGCTGCCATTCGTCTGGAGTAGATCTCTACCAGCTTCGCACATTTTATCCCATGGTTATTATTTTTTGCAGAGAAAAAGTAGAGATCTGCTCAGCCTCTTGAACAGAAGAACCAGGTAAAAGTCCCACAGGATGAATTGGAGTGGGTGTGTCTGTTTTTGTGTTGGCTTAACACTGTAAAAATCATGCTTGTAGCAGCAAATAGCATAAACCAAAAACACCATCTGTAGACCTGGCAAGTGGAGGCAAGTTTATTAGTGCAGCATTATTCCTAAATGGGTCAATGAAAGCACGTTGCAGCGAAATGGCTTCAAAACTAAATACATTTAAAAATATCCATGAATTATGGGGCCTTATTAAAACTCGCATCTGTTTCTCTGCAAATGTCTCAGAATGTCGCTACGATCCGGCTGGCGCTGCTATGTTGCTTTACTAGTTTTGCATGTATGCTTTGAAAAGTCGCCAAGCTAACAGTGAACATCACCGCGATCCAGAATTCCTCCGTCCTGTATGAACTTTGCACTGTCTGCAGGTGTGCAGGTTTAACCTCCACCTCCGCCTCACGTAAGTACGCAGAGCTTATGGGAACGGCCCGGTTTCACATTTCCATGCGAATCCTGGTACAAAATAACTTCTGGCTGAACCGTGAGGAGCCCGAAGTGTGAACTGTACATCACACCTCACAGCTTCACCTTGTTGTTTGCATAAAAAAAAAAACCCACCAGTCTCCAAGTTACCATAAATGTGCTAAAACACTTGAGCAGAAGTCTGTTGGCTTTATTATTATTATTATTATTATTATTATTTCTTTGGGACAGAACGGAAAGAGGAGCAGCAAGTGCTGAATGCGCAGACTTTCACGAAGCCAGGACAAGCTGTGCAAAGCATTACCTCAGAATGCAGGTGGGTGTTTATCCACGTAGATTAGTCACCGCAGCTGACTTTATTCAGATTCTTTCAAGTCGACGTTGTTGTTGTTTCACAGAGACGGAGGGAGCGGAGGTCAATGAACCCTTGGGAGGTGTTGCAAGCTGGGCCTGCAGGTAGCCAATGAGGATCCAGAAATACCTGGTGATAGGAGAAGAGGGAGTGGCTGTGATGTTTACTTTGTACGTGTGGAAGAGGGAAAAAAGGTGGTGGTGTTAAAACAGGACTGATAAGATGACCGAGAAAAAGCACACTGTAAAAGGCGATTGGTTGGGCGGCAGGGGGGGCTTAGGGGGCGTCGGTGCGACAAACCGTTTCCAAATGTTTCCAAGTTTTGCACAAGCCATAAATGCGAATGTTTATGTCTCCGGCCTGTGTCCTCAGATCTGCCTGTGAGTTTCAGCGTCCGCATGATTGCTTGTGTATACATCCGCCACCGCAGAGCCATGCGCGTTTCATTTTAGAGCCGACGGCACCGAGGTTGGATTCTTTTTTTCCCCACAACGTTTCTGATCTATGCCCCCCCCCCCGTCAAAGCGATCGGCCTCCTATGTTACACGAGCCGCACTGAAACACGAAACCAGTCGGCCTGGAGCTCTCTAAATATGGCCCGCCAGGGCCGTGCAGAGACCACTAAAGGGGCAGGTGCTCAAAAAAAGCAAAAATCTAATTGTTAATGCAGGTCACGATGAGAAAAGTCTACCGAGTTTAGCTTAAAAATTTTTTTTTTATTAAAATCACACATTTTTGTCTCATGAAGTAAAAAATTATTTGCAAAACAAACTTATTTGTGCGTGTCAGAAATCTTTTCTTGCTATTCTAAGTTTTTGTTTGACTCAAAGTTTTTCTTGTGATTCTCACATGACGTCATGAGCAGGGCCCAAAATCGCAACTAAAGATTTCTATATAGAGCATACAACTATGCTTATGTTATTTTATAAGTAATTTCTGATGTATGCAAATAAAAGTTTGTTTGGCAAATAACCTTAAGTTCAGATAAAAATGAATTATTTAATTTTAAAAAAGTTTTTTAAACAAAACGTTTTGTTTTTAAAAAAAAAATCATTACAATTCCAAAAGTTTTGATTACAGTTTTATTTTACTTAACTGAGTTTTTTTTTTCATTGATAATTGGGGGGGAAAAAACTGCAAACTCTGCGAACCAGACCCTAAACTTACTTAAAGTCTGGATTGAGTTTTTTTCCCTTCATTAATGACACTTTTATTACACACATTATATCTATCATGGTAATTCAGGGTGAGTTATTTTTAATTCTAATTGAATATCCTTGTTGGACATTTATTTAAGTGCTATTCTCCTTCAAGGTATATTTACCTAACGCCAGAATAAATGCAATGTACATTATGCAGCAAAGGAAATTAGAAGACATATATCCATTATGGAGATGATCGGTTTTGGACAGGCGATGTGCCCCTATTGCATAAACGATACTGAAGAATGACTGATATTAATACAGAGAAGAAGCTTTTTAGTTATATAGCTTTGCTAGCAAAGTCGTTAGCTAGCAGCTAGCTAATAGCACAACAACAACAGCCTAATGTTTATATATTGCACAACAACAGCCTAATGTTTATATGATAAAAATACTGAACCGATAGATAAGAACAGTTCATCCTCACCTGGCTGTCTCCTCCAGCTCAGTAGTTCTTCAGAGTAAACCAGACGCAGAGGCCTGTCAGGGTCTGTTGTATTTCATTACCTCTCTGCTTAAACCGCGACTCTGTGCTGAAGCAGAAACGATACTTCAACGTTTTCCGTCATCTGACAAGTAGCAAGTCTGCTCCACTTTATTCACCAAAAACGTTTTTGTTTTTATTCACCAAAAACTGATCTGTAATCTGGAACATTCGCTATGCTGAGCTCCAGTTAGCCGCCTTATCTCACTGCGCGAGAGGCAACTGCGTCATGCGTCACGGGCAAAAGGTCAAAGGTAACAAGGTGACCGGCTTATTATGTTGTACAAAAAGAAAAAGCCCAACAAAAACCAATAATTTTAGTACATGTTATTATGCGTCAGAAGAGGGCTTAGAAAATAATAATACCAAAAAAAATAAATAAAAAAAATTGACCAAAAGGGCACTTGGGGGCAAGGAGATCTTGTGCCCAGTGACCCCGTTCCCGCCCCCTCTCCCCCACCGACTCGGTTTTCATCGGCTTGGATGAGAAATTCATTGTGAAATACAGAATCAACTCATTTAAGATCTATTTGCCATTATTATACCACCTCAATAACAGGCCTATCATTTTCTGCACCATTGTTCAGAATCCTCACAGCTCCCTCCTGCTGTAATCTGCATCTGTTCGGTGATAATTATAGTTTACTGGAAGAGATGTGGCCGCCTCTCGGAGTGGGGAAAATAAGACGACTTGCCATCCCCCCCCCCAACCACCCGAGCGCCTCCGGGAGCCCGTGAGGGTGACATTGAGGGTCTCATCTCTTCTTCTTGCTCCTGAAAATCAAAACTGCAGAGATAGATGATGCCCCCGCCTCCCCCCGCTAAAATTTCAATCCCCATTCTTCTGTCTCCCTCAGATAGTCACATTCATTTACTCCCTCTCACACATATCCACATTAGTGCTATGGAAAAAAAAACAAAAAAACTGGAGGAGCGATAATGGGTTCTGGTATGCCTGAGATTGAGGGTCTACCCCTCTTGATGCAAAGCGATTGCGAGTGTGTATTCGGCTCCTACAGCTCTCAGTCATTAGATCCTGTTACACTAATGGCAGAGGTCTTGCTTTTCTTTAATGGCATTTAAAGTTCACCGGGGACGAATGAATGACGCACGCGCCGGCACAGGAGTTCGCCTATAGAGGCCTGTAACACTGTCTGAAGCAACAATGAAACACCTCACGAACTACACAAGGCTTTTTCAGTCACACGTCCAACACGTCTCTCACCTGGCATTTTAAAATGTCCAGCCAAACTGTATTCCCCACCCTCCTCCCCCGTCATTATCAATTTCCCTGTTAATCTCCGTTCTATATTTCTTCCCAGATAAAATACGCAAGTGTGTAGCAAAAGCCAGTTTGCACTGGAAAACGAGCGCATTTGTTGATTATTTGTGGAAGACTTAAAGTTTGCCTCCGTCACATGGGAGCTGCCGGGCGGTTTAAGATTAAGGATTATGATTCAAAGATGTTGGCAAGCGTCCCAGTGTGTGCTCCAAAGACAGAAGGTGGACTTTCTTTTTTGTTGTTGTTCTTTTAGAACTATTTTCAGAATCTTATTGAACAAGACACTAAATCCCCCGCTGCTTAACTGATTCAATTGGTGTCGTTTTCTTTTGATCCACAAATTTGCCCCTTTTTCCAATGTGAAGAAAATTAATGGTTTATTCTGGTTCATCTCTGGCCTCGTCCCATTTTTGTGGGGATTTTTTTTTTACAGCTATCTTTCCCAACTTTGACCTATGCTGCTAGATAACTGTTGCCCCTCCCCCAGTGATGTTGAAATGTTAACTTATGCCTTATAAGGAAGAGAAAGGCTCCAATATGGGCGTAAAAAACAAAAAAAAAGCCTAAACTGAGTCATTAAATGTAGGTATTTGGTTCAATCTTTAAAGAGGTGTGTTTATTATGTGTTTTTTTTTTTTTTTTTTTACTTAAGTCAGCTGCGTATGCAGAAACGGACCAGCTTCGGCTTCATACCAAGCCAACACCTTCAGGTCTTTAGGAGTCGAGTTAATCAGGCGTCAGTGAGCCAGAACTAAGGAACAGGTCATATAAAATCCCAGGGTGCTCAGCATTCAGTCCTGGCTGATGATATTTCCAGGAACAGCTCAGAAAAACAGCAGTTCAAAAACTTTAAAATACCTGCTGGCTTCAGATTGCATTGCTTACCGTTTTGTGGCTTTTCTTAAACACCTACATTTATTAATGTTTTAACTTACATTGGCGGTTATTGCTGTTGCTTCAATTGTTAAATGACCTGGGGAATCTACCAAATTCTTCATCCTTCTGAATTAGATGTCATTTTGTCCCATAATTTTTATACTTTTAAATGATCGTAGAGCTGTGCGATAGTGAAGGTGGTGCGTACACACACACACACACACAAAAAAAAATGGGTTTAAAAACACAGAAGCAGTTAGTTTTATTCAGTCACCTTTCAGGATGAATCCACTTCAACAATAGGATAAAAAAAAACAACAACATCCAGCTAATATTAGATTTTCTATCCATGTAGCATCTGATCCGAATCTCCAGTTTTTTAAAGTACTTTCACATCCCCACATTTATTTATTTAATTTATTTTTTGCCTTTTGAATTAAATAGAGCTTGATATGTTAACTATTTCCAATTTCGCATTTTACTTTTTCCTCTTTAAAAAAAAAAAAAAAGTTTTATTCACATCATCTGTGTGGGTCATTTTTCTCTTTAACCATCAATTGTTTTGCTGTGAAGCACTTGAGGGAGCGTCTTTGTAAGAAGCTATAAAAATAAAGTTTACATGAACAAAAACCCCAACAAGCTTTGGCTTCTATTAAAAAAAAAAAATCCAGTGATCTCAAGCTCAGATCAAGTTCCACTGTTGCAAACTCTCTCCTTTAGTTTTCAGCTATGCTGCACAACCAGCCAGCCAGGGTGCAACAGTGTATATCTGTCCTCATCTTTGTGAAGTTTTTAAAGCTACAACCAAGTTCTTAAAATTCAAAATTGTTGTGACACAGCTGCAAAATATCTTTCAAACATCCTACAGCTTAAAGCAAATTTCTCATATAAAAAAAGATATTTATAGATTTGACAAAACAAGGATTATATTTATTTATTTTTATGAAAGTGGAACATGTTCTCAGTGATTAATGGAGTCAGAGGATCTGTTGAAGAGCTGGAAACTGAGTAGTGTCTGTTTAGAATAGGCTAAACACTTAAAATGTAATGAGGTATAAAAATGAACTTTTTTTTAAGTGTAACTGAAATAGTAAAACATGTTTTATTTAAGTGGCTTTTTGCGGAACAAATTCTGCTTTCTGCATTTTTAACATACCAACATGTTTCTTTTCCCTCACCAGTAAAAAAAAAAAAACACAAGCGATTCAAAAACGATCGACAGAAAAAGGACTGCAGTTTTCTCTTTCTCTCTCTGTCTCTCTCTCTAAATGGCTAAATTGATCCAGCTACAGGTTCCAAGTAGCAGCGTTGTGCCGTTGAACTAAAACTTGAAAACAAAACAGTACTAGACAGACAGGACTTGAGGTAATGTGGTGTCAGCACAGGCTTTTAAGGAGTGGAGCACGAAAAAAACTGCTGGCAGCAATCGGGTAAATGGAAACAGGTTTGCTCAATGGGACCGAGGAGCGTGGTTGGTTGCATGGCTGCAAACATGTAACAAATACCCAGGTCTCTGTTGTGCCAAGGAATCGCTAACATATAATTTATCCCTCTTTTTTTAATCTCTGAATTGTGGCCATGGAGGAAGGAGTATGTAGCAAAATATGCTGAATTTTTCAAATATATCAAAAATTACACTTAAGTACTTCCAGTGCGGATTAAACAGGATGTCAAAACAGCAAATTGAGATGGAAAACATGATTAGATCTTCATACTTGATGCGTGAAGCAAAAAAAGATTTCATATTGTTTTGTCTTACACTTTTATTTTAATAGAATTTCAAGAATAAATGAATAAAACTTCAGAAATATGGCTTCAAATCATGGATAAGGATTGGAAAGAGAGGCACAAACACAGGTAAGGAATAAAAAAAGAAAAACTACAAACTCAGAAAAACTCTGAAAATTTGTGCTTTCACTAAATGTTTGTACCTGTATTTGTGCTGTGTACTGTAAAGAAAAGACACATCCACCGACATATTGAGGTTTTCCTAGAAAGAAGGAAGCGCTGCAGCAGTAAATCGGGACACACCGAACACGCTCAAACATTTAATCAGGCAAAGCGAAGGTGACCACCTTTGCGGAGCAAAGCTTCGCAAACAGGTGATGCACGCACACACACACACACGGAAAAACTGTGGCGGTCGAGCAGCTGTGGCATTCACGTCAGCAGTCATTACCTTTAAGCCACAGTGAGTCTGGGTTCTAATTTTATCTGCCACGCTCTGAAGTGTGGCTGACCAGAAAAGAAAAAACCCTCCAGAAGTGTCAAGTCTTTCACAATCGAACACATGACGCTTTAACCAATAAGTTTATCCTTACCGATCCATTCACTGATCGATAAGGGCGAACCGGTCTCTCTCTCTTTTTCTACGTTACACGTCCCACAGCAGGTGTTGCTGGTTTCCTGCGATAATGTTGGTAAAGCAAACACTGTATGTAGTCGCTTGCGGCGGGGAAATTGGCTGACCTACTGGAAAGTGGGTGTTTGTTCTGTGTAAAATTAGGTGGGCGGGGGGAGAAAAAAAAACCCCAGATGGCTTTCTCTCACGTTGAGTCTACAGATAGATGTGAAAGACCGGATTTGCTGAAGCTGTCGAGTTTCAATGTTAACTCTTTATTTGACTGCACGTCTTGGGATCTCATCTTTAAAAGTTTTCCTCGGCTTCGTCCGGAGTTCATTTTTCATCCTGGAACGAGACGGCGCTTGAGCCGTTTCCGTCAGTGTTGTCCAAGAAATAAAGAGCGGTGTTAATAAGTTCTTATGCTGGCTTTCTGAACGCCACCCTGTCGTAGCATCTTCTGTTAGTTAAAGCAAGCAAAGTTTATGATGTGACAATAGAGTGATTAAAAAAAATAAACCACTACTTTCATAAATTGAACAAAGCATCACAAAAACAACAAAAACTCAAGTCAAATGCAGGAACGAGATCCGGTAAATGCCACAAAGTTTTCAATAAAAATCTGATATCTGCCTTTGCTAAATGACCACTGGATCCCTGTAAAATCTTTAAACAAAGTAACACACCTAGAGCTTGTAGGAAATAAGCCGTCAGAGTTTGTTTGGCCTGTGATAAGTATAAATCTGACCAAACAGCACAAGCAGCTGTTAAGCTGCAGCAAGCGTTGATGCTGACAGCAGATCTGCTTGTTTTATTAAAATATCCCACGTTTAGTTTAATGTTGAGAACATTAAAAGGAAAAGAAAAAGACATTGCTGTGAAATTTGATTTTGCATTTTTATTTAAAAATCGCTCATTTGTGTCCCGCTGGTGCTCTCAATGTTTTTTGCCCCAGTTGGCCAAAGGTTTGGACACCAATGACCTGGAGCGCTTGTGAAAATGCAAAGGTCAAAGGTCTCTCTCTCGCTCTCTGTTTGCTCTTGTGAAATGTTATAGGAGAAAATGACATGCTGCTAGCAAAAACGAGGTTGGCAGATTTGTCAGGAAGTGTCACATTGATTATTATGATGAAACAATTATTTCCTCTTAAAAGTTTTCTTCTACCAAGTCAGTGTACTTTTTTAATTAAATGAACATTAGGCAACCACAGTAAGAAGAAACCTTTAGAAACAAAGTCAGTAAGTGTAGAGATTCCTTTTTGAAGCCTCCTGCCACTTTTATGGGATCATAACAAAATCTAAACTTCTGAGGTTCTTTTGAGTTTTTCTCCTTGTTTAGTTTCACAAAATTGCCACAGACTGAAAACTCAACACAGTGGATAATTTTGTCACCACATAACCTAAAACATATAACCAACACAACAACATGAAAGGCGAAAAACGCAAAGTAAAACAGCTGCAGCAATCACAAGTTCCCCTGCAGCAGACAGAAATAAAGGGATGGTCTTGTACTCGTGTTGCAACATTGCGCCGCTCAACAAAAACTTGAAATGAAGAAAGGCGGCACTGTTAGGCCTCTGGGTGCTTCGTCAGCTTTTACCAAGTTTGGCGTGGAGACTAAACTTGGCAAGAACGAGAAAGATGGCAACTGCTATTGGCTGCAAGTGGTACATGAGGAGCATCACGCTCCAATAACAAGGCACAACACACAGACAACAGCCAGGCTGCAGCCGAAACACGGATTCCAGAAATTAATGTCTGGATTACAGGATTTTAGTGCAATGGTGTTCATATTTTCCAAAAAGTAACTAGTAAAGCACAAATCCTTATTGTGGGATTTCCATTGTCACATATTGTAACTGCACTTAGTATTCAGCTGGGAGTCCATGTTTTTTTTTTTTTTTTTTTTTCTCAATAATCAAATCTCCTAAATCCAATTATTGTTGCTTTATGTTTTCTCATGTAATTCCCTTATGACACAAACCTCATTTTTCAATCAAAAGACTAAACATATTACTTTTAAACTGGCCACTGGCTTTAGAAAACAATACAATAAGTTGTAAATGAAAATTCTTTTTAAACAGCCAGGTTGTCATTTGTTTTTTCAATGTTTTGTTCTGTAAAGTTTGGACTCAATGGTCTTCATTTTTTTGAATAAACCTTGAGATATTGTCTCTGGCATTTAACAGAATAACAAAAAAAGTAGAAGAAGAGTACTTGGAATCCTTTCGTTCACCAATTCCAAAACACTAATAACTGCAACGGGAAATTAAATGATCCAGTCCCACATCCGGGATCGTCTTGTGTCCACAACACTGACGTTTACACCCGTCCACGTCCCATACAGGCGGCTACGTGACTGATTTGAATCCAGGGACAGTCAACAATGAGTCCAGTTCATGTCATTCTCTTCGCTGTGTAAATATGACTCCAGGTCAGTTCATCTGGACTTCAGGTCAGCTGAACTGACCTGGAGTGTCCACTCCACACTCCACACTCCAGGTCAGTTCACCCCTTCATCCACCTGTAGCTGCTTTATTAACATATATCCGGTAAACAACTAATAGTATTATGTATTAGTACACATTTCTGGGTCTCTCATTTGGCCTCATTTTGGAACAGATACTTGTTTACGGCAACATTGCAGATCAGAGTTAGTAGATTTATTAATGCATGTCAAGAAGCAGCAACATGAGCAGAGAGAGGAGGAGGACAAATAAACCTCTTGTTTCACAACCAAAACTTGAGGAATGCTGTTTATCACAAGTAAAAGTTCATGACGAGGCTCAACCTCAGACATGTCTGAGCTTTTGCTTTGCATGTGTAAATACAAGGAGTTTGCAATTCAAAGGCTTACAGCTTAATTAAATGCGTTTGCTCTCGTTTAGTTGGTCTGTTGAAGCCATGTCATCATATAAAAAGCAACTAGCTGAAAATCATAAATACATACTGCCAAAGCAAGAATTAGAGCACCACATTACACACCGAGATGCTCTGATTTGGACATAAAGTGGTATATTCAAACAGAAAGCAGCTGGGTAGCAGAGGAAACAGGTACTGGTATCTAGATTTGAGCAGTGAGCTAAAGGCAGTTGCAGGAGCCACCGACAGTAAATGAAAACAATGAAACAAGGCAGAGGAAGAGACAAATGTGGAAGTGGACCAAATGGTGTTTACTTAGTTATCTTTTTTTTTTTACTCAAAAATCCCTTTCTGATGTTCAGTAAAGAATTCGTGTTGAAACATTTGTACTCTTGCTTCATCAAGCAAGCTATTTACAAATATCAAGCCAAAGTTTCACATCTGCTAATCCTGTCAAGCATGCATGAGCTTTCATCGCAAGATTACAAATCTTTGACTTTCACCCGAAACACGTCCTTGTGTGCACTCTATCACCTGCTATCTGTGTTTTTTCCTGCTGCCAAGCATACCTAATATTACAGCCAGTTGTTGTGCAACAGTCCCCCATATTGTTTACACCTGTTTCCTCATGAGATCATGGAAAAAGTGTCAAAGGATGTGTGGAGAGATGTGTGATGCTGCGATGCCTGCTGATTGGTTCTGTGTTTAAAGTGTGTTATAACAGTATTTTCTATATATAATTGGGTCTCTGAAAGAAATCAGAATAAAGTATTCTGTAGACCAAGTCTAGCCTCTTAGCTGTGAGGGATTTACTCAAGATATCCTCATAATATGGAAGTGGAAGCATAATCTGATGGGGTGTCCAAAAACGATGGAGTCACAGTGGTTCTGTAAAACTTGGCAAGAACCACAACCAAGAATAAAAACCTTTTAAAATACCATATTTTCACAATATTTACTATATTCATAGCAAAAAATACATCACGTGATTTGATTGTTTTTAATCAGAAACGAAAAAAGTAATTATTATTACAGCTGCTGTAACAATGTACCATTAACATTAACATTAATAAAGATGGTATATATGCCATTTATTAACATCAGAGTGGGTGTGTGACATAAAAACAGGAATTTAGAAGCTTCATAATGATTTCACCTGCTAAATTCTATTGTTTTTATTGCTAATTATGCAGAGCATACCCTTTTTGGTATTCTCTTCTTTGTAGAATGTTGAGAAAAAACATTAAAGATTGTTTCCAGTTATTCGTGGATATTTTACATTAGAATGTTTTAGATCTTTAAACAAATAAGGTAAAAAAAAAATTTATGGAGTAATTGCAAATAGTGACCAACTGCCATTTTTATTCAAGAGACGAAACGTTGTTCAAGCAAAACCGAACAGATTCTTTGTGAAAAAGTAATATCCACCTCAATGTCAGAAGTGATTGGGCCACCATTGGTGGTAACAACTGCCATCAAGAATTTACAATTCCTGGCAATAAGTCTTCTGCTTTCCTGAAGGGGAATTTCAAAGCCTTCTTCTTCGCAGAATTGTTTTATTTCAGCTACACGGAATGATTTTAAGCAGAAACACCCTGTGGTCACAGTACCACAACTTCAACAAATCTGGACTTTGGACAAACCGTCCCATTGTGTTTTGGCTGGTTTTGAATTGATTTTTTTCCCCTACATAAATGAAATAATCATTTGAAAGCTGCATTTTGCTATTATTATCCACATTATCTCTGTCGGGTATTTGTTTGATGATTTGAAACAGTGTGTCAGAAAGAACCCCCCGCTCCCCCCCCCCAAAAAAAAAAAAAAAAAAAATCTGAAAAAGTTAAATGCTTTTTCACACCGATGTAACAAACCTCAAGCGATTATATCACCAAACTGTGTGTGACACTAATAAAAATCAGGAGCTTCATTTTTATGCTTCTTTGGAAAATATACATAGAAACTTCAGCAGTATTGCTTACAAACCTGTGGAGCAGAGTGTGTCCAAAAGGTTAAAAAAAACCCAGTGACCTCCACTAGAAAAAGGAAAAGTCCCTGTGCTACATGCTCGAGGGGAATTCACCTCTTATCAGGTAATTCCTCTCAGTGAGAAGCATAAGGATCAACTAAAAGTAGACATTTCTCCTTTTTTAAGGTCATGAGATAAACAGGATCAGCGCTCTACTAGAAGGCTTCCCTGAAGTCGCACACATCCATATTCTGTCCTCATAATCCTCTTTGCCTTTGCCGCTCCCTCAGTCTGTACATTAGAACCCCGTCTCTCCTGGGCTTTGCCTAATTAGTGGTCAGACTGATAGAGTGTGTAACAGACAGAGGACCTATTTGCCAAATGACTGCCCTGGTGCATGTGACTGACTGGGAGGCAGCCATGTGGTTGTTGAGCCGCAGCTATCTGGAGTTCAAAAAGACGCCCGTAGACTTATCGAAGTTTGCACTTTTTTTTTTCTCTCTCCCCCCTTTTTCAGTAGGACCAAGGTCTAGTTGTGATCGACATGTGAACGAAAGAGGATTTCTCTGTCAATGCTGCAGCTTCCTCTTTCAGGGAAGACTGGGTTTTTTATTTTTTAATATTCCCAGTTTGTGGTGTAAAAACATACACAAATAGAAAGAGGGGAGTTTGAGAGAGCGATCATGAGGGGAAAAAAACAAAAAAACAGAAAAAGGGAAACAGACAAAACCGAAAGGGAACTTTGTGTGTAGGTTTAGCAAAAACAATAAGAAAGCTTAATATGTAAACGAAAAAAAGCTCCAGTTCTTCATTTAGTGTAATAAATCCATATTACCCAGTGATGGTTGTGAACTGCAAATAGAAGCAGTAAAGGTTCTTGCAGAGCAGCAGCTGCAGTGAAAAGGTCATTTAGTGTTTAACAGATGAGAAAGCTAAATCACTACAGAAAGTCTCAAAGTAAACTTTTGTGTTGACTTAGAGGAATGAAACAAAAACTTGATTTCAACGTCCAATGTAAAAACTGACATAAAAAAAAAAAAAAAAAAAAAAATCAAATTCAAGCAAAAGCCTAGCTGTAAAGTGAAAGCCTGTTTTGGACAATATGGCCTCCAGCTAAACCATAAGAGAGTCGCATGACTTCATTGCAAAAACATAGAAAAATGCAGTAATCAACAACGTTTCACACGCTGTGAATGTTATCTGGTTTTTTAATTTGCTGTGCAAACTACGAAATTATTTGGCAACGCTAAGCCACTTATCTTCAACAATTGCTTTTGCATTTTAACATTTACCAACTCACATTAGGCAAATGCAAAGCATACATATAACTAATTACAGGTGAGTGCAGTGTATCTATTCCTTTATGTCAGAAAACAAAAGCCCTTCACGCTCCAGAATGTGTCTTTTGTCGTTTTTTCTTTTTTTTCTCAAACTCATCGACTTTGTTTTGCTTTTGAACCCGTGTGCATGGCCTACATCCGAGCAGCCTGAAAAAAAAAAACAACTTCATGCATATCAACAGTCTTGACAACTCCCAGGCTTGCACTCTCGCGTATCTCTTTGCACGTTTTGCACGACGAGGCGTTTACATCTAGAGTGCCTGGTCAAAGTATGCGAAGCCGTTCAACTTTTCCACATTCCACCGCCTGACAACCAGAAACGTCAATGTGTTTTACTGCGAAAAGGAGGGAATACACACACATTTTGCTGTTAAGAGATTCAAAGCAGGATTTGGTTAGAAAAACTATTTTCCAAGCTTTACAATACATTAAAAATCGATTATAAGTGACTCTCCAATCTGACAAAGACTGAACTATTTTGTAAAGTTAAATGGTAAAAGCTAGAGAGAGATATATGTCAAAAGACTTCAAGTCATAAAAAAAGTAAAGCATTGATTTAGTGAAGTTGAATAGAAACGAAAGGCACATATTCTCATTTGTACAAGGTTGTGAAACTGCTCTCCTTTGTGTAGGCCTAATATTATAATTCATTGAAATCCCCAGCAGCGAGATTGGAAAACAAATCTCAAGAAGTCTGTTTACTTTAGTGAACTGTAAAGTAATTGCAGTAATTGCTTCACATACAATGTTGAATGAGGACCTAATGGACAACATTTCGTATTCCAGTGGAGAGGACCCACCAGGCTGCAAGGTTTATTGCGTATTCTCTGGCCTCCTCCACAGCCCTGTAATTATAAGCCTCTGAGAACCAATCTACGTCGAAGCCTTTCATTACAACACAGGAGCTCGGGAAGGTATGAGTTCATCATGTCCAAGATTTACATTTAATCCCCGGCTCCTCGCATTTGCATGTACAAAATGGCCTGTTTGTTGACATGCCATCCGAAAAGGGGAAGTTTGGAGAGAACTCGGGTGTGCTGCAGATAAAATGTTTACACATCACACACACACACACGCTTGTGCCGGGGACTTTGTGAATGTTTAATTTGTGTGTTTGCGAGCGTGCGTGCCATATGTGCAGCTGCGTTTCAGCGAGGCGGGGAGCGGCTCATTTTTTATTTTTTTGTTTGTTTTTGCTGAAGAAGGCAGAGATGTAATCAGCGTAGGCAAGCGCTACAGTTGGCCAAGTCTGTTTATGCCCATCAGCCGAACACACAAATACACAATCCACTTTGTGTACACTCATATACACTCTTATCCTTTTTTTTCTTTTTATTTTTTTGTGCGTACACAAACACAAGGTTGAGGAGCGCAGGGTTAATCAGACAGAGCTGTTACGGTACACAGAGAGCAGTTTGACAGATAAGAAACCCGGACACATCATCTCCTGTCTTTAGATGGCCTCTGTTGATTCGGAGGAAACTCTTGACAGTCACCTGTGTTTTCCTGAACCGGCCTCTTGTCCCGTGGCTGTTTTGTTCCACAGCAGACCCTCAGGACATGCAAACGCAGCAGATAGCATCCCACCCACGAACTCGTTTGGAGCCTCATGAAACCTCAGTGATTAGCATTGTCTAACAGTCAGCCATTATGTCGCACTACTGCATTAGATTACAGCCTTTGCCAAACCGATGCGATGTTTTTTTTTTTTTTTTCTTTTTTTGCATTTTTGCAGAACATCCAGCGACATGTTCTGTGCTTTCTGGAGCCCTGGAGAGTTTGTGTTGTAGTAGGTTATAATTATCTCTTTACATTTATACCGCAACATTTCTAACGTTCTTACATATTTATCATCCTGGGAAAATAAATGTGTGCTACTAGAAAAGGAAACCCTTTAAACGTACACACAACAGAATGTCTTTTTTTTTTCTCTAACCCATACAGGCTCAAAATTATTCATGCAGGCTCAAATATGCACAAACTCGGATTAATATTTGGGCAATTGCCCCTTGAAACTGGTTGGTTTTCTTGTACATCTCTGCCTTTAAGCACCCTGCACTGAATTTCTGTTTGCTAAATGCTAACCTGATTCATCAATGGTTTATCCAGGTGTTTCCAAGTTGTAGCCCTCAGACTGTGCGTTTAAAGTGATATTGTAGAATTATTAAAAGAACTTGAAGGAAGTCGTTCTTCTTTATTATTCCATCGACAAACAGGTTTGCTTCTTGTTTACTTCTTTGTCAATGGCAACATAAAACAGGCTTAACTAAAGGACAGCGAGTCTGGTGTTTGAGCACCTTCCATTTTATGACAGGGTTGATGAGCCTTGGTGGTCCCCGGGTTGTTCTTGAACGTCGTAAGCCATTTCCTTTCATCCGAAAGTATTCAACCATCAAACAATTTACAGGAAAATGATCACAAGAAGACATTAATTAGGTTTCATGTATATCTTTTGAATATATATGTACAGTTATGACCCCTTATGGATTAGGGAAGTCCACAGTAATAATATTAAACTTGCGCCCTAAACTCATTGAATTCTTTGAAATTGTTCTAATGACTCATTAAACCCACAAACTATCCACAATGTTTCTTAAACATTTGAATCTGTACATAAAATTCTGATTTTGCCCTCTGTTTTCAAGAAGCATTGGTCTGTGGTGTAAAGCAAGCGTCATGTTCTATAATTCCTTATTCATCCATCAGTTTGGTTTTCCGCCTGCCAGCCTCGCCATTTAAAAACGTTTTGTGTCGGATCACGAGACGAGCCGCGAACGGCCCATGCTTTTCCCACGTGCCCACGCCGTTCTCTCGTTCTGTGCCAGTCTTGTTTGGTGCTGGCTGCCTCTCCCTGGACATATAAAAGAAAACCCTATTCAAGAGACGCGGCCCTGGCAGACAGCTCTGCGGGGGTTGGCACAGATGCCTAATAACAAGCTGGCTATTATGCATTTGTGACAGATGCAGGTTGTGGTGTTGCATGTTTTGCTGGAAAGTGATAGTAGGCCTGTGTCTGAGAGCAAAAGTTGTTGTGAAGACTTATGAAATGGCCTTTGTTGGAGACGTCTGTGATGTAGGTCAATGGGGTTCTCTACCCGCCCTCCCCCCCAACCCATTGGACTTTTTGACCTTTTTCCTTGTGAAAGACTTCTCGGAGAGCCACTGGCTTGCAGAGAACGGCAGCCTGGGTTAGTTTTGTGTGTATGTGTGTGTGTTTGGTGTGTGTGGATTGTCTTGCCAAGAGACTGAATGATGTCACCACTCCCCACAGCACAATCAGCCCTGCTGATGTTTCCCGGCAGTGTCCATTGTCTCGCCTAGCTGCAACACTACACTGTTATTGACCTCCGTAGTCAGCACCAAGGCTTAAGATACACAGCAAACTGTATTTATCCCTTTATAACTACAGACAATTGGGAGTGAATATTAAAAGAGAGACCATCCCTTAAACTGCAATGGCATTGAGAGAGTTACTGTCCGGCTGGAATGCTCAAGTGTTACAGAGTTTTAACCGTACATTTGGAGTTAGTTTTCCTTCGTTATTCCATATTTTTGGTAAAATGCCCCGAACCACTGGAACTGAAATCAACCCAGAGCATGACAGTGAAATCCTTATCTTGCACTTGCACGTTATAGACATTGTAGCCAAACAACTTTATTTCATTTCAGACTTTTGTCCAGAAGGCATTTAATGTGGTTTGTCCATGTGGACATATGCAAATTTCAGCCTAGCTAGTGGGTGTTGATTTTAGAGCAGGAGCTTGCTTTTTGGTTGTAAGTCTAATGTAAATCTGGTTTAGCTTTGGACATTGACTGGTTTACGTTAGTCTGTTGCAGTGGTTAAGCAGCTAGCATGCTGAATACAGGCACATAGCAAATAAAGTGTTCATACAAGTGACGGTTTATGGTTATTACACTTACTTAGTTGCATGTGTGTCACTGACGTTTTTAAATAAATGTCCCTTTTGCTTCTACTTGAGTAGAAATCCATTTTGAAGAAGTTACTAACCTTACTAAATGATTGTTAGAGATGTTTTTTATAAAGTGTTTATTCATTAAACATTTTCTATGCCTCGTCCTTAATTTTTCCTCAGATATGGTGTTAGTAAATCTCTGTAAAATATAGCAGCTGTTTATTATCCCCAGGAGATGAAAGTGGCACAAAAAAAAAACCCTAATCTGACATGATTTAAAAAGTGGCTTTTCTCATCTCTCTCATTAGATCCCTGAAGCGTTCATCGAGATGAGAGCAGCCAAGAGAACGCCTGAGGAGGTTTTCTGTCCCAGAATACGCCTGAAGTTTACCATCGAACCACATTTACCATCAACATGCTTTGCATAATCTGATTTATGAACCCCAACACAGTGGCTGCTGTTGTGTTCTCAACGGCATGCCTGAATCCGGTTTGCGTATACGTGTGCAGTTTCCGCTAAGCCACTCTTCTGCGCATAATTAGTCTTGATGAAGCGTGACGCATTTTGTATGATACTGTGAAAGCCTTCGTCTCCTAAAGTTACATAACAAACCACGTGTCCTCTGTGCAGGAAGCACAACATCACAGAGTCTCAGAATGCAGTAGCATTAATCTCGAGTTGGTCCTTCACTGGAGGTCATGGTCTGTTTTTCTCTGCTCTAGCGGTTCTGATCCCAGAACCAGAACCTTTGTTATCCCTCTTGATAAAACACTCTGGGTTACGCTGAATTGTCTTTGGACATTCGATCCCTGTAATCTCTGGCTATTTCAAAACTCCCTGCAGTCTTTTACCGTATGCTCTCCCACAAAGTTTCCCCCTCTGGTATACACAGTGGAACTTCTCGAAATGGATGTTTTATGGATGGATGTGGTAGGTCTGTGATGAGAAACTTACCAGAGACACCTTGAACTACAACCGTCTCCTTCCCCCCGGACCCAAAAAATATGCACTCCATCTCGACAAATTATTTTACATTGAGCCACAAAGCAAATCCTTGGACCGATTTGTTTGCAAATGTACAGTTGGGATAAATGTACAGGCTAGCCGTCTAAAAATCACAGCGTTGGGTTTAGTCAATTCTACCTTCTAAGAATAATAGCTGTACTAGACCTCAGGCCTCCACAGAAACAGTAATTTACCCACTTTAGGATTCATGATATGGGACGCACAGTGATCATTAAATCAGTGCTTCCAGATAAAGAGTATCTGAGGACTACAGACCTCTGCAACTCTGCAGAGTTGATGTCCCTCTATGAAACAACAGCTGGTTCTTTATATGATGATTTTAGGCTTCAGTCCTGGCTTATGCGCTTCATAAAGAAACTGAATCAACCCACAGCAATAATAAAAACCCGGTGAAATTTATGCCAAGATTCACTCTGACTGAAGCCTTACGTGCACAACGCTCAGCTGCTGTTGTATTTACACAAAATAGTTTTATTTTCCGTAACATGCAGGTGGGGTGGGGTGGGGGGGGGGAAGAAAAAGACAAGCACCAAAAGCGATGAGCTCACGTTGATTTTATCCTCCCACAGCTCCCAGGCTGCTGGTCGTCACTCCACCTCCTGCCTGCTTAGAAGCATCTGATGGGTTTATCTCTTATTTATAAGATTCTGAGGTCAACAGTAAAGAGCCACAAACACCCTTAACCCTTGCATGGCCATCAGAAGATAATTGGAGTTACGTCTTTGACCTTTTCATTCTAATTTGCTCACTTCTTAGAGTGACGTCTTAGTATGCTCACACGCAAAAATTCACACACAAACCCCCCCACCAAAAAAACCCACTTAGGCATGTTTTCTTTCTAGAAAATGAGTGTGTGTGAGTGAAGATGGGTGTGCTGGGAGGAGCCTCCATCATGTTATTTCCCCCATGCTGCTGCTTGGCTTCACCCCAGGGGCTCCTGTGGTCTATGACGCCAATAAATTTAGCAGAAATCACATCAAGGCCTCATCAATTGCGTGAATGACATCATTCTCCTCCTCTTCTTCTTCTTCTCTCAGAGTGCTTCGACCCTCACAATGGAAGCCAAATCACCGGGAGGATTCTTTGCAGAGCAGAGAGATCTTCTTTCATGAGGCGCTTGTTCGCGGGCCGTGCATTTTCTCCCTCGTACAAAACCGCGTTCCTGAGCATCCGCGCCAGAAAATTTCCACATTAGCCGACCTGATGGAGGATGTATAGTCTTTGGGACAATTAGATTAGACAGCAGCATCCACATAGAAAAGCTTTTCTTTGAAACACCTTTTGCTCTTATGCAGTTATGGCTGCAAGTCTTTCAGTGCGTATCGCCAGCTTCAACATTCTGCCTGCATGTTGAACCTCTGGGTCTGTCCCAAATCTGCATGAAATAATCATTTCTGGCTTCGTTTTCACAATCTTGGAAAGATTATCCAACTGGATTTGTGAATCTCTGCAACATCTCCAGAGATGTCGTTGGCCTCTCTTAACGCACCTCCAATGTTTTGGTAGGTTTGCAGTTGCTCCTGTTTTAAGCACTGTGTGGGATGTTCAAAGTTTGAGATGTTTTACAGCCCAGCTCATTTAGTTACGGAAAGGGGCAATTTTGTTGCTAGCAAATGACATGTCTATTTTCAGCCTTGTAAACGCTATTTGTACATATGGATACATGCGTTATGTTCCACGGCGTTTGAGAGACGGCTTATAAAAATTTTTTTTAGGGATTTTCCTGCTGCCTGGAAAAATTCTGTTTTTGTTTCTTATTCTTGAAAACTCTCAAGCGAAACACGCACAACATACTCAAAACAAAACCAAAAAAAAAAAAAATAACCCCACACATTTGTTTGGCCTTGGAAAGACATGCACATTTGTAAAAAAGCTAAATAAAGTGTTATTGTGTGTGTAATGAAGGCTTTCTGCTTGCGGTTTTACACAAGATTGTCTCAGCATTGCCACATTTCGTCTATCCCTGGTGGTTTGAGTGTGGCTGTTCCTGTGTATGTGCTAATGTGAGCAAGATCACAGCATTCGGTGACTCATCTGGACCAAGCACACCCTGTTCCCTTACATGAATCTCTGCTCCATCCTGTCTCCTAGCTCAGGAGAGAACATGAGAGTTGTTGTTTTTTTTTGTGTGTGTGTGTGCAAAAAGTGGACATGAGTACCCGTGTTCTGCAGACACTAATGGGTTTGACCAGAACACTCTTAAATATGACCTCACATTATTGTCATTTAAGCTTAAAAATCTATGACTTAACTAGGCAGAGAAGTAATTAAGACTCATAATTAGCGAAAACCTTAGACTCCAACCCTCCACTGATAATTAACATAAAATATAGTCATCTCTGGGACACGTAATCCATTTCAATCTTGCACAGGATGAAGGCTGAACATTCCTTGTATTTCCAAATAATTGCTTGGACAGATGATTGTTGTACCTACTCATGTACCAGAAAATTCCCCTTATCTTGGATGATTTAGTTTGATTTTCCTATGATGTCACACAAGGAGACGAAGGAAATACATCCACAGTAGTCAATGCAAATGTTGTGAATTGGCAGATGGTGGTACAAAAAGATACTGTGAATAAACTACAACAGCTGTGAAACAGTAAGCAATTGTAGCAAAAAAAAATGCAGTTTGAATATCACGCAGGAATTGATGTAAGTACATATTAGGGGATATAGCAAATATTTAGCTGTTTTTTTCAGTTTGTTCTTTTTTTTTCAGTTTGTTCGTTTTTACCCTCAGAAACTGACAGCGGCAGCTAGAACTGGTCATAGTTGAAACTGTGGAAACACCGAGTTCCTTAGGGGACTGTGTTATGTTTTGTTATGTAAGGAACTTTGAATTGCCTTATTGCTAAAAGAAAAAAAAAAGAGAGAGAGAAAAACCTTGACCTGATCCAAAATGCAGGAATAGTCAGAGGGTGTGGGAAAGAGACCTGAATGAGGAAGCATAAAACTTACAGGAAGCCATAAAAGAACTCAAGAGACTCGTACCGTAACGTAGCAATAGAAAAATCCACTCAGGTGAGCAGCTGAAAGTGAGGAGCTTAAATACTTGTAATGGACAGAAGTCTGACTGGGAAACAGGGAGCAGCTGTGAGAGAAGGGAAGGAGAATAATGAACACAAGAGGAGCTCGTGAAAGAAATAAACAATAATCAAGCAAAATTAGACTCACACACACGAAGAATGAAATGCAAGAATAGACTAAGAAACTAAATACTAAGGAATGAACAGATATATAGTTGGTTGAACGTAAATAAACAAGGAAATAATCCAAACACAAACATAGAAGGACCCCAGGATAAGCTACAACACAAATGGGATTGCTATAATGGACGCGATGTGGTCACTGAAATCCATGCTCTTTTTGCTGCGTTATCATAACACAAAGATGAAAAAAAAAGAGGCGTCACTCGACACTGGCGCCACATGAGTCATGGAAATACTTGATGACAAAAGCGCCGTCACTGTTGCAAGTGTCACGAAATGTGAGGAATCCTTTTGTAGTCCTTTTACTTTGATTGAATTTGGCACTAGAACCACATAGTTAACGTTGCGAAAATATTGATTACGGTCATCCAGCTGAAGTCAAACCTTCTGGATAAGGGTGGAAACCTTTTTTTTTTTTTTCTCACATCTGTCAAATACAACAGAGCCACGTGACCCTTCCTCTCAGGCCCAGCTCGCTGTACGCCCCCATCATTGCTGCAGTCAATATTTGTTTCTCTGACCTACATTTCTTCTCATTTATTCACCTCCTGTCTTTTGAAATATAATTAGATGGAAATCAAAGCCAGGAGACTTTGCAGATACTTTAACAAAAGATGAATGAACATCAGTTTATATTCATGGGATATTCTATGGAGTTAGATTTCTTCAAAAGACTCCTCTGTGGCTGAATTACTTGCTGGTCTGAATTTGGCTGAGCCCCCCCAACATCTCGCTCATTTTTTTTTTTTTTGTTTTCTGTTTCCCCCTGTCCTTTGCTAATTCAGATGCTGTATTTAAATTCCCATCCAAAGTAGGTCAGCACCCCCTCGGTTTCCTTGTGTTGCCCCGTCCTCACCATTTCCTTCCCATCCCACCATTTCCCTGGCGCCGCTCCATATGTAATCCCCATCTGCTTCACTTCGTTCAGGAAAGAAATGGCTTCAGATGAAACTCGGCCGCTTTGATTCCATACAATCCACTTCAAGCTAATTTCTTCTTTCCCTTTTGTGACTTCTGTTTCATTTATTTGGATCCCTGCTTTGCTTTCATGATGTGCCGAGAACCGGTCCCGCTGTTGCTCCTGCTGGCTCTCCATCTTTTCTCCATTTTCTACCCGTCTTCTTGGGTTATCCATCACTGTCAGTTCACTTTTTACTGAAATTATACATCAAGGCCGAGACTACATCTTTAAGGTAGTCCATACACAGCAGTCCAGGTAATCTGGTTAATGGCCTTTTTAATAAGTTCTTCTGTATTACTGAAGGAAACCAGCAGGTAAAGGGATTGAAAGTTGGATAATGTCGTATTAAAATGAAATGGGAGCGTGCACGTGCCTAGGACCACCTTAGTGTTAATGCAGTAGTATCATATTTACTGTTGCACTTAAATTTACAACAATATATAGAGACTGTTCAGAAAAAAAGTGAGTGCAAGAACAAGAAGTCCCATTTGTAGTTTGTAAGGGTGTAAAGAAAATGGATGGATGGATGAAAATGACAAAACATAAAGAAACTAAATGAACTACCTTTCTAGTCACTGCATATTGAACAGCTCATGACATAAAAGCCTCTAGGTGTAGCAATGGGAACTAAACTTGCTGACGTACAAGCAAATAGCAGAGAAGGATAACATGGAAGGTATTTCCTGGTGGAAAAGATTTATGTTGATCTTCTCCTGTCTTGTTCCTTTAACTGTTTGCCAATTGCACTTCAGTGGCTGTTATAAACTGCATTTCGATATCATAAAAGATTCAATCCACCGAAAATACTTGGCACATCAACTCAGATTCTTGTGAAGCAGCACAATTTCTAAACATCTTTTTTTTTCACTTTAAAGGCTAGTTTGTAAGCAGCAGAAGCTTTTCGAGATACATCAGCAGGTGTCATGTATAGCATTTCAGTAATGACAATATTGGCCAACACAAACGCCATAAAGGCATTAACAGACTTACTTCTCCATTACTGAGAACTCATAATAATTTGCTATGGTGAAAAAAAAAAATCTATACTTGCATGATGTCATCATCTTCCCACAGACGGCAATAAAATGTGATTTAGTTGCAGAGGACCTGGCTAAACAACGAGCAAACTGTGACATTTGCCGAGGGCCATTTGAATGCTTAAAATATTCAAACGCATGAGCGTAGACGTACTCCGCCAGTAAATTAGCATGTATTTGCACATCTCGTTCACTCGTCTCGCTCCAGTTAAAGTCCCACTGGAAGTTATCAGAACATATAAAAACATAATCATAAAAAAACAACAACCTGATTATCCATTTTAATTACCGAGCACAATCAGAAAATGTAGTCACGTGAAGGCGATGTGCAGACCTGCCTCAGAGTAACCATGGCAGTAGCTTTATGCTGACAGACAGACACCCAGTGGGAAACATCAGCTCTTCTATTATGTGTCTCTTTGTTGTTCTGTATAGTGTTTTATAGCTCTATGGATGCCATCACAGTCTGTGGTGTAAAGGCGTACACACCGTGTTCCAAAGTAAAGAAAGAAAAGAAAAAAAAAACACCCATAAAATCTTTTGCGCACCTCAGAGTCAACAGCAGGTATCAATAAAGCAATAAAAAATGTATTTACTCCAAAGTGAACGCCGCGCTTATCCTCATGGGCGTCTTCTGGATGGTTGGTGCGAATTGCCGAGTTTCTTTAAGGCGGCACGGCCAACAAAGCTAAGCCTTATCTGCAACAAACACATGCTGTCGTTAAGTTCCTCTGCCTACTGTACCATATGGCAGCAGGACTTCTTCAGCTGTCCTTAATTTAAAGCTTTCAGCTAATGAAGGGTTCCAAGTTGTGTGTGTGTGTGTGTGTGTGTGTGTGTGGTGATGTGTGTATGAGTGTCATCTTGCTCCTCTTGTTATATGATCCAAAAACAGCCCCGTATCATTTTGGACTTTAGCACACTGGACCGTCCCATCAGCGTTACATACAGTAATAAGAGAGACTGTCCTTGTTTATTTCACTAAAACTAAATGGGTTTAAAATAACTGCTGTGATCTTATCTAAATTATAATTACAGCCAGACCAGCAGGTTAATGATTGTTTTTTTTTCAGCATATTTCAAAGTTGAACTCTGACCTCTTACTGCTGTAAATGTTTAATGAATAACTGATACAAAGCTTGTGCTTGGGGATGAGTTAAATTTGGTACGCACACTTGTTTTTTTCTTATGTAAAAACAACCAAAAGATTTATATATATATAGTTTGCAGAATATGCTACTGCTACTGTGTTCTTGTCATTTTCATCACTAACCATTTGAAGCCATTTTCTTTCCTTCCCCCCCCCCCCCCTTCTGTTTTAGTAGGGGGATTACAGGTCAAATCAAAAAAGGAATGCCTAACAAAAACGTTCAGTCACATTTAATCCGTTTTCTGCCATCAAAGAGCTCCTTGATTTGAGGCGCCTCTGCCTCGGCCGATTACAATCACCTGACTCAGGATGTCAACTTTATTTCCCAGAGAGACGTGCTGAGCAGCGCGCCCAAGAACCGTTCTCTGCAAAATGTGTGCAGTTTGGCCTCGGTGTCACACAGGATCCGATCCGAGCCCAACCGGGAACAGTACGCTAATCTTCAAAGGACAGCTTTGTCTTGAACAAAGTCGGGTATTTTACACTTCGGTGACTCGTTCCTGCTTTTGCTTGGCGCTGGATGGAAGGAAATACCCTCGTAAAGACGGAGAAGTGAGATTCTGGCTGGACGCGGGAGCAAGTGACCCTGTTCCTGTAAGGCGATGACAGATTTAGTCTAGACTTCGGCTTAAGTCTGGAAGGTGCATTTACCAGTTACCGTGGAAAAAAAGGTGTCCGGTTTTTAAACCTTTTCACATTGATGTAGTTTATTACACTGCTTTGCTTTTTAACACCACATAAAATTACTTTATTTTAACAAAACTGGTGCATTCCTTTATTTATTTCTGTTTGTTTTAAAGCTGAAAAAGCCCACTGGGTCACTGGAACCACCTTCCTCTATGAGTAAAGATCGGCTAGATTTATTGGAGATTATCTGTGAACATCAGTTTTCATGTTTTGCCAAAGATTCCCTTTTTTTTATTCTTCTTCTTGCTGTTGCCTTTGAGTTGTAGGTCCGGTTCAAGCAGCTGGAAGGTGAACCTCTGCCCTCAAGTGCTTTGCAGCCTTGCAGGTTTTCTTCCAGGATCGCCACGTGTTAGGCTCCATCCGTCTTCCTGTAAACTCTGACCAGATTGCTTGCACCTTCTTCCAGATGTTTGCTACGTTCCTGTGTTGCCTGCCAAAATTAGACTTGTCCTGTCAAAAGATTCTCTCAGATAATACAAGAGACTTTTTTTTTCTTTTTTTCCAAACTCCAATTTGTAACGAGCACAAACACAAAAGCCAGGGAACCAAACGTACGCAATGCTGGAGCTTGATCGCATGTACAGAATGACTGTTATGGAGAATCTTGGACCTTTAATTTGCAACAGAGTTTGATGCGTTGCGTCACGCGGGTTAAGAAAGATAAATGTGAGCAAAAGAGATTGGTTAAACATTTAGATTCAAGGCAGCAAAACGGTTTAGGATTTTAAACCTGAACATAGTTGTACAAACGCTTGTTTCCAAATAAACTACTAGAATAAACAACCTTTCTCTTCAACTCCCGTTGGACAAAAACCCTTTGTAAACATCCAGAGGAGTTCAGAGGAGTTCTGGTAATGCAATACTCAATCACTGAAAGACATTAAAAAAAAAAAGCAGAGTCTTGTCTTTTTTTTTTTTTTGCTTTTACCTTTAGATGCCCTCAGTTCTTATTCATGAGCTGACAGGTAAACATTTACCTTATTTAGCCTAATTCACTTTTGCTGCTCTGCTAGTCGGTTGTTCTCCTGTACATGTCACCTTTCATCCTGTCCTCCTGACTTTACTTTGCGCTGTTTGGAGCGCAAAGTAAGACATATCTGATTATAACAGAATCCATTAAATAAGCATGCTACGCCGACGGTTCTGGACGGTTCATCCGAGCGGAGAACACGAGAGCATTAGCAGGGGACGACTTAATGAGATAGCAATCGGCAGAACCTCACAAGGCTCGAATTAGTCCTGCCTCCCAGGCCTTGTAGCTTGCCAACACTTGATCAACCATTTTGCTGCTGCAAGTAGAGAAGTCAATTAGTGTCCTCTGTCTCCTTCCAGCTAATGGGGACAATCACTGAAGGTTGAACGCACCGCAGCCAAGAATCTAATCTCGCATGGACACGACGCACCCGGGGCCTTCAAGAGCAGCAAAAAAAAAAAACAAAAAAAAAAAAAACAACAAAAAAACAATCTGAAGGAGAAATATGATGACTTGCAGTCGCTTCTTAATATTTGGCGTGCGCATCAAAGTCACGGGATGCAAAGTTGGGTGGGTGCAGTGAAATTAAAGGTGCTGAAGAAATATGTTATAAGCCCTAAGAGTAGACAAATACGAATAACTGAACAAAATTCCCTCATTTTGCTTGAAAAGTGTTTTATATCTAAGATTGTCGTCGTCTTACAACAAAAAAACTGTTTGATAATCTGAAACATTTAAAAGTGACAGTTAAACAAGAAGAAATCTTTCAGGGGGGATACATTTTCGCAGCTGTGTTTTAAATAACATTTCCGTCCTCGTCGTGACTCGACGACGACGCCTCGGCTCTTTCCCTTTGACTAAACCAGCAGAAACACAACGGCCAACCTTCTCGTCCTCCCTGTAATATTCAAGTGAGAAGTCGCGACGTGACATTCACACCCTGCTAAGAAGAATCCTCGCTCGTTTCCTCCCTGATCCTGATGGACATTTCACTCGGATTGTCTCGGCAACTTGTTTGTCACCCAGATTTATTTTTATCCCACATTTGCAACATTTTCTATTCCACAATCGTCTTTCTCTCTCTCTCTCTCTCTGCTCTGACCACCTGTACCTGCTCTCCCACAAAAACAGTGACAGCCGAAACAAACGCAGAGCAGGGCCAATTTCCTGAGTGCTGCTCATTTAATTACTGCAGCGACAGAGAGGCAGAGCCTGTCAGAGCTGTAGCCCAGATCAGTGTGGTCCCTCATAACAATTTGCTGCCCTCGGGGTGTACGTGTGTCTCCGTGTAGGATGGAGCCGCTGCATATGCTTTCAGTCCTGAAAGCCTTTTGTGGCCATATGTTCAGAACGCAGCATAAATGACGGCGGTGCTAAAAATGTCGGATTATTAGAAAGACTGAGTCTTTCCAGGACAAACTGTTATCTCGTCTGCAGATAATGTGGGTAACAACCATCTGATAGTCTCTCACTGCAAATGACCTCCCACGAGCGCATCTATTTTCCTTTTGTAGCATTGTAAAAGAAGCGTCGCATGGGTTGTGGTTTTTGCTTTGAATCTGTGCCACAAACCCGTCTGCTTTGAGCTCCAATCAGACCAGCTCGTTTTTGACTTGGTAGACTGGCCTTGGTGTCGAGATCCATCCGAAGACCCCGCGGTCTTCAGATGGGTCAAGCGAAGCGTTCCGATCAGATCGCTTCAAGATCGTTCCAGAAGTCTTTAAAGACCTCCTCTGCAGCTGCTAAGCTGTCATTCACTCCGACAGAAACAAACACACCCACGCCTCAGTGATCCTGCCCCAGATATAGCCAGACATGTCCTGACAACTCCTTGACATAACATCAGTAAACCACATCAGTTAAAGTTCACCAGTGGTGCCTCTCATATATAAGCTGCTCAACGCTTCATGCAACCTGTGGTGTTGGAGGACACCTCAAAAAACGACTCCAGACGTATCATATTCCGTTCTCCTCTGCTGTTAGATGTGAAAAAAGAAATGCATTACTAATGTTGAGGTAAAGTGAAATTTAAGCTCTCGGGTTTCTCCCTCTCTCTTCAGATCCAGCTTTCATCAGCTGGGTAGGGCTTGAACATGTCCTGGCATGAACCCCATCGCTGTTCAGCCAGATTAATGTTACATGTTGTTAGGCAGAGGATAATATGAAGTGACTGTAGCCAAAATAAAGCAGCAGCAAGTACAGCATTTTTAGACAGTGTGGGTGGATGATGGTTATTAATATTAAAAAAAAAAACAAAGTCTTAGTTCTGACATGTACACACGTTTGCCAGTTATTAAATTATCTGACGCTAAGCTAGAAAAGCTTTGATCAAATTAAACAGTGATTTAGAAAAAAATATATATATCGAGTCTATTTCAAGTAATGTAATTCTTTTGAGTTTTCCTTTCCTCAGTCTTGCACATTTCTATAGACTCAAAGGTACTTCAACTTTTATTTCATTTGTTTTGGAAAGGTGGTCATATATTTGAGATGACCTAGAATTTTCAAGCTCATGTTCTTACATAGACGTATATAAATAGAACCTTTTTGTCTGTGTTCGTATTTACCGACTACTTAAGCTGAAGACTCATACTGGTTGATACTTGCTGTCTTTGGTTCAGAGGGAAAGTCTCGGACAGCTTAATCCTCCCCACCCCATTTGCTCAACGCCCTTACTTTGCAGCTGCAACTTTTAACACAGTGCCATTATGCTTGCAGGCTGATATTTACCCACGTGGATATCAAAAGTTAATGTCTGCTTCGCTGACTGTTTGGAGCGATGGCATGATTGACGACTGGAGGTGTTTTCGTATATTAATTATTAAAAGTGTTCCTCGACAGGTTGCGACTTAAAGCAACAGGGTGTGTGAGCCGCTTGGTGGTAACATCCAGTTCAAACATGTGCAGTAATAATAAATTTGGTTTTCGACTCTCTGCATACTATTCGAGTTCACTTTACCGGGTTAAACGTAACAATGATCTGACATAGAACGAGTTCAGTCTTTTTCTAAGGCCGCGGAGTCGGTCTCTGCTCCTGCAGTTACAGTGTTTTTGCGCTTTTTGCAGATCCAGAGGCGAGATCTTCGCACTTTGCGTTTAATCGCTCCAAATATTTTTGCAGTGCTCTGCGAAACTACAGTTTGCGTCACAAACAGCGGCCCACAGAAATGCGATAGCCCGCCTGTGCCCAGACTGGATCAGATCTTCAGCTGTTTGAGGGCTTTTAAAGTCTGACTCATGCCGAGGGCTGGAGGTACGACTGCCGCTGACTCGCTCTCTCTCACACACGTATATTCTTGGCGTCGTTCGTTTGCTGCTTCGAGTTGGGGGGGAGGCGACGAGGGTAACAGTCTCACTTTGAAGCCGCGACTCGGCAGGCTGTCAGGAGTCGACGATAAAGCTCTGTTTGCAGCTGTCTCTTCCTTTTCATCTACCTGCACGATAACATTATCACAGTTTCTGCAGACTTTTGAAGTCTGCAGCATGAAAAATATGGTTGGTGACAGACGTGCAGGCTTTCTGCGTTGTATTTTCCAGTCACTCAAGCTAACAGGCACTTTATAAACCGTGTTTTCAGTTTCTTGCATTAAGACACAGTTGACTTTAACTTATTAAACGTTCTGAAGCAACATAGTTAAAAAAGAAACATGTAAATTGCAAATGTTTTCGTTGCATTTGCGCCTTGTACAGCCTCAACCCGATTTAACAGCTACAATAAGGTCATTTCCCTTGTATTTGTTCTTCATTTTAGGCTGGAAACAGCTGAATCTTAATGCAATATCTACCACATTTCACATTTCCAACAGCCACACAGTGTGTTGTTCTCTGGCCCTCTCTGTGTTGTGACTCGATAGCGGGGTGGTGAAAACGGGCCGCTCCACCAGAGAAAACAGAATCCAGGAATGTGAAGCACAAAACACACGTCATGCATATGTACCAACAGGTCAGCACATCTGTTCTAATCCAAGATGCACTTGCAAAAATTGCACATCCTGAAAGGCAATCCTTGTGAGTCAACGTAACTGGGCAGGATTCCCAGATACCACATGCTGACAGGAATGTACATAAAATCTGAAAGACATGTTTCTTCATCTTCTTTCCTTCTTTGTGAATAACTCATCGCTTGTGCAGCTAGAAGGGTTCTGGGTTTTTGTTTGATTCATGATCAAATTAATTGCAGTATATATTTCCAAAACATATAATTTTTTTGCTGACTTCAGTACAAGAACACTTAATGCACTTTGTTTGCTTATTATTACTATAAAAAATGGTTTTAGTTTAATGGCAGCAATGCAAAAACCTTTCGGAAGCAGTTTGAGTTTGCAAAATAGGATATAAAGTTCAAGAAACTTAATGTTCTTAGACAACAAGATCGCATTCAAAGCTGGACTTTACAGGCCTTTCAAGCCTCCGATAGCTTGACGTAGCAGCACCACAAATAAACACACACAAGCATACACGTGGGGAGACATGCACAGCTTTGTGAATTCTTGATTGTATTATTATTATTTGATTAAGTAAGCCTGATTTCTGCTTTCGAAGCTACCTCAGATCTGAGCCAGCCTGCATCAGCAGTTAAATGTGTGAGCAGAAGAGAGTCATGTAAATACAGCTACACTCAAGGTCTCTCATCTGTGAATTTATTTTTTTTTCATTCCAAGCTCAGAGCATAAATAACTTAGGATGTTCGGCCAAGCTTTGAGCACGAGTTAAATAATAGAATATAGCTACATTAAGAGGCAGGTACCAACTTCAGAAACTTCGAAACCATTTTGGTTTGAAGTCCAAATGAGTAAAGTAGATCTGGGCACATTTAAGCCAAATCATGTGGAGAAAACAAAATAATAATAATAATTTCAAATGATAGGAAAGCGTCTAAAAAAAAAAATGGATGAGACATTCAGTGAGCAGCGCTGTGCTTCATGTTTGCGGGTGAGTCGAGGCTGAGCCAGAACCGACGGAGCCGCAGTCCAGAGGAAAAAGACGAGGCCAAGACAAGTTCCTGTGTGGGTTCACATGAGCAGAGAGGGAGGCGGCATCATGGAAAGTTTGTGGTTTTTCTCTGACAAGTCTCTTCCTGGTAGCAGAGTGGGATGGGCAAACGAGTTTCACCGACTTGTTTTTGTGCAAGATGATCGCTCTGCCTGAGCCACACCTTGGACACTCAGGGTGACATCAGTTTGTTTAGCAGCTACACCCACTTTCAAATAACTCCTCTTCTAGACAGGTGGCTGTTCTGCAGAAGCGATTATTTTTGTTGACTTTAATTGTGTGCATGAGCACAAAAAAAAAAGAAAAAATAAATAAGATGCTCCAGTTAGATAGTTAATGTTCTGAACTGGGCGTATTCAAACACACAGCATGCCACAGGAACCAATATCAAGATGTTAAACATGTTTGGCTTTCTTAAGGTAAACCCTTATTGACATGCATCGTTTATTTATTTCAAAAAGGCGAAGAAAAAGTGAACGTTCAAAATACAAGAAACAGGATAAAACAAAAACCGTTGAACAAGTTTAGAAAATGGCTGCGACAATAATTAAGAGCCCATCCTGTTTCATTGACCCTGTTACATATTTAATGCCTGTTATATCATTTCGGCTCATTACGCAGCTGAAATGAGGTTAACCAAATAAGACAAGGTTCAATTCATAACGGTGAACTTCAAAGCCACCATTAGGAAATTTTAAGGAAAAAATTCTAAAAAAAAAAAAAAAAAAAAGTTAAAGAGGATTATTTCTTAAGTGGGCTCCTTTTTGGCCAAATAGCCACACTAACACAGGCATAGCTCTGTTGAGGGAAGATGGTGATGGCGTTCTTTATTCCATCAGAACTTCTGTCCACAGCATCGTTTGAACATGGTGATCACAATGATTCCTTCCAGTTCTCACACTGAGTTGCATTCTTTGGTGACACCATAATGCTACAGGAATGATAAGCTGGAACCTCCCCAAAGAGTCAAAATATATTCTGTATTCAGGAAATGTTCACATCACTGCTTGTACATTTAGGGGGCGAAGCTACAGACATTGTTTTGTCTTGCGTCTTGATGAATGAAGCCAATGTTGGTTTGACTTATTTTTGACCCGTGCGTGTTGTGTTTCCTGGTCTTTGTACCCGGGGTCGGCGGACACGCAGTGTGTGTGTGTGTGTGTGTGTGTTCAGCCTTTCACCACAGTGGAACAGGAATGTTCTTTTGGGAAAATTCTGCCCACGCAAACCCAGCAGTCCAGATCTCTGTGTTCATTCCCAACCTGACATTCTTTCCTCCACTGGAGTTCACAAGTGGCTGCGAGATAAAAGCCTCCATTCATTATGCTAACTGAGAACCCGGCGTAATGACAGGATACCCCACCCCTGTCTGGCAGCAGCCGGGGCCATATTTCACCCAGCTCTGGAGGCCCACACATTAAAAGCAGCCTACGCTACGGCACGTTGTTTTCTTTTTCAGGTGCTCCGTGTCCACATCGCTTTCTGTCAATCAGAAATAGCCGGAAAACTCGGGGGTTTCCAAGTTTAATTATTTCTTACGATTATGGCCTTCACCTTCTTTCTCTTTCACTTTTATGGTGTTTGACTTTTATCTCGCTTGCCGAGCTGCCGGCGTTCAGCCCTGCACACCCACAATCCCTGTCGGTAATGAGGCAGCTGCCTGTTCACAGATGTCTGTGTGATACACATGTGGACCATTATGTTTCCTTGCAAAAACCTCTTCCTTTTTTCCGCTCCTACTGCCGCGTAAAAAGCAAACCATCTTTCTACATTGGTCTTTTCATTTTTATAATGTGCCTGTTGCCACCGCACTGGTGTTTGGCTCGTCTCCTTAATGTGTTACAGTTGACTTTAAAACTGGTAAATGTACAGAGACACTTATTCTCTATTATCTTCAGTTCATGTTGGTTTGAAATGTGACCTAACTTTATGTTAGAAAACTCCAGGATATTTGTCGTGCACTTCTGGTGCAGAATTTTGCACCAAGCGTCGATCCGTTTTTGGTCAATTTTACAACTCGTACCGAATGGCTGGACGGAAATGCAACCATTTTTTACATCTTCATCCAGACATGGAAAACACTAATCAATATCTGCCAGATTGCTTCTTAGAATTTAAACTACACATGGGTTTTAGAAAATGTCCGTAGTTTGGCTGGAACAAACGGTGAATGTGGCAGGAATGTGGGCGTAATCTGAAAACGATGAACTTCAAGTTTCATGTAAAAAGTGAAACAGATATGACTTGTGATGGATTTCCCTGCCATGTCGGCATGAGGTATCCAAAACAAAGAGGGATCTGTGTGTTCGAATATGCTTCTTAAATGAGCAAATGTGGCTGAAACTATTACGAAGCGTGTTTTTGTTGATGAGGCTGAAGGGGGGGGAGTTCCCACATGTATGAACTTGAGTAGGATCTGAGGATTTCCCTGAGAGCTGTGGCCGTTAACTTGACCAAGAACAAGGGAAGTTGTGCAACAGTGGTTATCGAGAGGTCACTGCAGAGGAATGCCTTTTAATTTAAATGTCAATAAAGACAAATTAATAGTTTAAAAACATAGTTAGATGTATAAGAACATGTACATTTAAGAGCACAAGAACCAAATAAAGAGTTAGGTAAAGTTTTGTCACAGTGACGTAAGAGAAAAACACTGTCCAGAAAACAACTACTTTAAGTTATTTTTGCCGAAGGCCGTTCTACAGCATGCTCAATCAGAGGGTGCACTTTGATTTTTTTTTCGACTGTTTTTGTGTGTATTCTGTGCAAACCTACCCAAACACATTTGAGCGTACCGTGTGTTCCTGCGTGCCTTCAGGTCACGTCAGTGTGCCATTCCTCTGTTCGGTTGCATCACGATTGAAGAGCTCAGCAGGTCATCATGACTGCATCGGCGACAAGCAACCAGCAGCAGTCTGTATTTTTCCACTGATTTTAATGAGCATGTGAAGATCGGGCCCCCCCGAGAAGAAATTCAACCCAAAGTTACTTCTTTGCTGTTCAACAAGGTCACACAAGGTGTGTTTTTTCATCTGATGGAGACTCCTCCTGTTCAGTATTTGACCAGACATGCTTGACTGCTGGTGCTAACTGCTATATAATGAACTATGGTAAAGTAAACAGCTGTGCTCTCCTTCCTGTCTTCATCTTTCTCGTACACAACCACCTGTTTTCCAGCTCAGCTTTCGTTGTCAAAAAAAAAAAAAAAAAAAAGAACCAACTCCAAACACGGAGCGCTAGAAAACAACCACTAAGCCCAATATACATTTTAGTAACTTTACATCGAATTCTAGTTTTAGCATTTTTGCTTTTCATTATTCTCAGGGGAAAAAAATTATCTTCCCCCCCAAAAAAAGTATACATTTATTGGATAAATGCTTACTATACTTGCTGTTTTCCTCTCAACGTTGTGACTAAAGTATATTAATTGCATTTAATCTGGCATGCCATTTGAAATTTTATTTAAAAAGAAAGAAAAACCTGAAGTGTGATAAACTAAGTGATCTTTACGATAGTAACATTTCAAATGCTGAAATGTGCTTTTCTCTTTAGCTCTTCAAAAATGGACAACTCTGCAATGCAGGTAGGATACTGACTGCTTTTATGCACTCTGTACAGACCCAGTTTGCCTCACACTTCAGCGTCCGTTCATACCAAACATCACTTTTCTTACCCCCACTCTAAATCCTCGTTCGTGGCATAAGACTAGTGATGCTGATGTCAGCACTGCCACCTCACTGTAACCAGTTCTTTGGTTCGGGTTTTGGCTGCGCCGGCACTTCTGCTTGGAGTTTGCATGAGTTTTCCTTTCCATAACCCAAAGTGTGCAATTTAGGTTAATTGGGGATTCTAAAATGACTGCAGGAGCATCTGAATGCATTGTTTCTCTGTTCTGACCTCGTGACAGATTATAGCTGTGATCTGTTCAAACTCCACATCTGGAAACAGTGGGGAGGAGGACATGGAGGAAAAGCAGGTATACGGAATATCGATGAACCTCTGAGGACGGCGTGATTTGTCTTTTGTGTCTGTGCTAATATTATTGATTGTAAAACCCGGATTCTAACTGTATCTACTGATTCCCTCTCTGGTTTATCGCCTCGTTGTTGCTCATCAGTTGTATTTACAACTAAACTTACGAAACTAAAATATGTTTCTGACCACCACTCTTTTTTTTTCTGTGTGTATTTCCTATTTAGTAACTGTTCCTGAACCAAGCTCTAAAAACTGAATAAACTTTGGTGCAGCACATTATCTTTACAAGTCGACTCATATTAACTCGTATTATTAACTCGCATTTAGTTAGTAATCAGGATGCGCATGTGTTTCTTGCAACACAAATCATCAGATTAGTAACAAATAGCTTCTATTTGTCTCTTATCCTATGCCGTTTGTCTTTGCACTGAATATTGAACTTTTTTGTCAGATACTTAAACTATGCTCTGTTTCCCGATGGCCAATAGTATAAAATTCTAATAAAATTGGACAAAATGTGGGACAAGTTAATTTTTTTCTGCAGTGTACTTAGCGTGTTATGTAGATATTTATTGTTTTAGTTAGGCTACATTTCAAATGAAGCGAAATCGCATTGTTTTGGTGTTGCCGTAGAATCCATATTCTAAGAAATTCACCGTCCGGATTTGTTGTTCTACTCGACCAGTCGTCGCTTCCTCTTTTTTTCTGTTCTGCTTGCCACCCGTATTTCCGACAGTACGGGAACGCAGCACCATTTTCACGCCAGGCGCCTCTGTTTATTTTCAGCTCGGTGACGTCAACGCTTCCCTCCTCCTTGAATGCGTTTCGTCAGTGCGTGGCCAGGCCTCTGATTGGTCGGCTTCGGTTGCCGTAGAGCTTAGTGACGGAGATGTGAGGAAGGAGGGGGCAGCGCGTTATAAAAGCCCTGCTCTCCTCTGTGAAACCCCCACTCTGGAGGAGAAAAGCAGGTAGAAAGGGTTGGTTCGGGTTTTCTAGAGGGACCTCCCCCAACCCCCCTTTCTGTATTTACCAATAAGAAGCGCTTCTATCCCCAACACGGAGCATCTGAGAAAACTTCATTTCACCTCGACTAATAAATGCCAAGAAAAGCACCAACGAATCAGGATCTCTACTCTGCAACGAGAGGAAAGACGAACTGTCGGAAAAACACGTAAAAAACCCCCCCAACAAAAACAGCAAGAAAAAAAAATCGCACGGATCGTCGCCGTGGCCTTTCTCAATGCATCCCCTTTGTGCCCGTGGAACGATGAAGCCAGAAATAAACGCCGCCGTCGGGTTTCTGTCGAGATTTCTGAGAGTAAAAGGACACGTAAACGACCGACAGGTCCAAACGTTCAGCCAAAGCTTACAGGACATTCTGGCAGGTAAGAGAACCAGAAAATGATCCAGACGCGCACACAGCTCACCTCCGTACACACACACACATATTGTTTTACACTCCCGATTCATTCAGAAGTGTAAAAAGTCGTCTTTTGACATTTGAGTTGAAGCCTTTCTTTGTTCTCCGAAGTCTCACTGTGAGCGCCGCGGCCGTTTGCGCACATCGGAGAGGAGCGAAAACAAGAAAACTATGAGCGCGATGGGTGATCGGTCGATGATTCTATTCGAGCGCCTTGGTTTGTTGTGTTGTATTTGATATAAAACACAGTAAACCAAAAGTGGAAAATCGCCTATTTGGTCGGTGTGGGGGTTGGGGGGATAAAGAGACGCTCAAACAAGGAAGTGCGCCTCGCTCGACAAAGCTCAGGGAGAACAGAGGGCTCTGAGCAAAACAAGCTTCATCGAGGCCGTTCAATTACGTAATGCATCAGAAAGAATGGGTTTATGTTTAGACATGTACAACCAGGCGTTTAGACTGATTAAATATTGTTATTCAGAAAATATCGAAGCTGTAACTGATAATAAAGCTGTTATTAATGCGTAATTTATGCGTTTTTAATACATTACACGGTTTTCTTTGGTATGTAAGTGATTTGACGGGGACGATTACACCGAATCCTTTCCTATCTATTTGAGTAGCCTTTTACGATTTGCTGCTTAGACTATTTATAGAATTTCATGGGACATCGTAGGTTTCTGAGTTGCGTTCATAGTGTGCGGAAATGTCCGCCTTTACCCTTTTACGCACAGCCTCTGTTTGGATGCGGTGTTTTTCCACCGAACAGAGCGCCGTGTGTCTTGATTTCCTGCCCTGAACATGTTCCGGGCTCGAAACTCTTAAGCTGCCATACATCTGCCTCATTCCAGTTAACGCGCAGCAGCGACTGACCTAAATTTTCCAAGAGCGCCTTAACAGGATATGCGTCGAGTTCGAGGACAAAAAAAACAACAACAAAAAAACATGTAAACATATTCAACTGGAGCAAGTGTAGGGGGAGGGGGGAGGAACAAAGTGAACAGTTTAAACTGTTTTATTATCTTATTTCTTCATTATTTTCTAATCATTTAATTCTGTAGCAGGTTTGCCCAAGTTAAATGCAAATGTTTCTTTTTAGATTCGCTTTTTTTCTTCTTTTTTTTTTCTTTTTAGATATTTTTGTGGGTCAAAATTTCCTTTTGATTCATCTTATTTACCGATACTTTGTATTTAATCCACGTTTAGCAAAAAATCTGGAAACCCAAGAACCACGAGATAAAAACGAGCTACGTTCCGGGCCCTCAAACTAGGCCAGAAAATCTTTTGTGCTTGAAACCAACACAGTTGCGCGGTGTTGTGTCTGCATGCTCAAAAGCCGAGGGCCTTTTAAAGAGTTGGGGCAGCGAGTTTGAGACCTTGACGGTTGCATAACTGTTGGCTTTGTTTATAGACTCAATTCGATGCCCTTCTGCAGAGCCACATTAAATGGAAAATACCCAGTGACCTGCTAATGGGGCCTTGACGTGCCCACATAATGCATCTTTGGCATTCGAGGTCAGCTACAAAAAAATGCATAAACAACCTGCTTTGGTTAAACTCTTAAGGTTAAGCGCACAGTCGACTGCTCCCCCCCCCCCGCCCCCCCCACCCCATGTGTCCTGGTTTTTAAGAATAGGCCCTGCTGAGCTGATCATTTCCCAGCTGCTCTGGGGTTTGTCGGCAGCTGCCTTTGTCGCTCAAGCTGAGGCCACTCTTTCACGAGTGCCAGGGCCTCCATTAGCTTGGACGTACACAGCCGTCTGCGATAAGGCATGGGGGGGGGAGGGGCTAAGGAGGGTATTATCCTTTGGATGCATACAGGTGGCCTGCGGGCCTCAGTCTGAATACAATTTTTATTTTTCTGGTTACATTAGTGTTCCCATCACTGGAAATTCAATCTAAACTGCAAAGCGTTGGTTCATTAATATACTGCGAATATTGCATGAAAAGATCAATGAAAAGAAGAAATGGAGCCTCAACCTTGCCCCAATGTGTTGTTTCTAAACCACACTGCTAAAACACTATAAGCACAGTTTCCTACTGCTCATCGTTCATCACGTTAAAATGAATCAGAGGCAGAAAATTATGCGTCACTAGTTTCACTGGGCATCCGAAACTTCCACAAGGAAAAGGAGATGGAGGGGGAAGAGGGGGCACAGCCTCTCCCCTTTTAGAGGTGGAGCTTTGTACCCCAGATGGCTGTCTGGGGCACTTTTGGTGTTTTTGTTCAGCCATTCACAGGAGGCTGTTTTTTTTTTTTTTTTTTTTTTTGCTGAAGGGCAGAGGAGGAATTGTGCAATTCAGTGGCAGTCCCTTTGTCACGTAGGCTGAGCCTGCCCCTGGCTGGTTGTTTATGGTAGCTTATCATGCCTGCAGCAGGTGGTGGTGTTTTTCTTCCTTTTCTTTTTTTGCAGCTCATAACAACTTTGTCGATATGTGCAACTTGTTTGCTCTGTTAGGTTTGGAGTCTAATTACTGAATTAGTAAAACAGATAAAATGGTTCCAGGCATTTCCCAATTTTAGATTCTCACTGGAGTGGAACATAATTTTAGAAAAACAAAAATATTTGCTTGCTATTAAATAATCTTATATAAATGGTTATTACTCAGAAGTGCCAAAAAAGAACAGAGTAGTACCTTTAATTTTGCTATGAGTTTGTTTTTGTGTGCTTTCAACGCTCATAATCAGACCCCCTGTAGCTTAACTCTTTCCATCTTCTCTCCCTTTGTTTCCCCTGCAGAGCAATATAAGCACCACTGGTTCCCAGACAAGCCCTGCAAGGGCTCGGGTTACCGCTGCATCCGCATCAATCACAAGATGGATCCACTGGTCGGGCAGGCTGGCCAGCGCATCGGCCTTACCATCCAGCAACTCTACCTGCTGCTGCCCAGCGAGCTCACGCTTTGGGTGGACCCCTTCGAGGTGTCCTACCGCATCGGCGAGGATGGCTCCATCTGCGTCCTGTACGAGTCACAGCCTGGGCCTGTTGGCATGCCCCTGTCCGCCAGCTCTGCCTTAGGACACGGGTCTGTTGGCCCCATGGTGGACAGTCACCTCAGCTGTAAGGAGGAAATGAGGGTGCTGGGCAGGACCAGTCCCTCCAAAGCCTACAACAACATGATGACTGTGTCCAGTTAAAGTGGTGCGCGGTCAGTCCCAGCCTACTATTGTTCAGGGTTACACAGTGGCTGGTCAGATCATGGTGAGCCTTTTTAAAGCTAAAAATATGAAATGAAATAGTGAAAGAAGAAAAAAAAACAAAACAGGATGTGGCCTATCATCCAGGTGATGGAAACCTTGTAGGTTCAATATTTTTACCTTCTCTCCCGGTTATCTGTTGTGTTGTCATTGGATCAGCTGGGCACTCCGTTTTCTTTAAGGAGAGGCTTTGTGAAAATGGAACTGTTGGGGCAGCTAAACCATCCAACCAACCAGGAAATACCTACCCCCAATCCCTCCATGGAGACTGGCTCCGAAACACCCAACATCCCTCACTTAACTTTCCACATTTTAAAGTGCTCCACCTCTGAAGGGGCTATCAGCATTGACTTTGCACTTTTTCTTACTTACTTGTGGGTACTATGGGTACATGTTCAACACATTACAGCAAAAACAGTCTAAATTGTAAGGATTTGTTTTCCAGGGATTTTAAACTTTCATCGATCATCGGTTCTTTAGCATGGGCGGGGAGGAAGTTGAGGTTTGGGCCGTGCCATAGCAAATCCAAGCTTAAGGTAAAGAATCAACATATAAGAGCACTTCTATTTTCTAATAAAACTGTTTTTGGACCACAAAAGTACATTCTTTACCTTGTAGCTATTAAAAAAGGCTTATGGTCTGAGCTCAGCTTCCTCCCTTTCCTGTTGCCAAAATATTCCAGCCCTCTGTCTACCTGAAATCTGTTGTGACGCCCAATGATACCAGCGTCTCCCATTGGACCTTCACCCCCCCATCTTGCCCATGTGTGTGTAGCTTTCTTTGGGAATCTCCCGTTCAAGTCAATGAATGTTGTTGAAGTTCACAATCAAGATCCTGTACTGATGTTACATGTCCCGCCCCCTGTCTCCGACACTTTGTCATCTCCTGCATTACCAAAAGTAACATTGTAGCAAAGAGGGGCGTGGGAGGGGGTCTGTTTACCCAAATTTTGGTCTTGTGGCCCAGTTTGAGTTGAAATTGAAAGCACTTTGATGTGAGATTGCGTGGGATGTGTACCTTCTCAGAGAAAAATCGCCTCCATTCCATCCATTCAAATGCCAACTTTTGCCACAGCAGTTCTCCTAGTTCTAGCTTTTTTTTTTGTTCAATACCTTCTTGCTGATGTTTGTCTTAAGGGGCTGTGCAACTCTGAATTTCATAAAAACATTCAGATTTCGTAGACAATAACATTTCAAAGCAGTTTTTTTAGGGGGATAAGGAACATCTTTGGGGTTGTGGTAGGGAGTTTCTTTCATCCATTTTATGGCCCTGCTGATTTAGCCTAAGTTAAGTTGCACCCCTTTTTCGAATAGGAAAAATGGCAATTTTAGTTGCAGATTTAAAAAAATAATTAATAAAAAGAAAGGGGTCTGGAACTCAGACCATTCCAATTGGCTTTTCTGTTTTTCTTAGCTAAGCCCAAAGTTCAGGGTACACTGCCTTAAGAACTCGTCAAGAATTAGGAGTGACTGATGAGCTTAAGCTAAAATTTGTAATGGCCTGATGTGTTGTGCTGCCTGGACCCTCATTGGGGAGTCCGGTTTCCAGTTTCAGGCAGTTCCAACCCAACTCTTGGTGTCTGGGGGTGTTGGTGCCTCAAAATGCCACTCCTTAGCTCAGACCTCCTGTTCAGAAGAAAAACCAAGTTGGGATGCTGCTAACTGAACCCCTGTGGATGCAGGTAGACTTAATGTGACACATATCACCCTTCGTCATTGCGGGGGAGTTGGGTAAGGACGGCGAGGTTGGGAAGCTTGGGTGTGAGAGAAGTTGGGGGGTGCAGGGCCAGACTCTTTTGTCCAGGGCAGCTAAAATCCCTCCAGCCCCCCTCCTTCTGATTTTTATTTTCCCCAACACCCACCCGCCTCGGCCAGAAGCCCTCCACCCTCCCTCAGCATTGATGGATAACCAGCACACGTGCATTAGGTGGATTTGGTTGGACGCGAGGGAACATGGATCTAAAAGATGAAGAACTTGAGGGTACTGGGCCATTGTTTCATCTCACTGGATTGCGCTGCACTTAATCACTGAGTGAGTAGCAACTTTGTTTACATGCATACGAAAGAAGGTGGCAGCTGTCTTTGTACCCCCGCCTCGCTTATTGGTTTTGAGGTCGAGTGGAAAACGGCATGACCGAACAGATGCCGGAACGACTCCGGTTGTTGTTTTGGCATCGGCCACCGGCCAGATCTGTCACGGCAGGCTGGTTTCTACCGCTCATCACCACACTTTGGGGTGTTTAAGCTCCACTAAGCCCCTGAGAAGATCATGGGTGATATAGCTCTAGCCTTTGATGCACTGCAACCCTCCCTCACTCACTCACTCTACCCCCAACCCTTTGCCACCGTTGCTCTCTGCTGATACTCCCTTCAGCAATCTGTGAAAAAGCAGTGATTCCATGTTGGCAAGATAGATTGGAGCCTGCTGGGATGGGAGCCCAGAGCTTTGGTTTCCATGGTGGACCGTCGTATTTGTTTTTAATAATCATGCTGCTCCATTTTAGCTTGTTTTTCTTTTTTTTTTCTTTTTTTGTCAGCAGACTTGATGTTTTGAGATTGGTCTATATTTCAGAAACAAGATGATCGTCTTGTCTCTCTTTCCTCTCAATGTATTTCGTAGTCACACTGGTAGGGTTTCTCTTTTGTTTTCCGTAACTTATCCACATTTTCTCATGTGCATCCACTTTTACTCTTGTAATCTAACAACGTGTTAACATTTGTTTTTATTCTAGATCTAAAACATAAAAAAACAACGATAAAATCTCTTCCACCATTCAAGTTCCGTACGTTTAAATGGCATCCATTCAGCTCCTGTGCACATAGGTTACAAACTTGTGAGAGCGCTTTGAGTATTCAGAAGTAAAATAGCACATAAATGCACTAAATGTCAAACTGAAGTTGTGACTGTTTTTATTTTTCTCTCTCTCTGTTTTCTTTTTATTTGAGACACGAGGAGTCTCTCCTGGAATGTATTGCCAAACTCAGGCCTCAAACACTTCGTAAATACTCTTATGAAAAAGTTGTGCATGTTAAGATATGAACCCGGAAGGGAACAGCAGTTTGTTTTTTTTTCTTACCGTCGATGTCATCGAACAGCAGAATTATTGCCACTTTCGCATTTGAGGTGTTTTTACATATTATAGAATGTATTGTAACTGTACAACAAATGGTAGAGTGCATAACATTACACATGGGAAGTGCCAATAATTGCTATTCTGGGGTGTTTTTAGATGGTCTTTTCCTTTTATGTTCATTTTGTATTTCATCTTTTAACATGGATGACGTTTTTTCATAAGTGAAGCCATTTGTGATGGGAGTGCTGGCAAGGACCAAAGTTGTTTTCTGGTTTAAAAGAAAAAGAAAAATATTAGTTTCCATGATCTGTAACTATAGGCGTATCCTATTTGTTTTTTTTTTCTTTTTTTGTGATTTCTTTTCTTCTTTTCTGTTTTTTTTTCCCCTTTTTTGCTCTTATTTACATATAAAATGAGAAAATAGACAAAAAAATCTGAGCTTACCCAAGCAGGAAAAGCTGTATCTTGTGATCTCATGTCAGTACATCATTATTGTGTTCAGTTTCTTTTTCCTTGGGTATGTTGCGATGAACTGCTGTAAATTTGTACAGTTCATGTAAATTGATTGTGCGGAAGTTGTACAGATTTCTATATTTTGGAAGAAAAGTTTTTTTTTTGTTTTTTTCTCTGTAATAAAAGATTTCCTATCTTGGCATCATACCCCCTGTGAGGTTTCTCGTCATTTCTTTTATTTTGGAGAACAATCACGCAAATAAAAGCTCTAAGGAATGAAATATGATAAAACTTGATCAGCTTAAAGTTTGATCTGGAGACTGAGGAAAGTCTCATTTTCTGTCTGGTTGCTGTACCTTCCTATAAATATTCTGTGACGTAGTTTTCTGCGGATCGTAGAAGGAAACATGCATGTACCTCTCAGTGTACATTGAGCATACCTAGTGATTTGTTATTCAGCAGCTCTCGGTGTGTTGTATCAGTCTATAAAGTAATGCCTAAACTTTCTGAAGCAGAAATGTCTGACTGCAAAACTCAGTTTGGATGTGGACTACTCAGCAGCAACGACAATAAGAAGAAAGCAGCCATGATTAACAGAGGGAGGGCAGAACAGGGAAAAGTTTCATTGCTCAAAACGGCTGGAAGTAAGGAAGTGTAAACCTAAATGTAAAAGTTTACATAAACCCCAAATGAGATTCTGAGTCGTTTTCAGGCGTTTCTTTGTGTGTCGCTTCCTGTGAATCCCGGTAAATACATTCACAGAATGAGGTCATAACATGCACTCTTGTGATTTGTTTATTAAAACAAAAATAATCTCACAAGGAAAGCAAATGAAGAGTAACCCATAAGCAAAGTGGTGGTTTATTCAGCAACACGTCACTTTTTGCATGTAGATCAAAAACGTTTTATCACATCAAATCCCAATAAAATAAACTAGCAATTGTAATTGTTAGATTACATTTTACTAGCATTTTGAGGTACGATTCTTTTTTTCTTTTTACCACTACTCTGGTTAAATAATCACTTTGTTTCAGTTCTTTTTTATCTTCCAAGAACTGTGCCGGTTCTGATGAAACAGCACGGTAATATTTTCTGCCCCAGCTTCTCACTCTCTTAGCAACAGAGGTCATCCTTTATTGCTCGATTTACCAGAAACTCCCAGTAGGCGTGGCTGATTACCTTTGATATGATAAGTGTGATAACAGGTTAAATATATTCTAGTAAAGACAGAAGACGGTGTCATATATTCTTTGAAGGAGGACAGAAAAAAAAAACGTTGTCCTTTTCTAAAAGCTTCTTCCAACGTGTGAGAATCTGAATGTAGCTGATTGGGAACAAAGGCACTTTGAGTGACAGTTTTAGCGTGTATGTGCGCTAACTGGAGGCGCTGGACATCTGGGACCTGCTTTGTAGCCATAAAGATGACAGGGTTTAGCCCTCCTGCAGAGCCCTGTGTGTGTTTATGCTCCTCTGTAGGACAAAGACTTTGCCGGAGATGAATGCACCACACGGCTTTCTGCAAATGCACCTACAATGTAAGGGTTTTGGGTCTATTTGTGGGGCTTCACATTTTGTCTTTTTCTTTTCAAGTCGGAAACAGAGTTGCACCCTCAGTACAACAAAAATATTATTTTATAGCTTATTTAAAAAAGAAAAAATAGTGAACGCTCCCAGAAGAGTCTGAGCACGTTTCTTGAGCAAACGTGTTTCTACATGCAGCAAAAAAAAAACAACTTGCAGTAGCTCCTCCACTGCTATTAAATGTCCTGGGTGTTTCTCGTGGTTGTGTGCGTCACTGAAAAACCCAAGGACGAGAACTGTTTTCCGCTTTGAAACCGATCCCTGGCCTGCCTGTCTCTGAGGGTCCCTGGGGTATTAAGGCTGCACCGGTGGTGTCTCTCTGTCCCTTCTGGGCGCCATTCATCCTCAACGCTGACATCTGCTTTGCCCTCGTAGCACCCCGCCCTTCCCAGCAGCCTCCAAAAGTTGACAATGAATGAAAGAGAAGACGGAGCGAACGAGCATGGGCAGAGCGCATATAGAAAGCGAGGAGAGCTGGCGAAGGAAAGGTGTGGTTCAGTTTGTATCTTTACCAACCTATGATGTTACCTGTTGCCGCTAACGCTGCCTGTGTAGGTATAAATACTGAAAAGCGTCTGTCTTATGTGTTTTCTGTACAGCTGGCAAAGAAATAGTTGATCCTACCTTAGCTGTTAAGAAAGTATGTAATATTTCTTTCAAGTCTGAACAAAAACTGTTCACACTCCCTCTTCACATGTTAGTGTGTCACTGAACATGTGCATGATAGACCTACAAAAAGTAGATCGCCCTTAGACATGGAGGCTCTTCAGAGCTGATAGGAAAACGGACGGAGGTAAATACGGGGCAATTCTGGAAGAAAACTGTCAAGAGACCTCAAACGGCCCGAGACCGGGACAGGGGCGTCCAGCAGGACAACTGGTGTAAACATAAAAGCTACCATAAAACGATTTAGATCAAAGCGGTCGATGTCTAGACCTAAATCCAGCCGGGTGTCTGTTGGAGGATCTTAAACACAGACTTTCCCATAAGATCTGAATTCAAATCAATTACTGTTGGCATCGAGAAGCTATTACAACAGTTTTGAAACAGTTTGACGGCCGTGGTTTCCAAGCATTCTCTATGTGCATTTTTTATTTTTATTTTTTTGTTATTGTTGCACACAAGGGACTTGAATTTGAGATTTTATAAAGCTGTAGAAGGTTTAGGAGGATGAGTAACTAGGAAAAAAACAGTTTAGTCATAGCACAGCTAATCTGAGCTGCAGCAGCTGCCCTGCCATGATGAGTAAGAGGATTGCATGCCAGTTGCACAATCCATCTCTGCAAAACAGACCTGAAGCATGAAGAAATCTGTACTTAATGAATTCTGGTGGCACAAGCACTAATTAAATTGTGCATGTTTGGCAAAAACCTGGCAAAACGATCAAAAAACACTTAAACTGATGAATATTCTTTTAAATCATATAAGGTTCTTGAGGTTACAGAGATCTATATCATCAGCTTTCATATCAGCAAATCCTTAAAGGCAAGTTAAGCAATCTGTCAGATGCTTTGGACCATAAGGTGCTGACTTTATTAAAAAGAAACATGAGCAACAAATTATTCTGTTCTTGCGCCAAAACAAACCACAGACAGCAGCAACAATTTCAAGGTGGTGAGACATTTGCTTCTAATTTAGCTCTCTCTCTGTACACTGACCTTTTTTGCACTTTCATGCTATGGCGTCGACTCTTTATATGGCAACAGAGAGCAAAAGGTCATTGGAAGTGTTTGAATTCGTCTGATTTTTGCTCATTTTCCGCACTCTGCTCTCATTTACTTTTTCACAACCTTTGCAGCTTTGTCAGGGAAAAAAAAAAAACAAATCTCCAGATTCCTCTCATACCTCCTTTACTCCTTACTCCCCCCCCCCCACCAGTCTATCTTTAAACCCTCTTCTCTTCTCTGCCGGTGTCACCAGTCAGCTAACATTCACACAACTTGGGGTTTCATTCCAGACTCTGGCTTCATGCCTTATTGGGTTAATGTGAAGCGTCTCGGTGGGAGTCGTGATAGCGGGCGTTTCCATTTACAACCAGCTGCTAACGTCGGAGAAGTTTTAGGAAGAAGAGTATGCAGGGCTCTTTTTTTAAAAAAAATATTTGGGGAAAATAACTCTTTATGGTGCTAAAATACAAGATTCCTCTGGTTTATGGTGCTATGATTTTGAAAATCTATTGTTTATGGTTCAGATTTCCTTTATATCACAAATACCTAAACTCTTTAAGCTTTTTTATATATATATATATATATATATATATATATATATATATATATATATATATATATCTTAGTTTGGTGAAGATCTGCTCTTCAGGTCAAACTTCACAACATTTAATAAATCTAACCAAGTAGTTAAGATGCTTATGAAACCTTTTATTTCAAACTTGAAACGGGACTTCCTATGATTTTTGTACACACACACATATATATAATTTTCTTTCTGGAGGGGCTGGAATTATTACCTTTCCACAGAACTGATACCATTTTCAATTTTGAGTCAGAAAAAAAAAGTCATTTGGTAAAATTGTTTAAAACTTTAGGGAGCAGGATGTTTAATACTGGATATGTAGCACTAAAACATTCCAACCAAATGTAAACAGAGGCAAATCTCATCGTCTTGGAAACGGTAACCAGCTAAGTCTTAGAGCACATTTTAGCTGTTTTTTATGTTTTGGGGGAGTCTCTCCAACAAAACGTTTCTGCCCGCCAACAGTGATACCAGCATGCTTTGCTTTGAAACGATAAGCCAACACGCTAACCACCGCTGATGTCTTCATCCGTTTGTATTCTTCCACATATGGTTATCTGCAAGTCAGCGGACAGACAGGCAGGCTGCGTATTCCTGTGGTCAGCCTCTCCCAATCAGTAGGCAACACTTTAAACCCACTCAGAGAGAGAGAGGAGGGGGAAGAAAACCAGCCAAACTAAATATAGCCAGCGAGAGGCCCAATCTGAATGAGTCCTGACCACACACACATTGGTAGAAGAGTGCAGACACTCACCCAAACATGCACTTTAGTCCGAACCCTCAACAGCAAAAGAATAAAGTTCTAGCTACCCATCAAATGCTCTTTAAAGAGCAGACCGTTCACTCGCGTACATAGAAACCACAGTGGTAGAATGTGTTCACTTCAACAAGCAGAACTGGCTTGGTTTGAAGGTCACTTGCATCACTGGCCATCATCTTTCTGCTGACTGGAGCAGAAAAAAATAAAATCCCCCTGAGGAGGACTGTTGTGATGGCAGTCCTCACAAGGCTCACATCCTCAAATTCATCCACTTCCCTCAAAGTGTTTTTGACTTCAAGCTCTCCTGTTGCATCAGAGATTCCAGATCCACTTCTGAAGTCGAACATTTACGGTTCCCCTTGCAAGTGCTCGTAGCTTCGAGCCCTTTATAAAACCTCGTCGTGTTTAAAACCGTAAACTTGAATGTGCCTGGCTGGAATTTCATAGGATAGATCAACACAGAGTAGCAGAAACGTCAGATTATACATTGTGTTCCTGTTATTTTTAGAACGAAGATCTGGAAAGTCGGAAAAAAATTATGCGAGTTTGTTTCGCTTCCCTTTAGTTACGATGACGCAGAATAGAGTTCTAGACACCTAAATGTGGCCCAATAGTAAACAATGTCTGTATTTGTGCCATTTTAGGAATAAATCCAACTGTTTTTCAAAAATGTAGACGGGGAGTGGGGGGGTCAAACTCATTTTCATTTAGGTTTACATAAAAAATCTGAACGTTGTTAAAGGGCCGGTTGAGCCAGAATATATCAACAAAACCAATTAAACTGTTAAAATGGTTGGTTGTGGTGAAGACGAAACGCAGGCGGACCAAGATGAAGATTATAATGATGAATTTAATGATGAGAACCAAGGAACAGAAGAACAGGGAACAGCTCGATGAACATACAAAGCTCGATGAACACAGAATGTCAGAGACAAAGACAACAGGTGGGTTTAAATACACAGGGAGGTAATCAAGGGAACGAGACACACCTGGGAACAATCAACGGGGAAGACGCAGAGACAGAGACTCACAGGGAAGAGGATCACAATAAACAACTCAAAAATAAACACAGAAAACTACGGATCATGACAAAAATATCAATAAATGGCTGCTCCTCTGGGCTTTACTGGATTTTTTTTTTTTTTGTAATCAAAATTACAGATTTTGTGGTGCCAATTTATAAATGCTTGTAAGGAACTTTTACCATAGTTGCCTAATGTATGATATTAAATGTGATTTTTTTTTATTACTCGCCGCAGTCACTTAAACCCAAGGTTTTTGACTAATTTTGAGAAAATTTGCAGATAAATCAGAGAGAAAAAAAACTGGAGATTTGTTGATTTCATGTGAATTTTTATAGAAAAACTGAAGGGACTTATTGATGTAATTTGGAGTCTTGAGGGCCAGATTTGGCCCCCAAGCCTGGAGTTTGACACCTGTGGCTTTGCTAGAGGACATTCATGAACTGTAAGCACCCAGCAACACTGCAGACAAGACAGAGACAAAGTCGTAGATAAATCCTAAGTAGGCTTAGGTCATAAAGTAACATCCAGTCAGATTCACCTTACAAAGTCCAGCTCTAAACCCAATTGAGGACGTGTGGTCATGAGTTTGCCTATAATGTACAACTGTAATAAAAAATTTACCAAACCGTGTGACTGTAAAGTGGAAACACTTTAAAAATGGCAAGGTGCCGACTCTGAAAACGATTTCGGTCTTGAAACCACGTGTTCATTTAAAGCCTCCTTTTGCTTGTAAACACGGCTCAGCCTGTTAACCTCGGACCACATGATCAGCCCGCTCTACCTGTTTGTGTTGACGGTTCAGACGGTTGGGCTCCACTTTCAGAGAAACTGACAGGAAGAAGACAAGCGAGCGCAGAACCTCAGCTGTTTCCTGTTCGTGTTGACGGAAAGATGTCATTTACTGAGACGAAGCAAGAATAAGAAAGGAGCTTGTTGCAGTGATGACTCGAACTATTTGGGCGCTTTACGGGGACAAATCTGAAAAGCGAAATAGTACGGCAAAAATGATAGAAATTGTTAGGAAAATAGTTCTAGAGGAATGCAAAGAGGTAGAACCAGCTGACAGGAAGACGTGAGGCTCTCCTTCCTCTCTTCTGTGAACGCAGCTGGGTGAGAAGGTACACAAACCGTTTCAAAACACCCACAGCCGAAAAGTAACTGAAAGCAGTTTCCACGTGAAAGCACAGAGGCGTGAGATGTGCAGAACAAACTGTACCAAAGTCACAAAAAAAAAAAAAAAGGAACAAGACCTAGATAGGCCCAAATCTCATGATCACTCATCAAGGCACGTCAACAGCCGTGCACACTTTCTAACTCGGCCTCGTAGCTGCGTCACAAAAAAACGCCGTGACACAGCCGAGGCCGTCAAATGCGTGTCTTGTTGAAATGCTTTGGGTTACTGCAGTGCGCACAAACACGCTGATAAGATAAATTGGCAATCTTGACTTCCTTTACAACCAGATCTTGGTTTATAACTCAACATGTGAGTCGTTTATTCCCAAATTTGTCTCATTTAGTTAATCTATGCTAATGAAATGAGTGTTTCTGAAAACACGGCTTCCTTGACTGAGATTTGGCAGCAAAACATTTAACTTTAAAAAAAAAAGAAAAAGAGCCCTGACCTACATAAGACAGGCGGCTTAATGAATAACAGACGCAGACTAATTTTCCTGTTTTTCCTATCGGTTACACATTACCTGCATGGCCCTTCACCATGAAACACAGATAACCTGTAACTGGATACATAACCAAGATCGAGTCATTTAAGCATTAGGCTTAAGATGCTGAGGCAGCACATTAGGCTTAATTTTTAAACCGAGTTGATGAAATGCTCCGTTTATCGCGGCCACTCCTTCACCAGCAAATAAATACTCACTAGTGGTTTTAAAACAACAGTAGATAATACTGCTGCGGATCCAATAATATCAACATGTCAACAGCAGCTCCAATGTTTGAAACTCAAAAACTATTCATGCCACCTGAGCTTTTTTCACATTTTATCTCGTTCATTTTAATGATACCCTGATGTTATTTATAGAACAGTCTGGAGTAAATAACAACATGGGTTAGCTTACAAGTCATCCAATTTGTTTAGCAACACTGCCGTGCTTAAGATTTCACAGGAACTTTTTTATGCATCATTCAGTGGTCAGATTAGCAAACGGATCCTTTCATAAGAAACATAGTTTGGTAAAAATGCATGCAGAACCTAGTCATTTCTGTGCAGCATTTTAGCTAGCTACCGACATTTGCATGCAAAAGTGTCATCCATACTTCAGTGTAAGGAAAAAAAAATCAACAAAGATGCATGTTTATTTTTATTGTGAAACCATACACCATTGTTCTGACTGGACCGAGTTTGCTTCAGTTTGGCTAAACTGTGTAGACTCCTCAATGAAACGTTAGCAATATTTGACATTTTAGGTCAAGTTTTACTTTACTTCCTTCAAGAACACTGCTCCTGTTTCTCATCGGAGTACACTTATACACCATCGAGACAAACAGTCGGGGCACGCTAGTCGCATCTGCTGGGATGGTCTGTTCCAGAACCTCTCCTCCTGCTGTATTGGGATCGGTTCTAGTAGGATTATGTTGCTTTGCTGGAATGAGATGGAGCCATGCCACACATTCCAGCCTGCAGCGCACGCTTCACTGGCCTACTTTTGTCCAGGGCAGAAACACACCAACAGCTCATCCACACTTCTTCACTTACGCACGCCTTCAAGGAGGAGCAGGACCCTGTGTTCCCTACTCGTACTGTAAATAAAGGCTGGAAATGAGACACACGTACGCACACAGGCACATAGTTTAAGTACAATTCCTTACAAAATCTTTCATACTACTTGAACTGACTACTCTAAAACGAGGCATTATCTTCCTTCCACTGCAGTATTGTATGTCTGCCGTTGAGCTTCCGATACTTTAAAGTTTATGGCTGAATAATGGCAAAGTGCATTGGGGATACTTTCGCGAGGCTAGTTGGAGTTTTTCCACTTTTAAACATGAAGGGTGTTATGTGCGCTAATAATAGCTCAAAAACTTGGTATGTACAAACTTCCAGAGTACGTCTGCTCCATATGACAGCTAATGTAAAAACACATGATGAGCATGTGTGGAAAAAGGGATTAAGCTTCTAATGCCCCTCATGAGGAAAACATCTGCTACCTCTTTTCCATCCCGACCTCCTTCCTCCTCTTCCTCCTCACCCCTCACTGTGAAGTTGCTTCCCCTTAAATCTTTGTTCTCTTCTCTGTCCTCGTTTGCAGCGTGTCCCCCTCAACTTTGCCTTTTCAGAAAATCTCCACCACAGCCGGGTTTTTTTTTTTTTTTTTTGAACCACAGAGAGAAACCAGTGACTAAAAACAACTGGGCTGCATTTCAATTAAAAAAAAAAAAAAAAAAAAAAACAACCCCGGCGCTGCTGACAAAAGAGGGGAAATTCTTCTTCGTCTGTTTTCTTTTTTCTCTCTCTCTCTCTTTCTTTCTCTCCAGCCCATTTGGGAATGTTTCTGTTTTATTTTCATGTTGCGGGCCTAAACAGCTGTGATTTTACTACCTGCTTTCTGACTCAACTTTTTCGCCAAACACGAAAATGCACCCGATGACCCAGGAGAGAACAAGCCTACGCTGGGCAACAAACAAACTTAATTTGTTTGTTGGAAGTCTATTTTAATGGCTAGATCCAATCCCACTTTGTTTTTTTTGTTGTTTTTTCAAACCAGAACCATAAAAAATGTTTGACGCTCCACGTCCTGCTCCGCGATGGAACATGAAAGCCTTCTGGATTTGTGGCCGCATATATTTGGCCTAGTTTCTAAGTTGCATTAAATCACAGGATGGGTGGAACTGCTTTTTTTTAAGTATTAGTGAATTGGATGCCAGATGGTGTGCATAAAATAAAGTCTACGGCAAAAGTATTCATAAAATATAAGGCTTATTCCATATTTTCTGTTGGAACTGAGAACGATAATGGATTTCAATGGGATTTCATGCGATGGACCATGTGGACATGCAGACCCGCCTATGTGTACGTTACCGGATGAGCTGAAAGAACGCGTGAGCTGTGAATATCATCTTTACAGCACTGCACCTGCAAAACGTACAAAACTGTGCAGGAAAATATAAAACACCCCCACAGTCGACGCCTTCCGTCATCAGAGACAGTTGAGCTGGTTAGAGTTGACGCTAACGATGGACGGAGCTAAACAAGGCGTAGCCGTGCAGGAAAACCCGTCGGAGGCTGCAGGGGGGATTACCTTCCAGCAGCTCCACTGGAACGGTTTAAAGTCAAATTCCTCGTTTATGTGCACGAACTTGGCGAGCAAAGCCTGATGCTTTCATTTAAAGACATTTAGGAACCACAGCTCAAAGGTCTCGAGCCATTAGTCGTTTATTTGAATAGGGCTCTGGGAAACAATAGCCCCGTCAGTTTATTTGCATTCTGTAAAGCAAGTCATTTATTTGCAAGTTTCCACTGGGGCTGCCAGCATTTTTGGGAAGCGTACTGAGAACATTTTCTTCTTGGAATCCTTCTTGGAGATTGGATTTTTGTATGAAAAAACAAAACAAAAAACATTTCCTTCCTCATGTGAGAAAGGAAATGTTTCCGACTAATGAAGATAATCGTCTTGGTTTTCCTGGATTTTTCTTTTGTGACGCTTGACGTGCTTGTCATACAGACTGAACTTTAGGATTTGTAACTGTGCAAGCATTTTACAAGCCTCCCTCATGTTATTCACCTGAAACACATTAGCATGATGCTTGCCTGGGAGCTAGCTTTATTTTTCACGCCTCTTTTGCGTCGCACGCCGTGTTGTCTCACTTTTCCACTGCAGACAGTAATTCTCCTCGATGCGGGAAGGGTTTCAGCATTTCTCAAGCCATGATTTTATGAGACACATTTTCCATGCATGTGTGAGTTTATTACACTAATTTGCAGGCCGCCACTCCTAAACAGAACTAACACGCATGGAGCAGGAAGTGCGTTGGACTGGGTGGTTTTGCAGAAGAAAAAAGGTCTTAATTATTGTACTCGAATTAAAAAAAGTTATGCAAATCCGTTACATATGTTCCTTATTCATTTAGAGACAACAGCTCTAACCCAAAGTCAAGCATCCAGAGTCTCAATTCTCCCAACGTTCTTTATGACCATTCGGCATCACACTTCTTCCCCACCTGCCTTTCTTGTTGTTTTTTTTTTAATGCCATCCATGTCCTTATTACTCTTTACGGCTCCCTCTTCATCCCTCCGGTCCTCATCCTCCTTCTTTTTTTAATAGTTTTCAATCCATCGTTACTCCCTTTGAACAAGTTGAACGAGAGTATCTAAGTAGTTCAAGCTTTTAGGTGCGATGAAAAGGCAAAGCTCTTTTCTCCAGCCAGAGCTGGATGGGTTTTAATGGAGGCCCTGAAAAGATTAACAGATTGAACATATAAAGAGGTACGAAATTAGTATATCAGCAAACCTCTGAAGGCGTGACAAATCACCTTAGGATGTGGAAACAATTAGCTCTTTATACCTGAACTTCACATTCGTGTCTGCGTGTTTATCATCAACATTTTTTTATTTTTTGCATGCGATTACCCTCTTTCCGCAGCTGCGATATAAAACACGCTTTTTTGTCTTTTCGATTGGGAGTCCAAAGAAAAACTGCAGCGCAAACGAAGAGTCTCGCTCGTCTCGTCACTTTTATGAGGAGAGCCATATGTGAAGCCGTTCAGATGAGCTGCAGCTGCTAATAATTTGGTTTATTATAATTTTTTTTTTACTATCTTTCACAACACACATAACTAAAACAGACGAGGTATGAGGAGACGACGTCATGTTGAAGGCAGAACAGAACTGATTGTATTTTGGCCTCTCACTCAGGACCAGAAACAACGCAGCTGGGAACCAGGACTGTCTACAAAATACATTTATTGCCTTTAGTATTTCACAATACGCTTGTGAGTAAAACGGAGTCCGCGTGCTCGTGCCAAGTTCCACGTTTGATGCGCGCACGTTTCGCTTTTCCCCTGGGAACCATAGAAACCTCTCCGAGCTTCTTTGATTTGTTTTGAGCTTGGAAGGAACCTTAATTTCAGCTCCTCACCAAACGGCTCCTTCATTTCATTTCACTAAAATCAGTAACGTAGCCAAACAAAGGAGGTCCCATGTGACTCGTGCCAAAAAAGGCTTTTTCCAACAGAAACAATAACCCTCCTTCTCCCTCATCGACACCCTCAAACGAGGATGTCTCGCCAATGTTTATCTATCCTTTGTGCACCCCAGCTGCGCTCATGACTTATCTTAATGCGCTCCATGAATGGGTGTGGGTGTTGCACATGGGGATTGAAGGTGCTAAGAGCTGATAGAGCAATGTCTTTGCTCCTACACCGGAGGTAACAAATTTTATGTAACCTGGGTTACAATGGCAATAAAATAATGAACCCAAGATGAGTAATTTCCAAAGTGTCTCCACCTTTAATGTGACTTTACCTTCACAATCAGCAAAAACACTAATTGAAATCCTCTTGGAAGAAATAAGCGTGCTCCCTAGGATGTGGCTATGTTCAGAATTAACCACCCCATAGGAATTAACGTTAAATGGGAGTCATTAGGCATTTGCCGTCATTAAATGTGCCTCTGATTAACTCCAAACAAACTTCATTTGTTTTAGATGCTTTTCTTTTTACTGGCACTCTCCCTCTTAGTCACATCCAGGGCCAGACGTAGGATGGAGACCTCTGGGCTTGGACTAATTCATGTAACGATGGCTTTTTGGTGCAAAAAGGGCACCACTTCTCATCATTTATATGTTAAACGCATCTTGATTTGGCCATATTTGTCCACGGTTCTATGATGAAATCCTCCTTATAAGATTGCAGTTTGTTTTACAGGTTTAAGGTTTAAATTGAGGGTGGAAAAAGTTCTAAAATTATTTATTTTTGGTCTTTAACAGTTCAACATGGATGTCTAACATTTCTTTAAAAAAAGAGGAAGAGAGAGATGCCTTAAACTATGCAAACTGATTGATTCTTGCAGCTTTTTATAAACATTTTATTGAGTTATTTTTAAATGACCAGTGGTCATTTTGTAGCATCGATAATTACTCGTCCTGGCGTGAGCGGGTGAATAAATTTTCCACGGACTTTCATCATGAATTAAGATCAAACCACAAGCAGCAAAAATTATTTATGGTTACGCTCCAGTGCCAGCAGATGCCACAGCCTGTGCAAACAACTGCGCTCATACATGCGAACAATGCCACCGGTTGCTGTGGGTGGACGCTTCCTGGACGTCTGCCAGCCTGCAGGGAGGGAGTGACCGCGGCACAAAGGAGGCTGGGAGCTGACGGGACGGGAGGGAGGGTTGAGGCTTGGGAGGAGAAGGGGAGGCCAGCGGGGGAGGGGGTGGTGGTAAGGAGAGATAAAGCCAGACAGATGGGGTAGACAATGAGGCATAGACACCCGTCTTGCATTTCAACAACAACCCCCATCCTCCCTTAAACTTTAGCTCCCCTGCTTACTTTCCCATTTGTTTAGGCTTTTCTACTCTTTTACAAATGTAACTTTTAGCCTTTCTATACAATGAAAACAAACATGGATGGAGGGGTTGGGGCGGGGGGAATAAGGTGGGGGACAACGATTTAGGCGTTGCCATCACCTGTTGTGTTCTGAAAGCTGATAGCATCTCCCGTTCCTCTGGTTTCCCTGAACAACCTCAGCTGTTCTAGTGTGGTTTAGCATTCTGTGTCTTTCCATCCTTGCAGAGACGTGTCTCAGCGCTTTGTTCTCCACTCTGACCACATCGGCGCCGTGTGCACCTTTAGAGCGTTTCTGTTCACACTTCTGCATGTGGGACGAGGTGCGGAATGAAAACGGCTCCTCTCAGTCAAAACAGAAGCTCTCGAACATGTGCAAACGTCTCAGAAACAACATATGCAAAGGGTACTGGGTTTTTTTTTTTTATGTACGTGTACCGCCACGTCTGTGGAAAGGTTATGCTAATCCCAAAGCAAATACTTAAGTGGCCAATGACCAAACAGCTAAGTGTTAAAGTCTGTTACTGTTTTCATATCATCCAACAACATTGAGGAAGTTACAGTACACGAAAAGATCAAGATCTGAGTCTAGATTTCAAAAACTGTAAACAGATTTTGCCTTTTGGAGGAAAAGATGAAAATCTACCAACTAAAAACTTATTCAGGCGTCTTTCATGTATCTTTTACCAATTTTGGACATTTCTTTTCAGTGATCAAGATGAAAAACATCTGCTGTTCGTGTAAAATGTTGTTTTTTTTTAGTAACACTTACATATTTAGGTCCATGAAGAGATTTTTAGACATCAGGCAAAAATGACAAAAAGCAATTTTCAAGTAAGAATTTTATTTATTAAAGAGAAAAGATATCAAACCAAATCAATCTGGCCAAGAGTGGGGGAAAAAAAAGCATCGTCCTGTTGCAAATCCACAAACTGATGACCAGACATTTTCCGTTGTGCTTTTCTGCTAGAAAACACATTTATGATAGAAAAAAGAACAACGTGCTGCACATTAAGGGCAAGATTTCAATATATATTCTGCGCAGTTATTAAAAACAGCGTACTCCAGTCCAAAGGAATGTGCAACACAGTTATTTAGTTAATCTACAAAATTGAACCAATCTGTTTAATTTGCCTATTTGTTTAAAATTACCATTTTTTTAAACATTAACAATGAAATTAAAACCTACCCCTTAATTTTACGAACATCTGTAATCTACAGCCCAGTGCCCTCGTTAGTCAAGCCGGTTATATTTGTCGGTTGCCATGACATCTGGTTTCACATCCAGTCTCGTGTCGTGGTATAACTCAGCTTTGAAAAGCGTGACTCGTGTCCAGTCATATCCTGTTGACGCTGATGGGTGGGCATTTTGCAGATTGCAAAATATTGCGTTTTATTCCCTAATTTCATCCTTAGTGGGTTGGGATGAAATTTCCATTTTTGAATCAGTGCATTAACAAGTATTTGTTAAAGCAAAATGTCTTTACTCAAGGTCTTTTATTCTGTATTCTGACACACTTTCCTAACGTCTGGTCTAAGAAACACGAAGAAAAAGAGAGAAATGTCTGGTGACTGGCAGCTGTTTGGATGAAAATATCTTGTTATTCTGATAGAAAGGCAAGTGTATTCAAAATAAACACTTGTCATAAACAAGGAAAGAGAAGTGGACAACACATAAACAATTTAAACACAACTTATGTCCCTTTTGATGGCTAAGAACAGGATATTTTGGTTACATATGGTCTAAAGCTCCCAAGAATTGGAGAAAAACAGACTGAAAACCATTTTTATCTGCGTGAGCTCCAGTTCTCATGTTCAAGACACAGAGTTAACTCCATTTTTATAGCTTCATGGAGAAAAAATGACATTGTTGCTGCAATGAAAATCAATTTTGCATCTGTTAAGACAAAACTTTCTACTTCAGAGAAGTGAGATTACGTTTCCTGAGAAGTTAAGGAAACGTTTACAGAGGAGAATCTTTTTCATTTCGCCTCGTGTTTTTATGACGGTTTGTTTGTCGATGTGACATAAACGCCACATACCAGCTCTCGACAGTGAAGCAGGGCACACCCAGAAAAGAAAAAAAGAAGGTAAATAACCAGAGGAAGAGAGAATAATGAGAAGGTCTGCCTGCACACGTAATTGTTTGTTAGATCTAACATGTTGCGTTTGGGCGAGGTCACCCCAACTTCCCTTGCACTCAGGAAGATAATTTCCTTTATTGTAAAAGTACGAACTCACTTGAATTCCTCCTCGTTCTATTAAACTTCCTCATCGCTGCTTAGTGGGGTAAAATAATCACTTTTATGCCATTCGTGTGGCTTTTGTTTCCCACATAACAAGCAGTTATTATTGTTGCAGGCTCATTTTCATGGAAGAAATCAACATCGGTTCAAAACTGGCTGCAAAAATGCATAGAGATTAAAAGCTAAGAGGGTCAATTACTCTTTGAGGTCAAAAAGCTCATTTTCTTTTTGTTTTTCAAGCAGGAGGAGAAAAAGATGAAAGTAAATTGCTCTGTTTTTCACTTATGCAAGATCTTCTAAATGTTAGCGAGGGCCAGGCTAGAGATGTTCTTTCATCTGGACCTCCCAAAGACTTTGTTCAAAAAGAAAATATTGACTCAATTTTATAAAATTGTTACCATCTTGAAAGAGAGAGATCTCATGGTCAGTGAATAGCTGGTTAAATGACCACGGCGTTGCTGTGTTTGACTGGTCAGCAAACTGGCCTGAAGTGAACCCTGTAGGAAATCTATGGGTTATTGTCAGGAGAAGGAAGAGAGACACCAGACCCAACAATGCAGAAGACCTCAGGCCAGCTGCCACATCACAGTGATACCGTAATTCATGCGAAAGTAGGCAGGACTTTCCCCCAAAATGAACTGAAGAGTGTCTGGGTGAAGGGGTGTTGGTTTCCATCACTGCAACCCAATTTTTGAAGGAAAAAAAAAATAATCTGTGACCCTGACCCCCAAAATATTAGATTAAGCCAGTGGGCTGGGGGTAAGACTTTCAAGAAACAATAATTTGCTCTTATTTCCATCATTCACAGTGAAAAAACAAACAACTATCAAGTATACTTTCTAAAAGACAGCTGAACAATGATGTTCAGTTTACATATTTTCGTGAAAAAAAGACTTCAACTCTACAGCTAGTAACATGAGAAAATCTATAGGTACTCAAACGTGTTTGGCATGTAGAGCTGCCTTCTCAGATACTTATTTGATGAAACGTCAACACTGCCGATGTGACCGAACAGGTGGGCCTTCCACGCTAAAAGGGGATTAACAAAGAATTGTGTGCCTGCCAGACCTGCGAGTGCATCTCTGTGGTAACGCGACCTTGTCCTGTTCTGAGCTTTGGCAGGAAAAACGATCACTGGAAAGAATGGAAGGAAGTGCACAATGCACTCCCCGCAGAAACAAAAGAAAGACAGAGCGAGAGGATTAGGCATACACAGCCCGCCTCCCGAAATACACACAAGCTGAACGCAAGTCCTTTGCAAAGATTTGTGTCACAGTCCAAATATAAGTAGAAGTAAATATGTGAAAACTGTCTGTTTGTGCTTTGTTGGCAAAGGAATAACCTCTATAATCTCAATTTGGGTCTTTCTGTGAAGGACCAGCTAAATGGATAAACCGAGGCATCGTGAATGGACTCGACTCCATCTGCAGCCTCTGGAGGCTGACATAATAAACCAATCACCTCTGAGGAATGGTTGGATTACTCTGCCTTGAGGCTGAGACGTTACTGGCAACGGTGCCGCTAATAATGGGCTTGATATCAGATGTTGAGCTGTCAACTCTTAGCTGCCACACAGTTATTGTATCTTGACGTAATGAAGCTAATTGTTTCCATCACACCAAACCACATCATGCTATGGTGTAATGGCGAGATACAGTAGGAGCCTGACTCCTAATTGTGTATTCCACAGCGTTAGATAATAGGAGAAATAGACTGGCTCGTTGCGTGAAATGTTTGACGTATGTAGTGGTGCTACTGGGTTACGGTAGTTCAAAAAGAACGCTGCAACACAGCCAGAAATGGTTAGACACTTGCCTTCACTCCATTCTCTTTGGAAGAATAAGAACCTTTCTGTTTTCACTCGTGCACAAACATGCACTCAGCTGAACAAAAGTCGTGTTTTCCCTTACTGCCGTCACCATGGACACCAGGTACGAGTTGTTCAAAAGGCTCCGGTAGCCCATGAAGTTATCCGTCTGCGTAAATGCTGGCAGCAAAACACACATTTGTTTGGTTGGCTTGTTTTTTTTATTTTTTATTATTTTATGGAGCTCCTTTGTGATTTTTGATGGAAGAGGAACAACGTAGACTGTCGGGGGGGATGGGTGGGAGTCTGGGAAGAGTTTTGTTTGGTTGGTTTGGCAGGCATGGAGGTACGCATCAGCAGCACAGCCAGAAGAGTGCCTTAAGCTACAGCTGGTGTGTTTACGTCTTAGTCTCAACATATCTTCTTTGTGTCTGTGACTGTGTTGTGTCTGACTTGACAATTCTTGATTCCCTCATATATTTTGTTGTTCATTTCTTTGCCTGTAATCCTAATCTACTGGGGGGGGGGGGTTCATCTTTGCCCTGACATATAATCCTGTTCCTTATGTACCCAACTGGTCCCATTGTTCACGATGCTTAATATTGCATAGTGTGCACACATGTACACACACACACACACACACACAGCCTCAAGACCTGCTCTATTGTCCTTCCAGTCCAAGCCTCAGTCCTAAAACTGTGTTGGACTCCTGCCCATGTAAACAAGCTCTGTGTCCATCTGTCTGTCTGCCTCCTGCTCTGTCCACGTTTTCCCCTACTCATGTCACTGTGGTCATTCCCGCCACTCACTACTCCTCCTCCATTTATGCCCAACTCCCCTCCCAGTCAGGCTGTTGAGCTTCGTAAGCTGAGCTAAGCAATTAGTTGATGTGCGCTGCTCACCAGAGGCGACTCTGGCGCAGCAAAACGAGCGAAAGCCTGTATTTGTCTACAGTTTGTGTGTGTGTGTGGCTCCAGCAGTGCCACCAAGAGCGCTTGCTGGACTGGAGAGTGTTTTCTTGGCACCGGCAGCCATTGGACAGCCTCTCTGTCTCCCCCGCAAATCCACTCAACCGTAGAAGAAGACCCTCTGTGCAGTGCTTGGGTAAAAAGCCTTTTAATTAGAATTTAGAAAGAAACAAACGACCAATTATTTCAGATGTGCATATTGTTTACTGCGCCATCCAGTATTTATTTTTTTTTTGTGGTTTTCTACAACACAGAATTTCTCATTATAAAGCTTTCAAAGTGGTTCTTTATCGGTCACTTTTACAGCCATTTCCTCTAGATAATTCACACATTGTACTGGAAAATATTTGCAATTTTCAAGATTTTACTTTCAGAAAAATGATTAAAATTTTAGTGGCTCTCCTCCATTTGGATCCTCAGAGCCCACAGTCCTTCATGTTGCAGGCGGGTCTGTACTCCTGGACACTGATTGAGTCCTAAAGAGCCCCGTTAATCACCTATTCATTTAAGTCAGGTGTGCTGCAACTGGGAAACATCTAATGCATTGAGAACTACATTGCAAAACACTTGAGGATCACTTGGACTGGACAGAGAGCCTCAGATTTAGATTTATTTACACATGCTCACACAAAAATACTTTGATCTAAACCATGAGGAGTAAACTAGTAAGTTTGATTTTACAGTTTCAAATATGTAAAAAAGAAAGAAAGAAAGAAAGAAAGAACTAATCTCTATTCCCAACTGTCTGTTGTGCCGCTTCTACATTAAGTGTTTAAAATCGTTCAAGCTTTGATGTCTTTCAGGCCACGTTCACTCCTCTGGGGGTGGAAAATGCCAGGAAGACACAGCACTGGACGCCCCCTGTATTTTTCTAAAAGCTTAAAAGGACACCCAGCATGTATATCCACTTGGTACAAACCTCAAAGAGTAACAGCACACCACAAAGAGACAGGAAAATAAACCCAGTCCCACGGTAAGGCAAAAGCTTGGCTTACTACGAGGCTGCAAGAAGAAAGCCATGCAAATCTATTGGTGTGAAGAATTGAAAGCTCAATTCCATTAAAAGGAATGGGTCCATTAAAAGCTTCATTCCCCCCCACCCCCGCCCCAATATTTCCATCTGTAAAAATGGCACAAATGAGGCTTCTGATAGTTTTCTGCCCTTGGCGCTTCCATTTTTTTTCTTGTTTCCTCCGTGGTCTCAGATTTTAACCTTGTTTTTCAGCTCAGTTGATGGAGGGCTCTGGCTTTGAGCAGCAGACGTAGTTAATGGCCACTGGCTGCGTCAAGTTGAAGGACGTAGCCGTTGCGTTGTGCGTAACACAATGACTAACTATTAGCCCATGCTTGTTTGTCTGAACTGTAACGCGAGTGAATATAGCCAGAAGGACAGGAGGCGAGACAGCAGCTCAACCTTTCACCTCCCAGCCCCCATCCTCATATGCAGAGAGAAATGTTTACTGGTTCGTGCTTTGGCTATGATTATATTTTTAAAAAATATATATGTGGAGGGTTATGCCTTCTGAAAATAGCAGTATGTATTCCAATCCCTTGCTGGATATATTTTCTAAAGACAAATACTTGAAAAAACCCCATCATTTTATGTTCCAATTGTCATCGTCCTGCCCGTTGAGAGATGACCCACTTCCATGACTCAATTTGCAGATGTAAGCACAGGCTGATTTTTGTGTCTGGTCAACATCGTTTGGTCGCCATAGAGCCGGAGATGTGTGGTAATTCACAGAGACGACCTTCTTTATGGATGCCGTCCGGATGATGTTTTCGTCTTTCCTCCACATTTGTATGGATGCCGAGTGGATGTTTGTAAACCTTTACAGTTAGAAATGTGGAAATAAATTACAAAAACACTAATCGGGATAATTCAATCTTTAATATGCTCAGTGATTAACATTAATTAGTCTATACTAAACATTAAAAATAAAGAGAAATGTTGTTTATTTCTCTTCAAGGAGGTTCATGTTTCCAATATTACGTGTACACTGGACAAAACTCGCTTCGTTTTCAGAGGTAAACTTTTTTTTTTTTTCTTTTTTGTCACCTAGATGTTTTTCTTCTTTATGTCTTTTGCTCAATGTGATGAGTCGATATGTTTGGTGTCATGAATCTCACCACATTGCAATGTCTGCAGATAACAGTCTTGGGTATTTTTCTTTCTTTCTTTCATTTCCTGTGATACATGAAAACAATCTACCACATAACAATCCTCACCACATTCAGGTCATCAAGAGATAACTTGCAACAGAAATAGATTTATGTTTCCATTCTCATGAAGTTTTGGTGTACCTCACAGTTTGACACTCGGACTCCTTTGTTTTGTTTTTTATTATGCACCATGTGTTGCCTAACCCAAATGTTTGCCGAAGTGCACACAGAATAAGTTTTCCGTCTGATATTCTTCAAGCTGACAAATGGAGCTAAGCTTTTCTCATTGTTGTAAAGATTTGTTTCCCTCAAATCACAGCAGAGCAACAGCTACTGCAACTCTTTGTCCTATTAGACAGTTTCCAGTAATAGATGAAATGCTATAAATTTCATTCAGTGCATTTTTTTACTTTTATGTTTTGCATGCATTCTGCTGCATAGAGAGAAGAAAACGTCGTTTTTCTCCCAAAGCCAAGGTTCAATTCCCATCTTAGAGTTGGTCCAAAACTTTGCAGTTTGACTTTTTAAAGACCTCACACCCCTATCATTTGGCACCACTTTAATGACCCAACTGGCATCCAATTAAATTTACCCTCCCAGCGCATTCCGCCTCCAAAAATAAATGAGTGATCTCTTCTTAATGTCTTCCTTTCAACTGAAAATCCAAAACAAATGTGCATTTAATGTTTGAAACCAAATTGTGGAAACAGCCAGCTCCTGGGGAGTCAGGGTGCTGCTTTTTGCTTTTAATAGTGTGTGAAGAACTTTAAACTTTTTTTTTTTTTTAAAGGTGCCTCAAAGGTAGAATTCTACCAAAACTCGATCATAATTTATTTTTCTTTTCTGCAAAATACGAGCAACATTTCAGCTTTAGAAGGAGTGACGTGTGTAAATGCAGTTATAGCTCATTTAAAAAGCCAGGAAACAGACCCAGAGACTTTACGCGTAGACATGTTCTTTTCCTCCGTCCATGTTGATGGAACATCTGCTGTTCACCTGGAGGTGACCGAGAGGAAGCCGCAACGTGAGCCATGCTGGCCGACGGTCATGCCTGCGCCCATATGTCTTTTCCAGAGACGCACACAAGCACACACTTTGTTAACTGACTCACACAAAAGAGAAAGTACACACACTACAGGAGCGCACAGGGATCCAAAGAGTAACAGAAGTCGTGGCGTTGGCTCTGCCAAAAATCGCCCCATAACGGAGTTTTCCGATGCCGTGCAACCTACGAACCATATGGATGCAACGCAATGGTGGATTTGTTACTGAAGACACTTGAAACATATTGCTGCTAAAGATGTGAAAATATCTGGAAATGTATTTTTATAGGACTGAGTGATACATTTGTGTACATGTTTGATGACATGTTTTGGATTTTTTCATTATCAGAAGATTCAGCGATTTCAGGTTCATTTTTATATAAAATGTTCTGGCATTTCAGAGAGTAATTTAAAACATCTATTTAGCAGTATGCATCACTATCTACTTTATCTGAGGAAAATCCACCAATGAAACATCCATTTCCTGATTTGCTATAATTTGCAACAGCAAAGAACATTTTATGGACACGTTTACAGGCTTACTATTGATTTTTACCTACGATGCCCTGCTGCAGGGTGTCATCACCATTAATTTTCCATTTACTTCCAGATTACTGCGAGAACGATTATGCTTGCAACATTATCTTTTTCATCAACGGCAGCTTTTGTTCTTCAGGTGGTGCCATCTGTGGGGACGCAGTTGCACCTACCGCTACCACATTTCATCAGCCACAGCTGCGTATCGGACAAGTGTGGAAATGAGGGTCGCAAAGTCACCGAGTGGCTACGCCATCCACGTTAGAACAGCAGCGAACTGGGAGGGGGCTGCTTGTTTATTGTGGTCCGGGTGTAAAACAGAGCAGCCATTGGGAACATTTAAAGAAGTAGAGAGGTTCAGAGTCACAAACCTTGGCATGCATAAAACCAAAAATACAACAAAAACACCAAGAAAATCCAAAGTACCTGAAAGGCTGGCAAATAAGACGGTCGCTACAGCTACATTTAAATGGGTCATGGAGACCATAGGAGGGTCTCAGTCTAGGATAAAGGAGGCCTAACTACATTAAAATAGATGTAATTGAGCCATCAGTGACTTTTGTTAACCGGAACAAAGTTGGCATTAACAAATGTGACTGTGTTTGCCTTGAAATAATAACTACTTTTGCGAAGGCCAGCTGAGGATTATGAAATTGAACATGCCTCGGTTTGGTTAAACTGCAGAGAACAAAAACAATGCCTAAAGGAAGATAAACATTTCATTGTAGTCGATGTTTGCAGGGGTTTTCAGCAATGCTTGCCTCTGACACCTGAAGCTCCCCTGGAAGGCTTTAAGGCCGCTTCGTTAGCATGTGAAAACCCCTGTGGACAGGTTGTTGCTCTTATTTTGCTTAGCGAATCTTTGAAAAGCAGCTGTTAGCCCAAGGCACTCATTCACGTCTGTTTCTGCAAGTCAGCAGGACCTCCACCCACCAAGCAACTCCACCAGTAATCAGTTCATCTCCTCGTGGAACCCTCCCGGCCTGAATGCGCAACGGCGATATGACAAAAGGATTAAAATGCACGATGTAAACGTGTGGATTTGTGCTTCTGGTGCGACGATGGGTTTCAAGCATTAGAAAGGGATTCAATCTGAGCTTGTCACGCTCTTGAGCTCACCACAATGCGCCATCTCTCCCTGAAAAACCAATTACCAAGTGCTGTCAAAGGTCAAGGGCTATTGTGGGTGTCTGCTTGTGTGTGTTTGTCATGTTATGGTTAACGTGGATGCAGTTAGCGGTGCGGCGTTGGTCGTTTCTCTGTTGAGTGTTCTCTGAGGTGCTTGATGCAATCGTGACAGAAGAACACAGTGGAAAACACCAAACCACCCACGATTCACAGGTCTGTGCAAGAGTGAGTCACCAAATGAGCAGCAGGAGGCTGTTTATGTAAGTAAATAAACCAGTTTGATATTAGATAATGTTGACATAAGGCCAGCAGCTTCACCCTGAAAGTAACAGCTAAGCATTTACATCTCAAGAGACACTGGAGGAGACGTGGCAGTATTCCTTTGGTAAAATTATTGCTCTACAGACAACTCAAACCTTGTGAGGAATATAATTTTTCAACTCCAAATTGTACACCATTGTTATGGTGAAATTGAAAACGTCTAACATCATCACAATGGGCCGCTCTCTAAATATCCCGCGCGTTGCATAATTATTTACATCTCTTGACAGATTTCACATTTTGTTACATGACGGCCACAAAACCAGGACTTTACGTAACAGACCGACACAAACAGCTCACTTCTGTTCGGTGGAAGGAAGATACGACGCGATTTTCAATTTGGTTTCGTGACGGAGAACATGAACAATGTCCAATCCGTTTGTATTCAGGCTCCCAGAGTCTTTGCAGGACGAACCATAAGCTTCAGTTATAGCTGCATGTTGATTCAAGCAAGTTGTTTGTTTGCTCTCCTTTGCAAAAATCCAAATGAAACCGTTTTAATTATGTGGTGGTGGTGGGAGAAAAATCAAGGAGGAGGAATGCAGTGTAATTTCAGCAGGATCCGTCCTCTGGGCTGATTGTCCTTCATGTCTGCAGTCTTTGTGTAAATTCTGTTGCTTCTTCTGCATTCAGACAATCCACAGATGTCCTTGTTGTGTAATTGTACTAATTGCTTTACTTACTGTCTGCTACACAAGCAGCTGTGTTCTTTTAATAAAGACTTGCTGCCTGTAATTAGTTTTGGGTCACTGACCAAATGGATTTTCTTGGTTTCTTTAATCTCCATCTGCATGATCAGACACACACGCACGCACACGCACAAACCGAGACGTCTAAGGTGTACATCCAACAGTTTGCGTTGCAGCATGTTGCATCAGCACGCTGCAGCTGGTGCAGCATCCTCCCTTTTAAAAGACATCTTTCATCTTTGCCTTTTCTCCGCAACTGTTGCCCCGCTCACACCCTCAGCTCATCAGACGATAAACCAGCTGATCGGAGACCACCCTGAAACGGCATGAGGAATCAAACACGGACGTTTTCCAGTAGCAACCAGATGAAGAAAGAGGCTGCAATAACTGAAACATAAACCAAAGAAAAAAAACTAATTCACTCACAATTTGAAGTCAAAATAGATCATCTTAGACAGTGTAGGTGTTTGTTGCAGTACTGCTGCCCACCGTGTGTTTCTACTGTAAAACCCATGCAGAGACCAGAACATAAGTGCTCACGGATTTAGTTTTGTCCTGCATGAAAATGCCTCAGAATCTGTCATGAAGGTGAACTGGGCATTGGGGGCAAGAGCTTCAGAGCAAAACACCAATGTCTAAGGGCTTCCGCCCTTTCCTTATTCTCTATTGCAAAAAAAAAAATCAGACGCTATTGTCATCGCATCAAGAGCGACAGGCGCGCTGAAACACAGGAACCCGAGTGCTCGTTTCTTTCACCGTCATCTGCAATTCAACGGCGTTCGCTTTTTAACGTCATCGCTTCCTACTCATGTCCTCGTTTTCCTCTGCCCCCTTTTCTCCCCAGCTCTTTCATGCCATCCAGCTTTTGAAGCCGTCTTCTGTTTCATCTTCCCCCCCCCCCCCTCACCCTCCAAGCCCTGAAAGGTTGATCTGTGACGGAGCTTGTTGCATCTTTTATCGGCGTCTTGCAGCAGCCCCGGGGACAAAGGGCACCTGAAATGTCACCATGTCTCTGTATTCTGCTTATGTGAAGACCTAAGTGCATGAAAAGAGATTGACATTCAGTCATGTGAGCTGGAAAGCCAGAATACAGTGAGATGGATGAAGACAGACAGGAAGGGGAGAGGAGGGGCTGGTCGCTTTTGTAATTAATTACTCTAAATCTGGAGCCGGGAGCTATGAACCAGGACTTAAATTCTTTTTTTTTTTTTCATTTGTTTGCCGTTTCTATCATCTTCCACACTAGAAATACATAAATCATTAACTTTTTATTGCGCAAAATGTGAAATATTCGCTTGTGTGCATCCAGTGTAATCCTGGTCTGGCTTCGAGTCCAAAGGCCGCTGAGCCGTCGCCTCTTAAATCCACTGTGTGTGTGTGTTAGGGTTTGAGTAGGTGTGTGTGTGGATCTGTGTCCACAGTGTGTGTTGATACTGAATCTCTGCCTACTTATCTCTCTGCTGTTTGCCTAATCTCTGATACCCCCAACAATAATGTCACCATTCCTCTGCTCCAGTAAGAACCATCGGAACCGTCATGTTTTCGAAACAATCCATATCCGTCTCGTGGGTTTGTTGAATTTCATTTCAGGGTTGATTATGGATCTCTATCTTCTATATTATCCTTTTTTTTTGCGGTGCTTTTCCAACCTGTAGCTTTGAAAATCTCACTTCCCAGGACAAATTGAATGAATTATTCCTCCAACCGGTCACCTTCTCCTCACAAGTCGAATTCATTTGCAAGTTAAAAGTGATAAAGACCAACTTCTTATTTCTAACTGTAATAAATTTGACATGCATGATAAACTGAGTCCTGATAAAGCTGACTCACTGTGGCTTACCAAATGATAATGTTACATGGCTTTCCTGCCTGCTGCCATGGTAACTAAAGGGCATCCCAAGGTTGCTTTACTCTGAGGCAGCTCTAATGCATGTATGCAGTGGGCTGGACTCAGCCCACCTGGAGAAGAAAGGAGGCAAACAAGGCGAGGAGAAAGAACGGGGGGGGGTTGGAGGGTTGTTATTGGACGGATGGGACAGATGGATGAGGCACGCTCACCCTCACCACATCCCAGGAGGCTCACAGCCATTTAGGCTGCGGATTTTTTTTTTTTTTTTTGTGGACTCGGTGAGCGTGTCATACAAAAAACTCACACCTTTTGGCTCATCCTCTGTCTGGTTTCCAAGAAGATTTGAATATTTTCAACTCAGCATGATGGGATTAGTTTTCTTAATCCTGCTATCCATGGCAGGGGAACGGGAGTCCAAATGTGTCCATAGAGCATACTAAGACAAACAAGAATTTGTAATGGTATATTCTCTTTGAAGATGATTGGCTCACCATCTGTGTGTGTATTTATGGCTGTTTTGTGTGTACCTTGACAGTTATGTATGCCGTTTACCGAAGAAATGAGTCAATCTGTGACCACTGCGCCATGTGTGAATGTCGCAGAGGTCTTTGACGTAATCACAGGCGTAGATAACAGTCTGCTGACATGAAAAGATGGTATGGATGCTTACCTAATCATGCTCTGTTGCTCTATATTATTGTCCATCGTTTTTGCTGCATGCTGTGCCGCCTTATTTAATGAGATGTTATTTCACGTTTTTGTGATGTCTGTGTTCTTCTAGCACATAGCATCTTTCTTTGGAAACTGACCAGATTGCAAAACTGAATAAAAGTTCTCGTATTCCTCAAATAATTATATTCATAGCATAACAAAACGGTATGCCTCTCTGAGGTAGGAGATCAAACAGCCGTGTTTACATCTATTGATTCTCAAGCAGCAGGAGGACTTGCCAAAGAAATCAGTGCAACTCGGCGGCGCGCCTGTAGTCTCCTTGGTAACCAACTACTGTATTCGCCAATCGACCACAGTGGGCCTCCACTCCTAAGATCTTTGCTCAAAGCTGCTCCTGATTTGTTCATTAACAAAATTCCCTTGTTTCTACTCAAGTCGTCACAGCAGGAGTGCAGAATCCCTCCTTCGCTGGTTTTCAGGACACCTTCTCCTTTTCAGATACTTATAACCCTAATAGAGCTTTTGAGGAATTTGCCATCCATCCATTCATTGCTGTGTTATCTACAAGAACAGCCAACGTAAAACGAAATGCCTCAAAAATGTGCAACTTTCACATTTTACACACCAGAATTCCCTCAGAGCATTGGTACTTATTCACAATGACAAAAAAAAAACAAAAAAAAAAAAAAACACATATTGTCTGCAGTTTGTCCTTTTGCAGGTTGATTTTCATCCCAGTGTTTAATTATAGCTTCCTTTGTCTTGTCTATTTGTTTGTCTCAGAACGCCTATCCTCATCCTCTAGCAGACAAGGGTGAGTAAGAGCAACGATCCCGCGAGACGCGCAGGGATTTCAACATGGCCGCTTTCCAAAAAAAAAAAAAACGAAAACGGCAGCAAACGGAGGTACCGACAAGGACAATACGGCAGGCTGTGGAGGAGCTTTCACACCGGATTTTCTCAGGGTGACTAAATCAAACAAGCTGCAATGGAAACATCTTTCGTTGCAGTTTGCGCTGCTACAACAAGCATTTGCACAAGGGTGCTGGTATCCAGAGTGCGTGGGACCCTAACTTCACCTCCATCACTAATGGAAGCCTGTCTGGATCCAGACACACACACACACACACGTCCACTAAAAGAAGGTCAGATGGTGTCAGGGATGTCTCTGCTGTATGTCCTCCAGCACTTGACACTGCTCTGCTGTGGATGCGTGAATTTGAGTGTGCCTTTGGTTTCATGTCCCAGACTCTGACCGAGTTTTGTTATCCGTGTGCGTGTGTGTGTGTTGGTTGAGGTTACCGACGGGGCATGGGCGGCCACTGCATTGTGCAGTCTGATTGGTTGATTTCGGGGGCTGTTTATGTTGGATCCCTGTACCCAGTCAAGGGGAACAGACCCCCTGCAGACGTTAGTCTCCCCCATCAGACAGTCACCGTACGTGGTGCATGCACATGAACTAATATTGCCCTTTGCGTGGAAAGGCCTTGTTACTATGCAGAAACTCTCCTGCTCTCTCATGGTAGGAGGGACACATCCCAGACAAAATTCAAGCATTCTTAATTTGAAATATTCAGGTCATGACTTCACAGCCGACACCGACAACAAAAAAACACATTTTTGAAAAGGTTTTGGCAGGCAACAATAATGGCAAAAAAAAAAAAAAAAAACTTGCATGAGTTGTCAGGTGGTAACAGGAAACAAGGAGAGAGAGAATGAGGCTGAAACGTCAAAGGAAGAGCATATAAACATCCTTAAACCTTGGGGTCAATGTATTTTTCATGCCATATTTTCTGAGCTAATCAATTAAACACCAGTTTTCAATTTGAATTTTCTGTTTCAAAATAAAAAAATAACTGCTACAGTCAGTAGCAAATAGTTTTTTGTTGTTTTTTTTTTCAACAATCAGGTAAACTACATTCTTAAGCCATCTGACAGAAGAAATATCGATTCATTCAGCAGACAGTAAAAAGTACTTCACAGATTTACGAGTTTGTTTTGGTCTGAAATCCTTTCATTGTTACACAGTATCCCATTTGAATCTTCAGTAATATTGTGAACAGTCGAGCACATAGAGAGTGTGCATCTATGCATTTAGATTCATGAAATCTTTATGAGCATTAAATACGATCTGTGCCACTGGGAAGAGGGAACGTCACAAGTATCAGGCCCATGAAGTGAAACGTATAATCTTGCATGCATAATGTGCGTCTGCTGTGTAAAGCTGTCAGATGCGTCTGGCTTTGTTCTCAGCATGTGGTGATAATGCGGATTTACTCAGAGAAATTGTTTTACGTCTGAAATAAAATATTAACGACCGTTAGTCTACTGGCATGTGTGGAGACATGTAAATTTAAGAAAGTTTCTTCTGATGTTTAGTTGTCTTTGGCAACTAAGTGTAGCTTGGTGTGAGCCTTTTGTCGTGATCAGAAAAGAATTTTAAAAAAATACGATTAATAAACTACACTGTTAAAAGCACAATCAAAACCAACATGTGGAGAATTAAACTGACTAATTGATATATTGTGGAATGTAATTAGCATTGCTTTGCAGGACCGAGACTGGTCAACACGAACTGAATGACTCCGTTTATTTCCTAGGCAGAATGCAGTTCTAGAAAGGCGCAGCGAATCAACGCCGTTGTTTACAAATCCTTCGCCGATAGTCCAGGTTGAGATTCAACTGGAGAAATCAAGGTCAGTGGAAGAATCCCAGACGGAGCGGCTGAAGGGAGATGAGAATCGAGCTGCGACTGCAGTGGCCAGGCCGCAGTTGAACGGTAAACTTTCAGATTCTCCAGAGCGACAGATATTGTCCCCGTCTAACCAGGACATCCTTGTTTTTATCTCACCGAGTCACAGATTCTGACGCAAGAAACAGTGATTTTGTTATTTCTTTGGTGACCTTTACCTCAGGGCAAAGTTGTTTAAATTGAATGAGATATAAATGTTTAAATGCCTCAGTTGCTTTCCCTGGTTTTGCTGCTACATGCAGAAATGAAGCTTCTGTCAAGGATTTAAAGGGCAAAGAACCAGGAGTTTTTAAACACGTCAGACTGGATAAAGAACAATCTCCCTGCTCTTCTTTTATACATTTTTTTTTTTTTTTTTACAATTCTGGGTGTTGGTTTAATTGTTTGCTGAAGTTAAAACTGTCCACCTATTCACTTTACTAGTGAATCATAGTGAATCAACCACTTTGTGGTGATACTTGAAGCCCACAAGAGTTTTTTTTATTTTTATGAAATACATTAGTCTTCACAAGAGTGTATGGGAAGATCCTTCCTACATCAGACCCAATAGACCCTCATGCATTGTGACCTTAATGTCCAGCTGTACATGTTTGCATCTACAGCTTCTTATTCTTTTTTTTTTTTTAGACCCATGCAAAATCCCCCCAACACCGATTTCGCAGGCGGCTCAACCGCTTAAGCGGATTGTTTTGTTGCCAGACTGGGCGGCTGCGGGATTTAGGAGATTATTTGAAAAATGAACACTGAAATTATATTTTAAACCACCGATGTCAAGTCTAAACAACAAACCAATCAATGACATGTGACGGACAAGGTGCACTCTCGTTAAGCTCTTGCTTTGGAATTATTTGCACACTTGCTGGAATACTAGCAGTTGTCTGCAAACGATGAATCATTTTTCCATCAGTATTGTAAAACGTCCTGAACATAGAAACAAAGGATCAAACAGTACCACAAGGAGAAAATCATTACTGGTGGATCTTAAAGGTTAAGCTCCACTTCTGATAGGAGATACACTAAAATATATGCTACTGCACCGCTAAGCATTGATTTTTTTTTTTTTTTTTTTTTTTATGTGATTGGAGCAGCTCCGTCTTGGTGACTGAAACCCCCTGAATTTTACTTACACTGATCTTCCAAGGTCAAATCAGTGATCCAAAAAAGGGCTTGCAGGAGTCTGCTGTGGAGCTGGAAATGAACTTCAGGACCCCATCAGTGCGAGTGGCTTTGTGGTTCCACAGGAGAGAGGATTAGGATAAGAAAAAGAGGTGGGTGAGAAGAAGGACGGGATATGGAAAAAGAACCAACACTAACAGCGTCATAGGGAGCGGTGAACAGAGAAAGGAAATAATGAGCGAAGAAGCAGCAAAACTGGGAACTAAAATGGATGAGGGATCAAACTGTTGAAATAAAAAAAATGGAAGGAAAATTGTCTCGTGTCTGAAAAGATTAGGAAGAGAAGGTCGAAGGAGGCAACATGAAAAAACTGGTGACTAAAGACAACAACAAGCTAGACTGGTAGAAAATCTGAAAGGTGAGTGAAAAGCATACCAAATCCCAAGGATTAGCCACACACCCTCGTGTCAACCATCGAGGCTGGTTGGCAGTTGACTAGGTCCGACCATCGTGTTTTCATAACTTCTTGGGTCTGTTTTGATTTATGCATGCCCTCCCCTCACCATCACATTCCCTACTGTAAAAGCAGCCAATAAAGTCTGCGATGAGGAGTATTACATTTTCAAAAATCACACAAAGGATCAAAGCAAATTAGTTTAGAAATTCAAGATCAAAGTTTGATAGGTCAGTTTCAGCTGACCTATCAATATAGCAAAGACAAATTTTCCTTTCCATGTTTTTCTGGGTAATTATCGATGCATTTTAGAGGCCCAACAGCCTAAAAACAAACGTGACCTTGTTCCCGTTCACCGACTTCTCACCTGCTTACAACAGATCGAACATGAAACTGGACTCCCTTTGGACTTCAGAACTCTTCTCATGGCATATGTTTCATGTTTGAAACTGTGCATGTTTATGTGATACACAGTTGTTTAACACACCATGTGAAACAACTGATAGTCATTTGTGGCGGTTATGGTGAAATGAAGTTGGGTCCAACTATTTCACAATAGAAAATATCTGGGAAAAAAAATCCAGACATTACAGTCCTTGGTCAAGATCAAAATGGAGAGCGTGCCTTTGTCAGCGTCATCTTTGGAAATATGAGATCCCTGGCACATAAACATTCACAGTGTAAGTGAATATTAGGAAAGCAGAAGGAGGAGCGTGTTCCAGTAAATACTGCCCTAACCCACTTTCACAATATCTGAGCAGAGACTGAAGACAGAGCGGTGACAGCCTATGACTACAATAGGTTTTTTTTTATTCACATCATCACCATAGAGAGTTCATAATGTTATCTTGGACACAGCTGCCAGTAATACAGATGACGGTATCTAATCAGTTCCTGCTAGGTGACGAAGGCAGCAGCCCGATCCATCCATGGGAACCTCTGGAACCTTCCAACGATACCAAACTTCAGCTTCATTTGGATATTCGTATATCGGCTACACCATTCAGCGCCAAGTAAATGTTGCACACAGCAGTCCAACATGTAAACGGGATAATTACGAATAAAGTTAAACGTGGACTGGTGCAAACATTAGCTGACTGGCAGGAAAGCTTGAACAAAAAGAAGGGGAAAAAATAATCTTTTTCTTTTTCTTTTTTTCCCCCCCAGAACAATATGTGCTTGTGTTTGTACATTCATTAAGATAGAAAATCCTTATTACAATGTGAAAGTCTGGGATGATGTCTGATGTTTTTACATCTGTATATGTTTTCTCATGATGAATGTGTGTTTTGTAGGAAGGTCCAAAGAGGAAATGTCTGAAAACATTTATATAAAAAAAATCTGTCAAAAATGGGCATCAACATTTTCTCTTTATAATTGCAATTTTTATTTGTTTAACTTAGTTTTCCTGATAAATAAATGACTCCACTTTCTTTGCATTTTTCCTAGACTTTTAGCAAAGATACCAGTATTATCTCTCTTTTCGGCATTCATTCCTTCATTTTACTCTTCCTCTTTGAGATGCAATTTGAAAACCTGAGGTCCTTCAGAGCAGGTAAATGTGTTTATGGAAGAATTTACTCATCACATGCTCATTTTCCCGCAGTATAAAATATTTACTGACAGAATGAAAGAGTTTACTCAGTGAAGTTCAGAAGCCGCCATAAAATGAGCCAGTCAGTCTGCAGCAGGGATGCGTCGTTATCGGCTCGGCTCCATAAGAACCTCTTGTTGTTTGGACTTCAGATCACTCAATATGTTTTCATGAAGCAGATTTTCATCCCCCACCCACCCAAACAGCTTCTAATCTAATTAGATAAATGGCATACACACGTCTGTGTGGGTCTGTTTGTTTGTCGTTGCGTGTTCAACACGTGGGTCTGTGCATGGGTCCTGCCCTCAGTCTCTTCAGACAAAATGCAGCATCACTTAGACGTTTAACCCAAATAAATATGTTAAAGGGAACATATATTAATGAAATAAAAAGCTGCAATAACCCGGTTGCGTAAGTTTTAAAATCCATTTAAACATTCAAACTCCACTGTGTTAAATCTACTCCGATGCAGGCGCTATCACAAAGCACGAACCCGCTCACTCAGAGGCAACAAGTCCTTCTGCAGATGCTCTCGGAAATCGTACCACAGATGTGACAGGAAGCGAAGCTAAAGCCGCATTCTGTCCTTTTGGTTCTGCATACATCTGTGCAGAGGCAGGTGACACAAGTCAGCCAGAAGAAGGGCCTAAGATAGAAACGGAGAGAAAGGGGATGTGACATAAAAGCTTCAGAGGATCCAATGTGCATTATTTAGATCTAGACCTGAAATAAATGGCAGCCGTCAGTTTTCGTCATCACCCGAAGTGCTCGGTACACCTGCTTGCTATTAGGATTTATGAAAGCACTGGTGTAAAAGGTGGATACTTTACGAATTGGGAATTTTAACTGTGCGGTAGCGTGAGGATCTCAGATTGAGAAGTGGACAAAAACAGATCATTAAACATTTCCATTAATAAGAGTTGAAAAGTATTGTTTTAGCTCCAATCATCATCTGATTAACTCTGGCATTACCTCTCATCCCATCTGGGATTTCTCCCATTGAGCTCAATATCTTGTGGTTGAATTTTAACTGGGCCAGTCAGCAAATAGAAGGGGTCGTGAATGGCGAAATTGATTTCATATTGAATTAACATCAACGGCCATCCATTTTAGCTCATCACTTCTTTCTTTGTAGTGGGGATGGTTGCTCACAGCGCACACAAGATTGGGTAAGCTTCATAGCACGGGAAATGTAAACCTTCAACCAAGCCTCCAGCGAGCAATCGCTTCTCAAAAGCCGAGAACCCGAAACGGAGTGTAGAACCAGGGTCTTACCAGCAAAAAACAACAAAAACTACAATGATTTACAAAACTAAAATATACAAGAACAAATGAATGAATGACCAGTACAGGTCTTGTGCAAATAACTGAAGTGGTTTTAAACAAGAGCATTTCTCATTAGGATTCTTTATTCTTGGATCGAACTTAGTGAGTTTTGCTCAGTACATTCTGAAAATACATTACGCAGTTTTTAAGGAGGAATCTAAGCAAGTAAATTCAATTCAGGCCTGTGACTCGATCAGCATTCAGCTGCGTAGGAAGTAGGCAGCGGTGTCTGGGATGAACACAGTAATAAGATCGTGCCTAAGTGGGTTACACAAACATACAAAGACTCGCATGCTCTCTCACACACACACACGCATATACAAAATTAACAGTGTAGACGACCCAATGAACACAACTGACGTCTTTCTCCAAAGTAACTAAATGTTCCTGAACAAAACTGGAACACTGATTGCATTAAGTCTGAAAAGGAGAAACTGTGTGTTTCTGCACAAGTGAAGTGATAAACTAGAGATGGCTGACCTGTACCCACCCAGCTGTGAAATTTATATGAGACTAACTACAAATATCACTTCAATCTGCTTCACATCTTAAGAAGTAACATCTTTGTAGCTGTACAGTTGGCCTGAAGAACAACAAGTCCCAGTCTTATTTACACTAAATGTGTTTTTGTCTTTGTTAGGATTAAATTTAGGATTTAGCTAATTGTGGGATATGGATTTCATAAATTCAAGTCAGAGGAATATCTGGGAAGGTAGTTTTTTTTACCATTCATAGTTAGGACGGATACAATGTGCACTAAAAATGTTAAACCCTTGAATTAACTTATGGTGTGCGTAAGTCGGACAACTAACTTTGGGCGTAATATTAACATTGGATAAATTTTGAGCCTTTTGCAACCTCTAACAGGTTTTCTTCAGTTATTGCCCTATAATTAGCTCCATCAACCTTCCAACAAAGGAAAGCCTGCCCACAGCTGTATCGTTCTTCCTCAACACACACCACATGCACACGCACAAACCCTGCCCCCCCCAAAAAAAACATTTGTGGTTGACATTGTAGGCAAAATAAAATTACGGAGCATATTAACTGATGTCATGCTGAGAAAACCAGCAGGCCTCGCTGACGCATTCTGCTTCATATTTACCATCCATGTCACACAGACATCAGACACACCTCGTCAAACAAGCAGAGATTCTTCATTCGGTTATCTCTTCCACATGCAAATGGCGCATAAAGTCGTTTTCCATTCTCTGTAGACAGAACTGATTTGCATACGCAATGTAGGTTTATTAAACGGTTGCTCTTGACGTATATCCACAAATTGCAAAATACTCTTTTTAATTTACTCCCGTTTATCTATTCATTTTCTCCACACCTTTCATAGCCTTTAAGAAATTTTCCATATGTAATTAGGAAAATAACTGCAGCCATATAATGTGTATTCAGTCTATCTCAGGGAGGTGGGGGGGAACAACAGTTGAAATAATTAGTTTTATAACTATGTTAAAACTAAAATCAAGCCTACGATCCCGGTACTTAAACTTCTGCAAACTCCCGTTTCGCAGAATTGCACCACATTGCAAAAATTACAGAATTTCAGAAAATGGAAAAATAAATGAACCAAGCCGGAAGGGAATGCGTCTAGACCACTGAATCTTTAACCAAAAATGTAAATCACTCGGCCAGTCTGGATCACTTACAGTAAACCCCACATGCAACGCTGCACGGACCCAGGCTGGTTGTTAATGAGAGGAAGGAATGCCAAAGGCTAGTTGGGTGAAATGCTATTAAGAAATACCAGAAAGGAGAAGGGTTGGCTTTACGTTTTACATTCTCAAAGTGGCATTTTATTTGGACAGTAAAAGTGTGTAGATTTACTCTTGACATTTGTAACCCCCGTTCTTTCCTGCCGGCTCCAAATGGACCAGATTTCCTGTTTAGAGTCGTGCTTTCATGCAGTGTGCTTTTAACTTTGCTGCTGGATCACATATGGTAGCCATCAGTCCAACTATATTTGGAGAAAAGTATCATTTGCGACACTTGCAGCACATTTTCTACACATACGGTATTTGTGTCTTTCACTTCACAAGTCACTCCTTGCCTGCAGCGACTAGAGGTTGAAAAGATGGGAAACCATCTCTTGTTCCTCCCTCCCCCTTCTCAGTTTTGTGTCTTCTGTTTTATACCAGAAGTAGATTTTGCACTCATGTACCTACACTTTTACACTTTTAATTATGAATAAGGCAATAAATATGCTCAAATCTCAGTTATTTGTTTTGACTTTTTTTTTTTTGTATTTTTTTTTTTTTATCCATATTTCCATTGTTCTTGCTTCTTATCCTGGTTGGGGTCAGCCAGCTCTTTACAAAGTATGACAGATTAAAACCCCCAACCAAAGCAAATATTGCATAGATTTAGTGAGATTATGGAAAGCTACTTAACATAATTTGTTGTCAAAGTGGGTCAAAAACATCCAAGGTTGCCAACCCTGCTGCAGGGTTAGTATGAAACAGCTCTGAAACAATAAGGAGTTCACGATGGTTGTAAATAATGCAACAGCTTAAAGAACAAATGAACCTCCATGAAATGAATGAATCATCAAAAATATAAGAAGAATCAGTTTTAAAGAATTGCCACGTGTTGGGAAGGAAAGTTGTTTTGGAGCTGATGTTTTGAAATCTACCCCAGGGGAACCTAATCTGATGAAATGCTAGGCGTAGTCGGTTTTTCTAGGAAAACGTGAGGACGTTTAAAATGGCGTTTTGTTACAAGCTGCAGAATGGAGGTGTTAGCTCTTGGGCTTTTAGCTCATATACAGTCCACTAATTTCTATAAGGCTGAGATGGAAGGTGGAGCAGACACCATAATCCTGGACTGAACTCCAGGGATTACGTTGGGATTGTCTGGGCAGCACAGTGGGAGCAGATTGGAATTCTTTTCTCACACACATGACACCATACAGGGTAGGAGGCGTTTTATTTCATTGCCATCCGATTGGTTTGTTTGGGGTAGACTCCTCACGAGATTTAGTGTTTTTACGTCTGTGCTTCACAATCCAGTGTTTTACATCGAAATGTAGCGACCCGTTTTGAGATATATGGAATTATAACAGCGACACGATCAGTGAATATCCCAAAAATATTCATCTGGACAGAAAAAGAAGCAAAATATTACAGTTGCTTGGGCACCCTGTACATCCAATGTCCTTCGTGATACAAGTTTTCATTGCTAATGTCAGGGAGCTGGAGATTGTCTTCAGCAGCTGTTGTGACTTCAGGGTAACAGCCTCTTGGTGCCTCGGGCGACAGTAACTGGCTTTTTACAGTTACTCAGCTCATACGAGTGAATGACAGCTGCAGAATTGTGTCCTTGTGGAAGGACAGCGAACTAAACAAGCTGCAAACTTCCTGTTGTTGGTATAATGCCGAGAAAGAAATTTCGAAACAGCCAAACAGTTGCAAGTTCCGAACAATGAAAATCGACTTTATTTCTTGCATCTAGCCAGGAGGAAGCAAAACATTTTTCCGTTGATGTTGTGCACTTCTGTGGCTTCATGTGCCCACTCTGCCACAGAGAGCATCTTAGTAAGACTTACTAAGACATCTAATTTAAGTCATAAATAAGTTTAATTATTTTAAAAGAGTTCAAATGAATTTTCAAGATTACCCATGTTGACTTGTAAAATGATATTCCCCTTAATGTAAAGCTGCCATTTCATGTAGTTTACTAGTCCACCAGCATAAAAGAGTCTCAAGATACGTTAAGTGTCAGGGGGTTAAAACTACCACCAGAAAATGTCCATTTGTCTATAAATGATGTAAATAGTATATAAAAAAAGAAAGAAATATGTAAAAACACACTGGTTGTTTATCAGTTTTTCTGCTGGTCATCCATGCATGATCAGTTTAATTTCTCATAAATGCAGCAGAATGTTCTGCTGCATTTATTGTATTTTCTTTTTTTACAAAAGAAAACTTGTAAAACTACAGTAAAAATTTGCTAAACTCTCTTCTGTCTTGAGGTTAGGTTCACCTACTTTCAAATGTCGGTATTTTTTTAAACTATTTTTCTGTTTTTCTATATCCATTTTCCACTTTAATACTGTTTAATAACAGACTGTTTTGTGATGTTTGCATTAATTTTGCATATTTGTCGTATTTTTAGTTTGTTTCTAGCAATAAAAATAGCCGCCTGCACTCTTACAATATAAACAAATTATTTTTACAGTATAGCTATAGCATAAACCGCCATTACAAACATTCCTCAGTAAACCGATTTAGGTCTCAATCACTTAATGTGCAGTTTGAGTTGTCTAAACTGTGTCAACTTCATCACCTGTTGCTGCAACTTGTGGCTGTGGTATCCAATAAGTCAAAAGCACCCACCACCCCGCAGTGTCAGCAAATCGCTCTATCAACGTCTCTCTGTGTTGTTGTTTTTCTTTTTCTTTTTTTCTGGGACGCAGCTTCGCCATCAGTGTTTATGTGTTTTGAAGTATGATTACATCTGCTCATAATTAGAAGAGAACTCGCACACACGTTGCACAAATAAGCCAACCTGTGCAACTCAATGCCATCCTCCTCACCACATCACACAGCCCACGTCGCTTTATCTGCAACTCTAGTCTCTCGTCACGTCTTGTTTTCTGGAGAAGTCGCGTTCGGGTTTCGTGGGTCGTGTGTGACCTCCAGGGGAGCGAGGGGCTGTTTGCGCAGGAAGCTCTCGCAAAGATCTGCAGGCCACCGTCGTAATTACAAGGTCCCACCTACTCGCCTTCCAAACTCGTACAAGATAAGATGCACGGCATTACCGTTTGTCAGACACCCACAGAGAACGGGTAAAGGTGAGCCGGTGAGGAAGGAAATTACAGCCCTCGTAATTCGCCGACTTCACATCTAGCGACTGCATGCGTCACAGCTACTGTAAAACAAACACTTATTATGCCTAAGAGGCACGACTCCGGTCCTCCAGTAAGCCCACATGAAGCCCTGGAAACACTGGTTTAGCAGTGGCACGTCTTAGCCTGCCAGACATAAAGCCAACAACCTCCCATCACAAAGCCCACCCCCGTCCTGTTGTCACTCACAATACAAAAAGGATACAAAGAAATAGGTCATGGAGTTTTTTATTATTATTATTATTATTATTATTTCTTGCTCTCTTCATTTTGGTTAAATGTAGAAAAGTTTGTTAAAGTTTCATTTTAAAGCAAGAATGCCTGACTTGTAGTTTTCTTTTCTCCCTTGCTTCTTCTTCCTCTGCCAAATAAAAAGTGCAACACCAAGACAGAACTTCCCAAAGAGAGTATTCGAGAAACAAGAAAACATTTCAAAGGCCTATAAAAGTTACAACCTTTCAAGTGTGATTAGTCTCTCCACCCTGAATTCTACTGGAAACCTGATCCAAAAATCTCTGTACGCTCTCAAGTGTTTCTTTTTTTTTTTCCACAGGAAACGTTCTCACCATTCTTCTGTCCCCCCCCCCCCCTTCCCCTGTGTTGTGTTTTTCCTCCTCCCCATGTGCTTCCTAAACGTGTGGCTCACGCGATTGGTCGGAGGGGGCGGAAAGTTGGCCAATCGGAGGGCAGTTACCAGGCAGCCTGAGCTGCGTTTGGAGGCTGACTGGAGGCTCTCACAGCTGTTTCATTGAAAAGCAGCAGGCCATAATAACAAGGGCCTCTCACCAGGCACACACCGGGACTAACTCACACAAAAGACACACAGAGAAGACTCGGTGCCAGCAAAGTGAAGTTTATCTGCACAACTTCATCTGCATTTCTGCGTATTTAAATGCTGGTCTTTCACGGCTGATGGTGGTGTGCACACTACTATACTTGTTTTTGTTGTCAGTTCTTCTATTAATGCACTGATTAAATCTTCATTCTCATTCAAAAGCTGTTTTTTTGTGTGTATGTGTGAATTTCTACCAATAAAAACTGGTTCCAAAGTGGACAACTTGGGTTTTTCTCGTTTCCTGATGTGTGGAAACAATAACAGACGAAATGAGAGGCCAAGAAATATTGATTAAAGTAACAAAGTTCATAGAGTGTGGAAAATGTGAAAAAAAGAAAGAAACCATGCAGTATAGATAGCAGTGATGTGTATATAGCTACAGCAGCTACAGCAGCTACAACTTGTACATCTCAAAGTAGTGACACAATAAAGCTGCTACTTCTCTCCCAAACTGTGCAGACCCTTTGTCTGCACTGATGCAGATTCCCTTGTGATGTTTGAACTGAATCTAACTTAACCCGGCTCAACCGTTCTGAATAACTGAGAGCGACTCGAGCACTTATGGGGCACATATAAGGAAAAAGAGCTGTAGCTGTATAGCTGTACTTCTGTCTGGCTGTGGCTTAAACTAACAATGCATTATGTTATTTTTAAAAGGCCAAAGCTGCTTTCTTTTTACACCTATCTCTGTAAAACCTGAAGCTAATGGACTTCCTGCTATGGGAAACATCAATTACGGGGTGTTTGGCTGCTACATGTGAGTGTGTGAATAATCGATGTCTCCTCAGGGGCATGCTAGTTCATTTTAGCGTCCAGTCCTACGTAAACAGGAAGATAAGTAAAGCTTTTTGCTTTAGACTTTTTCATGAAAAAGAAAAAAAAAGCTCTGAACTAAGCCTCTCTCCTTTACTTGACCTTGTTTTGATCAGCTTGTCCAAACCAAAGACACAGTGATTGAAGAGCTGAGTGACCCCATAGATTAGATAAGGATAACGAGGGCCATAAAAACACCATGTTGATTTGTACCCTTCACTTTGACTTCTAACATAAATGTTGTTTTGAACTGCTTTACATCTGATTCAGCCTCCTTTTCTCCCCAAGCCGTTAGGCTTCCTGAACTGTTACTGTTAGAAAACTTACCAAAGCAAAAACGCAAGTTCAATTTTAAAGAGCTATTCTGGGTATAATGTATCTTATGGGCATGTAGGATTACTCCTCCTGTCACTGGACAGAAAGTAAGTTGGAAAAGAGTTCTCTGAAGCATGTAACATATTTTAGATTTCACCTTTTTGCTTTAGTTCATCTTGACATCAGAAACCGTCACAGTTTGACATTTGAACAAAGACAATTTTGGATGTCCATTAACTGTCCTTGTCAGCTCTTTGGAAAGTCTGAGGTGGCTTTGTTAGCGCTTGTTAATGGTTAATTTATACTTGCATGGTTCTCCCCCCCCCACATCATATGTTATGCAAACTAGTCAGAAAATCATATTAACAAAACAATGAATATTAAGAATACACTTTCGTGTTCTTTTAAAGCAAACGTTTTCCGCATATTGTAAAAAGTTTCGGGATTTGACCCCATTCCTCGTATTCAGTCGTGCACAATGGTTTGCTGTGTGAGCTTCCTGATGGTAACAGTGTGCCACCACAACATGCAACGCTGCAGACGCTCGGGACGTGAGAGACGTGTAGAGGCAACAAGGGCGAGCGTTCATTTGCATCGTGTGTTAAGCTTTGAGTCATCCGGACAGCAGATACAAGCCTGACGCTCTCAGCCAAACAAATTGATCGCAGTCTGTAACCTTTGGACTTTAGCCTTGTTAACCCCCCCGGTGCTTTTTCAACCCCCAATCACATCCAAACTGATGTGATTGTTTATCAAAGTTTATTATTTCAGTAACTGCAGCGTTTTGATACTTCTTGTACTTGCAGAAAAGTCTGCTCTTTGTGGTGTCGTTATCCCAAGAATTATGTTCTCAAAATTCAAAACATGGATTTGGTTTGGTTCCCCAAGTTGTTACCGCAAATCGCCAGTAAGTCAACAAATTGGAACATGCGCTTTTCAGTTTTGTTTTGGCAGTTTTGGCATTCAGGGATCGGGGAATACAACTAGACTATGAGTAACTGCCGACGCCGATGGGCAGTTGTCGGGCATCTGGGTGCACCGGAGAACAATCGCTCAACTGTAAAACTGATTTTGCTTGAAGGCAAAAGTCCAGACAGAGATTTGTCTGTGCAGGCTTTTTTTATGAAGCTGCCGATGAGGTATCAAATCCACAGGAGGAAGATAAACGAGGACGTTTACTCGCAAACAAGCATCACGTGGGCCCACAGAAACAGAGATATTGTGTGTTTTTACTGTGAAAAGGTGGTGGTCCGAAAGAAAACCACCCCCGCCCTTCTGTTTCCTTCATTCTTACACCTACTCTCCTATACATTACGTCATCTTTGACAGGAAATGATGTGCCATAACCCGAGCCATTAAAGGCACTTCTCCATGTCTTCTGAAGGGCATTTCTTTCACACTCTCCCTCCCGTTCATCACCTGCGTGTATCCGTCTCTTCTTTTTATGAGTCACGGCATTATTGATTTGAATAAACAGAAAACGGTGTCTGTTGTTTTTGTTTTTTTTTCATAGTTAAATTAGTGCACGTATGAGCAGTCATATGGAAAACTTGGGCAAACAGAAGTGATTAGATACTGCCCCTCAGTGGCCAATGAGGGCATTGCATATTTTGTTTTTTTTATTTAAAAGTTCGTATTTTGTACTCTAGATGTCAGTATTTTACAGCAGCGGTGCTTTGCATGTTGATCAGCATTTAAACAAACGATGATGTCTTTTCTATACTTTTTGCTTTATGTTCTTCTTGAGAAATTAATATTTTTGATGTGTAGTTTAACATAAATTAAAAACTAATTGCAAAATTAGCATAAAATACATATAGTCAAAATATTTCAAGGTGCAGCGTTTGTCAGACGTTATTGTTAGTAAGAAGTCAAAGTCATTTTCATGGCAAAAAAGGTCATTATAAACCTTAATAAATCAGTAGAAAACAATTTCTGTTCCAAACAATCGTCACAGCGTTCTGAATGCATTGTTTCCAGTTATGTATTTGCATTCCCAAGGGAAAAAAAAAAACTATTTCAAAAAAGAACCACAATAAACCTATTTCCAAGAAGCTGAATGTGATTGCCAGCTGTTTTTGGACTCAGCAGGTTACTAAAGTAAAGGTCAAAGGCCGAGCCATTTCCAAGAGCTCCTTGTCACCTTCACATAATGAACGGGAAGCTATTGCCCCCCAATAGCAGGCACTGTAAAAGCCAGCTGCTACCTCTGACCCCTCTGCCTGAAGTTGCCCTCTTCCTGCTATTGATCCCTCAAAGTCCTCTGATGCTGAGAGTAAGTGTTAGAATTCCCTTTCAGATAAAGGCATTGCAAGAGTCATTATCCACAGCTGCCTCAGAGCTTGTGAGTGAAAATTCCCGGCATAGACAAAGGGCCTTGAAATGGATTGTCCTTCTATTTTTAACCGTCTCACTCCACACGCAGATGTAGAATCGGCTGGACGGAGGTAATGAAAGAAGAAGCTCGCCTTTGACTCATTAGGAGGTCAGATTCACATGAGGTAAGTGGACAGATAAATAAGGCAAATAAAGATCATATTTATTTGTTGTTGACATATTATGTTGCTTATGTTAAAGATTACAAGAGCTGGTAGAGACAGAAAAGCATCAGCTCAGCATTTAGTGGTGTTCTTTATTCTTATGTTTCTTAAAGCTCTACTAGCGACTTAAAAAGTATATAGTTAGTGTTTAATGCACTCTGTGATTATTTTAAGAAAATGAATGTAGTTATTTTCCAATAAATGTCCCCCTTTCCCACCATAGAAAATGAAAGTGCTTACTCTCCTGCTTGTGTTCTTCACCAGTTCTGGATTTCCTAACAGTTTTAATCTAAGTACCAGGCTACTCCTGCCAATATTTTCCACATCTGTCAAACCATTTTTAGACACAATCTCCTGCAAACTAGTGACTCCTGGTTACGATTTTTGGTTTTCGTTGTCACTTTCTGCCTGTCTTAATTTGCAAGCAGGTGCGAGTTTAACAGAGGAAGCTGGCCTGAGGACAGATGGCAATGGCCTGCAAGATGTTTCCCCATTTGTGGAGGAAAATGGAAGTGAAAACATGAAGAAACCCGAGGAGGAATTGATGATGCACAGGAGTGACAAAGGGTTATCTTTAAAGGCAGTGTCAGAAAAGAACAGCAGTAAGCAAATGATTCAGGATCAAGTCACTTTAGCAAGCAAGATGGAGGATGTCCTGGAGGAACATCTGGGAAGATCTGAGGAAGATTCTGCTAGGATTTCTTTACGAAAAGCCACAAACACTGAGAAATCCTACCTCTCAGACACCTCAACAAAACAAATTCAGAGGAGGTGCAAGAAAATGGATTTCATTTATTTCCTAATTCAATCACAAAAATCCTTACAGATGGCACTAGCAAGTGGGAAAAGCAAGAAGTAAAACTGGACCAAACGGATGCAAAAGTAAAGACAAATGATCCAGACAAAGACAAAAGAAAAAAAGACGGTCGCAGTAATTTATCTTTTTGAGGGTAAAAGAGACACAAAAGAGGATTATATGGAAGTTAAAGAAGAGGGGATTACAGAAACCCTCTCACAAAAAACAAAAGAAATGGGTGGCCATAAGGAAATGTACAATGTAACATTTCCTTTAGCCACGTTGTTCACACATTCAGAAATTCGTGGCACTTCGTCTCAAAATCGTCCAACTTTCCTCCATCATCAAGACCTTGTCCATTCGATGCCTATTGTTTCCAAAACTGCTTCCTCAGACTCAAACGTCGAGCTGAGAGAGGTGGAGGACAAGCATCTCCTACATTTAGGAACAGAAACACAAACAGTCGTGCCAAAGTCTTTAATGGACATAAACACAGACCCTGAGGTTAGAAAGAGTGAATTCATCACAACACGGGCAGCAAAGCCAAAACCACCAGAGGTCAGGTTCATCCTCAACGGTTTAAAAACAAAGGAAGGAAATCATACATAGAAATTTAATAAAAATACACCCACTGCAAAAATGGTCCATTTTACCCCAAAGTCAAGCACAGTCCTACTGTCGGGCAAACCCACAATTGTTACGCAGATGGAAAATAACGCCATATTTATGGTCGGGTATAACAAAGTATCTCCTCCCCAGCCACAAGGAACCAAACCTTCACCCAGACTGAAACGTTTACCAACCACAGCACCATCCACGTCGCCAACTGAAACCAGCAGGATTAGCAGAAATGAGGAACCGTCTAAAGACAAAAGAAGGAGGAAAGACAGTAAAACACAAAAGCCACAAGAGGGGAAGAATAAAATACCTCCACCAACACTCTTTCCTCACTTCATGGATGACTACTGTCCACCTATGTGTGCTTGATATGGGAGGTAAGCCTTTAAGAATATCGGCTGGTAAATGAGAGCATTTAAAATGTACTCATTATAAATAACGATCTCTGATGCGCCTCGCTGATTCCAAGTCCTAATCCAATACTCGTTACCGTGTATTTACTTCAAAAGACAATCAATTTACCAGTATTTTGAGTGTGTCCCATCCAGCTCATGTCTCTAATGAATGTCTCTCAGTTTTCTTTACCAATACTGAGTAAGGTGCATCGGTCTGAGTAAAACCACTGTCTTCAGTCCTAAACAAAGAAGCCTCCTGAAGCTTATTAGCCAAACATTAGCCTAGTCCTACTGAAAAGGATAATTGTACAAGTTATAATTCCCTGTGTAAAATGAAATTTGTGTGACAGAGCATTAACGGTGTGCATTTCTTTTTTTGTTCCAGAGTTGTCCAGTGCTCCAATAAAGATGTTGAAGATTTTCCATATGGAATCCCCTGTAATGCCCACTACATCCTCCTGATGAACAACCACATCAGCAGCATCCAGCTGGACTTGCTCAGTGAATATTCGTCCATGGAATTCCTTTCCTTAAGCAACAATCGGCTCACAGATGGAGCCATAGAAGGATCTTTCGAGGGGATTCCCGTCTTGAAGCGTCTCCATCTCTGGACAGGAATCAACTTCAAAGTGTGCCAACTGACCTCCCAATTTCTCTCGAGGAGCTACGACTGGACAACAATCTCCTGGAGACGATGTCTGAGGCGGCCTGGGCACAGTGTCCTAGTCTGCTGGTTTTAAGCCTGAGCAACAACAGCCTGGGGAATAGATCTGGATCACTTCCTCCTGGTGCACTGTCCCCTCTGCACAATCTACGTACCCTGAACCTGGATTATGATCAGCTAGCCTCAGAACCTTTAGAGTTACCACTGTCCATAAAGGAGTTATATCTTAGAGGAAACCACCTTGAGCAACTTAACCGAGGGTTTTTTTAATGGTATATCACAGATGTTGGTGTTGGATCTCAGTGCAAACAGGTTGAAGAGCAAAGGCCTTCTTAGAGATTCCCTCATCAATGCGACACATTTGGAAAGCCTAAACTTAGAAGGAAACAAACTAAAGCAAGTGCCGCGAAACCTTCCTAACTCTCTGAAAACTCTAAATCTGGAAGGCAATCTAATATCTTCCATAAAGAAAGCCTCCTTTCGCAACTTGGACAACCTCGAGCACTTGGGACTGGCAAGAAATGAGATTTTCAAAGTATCCGCCGGTGCATTTAAGGCCTTGCATCGGTTAGACCTGTGTCACAACAAGTTGCACCAGGTGCCCAGGTGACTGCCTGGGTACTCGGTAGCGCTCGCATACAACAAGATCGAGTCAGTGCCCAGCAACGCGTTCTGCTGGGGCAGTCAAAGTCTTACTCTCAGCAGACTTGTGCAAGTACGTCTGGAGCACAACTTAATTGACATGGGGAAGCTGGATGTGCGCGCTTTCAGGTGTTTACGTGGAACGCAGGTCGTGCACTTCCACTGAACTTCCAAACCGTGGAAGTTTTAAATAGATCTGCTGCTCCAGGACTCGGCCCTTTTTTATATCGACTCCTCCACTTTTAAACAAAGACTTCAGCACTCACACAGGCCAACTGTGAAAACAAATGACCACATTTTATTATGTGTAAAGTTCAGCTCATTGTGTGTGACCAGCCCATGTCTTCCTCTCCGACTGTTTTTGTGGCAGATAGTTTTCCTTGCAGGCGTGTTGCTTTGCAGTGGTTTGCGTGAAACACCGACTGAAAACACAGGGAAGTCCAGAATCCACGAGGATCCAGTTTTACTTAAGACCAGATGTCTTAAGTACGTCAGTGCAATTATGTTTTGTTTTAATTTTTATATACAGTATTTATACTATATTTCTACTCTGACCGGAGAATTGTTTTTTTATGTCAATGCCTTTGCAGCATGCCTAAGACGTTACTGAAACCTTCAAATCTGATTGGTAAAAACTTCAAAAAGAATGTAACTTTTGGTTTTATATATAAAATAAAATCACAATGACGAACACTGAAGTTTCCTTTTCTGTTGACTCAAAAATGAAAACGTTTAAGGGGCAGGAACACTTTTCCAAAGCGCAGTAAGAGTCTAAGTTGAATCCAACACGAATGTCGTCTGATGGAGACGGATAGATTTACCGGACTGTGGCTCTGAGGCAAGGCGGCGGCAGGAAGCAGAGGAGGCAAAGTTTAATCCCGACACATTTCTGCCAGCATCTACAAAATTCTTCCAGTTTCTCTGGAAATTCCCACGATGACACAAAAACTCAATCTTGTGAAATATCAAAAGGTGGCTGGCAAATAAAGGGCTTTATTATCATAAATAAATATTTAATAAAGTGACAAACATTTTTAGGAAGTAAATTAAACTAAAATCAAAATAGACGGATTTCTGAATGGTGTTTGCGTACAGAAACACCAATTTTAATCCATTTGTTTCTAGTGAAGACTTTCCAATATGTCAAGATGCGATTTGAAACAAAACCACAAGATGGCAGTAATGTACAGGAGTTAGTTCTGATAAGGACAGCCTTTACTTGGACACAGAGAAACTAAATCTTCAGATTATGAAATGTTTTCATAATCACTGGTAAAAAAAAACAAACAAAAAAAATCACCAAGTGATTTCCAGAAGCTCAAAGAAAGAAGAAGAGAAAAAGGCACAAGCATAGACTTCAAATAGTTACTTTAAAGTAATATGCAAACATATACCCAATATCCTTTTATTCAGTTTGGAAACCTCACAAATTAGAAGCCTCCAATTTGTTTCTTTAAAAAAAAAAACAATTGAGATCGAAATTGAACATAAAATATCTAAATGATAAAGTTAATGCTTTTCATATAGATAAACAGCAACACATTTTGCAACAGGAGTATGAGCCCACGTGGAGGTGCTCAGCACTTTTCTTCCCCCACCCTCCTCCCTTCTCTGCCTCTAATAAGTTCACTCATCGACGTGGCACTGCACCCACAGGGTCTGGGAAAGAAGAACAGGAGGAGGGGGCAAGAGGGAGGGCTGAGGAGAGACGGAGGGAGGGCTCGGAGAATGGATCCAGGCTCCACCAGTTCACGCTGCAAGTGTCCAGAAGGGAAGAGCTTCGGTTGGGGTAGAGAGCTCACCAGCACCTCCCTACGGTCCAGCAGGACCCCAACCTGCATCACGACACCTCTTCTACCTGCAGATACCTTCTGCTTTACTCGTTCCCGGCCTCTTTTCTGCTCGTCTCCTCAACACAAACGTTATTTCGATGACTTATCGTGAGATCAGAACACTATGAATACGTCTGCAGACTTTTAGGAGTACAGTACCTGCACAGCTGTTTTTATAGTCGCCTCGGGCGTGTGTGTGTGTGTGCGTGGGTGAAGAAATGGCTCCCATGACGGAGTCTGATTCCACATGCTGCTTTAAGCTGTTCGGCAGATGGTTGCTTTTATCTGTCTGCTGCTGCATCCTGAGAAGTGTGCCCTCTGATATTTAAACTGCAAATATATGAATTGCATGGAAAAAAAAAAGCCTGTCGGAGTGATTGATGCAGCTTGATCCAAAACCACTGCCCTCATGAATCAATCACTAACTCTTTGCTTGGAGACATATCACAGCTGACTGGTGCAACGTGAAGTAAATCCCCTACATTTAGTATCTGCGGTGCAGGGTTCCTCCTCTTTGCCTTCAAAATACAAATTCTTGCAGCTGAAAGTACAAAATCTGAGATGTTTTTGATCCGACTCTGTCTGCTTTCCCTGAACCCTCTTCATGAATTAGACCACAAAAAGAATAGGAATGTAAAAAAAAAAAAAAAGAAAAGAAAAGAGGAGCGGGAACAGGATATTAAACCACACCCTACTTGTGATCCACACCAGACAAACATTTTAGAGGATCTGAGCTTCGGTAGGGTTCAGCTGTTGCTCGCTTTCTTTTATTAAAAGCTTCCATGCTTCACAGGCTCAAAAGTATAAAATTTATTCCATTGTCTACAGGGTCATGTGACTTGACCGTCCGTGACTTAAAGATGCTTTCCATAGAAACTCACATGTTAAAGATTTTCTAAGCTACACGAGTTCAGATGTTTCAGTTGTAAAAAAGACAAACATGTCTAAGTGGCTCTTTTTCTCTCTCTCTCTCACACACACACACACACTCTCTCTCTTTCTCCTTCTGCTAAATGGAAGTATGAACATCTCCAATTGACTGCATTTATCCTCCTGAACCCAATATCCACTCCTATATCTGATCTAATGTAACCTTTTATCAAGTCTAAGCTTAGCATTGACACAATGTCTGAAACGCTGCAGTCAACGTTGTGGCCCTGCTGCAAAAACGTCACCTCACGTTGATTATAAGGTGCTTTCAGAAGGGTTTAAAACTGCTTCCCAAAGTTAAAGTGCCATACCTGGAGTGACAGAGAGGTGGCGCTTGTGTTAGCCAAGCGCAGAAAATGAGACGGTAGAAGGCCTGGAGGACAACAGGGAGGGGAAAGTGTTTGGGAGGAGGGGATTGAGAGAGAAACCATGGGAGCCAGAGGGACCTCAGACACACAGACCAGCCTATCAGCAAACCACACAGTCAGACATAAGAGCGCATAGTTTGCACACGTTTGCATTAGGTTGCACACTAAAGCACAAACTACACGTCCTGCTGTGCATCTCTACGTTTTAGTTCTGAAGGATCATCTTTTTGACAAAGAGCACAAACTGTGCTTTGATGTACAAACCCAAAGAGATCAAATCCAAACTGCTTGTGGCTGTTATTGCTGCAAAAGCTTCATATACAGGGTGATTGCTTATGGGGGAGAATTCAAATGAATGCAACACATTTCTGATTTGCATCTGAAAACCCTCTTCCTATCCACTCCCCCAATGAGACACCTTGGCATTTGATAAAATGTGAAAAAGTTACGGAGCTAAAGAGCACTTGATACCACACAGCTTCCCGTTTTCTTAGTGGAAAATACACGAGGAGGGATTAAAAGCAGAAGTCACAGAAAGCTCTTCAAGCTCAACCTTCCTTGAATGCAGACCCCTGGAGGACTCACTCAAGCATTCTCAAAATGAAAAACCTCGCGAGGCGTCAGAGGACGGGCGACGTGCACGACGCCGTCAGGACCGTCGCTCGGACTTGTCCGGTCGTTTTCCCTCACCGGCCAGAAACGGCGACGGGCCTCTCGATTTACATCAAATATAGCTGCCGGCTCCGAGCTTTCTAGACTTAAAGCTAATGGCTGTTTACCATCAGGTCTATACTTGTTTATACGTCTGCATTTCCTGCTGCAAGCCATTTGTTTGAAGCAGTTTGGATTCATAAATAGCAATTACAGCATATGGAAAGAGGCAGCCAGAGGTCATAGTTATATGATGGCGCTGAAAACTTTGTTGATCTTCTCTTCTGCCTACGCTTTCTGGTGTTAAACACACATTGTATATAGATCGGTGTCCTTTTAATACACTGTTCAAATACTCACTTAAGTCACACTCAAAGTTCAGAAATGTAGTTATCCTTTCTTTCACTGTCAAAACATCAAAATTAAAATTTGACAATAAAAGTGATAAAAGTTAAATCGAAAGGAAAACGTTGAGCAACACCAACCCAAATAATAAATGACACTTATTTTCAGTGGCGTTGTCCAAAAGGGTCCTATAATGTCACATAAACGTAGTTTTAAATCCCAGAGATGTATTTTTATACCCGTTTTCCACTTTGAAACAGTGACACACAGTCAACTCAGCCCAGTGATTACTTGCATTAAACATGACACGTTTTCATAGATTCGCTGTAATTTGTAAGCTCAAATTAACTCGCTGTAAGTGTTTTGTCATATTCCTTTCCTGTATTTTTATGGGATTTTTTTATTGCCTGTAAAACCGTGAAGACGGTCTTGACGTGGTGCAGACATTACAGATGCACTCGCTTGCATCTAATGATTTAAGCAACACTAATTACATAGAGTATGTAGTCTATTTAAATCATAGTACTAGTGTGTCTCTGCACAACACAAATGGTTTCAGAAAGTGAAAGAGTTTGCCGGTTCCACGGACCGTTTGGTCGGGGTCAAAGGTTAAGCTTTCCTATCATCTTTCAGAAAAGAAAAAAAAATTCCAGGATTCAATCTGGGAGGCTGAAGAATCCCCTGAAGCCTTCAGGTTTCCTCCAAAAGAGGACGAAAACAAGTCGAAACTAGATGGGCTCTCCCCGACACTCAACGTGGTGCTCGGGATCGTTTTAGAGAGTTAGTTTTGTTGTAATCGTCAAACTGTTTCACAATCTCTGCATGTCCACAGGACGGAATAAAGCCTGGTATTAAAATCCCTCTGCAGGTCATTTGTAAATACGGTGATCTTGACTTGCTTCGTACATATGAAGCCGTCCGTCTCTCCAGCAATGAGATCTACAAACGAGGTCAAACTTTAGGATGGACGCGAGGTCCCCTCACCTTCTGTGTTTTGGTTCCAACCATTAATCACCGTCTAGACAGGGAAACAGAAGGCAAATCAGGTCACTAATAAGTAAACATTGTTTAAAGAAACTAAACATAGCAGGCTGGGTAGACAGGTGGGTGGCAGCAGCCTGTTTTCTGAATGTTAATAAGCGAGCAGAAAATAAGACGGGCAAAGCTGAGTCATTAAAGGGGATGAAGGGAATTACCTTCTTAGAACTCACTCTGCAAATCCACTTAGAGGAATTTTTAAGCAGAGTCGCCTCATCGGCTTCATGCTTTTACTGTCCTCCCTCGAGTAAAAACTTTAAAAACCTTTTTTTTTTTCTCTGCAGCCGATTATCCTCTGAGGTGCATTTTTACCAGCTTCCCACATCTATTCATCCCTTCATCCATTCATTGTCTATTTCCAGATGAAGCAGGACTGGATTCCAACTCAGGAATCTTCTTCTGCAACCAGCTGTTCCTCCATGCAGCCCAGAGTTTTGCATGTAGATGCCAAATATTGTTTCCGTCGGATTAGAAATTAATAATGTATTTGAAACTGTGTCATCATTAAGCTTTAATCCACAATATTCCAATTCAGTCAAGGTTGTACGTTTAGCATCCAACAGGCTTTGGATCCATTTTCACCCCCATCGACGATAACCAGTCTGCCATTCCCTGCTGAAGCGATCAATAGTCAACCCACAGCATCATGCTGCCGCCGCCATGGTTTGTGGCAGGGATGGTGATATTCTTCCACCGTTTTGCAGATGTTTACCATGTCCCAGACACGACTTGTGGCAAACTGCAAACAGGACGATGTGACGTCCATCTTACAACAACGGGGTCTCTTCTTGATGGTGTTTAAAGTTTAGAAAGTAATAAAATAATTGCATACCATTATTAGTCTTATTTTAATAATCAGAATAGAAAAAAGTTGTATTTTTTTGCCTACTGATTGATACTTTATTTACATACAGTCCCAACAATGCACTTAATTGCATTTGCAAGTCTCTGTTTACAAGAACACTGTATATTAATGCTTTGACTTGGTGTCCATTTCCCTCATGGAGCCAGAGTTCAAATATATTACAGCGAAAGGCAAAGCCGGAGCCAAATTTCATGGCAAACCTACCAATATTGGTTTTGACATTTGATGAAAAGCCAAAGGTCATAATTTTCAAATTCAGTTCCTCGGCAGCCGAGGAGATCGCAAACAGATGTGTAAAGTTTCACTGCAGCCTGTCCTGTAATTCAGGATTTTTATGTAGATGAGACCCTAAAAATGACAGAGTTTAAAGTCGGCTCAAAAGCAGAAGTCTTACGGTCCTTGTAGTGGTGATGAAATGTTATCAGAGGCTCCATTTTATTTTGATTTACGATAAAAAACACTGAAAGTCGGAAGTCTGTCCCCACGTGTGACGGCCCAGTTGCTTAAAACGTCGACTTCCTATCGACCAGCCGACGCCGTGAACCTGAAAGACGCGCAAACGTGCAGTGAAGCAGAAAGGACAGCGTCTTAATTCACAGTAATCGCTCCAACTCGGCCTATTAAATTGTTCCACACTTACGACATTTTATGTGAATCAAATGGGAGTGTTGTAATGAGATGTTCAAGTCGACAACAGATCTTTGAGCAGCGCAGCGTGACTCATGTTCTCCCTCGCCTCGTGGCCCGGCAGTAAATTCAGATTTAACGAGACGATCTTAATAATCGATGTAAATATACACTCAAAAAGAAAATCATCCATTTCACCTTCGCCTTTTTTTTCATGATTGGCTCTGCGGAAAAATTTCATCCAAATTAAAAAGAATCAATCGTGACATGATGCTTTTAAACCTGATAGAATATCAACAACAACCATCTGGGTGTAAAAATCCCCCTGACTCGAGTTTGTGCTGATGTCTGAAGAAAGTCATTCGTAGAGCAGCCATGTGTTTGTGCCAAGTGTTGTGAAACCGAGTGGTTGCCCAACATCTCCTGTCATACTCGTCTCTACCGCCCAATGTTTTTCCGATCCGATATGACATTGCATGTTTTGGGTGAGAAAATGTCAGCCGAGTTTAACAACTGCCCCCTTTTTTTCCTTATGCTTGAAAAACATTTAAAAGTAGTTGGTCATAGAAGCAATTTAAACCCAGAATTATTTACACACCCTGAAGATCTAGATATAAAACCATTTTCATTTCACCAAAACATTTCTATTTGATACGAAACTGATTTATTTGAAAACATAAAAGTCTGTACCCCTTAATCAGTGGAAAAAAACAACTTCACTGACAATTTTAGCAGTCAGATCCTACTTATAACTGCTGATCGGCTGAACTATGTCATGAACATCTCGACGGTCTTCACATCTGCTGTACAAAAGCTTGTTATTTATCCAGAAAGTGAATATCTTTAAGATTTGGAGTTGTTTGAAGAATGGCCTTTTTGAAACGTTTCTTTCAGTCCCTAAAGTGAACACACCATCCAAAGGACCAAGACCCAATCGTTCCCATTTCGCCTCTGATCTCTGATGCCGAAAACCTGACCAAAGTTTAGGAACACCACAGTCCCGAATTATCTGGGTAAGCAATACTTCTAAAAGGGAAATATTGACTTGTTGACATCAGAATGAAGATGCATAATCATTCGTTCGTGGGTCTTGAACTTCCCAGGCCTGTTTTCTGCTGTTTGAGGTTAAAAAGCTCTTGTGCAATTGCAGATTTCCTCCAATTTCTCTTTATCAAAACAGGATGTTCTCTGACTCAGCCTCACTGCCATCCATAACCTCAACGTCTGTGGTCAAGAGTTCCCATAACTCAGAATGTGAGTGAGGATAGCTGCCACGACTGTAGAATCTGTAACAGAGAAGGAAAACGTTACCAGCTCTACTCGCAAAACGAGCTCAGACTGGACAGTAAGTGGGCGCCGCCAGCAGGGCTAATATAATTTCAGGCTGGAAAACTGGTTGTGAGCGCACCTCTGTTCCAGTCTGGTCATTTTTCAGCTGCTGACTTCGGTCTGCGAAGCAACACAAACCCGGACAAGAAAATGTGAGGTATGTGGAAAGAATTGGGGCAGACTTTAAAGTAAACTCAGATCGATCCAAGCGTAACCGAGGAACCGTCGAGCTCGCTGAACAATTCAGAAATCGACCAGGAAGCCTCTGGTATAAAATCTGACCACTGGCTTCTAATCCTCCCGACTCCCTGCCATACCGGGGTGCTGAAGGAGTGACTAATCCAAGAATATCTGATTTCAGCTTATGTAAAGACACACATGGTGCTTTTTTTTCCAGTTTTGGAGAGCTTACAGAGCCTCTGGAAAGCTTCATGAGAACACTTTTGAAAAGATTGACTGCTTCTTATCCATTCCATGCCCTCAGCCACAAAAAAACAAAAAAAAACAAACCACAGAGTCCGGGAGAGAGAAAATGTGGCCAACACCTAATTGGCTCCACCAACAGCCTCTTGGTGTGCCAGGCCCTTTTTTTTTCTTTTTTTTTTTCTCTCTTGTTCGGCAAAACCCTTCGAGAAGCAATTTTTTTATTTTTTTTGTAATTGTGAATATTTTTGACCTCTTCCACATTAAAGATCGTTGAGAAAAGCCATCACGTTGGGCTAGTAAGGTTACTTTTTCCGCAATAAATCTTCACAAACTTTGATCAAATACCGGATGAAATCAATGAAAAACACCGGACAGAGAGTTAAAATCTTCTCCAGCCCGTACAGAGGAAGTGTTTTGTCAAACTTTAAACTCATCTGGTTGTCACTGTGAGGAATATATTGCTGACTGCGTTTATTAAAAGCCCTGATACGCGTCGCTCCTGCCAAAACAGGGTGTGCTCTCTGTTACGACTTATGAGAAAATACATTGCCCAGATGGTCCACATCTAAGTTTTACTCTGAACCAACTTGTCTTCTCTTTTCTCTCTCAAGCTGCTTTTCCCCCCCGTCTCACAACATTTTTTCCAACAAATTAAACCTGTTCTGATGTGTTGGGTTTAACAGTCCAAGAAGTTTGGGAAACTCTTTGTGTAAGATGTGCCGAAAACGTAGCTGGAATGTTTCGCAGGAAACTTTGGTCTTGTCGCCACTAAAAACCAAGCAGGTTCAATGAGGTCAGTTTAATCCCGCTACATCAAAAAAGTATATTAGAGCAAACAGAAACCGGAGTCGTCCTGAGTTAACGCCACGTATTGGTTCGGCGACACGATCGGGCATTTTTAAGTGATCAACGTTAAGTTTTCTGACTGAATTCCACTTAACATACAGAAGAAGGTCTACAGTTTGATTTAGTCAGAGAGCCACACAGCCAACTCAGAAAGAAATGACATCCTTGTTTTTATGTACACGGGCTGAAAAATTGCTTTCTTCTGTTCACCCAATAAATCTGGGTTTTCTCTAACTGGAGGTTTTCAACCCCATTTTCAAATTCCAGTTGTTAAGGACCGTTGTCCTGCAACTTAGAGATACGTCCCTGGTCTAACCCGCAGGTTTAAAATCATTAAATTGCTTCTTCAGAATGCTGTCAAGTTCTATAAAGTCAAATACAATAAATACAATATGTGCACGTATTTGATACGGTTGTGCAGAACCTCGAAACTAGAGTTTGGGTCGTGTAGCCAAAAGCGGCAGAAACAAAAAGCAAATCAATTTCCCGACATTCAGAGCAAAGCTCTCACTTTAAGAACCATTTTTGCATCCTGTCTTGTTCATAAAGACTCAACCGTGTATGATTTAACCTCAGTATAAGTCCAGCACACTTTCTGCGCAGGCGTCAGACTTTTGCTAGAGGACATCAGTGAACAAACAGCTCCAGGAACACAGCAGGCGGCTCGGAGAGAAACATTAAGAACATTTCACACAGAACTGCTTGGTCTTAAAATGAAACCCCTACCGCGTCTTCTGAGCTGACAAGGATGGACGACAAAGAAAAAAAGAAACCAAAAACATTTTCTACTCCCTGTTGTGTTAAAGAAGATATTGCTACTCTGCAGTTTGTCTTGGTTGACGGTTTATTTTTAGTCCGCTCTCTGACCAAGCACTGTTGGAGGCACGTTAGCGTACACGATGCTGTTTTTGTGCTTTCCCGCAAATACTTTGGATATCTGACATTTAAAGAAACACATTGCAGCCCCCCTTACCCCCGCCATCATAATCAGCATCTGCAGCGACTGGACAGGAAGTAGCTCAGTTGGATTGCAACATCAGAAATTGCCTAATGTCTCCCAATGGGTGTGTGTAAGAATCTGTTTATCTCGTTTTTAAGCGGCTGTGTTTTCTCCAGTTGGACACAAACTCTTTTTTTTTTTTTTACTGTAATGTTACACTCTTTGTCGCCACTAAAAACTCTTCATCGTGTGTATCCCCGTTTTTTTTTTGTTTTTAATCCAATAAATTCTTCAATATTTGCAGCTCCGATGAAGTCAGAAACCAACCAGCGCTCTTCACCGCCTCGCTGACCTGACGGCACAATGACAGGCTTGTCCTGCTAATACGTTTCCCAGACAGACGCTTTGTGCTTTAAATCTGCTGAATAACAGGCAAAGAGACCCAAACTGCCTGGTGAAGACATTACCCAGTTTATGGTGTCTTTTTCACCGCAGGATTGAAAACTGTGAAACTCTGAATTCACTGTGAATAAACACTGCAATATAAAGGCTCAATGACATAGGAGAAAACGTTCCGATTTTAGTCGAATGTAAAAGAAAAAAAATTGTAAATGGCACAACTGCAGTGCTGGACATATTTATTCGAACCACTTGTTAAAGATTTGTAAGAAAAAGAAAAAAAAAGCCTGACAATAAATTAATCTTTTATAGGAGTGACATAATCTCAAACTAAAAATAAATACAACCAATGGCGGCCAAAGAGGAGAAGCCTTTTCTTTCTGAATCTCTTACAAACACACTTTTTTTCAGTTTCAAAAGCTCCAGATAGCAGGTTTCGCGTGCAATCAAGAATAATATGTGGAAAAGTAGAGTGGAGGATCTGTAATGCTGTGGGCTTATTTGTCTTTGGGTTTCCCGCTAGAGCTCACAGTCCAACGCTACAAAACACATCGCCAAATTGACACAGAATTTGCATTTCTCTCGTGCGTGTCTCGGTCATGACTCGAACCCAAATCCAGCAGAAAACTTGTGGGGCGAGCAGAAGAATAAAGTATGTAATGAAGGATCCAGAAATCTGGACCAGAAAAGTCCAACTTTAATCATCAGAGGATCGTTGTCCAGCATGGCTCAGAAGATGGGCATAAATGCGGTCAGTACTAAAGGTAAAATTTGCTTCAGTTCGCCCCAGGAAGTTATTTAAACAGGTGTAAACAGCCAACTCCTGCACCTCGGACTATTACTCTCGTAAAGAGACACACCTGTAAAGACAACCATAAATCACCGAGCCGGATTAATCCCAGATTTCCCTTCTTTTGAAATAACTTCCAAGCTTTCTGCTGTGAAAGCCTCGCAGGCATTTCGTGCATCGTTATTCCACGCGGTCGCGTTAAATATCAGCTCAGTCCGCTGCACGATACGTGAAGTGTGAAAACAGATTCAGCAGCTCTTAAAAAAAAACAAAAAAAAAAACGACGGGCCAATTTAAACGAACGAAGCAGAAACGATCTGGATGCTGAATGGAGGAGGATTCCAGGTGTTTGTTTTATGAAACAGAAAAAAAAAACAGGGATAAACGTAAAACATTCGGCTTTGATTGATTTTAATCGTTTCAAACTTTATTGTATTTACCTCAAACCAACTGTTCATTTGTGTGCTGTGAAGTGCGTTTTCTTCCTACCCGAGTGCCAGGTTGCATCTTGTTCTAGAGGTTATTTAATAATTGGAATATGCTGAGTGAACCTGCTTCAGATCCTTTGTCAGAAGAGATTATGTCAGCCAACGCCCCATTGGCACCTCAGGAAATGATCTGTACAAAAGACCTGCCGTTAATTTGAGACGTCTTTATTTTCCTTGCTCTCTTTCATCCTCAGGATCAACCTGTGCTTTTTTCCAGTTGTTTCTATCTATGCATCTATTAATAATTCAACCATGGACATGTCTAGGCTTATGCCGACTTATAAAAATTGTTCCGCATCAAACGTTAAGCCAGTACGCCGTCTTCCTCTCATTTTCAAGATTTCTTGACCCGTTGTACTTTTTCAACTCAAGTTTAAAAATGTACAAAATAAATTCTTTTAAAAAATATATATATAAAAAATCCAACTCAATAAATGTGCTAGGCAAGGCAAGTTTACTTAGCAATTCAAAGTTCTTTATATTGATTTTAAAAAATTGTCTGTAAGATGATACAGATTTGAAAACTGTCTAAGATTATTATTATTTTCTAGACAGGTGTGTGAAGAAAGTTGTAATCTGTAGTCACAAGGAAAATAAATGCACAACAAATGTCTGTCAACGTATTTGTCACCGTTTCCATGTCAACACTGTACCTTTAAGCTAGATTAGACTTTTTTTTTCTTTTTTTTAAAAAAAGAAACAATTTGGAAATAAAATGGGGGAGGAAAAATGTAGTTTTTCCATTTTTCCAAGACATGAAAGAACTACAAGGTCCATTCTGTAGTGGACCTTGTAGTTTAGGGGATTAAGAGCTATTGTCAATGATCATTTTCATTTTGTTTCCACGACATCTGATCTGGGAGAAAATAAATAAATGCAGATTCTAGGCCCTTTCAAAAAAAAAAAAAAAAAAAAAAAAAGGTTTGGCAGCTGATATGTCGGTTTAAACACAGGCTGCTCTGGAAGGGTCACATTTACTCTGCTGGCAGACCAGAGCACCACTTGGATGCTCATCAAGATCCAGTAAATCAGAAACAGATTGAAATGGAAAGAAAAATGCCCTCCGAGCATATCAAGGTCCATTTCAAAACATTAATAAAATCTCATAAAAAGATTGGTAGTTAGTGACTTAAAGTTTGGCTTACACAAGGTTGAGTTTTTGGACTTTACACATGGGAGGGAAAAAGAAAGAAAATCATGCTACTAAACACGGTTTTCAAACAAAATCGCTCCTCCAACACGTTTCAAACAATCATCTTATTTTTTTAACCATGCATGCTTCATATTCTGTTATGTGGTGAGAAAAGTTATAAAATCATTTTCTGCCTACAGCAACAAAATGGGAGTTTATATTGCTAATTTGTGGTGTCATTTAATAAAAAAACAACATCTAACAGATCTGTGGGTTTTCTTTCCATAAACTCAAAGTCTGTTGAAATCCTGCCACAGTTTAAGTCGCTTCTTAAATAAATTTGAGATTTTCATCCCATGCATTCATCAAAACAAAGATGTAAGTAGGTGTCGGTAAGGTAAATTATTTCAAAAGGTGGTTCATTTTTTTTTAAATTGGGCACATATGTATTGCGTACGACCAATGCAAACAGATTTTTAAGCACAGAAATGGCCAACCCAACGATTGGAAAGACTGCTGACTTGACAGTTTCCCAGTTTTAAACTCTTCACAAGAACGGTGAGCCACCCAAAAACAAAACACTAAAGAGGCCGACTTTCAGTGGAAGGAAAACTTGTGGTAGAAAAACGGTCTAAAAGAACAGAGATGATGTCAGCAGGAACAATGCAGCGAGCTAAAGAGGAAAAACGACCAGACTTGTTTTTTGTGTGGTCCCTGGTTCTCGTCTCTTAATCGGAGGCCAAAAGTGACCTAATCCAATAAACCTCTAGTTAGATTTTGAAATGGGTCAAGAGGTGTTCAACTTTAGGACCAGCGCTCTGCATCATTTACACCCTCCTCTCCATCAGCACACCTGGATTGCATAATTCACGACTCTTGAGAAGTTCACTAAATGAAGTAGGTAATTCAGTCATTAGATACAGGTGTGCACTCAGAGACACATTTAAATTGTCATTTAATGGATTTTTTAAGGCAAACATCATTTTAGAAGAGTCGCATATCTGAATTCGGCGCATTATAAAACAATTAAAAGTTAAAAAAATTAAAAAGCTTAACTCTGTTGCTTTCCTGATTAGATGAAATTATGACTGTGTGGTTTGGTGTTAAGAAAGCATTTCTTTCTGCTCATGACTGCATGAGGACGGCAACTTCCGCCCAATCTGGCAGCGTTTTTCTTCTTTTTGTTTAATGGCGGTTGGCAAGCAACTTAAAGGTGTGCATTACCGCCACCTACTGGTGTGGAGTGTGGATCAGAATGTAACTTATGTAACCTTCCCCTAAAAGAGAAAATCTTATATCCTTTCTGTCAGTTTAGTTTTCTTAAGATAGTTTATTAAATAACATAAATGTTCAGAAGTAGAAGAATACTACTATACTACTATATTTTTTTTTTTTTTTTTTTTTTTTTTTTTTTTTTTTTTTTTTTTTTTTTTTGACCCATTTCACGTTGTGGAATGGGTCTGGCCCATAAACCTGATCCCACGTCTTTGTTTTAAAACCATCCGAATCGTAATAAATCGGCTTTAATACCAGAATATTCCTGCGGCATTTGGCGAGGAGTTTGAAATGTGACTTTTTGATTTACATTTATTAGGCTCTGAGCAAATAACTAAAAACTGCACATTTTCCTCCCGAGTCGCACACGCACTTTGCAAATGGTCTCTTTATAATGACTCCTTTGTTTCTCTTTGCCATCACAAGTAACCAGTGTTTTTATGGTGAGCTTGCACACTGTGATTGTCAACTTTGGCACAACCTTCCCTTTTATTACAGGATGCGATTTAAAGTTGGCCGGGAGGAAAGCGTGGCGTCTTTCATTTCCCTTTCTGCTCGGCGGGAGACAGTCGCCATGGACTCATGAATGCCTGCAGTTCCCCACACCAGCCTTTGTGCGGATGGACGTTATTGTCCACCCGTAGATTGTTTCTAGGCACATTTCGTCCAGTAATTTACTTTGACTAATTTGAGGTGATTTCATTCATTAGGACTTAAGCGGCGCAGCAACTGTCAGAGCGGCCTCACCTCAAACAGAAAAAAAAAAGGAAATCTAGAAAATGTACAAGTTGGTGTGCGGCCCAGTGCGACTTAAAGAAACGGATGTAAGCAGCGCTTCAGAACAGAAATTATCATATGAATAAGAATCGCCACACTGACTCACTCTGATTGGTCCAAACAAGGTCATTTCCCACAGTGCTGCTGGCCCCGGGGGCCATTGTCAGGCCTGTCAGAGGCATGCCTGGTGCCTCCTCTCCGCATTCTTCCGTGAGCGCTCCGGTCTGCGTGTCACAGCCGAGCCGCTCCATTCAGAGATGGGAATGACCGATCCGCTCCATCCCTCTGCTGGCGAATCACTTACAGACTTGTGTCCTTGGTTCTGCGCTCGCCACCTTCGTGGTTCCGCCTTAGCAGGAACAGACGAACTCTCGACTTGCAAAGCCAAGGTGTGTTCGGTGGCATGCCAACCCGTAAGACCAGGAAGCACATGCAGGAGGAACAAATTAAGGCCGTAGAGGTATTACTCGCAAATCCAACCACATCAAGGCGTCCTGTGCGCTGACTCTCAAAATGAAACATAATTTCAGTTCATTATGGTGAAGCGGAGTTAGCTGACCACAAATGACATGCAATGTCTATCCTGGTATGTGAGAACATGATGAGATTTGTTCTTCTTAGTGAGTTTCTGCTGGTTGCACCTCAAGTCAGGTGGTTTTAAATCAACACCACAAAGTTCTTTGTGAACTATTGATTTCCTGTAGTTGTGCTACTGTACAGATTTTTTTGTTTGTTTTTTGTGGCAAATCCACAGCAATTTCTAGCTGTGGATTTGCTACAGCTAGAAATTTTGTTTCACAAAGCGAAACAAAATCGAGGTCATGGTGAGGTTTGATATAGATTGCTTCCACGTTTACATTTTGTGCAACCCTTCACTGTTGCTTCTGGATACACACAATCTGAAATCCTTAAATTCATGTCATGATGAGCGTCTTTCTCCTTTGTCTGAGCAGCTGTGGCCGTCTACAGTGTGAGATAGCAATACCTGAAAAGTTAAATTGTCAAATAATCCCGTCTGTAGCGTGGAAGTGGCGATCTGTAACATCCTTCTAAGGCCAACAAGTAGAAAAAAATCTCCAAGTTTTATCTTTAAAACAAAGTCCACAATGTGTCACAGTCAAACCATCTTAATACAGTAACGAAAACCTCCTTTTCATCTTCATAGATGGAAGAAGTGGACAGCGAGTTTTATCAAATTCGTGCCGTAATCCCTCTTGGCGACAGAGATAAAGATGAGGGATGGAGGACCTGAACTCTTCTGCTTGAATATGGGTGTGAAGATTTACAAATCAAAAGAGCCAAAAGGTTCACTTCCACATCCGCGTTGCAACAGTGGCAAAGTAGCATAATAACAGTGGCTGTAGTCTTGAAGGAAGTTCATCAGCAGCAGTTCACACAGACAGACATCTGATATCATCTAGAGACTGACTGAGAATCTCAGTAAAGAGTACCATGCAGTGCAGCCTGTCAGTAGGAGGTTTGTGAATTCATTGAATTTACTACATTCGTCACTTTCCCGTTGTCAAAAATCTAACCTCATCATGTCCAGCTTTCATTGTTCCTACTTAAGCGACAACAACAGGGTTGGCAGCTGAAATGTCGGATGAATGCTTAAGATAAACTTGATTTGACCTTAAAAACATCAGAACTCGGTTCATTTAAGTGCTTGGCCACACTAATGGCTTCCAGACAGAATGATGAATGAAGTTTGGTTCACTGGCGGTCAAAAAAAAACAAAAAAAAAAACACCACTTACTTTGATTAGATAACACTTATAGGGGAATGCACATGAAGTCCACATTTTATATTTACTGTTTAAGTTTCCCATCAATGACAGGCGAGTCATCTAGCTGTTCAGTATCAGTTAATAATCTTCTAAAATCTAACCAGCAGTTAGATTTTTATATATATATATTTTTTTTGGACAGATCTGATTTGACACCTGACAGAAAACTCACCAACATCTGGCGTTTTGCTTTCAGTGGGAATTCACTCCCACATCCACGCAGCGTCGATGCTAAACGCGGCACATCCTCTCCATGTGTACTGCTTAGGTAATCCTAGGCTTTATTTTCTAGAAAGCTACGCTCAGCACCACTACGATGAAACTTAAGGAGTCTTCAAGCTTAAACAAAACCGATGCACTTTGTTGGTGGAAAAGTGGAAATTTGAATCATGTTTATTTATAAGAACGAGGAATCTGGAGGCATTTTGTGCGCTCATTCCTCTGGCAGTGGGAGTGTTTATGTGGTACTTGTTTAAAAAATGTGAGAAATGTCAAACGCTTTCAAAGTCATTCTTATCTCACAAAATAAACAGTAAAACAGACTTTAATCTGTACTTCCAAATATGTGCTCTCTGCTATTCTAGGAGTTGTTGTGATTAAGTGTGATATTTTAAATACACAACACAGGACATCTTAAACTGGTTTGGGCATTAAAATCTCTGGAAGCTCGCTGTTAGCGAATAACAGCTAGCATGGGGAAATCATGAAATCATCATAGCCACCATTAGACGCTATCCCACATGCCACCAGCTGGTTTGGGAACCATGAGAAGTAGGTACCATTTTCTGTCCAAACAATTGCAAACATAAACATTTGTAGTTTCGTAAGCACTACTGGCAAAGTTAGTAATACTGCATCTAAATGGAAAAACTTGTGTAGATCTTTATTCATGTCCCAACGGGCTGTTAATGTTTACAGCAAGTCGCAATAAAAGCAGCAAAAATAACAACGGCTAATATTCAGTTGGAGGGCGTGGCGCTCCAACAAACGGAGGATAGAAACACAAAACTTTTTGATAAAAAAAAAAAAAAAAAAAAGGTCCTGGTATGACTAAGAAGGTAAATAATAAATAAACCAATAAATATGTAATACTGGGGGAAAAAACACACCATTTAACTCTGTGGTTTAAAAACATGAACCGATTCAACTGTTGGACTATAAAACTAACAACTCTTCCCCGTGACTTCATTCAGGAGTTTCCGTAAGCGTTCAGCACTGACTGGCCTTATCTATAGAGCCGTCTGAAAAATAAACCTTTCAAACAGAGTCTTCCACTTCCCACATGTAGTTCACAAATGAAGCAACCTAAACTTCAGTTCGTCAAGAAAGGCTGACCGTGATTTAACGTGCTGAAGGGAGGAGGCATTGATTCCAGTTCATTCAGCCGGACAAAGTGTGGCTGAATGAACTGGACTCCATGCCACTGAAGTTGCACTCTTTCTCCGGGGTCGTCCATTTAAAGGGTGCATGTGAATGAATTAGATGTCCTGAGTTTGTGTGCAACCCTGTCTGCAGAGCTCCTCATGGCCTATCATTACCAGATGTCACTCTAAGGGTGGCTGCTTAAAATCCTACACTCCAGCTCTCTGCCTCTTTTTCTTCCACTCCTTCCTTCCTACTTTCTTTCCTCTCTCTCCCCGTCTCCTTCCCACTCCCACAGCCCTTCTTTTTTTTTTTTTCCCTATTCTCTCCTCTCCACTTCCAGCTGTTTTTGGCTCCGAACAGCAGGAGCGGAGGGGAAGTTCTCCACCAATTGTCTGGGTCCTGAGAGGAGCTTGTTGGTCGGATCCCACCCTCCTTCTGTCTCTCTCCTCTCCCCTCCTGTCCCGCTCGCTCTCTTCTCCCTCCTCGCCGTTCGTCTCTCCTCCCCCTGTTGTGAGAGAGCACACCTGCTTGATTTTGGCTGCACGCTCTCCGATTCAAACAACCCCACAGGCCCCGTCAGCCACTTCGTACTCTCATCCGCCCACTTGACAGGATTTTGGAAGTCAAGCTCATCTCGCCGGCTCCTACTCTTCTTGCCTGGCTTCCACTGAGAACAGGTAGGTTTTACTCTGTCTGTGGCTGGGAAAAATCTGCCTTTGATAAGATGACATCTTCAGGTTTTTTCTTTCTTTCTTTCAATGCAGTAGGTCATTCTCTCGAGATAGTTTGCGGGTGTTTTGTGAAAGGTCTCGAGATAAAGTGAGTTTGTTCATCTTTTACAAGCATTACATCGTTCCGTCCTCCCCTTTCGTCCGCTCTCGTGCTGTAATATTCCAGATATGTTGCCAAGTCCTGTTCTCACAGCACTCATGATTATGTGAGGGGACTCCTTAATCAGTTCAATCTGCATACAGGACAAAAAAAGAGTCAAGAAAAGAGAAGTGGCTGCAGAATAAGGGGGTGTGGTACCCAACTTCGAATTCTTATACACAGTTGAGGCCCGTATGATGTTTGGGGTTTTACAGAGTGAGCTTGTTGCTCTCTTTTGGAAAGTATTGGTTTTAAACTTGATTGATTCCAGGTTAACATCTGAGACGAAATATTGCTGGATCATCTTTTCCATTGGGGAATCATAAAGACGAATGCAGGGAAGGAGGGGAACAAAAAAAAAACCCCATCTGATTATTTTATACCATAACTGATCAAGGTTTTATACGGGAAGAAAAAAAAGAGTTTCCCCTCAGTAGCCAATCTCTTATCTTTCTGCTAAGCAGTGCCTGTTTCTTCTCAGCAGGAACCTAAAAAAAATTGCCCTGAAGGGTTGGGGTGTTGGGGCAACTTAAAAGTAAAACGCTTAAAAGAGGAAATGAAGAAAGGCTTTTTCTTTTTTACCTGGCAACACACAAAGTGCCATTAATCCCGTAATGGTACAGCTTCTTCCATCAAAGAGACATCTGAAGGCTTCCCGGCAAGCCTCTGCACAACTCTCTGCTAACTCATTACATCTTTTCTCTGCGCAGAAAAGGGAAGAAACGAATGTGGTTGAGCTGTAGTGAATAAAGTGAAACTGAGGGGCAAAATGGAATCAAAAATGGCACTGTGAGTTAAATAAAAGCTACAGAAAGAAAGGGGAAAAAAAGGCAGGCACAAAGTACGAGAATGAACTCAAAGCAATGAGCAAATGGAAGTGCTGGATGAGGCAAGGCCCAGATTCTTGCACACACAGGCAGCATTTTTTCCATCTGGACTTTATTTTTCCAGGTCAAGCAGAGTAAGAGAACAATTGGGATCAAATGGACAGTCGCCAGGAACTCTCTTTCTCCCTGCCCCAGTTTGCTCATTGGAACGGCAGAAAGTTCCACGTTTGAGCCTCTCTCCATGACCGGAGGGGTCAGGAAGGAAAAAGGGAAAACTTGAAAAGGGAGTAGCAGCGAGCACAGAATGGGAGGAAGAGATGCAAAGGGGAAGAAAAGGGAGGGAAGGCTGTTCCACGTCTGTGCGGAGCAGACTGATAATGAGGTTGAGGTATGATGGTCGGGCGACGGTTTTTCACACAAAACAGCTGAAATGTGGCTTAACCACTGGCTGTCTCACAGGCATGTTCTGAAAGCCCCATAATGAACTTCCAGCTGAGGGAATCGCAGTGACTGCGAGGTTCACTGGCCGGGTGTTTTTGGGCCGAGAACATTGAAAGCAGCCATTAAAGATCCGCCTGATTTCCTGACATCCCAAGAAGCTTCTGGGAATGTTTAAAGGTCATCTCTATGCACATTTTTATAGGAAACTGCTATAAAAATGTGCAGGATTAGGAACTGCTGTCATCGTTGAGACAATGGTTAAACTGGGTTGTCCGTACCTGAATTAAAGTCTGTCTACATGAATGATTTCTGCAGGGATTCACTTCATCTCTTCACACGGCTTCACAAAGCATTTTGAGAGTCACTCGGCTGTGAATTGGTTAAGCTGAGCTGGACAGAGCAGAAAATCCTCAAATGTTGAACATTTCAACACCGCTGACCTCTGACTCCTCAGACGACAGTGGAAATGATGTGTTTGGGCAACCACGTGGGAGGGGAACTCGCATTCATTTGCTGACAGACTTAAAGAGCCTCACGTTTTAAACGTCCTGTGGCCTAGTAAATACCTTACAGTGATAAATTGCCGACAGCCGCTCTGCAGACGCAAACCCAGGCCTTGGGGGAGTTGGAGGAAAGATGGAGGTGATGCACCAAGTTTAGGTATGTTTTGTATGGGGGTTTTTTTGTTTTTTTTTTACTATCACTGTTAGATGTTTATGTTCACTCACTCTGCTTTTCTTAGTCTGAACATATCAAGTAAAGGCTCCAACAACATAGGAGAGAAAGTAGCACAGAAATAAAGGGTAATTACTTTCCTCTCTTATGCAAAGGTCTCCGTGCTTCCTATCTGGGAATCATTAGTAATGCTGGAGGGAAGAGTCAGGAGAGTGCGGAGGGAGGGAAAGCTGGGAGATACAAGAAAAATGAGAAGTAGAAGGGAGAGCAGACAAGGTGGCTGCCATCAGAGGAAATGTCACCCTCCACCCCTATTTCCTGACAGGTCATAAAACGAATGAATGATACGTTGCAGCCGACAGAGAGAGAATAGCAATTTGTTTATAACTGTGAAATGTTATTTGGACCGAGATAGTTTTACAGCTAGTTGTGTTATTCACCAATTTGTCCTCTGTTTACAAGCTTGATGAGCATTTAATGGTCTTTTGTCACTTTCGAAATAATCAACTGATTGGATGGCGTTCAGAGGCGATGGAGGAACATTTCCAGTAAATGAAAGAACCACTGCAAATATAGAACTGATCCTCCAAACCCGATTTTCTGGGGGGTTTTTTCTTCCTTGGTTTGTAAGACTTCTGGGGGTTTTTCATGCAGGAGAACAAAAAAAACGATAAAACCCTGACTGAGTTGTTATGACCCATATCATGTCCATACCATATCATTTGCTGAACCAACTCAACATGATGCTTTGGTGTGATATACCCACAAACAATGGCAACGGTTAAAAAACTTGGAATTCAATTTGTAACTCACTTATGAAGGATGCTTATTTTTGACAGTAGCAGGTATTTTGTCATAATGACAGGTGATATGAAGCTCCAACATGGATTAGCTAGGCTGAAAACTCTAATACTGTCTTGGCAATATGGATATTTCATTTGTCAACATATATTTGACTCACATTTTGGTCCTGTTGAGTGTGTTTTCATTGGCTACAACATCTGCCACTGGCATGGTGCCATATTTCAGTGCCACTCCATTTGGTAATGTGCAAACAAAACCTCCAGGAAAACCTTCTTCTTCATCTTGAACATCATAAAAGTTGAAGAAGATCGTTTCAGCTAACCCCTGCTCAGTTTTCACTGGACACTGACAGAAAGCACAGCCTCTCTTTCAGTTTGAACCACATGGTCTGCAGTGAAAAACGTCTGATCTGTTGGAAGAAATCTATATTCAACAAATAGATCAAATAAAATGACTACAATATGGTTTTAGTAGCTGTAAATAGGACTATAGGCCACACTCTTTATGGTAGCTGTTACCTTTGTTGCTCTCAAACATAAAATATCACAGTGCACCACACACAGGTATTTGGACATCCTCAAAAAAGAAAATCTCCAAATGGGTGAATATACTGTGAAAAAGTGATTTGGAACAACTTAAAAAAATGTATATTAAAAAGCAGAAGAAACTAGTCAAACTGTTCTGCAACCAGTTGGTTCACAATGAGCAACACCTGGCACTCTTTAAATTAGAGGAAAATGGTCATTTTTCTTTTACGGTTTTCCCCTATTAGCGGTGAGTGGATGTTTAGATGCCATCTCCTTCTTAAAAATGACACACAGACAAGGAAAAATAAAAACTAAAATTGTATTTTAAGTCTGCATGCACAGCTGTATTTTTATATCAAACTCTTAGAGAGGTTTTCTGAGGTGTGAAAACTTGAAGAACCGCTGCTCCAGCATTTTGTTTCGACATTGCTTGAGTCTGAGCACACTAGTCCACCCTTTGCCAGGATTTTATGTGTCTGTGTGCATAAACAGGGAGGAAAGAGGAAAGTTTTGGCCATCTTCCCAGTTTAGTGGACGTGTGTGACTCGAATGGTAATGAAGAAACTCTTGCCTGGGCTACAGCAGGTCGTCTCAAGCATTGTCTAGATACATTCATCCCAACTTAATCCAGCTGGGAAAGCTCGGAAAGCCATGGATTTAAGCTATGTTTGGAATCTTAATCTTTTGAATGGACTTTTTTTTCCTCATGAAATCGAGGTTTTATTTTCTAAACTTGTGCATCATCAATCCGTTTGTTGTTTTCCACCGATTCAGGACTGGGTCGTAGATGTAACGCGTCAACCTCTCTCCGTAGTGATATTCCACGGTCCATTCTGGATTTTTCCAGGGAATTTCTGGGCCACAAGGGATATAAAGTCCTTATGTGTTCTGGGTCTGCTCCTGGACTTCCTCCAAGTGGACTTTGGAAAACTCTCAAAGCGAGGCGCCCAAAAAGCTTCTTGATCAGATGCCTGAACTGCCTCATTTAAAGCCCAACAATGTGAAAGTACAGTTCCTCGACCCTGACCCGGATGACTTTGCTCCCGGTTCTACCTCATGATCCAAGTGTTGCATTTTGGCTCATATCTTTCATTCTGAAAAGATGGGAAATTGCACCAAACAGCTTTATCAGAGAAATCCTAAGGACCCGACCTTTTTGAAGCTGAGATTCCACATTGTGGTTAGACTTTTCAAAAACAATCTTTAAAAAAAGAAAACAAATAAACAACAAAAGAAAAACACATTTTCTTGCCTATTTGCAGAATTGTTTGCAGAAAATCTTTGACAGCTTGATGACAAGACAGATGGAAGAACATTTGAAATGCAGCACCAATAAACATGTTTGTATGCATCCGTTTATGTGGCCAACGGTCAAAGCAAGGAGCTATGGTCCATTAATACAGCAGTTAAATTCATGTTACTCTCAAGAGAACTGGTGCTTTTATCAAGTAGAATTGGAACAGAGCGTCTCTCCTCACACAACAGCCCAGATGTTAGTATTTTATGATTTTAATAGTTAGATGACGAGACTGACATGGCTGCTTCAGTCAGCACAGTTTTATACAACACTGAAAGTCCAATCAGTTTAACACAAACTGGTAGAAACGAGGCTTATTTCTGCACAAGATTTGTGCCTGGTACCAATCAGGCAACTCAGATAAAATATCCAGTAAAAGAATCTACGAGCGCCGTTTGACCTGGGGATGCAATAAACATCTCAAGATCGCGATCCACTGCTCCCAAGTCTCCTGACAAAGTTTTGGTTGGACTGAACCGTCAGCTTTTTCAAACGCTTGAAAAGCGAACATCGCCAAGCTTAGTCAGCCTGTCAGACATTTGAATTAATCCTCCTCCTGGATCTGGTTTGTGCTCAGACTGGAGCCGGAGGATGCGACGTTTCCAACTGCTTGGAAAACTTTCCCCCGAAGCAAAAAACACCGACACACATAATTCCAGATTCAGACTGAACGTGTAAAAGACGTCTCAACACATCACGCGCACAGAGCGGGAGACAAAACACTCGGATGGATGAGATTTCAATCCTCAACGTACTGGAGCCGCGCAGTTTGATAAAGTACTGGCTTTTGTGGACAGAGACTATAATTACGACTGGGTCAGAGCGTCGCTCTCAGCTCTCATTCCTTGACCTGACGTAACCCTAACCTGCACTTACGATGGTCAGCTATTTCCATCTCACACAGACATCAAACACTGTGAAGAGTTTAAGTCACACCTCTTGTTGGTTTCTGTCGCTCCGCTGAACATCTTCCTCTCCGTTTGACCTCAACTGTTACAAATGAAAAGTCCACGTTGCCAGAAGTACTGGGACGCCTGCCGTTAAACGCTTTTGAATTTTATCGCTTCTTCTTGCCACTTGGGCTCTTGTGTACAGTTGGCACACTGTTTGTAGATAAAGCCCTTAAAGCTAAGCACATTTGGCCTTTGCACGTCGGAAAACCCTCCGATGCGGTTGAATTTAAACAATTGTGGGCCAGAATTCCTCCACAGTGATGTAAGAAAACTCATTAACAGGTATAATAAACTCTTAATGGGAGCCACTGCTGCCAAGAGTGGTACAGGTAACGATTAGGCACATTTACAGCTTTATCGAACAGAGCCAGTTGTGTAGCTTGTTCCTTGGATAAATTAAATCATCATTTGAAAACCAAATTTTTGTTTTGCTCGGGTTAAGTTTATGTTACAAAAATTTGCCCTACTGCGTTTTAATGTGGCACAAAGCAAAAAACAGAAGGAGGAAGACACGTTTTCACAGCAAAGTGTATTATACGTAGGCTATGTTGCAAAATGATTTAAAAAAAACATAAGATTTATCAAGATAGGACACAGTCGAAAGATTAAAAAAAAAATAAAAATTAAAGGCACAGCCCGTCATCTTTACGGATCATTTAAACGGGCTGAGAGTTGCTTTTAGGCCGGGGCCAAATGCTGGTCTTGGGCAGGTTTTCTCGTCCCGATCATGATGTTTGGGTCAAGGTCCGCTGGAGCTGCGGCTTAAACCAGCCCTTCAATTATTGTGGCACCGAGTTGGATGGAACGGCTTTTGGCTTCTTACCAGCATTTTCTTTTCCTTTTTTTAAAAAAAAAAAAAAAAAAATGCGATTCTCTGCTGTGTACAAAAAACCAAATAAGAGAGGGAGAATCGACTGTACGTGGGTGTGTGTGTCTGTGGAAAAAGGTCGGGAAGTTTGTGCGGATGTCTGGCGTGTGTCTCGATTTCGAGACGACGTCCGCCTGTGTCATCTAAGTCGTGTTGAAACCTAGAAATAGACGAGGAAGCGTGACGCTCCCACTGATCTCTGCTTCCACAGTAGATAGAAACTCCCTGATGCTGTTGACACACACTACTAATATAAAACGTTTGGCAGACGATCAATCTCTGTGATTTATTACGTTCAAGCAGGAGAAGACGTGGAACAGTGGTCTGCAGTTGCAGCTATGCAATTTCCTGCAACGCAACCCCTGTGTATTTCTGTAAAAGTTAATGCAGATGTGGCAGTAGCCAGTGGCGCACTTATCAACTTCAGGAGGAGACGGGTTAGTTATAAATGTACAAAAAGTGAGCAAAGAAAACGGATAATTTATAGATTTGGGGATTTTTTATTTATTCATTCATGTATTTATTTATTTATTTATTTATCTTTCGTCAGATGAGTTCAGTCATTGTTTAACCACTTTTGGTGGTGTCAAAATGTGATGCTTAGTCTAGAAAAAGGAATAGATAAACAGTTTATGGAGGGAGAATGAAGGGAAATCCCTACAGAGTGTATCATCAGTTAGGGATAACTACTTTTATGGATTTTTCCACTTCATAAGAAAATGTTAAACAGTCAGAAAAGCAGTCAAACCATCAGAAAGCACCAAAGGTCAGCAATAATTAAGAGATAAATGGATCACTGACAGAAATTGCCAACTAAAACAGTCAAACTAAAAGTCGACAAATTATTTTCTTTGTTTAAAATATTGAGCATTTTCCACTTAGAGGAACGCATTCCGCAAAACCGTTACGTGTTGGAAGTCTTTCATTCACAGCTGCATGTATGTTATTTCTCCTTTCAGGTGCTTTGCTTTTTACAACCATATGTTTACTTATTTAATAAAATAGGAGCCATGCTAGAGAGGCTGCCAAATACTAAATACTGCCAAATCTAAAGGTATGCCAGGGTTTTAGACACTTTTGTCATTGTATTCCTACTTTAACAATGCATTGCTGCCAATATCTCATCTGTTGCTGCACACTGCTGGAAAAGCTGGCTGAGAGAAGACTGCTACACTTTTCTCTCTCTTAAAATAAAGGCAAATTTGACTCTTTTTTTTCCGGAATCATTTCCAATTACAAAAAAAAAAAAAAAAAATCCCAAAACACAAAAAGTCATGGAGTGGACACCAAAAGAGCCGCAAACATCACTCGGTACACTAATACTGTTTTTAAGCCATGAACTTGTAAAGAAGCTGACTGCAGGCTAGCTAGCCAAGCAAACAATATATCACAACTAACTAAACCAGCTAATTTCAAACTGTTGAGCAATAAAGAGCAGGATGACAACTGGAATTTTTGCAAGTTTTTGCACTGATATAAAGCAATAAAAGATGAATGTTACAGTTAACATAATTATAAAACTAATTGTCGATGTTATTTTTTAGCATAACAATTGTTTTCTTTTATAAAATAATATAATTTTTAAGATTCTTTGCTAAATTACGCAAAGCCATAAAAGGGTTTCTTAGTGTTTTTATCCAATGAGAATGTAATACTGCCTAATGAAGAATTTCTCTCTTTTTTTACATAAAGTAACTGTAAAGTAAAATGGAAATATTCAGGAGCATTTACCTCAAAACGTAGCTTTTTTTTTTTTTTTTTGGTACATTGTTGAACGATGCATATGAACCCAAACGCTGCCATTCGTACTTCCTCCAAATGCCTTTCATGCAATCAGGAGCAGCATCACAACCAGCACATTCCACCTGTTTTCATGCATCTATAATGCAATCAGCTCGGGTGTGAATAAATCCCAGATTCAAGTTCTGACTCTTGAGGCAAATCAAACCAAGCAAAACCTTTTGTCCTCCACCAAAAACTGAACATTTGTACATCAAAAGCTTAATTGCAATTATTATGTTTTGGGGTTTTTTTGTCTGAGTAACGCAGAACCATTTGAAGACCAGATATTGTTTTGTCGCTAATCACTTCCAACGCGTCTTCTGCAGGCTCTCTGCGAGCAGCACCATGCGGACCGCCTGCCTCTCCCTGCTTCTGGTCACCGCCTGCTGGGCTCTGCCCTTCCGTCAAACCGGCTTCCTAGACTTCATGATGGAGGACGACGCCGGGTCAGGTGCTGATCCCATCAGGACCAAGCCCGCTGCCGACCCCGTAGGACCGAAGTGCCCATTCAGATGCCAGTGTCACCTGCGTGTGATCCAGTGCTCTGACCTTGGTAAAGCAGCAACACACGCCCACATGCTGAAAGAAAAGCGCAGCTCATTTTGTAATTTTTTTATTTAGAAAATATCCTGATCTAGACCGTCCTGACCGTCAAATGTAGAAATTTGTCTGAATTAATAACTTTGCCTAAGCTTTTTATTAAGTATTCTAATGCCTAAACATAAAACATAGCAAATGGAAACACCAATAAATGCCTGAGATACATTAAGAAGTAAAAACACCTCGTGAAGTTTTTTTTTTTCCTTTGGAATCGAACCAAAATCAAGCTTATAATCAAATAAGAGTTTCTGCCTCAGTATTTTTGCAGGGATACGTTTATGATGACCACAACAAAGTCGTGTAACGACTTTCAGTTGGCACAGTTTCTGCAGCGCAAACTTGTAATTTCAAAGCGCCGCCGTCAAAACAGCTCGGCTTAATTCATGTAATCCAACGAAATTAACATTCACTAAGCACTCCTCCAGCGTCATTATAGGAACTCATTTGTTAATCATCAGCCCTACGTGTTGACGGATTACGCCACCTTTGGGATTCCAAGGTGGAAAAAAAAAAGAAGAAACGCAGTGAAGTCACATCAAGTGCCTCCACGTCCATTTTCTCTTTGCAGTCTTCCGTTTGATTCTTTGGCCCGGATTGCAGAGCACTGCGCCCGGTTTATGGTACCAGGCCCCGAGGTCAGACGGGCCGCTGCAGTAGTTTTACTGAAACCTAGCTGAGTTACAGCGAAGCTTTAAAAGCAGCACACCCACCCGCCCAAACCCGGCTCGGTCATTCGAGGGGCGTATTGTGTTACACGTTACTGCAAAGTCCTCCAGAGAACATGAGGCCATGTGTTGATATGTTAATCGCTCACAGATGCTCAGAGTCTTGCTTCACTTCCTGTAACAAATGCATGATCTGCTCTTTCTGGGAAATTAGCTTTCTTAAACACTGAGGAAGATTAAAGCTTTCTCCCGACTTTGGAAAGTCCTGTGCAACCCCTAAAACAATCCAGGATGTGTTTCTCAGCGAAATGCTTACTTTACAATTACTTGGTCACCTCTTTTTACTTATGCGTAATCCAAACTGTTTTTTCAGTCGTCGTGCTTGGCGTTTGGAGCTCATCTGCGATGTTTGCTTAATCTGATGTATGGAGTATGCAGCAGTTTGAGTCATCCCTGCAGACACCGTCTAAGGAATAGCACTTATTACATAAAAAGGGAAAGACAGGCAGTAGGATTAGATTTTTTTTTTTGTTGTTGTGATGTTTGGAAAGAGAGAGGTATGTTCTTGAAGAGAACAGATTGGGAGGAAGGGAGGCGGACCCGCTGGGGATTCTCTGAGGATAAAATAAAACAGCAGCAGAAAGACAGGAGATGTTCTGGATTCAGAGGACCAATCAGAGTGTAAATTAGAAGGCAACTTTGTTTACTTCAGAAGAGTAGATGTGTCAAATGTTAACGATGAAGACACTTTAAGTGAATAACGGTCATTTCCGTTTGGCTTTGTACCCCCAAAGATGTCGCCCTTTGTCTGCGTCCTTCACTGCTGTCACCGAACCCCCATCTGCCTCCCAGACCTGCTGGCATACACGCGCGCACACACACACGCGCACACACACACGCACACACACACACTCCACGGCTCAAACATGAGCAGGAACAAACATCAGTGTTCAAACTCATACAAGCACAAGCCACACTGAGGGCTCCGCTCACCGTTTGCGATTAATTCTGGCGAAGAAACGATCAAAATCGAAAATGGAAACGTTCAAACTGTCGGCTGACCGCTGCCGAGAAGAAAGAGCCTCCAGAAATCGACAATATGAGCATGTTTCTGGTCTTTCAAGACATTTTCGATGCAGCCAAAACAAAAGCCAAACAACATTTCAACTTACCAAATTCTCATAGAAGCAAAACTGTCATTAAAATGACATGCCTGCAAGTTGCAGGAAGGGAAACGATATTTGCCACTTACTTCACGCTTCTTTCAATCAAACATCAAATTTCAACACATTTTGCTGTTGAAATTTAGTTTTCTGTCCAAGTTGACCTGGTCCGGTGGGAGAAAGTAACCGCTTCCTAAATCAAAACCTGCTCTTCCTTCTGCAGCTCTTTTAGTGGAACCGAGCTGGACAGTTTTCACACCTCAACCTTTTAAGATGTTTTTTGTGGATGGCGTATTCTCCCACTTTCTGTTTTTATTGCTGTATAAAATAGTTTAACTAAGCAAGCTTTAGATGTTGTCCCGGTGTCTTTTGGGACTTTCTGGATCAGTTGGAATAGTTTTGGTCGGTTAGCCACTCCTGGGCAGGTTCAACACGGTCCCGTGGTTTCAATAGCCGTCGCTGTTACCTGCATCCCAAAGTCTTGGAAATTACTTTCTAACCTTCCCTTTACTGATATATAAGTACTTGTTGCTATTTTGTTATTTAGATTGAGTCATGATGTCTTACTTTTTGAGATTGTTCAGCTTTTTGTCGCCAGGTTATTCTCTATTTAGGTGATTTTTTTTGGTTTAAATCATCATTCGTTGAAAAGAAAAACATTCAAAACTGAAAGTGTTTGATGATGATCAACCCATGTTGCCCAGTCACTGATCAATCTACTGGAAATTCAACCTTTGAGAAAAATGTGCTCGATATTCAGATTTTTGTTGTGCTTTCAGGGCGCATAGTTGGCGTATAGTTATATAATGTGTAATATTATTTAATGTTATGTAATTGTTAATAAATACCTAAAAAGCATGTTTTCGTGTCTTATAAGTCAGCCAAAAATAATGTGCAGCATAGCGATCAATTTATTTCGGCGTATTTCTCAGGTTTCGTTGATGCTATGCAGAAGGATGAGCCAGTCTGACTTTTCTCAAAGTAAATGAGGCAGCGACCGCAAACAGCTGTGATGGTTTCTGGATCATTCACCGTGCAGTTGGAAAAGTTGACAGAGGAGGGAAAAGAAAAAAAAAAAGCAACTTGCAAGAATTGATGTTTGTCTGCAGTCATCACAAGTTTTTGGGGCCAAAAGTTAGGCAGACCAGAAACTCAAGGAGAGACATTCTTTGTTAAACAGTTTATTAAATGTCTCTTGGTTTTAAATAAAAACTCTCCACTTTGAGTTGTTGTGTGTGCACCGAGACATATCTCCTGTCCACTTCGCCAGACTACAGGACTTTGAAAACAGATGGGATTTTCTGGAACCGAATGCCAAGTAAAACAGTTTTGTGACTTTGCTGTCCAGGTATGCAGCTGCTTATTTACTCCAAAGGAAATTTGTTTTAGGGTCGATTTCCACCATATGTGCCTCCGAGCACAAAAATAGTTATTTAGTCGCCCTGGAAAAGCCACCGTTTTGAAAACGTTAAGGACTATAAAGCAACATCCCGGGGATTTTTTTTTTTTTTTTGTTTCCTTTCATTGAGATAAATATTCATGTGAGAATAAACAGCAGTTGAAAGCAGTCAACCATCTCTTTAGAGTTTAAATATTTGTACAGCGCCGTTCGTACACAGGGCAATTAAAAGTTACACACAAGATAAAAAAAAACAAAAAACTTTTATCTCAGGTTTTCAGGGAGTTGGATCTGAAACTAAAACTTCCTCCTCAGGGAAAATCCCAAACGAGATTAATAAAGTTTTCTATAATTTTAAGGCGGTTTATCTTTGGACTTTCTCACATTCTGCATAGGATTTTACCTTGATTAACTTTGATTTTTCTTTGGTAAAATCTGTTTAGCTTTACGCTAATCTAGCGCCGTCTGTTAGCGGACGTCGGCAGCACTTTACCTGTCGTCTCTCTTGTGAATTTCACCGTCAGGCCTGAAGGAAGTTCCTGCCGACATTCCTGACGATGCCACTTTGCTGGACCTGCAGAACAACAAGATCACCGAGATCAAAGAGAGCGACTTCAAGCACCTAAAAGGATTACACGTAAGTATCGTCAACATGTGTTTATTCTTTTTCGTGTCTAAATAATTGGTGTTATTCCCAGTAGTATTAAGATTTTTTTAGGAGCTCTGCATGAGCAGGTATCAGCTTACAACTGGAGGAGATAGAGCGTTTTCCGAAAAGCAAGTAAAAACCCGATTTTTTTTTTTTCCCCAGGTGCAAATAAATGACTTTTTCTACGGTCTGGTGGTGTTACACTTTCTAACTCTTGCTCCTGCCATATTTATTGTAAATTCCTCAGTCTGAGAGCAGAAGCTGCTCCACTTAAGGATGTTTCTTTTCCATTAACCAGAAAGTCCCAGACACCTACACTACATCCTCTCTCTTTGCCAGGAGAAAAGCTGTAGGCTTAACTCTTATTTCCAAATAAAGAAATATCATTGAGTACAGTCTGGAATATTTTTAGAATTTTACGAGAACGTGTTAAAGAGTCTTTCAACGTAACCCCAGCGATATAATTTTCTTGTTTAATCCACTCTGGAGGCCAAACTTCTGTGGAAGTTCTGTGGTTTTATTCTCCACTTAATCCCCGTTTCTGATTTCACTGGTATTTTTTTTCCATGTAGGCTCTCATCCTGGTGAACAACAAGATCACCACCATCCACCCTAAAGCCTTCAGCCCTCTGACCAAGCTGCAGCGGCTCTACCTGTCCAAGAACATGCTGAAGGAGATGCCGGCCAACATGCCCAAGAGCCTGCAGGAGCTCCGCATCCACGAGAATGAGATCACCAAGATCAAAAAGGCCTCCTTCCAGGGCATGTCCCAGGTCATCGTGATGGGTATGAGACGGGAGGAGAAATATTTGAAATCCACCTAACATGGAACAGACATCGAAGTATTGTTTGATTTTCTTGCAAATCTTCAACCATGTTGCAGTTTTCTGCGCTCCGGAATAGTCGAAACATTCCTGGAAGAGGCAAACTTCCATAACCTAGTTTTTTTGTTGTTTTTTTTTTTATTTTTATTTTATTTTCAGAACTTGGGTCCAACCCTCTGAAGAGTGCAGGAGTTGAAGCCGGCGCCTTCGCTGACCTGAAGAGGGTCTCCTACATCCGAATTGCAGACACCAACATCACAGAGATTCCTAAAGGCAAGGACTCGTTTTCCGGAGAAGAATTAGAGTCGAATGCACTGAGGTTAACGATTGGATTGATGATTGCAGTTGCAAATGTTGTCTGTGGATCATCTTTTCTATCTTGCTTGTGATCAGATCTCAATTAGCCAGATTATATGCTGATAAACACTAAATCTGCAGGGACTGTTACACTTTTCTTCCCATTTGAACAAAATTAACCCGTCAAGATATTTCTGGATGTGAAAAAGATGACTGACACAGAAGACTTGGTAGAAATAATTGTTCAGTTTGTTCAGTGAAGAAGTCATATTTTAACTCAGTTTTGAGAATGACGTGTTTTAAGCGAGTTTATTATTGTCTAGTAATAAGAGTAGGTTCTGATCTGAACCAGGAACCTGCATATTTTCATCATGAGCATTACAAGCTTTACCAGAAACTTTAAAATAAACTCAGTTCAGAAAAAGTCAAGCGGATTAAAAACTAGTTCATTTGTGTTGTTGTGAACTGATGACATCTGCAGTCAGGCACCGATGGTCTAAAAGGGCCCACAAGTTGAAGATTTTTTTTTTTTTAAATGTAGAATAATCATTTTGAACTTGTGTCTAAAACCATCTGCTAACAACTGAATTCGTCTGTCATGCGTCAGTGGACTGAGCCTGTCTTGCACGTCGGAACGACACATTTCATCTTTGCTTCGGTACTTAAAAGTTTAATTCAGCTGAGAAGAGTTACAACGCCAGTTCTGAGCCGAGGAACACAAATATGTGCGGCTCAGCTTCTCTTTCAGCGCTTGGCGATGCGCTCGCAGTTGATTTATTCGCCGTAGCGTCACAAATTAACAAAGTATTTTCCAAGAGTTTTGAATTAATTTCTTCTGCTGAAAACCGCAAAAATGACGAGCCAGTGGAAATTTAGCTGTTTACCCTCGGAAAAGAGTCTGCGAAAGGGGGGGGAGTCGATTTGGTAACCCGGAAAAAGACGCTTTGATGAGCGAGTTGAAATAATTTCGTGGTGTTCCTCAGCTCCGCCTTGATGGTAATCCTGTCTCATTTGGGTTTGCAGGTCTGCCTAGCTCTCTGTCTGAGCTTCACTTGGACGCAAACAAGATCACCAAGGTGACATCCAGCGCCCTGAAAGGCCTGAAGAATCTGGCCAAGTAATAAAAATGATACTTCTCTTCCCAGCCTTGCTGTAAACCAGCATTGATGCCAACAGTAAACATTTTCAGAAGCGTAAACGCTCGCAGCTTTGTTTGCCTCTAAACAAGCAAAGCTGAAAGATGATTGAAAGCAGCATGTGTAAAGTGAAAAACCTTTACGCTCGTTTCCCTGCAGTGGCTTTATCTTCCTTTATTGGCTAAAAAACTTTTACAGCATCGCTCCGTTGTTTCAAATCCTGGAGGTTTGTGCTCTTTCGCGTTCGGTTCTTCCAGACGTGACTCATTCCTGCGCTTATTTTTCTTGCAGGCTCGGCCTGAGCTACAATGAGATCAGCACTGTGGAAAACGGCAGCCTGGCTAACGTGCCCCATCTGAGAGAGCTGCACCTGGATAACAACGCTCTGACCAGCGTTCCTCCTGGCCTGCCTGACCATAAATACGTCCAGGTACACAATGGCTCCAGAGTCTCGAATGCCAGCATGTTACTAATCCAGGCGTCGCTGCGCTCCGAGGAGAGTTTATTTGCACTCAAGAAACGATTAGATATTAGATTCTTTTTTTTATATATATATATATATTTGGAAACTGAGCTGGTTTACTTGTCAGGTGCCTTCTGATACACAGCAGATGTCCAAGTTAATTTTCCGATAGATTTCTGGCCACACCGTGATGCAACAAACCATGATACTTCCAGCTGCATGATTCACATGGAGCCTCTGTTTTTATGAGTTTCTTTTCCACTAATGTTGTTTTTGGTTAATGCTAAACACGCCTTCTGTTCTGGTTTCCAAATGAGACGAACGAAGATTCATTTGGCCAGAGCTGCTTCTCCCAAAGTCCTGGTTTTTGTCTACGTGCTCTCTGGCAAACTTTACCCTGGATTTGCGGTTTTCTTACGGGCCCTGAAAGCGACATTCTCCGATTATCTAAGCATGCACTTTTATTAAAGCTGGAATTACTTTGATGACATTTCATGATTTTTAGAGACGTGCGTTAGCGTCTTGCAGTCTGCATTCAGGGTGGACCTGCTTGGACGGCCAAACCTGGACATGGCCACAGAGTTCATGAACTTCTTTATAAGAAGACTTTGTTCTTTAAAGTCAAAGGGTTTATCGCTTTATGTTCCTCACCAGACTTCAATAAGCTGTGATGTCAGCTTATCGAAAGCCTCCGCCAGCTCTTTTGAAATCGACGTGTTTACTCTCAACTCAACACACCAAAGTAAATGTCTGAGGCTTAAACAGGGCAAAGCTCCAACCTACAAGGGGTGTTACATCACAGGGAGTTTGAAGAAACACGAATAAATCCTCACAATTAAGACTAGCATAACTCAAAATGTTTACATCAGTAGGAGGAAATGCAGTATTACTGGATAATTAATGACTATTCACACTTTGTTGTTTAGCTTGTTGCTTGTTGTTCTAGTGAAAATCCTAAATGTTTCTGATCAAAACTATCCAAGGCAGGAATATAGTAAATCTTTTCTCACTGCAGTGCATCATATTTATGTTGAATGTGCCAATCGACGTGTGATTGATGCACCGCACCCAAGTGCAGAGTTTAATCCCACAGTTGATTTGGTAACACCTTGATCTTTATCTTAGATGCATAAATATATTTATGTAAATTTGGAGTTTTACTCATACTCATACTGACAGCCTAGTGATGCATGGGCAGCATATGTGAAGGATTCTGAATGTTTGACTTATCTGAGCAATTCATCGAGAGACATATCATCATTTTTATTTACCTTTTCTTCAGAAACCTAAATTACAGCTGTGCCCGTCTCATTTACTAACCACATGTTGTAATTATTTCAATCCCGTCTCCAGGTGGTCTACCTCCACGCCAACAAGATTGGCGCTGTGGGAACGGAGGACTTCTGCCCCCCTGGCTTCAACACCAAGAAGGCCATGTACTCGGGTATCAGCCTGTTCAGCAACCCGGTACCCTACTGGGAAGTCCAGCCAATCACCTTCCGCTGCGTCTTCGACCGCTCCGCCATTCAGCTCGGAAACTACAGGAAGAAGTAGAGCCGAGCTCCTCCGCGAGCAAGAATGTGTTTATAGATGAGAGCGTGAACGTTTTGCAAGTGTGTGTTAGACCATAACCCCACAACACTGACTCCCACCACTTCTCCTTTCCACCACTGCCAGCGTGCAAATTATGACGTATTAATCGACACTCTGCTTTCCAGCGCTCTAGCAGACATTGGACCTTTAAACACAACATTCCTCTCTCAATATTTAGCTTCAAGGGTTTGTGGAGCGGTTATACGCACGGCTCATATAAAACACTCGCACATCTCGGTGGGACTCACACACAACATATCATTCGTGGAACTAGTTAAGCGATTCATTTCTTTGTTTTTACGTTTTGGTTGTTTTTTTGTTTTGTTTGCATACGTGTTTTAGCGCATTAATTTGCATACGTTCATTAATTCAGCGGATCGACACAGAGACGAACCCAGACCAAAAAGACGCCTCGCTCAGGCGGAGCAACGTCACAAATCCCACTCAGTTCAACTTTGTCTTCCTCCATTACCAATACAGCTGGCCTGCAGAGCAGGCCGCAAGAGCAACCTGTGTTTTAAACGACCAATAACAGCTGATTGTTTTTTTATTATTATTATTATTATTATTATTTTGGTATGTACTAGCTAATGCCTGTGTAACATGAACAGCTTCCAGAGTGTAACGTCAACAAACTGCACAGAACCCAGCTCTCCATTTGTATTGTATTTACTTAAAAATAGAGATAAAAGCAACCGTGTCCTGTTCCACATTGTGATTTCTTTTGCTTTGCAGCCGTGTAGTTTCTACGTGTTCTTCATCATACTCCGCCCGCCGTCTCTCTCGCCAGCGCTCTCCTCGACACGAGTGGAAAATGCCTTCAGAAAGTTAGAATAAACGACATATGTCTTGAACAGATGATGTCACTTCCAAAGATTATATGCATGCTCTTCGTTTTTACCTTTCGACTTGAACCAAGTGCTTTTTGAAGTCATTTGTTAATGCGCTTATGTGTTTCCCTTTTCCTTTTTTTTTTTTTTTTCTTTTTCCTATTTGTCCTTTCTCTCTTCAACCGTCATGAAAAGTTTGGAGGGTGCGTCCAAAGCGCCCGTGTTGGTGTGAATGTTGTATGTATAGACGCTGTATATAAATGTTGTATAAAAACCTCTCAATGCTTAAAGGCACAAGGCACTTACCTTAGCTCAGACTTAATATATCAGCAGGAAAGGTGTTTCTCTTTTTTTTCCCCCCCGGGGCGCGGGCTCCAGCTAAGGTGTCCTAAACAAAATAAAAGTACTAATAAAAAAGTAGCATTTCTGTTCATGTTTGAAATTTTCTGAATTTTCGTCAGTGTAAATGTGGGAATTGCCTGAAAAACAAAATGACTAGCAAGCACACAAGACACCAAACAGCCAGAAGGATGTTCGTCGGGTAAACTACCGACTCGTTGGTAAGTAGTTTGCCTTCAATTGATTGTGGGTTGTGTAATCAGCGTTTAACATATAGCTAATGCTTTATACCGGGTTGCAAAAATACCTTAAGTCAAAATGTTAACGTAAAACAAAACACCCAAACAGATGTCTCTATTCAGAAAAAGGGGGTCTGACCAGACGTATATAAATAAACTAAACTGAAGTTCAGCTTTCGACATATTTCACCCCGATGGGAACTTCAAAGTTGTCCAACCTACAGTCCATCACATCCTTCCTTTGAACAAAGGGCTGGTTTCTTGCCATCTGGAAACAATAAGTCACCCTGCAGATGTGTCTTCACACCACAGAAGCTGTCATCCTGTCAGAGTAAATATGGGTCAGATCCTCCCTCCAAACGCTTACACAGTGGAGTCAGTCCTTCGTGTGCCGCACAATGAGACGTGAACGAAGCTGCGGTAATTGCTGGGGCTTTAAGTTTCCTTTTGCGTTGGTTTTAATTAAAAGAGCAGCTTTGAGCAAGAGTGAAAAGCTGCACCAGCGTTGCCATATACAGCACGATAATAAAATGTATTTCCATCCGTGTTTCAAAAGTTCCCAACACTCTGGGAACTCTCTGGATATTATATGCATCTAAATATAAGCATATACATACGGACAGCAAACACTTTCAGCGGGGAGCGTTCAGTCCGCCGTGCCTTTGGTTTGCGGGAGGAAACCAGCTTTCCCAGGGGAGATCACCCAGAGTGAGAGCAAACGTGCAGAGCAACACATTTGATTTAACACCTCAGCGCTTCAAGCCTTAACTTTCCACCAAATAAACAAATTTACCTCGACTTTACAGCACAAAATGAGTAAAATCAGAAGGGTGGCGGATGTAAAGTTAAAGTTACGCTGTCATAGATCAGCTCTCTGAAGTCTGAAAACATATATGTTTGCACAAGAAACCATTTCACGCTCCGCTGCAGATTTATTATCCTCCAGCCATTTAAGATACTTTAGTATGAATATTTACACTAAGCACAAATAAATTTGGTCCATATGACATTTACTAGTTGTGATTTGAAGTTAAAAAAAAGCACATTTTTAAGACCAATGTGTCGTATAGATGATTTAGTGCCTCGTAGTGCCATTTTTCTTATCAGACATCTAAATGTGGTTGGCAGTGCAGCCATAGCACAAAACCACAATTTTTATTTCTTATTCAATTACTTCTCTTTTTTGGCTTACCACAAAAGTACGAATATAGGATATGTTTTCATGCAGTAAATTGTTCTGACCTGTAATCATGGGGGGGGCAGGAATTTATGTTCTCAAATTGATATGATAAAAAATAGATTTTTTATTTTTTTTGGTCCAAGTTTATGTTAAAATTGTTCTTGTTTAGAGTTATTTCTTGTAATTATAGAATCTATCTATATATATATCCACCATGCATGTTATTGGACTCGTTGCCATAGCAACCGACAACAATGCCACTTCATGTTTTAGGATTTAACACCAAAAAAAACATTATGAAGCTGAAGTTGGTTTCCAATTCCAGCTTCCAGTAGCTAAAGGGCGATTCCACTTAATTTTTCACTACTTTCCGCATCTTTAATCAACTCTAGTTTAAAAACTACTACACCTGGACTCTTCAAACCTGGACTAGATTATTCTCCTCTTCAAGCTGGATATTTATAACCATGTTTGGGATTTGTGAAACTTTTATCTGATTTGTGAAAACTCAATAAACTTCGATAATCACCATTTTTGGCACCTCTTTCATTACTAGAACTGCTCTAATTAAAAAACTACAACTCCTAGACTCTTCAAACCTGGATTAGACTATTCTCCTCTTCAAGCAGAATATTTATAACCATGTTTGGGATTTGTGAAACCTTTTTCTGATTTGTGAAAACTCAGTAAAATTCGAATTTCACCATTTTCTTTTCACTTGGATCACCATTGATCTGCTCTAATTAAAAAACTACTACACTTCAAACCTGGACTAGATTATTCTGATCTAATAGCAGAATATTTAAAACCATGTTTGGGATTTGTGAAACCTTTTTCTGATTGGTGAAACTTCAATAAATGTTGATTTTACCACTTTTTTGCATCTGGATCACATTAGAACTGGTCTAATTCCAAATCTACAACACCTAGACACTTCAAACCTGGATCACATTATTTTCAGTTAATAGCAGAATATGTAAAACCATGTTTTGGATTTTTGAAACTTCCAAAAAGTGCGATATCACCACTTTATTTTTATCTGGGTTACACGAGAACTGCTGTAATTCCAAATTTACAAGAAATAGACTCTTCAAACTTGGACTAAATTATTCTGCTCTAATAGAAGAATATTTAGAATCATGTTTGTGAAATTTCACTTAACAGACCCCTGCAAAAGATATGTCCTTCCAACAGCCATCACCATCTACAATAACTCTGAAAAATTAATCAGTCACACCAACATTTTATTTCCCATTGGGATTAATAAAGTGGTTTTGAATTAGAGTTGAATTTGAAAAAAACTGCATTGAACATTTATGAATAGTGATCTGATCTTTAGTGAAGTTTCACAAATCACATAAAGGTTTCACAAATTCCAAACATGGATTAAAATATTCTGCTATTAGAGCACAACAATATAGTTCAGGTTTGAAGAGTCTAGGTGTTGCAGTTTTGGAGCTGGAGTGACCAATATCCAAAAAATGTCAGAAATCAGCCTTTATTGAAGTTTCACAAATCAGAAAAAAGCTTCACAAATCCCGAACATGGTTTTACATATTCTGCTATTAATTAAAAATAATGTGATCCAGGTTTGAAGTGTCTAGGTGTTGTAGATTTGGAATTAGACCAGTTCTAGTGTGATCCAGATGCAAAAAAGTGGTAAAATCAACATTTATTGAAGTTTCACATATCAGAAAAAGGTTTCACAAATCCCAAACATGGTTATAAATATTCTGCTATTATAGCAGAATAATCTAGTCCAGGTTTGAAGTGTCTAGGTGTTGTAGTTTTGGAATTAGAGCAGATCTAGTGTGATCCAAATTTTAAAAAGTGGTAAAATCAAAATTTGTTGAAGTTTCACAAATTGGATAAAAGTTTCACAAATCACAAACATGATTCTAAATATTCTACTATTTGAGCAGAATAATTTAGTTCAAGTTTGAAGAGTCTAGGTCTTGTAGTTTTGGAATTAGAGCAGCTCCTGTATGATCAAGACTGAAAAATAGGGCAAAATTGCCCTTTTTTGACATTTCACAAATCAGAAAAAAAGTTTCACAAATCCCAAACATGGTTCTAAATATTCTGCTTGAAGAGGAGAATAATCTAGTCCAGGTTTGAAGAGTCCAGGTGTAGTAGTTTTTAAACTAGAGTTGATTAAAGATGCGGAAAGTAGTGAAAAATTAAGTGGAATCGCCCTTTAGCGATTGGAAGCTGGAATTGGAAACCAACTTCAGCTTCGTAAAAAACATTAAAGAAATTTGCACACAGAACAGAATATTCAGTATGTTGTTGTAGTACATTTTAGGCTTAATATTTTATTAATAAATAATTGCTGTGGTAGATTGGCTACCGCTTCTACTTTACTGAATTATTTAGACATACAAACTGTAGGCCACAAAACGCACATTTCATTAAAAAAAACTAGGCAAAAACATCTAATTGCTGTCTTACCTTTACTTATCAATGAAATCCATTCACCGCTAATTCTGCACAAAAATATCCGTTCATCCAAAGCCAAGTCTATCCTCGGCATGTCTTTTCTACTCCGTTTAAGAATCATCAAACCGTCTCGAAGCAAAACTTTCAGCTCCGGTGTTGGTCTTCCTTTAGTTATTATCTCCTGCTTCAATTGAAAATCCACTTTAGAAAACTGTTAAAGTGTAGTCTTTCATCGGAAGAGATGAGAAAACAAATATATCGCTGTATTTTACTTATTTACTGTATGGCTAGCTCCATGGCTAGCTCACTGTGTCTTACTCTGCAGTTGTGGAGTCACAATATCTGGGATCATGAGCGCCCCCTGCCATGAGGCAAGAGAACTGCCTGCCTCACCTCTAGTCTGCTTTCTGCCGTTTCTGATCGCTCCACTACGGACACACAATTGGTGACAAAAAAAAAACACTGTACATTACATACATAAGCTAAACTATGGAAAATCAGTCCATATATTAAATGTTTTTTTAGCCATTTCATTGCAGGACGAATTTCATTGCAGGTTCGTCCTGTCGTACAGACAGGACGAACATGCTCCCATAGAATGGCAGCCAGTGCAGTTAGCGAGAGGTTGCGCAATCCCAGGTGAGGCTCAGCTCGCTCCTGCCTCACCGGCTTCGCTTCTGAGCATCTGAATGGGAAAATGCAGCGATTTTGAAGAAAAAATAATCAGAATTTGTTAAGCTAAGTAAAAAATAGGTACTTTATAGTACAAACCACAGGATGAAAATAGCAATATAAATGATTTTATTACTATTCTTCCATGATGACAGGTGTGTGTATATATATATATATATATATATGTGTGTGTGTGTGTGTGTGTGTGTGTGTGTGTGGGGGTGTGTGTGTGTGTGTGTGTGTGTGTGTGTGTGTGTGTGTGTGTGTGTGTATAAAGACTCATTGCTGCAATGTCTTTTTCCTGCAGCTAACAATCTGGCACCTAAACTACTTGAATCAGTCCCCACAATGATTATTGCAGCTGTTTGTAACATTTGTGACTCAAGTCAAGTCATTGCACAAAGGCTCTGTTTAAAACCAATGACTCCGGCTTTCTGTGTGAATTACTTTAGCAGCTTTGAATTAGTTTCTCAAAAGGTGACGTGTGTCTTCAAAACCCCTGATTCGTTGGCTTGGTGCTTCGTGGCTAATGAGGCAGACGGATTCTATCCATGTTCGTCAACACAGACTCGAGTTTGTTGAAGGAAACTAGAATGGCTTTGAAATGGTGACATCTTAAATTTATTACCCTACCAATGTCATTTTTCTTGTCTTGTGAGTACAGTGTAATAAATCTTTAATTGCATTTGCCAAATACTCATAATTTTAGAAAGGTTAAGAGTATTGTTTGACTGAAAACAGGGCAAAGACAACCCTACGCTGTAGCTACTCTAAGAGGTGACCAATAATAATACAGTAAATATATTTTTTTTTTAAATTGTAAAACAACCTTTAAGAAGGTATCAAACATACTTCTATTAAGGTCCATTTTTTCAATAGAAGAAAGCCAAAAAAAATCAACATAATTATCAGAAATGATGACTTAAAACATGTTTGTTTGTAAATACAATGTGTTTCACTTACTGAATTGAGTTACAGAAATCTTTTCAATAATTACTGGGATGCACCTGCATAAACTAAGACCAGATGTCAAGACAAAAAGTGAGTGAGTAGTAATTTTCTGAATCATTGCATTCCGCTCAATTTATGGCTAAACAAAGTAAAAGGTGTTGGTTTCCTGATGAACGGATACTTTAACAACAAACACGCAGATGAAAAAAGGCATCCTTGCTGCTCTCTCCACGTGATTTTGAACTTCTGCGTCTTTGCAACGGGACAAAGCGTCAGTGTTTGAGTCCTGGGGCTCATCCTAAAACTTTCAGAGCGAGTTCAGCTCTGCACTTCAATCTGTTGCCCCCAAGTGGCGATTTCCGGACCAGCACCCTGTCCGCCTCTTTCCATGAATCGCTCCCCCTGAGCGTGGTCCAAATCGAGGATCTGCAGAGACATTTATCTCCTGGACCCTATAGGCACGTATAGCTTGAGGCTTACTGCAAATATTCCTGTGTGTTTAGACATGCGTGTCGGACAGCTTTGGCTCATGTGCAGTCGCTGGCAGGCGGAGAAGCCAACGTTGTGTTTGACTGTTCACTAAAATCACATTTGCGCACACTTGTTTAAAGTGTGTGTTTTCACATGTGTTTGTAGGTGTGTATATGTGTGTGGGGTTTTTTTTTTACTGGCGCTTATGCAACCAAAGTAGCCTGAGCTCTTTAACCTTGTCAAAACAGATAAGAGAGAAAGATCCTGAAAGAAGAAGAAGAAGAAAAGCGTTTGTTTTCAATCTGTCCAACACAAAAAAAAACATCACGATTAATTTTAGTGTGCTTTTTAACTCTGATTCTGAAACCCTAGCAATGTGTGTTAAACTTAGCTGCATGCATAACTTTTTATATATATATATATCAAACAAAAACAATAATGACCTCTTAGGTGGTTCAAGATACGTTGCATTTTATAATTTGGAGATTTTATTATTATTTTTTTTTTAAATAAAAAATCAGGTCGGTTCTGTGATGCAAGACGACTCGGACAAACACGAGCGGACGTCATGTGCTTTAAGAAGATCTCCGCCTTGGATTCCGTCGCCCCTGGGCTCACATGTGAGCCCATGAGACTCCAGGTGAGAGAACGGCCCGGCCTGCCCGCCTGCGCAGGGCATGAGTCCCGGGTTAAGGCGGGCTGCAGGAACAGAAGGTGGTGTCTGGGTGCCGTCTGAGGTTTTATTAGAAGCTCCTGTGTGTCTGCGCCAAGAAGCCTGAGAATATCCTGTTTGCTAATGTGCTTGCTTGGATCTCCATATGTGTGTAGCCTTTGACAAAGCATGGCCATGTGGGCTCCAGCTGTATTTTTCCCCCCGTTTTTCAACATGTGCTGGAAATATGTATTGGCGTTGCATTCACAGCAAACGCATAAAGTTTGTACTCTTACTTCTTGTGGGTCTTTTTTTTTCTTTACTTAATAAATATTTTTGATTAGCTAATTAGGCTCAAGTTGGAGAGAGATGCTGTTAAAGAGGGGGAAACAATCTCTAGATGCCCTTTAAAGAATCCGTATGCTAAGTTTTGTCTATTTTTATTTAAAATAGAGAAACAATAATACAAAAATAATCATACATACATTATAGTTCTAATAATTTTATATATGCTTTTTCTAGAGTCACATGGATTGTAATGTATAAAGCTAAGCAAAAACATTTAGTGTGGTTAATTAGTAATAGTACCCTTTAAAGAATTGTTAGCAACATTTTATAAGTTTTTTATTATGTGGCTTTGCTCGTTGGGATTCACAGCATAGTTTGACCAGCGCAACACAAACATTTAGCACAGTAATTAGCTGATACATTGTCGGCCTCTTAAAGGCACACATTTCATCTTTAACTCACTTTCTGTACAATCATGGCTTCATGAGTTCTACGTCGCCCTCGGTTTTTGCCTCACGAACTTCTTTATTTCTCTGTGATGTAGATTCAATAAGGTGTCTTTAAAATAAATAAAAAAATCTGAGATGTTGGTTGCAGTTGTTGAAGATTCGCCAGTTTCACATCCTGAGATTTTTTTCGTTCCTTCACGTCCCAAAGATTGAGCTGCTGCCATGACCCTGGCATGCGTCAGCAACAAACTGGACAGGTGTACCTAACGAAGTTTACCTTCTTTACTTTGAAAAAAAATGAGACTGAACATGATTTAGAGACATGTCTTACATAAAACTTAGTTGTATTTTTGGTAAAGCTTGATAATATCTTTGTTGGCATCCACAGATTCATGACATTGTGGAAGATCTGAAGCAAAACCTGTCAAATTACTTTAAATTTACCTCCCAGTGGAACATTTGAATAAATCCAGGAGTCTATGCATTCTGAAGAGATGTAATTTTTTTCTACTGTACTGTTTGATAACTGGGATCAGTTGAAATGTGTATGGCTGCACTGAAATGATCTTTTTTATAAAGTGCCTTGCTGTGACGCTCGCTGTGAATTGACACTATATGTAAATAAACTGAATTGAATTTGAATCTTTCAAAAGAGAAAAAAGCTTTCCCTTTATGTTTTCCCTTTCTCAGATCTAATCTGATTGGTGATCCGATTAGTCAAAAATGCAGAAAGCAAAAGAACTGTATTCATCTGGCAGCCAAACCCGACTGGTCCATGTGCCGATTTCTTTTGGGGTTTTTTGGTCTCTGGTTTAAAATCCCTATTGGATATTCTTTAATCGTCTGCATGGCTGCTCAAAAAACTCAAACACATATGTGATAAAAGAAATAAATGTGTGTTTGGTCAATTTTTTTTGTCATAATGTTTTTTTGATGCACGTTGTACATTAAAAAAAATGTTGCAGTAACTGGTTTCTCTAAATTGTTCTTAGCAATTAGTTTTAAGTTGCTCCATGACAGACAGGTGACCTGACCGAGGGTGATAAATTGTCGCACCCGATAGATGGATGTTCTTTTTTTATTCAAACTGTGTTAAAACTGTGACATAAATGCTTTCGCACACCAAATCCTTGCAATTAATAAAAACTTGGTTCTGCACGTGACTCTTACTTTGCATAGTCTGAAGAAACAAAGTATACAGACAATTTAATTCATTATTCATTTAACAAATAGGGTCATGGAAGAATCATCTGCAGCCACAGCAGGTCGATGCCTCGGTTACACACTGCTGTGGCGTCCCACTCCTCAACCAGCCTGAACCAAACACCCAAAACGTCTCCACAGATGTTCAGTGGGGTTAGTAATCAAGCAGTAACCCGAGTACTAAGAAAACACTCCTGGAAGCAAGTGTCTGAAATCTACTCCAAGAGAGAATTAGAGAGCAAGAGTCAAACATAAAGACACTCAAACAGAAACAGTGTGACATGGAAATGACAGAGAAAAACAACAACAGAACAAATAAAAAAATCTGGAACGATTTATGAGTGTTTTCGCACTAAACGCTACCAGCGACGGAGGTAGAAACACGGCAACCTCAAGGCAATAAATATTTGCCTATTTAAATATTTAAAGTGACAGAAGCATAAACTGTAACCTGACCGAGAAACAAACAGTTCCCTTCCAAAGCAAACTGGAAGGAGTAGTTATTTGTCACTTTCTGCAGCTACGGGAGTTTTATACCTTACGTCCAATCAGAAGTTCGATATCGACTGATTAAATGTGAGATGTAAAAAGAATCGTCGTGCATTGAATGCATGGTTTGTCTGAAGTTCAGGTTGTAATTCAGCTTTGTAGAAATCTGGACCAGATTACCAGCAACTTTGAGATTATATAACACATCTGTCCTATTGTTAGATATTTATCCAAATAAAAATGTAATGAAAAGGTTTCATTGCAAGGTTTTCCACTTGAGGAAAAAGACCTTTTCTTCTGTCCAGTTTGACAGAATATTTTATTAATTAAGCACCAAGAATGCCGAGCTGATTGTCACCTTGAAATACAACTTTTTTGTCTACAGCTCTCGTGGAACAGAGAAGCTCTTCCATTTCAGTTCCACTTCTCAGACGAGACGTGCAAGAAGTGGACCATAACGAGTCGATGTAAGTAAAGCAAGTAAAATTCAAGAAATTCTTTTCGAACCCAGTGAAAGCAGGAAAACAAGTTATCAACCTAGCATTATATTAATCTTATTTACAGAACTTTTTTTTTTTTCCCTCTGGTGTGTTTCAAAGCTTAATGAGGGTTCTGCCAATTCGCAACTGTTGCAAATGCAACTGAATGAGTTTCTCATGAACGCATCTTAGATGTTCGGTTGAAGTGTAAAGTTCAGAGCTTGAGATCTTGCTTTGTTTGTTCGCTACATTCTCTAATAAACTTTTGTGGCCTTGCAGAACGTAGATTTTTTACAAACTAAGCTTTTTTTCATACGCAGCTACATTATTTACTAATTAGATGACGTCTGGAGGCACTTGGTGGCGCCAGATTTTATTTACGGGTATCAGAGTCAAGGCAATGGAATGCAAGTGCAAACCCCGCTTCTCGTAATCTCGTTTGCAAAAACATCCCCATCTCACTTGCCTTCCGCTGTTGGTCTTGCTCGTAAAAACCCCAAATAAATGTGCTGAAGTCTGCGGTTTTAATGTGACAAAATGGGGAGAAAGTTCAAATGACATGATTAGTTTTTGCAAAGTCACGGTATGCCAAGCAAGAATCAGAGGAGAGAAAGTTTTCCACAGAAAAGGAGAATGTTATGCAAGTGGAGGACCAGAGAACTGAGACCAATTAGATCCAGGTGTCGGTTCTTAGCGTAATGATGTGCTGAAAATCCACCCACAAAAACAGACAGAGGTTTTCGTCCACCGCACTTTCATTACTTTTTTTTTTTTTAAGTAATTATCCCTCTTTTCCAAAAACTCTTCCAGAGATTTAGCAAGTTAGAACAAGAATAAAGGCTCAGTGGTCAGAATCACCATTCAGAAGGCTCACACATATGGGATCAATTGGACTTGCTTAAAAACCCGATGGTGAATATTTTTACTTGTCAAAAAAAAAAAAAAAACTGACAGGAAGAAGAAATGTTTGCCTCCAGTTTTCTGCAAGTCTGCCTCTGCCGTTTTTATGTCCGTTCTCCGTCAGAATTTCCGAAGCCTGGCTCGCAGGCTGCGGATTAATTTATTCATATTGAGGAGCAGCGTCTGGGCTGCAGAGCTGCCAAAGATGATTTTCACATTTTTCCATAAAGCTTCGTCTCCATGTCGAAGATTTTTCCATAAACAGCCCCGCAAACTTGGTTTTTGATTTCCAAGCAGAACTAATAACCGTTTGTGAACTCGCAGGTAGACTCAAACTGTTTTAGAAAACTTCTAGGCGAAAGGAAAAAGAAACTTTTTTCTTTTAAACTATTCAATATCTACTGCTACACCTAAGCCCGATTGTTTGAGTTTAGTGTTTTTTGATGATGATCCCCTTTACGTTCCCACTGATCACGCCCTGACTCCCGTTCGTTGAGCCTCCCATCTTCCCCTCCTCTTTCTCCTTCTGTCTCTCCATCAATACCCGTCACTCCTCCCCTTCTCCTTCTTTCTCTCTGATTTTCTCCAGAGACTTTCAGTTTTTGAACACCACATTGTTCTTTCCTCCCGGCCCTCCGCTCAAATAAAAAAAAAAAAAAAAAAAGAGAAGCACAGGTAAGCTTGCATGGATTTGAGATTTCCTCTTTGAATATTCCATTTTATATCCGTTTTCCGGATGGAAGTGCTGGGGCTGCAGGGCACAGGCTGCAACACAGAAGGCAAAAATCATTTCTGCATGAAAAATGACTCTTGAAAGTTTGATGGTTTTGCATTTTGACAGCTCAGTGTGAAATGAACATGTTTCTATGTTTTCACAATGCTTTTGTTTGGCTTTGAAGAGTAATTCCTCATCCTTGGATCCAGAGTCTCTTCTGCATTTCCACTGGGTCTGAAATTAATCAGCCTAGAAATACATGATCTGCAAACCTGATTCTGTACATCTGCCATGTAATAAAACGCTTTTTTGTTGTTGCTGACAGCCTTTAACGTTGAGCCCCAGTACTGTTTTCAGAGTAGCAAAGAAAAGTTACCCATTTGCAGTTTGTTCATTTCTGGAACATTCTGGATTTGTCTGGTTTTATTTGGGCTTTAGATGCAATTACTTTATAACGGTGTTCGAAGACTACGACTCCCTCTTTACATGGAGTCATATGTCAAAATACATTGAAGTGGGTGTGGCCCACCGCGTATGTTGTGCAGGCTTCACAGCTTTTTTCATCACCTACAAAGTGTTTACGTCTTTATTTCCTCGTTGTATTTTAACTTTCATTATTAACACATGAGTTCTAAAAAAAAACAAAGGTACTTTATTTAAAAAAATAATATTTTTCCTGCTTTACTTCCTTCTACAGATGTTTATCGAATTAGAACATGAAAAAAAGTGTCTCAATAATTGAATTAAGGTGAAATATTGAGTATCATTACTCAGTAATGTTTTGTTGTTACTTTTAATTAGCTAAAAGCTAACGAAAACCCAAAATTAAGGGGTTTTTTTTATATTAGAATATTACATAATGCTAAGATTGTGCAAAAATGATGGCCTAGGTTTTTTTTTTTTTTTTTTTTTTGCCAATAGGTGATTTAGGCAAAACAAATGTAAAAATAAAAAAAATCACTTTTCTCATAAGTTTATTTTTAATTAATGCTTGGAATATGTAACTGTGTAACGATTATTAGCATCATACACCAAACTGAATGCCATTTTTTTTGTTTCCTTAAAATTGTTATTCATCTGTAGAAAAGATGTTTCAATGAACGTTATTTATCTTTCACTTTTCCTGTTTTTAACTTGTGTAACCTTATTGTGTTTTTTTTTGCCAGCTTCTCTTTTTCTTTCCCTGTCCACAGAAGCCATGTTTCCTCTCCATGTCACCCTCTTGGTACTACTGGCCAACATCGCTCGGTGCCAGGATTACGACTATGACTACCAGCCATATTCCATGCTCGGGCCGTCAGGGCCAAACTGCAACAAAGAATGTGATTGCCCAATCAATTTCCCAAGTGCAATGTATTGCGATAGCCGCAAGCTAAAGTTCGTCCCTATAGTTCCCACTGGGATCAAGTACCTGTACCTCCAGAACAACTTGATTGAAGAGATCAAGGCAGGAGTTTTTGATAACGTCACCGACACCCTGCGCTGGCTGGTGCTCGACAACAACCAGATCACCAACGCCAAGATAGAGAAAGGCACGATTGATAAACTGACGGCCCTGGAGAAGCTATTCTTCAGCTTCAACCAGATCACAGAGGCGGTCATTCCTCCCTCGAAGTCCCTCGAAGAGCTGAAGATGACGAACAACAAGTTGTCCAAGTTCCCGTCCGGACTCTTGAACGACAAGGAGAATTTGACCTCCATCAGCCTCCAGCACAACGAGCTGACCTCTGAAGGCATCGCAGACGCGTTCAAAGGCCCCAAGAAGCTGCTGTCGTTGGACTTGAGCCACAACAAGCTGAAGAAGCTGCCGGCCGGAGTCCCGAGCTCGCTGGAAATTCTCTACGCTGATTTTAACGAGATCGATAAAATCGGAGCAGGGTACCTGAAGAAGCTGCCCACCCTGCGGTACCTGAGGGTCTCCCACAACAAGCTCCTCGACTCTGGGATTCCTGCCGGGGTGTTCAATGTGACTTCGCTCTTGGAGCTGGATCTGTCGTTCAACAAACTTCAGTCGATCCCTGAGATCAACGAGCAGCTGGAGCAGCTCTACCTTCAGGCCAATGAGATCAACAGTAAGTTTATGCTCTGCATATGAAGATATGACGAGACATCTTAATAAACTTCATTTTAGATGTTAGTCAATTAGTCTGAGCTCCAGCAGAGCCTGTCTGAATGTGAGCTGCCATCTTACACCAGATTATTTAGTCATTTTATTTTCCTGCAAAGAGTTAAAAAAAACACCTTTTGAGATCTCCCCCATTCCCCCCAAAATAAAAAAGTTTTTGTTTCTGTTGGTTATTAGGACAGTCATGTGTAGTATTTGAGTAAAATGGAAATGACAAGAACTTGACAGAACGGATCGGCGTTGGTCACTTTGACCTTTTGCCGTATCATACTTCTGCAGCATCACTTGTTTCATAACCAACTTTTTCACACATGAAAACAATATGTTGCTCCAACTCTCCATCAATCAGAACCCATCACTGGAATTAACTGTAAGAAAATGAAAATGTGGGATCAGCATGATCACAAGTCTTAATCTTTCATATTTCCAGGAGTCAACTGTCCCAAGTAATGATCAAAATCAGAATCGACAGAAATAGGAAAGAATATAAAACATTCATAAAAGTATATGTAATTCAATTATTCTGTATGTGAGACAATAATTCATCAAAATATTAAATAAATACATATATCATGATTAAGATTATGGATGCAAATATGTTGATTACAGGTCAGAAATGTAGGTATGCTGGGACAAAATTAATCTACTTATGTACCAAATAGTGGTCCAAATCGACAAAGGGGGGGGAATTAACCCAAAGTCAAAAAGGAAATCTCAATTAATCTGAGATTTAAGATGGTCGAATATTTAAAGTAAATATTCAAATATTTACTTTAGGTCATAACATCATTTAAAGGATGCAGTGGAAGGCGAGATTCAAATGTAAAGCTTGGGAGGACTCTAACCTTCACCACCTGTTTTCTGTTACCCACAGAGTTCGATCTGGCGAGTTTCTGCAAGTTTACAGGACCGCTGAACTATTCACGTCTCAGACATCTGCGTCTGGACGCCAACAACGTCACGCACACCGACATGCCCCCCGAGTCCGCAAACTGCCTGCGTCAAGCTTCGGACATCATGTTTGAATGAGAGCCTCCACGCCGCCCCCCGTCCGGTCCAAGAGTCCACCATCTGCTGCCATGACAACGTCAACCCAAAGCCCTCGTGGATCAAGATCCCTCATACGTCTGTGCACTCATTGCAAGCATTTAGCAAATATGAAATATTGCTCTCATCTCCATTCGTCTGCTGTCACAATTTTACTTTTCTTTCAAAACACACATTCGCAGAAGAAAATGTGTGATTTCATTGGAAACACAGTAAAGCAGGAGACAAATTAAACATTCCAGCTTTGTATATAAATGTGCCAATTATAAAACCCATTGGAATGTCTTACTTCCTTGAATATCATAATTTAGCTATAAAGTAATTTTGTAATCTGTCTTGTATGTTCCATGTTTGTATGTTAATGATATGTAGCACAATCCAGATAGACGTCCTCAGATTTCAGAGTGTAATGTAAGCAAATGTGAAATAGCTGAGCTGATTCATAGCAGCCATATTTTAGCATCTTGAATGTATCAAAGTGGACAAAAAGGAAAAAACACCGGAGTTGTGAACTCACAACTGCCTCCTTTAAATTTGACTTTTTTTTTCTCTTCATATTAACAGCGTAAAAGACCCACAATTGTTTTGTTTTGATAAACGAAATGCCTTCTGTACAAGAAAATAACTTTTTGAAGCAAGCAATAAGTAATATGCATTGCTATTGTGCTTAAAGTTTCATACTTTGTATTCTTGTAATAGGAAATAAAAGTTCAATAACATATCTGGAGTCATTTTTTGCATTCAGTGCATGTTATTATGTACCACACTGATTAGTGTACTTTCACAGCTTTTGCAGTTTTTAGCCACAATAAATGCAGTTACGTCAGTATTATATTTATGTGGTAAAATTAGGATATTTCCAGGGGTTTTTATGTTGTGCCTGATCCTGCATGTAGATTAAAACAATAAGATAACCGAGTACTGTTATCAGAAGATAAAAACATCAAAATACAATAAAACACATGCAACAAGATTTGTGCTGTGAAAATTGGAAAAAGTGTTTCAAATAAAAAAAAAAAATCCAAATTTAAACATTCCTAATTCTCAAAAAGTTACACAATTATTTTGAAACTCCCAAAGTTACGGGGCCTGTCTTCAGCCAAAAAATATCAAACGGTATCTTGGAAATAATTCTAAGGATGCAAAAATATCTTCTTGATAACCATGATGTCATAAAATGTTTGAGGCTTTGACTTAATTCATCCACAAATGTAAATTAGCCATTCAAAGGCTTAGAAAGGCATCATGACCTGGGTTCCACCAAACTGTTCAAACAGATCGCAATCTCAGTGCAAATAGGTTTCAGACTTTAAAGAAAGTGAAAGTCTCTCATTATAATGACATTTAGTAAATACAAATAATTTTGCAAGTTATAAAATTAACTTGCAAAAGTTAATTTTCCAAGTTAATTTGACATAAAACAGGAACAGTTTTAGTCTGATTTAATGTCAAACTAGGAAAAGTCTGATTTGCATCTCTTCATATAGAGTGAAAATTTATTTCATCTTTAGTTTCCACTTAGGATATGATCCCTATTTGCTTGGCTTGAGGTAAAGGCTCCCCTTTATGCTAAATGGATTTTAACAATACTAAACGGTTGAACAACAAGAAACTATCCCTAGGCGGAGCCAAAGATCTCATCCCAACTCACTTAAAATGAAATTTAGCCGCTATGAACTGAAGCGCTTACACCACTTTCTTATGAAATGAATCTGCATTAACTATTTCTGCTGTAACCCTAATACCTCTCAGAAGAGTAGAAAAGATAAAAATAAAAAATGTGCGTTCTCCACACTCCCATAACCATCTTACGTCATGTTACAAGTTTGCTCCAACAACTGCTTCTATATTTCACGTTTTCATACAGTCATTTTCACTGATTCTAAATCTAGGACAATTTCCTCCTTCACGCTCTGCTGTTGCTCTTATTTAAAATCCAGGAGGAAAGCTCCTGCTGTCTGTGTCTAGACATTAAAGTCCTTCATGAAGCGGTAAGCCTCAAATCTTCCCACTTCAGACGGTGAGTGAACGCACAATCAGCTTTTGCCGTTCGCCGGCCGCCGAAGTTTATCCTCCAGTCCAGACCATCTCCAGCTGGTCTCCCTGTTTGCACTCGTTTTCTGCATCCATCCATCATCTCCCTCATCTGTTCTCCATCTCCTTTTTCAGATTTCGGGTTAGGGTAACTTTCACTTTTTTCTTCTGTCGTCTTGTAATGTTTTCTGAAACATTTACTTCTTTTGTTTTTTTTACTTCAATATTTTGTTACATTAAATTAAAGATTAAATGACCAGATCATTGTATTTTCTTAGATTTCCCACACAAATCTATTCCTTTTTGTTTGAATTTTACAGGGTATAACTGAATTTTGAAAAAAGTTGAAACGGTTCGTCTATGTTTTTGAAATAAAACAAAGCATTTATCAAGTTAACAAAAGTCTCTTAACAAGACATCTTGTTCTAAGCTGATGCAAAAGTTGCCAAAACCTCAAAGTTTTAGCTTCCATTAAGAACAACTAAAGTCATTTAAAGTTTCTGCAAGGGAAGAAGAGTCCTGTCTGAACAATGTTTTTGACAAAAATGCTTTCTACTTGAGGATTTGGGGGTAGAAATATTAGCCTTGGGTTGTAGCAAAAGAAGGGCAGGTAACTCCTCTGCAACCTCACCTGTCAGCTTAGTATTACACCCCAAGGCCTGTTCACTAAAACCGAGCCATAAACTGGTCTTGTACCCATTCCCAGTTATGAGTCAAAAGCAAATCCTCCATTAAAAAAAAAATGGTTTAGTTGGGTGGGGTTCCAGCACTTTATGGCTCTGAAGCCAGCTGAAGATTTTAGAATAAAAAGTTGAAAGAGGTGGGAGAAAAACTGCTGGGCTGGCAGAAAATGTTAAGTGACAATTTCTGAAGGGACATCCCAGCTCGCAGTCGTCCTCCCACCGACGAGACTTGCTCTAACCACTCGGTTCAACCGGTGTGCAAGGTGTTGCATGAAGATCTAACAGTAACTGAGGTCCAATCAGTGTCTGCTGTGAGAGAGGACAATCATCACTGTGAGATTCTGGAGAGGTGCGTTAGCCAAACCTCACCTGCCTGGAAAAGTAGGTAATAATGTTAGTTTTCTTATTTTGTGATAAGTCTTGTGAGCTGTTGTGGTTAAATTTGTATAATGGTGGAACTAATGTAAATTTTTGTTTTGGCTTTTATCGTCTGACCTTTCATGCCAAAACTCTAAAATAAAATCTCTTGACTAGTTTTGAAAACTAAATCTTAGGTGTTTTGTTGTTGTAACATTGAACTTAGCTCCACTTTTTAAACCTACTATTGTGATTTTATTTCCAAACAGCATGCGTCAGTGAAATCCACCCCTATGCAATAATTACCCATGAACTGGGTTAACTTCTCTCAACTCTAGATGTAACGATCCTGCTGACAAACTCCCACAGTTTTAAAACACAGGAAAACTGGATGCAGTTCTGCAAACTCATACTGTGCACATGAAGGCTGCTGTGTAATTATAATAGCTGGCTCAGTGTAAAAGATCCTGGCAGGAAATTAGTACTATGAGAATCCTCAGCATGTGTTTCTCTTTAGTTCTCTCAGGCACGATGTTGCAAGTATTTGTTTTCAGTAAATATGCGTTTCATTTTACAGACATAGTAAAGCTGTGACTCACTGTTCAGCAGCAAATCTTGCACACAAGGTTACTTTTTAAAATGCATTTTACTTTTTTCTCAGACATGGCATCAGTTCTTGGTCGTTTTTGCACATTCCTGACATCCTGCTGAGCTTAAAACTTACAGGACGGAGGAGTTGCATCAAGCTAACGTTTAGCAGTGATGCTTTATAAAGTAGATAGATTAATTAGAAGAGCTGTTGTTCAAGAATATATCAAAAATCTTCTTAGTAAGACTCTTCTTTTCACTCCTGTAGAGTGAGAAGAATCCCTGTAGAGTTGTTTACAGTATAAAATGTGTTGTGTTTCTTCCAAAAAATCCAGTTTTAGATTATTTATCCATTATGCAATCTTCCAAATTTGTGTAGATCAATTACCAATGCACACAAATACACCCTGGGGCGAAGTGGAGAAACTCTAATGGGCTTGCACTGCTGATCAAGGATAAGTGTTGCTCCTATCCTCACAGGTTGGCAGGGATTATCTCGCATTTGATCCTTTGCCGTCATCGTCAGAAATTAGCACAGTCTCACGCCTGCATGTTAAAAGGCCATTAAGCTTGATGTAAACTCAGCTCTGCAAAAGAATTTGCATTTTATGCCCGAAGCAAAATCTCGTAAACTTAATTATGACGTCAGTCCAGTAAAACCGTTACCTCTTGCGCCAGCAGCTAATGTGTTCAACTTGGACTTTTTTTCATTTCCGTGCTTGATGTTATATTAGCTCATCTGGGCAAGATAACACATCCCAACCCCAGAAAACCTGAAATCCTTGAAAAATTAATATCAAATATCAAATTGAATTCACTTCACAAGACAAACTGTTCAAAATGATATCAATTATATAGAATTTAGTCAAATCAATCCGGCACATTTTAACAAATTCGGTTCTATTTAGGTCAATTTAGATCCAGTTACATGAACATTCCAGTTCAATTTAAATCACTGCATGCCAACTGGTAAAATGTTACACAACATCGGGATCCCAACTGACTCTAGCTTCGCAGCAGACGGGATCCAGTCCATTTAAACAGGAAGAAACCTCCAGCAGAACCGGGCTCAGTATGACGAGCCGTTTGCTGAAACCGACTGGGAGTCAAAAGGATAGGAAGCATTTTCAAGTATTGGTCCGTGACTACTGCAAGAGTAAAGTGCAGTAATAGTTCAGCCTATTGCTTAATTCGTGAAAGAAACACTGGGTCAGGAACACTTTGGGAAAAGGAAAAACAAAGAATATGCAGTTTTTGGCAACAACTCTGCCTTCAATTACTCCATTCAGGAAAAGGGAACCACAGCATCATTGAACCAGTTGTACTAACCAAATTACAGATTGATGATTTCAGCAATAGCTTCAACATTCACTCAGGTTACAGTATCACTAGACCAGGAGTGTAACGGTTAATGGAAACAGACATAGCTAAACACAAAATCATTAGTTGGAGAACTTACACCAAACAAAAAAATAATTAATAAAAGCAAGATATTCATTAATGACTGAATAGGAAAGACAGTCACTAGATCATGTTTATCTGGGAAAAAAACTTTATAGGCAGCCATTGCAAAAAGAAATGGAGAGAAGCAGGTGAAATCAGCAGTGTGAAAAATTAACACACAGGAATTCCTGACAAGTGAAATCAGGGTTTAATTTGTTGTGAATATATCAGTTGTAATAATATCAGTTATATGTGCTTTATTTTTCCGAAGTTTGTCCTCCAGCATTGACCATGGTGTCCTGTTTTCACCGTCCTGGCAGACAGGCTGTCTTGTTGGATAACTTTTAAACTCTGTTTAGTTAATTTCCATGTTGGGATACAGACGTCTCTACCCATTACACTGACTTTGTGTTTAGACACTACGTTCGCTGTTGTCTGTAAGCAGATAAACTATGCAACTTGCAGAGTAATTGATCCTGATTGCCCTCTCAATAAATTACCCACAAATTTAGCTTAGAAGTTGATAAGGGGCACTGGATTTATTTAAGATCGGTCATTCCTGCATGAGGACAAAGGCCTGTCCATGTGGACATTAGCAATCCAAGAACAAGTACATCTAAGCAAAGTGGGCCATGTCACTGAGCATTAAAAACACTTAACAACCCGTACAACTCTAGGGGATTATGACCTCCTTTGTTTGGGTCATCTGATTGGCTAAGAAGGGCTTTAAGGTCATCCTGAGTGACAGGTTGGCACATGTTGAATGAAGCAGGCTCTGGTACAAATACAGGGGACTAAGACGAGCATCCCTGTCATTTCAGACCACGCTTGATCACTTACTGAGGAAGGACATTGCAAAGAAAACTTTAGAGAACTAAAGGTAAGATGAGCTTCTGAGAAGAAGAGAGATCAGTCATGCTTCCCTGTGATTATAGGTGGAGATGTTTATTAGAATGAAACTCACGATTCTGTGATAGAAACGATTTTGTATTCCATTTGTCGTTGATTGTTTTGTCTAGCAGTTCCCATTGATGCTCGGTGGAATGACATTTGCACGACACCTTGTGTACAAACTAAAGTCAAAAGCTTTGGTCTTTCTGACCACAGGCACAGCTCTGAAAAAGGGGTGATTCAGCTTTGTCTTTGAAGTGAGCTCATCCAGGGAAAAGTATGCCCTATGCAAAATGAGTTCCAGACAAACATGGAGCGCATCAAGAATTTAAACAAGCAACAGATGGTAGCTGAGACAAATCAAGCGAAAGTTTAAAGGGGAGGACTGACAGGAGCCGACGAGACCTCTGCTAGCCCTTGTTCATTCTTCTTGTGATTTTTGCTTGTAATGCTTCTTTATTAGCATGTTCACGGTGAGTCACTGAACTCTAATCCCTACAAATTGCATATTTCTTTTTTTGTATGTCTCAATACGTCAGCTAAAAAAGCTGTGTAGTGAGCTTTGTAGTAAGGTTTTTTTTCCAATTACAACTGAACAAGCAGCATCTTTCTACTGACTCGTCAAAAGCAATTAATGTTGACCCAGTCTTTTAACCTCTTCTTTTGAAGCCGATGCTGTATCTAAAGTCCTCTCGTCAGCAAAGTCCCTACAGAAGATTTGATTGCTCAACAGCAACTAAATTAATGAAATTTTGGTTTCCTATTTGACTTATGTGTTATATTTTCTCTTTCAAACATAGGTCAACATGGCTGGTCTCCAGAAGATTTTGGTTATTTTGTGCCTGGTAACACGAGCCATCAGCCAGGACATGCCTTACGAGGAACTCCTTGCCCAAATACAAGCCTGCCCCAGGGAGTGCAACTGCCCCCAAAACTTCCCTCGAGCCGTTTACTGTGACAACAAAGGGCTGAAGAGCATCCCCAAGATCCCCCCTTACACCTGGTATCTCTACCTGCAGAACAATCTGATTGAAACGATGCCGTTAGATGCGCTGCAGAATGCAACACAGCTGCGCTGGATAAACCTAAACCGCAACAAAATTACAAGTGACAAAGTAGGCGAAGGTGTCCTAGGTGGGATGAAACATCTGGCCCACTTGTACATGGATGACAACCTCCTGTCCACTGTTCCTTCACCACTGCCAGTCAGCCTGGAGCATCTACGCCTCTCTCGCAATCGCATCTCCAAGATTCCAGCCGGTGTGTTTGTTGGCCTGGACAAGCTAAACTTGCTGGACCTCCAGGGGAACAAGCTGATGGATGACGGCGTCACTGAAGTGAGCCTAAAGGGCCTCACCAGCCTGGTCCAGATCAATTTAGCCAAGAACCAGCTGAGTAGCATGCCCCTTGGACTGCCGCCTACCACCACCCAGCTTTTTCTCGACGGTAACAACATTGAAAAGATTCCTGCTGACTACTTCAAAAGTTTGCCCAAAATGGCATTTCTGAGGCTCAACCACAACAAGCTCGGCAGCACTGGGATTCCAAAAGACATTTTTAATATCTCCAGCATGCTGGACCTGCAGTTGTCTCACAATCAGCTGACCGAGGTTCCAGTCATTCCCTCAGGCCTTGAACACCTCTACCTTGACCACAACAAGATTGCAAGTAAGTGTTAGATGAAGAAAATAAAAGGTGTTTTGGGAATCTTGATTTGTAGTACGTGAATCTAAATGTCTTGTTGCACTTCCACTTACTCTTTTCCAGATGTGAATGGCTCTAGCGTGTGTCCCGTTTCTGTTGATTCTCTGGACGACTCGACGAACGACGGCGTGCCAAGACTTCGCTACCTCCGACTGGATGGCAATGAGATCAGTCCACCGATTCCCAGGGATGTCGTCTTGTGCTTTCGCCTCCTGAGGTCTATTGTTATCTAAACAGAAAACCAATAATGTGTTGTAAGCTAAATGACTTTCTGCACAATTATTGAAATGAAGTGGATGTTGTTCCAGTCAATGAAACTTGAAAAGTCATCCACTGACATTAAGCTTTCCATTGTTTCATCTTGGAAAGTCTTTCAAGTAATAAAAAGAAATAAAATCTGGAAAAAAGCACACTGATCAATAGATGTTTTTGATATAATATTTGCTGACCATTAGCTGTGCCTTATGTCAGTGAAGATACCAGTCAGTAGACCCCTGAACTTGTGTGTAAATAAATACAGAATGGGATATGGTGAGATTTGGGACTGAATTTCAAAAAGTTGCAATATCCATATTCTCAGTTTTTTGTTTTGTTTTTTTTACACTTTATATTTGTAGATTTGGTGTTTTTATTTGGTTTTTAAAAGACGATCTGTCAAGTGTGCAGAAATATATATACTGTTGGTAATTTATTTTTATTTAATATTGGCTAAGAATTTGAATCCTGTGAATGCTCATGGCCAACATTACTTCTTGTTTTGTACACAAAAATGTGAATATTTGCCAACTTATTTTTAACATTCTGGTCATTTTTTCTGAATACATTGTGCAAGGGTTTTCATCTTAAATTATCTTCAATAAAACTTAGAATGAACATGTGATCATGCAATTGTGTTTTTTGTTATTTTTTTGTTTTCGCAACACTTACATGAAGATTAAATATCTACCAAATTTTGTGTACCTGTTAGCGTACCTTTATATACTTATATCTGTTATTGTTCTGTCCAATTGTCTGTCAGTTTCACCAGTTCTACAAAAAAACATTGCATAATTTTGTCTGCAAAGTCCACACACAATACTGAAATCGATTTTGAGCAATAGCATTAGCATGCTAGTGTTAGCATAACACTTGAAACACTGACAGCAGCAGGGAAGTTCATTAAAGGCTGTCACTGGTTGTGTCACAGAACCATGGGTGCTTTAGGTGAAGTAAATATATATAAATGTAGAAGGAACACCAGATAAATTCAATACTAGTTTTCAAGAGTTTACTACACAATACAGCCACACTAGCTGGCTAGCTAGTCAGGCTATGTAATCTGCCTGTGGTCAGCAGCTTAACACAGATACAGCTAGAGTTTTTCTAGCCAGAAATGTTACTAAACAGAATGTTTTACTGTGGCAACAAAAGAAAAGTTGTTTTACACACCATAATATTCTAGTTCTGCCGCTGCTTGAACCTCAAATTGTGCAATAACTGTTTACAGTGGAAAACTTCAAAAACACTTAGCTGGTCCTTTTCCCAAAAAAATCTCAAGAGATTTCGCCAGGATTAGGCATCATAAGCCATTTGAGTCAGGCTAGCAGTATACTTTTACTGCTGGGCAACTGAAATTAAACAGAGCCATAATGAACAGTTTAACAAACGAGATCAACTTGGAGCATTTCATGTGTCACACAAGTTACTCTGTCATGCAATCTATCCATCGCCCTCTCAAGAGATGGTACTTTGAAGATTTCATTTGATCCTCTTCCTCATTTAGAAACTTAAAATGGAAAAGAAAAGCTTCTGGATAGAAATCTTAGCTCATATAGCAGGTGCAGACAGATTTCCAGCTTTCCCACTCCGCCCTTTGTCTCTCACTCATCAGAAGGTTTAGAGTTACTGTGGGATGAGTGGAAGAGGCAGCATGTTGAGACAAAACTCTGGGGAAATATACGTGTGTGTGTTCTCTTTACACGTTAAAAAAGGACTAAAAAAAGATCATGAAAACCTACTTCACTTACATCAATGTGAGTAAAGCAAACCAATCTTGTAATCTTTGAAAACTATCGAAAATTTTAATTATTCTACTTCTCCCCTGAATTATTATTTAATAGAAGGAGGGCATATTTCTCCTCCCCCCCTTCCCCCCACAACTGGAGGAAATTGGAGTATTACTTTGTGGAATGAGGATTGAAACAAGAGAGGGCCAAATTTTGGAGCCTTCAGGACATTTCGTATCAAAAAACACCAGATATGGTACAAGGTGTCAGTCTTTTGCCCAACTATATCTGTTGTTCAATTCTCTTATTGGGACAGGATTGGTTTTTCGGTGCATACTGTTACATGTCATGGCGCCTGTCTCCATCAGTCAGTGATCCAGAGGCAATAGATCCTGGGAAATCTCCAGTCCATCACGATGGAACACACCATTGAGTATTATGTGGACAAAAACAATTGCTTCCACTGAATCACTACATAGTGATCAGTCCTGGCTTTGGGCTGTGCATGGTTTCTCACCGGGTTCTCTTGTGTCTGTTTCAGTGCAGTGTTGTCGCCGCAAGGCACCAAGCAGCCAATCAGAAATGGATTTTGGTGCAACTACAGAAAGAAGAATGAAATGAAAAATGTATTATATTTCCAAATATGAACTTAAAGAAATGTTGTGCAGCAGCAGATTATTAACAGTGACCTAAACATAAGCAACATAGTACAACAAAAAGATCATAGAACAATTACTATGTTGAAAGAGTTAAATTAGTGGTTTATTGTAACTGAATTAAAGAGTCAGGCTCAAGGTCGGCTGAAGTGAACAGGCGGACAAAGTGTCTGATAACCGTTTGTGATTGCTGCTGCGCCTTCTTGCTGGAAAAGGAAAATAAAAAGAATTTATCTTGGGTTTCCGTTGATCTGAGCAAGCGACGACGCAAAGAGAAATCTGCCTCACCTATAAAGGAGGGAGGGCAGAGAGCGTCCTCTGAGCTGGGACTTCCTCTCAGCACCATGCTAACATAGCTCCTCACAGAGGTCCCATTGTGCAGAAGGGCCTCATGGATCCCTCGCACATGAAAGCAACACATGCCAGAGTTTCACCTCAGGAAAAGAAGGACAAATATTTCAGTTTGATTCGACAAAAAAAAAAAAAAAAAAAATAGAAGGTACGCTTGTAAGGGATAAGCCACCACTTCCTGGTTGCTCTCCATTTCCCTTTGTGTCTGAAGTGTGTGTGTCCCGTTTGAGGCGATTGTGCAAGCGGGTGTACGGCACGAGGGGGGTGAGGCCGGGGGGGCTGCACTCAGAGTGACCAAAAGCAATTGCTCCTGTCCAATCAGTCTCAGTGCCTACCTTCACACATAAGCGGCAGGGCACTCGGGTCCACACAGACCTACACATACACACACACACACTTACACTTAGACACTTGTCACATCTGCAGCCATCTTTTCCCCCTCACCCCACCATCACCTACACTCCCCTCTTCTTCAAGGCTACCTGTGTGACCTCTCACCATTGGCCAAGTCTCGGAGCCCTCAGCATCTCCATCACGGCTGAAGGGACCATTTGGGAAAGCAGGAGACAGAGGTAAGCATTCTTACTGCTGTGTTCATGCTGGTAGCGGGGATTAGGCAGGCTGAGGTGCATGGTTAACCCTTTTAAAAACAGTGGTAGTCAGGTTTTAAACAGGTGCCGCAACACCAACCGGCTTGGGTTAGATGCCTCGCGTTCACGTCTTTTTATCTTACTGGTAATTTCATTCACTTACGCGAAACGTCAAGAATGGGTTGTAGGGGGAATGGGGCTCATAATTTCAGAAATTGCACGCTCAAACTTGAAGCTGCTAAATTGCAGTTCTTCTATGCACAAGTCCTCCCAGGCACAGGTGGTTCTGCAGCAAAGATCTTTGGAATGTTGTTGCAAATTATTTGCACGAATGATTTTTCGGGCTTTTAACAAAAAAAAAAAACCTTTACACTCACAAAACCATGATGTTAGTGTGAGTGTGGCCGTTTATGCTCTCCATCAGAGGGAATATCACTGGGTCTGCTTGAGGCTTCTGAGGGAGAAAAGGTAGAATCGCTGGATATCAGGCATGCCCAACGTGTGGCCAAACATAACAAGGAGGCAGTCTAGAGGAAAGACACAAACACAGCTTCCACACACTGTACGCTGTGATGGCCTGTATAAAAGCCAAGCTCTGTGTTGTCTTTAGAAAAGTCCTTCTTTCAGTCTAGCTGTGCTGGATTTCTCCTGATCGGTCCATTTCTGTAGCAATGCCAACCAGTCGACTCCCTTCAGCAAAGTGCATCAAGTTCATGGTGAAGTCAGAGAAGGGACCGATATTATAATCCGTGTTTTATTGTGGTGATGTGCAAAAAATAAACTGGATAAGCATTTCATGATTGTTTTTGTGTGCCCTCGTTCCAAAATAGCTGCAGTTTATTGGTTTTCTGCCACTGAAAGATAGATGTGTGAGGGTTGCATCTTTCCAACTGCATGCATGAATAAGTGTGTGTGCATCTGCGTGTGTGTGTGTGCGTGCGTGCGTGCGTGCGTGCGTGCGTGCGTGCGTGCGTGTGTGTGTGTGTGTGCCTAAGCCCCGTCTCTGCTGAATGGAGCTTTTCCTCATGAGCTGCAGCAGGTTGCTGCCATCCTGTCCACAAACCTCGGTGGAATTTGGAGTTTGAGTGCTGAGACTAGCAGGCCTCCATAAAGGCTCTCTGTGAAGGCCGAGGGGTCGGGTTAGCGCAGAAACCTCTCTCACCTCTCCTTTTTTCTCACTTACTCGCCCGGACTCAACTTTTTTTTTTTTAACTGCACTTTCTCCATCTAACCCTGAGGGCCAACATCTTGTCTGTGTTTCCCTCTCCATGGCGCTCCTCTTTTCTTCTTCTCCCTCTCCTTGCTCACCGTTTCTCTGCCCTGGCCTGGAGGACTCCCTCTCTCAGCTCCCACAGTGCCATCACTGGGTCTTGAGTGCCGACACATTGAAATGTTTTCAGTCTTTTAATCCTAAATCCCAGGTCTGTAAGGAGTTAACCTTATTAGGCAGTAATTAACATATGCTAATCTTATTAGTGCTTTCCGCTTTGGAGTAATTCATGAACTTAACGGCTCCAGAGGAAATAACAGGATCATGAGCAGTTGCTCTCTAGGTCAGGACATGCAAAGGGGACAGCCGTGTTGAAAATGATTCATGTTTATTTTAAAAATGTCTCTGTTGAGATTTTTGTAGCTGCAGGTAAAATATTTTTGTCTGATTGGGAAAAATTCTTAAAAACTTTATGGGTAAAATCCCAGACATTTCAAAGCTGTGTGCTTATTTTATTACAACTAAATTTCCCCTCTGTGGGACAACAAAGGCCATTTATATTCAACTGCAGAAAGGCTTACATAATTTAGGACAGTCCAAACATTTTTTGGTGCCAGTGTTATGAAAGCCATTTTCCAGGTTGCCTGTGTTTTCACCATTGTTTATGCAGAGTGGAAATATGTTTTCTTGATAATTTATTCACATAACTGAACAGAATCTGTTTGCTATTCCTTCAGCAAATTTGGAATAAACACTTTACAGAGCCTTCCAAAGACCTTACCACAAACTCCAGTGTTTTTATTAGGAATTTATGCAAGACCAGTCACAAAGTGTGGCATGCATTGGGATTCAACCCACTTTCCTCTGATAAACAAACTTCTTTTTTTTTTTTTTAGAAATCCCGCATATCGTAATATAAAGCCATCCAAGTAGACAGACAGGTCAGACAACAAGCATATCAATCAGAGGAGCAGTTTAAAGACTCGGAAATTCTGGAGAATATGAAGAGATGCTTGGGAGACTGAAATAAGTGTTGCGCTTTGTAAATCTGAAATTTTGTCATTCATTTTCGTATCTACCAGTCATGCATTAAATACAGCAACCATTAGGAAGAAAGTCTGTTGGCACGATGAAGTAAAACCGAAAACTTTTGACCTTTTGTGTGAAAATGTCACACTGTGACGCATGGTAGTGGCGGTGTCAGGCTTTGGGGTGTTTTTCTTCAAGAAGTGGAGAATAAATAGGACTCTGTGAAAGGTAACGGTACGAGGGAAGCCTTTAAATGAGTCCAAATGTCCACATGGAGCTACGGAGAAGGCAAAGACAAGCAGCATCGGGCTGAACACAAATGTCTGCCCAACTTTACAGGTTCTTATTTGTATGAATTTTAAAGAAACATTTGAATCACTTCCTTCTACTTCACAATAATGCAGTACTTTGGTTGGGTAAAAGTTGTAGTTATTAGACATTTGTTGTTAAAGTACAAAAGTGCCAAAGACATAATGCTGGAAGTGTAAAATTCAACATTTACCTTGATGAGAAATGAACACACTGATTGTTTCGAACCACACTAAAGCAATGCTGGGATAAATATTTACCGTGTCTGAGTCCAACCAGAAAATGGTGCAAAACAATTACAATAACTTAATCTGTCGCATATTAAATCATCTCCTCTGATCACAAACGGATCATTATGTGTGCCATCAAACAAACAATTCCTCACATTTCTGTTGCCATGGTTTCAGCTGTGGTCAAGTAATTACCATTTAGTAAAACATGAAACCATCAGGTACCAGAAAATAGTGGATATAGATTGCTTTTTTTTTTATTTTATTTTTTTTTATGAAATAGATTATGAATGTCTTAGTTGACGATGATATAAATGTGTTTTGGTTTAGGAGAAAGAACCCGACAAGTCAAACAGTGACTTTCACTCTGTCTCCCATAAAAAGGAGAGGTGAACTGAGGCGTAAGAGCTCCTCGATGAAATTATGAAACTGGTTTAACCAGAAATAGAACGCCTTGCCCTTTGGTCCCGTATCTGTCTGCGCCTCCATAATAAGATCAGTGACCTTAGTGGTCAGGGAACGAGGTCAAAACCTCAGTCTTTGTCACTGTAACAGGCTTTCAATTCCAGTTGTATTCACTTTATATTCTCGTAAAAAATTTACGCCACAAAAATACTCGCGTGCAACATAAAAACTGTACTTGTTAAGCAACCAATAAAGTGAAGAAACCTCTGTTTAATTCTGCTACTCTGTTGTTGTACAGGTGGACCATGAGGATCTTTTTGTGGCTCGTGTTCGGACTCTTCGTCCTCAAAGCGGTGGCGGCCAGCCCCAGATTTTCCCGGCAGGTGGACTTTGACTCGTACGACTATGATGAAAGAGAAAACAATGTTGAAGATAACTATGAGTATGGGGAGGTAAGAGGTTCTAGCTGTGCACAAGCTTTCACAATCTGCACAAACGCCTTAGCTTTTATTTAACGTTTGAAAATTAAAGTATTTTATTCCTTCACCATCAGTTTACATTTGATGAATCAGTGCATGAGATGCTGCCATTTTTGGACATCTCATTTGTTACAACAAAGGTTGTAACAAAACCAACAAACGATGGTTAATTTTTCAATTAAAGCGGCGTTTTTGTTGAACGTGTGGTTGTGGGCTGAGGTCATGGGGTTCTTTGAGCAGACTGGAATGCTGCAGATGGCAACTGGAGTGATTTGGAGCATTGACAGATTTATTTCTGTACAATTGAGCCAAACATTCCTCAGTTTATACTTTGGCCAGCCACCGTTAGAGGGTCAATGCCCCAGAATCCTGCATGCACCTGGAGCCGTTTCAGCTGGAAAATAAATGAGTTGGCCCCGATAAGAGCCTCATTCTTCTTTGCCCCTAGACTTGAGTTTTTGTTGAAGGCTGGGATTTTAGTTACTCTTGCAAATAAGCACACTTCTATTTTAAAATAAATGTAAAGTAGAAAGGTACAGCTAAGACAAAAAAAAGCATCCCTTGCACCCAATGGTTATAATATAAACTTACTTAAATTGCTTATAAAATACCAAATCAGCTAATCACAATGCATTTAGGCATCTAGACATGGGGACTAGCTGGAGTTCAAAATGAGCATTGGAATCGGAAAGAGTGGATATAAGTGACTTTGAAGGTTGTTGTTGCCAGACAGGTTCAGAAAATACAGATTTTTTTAGAAAAACCATTGTGTTTGCCAAGAATGTCCCAAAAAAAGAGAGAGAAAGCATCCAGTGAGTAGCCATTCAATGGAAATGACTTATCAGAATGGTAAATCTAATTATTGAATACTATATAAATACCACAAACTAACTCTAACTATCCTGTTATGATCATAGTTCATCCGTTTTCTAACAGAAAAGTGCACCAAATGGCAAAGCTCAATTAATCCCAAACAACTTTCTTCTCAGTGAGTTCATTATTCCACAATGGAATACAAAGGTGCTGGATTACATTTCAATACGATAGGTCACCTTTGGGAAGTAGTGAAACATCATGGATGTTCACCTGGCAAATGTCAGTATGGAATAAAACCTGAGGAATCATTCAAACAACTTGTCCTGAAGGCAAAAGGGAGTCCGATTTGGCACTAGCGCCCGACAAAAGTAGCCAGAGAGTGAATACTCTCTTCAAAAGGCTTTAACAGAGCCATTATAAAAAAAATACAAGGAGTGGTCAGAAAATAACAATCAGTTAAAATAAACCAATCTCAAAGCAGTTAAAGTTGTGCTGCAGTACACTAGCTTTTTCACAAAATGGAAAAGTAAAAAAAAAAGCTATTTTAAGCTGTGACTTTTCTAATGTTGCCACGGCAACATGTTAGTATGTTGACTTTAAAAAATACAACATGCTATACTGCTGCTTTTGTAGATTCACTGTTAAATTGCTATAGGCCTATTGTTACCACAAGAACGGGTTGCAGTTGAGATGTGCTAATGACAAGAGCAAATTAAAAATGGCTCCCAGCAGCTTAAGCTAAGTCATGTTTAAGTTGATTCTGATGTGGCAATGCTGCGTTTAACCAGCATCACCGACCAAGGAAACTGGCCAGGCTTCCTCAATAAAACAAACCCTCTACATAAACTTTTCACGTGGCTCGCCATCGAACAACCAGCTTAAACATAATCTAAACCAATTTTAGTTGTTTTGTAAGGCACGTTTACTGTGACTTTATGCCTTTTCAAGCCAAAACCACTCTATTTCTCCCCAAACAATGACTAAGAAATGTAACCGCAGCCATTTTAAGGCTTTAATCAGCATGACTGAGTGGTGTAGTGTGAAATTGCACGGCTGAATTACTTCACAATTACCGAGTGTTGGGAAAACTGCTGTTTTGCTTGGAAATCATTTGATAACAATTAGCAAAACAGAATAATACAGCGTGTTGCTTCAGGCTCTGTGGGGTTTATTGTAATTTTACTTCTCCTGGCTTCAAACACAAAGGCTACATTAATTTCTATGCTTTCCACGTAGCATAAACTCAAAGGTTTGACACGTAATTGTAGTGCGGGGAAATCACCAAGGATCTCGTTTAGCTTTCTTGATAACGCAGAGAAATGTGAAGGGCAGACTTTCAGAGGGTTGAAGAACAAATGTCTTTCATATACAAACATAGAACCTCAGGGGAGAAATGAGGCGGTGATGAGCTCCATCCCTGGAATGCTGAGTCTTTGCTTTTCATGGCCAACTCTACTTTGGCATTAACCTTCCTTCCCTCTGGGTTTTGTCTCTTTCAGTTGACTATAAGCCTCATCTACATTGTTATCCAAGCAAATCATCCTCAGTCTGCTGCATACGAATGCTTTAATCACCATCTTTGGACTCATTCATGCATTTTGTTTGCCAATGTTCTTCACTCTCAGAGATGAAGCAGGAAGCAATTTCAGATTTCTATATTTTTGCACTGTAGCAACATTTCTCTAACATGGGTGCATTCAGTCCTGATCTAAAACACTCAAGGACTTTCCATGTGCATCTGTTTGGAAAGTTGAGTAACAATTTACTCTAAGTTCTGTTTCCCCCTGAGAATGTTGAAAATATTGATCAAGTTTTTTGTGTAATATGTCTAAGATCAATATTCAGATGTTAATATGATCACAAAACGGATGGCCATATTGTCAAATGATTTGATTTGAAGAACAGACGGGCTTGATCTAGGAATAGCTGCATTAACTTGTGGACAAACTTGAAAGAGTACAATGGCATTTCAAAACAAATATATAAATTTTTGCTTCCTGAGAGAAGACTTGGCTGAATAAATTCAATAAAAGGAACATAATTACCCCACAAATTAGGGACGTGTATCTAACAACTTTAAAAATCCTACGTTCATAACCTAAGATTTATGTTTATGGAGTTTATGGAGTGGGAAGAAGCTGAAGTACCTGGAGTTTGCATGTTCACAGGAAAAGACCCAAAACCAGGGTTCAAACCCAGGACATTTTTAAAACTCCGTTAGTCTGTTTAACTCATACAAAAAACTTAAAATCAAAAATTTTTTAAATATTATCCATTCCAGAAAACAAATGACAAAATAACCCTTCTTTGGCTACAGGATTTTTAATAATCCCGTAATGTGAGAATGTTTGCTAGCTAGCCAAGGTTAGCCAAAGGGGAAGGTGAGCACGATCCGTCTAACAAAGTCAAAACATATCAAGGTATTCAGAAACTGCAAAATGCAGGTAAGGCTTTAAAACTGCAAACATTCGGCGTCATACTGTTTTGTGCAGTACAAAGTTTCGGAAGGACCATTGCTCTTTTGTTGTTTGAAACATACAGTAAAAAAAGATGACGCTCCATCCCCACCTGGTGCTGGATATTGCTAGTTAGCTCGGGCTAACTAGCATACTTAATGATTTCGGTACTTAAAAAGTAAATGATGCACACTTTTAAGCTGCGCCAAACTGTTTCATCCTGACAAGGAGTTTCTCTTTACTACACGTTTTCAAATGATAATCCTTAAATATAGAAAGTTCCATTAAACGTTTTCAAGAGAGAGAGAATGCCCTCCAAACATGGATTTTTAATTATTTTTCTTTGTTTTTAACATTGTGTCCGGTGTGAATGATGATGCATGGCAGTAAGAGTGAGGTTCTTGTTGGTCACCTTCAGTCTCATATCAGTTCAAGCAGAAACGATTGACAGAAGCTCTGCAGTCTTCTGGTTCCTGCTTCCACATTCTGAACATCTTAATGCAAGGTTTTATTTTATTTTCCCATGCTGCTTTCAGAGCTCTTCTTTTATTTATCTGTTTATTTTTTGGTCGCTAGCCTTTAACCTCTTCTTTTCCCATAGGTGTATGTATGTTTGCTTTGGAGAAAGGGGAAATGAAGGGGAGCGCTGCAGTGAACCAACGCTGTACATGACTTTTCAAAGACTTACCTTGTTGTATGCCAAACTGTGTGTAAGCTAACTTTAGAACATGACATTCAGAGCTGAATATCTCTATTCTAGTATTTCTCCTGCTTGCTTTCTTGGTACTACATGTTCTACTAAGCATCTATTCCCTGGACTCGTTTCCAATGACAAATCTTGGCTCGTTGATATCTGATGACATTCGGGTTGGCTCACTTGCACAGATTCAGATTCAGATCTTTGCAGCTACCATGTGTGTCTTGGTTCCACAAGGACCATTACGGATTTTAGTGGGTTGGGTCATCTGGAGCGTCAGGTACTACCTGTGTGTGGGATTTCATTACCCTCATTTGGAAAAAAGATAGAACTGCAGGTTCCATCAAACAGTAGGACACCAAAGGGCAACTGCAAAGAAGAAAAAACTGCAGCTACGACACCACAGAGCTTTTAAGTCTCAAAAGCTGCAATTTATAAAGTTTTGCATGGTTTCCTGTTTGTTTCCCAACATTAAACCTAATGCTGGTTGGCTTTGTAAACATGAGTGCAGAGAATTTTACTTATGATGGGATTTGCAATGTTAAGAATAGAGGAGAGATTTCGGTTATTATCTTTAAATGTTTACTTTTTTGTCTCAAGAAATATAAATTTAATGGCTACTCACTTGCTGTTGGTTTGCATGAAGCTCTAACATTTAAAATTGGGATATTTAACCAGTTGTGTAGTAAACAGTAAGGTATGTTTGTTTGTTTTTTGCATTTTGCACAATAATTTGTATTGATAGAGAACATCTTTGTACACTTATAGAATCAGAATATATAAATTTCCAAGTGAAAGTATTAATTACTAACAGTGGAGGTATATTTTTTACTTTAGATGTAAATGCATCTGATCTGAGGCCATTTTTTGACAGTTTGCTTCCATCTAGTGGTGAAAGATAAGACGTTCATCTTGGATTCCTGACCTTTGTGCAGGTGATAAAAGTTCTGTAATATGGTTGTTAAAATTCCTAAAGTTTTGAGTAGCCTGCATTGAGTTTATTTTGTGCCCAGTTTTGTTAGATTAGATTTTTAATGTGCAATCTGGTCAGGCTTCTATGATAAATTCTATTAAGTATTCAGTTCAAATTACACCACAATTTCACCTAAAATTAGATGTAGCTGATGGAACGTCACCCAGAAAACTACCATGAATTAAGGAAACGGTACGTGCTTTGGTTTTTAAGTGATTGAAAAAGCAGGATTTCACATGCAATTCACAATCTGGGGCAGTCAGGGGAAGAAAATCACTTTAAAGTTCCCAAATTTCTTTAAAAAAACTAAACGAAATGGGGATGGCAAGAAAACAGAACCCGTCCATCAAGATACTATATATACTCTGAGGGAGTAAACAACGTGAAACAGGACAGGTGTGATGATTAACAAATGAGGAGCAGGTGTGAAGAATATACAAAAAGCAGCAGGAAGCACCTTAAAGGGGAACAAACACCAACAGGTTTGAAGATCAAAAAGGAACCTAATAAAGTTTATGTAAATTCACGACTTAAAATTATTCAATAATAACTGAATGGCAACAATGGTAATAGGAGTTTGTCCTGTTCAGTATAATAGTTTACCACCACCAGCGTGTGACTGGCACTCAAACATGAGTAACGATTTTCCCCACAATGAGTACACTCTTTCTCAAAAATATGTTTGGGCTCTCAGAATGTATTCTTCTTGCAAATATTGTCTGTTCCCTGTTAGAAGACGGTTTTAAAATGACATTTTATGAGAGAACCAAAAATAATCCATGAGAACCAACCAGAATTTGTTGGTAAAAGAAGTTGAGTGCTAGGAATACGACTGAAACGGGACGCTTTATGTCTTGACTCACTGCTAGCGTTTTTCTTTCAGCCAGAGAATGAGAAACCGGATCGATCGGATTATAACTATCCTGAACCAGAAGTAGTAGCAGAAGAAAAGGAGGAGGAAGAGGAAGAAGAATCGCCTCTAAAACCCCAAGCTGTCCCTCAGGGTTCTGGTGGATCTGGTGTCCTCATGGGTCCAGACACAGAGAAAGGTCTGAAGAAGCACATACATTTAGATCTTAACTATATTACCACTAAACGTAGGGGTGCACGCAATTTAATAGAGGGCTCTAGAATTTCCCTTTCTTATTGTGTTATTGGAATAACTGGGTATTCCATTCATCCTTCATCTCAACCCACCCCGGCAGTCCTGTTTCCCATTTGCATGTTACCCATTTAACTGGCAGTCAGTGGTTAAATGTGTTGTGTTGACTGTGTCTGTTTCTCATGTTTTTAACCCAATCATCATTGTTCTCCAAATCTGATCAATGATCTGTTTCAGTCCTGTCTGTCTGTTTATCAGTACCTCGTTTTGTCTCTAACAAGAGGTGGAGCTGCGTCAGGCAACGGTCGATACTCTTCATGTTTCCGGGGATTTTGGAGGCTCTGTGGGGTCTGGAGAAACCTCAGCAGCTTCCGGGGCCTCTGGGTCTGCCGTCTCAGGAGACATACTGGCCTCCAGTGCCTCCGGGGATCTTTCTGGGGACATTATTCTGATATCTGGGGATCCAGAAGAATTCTTTAACGCCAGTGGAGTGGTCAGTGGATCTGGGGAGGTCTTGACAGATGGGGTTCCAGAAGAGTTCGTTATACCCAGTGGATCTGGGGAGTCCTTGATATCTGGGGACGTCTCAGGATCTGGAGCAGCCATCGGGTCTGCTTTTTCTGGAGCCTCGGGAGACTCTCTTCCTGAAGTTGTCACTGAACTCCCCTCTGAAACCGGAGTATCTGGGGACCAGTCTGGCTCTGGGTTCTCTGGAGATCTTTTGAGTTCTGGGGCCTCTGGAACCTCTGGGGACTCTGAGGACTCTATTGTGTCAGGATATTCAGGGATAACTTTGATATCTGGAGGTTAGTACCTTGACTGAGCGTGTGATTCGTGCTAATTAACTATTGTTCCATTTAACTGCTCTCCTCAATAATGTAGTTAAATGTTGACCTTAATTATTTGTGCAGCACATTATGATTGTATTCAACTTTTTCCACCACAATCATGAGTTTCTAACATCTTGTTTCATTCTAAATGCGAGTGTGATTGATTGTCCCTCTTAACCTCTAACTCCTAACACCAACCCTCGGCTCTAACAAGAGGAGGAGTTTCTCCCTTCTGCGGATAAAATCCCCGAGGAGGTACTGAGTGCTACTGGGATGCCCTCGGGAGACATTGGTGGCTCTGTAGACCCAGAGGTCTCTGGAACCTCTGGACTTCCTAGTGTCTCTGGCTCAGGAGACGTTGTGATCCTTGTGACAATTCGACCAGGTCAGTATCTAAGATTGAAGACAAAGGAAAATGGAAGATTGGATCTTAGACACCCTCCTAACTTGTTTTATGTGGTTTTTGTCTCAAGTATTTTCTCTAACCTTGTTGGCAATCACATTTCATGTCATTAACCGAAAAAAAAATGATGTTCATGTAATCCTAATCCAGAAAAATGCATAAACACTTGTTTAACACTGCTAAACTGCTTCGCCGCTTCCTGTCCCGTGTCCACCTCAATCTAACCTCTGTTTTTAACACCTAATCTTGTCTCTAACAAGAGGAGGAGCCTTTTCCAACCACAACTAAATCCCCTGAGGAGGGGAAAACAACAAGTGTAGAAGAAGGGCCCTCTGGCTTCCCATTGCCAGAGGAGCCAGATGAGCCCGAAGTTATTGATGAAGGTTAGTACTATTCAGAGCAAAATCCTGACTGGGAGTTTTAACAGATCAAAGTCATAACAGGCAGTTGAACCAATGAAGCATAAAGGAAAAAGTGAAAAACATCAAATATATTGTGACTGGAGATGTTCAACACATAAAGTATGGTTTTACTGTAGTATTTGTAAATGCTTACGTCTGTGTAAATGTTGGGCTACGGGTCATTTCAGGTTAAGAGGTGAGGGTTTATACCATTCTGAACAGCCTCAATCCTGCACGGGGGCTTTTGGGATACATTAAGAAATATCTTCAGCCCTGTATGATTTATATTTGAATTCTGTTTCTATTCCTCCATGCCTTTTCCCTCTCGATGTTTTCCAGGATTGCCCGTTTGCTTGCTGTGCACATGCCTCGGCGGTTCGGTCTACTGTGACGACTTGAAGCTCAACAGGGTTCCACCTCTGCCCAAAGACACTACTCACTTCTACGCCCGCTACAACAGAATCACGAAGATCAGCAAGTCCGACTTCGCCAACATGAGTATGTGTCCCGTGTGAATGAAAATGTTTGGGTATTAGAGCAGGTATGTCCAGAAGCGAAGCTAACCTTTTTCACTGTTTACAACTCCAGAGTAGGTGTGAGCGGTCGGTGAGCACACAGCACGAGTATCTGAGGATGGTGTTTTATTGCCTTCCAGACAAGCTGAAGAAGATCGACCTGACTGCTAATAAAATAACCTCTATTGAGGACAGGACGTTTATGGGCCTGCCTGAGCTGGAGGAGGTGATAATCAGAGAAAATCACATCTCACAGCTGCCAGCCCTTCCCGAGACCATGACTCTGATTGATGCCAGCCACAACAACATTGGCTCAAAGGGGATTCATAAAGAGGCGTTTAAAGTACGTACACCTTCTTCAGTAGATTTCTTCCAATGAGTATGGTTGCAGAGCTGACAGAAAATTTGAGGCAAACTCGCCCATTTTGCATTGCATGATCTCATTTTAAGCCAGACTCCCAATACTGACTCTAAACAAACGGGGAATCCGTCATCGAAAGGTTTTAAAAGTGAACAGAATTACTTTGCGACAGAAGCAGATCATACAAGTTAATGGCAACCACTTTGTCCAAGAAAAGACAGAGCTAGTTGTATTTTATATAGGGAAGAAGAACAAAGCATATGCAAAAGCAATAGCAGCAACAATTTTGTAAATGACTCGGTCTAGAACAGGGGTGGAAAAGTAAAGTCCTCAACAGCTACTAGCCTGTACATTTTAGATACATCCCTTCTCCATCAAAGCTGAATCAAACAAATGGCTTGACTACCTCTGATCTTTCTGTCAGAAAGAAACACAAAAAAAGGGTTAATTATTTCCATTGGTAAAAACACACAGCGAAATGTAAAAAGAGAACCATGAATACTTTCTCTGAAAGACAAACGAAGAGGACACAAAGTTCAATGGCAGCAATAGTTCCGCCCTGAAATGAGATAAATGCAGAATCAATGATGAGCATTATATATTATTCTATAAATAACATACGGATAGTTACAATGGAAAATAAAAATGTTTTGTTGTGCAAATGAAATGTTAAAACAAGTAATATCTTTGCTCTTCTCTGGATTACAGGACATGACTAGCCTGCTGTACCTTTACCTCACCGATAACGAAGTCGATTATATTCCAGTGCCTCTACCAGACAGCCTACGCTCTCTACACTTACAGGTACACCAAATCTGGCTTCATATCTTGTTGCTGACTGCTCACTAATGGAGGGGTGTATATTTTTCAGTGCACGGTGTTGCATTCTTTGAATTAAACGTCTTTCCAAACAGAACAACCATCATTAAATCGCACAGCTCTCTCCTTGTTCATTGCCAGACTTCAGAACTAAATCAACCAGAATTTTCAAGAGACTAAATGACTGAAAAACCTTTTTTTTGCCTGTTCTGCTGCAGCGCAACAACATTCAGATGATGCACGAGGACACGTTCTGCAACCTGAACGACTTCAACTACATCCGAAACGCGTTGGAGGACATCCGTCTGGACGGAAACCCCATCAACCTCAGCAAGACCCCGCAGGCTTACATCTGCCTGCCCCGTATACCCATCGGGAATCTCATCTAACTTAGACTCCTGCAAACTCCTTTGTACATACTGACATGCAGAGTTAAGCTATATTCATTGTTCAAACTACCAGTCATTTCCGAAGGTGTGTTTCCTACATGCTGCTGACAGATGGAGCCAATCTGTAAAACTGCGTGCAATCTGCGCGGAAATGTTCGGCATCGCCCAACGAGCAAGTACGACTGATATTCCAACAATCAAGCACATATACACTACCTTCTTCCTGTTCCTCAGTATTTTTCATGCCAACACAATATAAATTGTATAAAGTTTTACTCAAATACACATGCACAAGCACACAAACTTTTTATTTTGTCAATACTTAAGTACAAATCTGTATTGTTCAAAGAGCCTCACCGGATGTTTATTTTTCTGTTCAGTGTCTCTTCCCAAAGCCAACCAGTAATGTGTTGTTTAAAGGTTCACTTTGTAAAAAATAAATAAATATTAATTTTAAGATTAATGACTAACACTTCTTTGGCAATGTATGCAAGCAAAGACTTTAATGAAGGTGGAGCTGGATGAGAATTGATGCAACGTAATAAACCAAACGCATTTAAACACAACTTCTGGTTGTAAAGTTTGTACTGTAATATAAAATAAATATATTTAGATTTTGTTTCTTTACACAAACTGACATAATTTTTTATATTTGATTGAAAAGGTCCTGTTTCAACTGTGCACAATAGTTTAAATCAAGAACTCTAATGTCTAGAGTCGATTAATTAAAGACTATTGTTAGGTTATGGAGGTGGTGGTGGGTGGGTTTGTTTTGTTTTGTTTTTGTTTCTTTTGGTTGTGGACCGGGTTTAGAATACTGCCATTGTGTGCCCTGTATGGAATAACCACAAGAGAATAAAGTCGTTTCAAAGACTTCTCCAATCTAGAGGTGGCTCAATGTTTTTGTTTTTTTTTGTTTTTTATTGAAAACTTAAAAAAGATTGTTGGTAGATTTTAACTTCTGTGACAACATAAAATAGAAAAGAAACATATAACCATAAATATGTCTGCATTCGTTGCAAAACATCCACATTTGGAACAATATGCTGGATCGCAAACATCCACTTGAGGAATCGAATACAATCGTGCTGCGCAATTTTATTCACCTGCCTTGAATTTTACTCTAAAAACCAAATTCAACATGTTTCACTGGGGTTTTATGTGACAAACCAACATAAAGTACTGAATCTATACATGGTAAATGATACATTGTTTTTTAAAATGTTTTACTAATAAAAATCTGAAAAAACTCTCGACTGGGAGACAGACGACACTTCACAACTATCCACTATTTTGTGTTGGTCTGTTACATAAAGTTACCATAGAAATGCTATGAAGATTTTAGTTTTAAATTGACAAAATGAAAAATAATGCAGGGCTGCACAGTGGTATCACTGTTGCCTTGCAGCAAGAAGGTCCTGGGTTCGATTCCCGGCCCAGTTTGCATGTTTTCCCTGTGCATGTGTGGGTTCTCTCTGGGTACTCCGGCTTCCTCCCACAGTCTAAAAACATGGTCTCTCTAAATCCTCCCAAGGTAGGTGTAGGTGTGTGTATGGTTGTGTGTCCCGTCTGTCTATGTGTTGCCCTGCGACTGACTGGTGACCTGTCCAGGGTGACCCCGCCTCTCACCCGAAACGTTCACTGGCGATAGGCACCAGCAACCCTTCTGACCCCAGTAGGGACAAGGGTGTACAAAAAATGGATGGAAAAATAATTCAACAGGTATAAACACATCTGCAAGGCACTGTAATTTCTCCTCCAAAGGTTAAGGTAGTGCAAACAGTCATTGTATTGATTTTATTTTATATTTTTAAATGTTCTCTGCCAATTTTTCCAACAAAGACAGAACTCGCTCCCTTTTATCCACTGCATCAGAGTTCATCACCTTGCTGCCATCTTCTGTGACCTCCTCCGTTCTTTCTTTTTGCACCATAAGTCTCAGCCACTTTGCTTTTTCCTTTTCCAGAGTCAGCCTCTCGCTGCGCAGAGCGTCTCTGTCCTTCTCCAGCATCAGCTTCTCCCTCTCCATCACGGCCCGCTCCCTCTCCATCACCGCTCTCTCTCTTTCCATCACGGCCCTTTCCCTCTCCGTCGCCGCCCTCTCCCTGTCCAGCAGCGCCCGCTCTCGGTCCAGAGCCGCAACGTCCTGATACGGTTTCTCTCTTTGCATAAGCAGCTGTTCACTCTTTCTCTCTTGGGGCTCGCAGTTCGTGCTGATGTCCACGTCTTGAATGGAACCGTTTACCTCCTCACTTTCTGCAAACTCTGTTGCAGCAGTCTCAACCTCATCTCCATACACCTGAACGTCAATCTCTGCAATAGCCGCTGCCTCATCTACAGCAGAAGACACCCCCGTGTTGGAAACCTTTCTCCTTTTGCGTGTGGGTGCTATTAAAAAATCGCTAACGTTGCTGTTATTAGGAAGGGCCTTGAGGATGGGGGCTGAGCTCTGCAGTCGACCCTCCATGGCATCATCCATCAGGGAGAAGAAAGGCCATGACTGAGGCACCACTTTGACTCCTGGTGGGGGATTCTTCAACTCCTGAGGAGGAGCGGAAGCAACAAATGGTAAAAAGAGTAAAATGGTCAAACTTTTAACTCAACTAAAGCAACCAAATCTGTACCTTGTATCTCTTCTTCAGGTTTTCAAATTTTTTAGAGGCTTGACGATGGGTCATCCTGTGATGCAAGCCCATATGTTTCAGGATGGCCCTGAAAATGATATTATTTCACTGGATTACCAACAGGATAGTTGGTTTAATAAGTGTACAAAAAAAGAAGCAGCTGAAAAGTTAGTTGATCAAGTTTAATTCACTTTCAATTGTAGTTTCATCTAAAATATTCTAAAATACCTTTGTTGAAAGTAAATTTTATGCATTGATTGTAGAACTGGGTGTTATGGATGATTTTGAAACGTTGCTTTTGGTAAAACTGCGTGGCATACATACCTCCATGCCCACTTGGAACTATTTCTCAATCCAGAGAAGAGGTAACTGTTTGAGGCCCGCAACTTCACAAAGTTTTCAATTTCTTTGTTGCTCACTGAAAAAATAAAAAAACAGGATAACAAGGGTTAGACACTGACAGGGTTCCTACACGTTTTTCAGTGCAAAACGAAGAGTCAAAATGCAAGAATTAAAGTTCAATTTGAATTTAAGATGGGTGGATGAATGGATAAATATATGGAAAAACGTGGGTGGGTGGATACAACTTTTAATCTGTGTAAGAAAGCATGGCAAGAGAAATGCTTATATAAAATCCATTTTGTCTTCATCAATCAAATTCCAGAGTTTTCTCTACGTAGGAAACTTGTACTGATGACTATTGACACGAATCTTCGCCTTAATATTTACAATTTACTATCTAAAGTTAGCATAAATTCTTTTAATATTACTTTTGTTCATAAAGACTTTGCTCATTAGCATATCGCTAAACACCAGACTAAAATGTTTGAAATACGTTGCAGTCGCTTTAATAAATACTCAAGCCTGATGTTAATACTTCACTATGTAGTTGCCTTGCTAGGTTGCTCCTAAGCTAACTCTGCCCAGTATAGTTAGCTTCGTTAAACCGTCGTCACTTACTTTTATAAGTGAACTCCGTCGGGATAATCCCATCACACATGGTGTTGGTGTAGGCGTGATCTGGCTGTGCAGTCATGTCCATTCTGCTTCCTGTAAACATTTACCAACAAAGCGTCCTTCGTAGTGGTTAACAGTGTTCCTACTTCTGAAGGTCCCTACTTTCTTCTTCGTGAGTTTAAAAAGCCAGCAGAACCATCTCTCTGTCGCCATCTACCGTCGAGGTTGTTACACAGGTGACAAAAAGCATTATTTCATGTAATGCCATTTTAGGTGTCAAAAAGATACCTAATATAGTAGCAAACATTGGCAAAATAAATTTGACATGGAACTCAAACATGTTAAATAACATAATTAGTCAATAATGCATTTTTATACCATATTTAACTCAATTCAGTGCTTTTAAATAGCAGCAACTCACAGCAACAGCACTTTGTTAACAAGCTGTTCTATCTGCTGAGCATCCCGTGTAATTTGCAGGTCAAATGAATATTCAGTAAAGAGTATATTGTCAATGGAGTAACATTTCATTGTTCTAATGAGATGATCATTACACACACACAATGATAAGTAATTGTTTCAAAGGCTGTACGTAGTGAGCAAATCCAATTTTAAAATGCCTGAAATGTGTTATTTGGCAACGAAGTTATTTATTGATACTCATTTTTATTTTATCTTAAAAATCCCAGAATTAATATTTTGAACTGTACCCTAACTGTCTTATTACCACATTCACAAATTAAATCAGATGTTATGATTAGTTACTTGAGGCTACACTACTTTTTAGTCTAACTATCTACTTCTGCTTGAGTAAAAAACATACTGCAGCTATTCTTACTTGAGTACAACTATGTACTACACTGATCGTTACTCACATACCAATGTGCAGTACACATTAACACAAAATTTGACAGGTGCAAAAGTATGGGCACCTCAACAGAAAAGTTACATTAATATTTAGTAGATCCTCCTTTTGCAAAAATAACAGCCTCGAGTCGCTTCCTATAGCTTTTAATGAGTTCCTGGATCCTGGATTAAGGTATTTTTGACCATTCCTCTTTACAAAACAATTCCAGTTCAGTTAAGTTTGATGGTTGCCGAGCATGAACAGCCCGCTTCAAATCATCCCACAGATGTTCAATGATATTCAGGTCTGGGGACTGGGATGGCCATTCCAGAACATTGTTCTGGAATGGAATGAATGTTCTGGAATGAATGTTCTGGAACATTGTAATTGTTCCTCTGCATGAATGCCTGAGTAGATTTGGAGCGGTGTTTTGGATCATTGTCTTGCTGAAATATCCATCCCCAGCGCAACTTCAACTTTGTCACTGATTCTTGAACATTATTCTCAAGAATCTGTTGAGTTTAACAAGATTCCCAGTGCCGGCACTGGCCACACAGCCCCAAAGCATGATGGAGCCTCCACCAAATTTTACAGTGGGTATCAAGTGTTTTTCTTGGAATGCTGTGTTTTTTTTTCCGCCATGCATAATACCTTTTTTTATGACCAAACAACTCAATCTTTGTTTCATCGGTCCACAGGACCCTATTCCAAAATGAAGCTGGCTTGTCCAAATGTGCTTTTGCATACCTCAAGCGGCTCCGTTTGTGGCGTGCTTGCAGAAACGGCTTCTTTCGTATCACTCTCCCATACAGCTGCTCCTTGTGCAAAGTGCTGAATTGTTGAACGATGCACATCATCTGCAGCAAGGTGATGCTGCAGGTCTTTGGAGGTGGTCTGTGGGTTGTCCTTTGACTGTTCTCACCATTCTTCTTCTCTGCCTCTCTGATATTTTTCTTGGCCTGCCACTTCTGGGCTTAACAAGAACTGTCCCAGTGGTCTTCCATTTCCTTACTATGTTCCTCACAGTGGAAACTGACAGCTGAAATCTCTGAGACAACTTTTTGTATCCTTCCCCTAAACAACTATGTTGAACAGTCTTCATTTTCAGATAATTTGAGAGCTGTTTCGAGGTGCCCATGTTGCCACTCTGCAGAGGAGATTCAAATGGGAGAACAACTTGCATTTGGCCACATTAAATACCTTTTCTCATGATTGGCAACGCCTGGCTATGAAGTTCAAAGCTTAATGAGGTTACCAAACCAATTTTGTGCTTCAGTAAGACAGTGAAAAGTAGTTAGGAGTATTCAAATCAATAAAAATGACAAGGGTACCCAAATTTTTGCACCTGTCAAAGTTTGTTTTGATGCATATTGCATATTTTCTGTTAGTCCAATAAACCTCATTTCAATACTGAAATATTACTGTGTCCATCAGTTATTAGATATATCAAACTGAAATAGCTGTTGCAAACACCCAAATATTTAGAAATAGAAATGATTAAGATTGATAGGGGTGGGAGTGGTATTTGTTTATTGCAGTGTAGGCCCAGCATTGCGTTCATGGGTAAAACGAAAGTAGTTTAATATAACCCGGTGATGGCGTCTGCTCACGGTAAGCTGGCTTTCTCTCTGACCTCTATGGATGTATTTATGATTTTAAAATTAATAATAATAATAATAATAAAGTGCAACACTCTCTCTTATATATGCTGTATATTTATATTCCGTTTTTTTCTTTCTTTATTTAGCGCCGATAGTTACTGTAAAATAATGCCATTGTTTAAAAAAAAAATACATACTCAAATAAAAACAACAAAATTGTGTTAGATGTCACGAATAAGTAAGTATTAGATACAAAATACATTTTAAATCTCAGTCACGTATTGTACCGTAGTCAGATACTGACGTTCTTGCAGTTTGACAACTTGGAGTTTCGAGTTTCGTTTCTTCCTCAGCCAACATACAGAACATCTATAAAGTTCTTCTACTTACAGTTTCACAAATGGTTGTGAAATATGCGCTTACCTTTAATCTCTGATTTAACATACATTATTAAGACTAAATAAATCTTGACTTTGGTTTGCGACCCAGCAATGAAATGAAACTAAAATGACTCCACGAGTTCGCCAGCAGGGGGCAGAAGGCTTAGATGAGATCACGTGTTCTGGTGACAAAATATATGAATGCTTTGTTTGTTTACTTATTAAATGACCACAAAAATAAACTGTAGAGGTTCAGTTACTAGGGGGACCTCTAAAGGAAGCTGGTAGTATTATATTTTATTTTTGGTGCATCAGCGTGAAGAAGATGGAATACAATGCATGTAACACTTTTAATTTGTATGTAATTTTGACATAAACTTTCTCTTTTCTTTCACTTCGCCCTACTTTTTGTTGTGACGTAAACTTCTAATAACATTTTTGAAATGCTTTGTTTCCCAAAGTTAACCATATGATGATGACGACTGTATAAAGGATGGCTTGTCCTGCCTTGACCTGATACTTGAGTGAAATATTTTTCAGAGTCTGATGAGGAAACTTTTTCTGAAAGCGAATCAGAAGATGAGTCATACTTTGAGTCGGAGAGTGAGCAGGAGTCGGATTCAGAGGATGACAGTCAGGTCAGTTTCCAAACACAACCACACATAAACCCAGGAAATAACTAATCTAAACCCTCTTTTCCTTTTTCAGATTTACACAAAGCAACCCTGCAGATATTACAACCGTGGCGGCTGTAAGGACGGGGCCAGCTGCTCTTACCTGCATGTGTGCAAGTATTTTCTAACAGGAAGCTGCCGCTACGGGTCAAGCTGTAAACTCAGTCACAGTTTGGGTGGAAGGAGGAGGTCATCTGGGGCGTGTGCCAGCGCCGAAGACCAATCAGCAGCCAGCAGTAAGAAGCTATTAACTTTGATTTATTCTTGTTATTTAATCATGCTGTTCAGGTAGCTCCAGTGGTCTATGTCACCAATTGTCTTTAAATAAATGTTATTTATTTTTGTTTAACATTAGTTGCTTACCGCATTCAAATGAAATTTATGTTTGTTTTTCAACCAGACCCCCAACTTACTGATGGTCGACCGTACCAGTGGCAGATAAATGGTGGAAAGGGCTGGAAGGATGTTGAAAATGATCACATTATCGAGGCCCAGTATTCGCTGCCCCACACGAAAAGCATCAAAATATACAACACACCATATGGGTAAACGTTTAATCATATATATTTATCTTCCTTTATTCAAATTGTAAAACTGTATTCAATTGTTACAAAGTGAAAATACATATCAGCAAGGTAAGAGTGAGGTTGCTGTCCTGCAGGGCGGTGTCTATAGACTTCATCAAAATAAGAGTCTATGGGAAGAACCTGAAGGTGAGGCGCCTGGATGACGGCAACACCGTGTGGAACTGGTACTGCACCTTAGGACGGAAGTGGAGGAAGTATGGAGACAAGGTAGATGGCTTCTGCATCTTTATTCTCGTTTGAACCTCGTACGGTAGGTTGGAGTGACGACTTGTGGTGTTTGCTGTGCTGTGGGCAGGACTCGAAGGGTAATCCAGGTCCGGTAAAAAGCTCCGACATAGAGAGGAAGTTCCAGAGCGACCCGAAAAGCTCCTTTACTTTCACGGCTGGTGTGGAGACTTTTCAAATTAAGTTTCCAGGTGACTTGCACTCTCTTCTCCAACTAGATGCAGCACTTTCCTAGCGATTTACTTGACTTCACTGACTCGATTTTGACTTTTGATAGAAATGCGACAAGTGGGAAAAAAGAAAAATAGGAAGGTCACACGACGACCTGTGTTCAGACAACAACAAGCGAGAGCAGGGTAAGTTTGGATTTGGTTGTGTTCGAGTGTTTGATTTTTTTCTGAGTGTCATGCTCAAAATCTACAAAACCACACAAATATTGTATCCACAGCACAGCACTGTTAATGGACATCACTTTATTGTGTAATTACTAAAATAGGTTATAGTATGGGATATAATTACTTCCCTACAACTGTTATTGTCTGTGGACATAAAGTCTGAAAACAGCATCTACTTTGGGAATAAGTTCCACCAATCAGTCTTTCAACTGATGAGCAAAGTTTTAGGAATCTTAAAGCGAAACATCAGCATGTCTTTCTGGTGATAGGTAGATTGACTTTAACACCAATTGGAACAAAAATCTTTCTGTCCAAAAGCCTCAGACAGAAAATGTTAGATGTTTAAATGGGGAAATGCGCTTCGAAAATGCAGAAGAACGTCATTGTTATGGTGTGCACGTCCTATAATATACCAATGTGTAATTTTAGACATTGTAAATTACTCACCAATTTATTTTGAAACATTTTATTGAAATTTTTCGTATTTCGTCAGAAATTCATGTTCAAATATGCGCAGAATGTTTTAGGTTGTCCTAATTCCTTTTGTTTTTTTGTCTTTATGCTCCGCTAACACTATGCTAGCACCATGGAGCCATAAACATGTCTTTTAAAAGCTGCAAGTCCAAAACTTTGATTTTAATTTTTCAGAGCCGCTCTTCTAGCCGGATCGTTCCAGACGCTTTCTGTGGGCACCAAACCGCAGTGGCAATTCGAAGGAAACGGTGGAAACTGGCACACCTTCAAACGCAGGGTCAGCAGAGTATGTGGTTCAGTTTGATCTCGGAGACTTTGCTTTCCAGTTTAACTGCAACATGTTAGTTTGTTTCAACAGCCGGGCACTTCGTCTGACTGCTCCATAACCAGTGACGACATCGAGAGCAAGTACCGGCTTAACCCCTCCGACACCATGAAGTTCAAAATAAACGGACAGCCCTACAAGCTGGATTTTGGAGGTCAGGATTGTTGACAATTCAGCATCATAAGACAGTTACCATAATTAGAGGATAAGTTCATCTTGTCAATCAAAGCAATTAAATAATACCTTTAAACTTTTTTTTTTTTCCATTCCAGCGATGATTCAGATCAACCAGACAAACAACCGTAAACGCAAGATCAGACGAGTGCTGGTGTGAGGAGTAAAGACGGAGCTACTTTTCAGAAAGCAAACAATTGTGCAATATTGTGCTAGTGCATTGATTTAGGCTGTGTGTTTTCCAGTTACACCAGGGATAGCTCCCTAATAAAACATTTAATGATGTTTACAGACATTATGACCTGATACTATGAAATATCAGTGAGGTTTACAAGTGAATACATGAATCCTGCCTGAGAATCCTGCACTAAAACAATCCAACTTGTAATTTGCAGAGTTGATGTTTGAATTTTTGATCTTAGAGTCTCAGGGGCGCTTCTCTATGGTTTTTTGCAGAGTACCGAAACCAACCGAAGGTTTTTCAGAAAACCAAAAAAATCTTGGTTAAATTAGAGGACATGGAATGTGATTTTAGAATCTGCCTATGGGAGATACGCAGACAGATTCCCTTGATGCAATAAAAATATTAACATTAAAGTGGATCAATTCTGTTGTACAGCAGATGTTGCTCAGTTGTGCCTTATGCTTTACATGCAATCTTTGTCATTTACTCTTCTTTGCATGGTGCTTGTCTCCTTTTCCCGTCTTCTGGTGCTGATCTGAGAAAAGCCTCTGGTGAAGATCATAATCTCTTTTAGCAGAAACAGAAATAAATTAAAGTTTCAAATTTGTGTGGACTTTTGTTTATTTTAAGAATGAGGAATTTATCCTCCGATTTTTGTAAATCCTCTATTGATCAAATGAGACACCTTCAGTACCAGTTAAGGTCTGATAACTCATTTAATTTAATGACTTTATTTTTAAAGGAAATCTGGGATGTTTGTTTAAAAATATAACTTTCGGTCACATTTCAACAGATTTTGTTGCTATAAAATGGAAAGGAAAACACCAAATATGGCAGCATCCTATCCACAGTGACATGAGTGTAAACTTTGTAAGATATAATCAGAATAATCCACAGAGCATTTTATTTATTTGTAGTCATGGGCTGCATTTGATCTCTGATTTACAAAACCTTTATTCTACATGTGAAAACACACAAAAGACATTTTCTAAGCTTCTTTTTGCATTTGGGTCACCTGTAGTAGATTCAAGCAGAAAAACAAAGGAGTTTTATTCAATAAATTTAAATGTTATTGGAAACTTTATTTATTCCAGAAACTCCACGACTAAGTAAAACACGTTACATATATAAATCACAAACAAACCCATGTTTTGAAGCCTTTATTTCTGTTAGTTATTATGGTTTGATGTTCACAGCTACTGTGAACTTAATAATTATCTGCTTAAAGATTATTTTCAAAAATTACTTTTAATCTGACAAATCTAATGGGAAAATTTACTCTGACTTATTTCTGAAGTTAGTATACGTTATAGTTGACAGTTGCCTTTGAACCATTTGTTAGCACATGTAGCTACATCCATATGGCTGAAGACCAAAGAGTCCATAGTCACATTGACAGAGTTAACTTGTAAAAACTTGTAAAAAGCACCTGGAGTTTCCCCTCCCTCTCCCATCTCAAAGAAATGAAAGTGAAACTATTTATGTCTGTGAAATGACAGCGTAGCAGAAGGATTTTAGCGCAAGTAAGTGGGTTGATTCATGTGTTCGTTTTGGAAATGTCATGTTAAGTCACTTTTGTGCGTAAACTTTCCAAATCTTGCCGTTTTAGTGTAGTTTATTTGTCTCAGCTTATGTGGAGTCTGAATCAGTCTGAGAACGAGGAAGTTGGTGTTTGGCTGTTATGATCTACAGGAGCTACAAAGCAGGATGATTTCACTTCTTTCCCTACAGCTGGGTTTAGAAAGATCACAGTGATATGTAATAAAGTCCAAATCTCTGTGTTTGTCAGTGAGTGACGATCATTATCAGTGGCAACTGCTGAACGGCAATCAGTGGCTGAAAATCGACAACGATCATGTGATCGAGACTCACTACTGCCAGCCTGGAGCAAAGGGGATCAGCATCAACACAAGCCTCGGGTTTGTATTTCTACGCTCTGCGTAAAATAGGTTTGGCCATGTATCTACAGAAACCATATGAAAAATACCATGGTGCATGTTTTTGTCAATCCACAGGGTAGTTTTTATAGACTTCGATGAGCTGAAGACTGATAACCCAGCACTGAGGGTGCAGAGACTGAGCTTTGTCCCTCAGGGTCAAGAAGAGGACATCGGATGGTACTTCAGAGACGACAGCCTGTGGTGTGAATATGGATCACAGGTGAAGAAATGTGTTCTCTCCCTCAGGGTCCTGACACTTTGTCTGAGCTAATGTCTTTCTTGTATCATGAACTATTATAAACAAATGCAGCAGTAGAAACGGCTTATGAGGCTTTCCGGTAGCTGTGATCTTGAGTTCTTGTGGAGTATGAAATTTCCTGGTGTTTTTGTTCTTGGGAGGGTGTTATTGTGAACAAACGCTGAACATTTTTCATCCTCCTCACCCCCTCAGAGCTCCAACATGTCATCGTCGTCCATCACCAGCAAAGACATCGAGACTCAATTCACTCAGAACCCTCAGGGAGTCATTCAGTTCAGCGTTGGCTCGACCGGATACTCACTGGATTTTTCCAGTATGTGGCTTTGATGAGTTTCTGGGAGCTATTTCTACAATCAGGTACACATTGTATGTATGCAGTTAGATGTAACTGAAGGCGTTTAAATTTGCAGCCATGACCCAAACCAACGTCGCTACAGGCTTGCGCAGAAACATGCGCAGGAGACCGAAATTCACCTCAAGCCCTGCAAGGTGAGATTTTTCAACCTTGGTTCAGTCATGCCCATGTAAATGAAGTGAAACATTCTAGCCTCTCTCAGAATAACAATAATAAAAAAAAATACTTCACTTTATGTCCCTGCAGCATTAGCTATGCTTCATCCCTCCCTCTGGCTTCACAATCCCAGTTACACAATCCCAGCTTCAAGTGGGAGTTTATGGGAGATGAAGGGCAGTGGACAGAATACCAAGCACATGTAAGTACAGCTTCTTATACACCAACTTTATTCTCCAACTTCCAAAATTGTAACCTTTGAACATGCATTCATTTCATCCTTAACTTTTGAGTGTCGTATTAACCCTTCTGCAATGATTGGGGAGACTCAACAGTGACATCTGGTGGTTATTTTGTCACATGTCATATTTACGTTTCAGTGTATGTTATTGAGATTTTTACTGGATAGAGCAACACAAAATAGTTTAGGTTTTTTTTCCTACAAATAAAAATCTTTCAAGATGGAAGCCTGTGATTGTATTCAGCCTTTGAAGAAACAATCTTTTGTAGAAACACGTTTTCCTGAAATTTCAGGAACGAAGACTGAAAAATGTTCCCGTTTGTCCTTCTAACACGATTAAAGTTCAGACAGATTTATTTGAGATATTCTGTGAACATAAAATTTTAAGTTTTGACGCAGAATACATATTGAATAAAGAGCTTGGCTTCTTCCATAGCATGATGCTGCCACCACCGTAGATTCAGAGTAATTAACAGTGCTTCTTTGATCAATGCTTTTCCTTTGTTGCCTTGTCTACGTTGTCTTAGTTGCTTTGAAGTTGTGCCATAAACTTTTTACTTGCAGATTATGAAATAAGAAGCACCATGACATTATCCAAGCTAAATGTAGCGACATTTATTTGTGATGATGCCTATTTGTTTGCAGATATGTTCGCTTGACAGCGCTGCCATTGAGAAGCAATACCAGCTGAACCCACAGGGCCAGATCCTCTTCAATATCACAAACTTCTCATACAAGCTGGATTTTGCAAGTAATAACCACAATTCATTCTCAATAATCCACTATTTAATTCAAGAAGCCTCTGAAAACCATTATTGATTGCAGGAATGTGTCAAATTAATAATAATATTGGGACAAGACGAAGCGTGAGGCGGAGTCCGGACTACGGACCTCAGAAAAACAACAGGTAAATCTTTTTAGACATGTCTTTTAATTTGAAAAGTTTATGACCAAGTTCCTTTGGAGTAACTTAGGCCTTACATGAACAAATATAACTGTATCTATATGATGTTTCCACTTATGCTCTATTAATCCCCTTAATCTATTTCTGTCTTATCTTCCTCAGCTCAGGTACAAATGTCCGTTGGCAGTTCCAAGATATCGATGGGATTTGGAAAGATTATTCCAAAGTAAGACTGAGTATCTCCTTTTATTAATATGAGAACAGCGATGTTAGTAGACTTGCTAATAAGCAGCCAAACTGTACCTTGTTTATGGTGTCGTGCAGAGTTATCGTCAATGCAGCGTCTCCAGTCCTGACATTGAACTCCAGTACCAGCTGAACCAGTCAGGCATTATGACATTTACCGCCAGCAGGTTCAGCTACGAGCTCAACTTCTCAGGTGAGCAGCAGAAAGAGAGGTGAAAGTGAGCAACTATGTAGTTCAGGCGATGCAAATACAGCTGTACTCATACGTTATGCAGATGATATTGTGAAATTTTTGCATGTGGAAAAAGTTAATGTACCCCGTCTGCTTGCAGCCATGACTCAGAGGAACCTGTCCACAAATACCACCAGGTCGGTGAGACGACTTCTCCAGTGATTGGGACGGATTGTTCAGAGGGAGGAGAGATATTTGGCCGTTTTCCTCATAAGCCATCTTGTTTCTATCTTGATTGGTGTTTACAGTACTGTTGACCTGAATGAGGCTGAGATGCTCATAGGTTTTCAGTCCACTTTAGAGTTAAAATTTGGGTTTACTTTCTGACAAGATACAGAATATCTCTTATCTAAAGTATGTTCTCGTACATCATTCTGGGCTCCTACAGCTTTTCATGTCAAAATCCCAAAATTGTCTGTACTTCCCAACCTGCTTTTCAAGTATAAATACAAGTGAAGTTAAGGCAGATAGTGATGTCAAGCTTTAAGTCTAGAAGCTGCAAAAATATCTGAATGTGAATGTAAGAAAGTCTGCAGATACAAATATGGAAAATACTTAAAAATGTCTGACTGTGTGGGAACTCTGCTTCGTGTTTCAAGAACCGTACTGCATGCACTGGACCGGTTTGTAAAATGGTTTACTTTATGTTAGTTAGCATTATGTAATGAAACTAAGTGGCATTTTGGATTAAACATTTAACGTCACAGTGGTTTAGGATGTAATAAATGCAAAGACATTTAGGTTATAGGTTACATTATAGGTTCTTTTTGCAATATTTTGGGCCATGATGCACCTTTAAATGTTCATAAAATCTGCCACAACCAAAGAACTTCGTATTTGTTTTTCACTTTTATTAAGATGTCTTAAGCTTTTGTTTTGCCTGTTCTAATGTATCTAGAAATGTTTAATACAATTGTTTCCTCTTCAAATAAAAGTGATCACAAAAAAAATAATAATAATCAAACCAACAGTGACCATATTTTGAGAATATTGGATTGTATGCTTTTATATATGTACAGATCTTCATGGAACCACTTCAGAAACCAGCACCTGGACACAAAACGAGGCTCACACTTCACACACAGAACAGCAGTAGTTTACAAACGGCCTAATCAAAGACCGAGTTTCAGTTAGCTTTGGGGTTCTGCTACAATATGTGAAACGACACTCCAGTAAACCAATCGAGTTAATCAAAGCAAAGCGTTAACAGAGTGGAAATGAACAGAACCTGAAGAGCAAAGTTTATCTTAAAACATTAAATAAAAGACAATCATCAGCAGAATCAATGTGAGCGAGGTGAATCTAAAAGACCCAAAATGTTTAATTCAGAGTGAATTCACATTAATATCTAGTCATTAATAAAATCCGACAGAACAGTGAAGTTAACTGCAGGTCACACAACGAGAGCTGGTTCCGACAAACTATTTTCACCCTCAAGAACCGAAAAGGATTATTGCACTCGACTCATCTAAGGCCTCTTAACCCAGAATCACCAAAACAAAAAGATGCCAGGGGCCTCTTGGAGCGCTCCATGTTGAAATAACCACACAGTTACATTTCATATTAATGCACATAAAGTATGGGGATTGTGATATGGTTGGTCACATGACAAAAAAAAAAAATCTGTAATATTAGTTGATAATAAGAAAAACAGTTTTAAAATTGATCTGGTCAGTGAAACGCAACCAAGCAAGTCACATCCATTGGAACAATTTTGTGTAGGCATGGGTCAGTTACTCTTATCAAGGAAAAAAAAAACTTCAATAACTGCAAACGTTTTCCGGTCCGTCGTTCCCAAATCTATCTTAGTTTTTCCCACGTGGAAATATTTCCATCCGTAGCTGTCTTCACTTTAAAAATGGCAACTAAAGGAGCGCCATCCACCCCTATCTTTAAGGCAAAACATGTTTTAAAACTACAGCATAAAAACTGAGAATCTGACACAGCTACTTGAGCAGATAGCCTGGCTAACATCAGCTAGTTTAAGTAGAATGTAAAAAGAATAGAAAAGTTGTGACAAAGCTACAACTAAATTTAGCAGGTGTTTAATAGTTTTGCTTAAGCCTATGTATTAAAATTCAAATAATAAATAAATGTTGCAAAAGTCCACTGAGAAATCAGTTGCTGAGAGGAAATCCTGTCCGGAAACTCATCTCACTGCTTCCAGGCTGAGGTAGTAACTAATAATTTTGAGGAAGAACAAAGAATTGCATTTTTACAACATTTTAGTGATTCCTAGAAGTTATGTCAACTAGATGGGGCAAAACTTAGAAGAAATAGAGCTCAACAAGTAAAGCAAAATTACAGTTTTATCTTATAACATGTTGGAGAATTGGAAATGTTGGCAACTTTTTTGAAATCTCAGATCCAGAAAGGTAATATTACAACTAACAACTTACTTTTGCAGCATTAGGAATCATTATTAGTTTTCCTGTTTTAACAAAGAATAACATAATTTTTATTTTTTGTGTGTGTTCATAGTCTAACACCACGGTATGATCCTCAATATAATATAGTAATATTTTATCCTGACCCATGCCTACTTGTGTAACAATTGAGTGCTGCTTAGTTTTAGACATGTACCCTTGTAAGGCACAAGAACAAAAGAAGTGCATACTTTCCACAACGCCTTTAGCGTTGAGCACAGCAGTAACAGCCACTCCGCTATGACCAGAACCAGGAAGGAGAAAGACTCTGCAACAGAAACCAGGATATTCACCTGCAAAGCTGATGAAAGCAAATGGAGGCCAATGTGCAAGGAATGGAGGTAAATGTGGAATGAAGCCCAGAAGGATTGTCCAGTTTATCTTTAGAGAAACATATATAACATGTGAAACTGCAAAAAAGCGGTTTTCAAAAGCAAGCCTGCCTCCCAATAAAGTCGCACACCATGTTCCTTAACCTGAACCTCAAAATGTTCTGGAAAGGCAGTGGAAGTACAGAAGCCTGAAAGTGAGCAGATGTGAAGTGAGCACAGCAGGTTTGCAACATTTCCTAAGTATGAAAATGAAAAAAATCTTGTTCTTTTAAGCAAAATACTCTCCTTCCATTTGGACAATGAACCAAACTCAAATTCATCTCGACCCAATCAACATATTTGTCTGGGAAAGTACAAAAACAGTAGGAAACCCCCAGCATTGAAAGACTGAAGCGTAAAAGAAGTGAAACCCACACCGGAACGTTGGAGCGGGTTTCATTTTCCAGCAGACCGTCAACACGAGACGTTAAATTAGACGAGATTAAAAGTACAAAAACACCTGTGAAAGTGCTCGACAATCATCTGTGATAACTCAAAGCTCTCATCTCTACAGTCTTTAAAAGAATATACTTCATCAGGGGGTCGTTTTCGTTTCTTTTTTTTCCTTTCCCCCGTTTCGTTTCAGCCGAATAAGTCCTGCAGGTCATTGTTCGCGGACGCGCTCGGTTTCACTCCGCCTGGGTTCATGCTCGGGGCAGAACCCGGCTGAGAAAAGTTCTGTGGGCTGAAGAAAGGGTTTGCCTGCATCCCAAACCCGCTGGGCATCCCTCCCATCCCCACCGCCATCGGAGTCTGAGTGTTCTGGGCCGATCCGAACTGATTGGCCCAGGGGGAAGCGCCTCCAGGTGCGGCCTGCGGACCTATTTGGTTGAGAGAGACTTTGGGCTTGTTGGGCGTAAACAGGTTGTCCAAGGCCGACATGTTGGGCGGTCTGTTCGTCAGCCCAGACGCTCCTTGATTCTGCGTCAGAGCCCCGAAGTTGGGGGTGCTGGTGGTGGAGGCGATTCCTCCGTAGAGGCCGGGGCCCGAGGGCCGCATGCCCATCCCAACGCCCCCAGATTGGAAACCCATGCTGGGGTTGAAACCGTTAGAGACCGGCACCATCGGACCGGACGAGGGGAAGGCGGACATGGTGGCGCCTTGTACTGGGGGGGCCCGCGCTGAGCTCGCCAAGGACAGGGTGTTTAGAGACGCCATGCTGTTCAGCAGGCTGCTGGTCAGGTCTTTAGTCTGCAACACAGAGGTGAGTTAAAACCCAACACATTTTAGTCCAGTTGTGCGTTTTTGTTTGGGAGAACGTTTCTGGCTTCACCTGTGAGTTGCTGGAGGACGAAGGTTTGATGGCCTGAGGTGCCAACGGCTGCTGGCTCCTCAGCTTAGCTGCCTGTTCCTGTTCCTTGGCTAACCTTTGTTTCTCTTCCAGAGTCAGAGAAACCTGCAGAGCAACAAGAACGCGACTGGATCACAGCCAGAACCCTCCATATTTATGAAAGACCTTCTATCAAATCTTACCAATATTGCGTCAGTGTGTGAGCAGTGATACTACACGCGTTCATATTAAGATGACGATATCCAGTGTTACTATGTGTTACTACCATGAAACTAAAATTGAACTAGCTTTAATCAGTGTGCCTAGGAACCCTCAATTAGTCATATGCAACATTTGTCTTCCTGAATATATGAGTATTAGGAGGACAGAGGTCAAGAGAACACAAGGAGTTAGGTCAACACTTGAAATAAATAAAAGTGTTCAATAAAATCACAGTTTTGTATTTATATTTGGTGTGGGTAAACATGGAGGAAGCTGCAATGAGATCATTTGAAAGAAGGTGTGTGTGTGTGTGTGTGTGTGTGTGTGTGTGTTTACCCTGTTAGGCTGCGACGGTGTTGCAGCAGATCCATTTTCTTTCCCATTAACACCCGCGCTGCCAAATATGTCGTCAATCTGAAAGCAAACAATCGGCGATCAACAGAAACCCATACGTTTGCAATTTCTTTATATTTCACTGTTTTAAATGTAGAGTCAAAGTTACTACCTGGGTTCCAGAGCTTGGTGGGCTTTTAATTTCTTCTGTGGAATTCCCTGGATTTGTGATGTTTAGACTCCTGTTATACAGAACAGGAAAAAAACATTCAACATCATATCCATTAAACAGTCTCATTATTATGGTCGATTGTTCAATAAAAACCTCTGCTGCTCCTGCATGATATGCAGCTGCTCCAGTTTGGTTTTGTGTTCAGCTTCCATGCGGTTCAGCATGTCCCGGATTACCATCATAAAGGAATTAAACTACAAGGAAACGCACATTAGCTCAAGTTATGAGAAAAAATACACTTTATATAAATCACATCCACTAACCAGTGGTGTACCTGATTTAGATTTAGGTTGTTGTCGATACTAAGAGAGACGAGGTGGGGCAAACTCTTTGTGGCGAGATGCTCTTTGGGGATGCCAAGCTTCTTGTGGGTAAAGGTGCATTTATAGATTCCTAAAATGAGCAGCGACCAATTCAAATGAGCATTTAATGTTTTTTTTTTAAAGTGTCAGAAAGTTATTGCAGCCGTTGTTTGTTTACCCAAAATCCCCATCAGGACAGCTGGCTCTCTGGAGGGGATCTGCTGAAGGAAGGGAAGGATTTCATCGATGACATACCATTTATCCAGATATTCCAGAATCTTCCCCAGACACACCAGGGAGTTCACTCGCACCTGCACCAGAACACGAGATGCAGATTAATTAACTTAAATAAGAAATAAACAAGTAGACAAACGAGAGCTGAGCGGGAGCGACTGATGGAAGACTCACAGCGAGAGAGGACGTCTGCAGGCAGGCTGACTTGATGCGCGGGATGAGAGAATTCTTCATGGAAGGATAGTCAATCAGGTTGGCAAACGTCGGGATGATGTTCAGGCACAGCTCCTGCTCAGCCAAGAAGAAGATGTTACAGAATGTGACAGTTTTATGATGCCAAGTGCGGCATCTGCACTCCCTGTCCTCTGGAGATAAGGAGGTGATTCAGAAATGTAAAGGAAGGCTCCAAGATTTTGCTGCAGAATGCTTGAAATATGCACAACAATGCTTTAGGGATAGGCAGCTAGTCTGGGAAAAACGGATGTCTAAAGCGAAAAGAAAAGCAGCTGAAAGCATTTTTATAACAGTGTCAAAATATTATCATTTTCTGATTTTTTTTTTTTTACTTCTGGAACTCAAAATCAAAAACTGAAAATCATATTATATAGACTGAATTGTTTATCTGTTAACTTGGGTGTGAATGGCTTACAGCTTATGAAAACCCAGAATTATGTTTCCAAGTGCAATAAAATATTACATAAGGACAATACATTTTTTTTTAATAATTTTCTAAAACAGAAATGCATTGGTACAGAAGGGAAAAACGATGACATACAGGCACTTACAAATTAAGCAAGAAAGATAAGCCACAACATGTCACTGCAGAAGAAACTGGCTTTTTACAAAATACTGCAATCACGCATCTTAATGGAAAATTTAGTGGAAGGAAGACGTTTGGAAACTTATTTCTTAGCTGTAAGACATATTGCAACAAAATGTACAAATATCCAATGAATCTACATTCTTGTTTTTGAATTTAATTACTGAAATAAATAAAAAATGATCAATGACATTCTCACTGAGATCCACCTGTAAAAATAAACCGAGTGAACAGTTTTCCATCTGTACCTGGATCTGAACTGAGGAAGCCTCCACAGCCCTGTAGACCATGGGAAGCACACTGTTCTTGATGTCATCTGGCGGCGTCTTTGTCAGCAGAAGGTCCATCTTTTGCAGGAATATTAGCAGGATCTGAACAACAAACACTCAGTTAGGGTGAAACTCAGCGGCATGGCAGCCTGTCTCTAGAACAGCATGAGGGCAAGTTAGGTGTGATCAGTGAATATGATCTGAGTGAGTTTAGTGCAAATGTTATTGCTAGACACAACACAAGTCAAGCTTCTAGCTGAGGTGTGACACGTTCACTACAACAAAGACCACTCACCATGTTACTAGCCTGAAGAGGCGTGGAGAGAAATACAGAGAAAAGACTTAAAACGGATGCAGTAAACCCCAAACAGCATTTTAGTCAGGTTAAATTTACAGTTTTAAACATGCATGTCATCTCTTGAGCTTCTTGAGACAAATCAGATACATTTGACAAATTTTACTTTTTTTTATGTCAAACTTTCAGAATTTTCCAAACTCAAAACGTCACCTTAAAATCTCGGCAGATGGAGTGGTAAGAGTTTCAAAAGGTTTTTCGTGGATGGACGGGTATTTTAGACAACAGGATAGTGAATAAAGTATGAAAAAAGTCGGAGATTTTTTCCATTCTTTATCTTCTTTTCCCATACTTATCCACACCTGGACAATACTTAAATCTAATTCTTCAAAACAGGAATTCTGTTTAAATATCTTAAAGAATCAGGTGTCTCCAGCACAAGTCTGTCCCTTGGTTCTACCTGGAGAGGCTCCTGCTGTTTGAAAACAGGCGTGAGGTCGGGCAGGATGAGGCGAACGTACTCCTCCTTGGTGCACTCTTCGGCAATAAGCAGCACATTCGGCAGCACAAACGGAACCATGTCTGGGTTGACGAACTCCGAGGTCAACGCCGGCAATATGCGGTACACCACAACTCTCTGGGCGGAGAAGGAATAAGGCATTCAAGCATGGGCTGAAGGGAAGCAAAAGAATCACACTTTGGATTGTAAAAGTATGGTTTTAAGTTTACCTTTGGTAGCTTTGGCAGCACTTTTGGTAAACCTTTGTAGAACTGAGATTTCTGCAGGTTGTCCCGTTGGAAGAGCGTGTCAAAGTACTGCAACGTTACTGCCCCGACATCATCGAAAAATGGGATCTTGCATTTGACATAAAGATGTGTAACATGTCAGACGTGAACATCGTAATCGGTCTGTTTCTTTTGTACGTTTACTGACGGACTAGAAGAGCAAACCTTAGTCATCTGGTCTGCATCCGGTCGGACCGTCGGCGACACGCTGAGTAACATCTTGACGTGCTCTCGCACATCCTCTGGGATCTTACTCAGCAGTGCCGGATTCATGCTGCTCAGCTACAAATTTAATACAAACGTTGAAAGAAAATGAATGAATAACTGAATAAAAATCGACACCCTCACTTTGCACGCGTTCCAATTTGGATCTGGACTCACCTGATCCAGCTGCCTGCTGAAACTCTTAAAAATATCGTGCTTGTTGACTTGGATTACAGGCTTGCCTTCGTTGAAAACGGCGTGCATTATGACTCCGAGAGAGTACATGTCGGAGGCCGAGTCGCAGCTGACGGACAGGATGTATTCAGGGGCCAGGTACTCCGGGTTGGGGAGGCAGAGCGGCGGAAGGTTGGGCTCCCACTCTTTACATGTGTACTTTGGCTGAATCCAAGAGAAAACGGGGGTGGGAATGTGAACGAGGAGGAAAATAAAAAGACGCTCAGTGAAACTTCTAATCTGTACCGCAACTACCTCAGCGTCCGAAGGGTTAGTTGAGGATATGCTGAAGTCAAAGCCCATGATCTTCCAGGCTCCGCTCTTATTGAGGATGATATTATCTGGACACAAGTTGCCGTGGACCATCTTAACCCCGCTGTGAAGAAACGATAAACCCTCCGAGATCTGAAGGGACAGAACAAACAAAAACAAGTAAATACAAAGCAAGTGAGCTGGATTTTGAGCAACACATTACAAAAGCTTGATATCCACTCTTAACTGGGGATTCTTTTAAATCCAGAGATGAACACACAAAAAATGATTTCACAAAGACACCTTTTTTTTTTTTTGTCCAAAGGAAAAACGTCAGGTTCTCTTTCTGTGCACATCCCTAACCCCTAAAGAAATATAATAGTATGTCTACATTGAATAATACAAGCTAAATAGATGAAGGAACAGCCTAATAGTTTTAATGAAATAAAGCAAAAATGTAAGTTAAACTGAGAGGATAACTTGTGAGGAAATGAGCTGGCATTCCAGCCAGCCAGACATCGTCGCAGTATTGACAGGAAAAAGGCGAGGCTTGCAATTGATCTGGTTTTACTGGCTTTTAGACAAAACGGCATTTGAATGCATGTCAGGTCCACGGGAGAAGAATACGGGGTTCTGAAACCTGCTCAACAGCTGCTTGGAACCCTAAAACAATCCATTCGACTGGGTGGAAGACCTGCTGCCAGCCTGACATTTAATAGACCAAACAAATGTCTAAAGCAAATGCTGAACTAATCAATCATGACCACAAATATTACAATCAGCTTCAATGCATCCAGTCTCACCTGTAGTAAGCCATATTTGGTCTCCACATCATAGAGTTTGTATTCTTTGATGTCTTTGGGCACGGGGCTGGGCAGGTTGTCCCACTGGCCCAGCACGTTGGACAGACTGGCGAACACTGGCTCTGTGCAGAATGCCAAGCAGTCCCTGGAGGCCGGATTTAAAAAAAAAAAAGAACAGCTTCATCTATCATCCTTTGAATATTGATTGAGCCTTTGTTCACATACAACAACAGCTCAGGCAGACAAAACCGTTTGTTCTGCGTTATTTTCATCGCCGTGACTCATTTTTGTTTGTCCTTGATAACGCCGCTGCGTGAACGCATCGACGCTCGTCTCACCGTGACTCTTCCAGCGGATGCTGCACGGTCAGGAGGCGCGGGTGACGCAGTCTGGTCAGCTGCTGCACCCCTCTCTTCAGGGAATCGATGATTTGGTCCTTGTCAAACTTCTGGTACTTGTCGATCATCTTCTTATCAAACACAAACACTGCTACTTCCTGAGCGAAACAAAGACATTAGAAGTGTCCAGCTGTGGAGATCTTTCTGTTTCAGGATTTCCAAACATTAATTAATCATTGACAAAGAGACTGAGCGCTCAGGAGGGTGTGAACACACACACACACACACCTGTTTGGTAGACTTCTTGGTCCCATTGTAGATCCTCCAGCAAAGGCCAGGACCTCCGCTTGCGATATGTCGGCCAACCTCAAATTCCCGCGTCACCGGGTTGCCCATGACGGCGCTGGTGACATCTGCCGTCACTTTAGTGACGGTGCTTTTCAGTTTGTTCAACATCGACTCCATGTTCAGGCTTAATCCAGCAGCTGAGGCAACAGATCAGTGGTGAACACAGAGGACAGATAAGCAGTTTAAACAACAACGTGCAGACAGAGGGGAAATAATAGTTTTTGCAATTACTGAAAGAGACAGCTGTACTGCTTTTGTCAGAGAGAAGCTGAAACAGGAACCCTGAAGCACCTGCATGAACATTTGCACATCAAAGAGCCCACCAGCATTAAGGCTCTCTTTATAAACCAAAGCAGGGTCAAGCAAAACATTCCTGTTTGCGCCGAAGCACTTTTCTGTTTCGACAGTCTCCTAAGGAGGTTGCAGTACTATAATTTAAGCCGTGAAGTGCTCAAAAATAACTATTATATTCATCAGCATTCACGGTATAGATTTATTACAAACCCAAGATGGTTTCTGTAATCCAGGTAAAATGGGCAGTGCACTATAAACCAGCTTTCCCCTAGCATGAAAGCTAGGGTTTAAATTATTTGGGGTTTGAAAAGAGTTACAGGGGCCAAAAAAAGCCCCAGAAAATAATTTTTAATCACATGTTTGTTCGGGTAGACGTTAAGTGTAAAGCTGCTACATGGACTAGTGATGTCCGTTTTAAAGGCAATGACTGAGTTCCCCTTTAACCACCTGAAGACACTTCCTGCAAGACACGTCAAATATTACCAAAGTAGGTTAAAAACATGGCTTAGCTACACAACTTGTTACTGCTGATAGGTTAAGCCACGTTTAAGTGATTAGTTAGAATTAGTAAGCGTTATTTTTTCTCTTTATCAGACAGGTCTGATTGTGAAATACCTTGGGGTTAGCCAAGTTAGCTGTCTTGTATAGCCTAAACGCAAACATCCACTCCAGCCCAGCAGAGACATCAAAACTATCGTAAATGTGTCATTTGAATACTTCCTCTGATTTGTGACAAAACCCTTCAACTGACATTATCCTTACGAAATGCTGTCAACAAATATAAAGTATTTTACTAAGATATACCCAAGCTAACAAACTAGCCGCCAGCTGTGCGCAAGTAAACAGCGGCGTTATAACCAAGAAACAGCCATTTTCACCCAAAATGTGTCACTTTAAACCCCCCAAGCTACTTACCGTAATACAAAAGAGACTCTCGGGTTTCAGTCTGGTTCTAAATGGATTTCATGCGGCGCTACTATCAGTAATGGCTGTGAAACACAGCCCCCATGTCTTCTTCCAGCAGCAGACGAAATGAGTTAGCTTAGCATGCTAGGTAAACGACAGAGCTTACTTCCGGGAATTTTCAGAGGCGTCAGGTGAGCATACGTCAACATTTTTCCAAAAAAAGAAATAAAAAAAAAAGTATCGAATTGTTTCAGGAAAATTTTACCTAAGTTTTCACTGGCATAAAATGTAACAAGTAAATGTTAATAATGTGAATTTTGAACAAAAGTTTTAACAGCCACGAGCCAAGTTTATACAATTATTTCCTCTAATAATTAATTGTCCACAGAATAACAAGCCAAGACTCGTTGATAAAGTTTAATTTCCCTGTGGGTTAAATAAAGTATTTTTGAGTTGAATTGAACATGTGAATAAATTTTCAAAACAAAAACTGAAAAGTGTGGCATGCACTTGAAGAAAAAGTTATTTTACATACTTTTCATTTTGTTACATAAAACCACTCTAAAATTATGGAGGACTCCATATAAGATACAATGTAGTATGTAGAGATAATGTAACTGAATGCGGTAGAGTTACAAATGGATATGAATAGTTTTGCAAGACATTAACCGACTCACAACTAAACAAAGGTAAGTACAATAAAAATTTTAAAAAACAAACTTATTTGAGAAAACAGCTTTTATTGCATGTTCTGGTACATGTTTCAACATCATAAAGTGCATCCTGTCCTGATTTTAGTGTTGGCAAATGGCAAAACTAAAAAAACGAGAGTAAATAATGATTCTATCAACATGGTTTAAAAAAATTATTACCAACTTCTCACATTTCAAAGTTAAATTAGTATTCAACAATTATGCCAAGTCATAACACACAATATCCTTTGTATTAAATCAAGTGTTTAAAAGTTTAAATAAATAAAAATTTGAGTAAGTAGCACTTCGTATCCTCAAAACGCCTACAATTAAAACCTGAAATGTTACCCTGAGCTACATCAATGCTAACAGTAATCTACCTTTTCATTTCAGTTCATTTAAATATAATGTAAAACATGATTCATACCATAAACTTCAGTGACATTAGTCTTCAGTCCTTTCATCAAAACAAGATAAGCTACAGCAGTGTTTTTTTTAAACAACTGAAAAGATTGAAATATAAATGCTTTATGAAGAAGGGCAGTACAGAAGTGCAGAGTAAGAACCGCTAATCAAAACAAAATTAGGATTTTTTTGTCCAAATCCAGCATCTAATTTCAGATATACTCAATCAGCAACAAATCTCAACTATAATAACCTGATACATTTAAAATGACCATGTTAAAATAATTTTCTTTACTTTAACAATATCTGAATAAGCTGCAATGTTTAGCTGAAAAATGTTTCATTTTCTTCCTGCTAGACATTCAATGGTTGCATTCCAGTTATTGCTACTGAACCTCACACAGCAGTGCTTGTTTTAGAAAGAGCTTGAAAAATGCTGGAGGAAGACAACAGGGTGATGTTTTTCAAACTCTTTGAGCAGCTTCCTTTTCTGCTTGGCAGCCATGTTAGCGTTGGATGAAATGTCTCTGAGGAGTTGTCTGAGGCTTTCCAGAGTCGTGGCGTCACGCTGATCTTCGTACTCCTGAAGGGTTACCCGCTGGCAGAACGTGAACGCTGCTACACAGAGAAACATTTACTTACTCTACGTTCAAAAGACGTTCTAACTTGGTTTGATCTAGGAGCAACAGCGCCCTCAAGTGGAGATACAAATTAACTACTAAACAAAACCTTTCGCAACATCAAATGCAGGTTAAACATGTAAAAAAAAATAAATTTACATCAGAAAACATATTCATATGAATGGAGTTGTTATTTTAGATGGCTGGTTTTAACTTACAAGCCACTGAGTCTGGATCCTTCCCCTGCTGCAAAGTCCTCAACGTTCTTCTCACCGCTTCAGTAAGTGTTGCAGGAGTCTTTTAGGACAGGAAAACAAGGTATAAAAAAACACAGAAAATCACTTGAGAACATTTACAAAAGTTTTTTTTTTCACATTTCATTACAATCACAAACAACACTTCATTCAGGTTTTAGTCAAACCCAAACACAAAGCAGTGCTTAATTGCAAAAAAAAAAAAAAAATCTAGAAAGTCTGCTTTGCATTTGTGTTCAACACTTCTTTACTCCGTCACTACATGAAATCCAGTGCAAACATTTGTTTAAGGGGTTAATAATGTTATGTGTTGTGGAAAACCAGCAGTCTATATCAAACGAGCATCATAATGCTGCCACCAATCTTCCCACGGTTGATGGGAAGATTGAAAGACCCAGACATTCTATTTGTAAATGTTTTTAAAAATCATATAATTTTCCTCCAGCTTTCAAACTATGTATGAACTTCTTTGCATTGATCCATGGCATAAAATCCTAATAAAAAAAACACTAAAATCAATTACTGCAACATGTAAAAACATAAACAATTTCAAGGAGAATGAATAATTCCTTTGGGCTCTTTAGAAATACAGAAAACTTTTCAGTTTCTGTAGAAATTTAAAAGTTCTGAAATGAATAAAAAAAAAAGATTTTACGACCAACAGCTTAAACAGAACAGAAATCCCTGAAAGCAAATTACCTTAAAGAGTTCAGCATAATGGTCCATGAGAAACAGCACCAGCGTTTCGCTCTGGTGTCGAGTGAGTTCATGATTCTGAACAAGCCCTCTCTGAAAAGTGCGGCAGACCAAAGTCCGATTATCAACCTGAAAGAAAAGCGCCCCAAAATGAGTCAAAAAGAGCTCAGTCAGTCACCATAAAAACTTACTTTAGAAACAACTCTCCTACATATCTACAACTACAGAAGAAAAGCAGCTGTGAGGAAAGGAATCCATGTTTGTTACCTGCTTCTGCAGCCGGCAGGCGTCTGACTGAGCTGCGGTAGCCATGAAGGTCAGCAGTCTCCTCAGTTCGTCCCTCACGCTCGTCTCCAGCAGCCGCAGACACAGCTGAGACGCTCTGATGGCGTCCCGCGTCTTCCCGTCGTCTGGAAACACACAAACGGCCTTAGAGAGAACAACCGAAGCTGCATCTGCACGTCTTGTTTCCTGATCTTACCCAGCAGATTCAGAATAGCAACATGGACGTCCAGGTAGCGTCCTGATATCAGCGCCGCTTTTTCCTGTCCGTTGTAGTACTTGGCAATCGTGTCGAAGAGCAGTCTCTTCTGACTGGCTGTCTGCTCTGCATTGTTCCCGTTATGGTGGCTGAGTTGTTCCCCTGTGACCATAATCAGCTGGTCTGGAAACAGTTCTAGGCAGTCTGCTGCTGCCGACAGCCAGGAGTCCAGCCTGAAGGCGGGGGGAGAAAGTGGTTAAAAACTAAATAAATAAATACAACCAACACACATTGAGACGGGTTTGATGAGGTCCTGACTGGAGCAGGCTGAGCGTGTCGGGGAGGTCTCTTTCCAGGCAGGTGTTAGAGATAACCAGGTCGTAACTGGCCAGCGGAGTCGTGCAGGATCGGAGCCGAACCCTTTGGGGAGAGGTGAGGATGGAGTCCAGCACCGGCAGCTCCACGATGTGCAGCAGCTGCAGCAGCGTCTGCTGCTTCCAAACCTCATCCACCACTAGAGGGCGGGAGGGGAAAGGGCAAGAAAATGGAAAATATTAAAACCATAATACTGCCAAATAAAAAACTGGTAGGTTTAGTTTATCATTACCAGCTTTAGACAGGAAGCAAGAAGCTGCCGATGCTGCGTTCAGAGCCGGAGAAAACGACGCCCGCAGGTTGATGGTCCTGAAGAGCCGTTCAACTCTCCTGTCTGACGGTTCGACAGCAAGAGGGTTCGATATGGTCCTCATCTCATGAAGCCTGCATGACAACAAGAGAGGAAAGATAACAAAATGTGATTTCAGGTATTTTAAACACAAACAAAACAAGTTTGAACATTTAACTGGGACATAAATCAATGAAGTTTTTAGTACCAAAGTGTTGAGTATAGAATAGCAGATAATATTCTGACCTTGAGGTCTTTTTCCTCTTTTTCTCGTGTTCATCCAGCAGCATGTTCTCTACATCACTGCCGTCCTCCTTCGTGGCAGGACCGCTTCTCGTCCTCTGCTCCAGAAACCGGTAAAGGCTGCCGCTGCTGTCCTCGAAGGTCGTCTCTTTGTCCGTGCAAAACAGCTTGGTCCCCACCGGCTCAAACACCTTGGCCTCCATCAGAGCCTGGCAGAGCCGAGCGGCCTTGAGGCGAGACACCTCGCTGGTGCAGAACACCACGTTCTGCATCAGGTAGCTGAGAACCGCGTCCACGGCGTCCGAGCCAGCGAAGCAGTCGGCGTGAACACGGAGGTGTCTCCTGCAGCGACGCACCTCCACCTGAGTCCGCAGGGCATGGATGATGTTTTGCCACAGCTGAGTGGCGCCGAAGGGCCTCGAGAAATCTGCTGGAAGAACAGGACACAAATCAGCCTGAATGTCAAGGTTGAATGTTCTGACGGACTTAGTGTCACAGAGTCATATTAAACATTTTCCTACAAAATGAAGAAACTGGTTGCCTTCACAAGTCACCTAACTAGTAAATACAGTCTAATTGTGTATAGTTTAATTTGTAAATACTATAAATACAGTTGTTCTGTGAAGTGTTTCAAATTTCACCGGTTTAACAAAAACCCAGCGCCATTGAGTTCAAGGAACACACCAGACTGATCAAGGATGAAGTTACTAAAATACAACTTTTAGATTTGGTTAGAGTGAAGAAAAACTGATACTGTGGCATATGAAGGTGGCAGGATTGTGCTGTCGTTATGGTTTCTTGAGGAAGGACAAGGAAGTTGGTCAAAGAAGATGGGAAAAACCTGTATAAACAACCAGTGTTCAAAATAATAAAAAAAAAACACGGCGTAAGGGGACAACCTACTCATAAATAAACGGACAATAACAACCTGCTGTAAATACAGATCAACACATTTCTGCTACCATGTTCAAACTATGCGTTTATTTAAATGTATCTGCTAACTAAAATGTTACCATGAGGCGTATTTTCTCTGAAACTTCTTGTTTGGCTGTTCAACCTTCGAAACCGAGGAGTCAAATCAACCGCCATTATGCGACCATTTTCTTCTTCTTCGGTAAGTGAGCACACTGCTGCCCCCAGCAGGCGAGAAGAAAAACTTATGCCCTTCGTGGACGCACTGTGCGGAAGCCACATCCGTAAACAAAAACGTCCTACTTGGGTGTCTGGCAGGCAATTTTATCACATAATATTACACCCAATTTTCCAAACATCTGCGACTCTAGTCTTCCTGGTCAAAAGTACCCTTATTATAAAACTTTTTAAATATCTATACAGAATAAATAAAATTGTAATGTAAAAGGGTTTACTTTTGGCTGCATCCTGAATGAGTTTTTTTATTCCTTATTTTTATAAAGTCAATACAGAGTAAAACATTTCATTTGTGGAAATTAAAAAAATAATTATTCTTAAATCAACATGATAAAATATATGATGCAAAGACAAGGACTTATGTAGGTTGTAATGGAGGCTCCCCCTCACTGAAACATCTCTCTCTGACCCAGATGTAACATTTGGTCATATATAAGCATATTTTCTGAGGTCTTTATGAATATAATTAGTGCCCTGTGCCACTTTTATAAAAATACACTGAGAGTGATGAGCAATGAATATGAATCCTAATACAAGGACAAAATTGAAGGACTCAAATCAGTGATGGAAGGATAAAAGAGGAATTCATCCGATAAAGTCCACTGCTCTATTTCTGAGGCACCAGTTTAAGTACATCTGAGGCACTCATGTCTCATGTTTACTACATAAAATGCAAATAAATAAAAAAAACCTCTGTCTAAGCAAAGGCAAAAGTATTTGCCTATCAGGAAATGCAAATATTACAAAACACGACCAAGCAAATGATAAACCACTACTGACTAGTTATGACAAAAGATAGCACTAATGACTTGTGTTGACCAAGTAGCTAAATTGCATAATATACATTTATTGCAAATTCTGTAGTAAAGTAAAAGACATCTTTTGCATTTTTATTGGAGAAAGTTTCATGAATACAAGATTGCAGTAGTCTGTCCTCTTGATGTTTTAATAAAAAATTGAATCAATTAATAAAAAACCAAAAAAGAAAAAGAAAATGTTTATCTGACCATTACTCTTGTGTGAGGCATTATGGTTTAGAAGTCATTAAACTGGGTTGTTTGATTTTATCAGGGGTCATTCTTTACAATTCAGATGGCCATTTTTGCCCTAGGTCCCACTAAATAAACCGGGTTTACATGCAAATGTACATAATAATTTGGAAAAAGACAACTTAATTTTTGATAAACATCTACATTGGGGAATGTGTTATTACTTTTAAAGAATCAACATTTATTTTTATTAGGTTTTTCAGATAAAGAAAAACATGCCATCTTTGCAGGATGGATTATGGGATGCTGATATTTTTGAGGGAATGAGCTAACACAGTTTTTAACAAGTGACGAAAGAAACAGATAAAAAAAAAATTCACAAACACACTGATAACTTTAGCGTCAAATTTGTAGAGGTCCAAAAAAATCTCCACAGACTACATTATATGCTACAACGGCCTGCCATACAACCTTGGTTGTAAGGCAGACTGGGTCATACCATTTGATTAACATCGCTACCTTCAGAATATTAGCCTTCTTAAGCCGTCTTCTGTGTCTCCTAATTATTAATATATATTTTCACAATCAATTGAAGGCTAAATGTGTGACTTAAAATGAAAAAACAACAATTTCCGTACTAGCATGCTTGGCTCCAGGACAGCCGTTTTGTGTGTGAGATGGTTTGAACCGTTTGTCCTCAGAGCTTGGGACCTTTAAATACCAAGTAGAGTAGAACTCGACGGTGCCGAGACACTGTCAGTCTTCTTTTCTAGAGACTTCTGCCAGGTAAATGTCTATCATTATGAAACGTGCTCGACAATTTGCGATTACATCTTATTAAATTGCTTTTCTTGACGACGTTGGCTTTTAACACCGAGTGTCGCTTTGTTTTAGAGCGGAAATAAAAGTACACATTTCGAGTTAAAGTCGAACCCGTCGACGCTAACAATATAATCAAACTTCAGCCGTTGTACTACAAGCAAAGCTCGCGTGCTTTCACTACGAGGCGTATAGTTTGATGTAAACAAGATTGTTGAGTTTGACAAGTCGCTTCGTGTTAATCTTGTCGACTTGAACGGAATGTCTTCAGTCTGTGCACAATATGAATATCATGAATTAAAATCGAATAGACTGTCACAAATGTACACAAGGTTCTTGTTTTTGTCAGGAGGATCACGTGTACTCATTTCTTACGCGTGTATGGATGTATTTTTTTTATCCATGTGGAAAACTATGCAACCAAAGGTTTTCCATGGCAGGACGAGTGACAGGCAGCAGCAGCCAATTACAGACGTTTCTGTGTAGCTAGCCCAGCCTTCCGTTCCCAAGGCTTTGTTTACATTGTACTGCGGTAATATTTAGAGCTAAAGATTATTTTTTTCTTCTCATTTTTTTCAAATCGAGGACTAAAACTGCCGGAATTATTTTTATTTTAAGCTAAATCAAAACAAGTAGGGAATAAAATGCAATGTTTAGTAAATAACACGACATATTAATATTTAAAATATGCATTTTATAAATTATTTCAGTAATTCATGTATTTAATAGTCCGTTATTGCAGAAAATCATTAATTAATTTTCTGCTGTCAGCTTTAGCCATCAGTCAGAGGCGGGGCTTACACGATAAGGCATAAAGTGATTGGTCTGCAGACCAGGCTGTGCACGTTAACCAATCAAATGTCGACTTCCATAATAATTATACTTTCGGCAATTACATACTATGGTTATTTATTTATAAAGAATTTAATGATAAACAGTTACACATTTCTTTGTGTTTTTAATTAATTCTGAATATATTTAGATCAACAAATGGTTAATATTTGTTTTATGCACTAATTATAGTCTAAGTTATCACATACAAATCTGTATTTAGAAACATTCTTTAAAATGTAGTTTATATTTTTTTGTTTTTCTATATATTTACCCCATTTAAAAATTGTTGTCTCTTTCTTTTCTTTTTTTTAGTCTAAGTGTGTCAGTTGTTATAAATTGTTATAACAATGTGTAGTTAGTGAGCATTTTCTGGTTTTAAATACACCTCTTCATATAAAATAATAATAATAATAATTCAGCCTTTTTATGGAGTTTGGTATTATGATTTAATATCTTACATGGACTCAGACTGCTTACACAACAAAACATCAGATGACACCTAATCCCCAATTCTCTCCACTCAATCCCATTAGATTATCTTTAAAAACATGTGCTGCTTTATTAGACCCAGCTGTCAATTTTAGCTGATCATTTTGCAGAAATTAGTCATGCACCCCGACCCCCTCCCTCCTCTCATCCTCACCCCTTGAGCTATCTTTAAACTGCAAGAGCGGAGCATGTAGTCATTTTTGGCTGCAGATAACCGAGGCCAGGAAGAGAAGCAGCCTTGACTTTCCACTCCTGCATGTCTTTGCTAATATTAAAAGAATAATTCTTCCTCTTTCGAGTGATGGTATTTGCAAGTGCAGAACAGCTGGTGTATGGTCGGGTGTAACACGATCGCTTCGGTCGGGTCGTTTTGTCAACTTTTTGTTGTCCTAAAAGTACTACCTCATTCATTGTCAGTTTAATAAGGCGTTCTGTTGAAACACAGCAACTGATATCTATCTCTGTAACCATGGTAACTAGCCTGCCAGCTGTTTTGTAGCTGGTGTTTTTGTTGCAGCCGTAGCCTCGACAACGAAAAGTATCGACCCCCCCTCCCCCCCTCCGACTGCGGCACACGTATCACTTCCTTCCTCCCAGTTGAAAATGATCTGTTGATCTGTCCCACTGAGAAAAGGGTTTGTAGTTGTGCTGAGACAAAATGTGTTTTGTTTTCTCCTTTTGCAGCTGGAAGCCAGGATGCCTCTAAATAATGAGCGACCCACTTCCACTTCCAGAAGTGAGGACCAAGGAAGCGACGCGGAGTCGTCGCTGGCCAGCGACCTGGACTGCTCCCGGGACAGCTTCAACAGCGACGGCTCCAGCAAACACTGCACGCCCTCATGTGAGTTCGCTATCTGAGGTTTTGATACTTAATTGCAAATGCATGACTGTTTCCTCTGTTTCCCCCTCGATTAATTTCTTGTTCTTCTCTTTGTTTTGTCCACAAAGTTGAAAGTTTGTGTGGAAAATTCAATTTTGCGAGAGATGCGTTTGCTGACGTCGTTTTCTTTTTGCGATAGTAATTGTTTCAGCGACTGACCTTTTCCTGATTGTTGTCACGCAGCTTTAATAATCCTGTGTTTTCATCCCCGCAGCGAGTCCGCCCAGAACACTTCCTCGAGACGAAGTCATGGAGGCCGGGCGAGACCTTTTCAATCTCAAACTCGTACATGAGATTGTCGTTGGAGACGTTCGCGCGGAACTGAGTCAAGGATCACAGAACAGGTGCTTTGCCCACTGAATCCACCCGTTTCTGGCAAGAACTGATCAAAAGCATAGTTTTTCTTTAGTGTAGTACTGAAGAAGACATGAGCAGAAATAGATGGTCAGAGATTGTTTTGATAAAAATGTTCCTGTTGTGTAGGGAGGTGCACTTCATTACAGGGTATTCACTGCATGCTGTAAGGTAAATTGTTTTTTCTTTACAGTTTATGGAACATAGTAAGACAGAATCTCTACAAGGCCTTTTGGGACAAACTGGAGAGTGAGCTGAACGAAGACCCGCCTGAATATCAGCACGCCATTAAACTAGTCGAGGACATCAGAGAGGTTGGTACAAAACTGGACATTAACGGTTAAAAAACCCCCACAACATTTTGTCAGCATAAAATAACACTTGAACTGAATGTTTTGTCTTCTCCGGACAGATCTTACTGCTGTTCCTCAATCCAGGTGCCAATCGCATGCGGACCCAGATCATGGAGGTGCTGGACATGGACCTCATTCGTCAGCAGGCTGAAAACGACGCCTTGGACATCCAGGGACTCGCATCGTACATCATTTCCACCATGGGGAAGCTGTGTGCGCCAGTGAGGGACGAAGAGATTCGGAAGCTACGAGAAAGCACAGATAACACAGTTACACTACTGAAGTAAATAAAACCCTCTGGTTTTATTTAATGAGGTAAATTGTGACCAATTAATTTCAGTTTGCTTCTCCTCGTGCTCATAAGGGAGATATTCCGCGTTCTGGACCTGATGAAAGTAGATAACGTCAACAGTACAATTGAAATCCTGAGGCCTCTTCTGCAGAGGAACGGAGTTGAATACCAGAGGCAACTTTTTCAGACCATCCTGGACGATCTGCCCAGTGAGTTTGAAAAAAATAAAAAATAGGATTGATAATTTTGAACATTGTTAAACAAACGCATCTGAAAGCTGTAGCCAAAACACGGTTTGTTTGCCAGCTGCTTTAAACCGCACCACCGCCTGGATCCAGTCGGCGCTGGAGGAGCTGCTGCTGGCCAGCGTCCCTCCGGAAAAACCTGATGACGCCGGGAAAGGTCAGCCGCCACTTCCTGGTCCCATCCAAATCCTGAATGCTGCCTGCCTGCGCTTTCTCACATGGGACTTTTCCAAGACTCTGGTGCCTGAGGTAATCTATTCCCTAAAATATCTGATTATTTTATTTAGGTCTGCCTAATATTGTACAGAAAATATTAAAAACAAATTTAAATTTGATTACGTTCCAATCTTTTTTTTTTTTTTTTTTAAGACTTGGGTGATGGATGAATACCGTCTAGAGGAGATCCAGCAGCAGCTCCGTCAGTGGGAGACGGTGAACGAAGTGCTGCTCATTGTGCACAGCAAAATCGGGGGGCCGATCCGGGGGGCCTCCTCGCTCTCCGACCGCCTGAAAAGGATGATCAGTGTTCTGCTGGAGGGCATGCACAAACCGTCAGTCCATCCCCATTCATGTCGCCACATTCAAGCACACTAACGATCGTTTTCTTTTACGAAGAGGATTAAATGTTTGCTCTATTTGCAGGGACTCTAACCTGGAAGAAACACTAGAGGGCGTCAGTGCTCAGGTTTGCAGTGAGCTCAACAAGTCTCTGAAGGAGAGAAGCTGCCCTGCTCTGACCCCAGACCAGCAGGCGACCCTCACAGGACAGATCTGCAGCATCAGCCAGAAGGAGAACCCCATTCGCACTCTTGTTGGTATGGAAAGCGACAACAGGAAGTTGTTTTTGTACCTTTTTTAGTCAAAAAAGAGTTTTTAGAAAAAAAAAAAGTTTTTTGTGACAAAAATCTATGAATTTTATTTTTCTTAATCTGTTCTCTATAGCAGGAGTTTTTTTAAGAGATATTTTACTTATTTGGAACCATATGTCTTTTATTCTTAGAAAAAAGATGACTTGATATCTATTGGAAACTTGCCAACATACTGTTTCAATTTCTAGGTTTTAGCCTAAAACTTTTGCATTGGACGGATAGATTTTCTAATATGTTTGTTTGTGGAAAAGCATGTTAGAAAAAAAACACATTTTCCAATCTTAAACCAAAAATAAATCTTAAAAAAACAACATATTACTAGTAATTTTAGTGTTGTGGAAATTCTGTGCAACTCCATGAAAGAACTAAAAGGAAAAAAAAGGTTAAAATCTGCACTTTCAAAAACATATCTTTTTTTTTTTTTTTTTAAACATTCGTTGTTAATTTTTATCCCGAGTGATTGCAGACCTAAAGGTCCGTTTGTTGTCCTTTCCTTTCTGCAGAGGATCGTGTGCAGCAGTACTTCAGGTTGCTCCTCTCTGACCCAAAGAACCAGACCAAACTTGAAGAAGTATCAGCCAGCCTGACTGCCATCAAGCCCGAGCTGGTAGCCATTGGAAAAACATTCATCTCTCTGATCAACTACAACAGGGCCGTCTATGGACCTTTTTACATGGACATCATCAGGAAGCTGCTGTTTGGCAGCAGCCCACCAACCCCAATCCCTCAACAGCAACAAGCACCAAACTGTCATGTCTCTCATGAATAACAAAGAGGGCTTTGTTTTTGTTTTTCTGCCAGGTATAGAGAAATATGAGAAGACGTTAGACCAACTGTCTATGATTTAACAGGAACTAAAAGGAAATCTTAAATACGAGATCAAAAAATGGACAAATGGGTAAATGTGCTTGCTGCACCTGGATTGTCTCCATTTGTGATATTTATCACCACATTCTTGCAGTAAAACATTTGTCCACCTCAACTCTGACCTGCCTTTCAGAACCCAAACTCAGTGTTACAGTACTCCGTTTTCTGAACGTTATTCTGACATCATAGTTCATTTCTTTCAAGTCTCCCTTTATGCTCAGTCCTGTAAATAAGACAGTAAAGGCAACAACTTAGTATCTGTGACGCATGAAAAGTTATAAAGCAATACAGAAGATGTGTATTTTAAGAGACGTAGCAGAGAAGTTTTACAGATTCCTTCCATATACATGATGTTTATTGCTATATAAATACAAAAAAAGCATATTTGAGTGAGTTCTGGTAAAATTGTACTGTACAGAGTAAGTGCCACATTCAGTGCTCAGATTTATTTGTCAGAACTTGGATTTCTTTGTTACTTTGGAACCAAATATGAGTTTGTGTTAGCAGCTTGGTGTTGGAGTTCTTTATCATTGGCCACAGGTTGTGTTTTCACCAGTGGAGTGATTGAATATAGTTTTGTTCTTTGTTTTTGTCTGTACACTTAAAAATGCAAACTTCTGTGTGTTTTTCAGTATTTGTTAAATTTGTTTGTTTGAACAAGTCGAGAAAAGAAAAGGTGCTGAACTTGCAGGAGATTTTGATGTTGAAACATTTCCAGCAAACCTTAACATGCACAAAGAAGAGCAGTTTACAGGAACATGTGGGAAATTGATTTTCTCTGTTACCACAATTAATATAATAAAACTTGAATTGTTGAATCTATGAAACCAAGTGAAACAATTAATTTAAAGTATTGCAAAAAATAAAATGTAAAGTGCAAAACATCTTTTATACATCCAACAAATTTATTCTTTTTGTTTAAATGAAACAAAAAAACTGACACAGTGACTAAGATGATATTTGGAGGAGCTCGGATAAGATGTTAAATCTGAAAACACTGTACCAAATATCAAACATGACAGTGGCAGCATTATTCTATGGGTCTGTTTTTCTGCCACTTTCATCCACTTTCATAAAGTGGATCATAATAAACTTATTAATTTGTTTAGATCGCCGTTTAAAATGTTTACCTCCAATCAACATTTTTTATAACATGTATTGTGTGCTTTAAGAGGACAATGATCTCACACACACTTCTAAAGCGGTTTTGATATTAAATTACATAATCAATAAGCTCTTGGAGAGCCATTAACTCTGATACTGAAAATATGCCGTTGTTTAATAGGCCAGTGACGTTTACATTGGGATAAACCTCTGTTATCTCTAAACGTCACCGGGCAATACCAGTTACCTTCAGGTGTAGTATGTTTCGCACAGCTGTCAAGGCACCTTACAGAACTGACTTGTTTCCTGTTATTTTTATCACACTGAATTTGAATAAAGTGGTAACGTAAATGTCAAATAAACAGCACAAAATTATAAAAACACTACTTCCAAGACCAAAATCGAAATGTATATATTTTACGTATTTGTTATAGAAGTCAAATGTAACTGTGTACCACACAATAAAACAATAAACGACACTGCTAGACCTGTACTTTATTCTATTAAAACGATATTTAGGTATATCTGCGTGTTACAAACCTGAAACATGTTTAAGAAAATGAGCTAAAAGATTATTTACGACAGTTAAGAAATTACTTGAACGCAGCATCAGTTTGCCCAGTTACAGATTCGTTAGTTCATTGCTCACGTGGTATAAATATCTCCCTGTGATTGGTTGTCTCTAACCGGAGTAGTTGTTATTGTTGTCTGTTCCCGGAAGCTTGAAACTCATATTGGGCGTTGTGTTATCATGTCGAAAGAGAAATAAAGATAGATTTTGTGGTTTGAAGGTATCTTAAAAACGCTACATAACTTTCAGGACTATCTTTCAACAGATAGCTTAATATTTATTCACAGAAGATAGTTGTGAGTACTTGTTTTCTGCTACTTTCTTTGTTTCTGTTTACCTCGGAATGTGTGAACTTGTCCAGACATACCTTTAAATGGTCAAACTGTATCAGATATGCTGTGGCGACATTGGCGTCATACTTAAACTGTGGGTTTTGTTTATTATTCAGTGTGATAGTTTAGTTTCTCGTTAACCATTGGAATTTAACGACTTTTAAGAATAAGTTTTAAATGCTACAAGTTAGTCTTCCTAAAAAAGCCGGATATATATTTTTATATTTCAGTAACATCTGATGGTATCTTACTCTACCTTCACCTTCCTCTTTGTCTTCCGGTGTATTTGTCTCATCCTGTATGAGTTGAAACTTTGTCCACATCATTTTATGTCCGTCTCACTGTTATGCTATTTTTACTATTGATTAATCTGACAGTAATTTCTATTTTAATTAACTTCTATTTTAATTATTTACTGACAATTTTCACAATTGAAACCTGGTAGCTCACAGTTTCTTATTTGTACATTTGAAAACCATTTAGAAATTAGTTTATTTCATTAATTCAGTTCAAAAATAGAAGCCAGTGTATTATAGAATTGCAACACACAGCATACATTTCAAGCATATTCATGCAAAAGTAAAATTCAGATTCCCAGAATTAAAACATTTTATAATAATTAAAGCAAAAACAAAAAAATATTTTTAATGCATCAATCATATCCATGCACTTTACATTATTTGCACTCAATACCTGGTTGCTGGAACTTTTGTAATAATTATTGCATCGGTTGAGTGTTGCAATGCATGTGATCTGTGCACTCCTATTTCTGCTTATATCAGTGACCTTTCTGGCCTTCCTTCTCTGAGTTGGGTGTCAACTGCTGGCAAATCAGCAGACTTTTGCATTATTGTGTAGGCCATAAAATTAAAAACAAAAACAATGTTGTTATTCTTACTAATCTTGTGCACAATTTCACCAATTGTTTCCTGGATAGTATAATTTTTTCCCCAAAGTTTATTTATGTTTTAAAGTGCATTTAAAGCATAAATAAACTAAACTAAATAAAAGTAAAGGCAGTAGAATAATTGACATAGTTAGTGGTGCACCACTTGCTTACAACCAAAACTGGGTTAGAACAAACCCAAGCGCTCAGACATATACCCATACATGGAAGAGATCAAGTTAAAGTGAACATAATGTAGAAAAGGACAGAAACGGACAAATCAGATAATAAATATAGTGCGTAAAGGTATGTATTATTGCATTTACATAAGAGAAGAAGTTGGCTGCAGTTGTTTTTTTTTTTGTTTGTTTTTTTTGGTTGAGGAAGTGGTTTTTAATTCCAAAATAGAACTGAACTATTTATATGCTTTTATTATGCAACTCGCAGGACAAATTATATACAGCAGTATTAGTTGCATGTGGTTGTTTAAATCATTCCTTAAACCTTTTCAGCTTAAAAAGGTCCAAAAAAGTTTGTGTTTGTAAACAAAAAAGGTGAACATTTTTTGTATCATCATACAAAATAATTTACAAAAATCAGGTTTTTATTCTTGACAGCCGTGTTTGGTGATAACTGTTTCTTACAAAATCATAAGTGGAGAAAATAACAAATATTTCCAGTAATTCCAAAAGATACATATGAATGAATTATTCTTTAATTAACTCTGTACATCCTTAAGTTAACCAAAGGTCTGGTAAACGTTTGATTTGAGACAAACTATAATTATGTGGGAAAGACTCTCCTCGGTGTAATTAAGTAAAGTACAGAATCTATGTTTATGTTGGCCTGATTTCTCATCCCTGTTTTTGAGTATTCTACTTCAATAAATATGAATTTATTTTTTCTGGGGGGGTTTTTTAGCATCTGAATGGTCTGTGACCTGAGCACTGATGGCGCTGCAGGAGCGGACCCGGAGAAGTCTGCTGCGTTTGCGCCACCAGCTGGAGCAGGACATCAGGCCGCAGGACCTCATGGACCACATGATCAGCGATGGCGTGATCACAGTGGATGAGGAGGAGAAGGTCCGGATTAAGGTGAGCCAAGTCAAACGACGTCGAAAGGCAGCCAAACTACTTGTGCTCCAACCCTCCATTTGTTTCTGTGTTTGTGATTTCTCTCTGCAGCCCACCAGAAAAGACCAAGCTGCAGCACTGATCGACCTGCTGCTGAGGAAAGATGATTGTTCCGTCATTTCTTTCTATAACGCACTGGTGAAAGAAACGTACCACGATCTGGCCAAATCGCTGTATCAAGACTTACCGGGTGTCTCCTTCAATGGACGAAAAGGCTCCTTTGACAGCTCCGAAACGTACGGTGAGAAGTGAGAAATTGTGGAGTGGCAGAGTTTCACCCGAACGTTTTCCGCATTCTGAACCCGGTTGTCAGGTTGTCGTAAAGTTGTCATGCTTTATATCAACTCTTTTCTGTTTTCCTCAACAGTCCAGATTATGCTGAGTGAAGGTGGCGTCCCACAGAGGCCTGTGGTGTTTGTCAGCAGACCAGAGCTGCTGAATCAGGTCAGGATGAAACTTGATTTGCTCCAGAAAGATGCCGGCGGCTGGGTTACGGTGTTCGGCATGGCCGGGTCAGGGAAGTCTGTGCTCGCCGCCGAGGCGGTCAGAGACCAGAGACTCATCGAAGGTGGATAACTAAACATGAACTCTAGGTTTTGCTAAAAAGGGGTTGTTGTTCCTTTTTCTCACCTCTTCCCGTCTCCTGCCCGCAGAGTGTTTCCCCAATGGGGTTCATTGGCTGTCCATCGGTCAGCTGGACAAATCAGACCTGCTGGTGAAGATCCAGTCGTTGTGTTTTCGACTGGAGCAGAACCTGGACTCCCAGTCGCAGCACCGGCCGCCCACCTCTCTGGATGAAGCAAAGGAGCGCCTGCGCTTCCTGATGTTGCGCAGGTATCCCAGGTAAGCCGGACGTTCCTCTGGACGTGTGGAAAAGAATATCTGATTTTTTTTCTCTCTCTCAAAAATCAGAAAATGTGTGGCTTGCATTAAAATTCCCCCTCTTTACTCTGATACCTCAAAATAAAATCCAGTGCAGCCAATTGTTTTAAGAAGCTTATTTATGCTGTTTTGTTATTATGTCTCCTTTTCCTTCAAACTGCAGAAGTATGCACTACTTTGTATTGGTTGTGTTGAAATTACAATAAAATACATTGAATGTGAATAAATGTTATGAATACTTTGTTCACATCCTTAACTATCTTTTTTGTTTCTGTTTTTAGATCTCTACTAATCCTTGATGACATCTGGGATAGCTCGGTGCTCAAAGTGTTTGATATTCACTGTCGAATTCTTCTGACCACCAGAAACAGAAGCCTCACTGATTCTGTTAGCGGTATGTCGTCTGCTTGAATGAACATCATTTTCAGAAAAAAAAAAAAAAAAACGAAGAGCAGCTCTACCCACATTATGTGATTAATGTGCTCTTGTCCTTTCATGTTTTAGGTGCCAAGTATGAGGTGGAGGTAGAAAGTGTTCTGGACGACAGGAAGGCGCTGGAGATCCTGGCCCTGTACACTAAAATGAGTCAAAACGCTCTTCCTGCGGAGGCTCGCGACATCGTCAAAGAATGTAAAGGTCTGTAAACTGAAAAACAAGCAAAAAGTGTCATGATCCGTGTTTCTGTGTTTAGTTTTGAGTTTTTCTATGTGATCCTGTCCCCTGTGAGTCTTTGTCCTGTCATCCCCGTTGATTGTGTCTCATTCCCTTGATTACCCCGTGTGTATTTAGTCTCACCTGTTGTCTGTGTTCTTCGTCGGGTCCTTGTCTAAGTTTGTCTATCGCTGTCTTACGTGGTTTTCTTGCCAGTGGAACTGTATAGTCCTGGTAGTGTCGGCTCTCGTTTTCAGTCCTGTAATTCAGTAGTTACCGGTATTTAGCTGTGTGCTAGTTCTCTGCCGTGCCGCCTGTTGTGGACTGTGTGAGCATTTTCTCCATTAAACTCATCATCACCACCATAACCTGGGTCTGAGCGTCTCTCCTCGCCACCAACCACACCATTTTATGACAAAGACATTAAAAACTGGCCTCTGACATCTCAGTAAATTCGAATTGTTTTCACTCTTAAACTTTGGCTTTAATCCGCACGTCGTCTGCCTCTCAGGCTCTCCTCTGGTCGTGTCTCTGATCGGCGCTCTGCTCAAAGACAAACCCAACCGGTGGGATTACTACCTCCGCCAGCTGCGGCAGAAGCAGTTCAAGCGCATAAGGAAGTCTTCGTCCTACGACTACGACGCCTTGGATCAGGCCATGGCTGCAAGCATCGAGGTTCTACCGGACGAACATCGGGAGCGCTACAAAGACCTGACTGTGTTCCAGAAGGACGTCAAGATCCCCGCTAAGGTTTTTCTACGCAATATATTACTGTTACACTTTTCAATTCATCATGAAAACAAAGAACAAACATCAAATACATTAATTATGATGCTAAACACTCAAAATTGATAGGTAATTTTCTACAGTGACTGAATTTTATGACTTTGACAAAAATTCATAAGAGTGCCATTTTCTTCATCTTCCAGTACTGTCCTTTACTTGCTTGATCTAGATCAAAAATAATAAAAAAAACCGTACATGACTCCTCTCTCTTTTCTTGTAGATTCTGTGTGTTTTGTGGGATCTGGAGCCGGAGGAGGTGGAGGACATTCTCCAAGAGTTTGTCAACAAATCCCTGCTTTTTGTAGACAACAACAGTAGACTGAACCTGTACTACCTTCACGACCTCCAGCTGGACTTCCTGGAGGAGCAGAACCGAGATCAGATACAGGTTTGGCCCCTTCCTTTTGTATCTTAACATGCCAACTCTGAATAACTAGCAAAAAACGAGCAGACACCATGTTACCTGGTCCGTTATAATATCTAAAACAGATACAACTGGAAAACAATTTCAGGTTTATAATCAGTGACATCCTGCCACATTTCAGAGTCTTCACAGGAAGGTGGTGGACCAGTACCACCATCACTACAGCGAGGCTGCTCCCACCTTTGGAGACGAGGGCCGTCTTTATTGGATCAGATTTCTCACCTACCACTTGGCCAAAGCCGAGATGTTCCAGGTGAAACTCTGCTCCGTTCCAGCATGTCCATTCAGTTAGACGAGCTCACCTTTGTCTTCTTCTGTTGTCCTTCTGGGTAGGAGCTGTATTCGCTCATCTTCTCGCTGGACTGGGTCAAGATGAAGGCAAAGGTAATGGGTCCAGCGCCCCTCATCAACGACTACATGGAGTACGGACCCATTCTGGACAAAGAGGTCAGTGGAACGCGGCGAACTTAGCTGCCGTCTTTGAGGCGGTTGGGAGTTTTCCTGCATGTTTTGCTCTGTTCCCCCCCAGAACAGTGAAGTTTGCAGCCAGTTCCAGGAGTTTCTGTCGCTGAACGGCCACCACCTGGAGGAGCGTCCGTTCCCCGACGTCGTGCAGCTCGCTCTGTCTCAGCCGCACTCCTCTGCCGTCTACAAACAGGCTCGGGAAAAGGCGCTGAACCCGGACAACGCTGGGAAGCTCTACTTTGAGTTAATGTATGAAAACAGTTTTATTTTTAATGCAGAATCCTAATTTTGGCTTGGTCTAGCTGTAGTGGCAACAATTATTTTGTAGCTCTTCAATTATCGTGTACATAACGACTTTAGGAGATTGTTCATTTTTGAAAAATACTTATCGTAGACTTTCATCCTGTGTATTTGTGAATGTCTTTACAGAAATAAGAGCAGCGCAGAAAATCTGTCCCGTTTGGTGATCCACCCTCACCTGGGCTCCATCTACTCCACCTGCTTCTCCCACGATGGAACCAGAATCGCTTCCTGTGGAGCCAGCAAAACCCTGAAGGTATGTGGAGCAATATTACAACCAGAAAGGCAAAGAAAACCTACTGCTTATAAATATTGTCATGTTATATTACTTAGCTTTTTATTTATATATGTGTTTTTCTTTGTATTTTTCTCAGTCATTTTCTCTGCTGCTTTCTGTTTTTCAACTGTATTTATATTAAGTTATTTCTGTCATTTTAGATTACTTATCTTTAATTCTTTATTTATTTCATAATATTTCCTTTTAATGTTATATATTTTTCCCTTTGTCTCAATTTATATGATGCAATGTTTTTAACTCAAAATGTAGATATTTTAAATTTTTTATTACAAATCTTCAGTGTTAATCTATTTGTACACATCCCTTTACTTTTTGTACATTGAATCACTTTTTTAATTAATTGCTAGCACTGATTTTAAAATTAGATGTTTTTGATTTTTTTTTTGTTTTAAGCATTAAACTCCTATATTTCTTCTCTCAGGTATTTAAAAGTACCTCAGGTGAGAAGCTGATGGAGATCCAGGCTCATGATGAAGAGGTTCTCTGCTGCGCCTTCTCCCCTGACGACCATCTTCTAGCAACCTGCTCAAGCGACCGGAAAGTCAAGGTGAGCATTAGCTGCTAACCGCAGCAGCTAATGAATAAAAGAGCAACTAAATGTGTAACTTATGGATGGAAAATGCTTCGTTTTTCTATTTAGACTTGATTTTATCCTGCAGGTGTGGAACATCCAGCAAGGCAAACTGCTGAGGATCTTTGAAGAGGAGCATGAAGAGCAGGTGAACCACTGCGAGTTCACCAACATGTCACAGCGCCTCCTGCTGGCCACATGCTCCAACGACAACTTCTTAAATGTCAAGGTGAGGAATGGCTCTGGTTTCCTCTACATTCCTTTTCATTTTGTTTTATATTTTTTTTGTCAGTATTTGTCACATTGTGTATTATTTCTGCTTCTTTAGATTTGGAATCTGAACAAGCCATCGTCCCAGAACACCATGTTTGGTCACTTTGAGCCGGTGAACCACTGCTGTTTCTCCCCTGATGATGCTTATTTATCCACTTCCTCCAACGACGGCACCATTAAGGTGACTTTCAATCAGATTTAGATGAATACATTCATGAGTTGAGTTGTTTTATTTAAAACCTAAAAGTTTGTAGGTGTGTTAACAACAAACGCTAACCCTGCAGAAATTTAAAATCCAGTAAAACAAAATCTGTGCCAAATAGAAATATCTTTAAATGAACACATTTTAAAGCTGGACTGATTTATGGTTGCTCATGTTGTGATCATTTTACCTTCACCACCGTTCACAGATGACATGCTTGATATAGCTTTGTGTTCTCACAGTTGTTCCAGGTGTCTGCAGCCAACGAGTGGAAGACGATCGACGTGAAGAGCTTCTTGTCAGAAAGCGATGATGAGGACGTTCTTGTGAAGTGCAGCACCTGGACCGCAGACGGCAAACGTATCATATGCGCCGCCAGAAATGCTGCCTTGGTGAGCGTTGATGCAGGAGAATGAGAAATTTTGAATGCGAGTCGGGATGGATGACCACATGCTGATTATTATTCGATGAAAGGCGTCAAATGTGTCGGTTAACTACTGAAAAGCCACTTTCTGTTGTGTCTTTTCTGCTCTTCCTTTGCACATGTATTAATTTTAAGTAGGAATTAGCCTAAAGTTTTCCCGTTTTTGATCTCTTTTACATCCTTTTTAAACCTAACAAGCTCTAAGGACACTCAAGATGCTGATACGTTTTGAAATTCCTGTTTCTTAGGTGTTTGACGTCCAGACGTCGGACATGTTGCTGGAAATCAAGACGAATCGTCTGAGCACAGTCCAGTACTGTCACGCCTGTCCTGCCAGTAACCTGCTGGCACTAGCATTCTCAAATTATGCCATTGAGGTACTATGCTAGCTATGCTAGTACTTAGTTTCCTGTAATTTCTTCTGAAAGGAGGGGAATATTTTTCAGTGTCCTCCATAATTAGTGGCACCTGTAAAGATGTGTAGAAACACCTTAAAGTAAATTAATTAAAGCATGATTTCATACTGAAAGATGTGAGTGCATTTGTTGCTAAGCAATCCCAATTTATACCTTTTTACGCATTTTTCCCACAAGTGCCAGTTAGTGTGGAGAGCGCTGTAAATCTCTTACATTTCAAATATAGTTTAAATCGTTTAATTTCAAAGTGTGGCTGAAGCTGTTATTTGTTTCTGTGTGGTTTCTTTTCAGCTGTGGGATCTTGAGGAAAAGAAGAAGCGGGCGGACTGCAGCGGCCACCTGAGCTGGGTCCAGCGGGTCCAGTTCTCTAGAGACGGCTCTCAGCTGCTGTCCTGCTCCGACGACCAGACAATCAGGGTGAGAGTTTTCATCCATGTGATGAGATGTTATGCTGTTACAGAAGTCGAACGATCCTCCAGTTGCTGGTATCTGACAGTTTGACCAACTGGGTTTATTTTAGATTCTAGTAACAGAAAAACGGAAGAAAACGTTTTGAATATTGATGTGAACAGCATGTGGTGACATTTATTCAAGTCTGTCAGCTGTAATCTGGGAAATGTGCAACTTCCAAACCGCATGGTTTGACAAAAGATTGAGGTTGTGCAACAGGTCAGAACCACCTGAAAGTGGATTTGAGCCTCTTGTGGTCAGGATGACCCTGAGTAAGAGCTGCAGCGGTGAACCCACCAGTGGAGTAGGAAGAAAACAAACCTCACAAGTCAAACAGCCCACGCTGCTCTGTGGTGTTGGACTTTTCTTCTAAGGAAAGCAAAACATGTTAAAGTCTGTGTGTCTCTGCCAGACTCCGAATGGGGATGACGAATATGAGTTTGCATTTCCTTCCTTGACTGTCTGACCTTTGGAAGTTATTGCATAATAACTGATTTTATGATACAATAATAAAGTCAGTTATAGGAACCCAAAGCGTTTTAAAGTACTGAGCTACTGGATAGTAGCTACAGCTCTCGTGTCCAGAGGTGAGGCCGCCATACACTACTGCCACCGTTAGCAGTGAAAGGCGGGTGAAGAATCCGGCCCAAGGACATGAAGACAGATGGAGGCGTTGCCACCATTTCCCTTTCTAACCCTGCAAAGTTTTATCACCTGTTGGATCAATTCAGCTTTATTTAAATATAGTGAACAAATATTGTTGCGGAGTGGGGGTTCACAAGTCTTGCTTGTCATGTGTTGCAGTTATGGGAGACCGAGAAGGTCCACACGTCCTCGGCCGTCTGCCTGAAGAGGGATTCGGACGTTCTCTTTAATGGTGAGGAAATCATCGTGTCGGCTGCAGACAACTGCAACAGACTCCAGGTGGGTTGTTAGGAAAGCTGGTTTCCCAGTGAAAGTGAAGCCGAACTGTACGATGGCACAGTTTTATCCCCTTGTTTTGCGTTTTTATCCCAGGTGCGGGACGGCAGAACAGGATCGGTGCTGTTCCAGTCAGAGGAGCTGCCCTGCAGAATCCGGTCCACATGCATGTGCAAGAATCCGTCTGCAGTGGCTCTGGGACAAGAGAACGGAAATGTGCAGGTAAAAAAACTGGAATTTCATCCTTTCTATTCATTCTTTCTATTATCTCTGCACTTCATCTAAAAACAGAAAATGAAAATGGTAAAACGGATAATTTATGTTTGACATTTGAACTGATTGAAGCTATTCAGACCAATATGCCTTTATATGAGGGGAAAAGCAAAACTTCACTCAATTGAAGGAAGATCAACAACAGTCAGTGACATCAGAATAGAAAGAGTTACTAAGTAGCTTTTGTGAATCAGAGAGAGCTACTGTCCCTAAATAGATGTAAAAAAAAAAAATGGAGAAGTGGGGAACCTTCCTGGGAGTGTCGGTTTACCAAAATTACTCCAAGAAAACATCAACGGCTCATCACAAAATACCCCAGAACAACATCTACAGCAGGCCTCACTTAGCTCAGATGGGGTGAGAGTTTATAATTTGGGAAGGTTTGGAGTTAAAAATCACTGAACACAAAAGGAACGCACAGGCATTTTGTCAAAAAACATCTTGATCCCAGACAGACAAAACAAAATTTTTAATGGAAGAAAAAAAAACTGCACTTGGGGAAAGAAAAACGGGGTAACACTTTATTTGAAGGGGTGTGCATAAGACTGGCATGATATAACATCTGTCATGAATATAAAGGAGTCTTTATGAATGTTTGACAGTTGTCATGAAGTGTCATTTGGTAAATGACACTTTTAATGCAAAGTTGCTCTAAAAGTCCATTAAAAATGCCAACTTTGCATTAAATTATCATACTTTATAAAATCATGCAAAGCAGCAGGAAAATGATTGAAGGCACATCAGCAACTCCGCCTGTCTCTGGTTCAAACAAATGCAGATTTGGAGTGGCCTAGTCAAAGCATTGACCTAAATCTTGAGCTGGTAATTCATATAAACATAAAAAAACCTCCCCAATGTGGATGAATGAAAACAATTATTTCAAACAGGCTGAAACGCTTGATGTAAGATGTTTCTGTTAAGTTTAGAAGGAACTTAGTTTTTCACAGCACTGAAAAAGTCTGACTTCTGATCCTGCTCTGTTATACCCTTTATTTTCTTTTTTGCTTCCTGCAGATCTTCGTCGTCTTGTTGCCCCACGTTTAGTAGAGAACAATGTAGGCAGAGATTGATATGCCGGGGTTCTTTGCGTCACCTTTTTTTGTTTTTCCCCATTTGGACTTCCCCTCAGTTCTCCCTCCCTCTGCAAATAAAAGCGGAGTCTCCTGGGACTGCAGCATAGCGTCCCACAGCAGAGAGCGGCGCTAATTATTTAAGACATCCTGGAGAAGTTAAGCATTTTAATCACTCTTCCTCTCTGGACCTTCCTGAGCCTTTTCTCCAGTCTCCTGACCCAGGAGATAATTAATGGAGCAATTAATAAAACAGCAGCACAGATGGGTTGATCTCTTGAACTTGGAGGGGTGAGAACCATTTTTCAGCCAGAAAAAAAAGAGAGGTGAATTTTATTTAAAGTTCCATTAAGGAATTAGGACCTGCAAAAATAGATGCACTGCAATATTTGGAATCAAGAACATACATCAAAAGATGTGCAAAAAAAAAAGACTTCAAACAATATCCCTTATTGGCAACCTCAACATTTTCCATAAAATGAGACTGAAGCACTTTTCTATTTTATACTTTACTCTTTTCTGCTAGTCTAACATGGAAAATCACTCAAACCTGCCTACATCTACCAGGAGAGATGCTTCTGCTCCTCTGCTGACACCAGGTGGCGCCCTGCGATAAAGCCCCACAGCCACAAATCACTGCAATGCATTTCTCCCCAGTGCACCCAAAGGAAAATTAGCAATCTCTTCTCGTGACATTGTCAGATGTCCGCTAAAGCACAAAAGTGACCGCCTTTTAGTGAAAAATGTGGGGCAGAGAACAGTCTGCCCGTGCGCCTCCGGCACGCAGGAATACACCATGTGTTTGTGTTGTGTGGCGGGTGTCAGGGCTGACAGCTAGTCGGCTGCTGAGGACGAGTGGCTGCAGGATCCGTCAACTGCTGACCTCCTGCAGGGAGGTGCTGCTGGCTGTAGCTCAGTGCACAGGCAGGGTGCAGGTATTGTACAGCAGAGACAGAATAGAAGTGACTGTTTGCTTCTTTGGAATACTAATAATAGCAAAGGGGTTGTTCTCACCATTGGGTCGTTCTTTGATCATCCAAAGTTGCACATTTTGGAGAGTAAATAAAATTCTGGTTCAATCAGTTGGCTTCATAAGTCAGCTAATTAGTGATGGATCTCTCAGGAAGACTATTGCCTTGAACATAAAGTCACAGCTACAATGCAACAGTTTGGATCAGATTATATTAATGTGTTAAAATGGCCCAGTCAAAGTCCAACCCTAAACCTAGTCCACTTCCTGTCCACAAACACATTTCCTGGAGTCTTAAATGAGATAACATTGAGTTTCTAGATATTGGGGATAGATGTTGTCCTACAAAGTATCCACTAATGGAGCTGAATGCAAATGCAGGCCACACCTTTCAGATTTTCATTCCCACTCCCAGGAGAACACACTAGAGTTTTCGCTTTCAATTTGACAAAACCGGAATGAATGCTTTTCCATTTAGTTTGTGAAACCCTTTCTTATTAGGTCGAGTTCCTTCTTCCACCTCAACAGAAATCCTCAGCTAAGAACGTGGCAGGCATGGCCTCAGGCTCTGTCTGCTCAGACGTTTCAACACTCTCTCATCTGAGCTCTGGCTGTTCTAGAACACGCTAAAATCCCAGATGTTGCAACGCTGCTCAGCTTTTCTCACAGGTGTCGTGCTACACTTGATTTTTGTTATTTTGAGCGATTCATTACTAGTTATGAAACTGAGAAGTTATGATCACAGTTAGAAAGGGAAGGAGCTGTTTGAAAACGGGTCGTTGGAAGGACATTCAGCAAACGTCCAGAGAGTCTGGAAGTGAACCATTCTGCCGCTGAAGAGGCTTTTTTGACCATATGATGCGCTTCAAGCTATTTAACCTTTGACTTACAGGCCGTCCTAAATGCTGTTTTTTTTTTTTTTTTTTTTTTTTCCTCAACCTCCGTTCAAGCTCTCGTGGCCGGCTAAGCAATGTGGATGGCATCAACTAACTCACTCGCTCGTTGGTTACCTAGCAACAGGTTGAAACTGCCTGAAAATGAAAACGTCGGCTTGAAGTGGAAGGAGAAAAGGAGTGCGAAAGTTTGGCATTATTTAAGATATTTTAAACATAAAAATCATCAATAATTATTGTCATTGACTGATATTGAAGCCTTATATTTCGGTGTGTTTTTTTTTAGCCGTGCCGTCCATCATGAAACCTCCTTCTCTCCTTGCTAAACACACATCCAAACCGCGGCGCGTTGCGTGGTGACTTTGATTCTTTGAGCTGCTCATGTTTCCGTGTTTGCTCCGTGTAGGTGCTGGCTCTGCCCTCAGGGAAGCTTTTAGCCACTCTGCTGGGACACACCAAGACCGTGCTCCACTGCCAGTTCTGCCAGAACGGACAAACTCTCATCACCTCATCTGAGGACACCACCATCAGGGTAGGTTATGCTTCCCTCCTCCTCCTGTTTCTAGCGCTTATATTTTGTTTTGCCAACTAATTGTCTCTTCCCTCTCCTGTCCCTCACTTTTATTTCCTCTCAGTTTTATGGGACATTTGTTCTCCTTCTCTCCTAACCTACTTCCCATTTTTTCTTCCGGGATATTGATTAATTTTTCCGCCTCCACGCCGATCCCTCACCTTGACTAAAGTACCTGCAGCACTGAATCATTCATCGGCAGTGTTTGGGTCTCTGGTGTTTTTAACCTGTTAAACTCTCCGTTGGCCTCTTCACCTCTCCATTCTTCATCCCTCCTCCTCTGTGCCTCTCAGCTCTTTATCTCCTCTTGTTCCTCTGTTGACCACATGCAACTGCCTCTGTTTGTATATGAACGCTGTATATATGTGTGTATATGAGGCTGTTCCGCTCTGTTGACCTCACCATTCATGCTCCGTTGTTTATTTTTCCCTTTCGCCGTTTCTCTCTCATTCCCGCCGTCTTTCTTTTCCTAGCCATCCTCCAGTTTTGCCCTCGGACGCCGTCCACTGCAGCGCTCCGTTTAAAACACGGCGCTCTCATTTTGTATTCATCCGGCTGCCGCCTGCAGCATCGCTATTCTCAGCCCGTCCGCCGGTTATTCAGAAAATATTCAGATTCTTGCCGCCTGACATGTGCTCGTGAGGAAATGGAAGCGTGTATTTAAATGGAAATGCAAACGCAAAGTGAATGTAAATGAAAGGGATGTTGTTTGGTGATGGATTTTAACCTTCAGCAACACCGTGCAGCGGGACGTGATTGATGGTTGCCTCTATCGGCTTCCCAGTTCAGCCTCCCAGTTTCTGCTGATTTATCTGCCGGCGTCCATAATAGATGTGGATCTGCAGGCCCAGAGTTTTCTCTCCACACACGCATTTTGTATTTACTTTCGACTTTTGGGCCTAAGATACTAATCTAAGTCTAGAGTTGGAAAAATGCTTCAGTCTCCTTCATAAATATTAATTATCTGCACTCGATACGTGAGAAAACTTTTGTTTGGAAGAGTCACAACAGTGAAAACGGTTCAGTATTAAAAAGAAATGTAACAAATCAGAATTATCTCCATCGGTTTGACTGGTTTCTAAAGTCCAAAACGGCATGTTCAGTGAGGGTATCAATAAATATGTAAATATGATCAAACGTAGTTACTGTGTGCAGTTTAGTGATTCTAATTACACTAATTATGTGATTGGTTTCCTAAAGAAGCACATTACAAATGGGAATGTTTGTCAAAAGCAGTATTTATGCTTTTGACAATAAAACCACAATATATCTTGATAAGCTTCAAGTTCGTACCGCTCACTTTGAGCTAAAAAGAACTAAGTTGATGCCAAAAAGCAACATCAAGTACTAGAAATAAAAGCAGGCACGATAATAACCTCTTTGTGTTTGTTCAGTTTTTTGATAAATATTGTGATAATCGAACACCTTTTTTTTTTAAAATTTAGTAATCACTTAACAAAAGTGACTAAATCTGTCCTGATTTCAGACATTTAGATGTGATCTGAGGCAGGAGGAAGCTGCTGCTGACTGAACGCTCTCCTTCTTACTCCGTGTAGGTGTGGAAGTGGAAATCAGGCGAGTGTAAAGTACTTCAGGGTCACAGGGAGCAAGTTCGATGCTTCTCTCTGCTCTCCGACTCGGCAAATGACTCGAGACTGCTCTCCTGGTCCTTTGATGGAACTGTGAAGGTGAAAGTGACACGCAGGAACGCACGTTGCCACTACATTTAACAGCAGCGTAACATCCGACCATAAATAATCCGTCCTCCTTCTGCTCGCTACCAGGTGTGGGACACTGAGAGCGGAGAGAAACTGCAGGACATCAAGGCTCATCAGGGAGCCATTCTGTCCTGTCACGTCTCGCCAGACGGATGTCTCTTTGCGACCACCTCCGCTGACAAGACCACTAAGGTTCAACACCAACACACACACACGAGATGAGACGTATCCATTTCTGCCTCGGGGTGACAGCGTGACCTATTACACATCCGCATCTTTTCTCAAAGCCCTCTGTTTTCTCAAGGGATGTTTGCATTAATGTGTTGCTTCAAGTGAAGTCCGAGGGTAAAAAAAAAAATTCTCATGCAAGGAGACGGGAGACTTTAGAGACTACAGCATCAGATGGCTGCAGGCCTGGTGAGTTAGCCGCAGGTTAGTCTGTCCTTCTGCGTCCGAATGCGACTCAAGTTCCTGCTAGCCAAGCAGCCCCGCAGGTTAGCCGGCCCACCACCCTCTCTGGATGCAGCGTTCGCCAGGTTGCCGTGCAGCAACACCACTCTGCCCGACTTTGGGCTGACTTTGACTTAAAAAGCTGGGAGAGATCCACTTTTCTTCAAATTGTATTTCAGTGTTGTTTATTTGTGTATAGAGTTAAATTAAAACCAACGTCATGTCACTTTACAAAGCAAACATCTCCAGTACATTTCAAATTATAGAAAGTTAAACTGCAACACGGGGCTGAAGCAGTCAGATTTATTGTGAAGAATTGATTGTAGAAATAATCGTCATCTCATTTAGTAATTAGTTGTTAATTAGAATATACAGGTTCAAAAAAGGCCATGTGCTGAAAAAACACAGCCAGAGCAATAATGAAGCCAAAACTTTACAAAAAATAAATAAATTTTGCATTTAAGATGAAGCAAAAATGTCTTCTGTAAATATATTCAACCCAGATCTGCCGTAGTTTTAATCTCACCTGATTAAGTACCTTTTAAAATCCTGTTATTAATCTGCTAATCTATTAACAGATTAGCCCACATTGGACTTGTATAATCCATACGCTATAGGAATGTTATTGCATTGTAGGGAATAAAATGTTCATATTCTGATTTTAAAATAGGAATTGAGTTGTTTATTTGCATTTCTAATGATTTTCTAATATTGCATGAAAACTCTTGAGTGGTTAAATGAAAAGTCAGCAAAATGTGCCAATTTCTTTATCCAATTAATCATCAGAATAATCAGTTACTAAAATAACTGCTAGTTGCAGTAACACAACATGTTCTGCAAAAGTGGCTTATTCTCCTCATGAATCACTGTCCAGCAGTGGATTATAGCTGCTGCTTCAGGGTCTTCATCTGTTATGCAATCTTTGTTTTCAACCATTTTTATTATGGCACCAAAACCAAATCCAACACGATCCTTCCACCTTTTGTTAAATAACCCAATCAGGAGCCGCTGCTACCAAGTTTCACGTGGGAATTTGGGTTTGGTTACCCGCCAGCCTGGATTCTCACAGCAGGCGTGTGTTTTTACGGATTTGGCAGCGATCGTAATTAAGGTGTGTGTGTGTTTACCGGGCTGGTCAGCAGCCAGCCACAGAGTCCTTGCTCTCCAGCCCGAGTCGGGGCTTTTCTGGCTCACGGAAACAAACGACAACACAACCACCGATGTCCCTGGTTTCCATCTGTCCCGAGGTCGAACCAGAAAGTGTCGCCTTTTAAAGTCTTTCAGAAGCATCACAGTGCTCTGCTGTGCTCTTCTCTCATCCTTACCCCACTTTTTCCCAGGTTTTTTTTTTCTTGCACTTATCCCTGCCAAATGAAGTGCATAATTAGAGGTTGAGTTATTTATTATGTAACACAATGTGATGGTGAAGGAGGTAGAAAAAGAACTGGTGACGGGAAAGGGATTTGAAACAAAGGAGCTGTAGCACCATAAAGCGAGTTGTGGAAGATTTATCAGGATGACGACTGCGACTATACGAGCAAACGCTGCTGTTTATGTTTATGCAGTGCAGATGGGACACAGTTTACCTCCTGAATCCTCTTTCTTTTGTTTTCTTTTGCATTTTTGCAAAAGAAAAGAGTTTCAATCTCGGTTCAGGTTGTTGCTAGTATGTAGAACTTTGTAACTCATTTAAGTTCTACTAAATGCATGCTTTAGGTGTTAGTCAAATCTGAAAGAGTTATTTTTTTTCTGCATCATTTTGCTTTTCACCACATGTTTAGTTGTGGAGCTGCAAATCCTGGCAGTGTGTCTTCACCCTGAGAGGTCACCTAGACTGCGTCCGAAGCTGCCGTTTCTCCTGGAACAGCAAACGCCTCGCTACGGGAGACGACAACGGAGAGATCCGAGTGCGTACTCTTGAAATCCAGCCGTCCATTTGGCTTTAGCAGTTTGTATTGTGGTAAATTAAAGGGATTGCAGCGGGGGGGGGGTTATCACACATTGCAGACTGAATGCAACGACAGCGCCTCAAACCATCTAATTTCCTGCTCAGGATACAAAAAGTAATTAGAGCCGTCAACATTTATTCCCAGAGATCATCCTCTAATTACATGTCATCACTCATTTGGAGTAAGTGCTTACTAATACATCATGATTACTGCAGCGCATGCATGTGAGGAGGGATTGAGATGAAAGACAGGAGGCTGAGGCGTAAACTAGGAAGTTGAGAGAGAGCCTGAGGAGGAGGAGACGATTGCTGGTGGGAGGAGACGGAGAGAGCAAATTGGATCTCTAAGGCTCTGCGGACCTGAAGTTCATGTGCAAAAAAATAAAATAAATAAATAAAAATCACACACAGTTAAATTAAGTAGTCTAAAATGAGAGCTGCAGCAGAAAATGCTGCAGTGGCAGGTGGAGAGTTTAAAAGTTTCACTGTTTTAAAGTGACTCATTCAATCCAATCCAATTGCAAGAAATTCAATGAAATCTCCACTCATTTCTGTGGCCAAAATACAGAATATACGTGATGTGTTTGTGTCAAAGATGTGCAATGCAGGATGACTTCCTACCCTTGGTGGCATCCTGCTGAAGGGCGGCAACTGTTTTGCGCTGAAAGATTTTTCTGTTTTTTTTTTTGTTGTCTTTTTTTCTTCTTTCCCTGTCCAACTAGGGGGGAGTGTGTGTGTCCTACACAAACTATGGTGGCACATCACAACATGCTAATGACCCTGAAGTTTGAATCTGATTTGTAGCTTTTGGTTTTACCTGCAAGAGCTGCTTCATTTGCTTTTAATTAAATCGGGAGTGCATTTGGTTATATCCTCTTCAAAGCCTGATCTTCTGAAATGGACCAAGATTCTTTAAAACACAGTTTGAGGTTTGTAGCTCAAAGCATAAAAAGACCATTTAAATGCTCTTTTGACATTGAGAATATAGGCACCCAAAGGATTAGATTCCTTAGAAAACATTTTGCGATTTGTTATGTAATTCTTAAATTTACTGACATCTGATATTGTTGGAATTAGTTCTTGAAATTAAGAATGGACTTATCCACGGCATCATGCATGCAGATACATTACACTGCAACAATTATACGTCTGAAAAGGATCAAGTGTGAGCACTGGTTTGGGAAAAAGTAAAACTGCAACCAATTTTCTTTAAAATGATCACAGGGTTTCCCCCAGTGTATTATAAGCCTGGCGGGCCACCAGGCTTAGCATGTTAATCTTTAAATAGCGCATACATATCAAATGATATTTTCAAATTTCCTGATAACTTTAAAAACAATTTAACTCAAAAACACGACGGACGGCTGGATGAATGATCAAACCATCGGGCTTAGCAAGTTTTCTGGGGGAAATATTGCATCAAAACTCATAAGTTGCAACTAAAAAAAAAAATTAAGATTCTTATATACTTCCTGCATCCTGATGTTTTATTCTCTGCACTTTGGTCGGGTTTAGTTACTGCTGATGAATGTTCTGTTAATACAGTCATGGAAAAGTGCCATCAGGATCAATTCTCCGTTTGCCTGCAGCTTGGGATCAATGAGCTATTTAAATGCGACGCGTGCTCACATAATTGTAAACAATTGGAAAATGATTCCTCTGGCGCAGTAAAAGTGGGGAAACAATGACTAGATATCTGTATATTTCTGATCCACGTGTTTGGAACTGGAAGAAATGGATTCTTCAGTATGTAATAAAGATGTTTTATGCTCCTAAAAAACATGAGAAGTCAACAAGAATCTCAGGATCTGACTGAAATGTTTTTTGCACTTGCTAAGTGTTTAGTCATGTTGCCAATAATGGAGAGAACTGCTTGTCTTCCTGTAGTGGATAATGGATTTTCATCAGGTGTATGATGGACTTTTTCCTTTTTTGCTACAGATCTGGAGTGTTAAAGACGGCTCTTTACTGAAGGTTTGTTCCCAGGAAAGTAAAGACGCCACTGATTCTGTACATGGAGGTTGGGTGACTGATCTGCACTTCTCCCCAAACAACGCTGTGCTCGTTTCTACCGGAGGCTACATCAAGGTACGCTAACGCAAACACAAACACGTGGGCTTTAGTTAAACACAGTATACCTCAGTAAGATGCACAATCATGGGGAAGACTGCTGACTGGACAGATGGCCAGAAACTGGTAATTGACACCTTTCACAAGGAGGGGAAGCCACAAAAGATGGCTGCCAAAGTGCTAAATTCAACTCTGTTCATAGAAGGTTGAGTGAAAGGAAAAAGTGCGGGAGCAAATTGTGTACCAGCAACAGGGATTAATTCAGCCTTGAAGAGTTTAAAGCAAAATTCGTGTAAGAACTTTGGGGATCTTCAGAACTGAACTAAGACTTGAATCGGTTCATCAAGAGCCGCTACACTCAGAATCAAACATATCTGGGATATGAAGAAAAAGAACTCGGTGGTCCAAAGTCATCTGTTCAAATTACAGTTTGCAATTCATTTTGAAATCAAGGTTACAGAATCTGCAGGACGAGAGGAGAGACAAAGAATCCATGTTGTTGGAAGTATCTCCTACTAATTTGTGCAGAATACTGCCGACATTCAAAATATTTCTAAAATACGACGTAAAAAAAACATGATTTTAGAGAATCTGATGAAACGTTAGCAAAAACCATTACATTTTGGAAGTGTTGAATTTATCATTCGGCCGATACGACACCAACTGGATCGTTTTGAAACACGAGCTTCCGGCTTGCGTTCGAGGCGACGCTCGCAGACACTCTGGCAGCTCGATTGGCCGCCACAGCCAAGTCAGTAAGCCTCCCAGCAGCTCACAGATAAGCCTGCGTTTATTGCAAGGACGATTATTGCTAAGGAAGGCAGAGAAATAACTAAACATCTGACACTTGGAGCTGGAGTCGGCGTAAGGGAGCAGATGGAGGAAGGCAGTCGCTGTCTGCCAATCTAGCAGGCCTTAAAATAGCACTTTAACCAAACAATAAGAAAATGAGGCTGAGTTCAGCTGCTTTTCTTTTGTATGGCCACTGTAACAAAGCAGTGCATCTTTTTGCAGTTCTATATCTAAAGATTGATTGCAAACATTACCTCAGTACCACCTTGTGATGCGACTAGCACCTTTACTCTTATAGCAGATGGGGGTCACGGAGCGGCCGATCTCAGCCCGCCTCTGATTGGCTATTTGCTGAGCAGTGATGTAATCCCCCTGGGAGAGCACTTCTGATCGATGAGGGTTTATGTTTGAAGATAACTCCTGATGCTGTGTGTGGGAGCTGACATGTGCTTGTGTGTGTGGGTTGATGTTTCAGCTGATAGCAGTGGATGCTGCTGCTGTTTGGGCCAATCATGTCGTGATACCACCCAGAGCTGATCGCTATTGGTGAGATTAGAGACTCTGGAAATGAGCAGAACTGTAATAAGTTGTTTTAGGACGCTGCTTGCATCAATTAATGCGTTTTATGGTCCCTAGCACTTTATTCTAATACCAATTTTCACTGAACAGCTGGACTCATGAAACTCTAACCACACGGACTTTATTTACAAATGGCGAGAATTAGTTTCACCTTCTTATGTGTAAAATAGACACGTTATCATTTAATTTCAGAATCTATAACTACATTTTGATGTTTGGAAAGCTTTTGTTTTTATTCCCCATACTGAAAAATTAAACTGTATTTATTCAAATGTTGTAATTTACATAGAACACTAATTCCTTCTAATGTAAATTTATGTTTTACCACTTATTCAACACCAGGGATTTTGTTCCCTTCCCACTAAAGTAGAGATCACACAGAAATGTCGCTTGAAGCAACCGCAACTTTCAATCATCCCCGTAAATTTATTCAGGCTCGTCGCCGTCGTGTCTTTGGCTGGACGTGACGAGATGATGGATTATTTTGCCATATGAGTTCTAGAGAAAGTCCTGCCTGTCACTGTAATTACCCCCATGCACCGTCTGCCTCTGATGACGGATAATAGAGCCGGCAGAGCACAGAGATGATCTTTAGTGGTCCGTCTTCCTTAATGATTATTGTCGGAGTGTCTTCCTGCGCATCTCTTATGGGAGTCAACAAATGTCTCTTCTATCTAATGCACTTGTAAAACGAGATTAAAAGTGTCTCCCAGACGTCAAATCTTCATTTCTTGAATGTCATAGTGGTCAAAGAGGCGTTTTAATTGTGTATAAAAACCAGTTCATGGAAGAATTTTTCCTTTCTAATTATTGTTCTGTTAATCTTGGAAGAAAGATCTGAATGCCTTGTGAGGATATTTCATCCAGGAGGATTAAAACGCAATATCTTGATTGATGATAATATTCCTCACCCAATGGTTTACTAAATTATCTTTGCATCACCATAACATTGTTTATACTATCAAAAAGACACAGATATAAACTGCTAAGCCATATAAATCCAGATCTTTTGCATCTCCACAGGGTTAACACTTGAACCTCGTCTCTTGTTGACTGTTGTTCCTGGAAGAGAGTTTCCGTTTTAATGCCGACAAAGCGAAGAGGCTGCTCGTCTTTTCAGATTCAGCGGAGAGTTTTCAGCTTTCAGATCTTCTCTGATCTCGGCTCTGTTCACCAGACGTTTTCCACGGAGCGGCTCTGTGCGTAGCGGCTGCCGCTGAGCAGGGCGACGGTTGTTGTTGGTCTGACAGAAGCCGGAGAAGTGACGGCAGGTGACGCCTCTCCGAGCCGGCGCTCGGATTGACGCAACGCCGATCCCCTCGGCGTCGAGAGTTCTTGTTTGTCCGTTTGTCTCTTTGTTTGCTTTTTAACTCGGCGCTGTCGGCGTTTCTGCCTTAATCATTTCTCAAGCAGATTTTTTTCTTTTTTACTCGTTTCGGCCCTGCTTGTTCTCACTGTATGCTTTATGACTCCCCCCTTGTTTGTATGCTTGGTTGACTTGTATTGGTGTAATTAAAAGCAGCGGGCCATTGTGTGGGAGTATATGCATGTCTAATTCCCCGTTGTGAGAAGGTACCGGAGTAGAGAGTTTAATTAAGCTCTTTTCATGCGTCTTATCGGGAGTGTGGCTCTTTATGTAACAAGAATCTTGGGTGTTTTGGTCCATCTGGTTGTAAAACGGACGGCTGATGTAGCTGTGTGGTCTGCTCCTTTGAGAGGACTCCTAACTTGTTCTCTGGCCTCTTTCTGCTCCAGGGTCCTTCCTCGCACTCGGCCTTGACAAACACACACACACACACACACACACACACACGTGCGCGTACATGCACGCTCTCCTAACTGACAACGAGACAATCCGTTACAGTGTCGCTTTCCAAGAGGTAGCAGGTGTGAAAAGGCTTGTCGTGATTGCAGGCACACACTCTTACCCAGAAGCCCAGAATAATTCACACCATCATCTTGCAACAACAACGAAAAAAAACAAAAGCACAATCTTGACACACATTTTTGTAACTGTGACGGATTTTACCAATAGAGGAGGTAAATGGACATTGTATTCACCAGCTTCTGTTGTGCAATTCTTTTTATCTTTATGTGAAAAAGTAAATCATTTTTCCATTTGATTGTGCACTACATTGTACACATAAAATTCATGAAGATGTGTTTGTAGCGTCATAAAATGTTGAAACCCCCCCCCCCAAGATATACTTTTCGCCAATACTCTGCAGGATTCCCACAAAGGTTTGGTTTTCCAGGCTGGTGTAGCTCAAACGGGTTCATATAGAGTTCGTCTACGACGCATACACATTTCCAGGTGGTGTGTACCGAGATGCAGTGCTGTGTTTAAGGTGACTGGTCTCCCCTGTCATCTCTGTTGACAGACTTCGGATGTCAGAGTTCCCTGTGATGGAGGAGCAAGAGAAAACCATAATACTGCCTTATCTTGGCTTCTTATACTTTTTCTCACATTCATTCTGTTTTTTTTCCCCCCCTCAAAACCTTTTCTTCCCGTTTTCCTCCAAAGGTATCTCACCGTTTCACACCTTCATTTCATCTTTTTTCTCTGTCATTTCCGTTGTTTATCGACTTTTGTGACCTTCCTGCTTTTCCCTGCTGCACCTTAGAGACTTCTTGGATTTTTCGGCTGTCGGTGCCTTGAGGTTTCTTTTGTGATTCTGTTTTTAACACGGACTACGGTACAGGTCCGAGTCTCTTTATGTGCTCTCCGCCTGAGCCGCCGTCATTAACCGTGTCCTTATGAGACCTCTGCGGCGGCCATTGAAGCGTTACAGCCCATCGCTCTAAGGGGGACTCAAAGAAACGTGTGGTTGCAGGGAAATGAGATGAAATAAACGAGTGAAGGTTGTTCTGACCTTCCCTCGAGAGAAAGCTGATGGATGAAGAATCTGTCAGAACGTAGGAAAGGGTTGCGTAGCAGCAGAAAGAGAAGGGAAACGCAGTTCCTTTAATGTGTACTGCCAAGGCTAATCCATCTTGCAAGCTGAAGGAAACAACCTTTTTTCAAAGCAGGTTGTTCTTTCGTAACCCTGTTTGTTTGTCTGAGATCGTATTTGTGACTGGTTCAACACAGAGTAGCAGTCACATGATTTAGTCCAGAATTTGAATAGAAAAGTATAAGAAATGACTCCACTGGCCTCCCGGTATATCCAACAATTTTCAGTGAAAAACCTATAGATGAAATTGTTTTCTAAGATAATAAAATTAGCAGATAATTCAGTGGTTATTGATGCACTCACTCAAAGTTGACATGTCCTTCTTTCCCTTTGGGATTGGTTTGTGGATCTTAACTTTGACAAATGTGTTCACATTAAGCCTGGTGGGCTGAATACCAAACCCAGCTGAACAGGCTGCAGGTCGTCTGACTAAATTGGTCCTGTAGTTTCACACCAACAGCACCACCACAAAGCCACCGCCGACTTCCTGTTACTACAAATACAGCTCCTGCTCTCCAGGCCTCTACAACAAACAAGCTACAATAAAGAGCCTAAAAATATAACGCCTTGTCAACAATCTATATATATAATCAGGCATGACTTTTTATTAATAGCTTCAAACCTTTGATTGGAAGTCATCTCACTTTCTCGCCTTCTCGTTGTGTTATTCTTGGACTATAGCGACAGCTTATTGTTGAGGTTCATTTTCTCTCTGTCACACTGGCGTACAGTGAGTCTTTGGAGTTGTTTAGGAGCCAAAATGAAAGCTGTGTTTGATATTAAAAAGCTGCCCACTCTGTAGCTTTCAATTCAGTCCCTCCTTTCGTAAGTGACACATTTTGATGACTGCTGTCTTCTGACAGGACAGATATTTAAATGGGACATTAACGGGCCACGGTGTTGGCTTAGGCAGCAGTCGGAGTTTTGATTTCCATCACGCTGTTCTAGAAACGAACATCCCGCTGTGCAGCTCCAATGTAGAGGCAGACCTGCCTCTAAAAATACCTTCACACACACACACACACACACTCTCTAAAGAGTCAAACAACCCCCATCTGCCTTGTTTCATCTTATTTCCTTCTATTTCAACTTCCTGCTTTTCATTATTACAAGATATCACGTAGTTTAGCGAGCGCTCTGTTCATCACCCAGATGTTTGCTGCTAGACCTGACTCCGCTTTGGCGTTTGTTTCTGCAAAAGAAAAAAAAAACTTTGATGGGGCTTTTGCTCAGAGTGAATATGGCCTGGATTCATTCATCTTGGGGAATAAACACAAGCTGGTGAAATATTAATCTGCCAGTTGTTTTTCCCGCATTGCTCATTAAGCCAGGGTTAATTGTCTTTCTGGCTGCTAAGGGGGGGGGGAAATGGTCTCTCTGGACGAGCAAATCGCACCAAAATAAAACTCGAGAGTGGAGATGGAGCTGCTGATTATTCAGATGAAAAGGGTCAGTAAGATGGTGTGTGTTTCCTTAAATGAGTGGATTAATTAACTCACCCAACTTCAGTCATTCTGTGTAGTTTCTCTTTTTTTATTTCAAGCTCCTACTTCCCTCCATTCAAATAAATAAAATGTTTTATAGCTGAAGGATTTTGACTGCAGGCCAGCCAATTTAATACACATTATTGCTGAGCTCTTTATGTTGGAAATGGAGCAGTGCTCTCCAAAATTCAGGTCTCCCTTAGTAAAGATGTTTCAATGCTTTTCTTTTCCTCTTTGTGGTTTTGCCTCCCTTCTTCCTTCCTAACTTGTGCTTTATTCTTTTGTTCTTTTCCTTCCTCACATCCTAACTTCTTCCTTCCTACCTTATCATTGGGGCCTGCCATAGCAATGCATAGAAGGGACCTATTGCTCTATATTACTTATTATTAATTTGGTGTTAAGAGAAGAGTGTATTTTTTCTGGTAACAAATTTTTCTGGTAAAAATCAGATTTTTACTTTAGAATATCAGTTTTATCATATATTTACCACCAATGACAAAAAACATTTGAACTTTTCTGCAAAATTCACCAACTGCACAATTCTTGTTAAGTAGTAAGTAGTATATTTTAAAAGAGCAGAAGAAATCTTATGTTTTTTGAACAATAACATTATTTGTTGTCTATTTGTTGCTAAGAGACGAGCGCGCTTTCTGGTAACGCAGGGCCACGAAGTAAACATCTGAGTTTTACTTTAGAGATATTTGCAAGTGCAGTATTTTTATTTTTTTTTTACTCTGTCTCCAGGTTTTATTATTCTTAATGTTCACATAAAAAAAATGTGCTGGCCTTTGAATTTTCTAAATTTTACATTCTTTACTCTCCATTTTCCTGCATTCCTTCTCTGCTGGAAATCCCTATAAAAAGGGAATGAAGTCCCATAACGTGTCGAGGAGAAACGTTCAATGGATTGACTGCCATTAATATTTCAGCAGATGAAACCTTGGATGAATAATTTAGCTTAGAGTCCCACTTTGTCCCTCGGCTGTAGAATCTTGACCTGGTCGCAAAGAACATTTACGAATTTTTCACTTTTTCTCGATAAAGTCGCCTGGTCATGCTCTCTTCTTACGTTAATCTTCCTCTCCAGGCTTTATCCATTGTTATGAATTGATTTTTCTTTTTTTTCTTTTACATAGAAACTGTACCTACTCCCCTTGGACTATATGTAGTTGGGCTATTTATGTAAGAGGAAGATGGATTGCCTCTCTGCAACACTGTGAAAGACCCAACCATGCTTTCACTCACACATAAGCATTATTCTGATCTTTGCAAACACACAAGGCAGTTTTTTTATATAAGCTGTGCTCACTCTCCCTCATGTAGCCTGAATAAGCAGCCCTATTTAGCTCTTAGCACCCAACGCCGAATGCCTGTCGGATCGGTTCTGGTGTTGCTCAGCTTGCCTGAATGCTGCGTTATGACTGTGACCATTTAATTTGCCAGGAAAAACTCAAATGTATTTACTAAAAAAGAAAAACAAGCTCGTGGGGAAAAATCATAAGCATTTCTAGATATAAAGTACAAGTTCCAGCATGTAGCATATGGAAAAATAGACTTGGAAAAATACAAGAAATTGATTTATTGCGATAAACGATAATATTGTTGCTTTGAGACCATTTTCAAATAATACAATGGTAATGGCATATGATAATGCAAGAACACATTTTCACAGATCAATCAACTTTAAATTTTAATGAACATTTAAACACTGGAAGTGGAAGACATTTGAAATATCCAGAATAAATAAAGAAAACAGAAACAAAATTAATTATGAAGTCTCTGTAAATAAAATTATTTTTTTAAAAGGGATAGTTGAGATCAAAGCACCAAACTGAATATTTTTATCATTCAGTGAAATGAGAGAGAAAAAATAAAAATGATAAATCAAGCAAATGAAAATTATTGAGGTTCTTTTAATGTATCATGCGATTAATTGATTAATTGATAACGTAAGCTAGAAGTGTAGATGAACATACTATTAAATAATTTTACCCACACATTTAAAACCGAGATATAATGGCATAAAATTTGGTAACACATGTGCAGTTTCCAACTTTTCCACTTGATGTTGCTTAATCCTAAACTTTGCATTAAATCAGGCTTCTCTTTGTAATTTTTTGTTGAGTGGACCGTATTACAGATGTAGCACTATTAACATTAATCAAAGTTCACCCATGCATGCCCATGGTTACTTTAATTAATTAAAAAGCTGTCTGCCGAGTCTAAAGCTGTCTTTGTATTTAAAATGAGTGCCTGTCCAGTATATTAATGATTAATTATCTGTAATCATTGTAAATTATTTCAAAACGTCATACCAGATTGCATCCGAGCAGCAGAATTAGCTAAAGCTGTCCAAGCAGGACTTTGGTTACTTCCTGCTGCCTCAGCAAACGATAAAACTTGATAAATTTCAGAAAATGCACACCGTGTTCTCACACCGCGCAGTCATTTAGCATCTACTTGCATCACTAAGTCCCATAAATCAATTGCCTCGCAGAGACTGTGTTGATATCAGCCATCTGTTGTGGGGTATGGGTAATGTTGCACACAAACACAAAGGGCCCCTGTGTGTTTCTGCGAGACTCCAGAAAGTGTGAGGATTCCCACAGAGTTGGCAAAACGTGGAGTTGAAGTGCTTTCTTTATTATAAGTGTGTTTGAAATCAAAAAGTAGTTAAAAAAAAAAAAAAAAAAAAGAGCCTTCCCCAAACTTTTTCTCTGTATAAACCTTGGATAAAACCTTCCGTCTTTCCATTGTGTCTGTCCATTTCATGCGTTTAGCCGCCGCCCGCCCTCCATCGCTCTTCCTTCCAGTTTCCTTAAATTTGAAAAATGGCTGCAGTGGATTCTTTGCAAATATTTGAATTCGAGTTAAAAACCATTGTCCGCTCTAGATTTTTTTTTTCAAACTTTCTGTTTTAACTTTTCTTTGTCTTTAAGAAGTCCTTCAAATACAAACTTATAAAAATGCACGTCGCCTTCTGAAGTCTCATCATCGCGCCGACGTGTTAATTATTCTGAACTGTGATTTTTTTTTTTTCTCGTAATAAAACCAGGCCCGCTCTGAAAATAACCAGATTTTCACACGTCTTCTCTTCTTTTCCACTCTCCTGCCACTCGGCTCATTTAAAAAAAAAATTTTTGTTTTCTCTCTCTGCTTTTATTTTTTATTACCGGGTGGCGTATGTCTGCGAAGATGCATGCGTGTTTTTGCTGCAGAATCTCAGCTCTGTTCCTTTGTTTGAGCTACATCTGGCAGCTCTCTTATCTTAACTCTCATGGAGATGCTACTGTATCTTCAAATGTTAGCTTTTCCTTCATCTCTCCTTCCATTCACACGTCTATTCTTGTCTTCTTGTCATCAGAAACTCCAGATTTCATCTGCTGCATAATGAGTTGTTGCAGTGAATGTAATGAAAACTCGCTGGAGGCGTTTGCTTTCACCATGTTCCAGTTGACGTGTCTGCTTTATAACACTACAGACCATAAGGAAAAGTTGCCTATTTTTAATGTTTAACTTTTTTGTACAAGCACTTTGAATTGTCTCTGGCCGAAAGGTGCTATATAAATAAGGTTGCCTTGCCTTTTACATCCACACTTAACTATTGAAAGTCACAAGCTTTAACAGCTTTAGAATGACTTATATATGTTTTTTCAAATTCTTCTCCCAGAGAACAGAAAATGCGAAATGCACACATTTGAACCTTTATTTAAAAGCATAACTTAGGTGCATGGTTCTATTTATTTACATAAATATGCCTGACTTTGGCTTGAAGAAATGCACCGCCGCTACTGCATGCTTGCAGTTGCTGGTTTTGGTAATTATTTCTCATCAGAGAGTCTAAACAGATGTGAGGTAGCATCCTTAGTGTGTGTATCTATATTTATGAACCACGCAGAAATCTGAAATTATTTTAACTAGATGTCATGAAGACGCTCTTTAAGCCTTGAGCGTAGCTTTGATGTTTAACTAAACATCTGACAGTTTCATCATGGTAGGTAAACATCATGGAGTGGCTGTGAAATACCACCAGTTTTCCTTTGCTCCCTCTCGTTGGATATGATGCATTTCACAAATGCATTTGGAGTTTTAATCTCCTATATGATGCATGTTTTTTTTTTTTAATGAGCAAAGTTTGTATTTGTTTTTCTAGAATAAAATGTCCAGGGTGTTCACTAAAAATAAAGCTTACAAAAGTTGCAATAATAACATTAAAAATATATAAAGCCAGCGACAGATGGATGATGAAAAGTTGACTCACAGACATTTGGGTAGACATTAAATTATATGAAATTAGCTCAATATTTTATAGCAATTAAGTTGAATGGACTAAAACGTGATTTTTATTTCTCATTTTGTCACAGTAAAACACAAACTTTATAGGATTTTATTTGGAAATCCATATAATAGACCAACAAAAATTTGTTGTTTTACTTCTTCTTTTACTAGGAAGCATAAAAAATGTGTTATGTATTTGTGTTCAGCCTCTTTAATGTGATATCTTCAATTTACAACCGTAGCAGCAGTAAACGGAGCTCCCTGTGTGTAATTCAATCAAGGTACATTTAATAGATCTACCGCAGCTGCTCTGTGAAGCGAGACTGAAGACAGTCGGACTCGATTGGACGATGGATGGAGCCGCATTCGTTTCCTCTCCTCTGTTGTTGCCGTTTTCCCGTATGTGGAAATGGAGGAGCTCGCCTCCCATGTTAAATAGATTCACACAGACGGCATCACACAGGCTTTACAACCAGAACGCTCCAGTAAAAGCTTCAACCCACTGATGTGACTCATGTTTTTTTTTTTATGTAGCTGGAAGAGGTTGCAGTCCCCAGCTTTGATGTGACATTATCCTGCTAAATATTGTCAAAGACAAGCGTCTGCAAACGCCCTCATCCCAAGCCATCAATGATTGACTTGATGTGCCTTTGATTTTTCCCGGTGAGACTGAGCTGCTCTGGAAAATGTCGGCTTTAAACACAGATTAAACCGAATCGGTGAGGGAAGCCGGGGGAGGGAATGTGAGCTTTTCCATGTGCGTTTCTGCTAGAAATCCATCCTGGTCCGTTTTGCAGACCTCCTAAAGCTCTCATGTGGAGTTTTCTTCAATTATTAAATGTGTTGGAACAGATTCGCCGTTGTTGGTTACATTAAATAGAGGAAGAAATGCCTCAAAGTCACCTGTTGTGTTGAAAAGTATGTTGAATTCAAATGTTTTCCATATCTAAAAAACTGAAAAATGGAATCACTTCTATGTACTTTACCGTGAAAGTTTAGGAATATTAAAAATGAGGCGATTCTCTCTTCTGTGTGTTGCATCCAGTGGTGGAACGTGGCGAGAGGCGTATCCCTGCAGACATTCTACCCGACAGGAAGCGCCCTCAAGAAGATCCACGTGTCGCCTGACTTCTCCACATACGTCACCATCGACAACATTGGTATCCTCTACATCCTGAAGAAGGTGGCATGAGGACAGGACAACTGCAGTCACAATAACAAATCACTACTATCCAGAAAAATGGAAGAATAAACAAAGGAATCTTTAAAAAAAAATAAAAAATACATACATATTGAGAAAATATCAGTATGGAGATGAAAAATGTATGTTCCAGGCATCTTAACTGTGAATAATAAATATTGATCACTTTTTCTTTGTGGTAACTCGGTGTGAAAGTAATCTGTCTGACTTTTCTTGCATGTCATTAAATGGTTTTAAATTTTTCATACATGCATAAATAAGTAAACATTTCTTGCTTCATATCTAAACTTTACCTTCAGTATAAATTATGTTTCGCCTTTGATTTCCACTTCTGCCTTAATGTTAAAGAGAGTTACTGGCATTACAGTTTTGTATAATCTTATTCTGCCTTTTCAGGTCGACCAGCACGTGTGAAACTTTTGGTGCAGTTTGACGCGCATTAAAAATAAATGGCATGAAGTTTTAATGATTTAAAAACATTTAAATTTGCATCCAGTCAGAGCCAGGGAGACTATCTGTACTTGGAAAGCGTTTGTTCATTTGAGCTTGGATCAAAGGTAAATGTTTCATACAGGGGGGGGAAAAAACTTGATTTATAATTTATAAGGAAGTTGCGATTCATGCTGTGCTTTTATAATGTTTTCTACCACTTTGTCAGCTCTGAATCCCATGTTTTATGCCTATTTTAACCTTTTTTCTTGTTCAGAGCACTTTGAAGTGAAAGTTACAATCTTTCAGGAGGCCTTTCTGAAACTTTTACACCGTTAAACTTCCTGTAATAACTGCTTAATTTTAGATGTGGAAGGAGTCTGGAAGCTACATTTGAGATGTACAAAAATTTATAATTGAGTGCATATTAAAATTGGTGTCTGGTGCTTTTCTGGTTAGTTTTCTTTGTATGCATCAGATTTCTACACATCTTGATCCTGGTATATATTGATACTGTTTACTGGTGGTTATATGATTGTAATTTATTCTGGATTAAACTGTATTAATTGTTCTACCTTGTGCTTGTCTTTAATGTTCCCAGAGTCATAATCCCGCTCTAGGAAGATCCTAAGATGGTCTGGTAAAGTTTTCATTCCCCTAATGACACATTTTTGTTGCATTTAGCAAACAGAAATTATTTTGGTTACCCCAACTTAATGACTTAATGTTTGAAAATGGCAACAGTTTTATACAGTTTGGAAATATCTGGTTTCTACTGTAGTAAAAACAAATGACTCATGATGTGGATCATTAAAACCTCCCATGAATAGATAAAATCTGGTCTCGATGAATGCCAAAAAAGTACATTTATTTACTTTATTTAGTACACGTAACACAATGCTACCATTATAAAGAATATTCCTTCAGTTAAAGAATTTCTGCCATTTTTTTTTTACTTTCAGTAAGTCTCTCTATGAAAATAAAAATATTGCAGCAGAGTTTCTGACAGGAGCTGGAAAGACATCAGTACACTCAGTCCCAAAGATCTTCTTGTACGATCTTATTTCAGCACTGCAGATTGAATTAAATCCCCAAAAGCAGGAATGGAAGCAGAACCTTCAAGTTTTTGCCTCTTATAGAACCAGCTTCAAATTTAGATGGGAAGATATGATCTTTGCTTCTAATTTTGCTCTGAAATTATTCCCCAAAGCTGCTATGTGTTCTCTCAGTGTCCCTTACTGCAGCCATTTCTGTGTTTATCCTCACCCTCATACTGTTTGCTCTGTTTTTCTCTTCTTTCTTCCTGTGCCCTCTCTGCAACTGGTCGAAACAGATGGCGGCACCTTGTTTTGTTTTTTTGTTTTGGCTCACTTTCTGTGAGAAGTTTAACATTTAGGGATGAACTGAGAGCTAAACCAGGAATAGATGATTACAAGGTAAAAGCCATACTCTGTACCCAGGTTTTTAAGCACATTGCTCTCATAAAAAATACACATTGATGTAAAATATAAAAACAAAAATTCTACAGCACGGGAATATTTACATTATAAGAAAAAAAAAACTGTCATTATTCAAAATAGCATCAGTTTAAAAATAAAAAGTGCAGCTGACAGCAGGGCCGAGCGCAAATCGTGACACGCACCTACTAATGGCACTTCCGGTGGCAGGTGTCATTATGCGCCACAAGCGCCACTGTTTTCGGGGCAAGCGGTCAGTGTTGTCACTGCCTTCGGCTGACCTCGGCACCTCGTACTGGCACTTCCGCTGACACCTGCCATTAGTGCCACTTTTTTCGGGGATACCGGTCAGTGTTGTCACTGCCTTCGTTTGACTTCGGCTGACCTCGGCACCTCGTACTGGCACTTCCTCTGACACCTGCCATCAGTGCCACTGTTTTCCGGTGTAGCTGTAAGTGTTGCCACTGGCTTCAAGGGGCTCTTTGCACCTCAGCTTCTGCGTTCGGGGTAAAGCGGCTCGATTGTTTCCGATCCAATACAAATATCATTTACACTAGATGCTTGCAGGGCTTGGCCAAGGTTTGTACATCGATCCGAAGCCCCAACAAGTCAGCTGGAGAAAGGTTTTAAGATGTTCGCCTCGTTATACATTCACTGACACGAAGGTGAGTTTTACTTAAACTTTGTGGCTAACATTAACGTTAGCTTATGCTAGTAGGCAATATTCTCGGACATTGTTCTTGTAAAATGTGCTATTTAAGTATCTAAACATTCTAACGGACAATGTATTTATCTTATTTTCAAGTATATTATGTGTGTTTATTGTCGTTAGTGTCACAGACTAACGGGGAGGTTACGGTTCGGGCTTTTTACTTCCGAAGCCTGACGGAGCTCAACAAGCCTCATAGCTTGACAGTAGCGCAGCTCTGGTGTCAGAGATCTGGTTCAGCTGTTCAGGTTCAAAGTTGCTGCTTTTAGAAAAATATGACCGTGTTGCTTCATGTCTCCGTGTTATTTCGTTTTATTACCTTTACACCTCGCTGCAGCAAGCAGACCACCGTCAGTCTCTTACCTGATTTGGAAATGGGACCATTGCACTCCGGAAATTAAGGGGGCGCTATTTCCTATATTATCAGCGTTCTCCCGTTTAAATTTTCTTTTGAAATCTGTGATGTAGCTTCATCTGTAGGAAGGAGTTTCACTCTCAGCATGTATTTCAGCGTCTCTTTTTTATTTACTTTAGCGCAGCTCACAGCTTTTAACAAATTTCCTAGCTTTCTGTGTACTTTTAAATCTGCTTCTTTGTCGCATCTTTTCGGGCCTGCTACTGCCTCTAGTGGCGTGGGTAACACAACTAATATAATTATGTCACTAAACGAGAATATCACAAAATCTTTATTATTTACGATTAATTTCGCCATTTCTGGCAACGTGAAAGATAAATTGTCTTCAAAAATACCATATTTTTCTTCAGGATGTAGAGCTAATTAGGTGACATAAAGAACAACTTTATACATTATAAATAACATCTATATATCTCCATCACTTATAAGAGGAAGAAAAGAAATAAGACATGAAAAACAACATTATCAACAACAATAAAAATACCAAATACAAAATATACATAAGAAATTTAATGAGCAAAAGTCAATAGCAAACAAATTAATTAGGTTCACAGATGAATAACCAGGATTGTTAAACAAGCAATAATCCATATTTTTCTGTTGTTGGTAGAGTCCTATATATAGGAAAAAATATGATTAAACTATTTAGTCTTTCAAGGTGGAAATGTTGCTTTGACTCTAAAACAATAAAATAAAACTAATTAATAGAATCATAATGTCAACAATTTGTGCATCAAGTAAACACTTTGCATGCTACAGGTAAATGTTATCATTTAATTTGGCTAAGAATAATTATTGCACTGTCAGTGAATGACTTCTAATAGATGTCGCATATTTACCAGAGGAACACAATAACGCCTTTATGAGCTCAAAGTGACGAAAAAAAAGGATGGATGCTCTAAACAGTTTAGACCAGTGGTTCTTAACCTGGGTTCGATCGAACCCAAGGGGTTCGATGAGTCGGTCTCAGGGGTTCGGCGGAGCCTCTGCCGCGGAGGTAAAAACACACTTGTGTAAAGTCATGATGACCTTAATAGTAGGTAATGTTGAAACCAATAACACAATCTTAATATCAGAGATTTTTAAATTCCATAACAACTTGTATACCTCCAAATTCTCAGAACAAAAATCTCTTACCTTTTTTTTAAAAAAAATTTAAACATTTATCCCTAAAATAGAAGATAATTTCAAAAAAACTTGTGACAACAATATTACGATAGAAGAACTTGATAAGGCTGTTAATTGCTTATCATTAAACAAAGCACCAGGTCCAGATGGACTCACAGGAAACTTTTACAAAGACTTTTGGGAAGACATAAAATTTGTACTACAAGTTTTTACAGAAATTTTTAAAAATCATACTATACTATCTTATATGAAATACTTGGGAACTGTTATAACCAAAAACCAAGAATAAACCTTAAATATTGAAAACAAGATTAAAGAATGTAAATCCAAACTTAACTTATGGCTCCAACGAAACCTTTCTATTTTAGGACGAATTTACTTGTCAAAAATGGAAAGTTTATCAAGATTAATATATTCAACCTGCAGCTCTGCTGTCCCAAATAGCTTAACTAAAACTATTAACCAAATGAACATGAAGTTTATTTGGAGAAACAGGCCACACTACTTACGTAAAGGTCATATGATCAAAGAAATCAAAGATGGCGGACTGAAAGTAATTGACTTTGAATGTCTTAACGGAACTCTTGAGATTAATTGGTTAAAATCCTGGATTAAAAATTCCCAATTATTTTTGGTATTTTCTCCCTGATTATATTTTTAACAAAATAGGTGGTCTAAAACTTGTTCTTTTAGCTTATTTCAATATCCATAAATTGCCCATAAAACTATCAGAGTTCCATAAACAAGTGTTACTGTACCGGAAATTGCTCTACGTACATAATTACTCGCCACACGGCTCTATCATATGGAATAACAGATTCATACTACATCGCAATAAATCCTTATTTTACAAAGACTGGATGGAAAAGAATATCTGGTCTATTATACACTTAACGGATGTTAATGGTTGCATGTTAAACTACGAACAATTCTGTGCCAAATAGCACTTCTTTCCCCCAAAAGTTGAGTTTACAAAATTATATAATGCCTTACCAAAACAATTTATCAATCAGTTTAAAAATATAATTACATATTATCCGATGACCCCACAATTACCCAATTTATTTATTAATGGAATATCACTCACGGATCCAAAATTCAATAACCACACAATTAGAAACTGTTTAAATGAGACTTTATTCCCTGGGAAAATAAATAAAAATGACATTCTTTGCAAGTTTGATAAAAAAAAAATCAATTGAAAGGTTGAGAACTCTTTATTTAAAACTTCCCATTCAACCAAAAGCTAAAGAAACACACTTTAAAATTTTAAATGCAATTTACCCCTCAAAAGAACTTTTAAGAAATGGCTTTAATATCGATGACAATAGATGCTCATTTTGTGAAAGTGATGTTGAAACAATTGACCACGTCTTCTGTGACTGCAGTCACACCAAAATATTTTGGAACTGCTTAGAAAGGTGGATCAAATCAAAAATTGCACTTCCTGAATCTATTTCGAGAGATATGGTAATCTTTGGTGTATTATTGAAAAACAAAACAATGGAAGTATGTTGTAACATAATATTTTGTTTGGCAAAATTTTTTATTCATAAAAAAAGAATGCTGAAATCATCTCCAGTGTTTAAACTTTTTTTTAAATTTGAATTCCAATTATATTTGAAATCTCTTAAATGTATTGGGTCATTTGAATTTGTGACTGAATTTTTAATGGAATTGCCCATCAATCTATGTCAATCCTAACATATAAATCCCCTTGTTGCTATTTCAGTTGTTTCATTATTATCATTATTATATGTTTTTATTTTTCTCCTTAGCAATCCTTGTGTTTCCTTTGAAATACAAATACTGCTGTATTTGCCTTTCTTGTTTGTATTTATCTTCTTTCAATAAAGTTTTATTTAAAAAAAGTCGTGATTACGCGCCCCGCTTTGTCATCACTTGCCGCAGAGGATCACGTTACATTGTTTAGCCAATCAGTGCTGCGAAGAATAAGAAGGGTTCGGTGAATGCGCATATTCAACTGGGGGGGTCGGTACCTCAATCTTTATTAAACCACTGGTTTAGACAGAGTTGTTATTGGTTTCACCACTATTTACCTTCTATTTTTCCAAGTATTCTTAAAAGATTGTCTGTTAGTCTGCAGCTCATGTTACCAAACCAGCTGAGGAGATGAAAAGCTAAAGTCCTCAACAGTTAAAACTTGAGATGACTTAAAACTTAAGTTAAAATTTTAAGTTTTAAGATTTTAACTCATTGTTAAAAGGCTAACATTACTTAACTAGAGGTAATGTTAGCTAATGTTACCTCTAACTAATTTTAGGTTTTGCACGAGTTGCAAGACCCCAAGATCACTGGGTCTTCTTAAAAGATAGAGTGACGTTTCTTAAAAATGTAGCCAGTGTTTTCAGCAAAATTGAGCTGACTGTCCAGGAATGATCCAAGGTATTTAAAATTTGCCAGTTTCAACAGGTTGGCCAATGAGTGAAACGGCAACCACTTTCAGGTCTTATGTCATTTAATTAGCTCTATTTCCTTAAGACAATTAAAAGGTATGGTGTTTTGTGAGGGACTTTATCTTTTGCGGTTCCAGTTATGCGAGAATTAATAATAAATAATAAAGACTTTGGTATTCTGATTTAGTAATGTATTTATATTGGTTGTGCTACCACCACCACCACGCCACTAGAGGCAATAGCAGGCCCGAAAAGATGCGAAAAAGGAGCAGATTTAGAAGTACACAGAAAGCAACGGAAATTGTTAAAAACTGTGAGCTGCGCTGAAGTAAATAAAAGAGAGATAAAAGAGACAAGTTCAAATACATGCCGAGAGAGAAACTCCTTCCTAAAGATGAAAGAAAATTAAAACGGGAGACCGCGGATAAAATAGGAAATAGCGTCCCCTTCACTTCCGGAGTGCAATGTCCCATTTCCAAATAAGGTACGAGACTGTCAGTGGTCCGTCCCCGCCCCTTTCTGTTTGCTGCAGCGAGGTCCTTCTCTATGGACCTTACCACAGGGGCCGCGTTTCATTGGCTAATGGCCATTTCACGTCACTGCGCAGCTACCACGTGCGTGACCGTCTCACAAACACAAGCTACAGTAGTAAACACAAGCTAAAGTGGACGAGCAGACCGGCAGAAAGTTTTTGCGTAATGACTCGAAAACGAATGGTTCTCCACTGTCAGTGGGGAATCTATCTGTACAGGCGATGTCAGGGATCCTGATCGTATTTGTGGAACTAAAATTCACAGATTTCCCAAATCTGAAACGGAAAGCCTTGCTTGGATCAAAGCTTGTGCACGACCGCATTTGCAACTCAACCGTCGTAGGATCAATAAGAACAAAGGAGTGTGTGCTGGTGTCAGTATTATTACTTTGCTTTCTTTGTGTTTAGTGAATGACCAAAAGAAAGTCAATAATTAACACATCCATTATGAATATCTTTTAGACAAGTACAGCATAATGGCAGTACCGATACAACTTCTACACCCTGAAGCCTGTCAGTAATTCTTGAGAATAGGGACAAAATGGGTTTTATTTTTTTTTGTTGTTATTTCTCAACCTTATGTATGCAAATATGACAAATGATGTTTAGGAAATGTAAAGATGCTAAGGTACAGGCTCCCAGTTGCAACATTTTTTTTTAAATTACATTTTTAATCGACCTGACCTAGAACGTTGTCATCAGCATCTGACAAAAATAAATAAAAAAATCATTTTTAATGACCCTATTAGTGATATTTTTACTCATTTTATAGACAAATGCTTCTCAAGAAGCAAAAGAAATATTATTTAAAACCAAAAACAACAAAAAGGCCATCTGACGGAGTTGACACAGAACTGAAGGTGGTGACAAACTAGTGAATAAAATGAAAAACTTGGTACATGTGAAGTAATGCAATTTATGTAAAATACATTAAAATGAATTATTTTCACATTTAAGTGAGATTTGACAATTTCACTGAAAGAGTCAGAAAAACTCTGATGGAGTTGACGTCTGACGGAGTTGGAAAAAAGCCAAACTACCTCAATTTATATGATGTTATTCTGAAGGAGATCATATTGCAGCTCATTAGGTCCATGAAATCTTTACAGTTTACCAAAATTAAGCTTTTATTTCACAAAATTTCATCAAAGTTTTGTTATGGTGTTGACACATCATGGTGGTGACAAGCAACTTAGGAATAAAACAGAAGAAAAAACTAAAGAATAACTTAAGCTTAGAACCTCTTAGCAAAGGAAGAAAAAAGACAACGTCATGGGGTCCTCAGAAGTTCTGGTTTCCCCCAATAATGCCTGATTTTTTTTTACATTCTTTTCATTTCTGACGGTGTTGACAAAAACTAGGGACAAATTTCAATGGAGTTGGAAAATATATAAAAATGATTTTTTAATTCAATTCATCGATACTTTCATAATTATTTATATGACTACTTTTACTTAATTGTCACAATATATAATTTTAGTATTTCTTTAATTATTTTAAACTATTATAATGTATTGAGTTCTGCTCCTGGACAAGGGCTTTTACAGACATCATCCACCAACTACAATGTTTAAAATAAAAAAATATTCAGCAAACACCAGGAAAATATGCATTGTTGTGCTCACATGACCCAGGTTAGTTTAGTCAGATATTTGAAAAAATTATATTTTGTGTATATTTTATTCAAATTTTGTGCTTTATCCATAGGACCTTTTTAGTCCCTATTCTCAAGAATCACTGATGTCTGTTACACAGTCTTATGTTAGCTGAGCAGATCAATATGCAATGTGTACAGTATCTGACATACATTAAAGATTTTATTTTACCTGAAAGGCTTTTTACTAAACTGTAATCGTGTTAGCCATAGACATTAATAGTATAGTATTAATAGTATTGATGTCTATGGTGTTAGCCACGCTAGCACCGAGTACCGAGTAACAGGCCTAGGCACACTCAATCATTTGCCAACAATAGAAATCACTGATTTCAAAAGTAACCCTCAGAACCATGAAGGCCCGACTCTAAATTCTGGCTCTGGCTTTAAATTCCTGCTCTGGCTTTAAATTCCTGCTCTGGCTTTAAATTCTGGCTCTGGCTCTGGCTCTAAATTCTGGCTCCGGCTCTAAATTCTGGCTCTGGCTTTAAATTCCTGCTCTGGCTTTAAATTCTGGCTCTGGCTCTAAATTCTGGCTCTGGCTCTGGCTTTAAATTCTGGCTCTGGCTTTAAATTCCTGCTCTGGCTTTAAATTCCTGCTCTGGCTTTAAATTCTGGCTCTGGCTCTGGCTCTAAATTCTGGCTCTGGCTTTAAATTCCTGCTCTGGCTTTAAATTCTGGCTCTGGCTCTAAATTCTGGCTCTGGCTCTGGCTTTAAATTCTGGCTCTGGCTCTGGCTTTAAATTCTGGCTCTGGCTCTGGCTTTAAATTCTGGCTCTGGCTCTGGCTTTAAATTCTGGCTCTGGCTCTGGATCTAAATTCTGGCTCTGGCTTTTAAGCTCTGGCTTTTAAGCTCTGGCTTTTAAGCTTTGAAGCTCTGGCTTTGAAGCTCTGGCTTTTAAGCTCTGGCTTTTAAGCTCTGGCTTTTAAGCTCTGGCTTTTAAGCTCTGGCTCTGGCTTTTAAGCTCTGGCTTTTAAGCTATGGCTTTTAAGCTCTGGCCCTGGCTTTTAAGCTCTGGCTTTTAAGCTCTGGTTCTGGCTTTTAAGCTCTGGCTTTTAAGCTCTGGCTTTTAAGCTCTGGCTTTTAAGCTCTGACTCTGGCTTTTAAGCTCTGGCTTTTAAGCTCTGACTCTGGCTTTTAAGCTCTGGCTTTTAAGCTCTGGCTTTTAAGCTCTGGCTTTTAAGCTCTGGCTTTTAAGCTCTGGCTTTTAAGCTCTGACTCTGGCTTTTAAGCTCTGGCTTTTAAGCTCTGGCTCTGGCTTTTAAGCTCTGGCTTTTAAGCTCTGGCTCTGGCTTTTAAGCTCTGGCTTTTAAGCTCTGGATCTGGCTTTAAATTCCTGCTCTGGCTTTAAATTCTGGCTCTGGCTTTAAATTCTGGCTCTGGCTCTGGCTTTAAATTCTGGCTCTGGCTCTAAATTCTGGCTCTGGCTTTAAATTCTGGCTCTGGCTTTAAATTCTGGCTCTGGCTCTAAATTCTGGCTCTGGCTTTAAATTCTGGCTCTGGCTTTAAATTCCTGCTCTGGCTTTAAATTCTGGCTCTGGCTTTTAAGCTCTGGCTCTAAATTCTGCTCTGGCTCTAAATTCCTGCTCTGGCTTTAAATTCTGGCTCTGGCTTTAAATTCTGGCTCTGGCTCTGGCTTTAAATTCTGGCTCTGGCTTTAAATTCTGGCTCTGGCTTTAAATTCTGGCTCTGGCTTTAAATTCCTGCTCTGGCTTTAAATTCTGGCTCTGGCTTTTAAGCTCTGGCTCTAAATTCTGGCTCTGGCTTTAAATTCTGGCTCTGGCTTTAAATTCCTTCTCTGGCTTTAAATTCTGGCTCTGGCTTTTAAGCTCTGGCTCTGGCTCTGGCTTTAAATTCTGGCTCTGGCTTTAAATTCTGGCTCTGGCTTTTAAGCTCTGGCTCTGGCTTTAAATTCTGGCTCTGGCTTTTAAGCTCTGGCTCTAAATTCTGGCTCTGGCTTTTAAGCTCTGGCTCTAAATTCTGGCTCTGGCTCTGGCTTTAAATTCTGGCTCTGGCTTTAAATTCCTGCTCTGGCTTTAAATTCCTGCTCTGGCTTTAAATTCTGGCTCTGGCTTTTAAGCTCTGGCTCTAAATTCTGGCTCTGGCTCTGGCTTTAAATTCTGGCTCTGGCTTTAAATTCCTGCTCTGGCTTTAAATTCCTGCTCTGGCTTTAAAGTCTGGCTCTGGCTTTTAAGCTCTGGCTCTGGCTCTGGCTTTAAATTCTGGCTCTGGCTTTAAATTCTGGCTCTGGCTTTAAATTCTGGCTCTGGCTCTGGATCTAAATTCTGGCTCTGGCTCTGGATCTTAATTCTGGCTCAGGCTTTTAAGCTCTGGCTTTTAAGCTCTGGCTTTTAAGCTCTGGCTTTTGAGCTCTGGCTTTTGAGCTCTGGCTTTTAAGCTCTGGCTTTTAAGCTCTGGCTTTTAAGCTCTGGCTCTGGCTTTTAAGCTCTGGCTCTGGCTTTTAAGCTCTGGCTTTTAAGCTCTGGCCCTGGCTTTTAAGCTCTGGCTTTTAAGCTCTGGTTCTGGCTTTTAAGCTCTGGCTTTTAAGCTCTGACTCTGGCTTTTAAGCTGTGGCTTTTAAGCTCTGACTCTGGCTTTTAAGCTGTGGCTTTTAAGCTCTGGCTCTGGCTTTTAAGCTCTGGCTTTTAAGCTCTGGCTCTGGCTTTAAATTCCTGCTCTGGCTTTAAATTCTGGCTCTGGCTCTGGCTTTAAATTCCTGCTCTGGCTTTAAATTCTGGCTCTGGCTCTAAATTCCTGCTCTGGCTTTAAATTCCTGCTCTTGCTTTAAATTCCTGCTCTTGCTTTAAATTCTGGCTCTGGTTCTGGCTTTAAATTCTGGCTCTGGCTCTGAATTCTGGCTCTGGCTCTGGATCTAAATTCTGGCTCTGGCTCTGGCTTTAAATTCTGGCTCTGGCTTTAAATTCCTGCTCTGGCTTTAAATTCTGGCTCTGGCTTTAAATTCTGGCTCTGGCTTTAAATTCCTGCTCTGGCTCTAAATTCTGGCTCTGGCTTTAAATTCTGGCTCTGGCTCTGGCTTTAAATTCTGGCTCTGGCTTTAAATTCTGGCTCTGGCTTTAAATTCCTGCTCTGGCTTTAAATTCTGACTCTGGCTTTTAAGCTCTGGCTCTAAATTCTGGCTCTGGCTCTGGCTTTAAATTCTGGCTCTGGCTTTAAATTCCTTCTCTGGCTTTAAATTCTGGCTCTGGCTTTTAAGCTCTGGCTCTGGCTTTAAATTCTGGCTCTGGGTTTAAATTCTGGCTCTGGATCTAAATTCTGGCTCTGGCTCTGGCTCTGGATCTTAATTCTGGCTCAGGCTTTTAAGCTCTGGCTTTTGAGCTCTGGCTTTTAAGCTCTGGCTTTTGAGCTCTGGCTTTTAAGCTCTGGCTTTTAAGCTCTGGCTTTTGAGCTCTGGCTTTTGAGCTCTGGCTTTTGAGCTCTGGCTTTTGAGCTCTGGCTTTTAAGCTCTGGCTTTTAAGCTCTGGCTTTTAAGCTCTGGCTTTTAAGCTCTGGCTTTTAAGCTCTGGCTTTTAAGCTCTGGCCCTGGCTTTTAAGCTCTGGCTTTTAAGCTCTGGTTCTGGCTTTTAAGCTCTGGCTTTTAAGCTCTGGTTCTGGCTTTTAAGCTCTGGCTTTTAAGCTCTGGCTTTTAAGCTCTGACTCTGGCTTTTAAGCTCTTGCTTTTAAGCTCTGACTCTGGCTTTTAAGCTCTGGCTTTTAAGCTCTGGCTCTGGCTTTTAAGCTCTGGCTTTTAAGCTCTGGCTCTGGCTCTAAATTCTGGCTCTGGCTCTAAATTTTGGCTCTGGCTCTAAATTCTGGCTCTGGCTCTGGCTTTAAATTCTGGCTCTGGCTTTAAATTCCTGCTCTGGCCTTAAATTCTGGCTCTGGCTCTAAATTCTGGCTCTGGCTTTAAATTCTGGCTCTGGTTCTGGCTTTAAATTCTGGCTCTGGCTTTAAATTCTGGCTCTGGCTTTTAAGCTCTGGCTCTAAATTCTGGCTCTGGCTCTGGCTTTAAATTCTGGCTCTGGCTTTAAATTCCTGCTCTGGCTTTAAATTCCTGCTCTGGCTTTAAATTCTGGCTCTGGCTTTTAAGCTCTGGCTCTAAATTCTGGCTCTGGCTCTGGCTTTAAATTCTGGCTCTGGCTTTAAATTCCTTCTCTGGCTTTAAATTCTGGCTCTGGCTTTTAAGCTCTGGCTCTGGCTCTGGCTTTAAATTCTGGCTCTGGCTTTAAATTCTGGCTCTGGCTCAGGCTTTAAATTCTGGCTCTGGCTTTAAATTCTGGCTCTGGCTTTAAATTCTGGCTCTGGCTTTTAAGCTCTGGCTCTGGCTCTGGCTTTAAATTCTGGCTCTGGCTTTAAATTCTGGCTCTGGCTTTAAATTCTGGCTCTGGCTCTGGATCTTAATTCTGGCTCAGGCTTTTAAGCTCTGGCTTTTAAGCTCTGGCTTTTAAGCTCTGGCTTTTGAGCTCTGGCTTTTGAGCTCTGGCTTTTGAGCTCTGGCTTTTAAGCTCTGGCTTTTAAGCTCTGGCTTTTAAGCTCTGGCTCTGGCTTTTAAGCTCTGGCTCTGGCTTTTAAGCTCTGGCTTTTAAGCTCTGGCCCTGGCTTTTAAGCTCTGGCTTTTAAGCTGTGGCTTTTAAGCTCTGACTCTGGCTTTTAAGCTGTGGCTTTTAAGCTCTGGCTCTGGCTTTTAAGCTCTGGCTTTTAAGCTCTGGCTCTGGCTTTAAATTTCTGCTCTGGCTTTAAATTCTGGCTCTGGATCTAAATTCTGGCTCTGGCTCTGGCTTTAAATTCCTGCTCTGGCTTTAAATTCTGGCTCTGGCTCTAAATTCCTGCTCTGGCTTTAAATTCCTGCTCTTGCTTTAAATTCTGGCTCTAAATTCTGGCTCTGGCTCTGGCTTTAAATTCTGGCTCTGGCTTTAAATTCCTGCTCTGGCTTTAAATTCTGGCTCTGGCTTTAAATTCTGGCTCTGGCTTTAAATTCTGGCTCTGGCTTTTAAGCTCTGGCTCTAAATTCTGGCTCTGGCTCTGGCTTTAAATTCTGGCTCTGGCTTTAAATTCCTGCTCTGGCTTTAAATTCCTGCTCTGGCTTTAAATTCTGGCTCTGGCTTTTAAGCTCTGGCTCTAAATTCTGGCTCTGGCTCTGGCTTTAAATTCTGGCTCTGGCTTTAAATTCCTTCTCTGGCTTTAAATTCTGGCTCTGGCTTTTAAGCTCTGGCTCTGGCTCTGGCTTTAAATTCTGGCTCTGGCTTTAAATTCTGGCTCTGGCTTTAAATTCTGGCTCAGGCTTTTAAGCTCTGGCTTTTAAGCTCTGGCTTTTAAGCTCTGGCTTTTAAGCTCTGGCTTTTGAGCTCTGGCTTTTGAGCTCTGGCTTTTGAGCTCTGGCTTTTAAGCTCTGGCTCTGGCTTTTAAGCTCTGGCTCTGGCTTTTAAGCTCTGGCTCTGGCTTTTAAGCTCTGGCTTTTAAGCTCTGGCTTTTAAGCTCTGGCTTTTAAGCTCTGGCTTTTAAGCTCTGGCTTTTGAGCTCTGGCTTTTGAGCTCTGGCTTTTGAGCTCTGGCTTTTAAGCTCTGGCTCTGGCTTTTAAGCTCTGGCTCTGGCTTTTAAGCTCTGGCTTTTAAGCTCTGGTTCTGGCTTTTAAGCTCTGGCTTTTAAGCTCTGGCTCTGGCTTTTAAGCTCTGGCTTTTAAGCTCTGACTCTGGCTTTTAAGCTGTGGCTTTTAAGCTCTGGCTCTGGCTTTTAAGCTCTGGCTCTGGCTTTTAAGCTCTGGCTTTTAAGCTCTGGCTCTGGCTTTTAAGCTCTGGCTTTTAAGCTCTGGTTCTGGCTTTTAAGCTCTGGCTTTTAAGCTCTGGTTCTGGCTTTTAAGCTCTGGCTTTTAAGCTCTGGCTTTTAAGCTCTGACTCTGGCTTTTAAGCTGTGGCTTTTAAGCTCTGACTCTGGCTTTTAAGCTGTGGCTTTTAAGCTCTGGCTCTGGCTTTTAAGCTCTGGCTTTTAAGCTCTGGCTCTGGCTTTAAATTTCTGCTCTGGCTTTAAATTCTGGCTCTGGCTCTAAATTCTGGCTCTGGCTCTGGCTTTAAATTCCTGCTCTGGCTTTAAATTCTGGCTCTGGCTCTAAATTCCTGCTCTGGCTTTAAATTCCTGCTCTTGCTTTAAATTCTGGCTCTAAATTCTGGCTCTGGCTCTGGCTTTAAATTCTGGCTCTGGCTTTAAATTCCTGCTCTGGCTTTAAATTCTGGCTCTGGCTTTAAATTCTGGCTCTGGCTCTAAATTCTGGCTCTGGCTTTTAAGCTCTGGCTCTAAATTCTGGCTCTGGCTCTGGCTTTAAATTCTGGCTCTGGCTTTAAATTCCTGCTCTGGCTTTAAATTCCTGCTCTGGCTTTAAATTCTGGCTCTGGCTTTTAAGCTCTGGCTCTAAATTCTGGCTCTGGCTCTGGCTTTAAATTCTGGCTCTGGCTTTAAATTCCTTCTCTGGCTTTAAATTCTGGCTCTGGCTTTTAAGCTCTGGCTCTGGCTCTGGCTTTAAATTCTGGCTCTGGCTTTAAATTCTGGCTCTGGCTTTAAATTCTGGCTCTGGCTCTGGATCTAAATTCTGGCTCAGGCTTTTAAGCTCTGGCTTTTAAGCTCTGGCTTTTAAGCTCTGGCTTTTAAGCTCTGGCTTTTAAGCTCTGGCTTTTGAGCTCTGGCTTTTGAGCTCTGGCTTTTGAGCTCTGGCTTTTGAGCTCTGGCTTTTAAGCTCTGGCTTTTAAGCTCTGGCTTTTAAGCTCTGGCTCTGGCTTTTAAGCTCTGGCTCTGGCTTTTAAGCTCTGGCTTTTAAGCTCTGGCCCTGGCTTTTAAGCTCTGGCTTTTAAGCTGTGGCTTTTAAGCTCTGACTCTGGCTTTTAAGCTGTGGCTTTTAAGCTCTGGCTCTGGCTTTTAAGCTCTGGCTTTTAAGCTCTGGCTCTGGCTTTAAATTTCTGCTCTGGCTTTAAATTCTGGCTCTGGATCTAAATTCTGGCTCTGGCTCTGGCTTTAAATTCCTGCTCTGGCTTTAAATTCTGGCTCTGGCTCTAAATTCCTGCTCTGGCTTTAAATTCCTGCTCTTGCTTTAAATTCTGGCTCTAAATTCTGGCTCTGGCTCTGGCTTTAAATTCTGGCTCTGGCTTTAAATTCCTGCTCTGGCTTTAAATTCTGGCTCTGGCTTTAAATTCTGGCTCTGGCTTTAAATTCTGGCTCTGGCTTTTAAGCTCTGGCTCTAAATTCTGGCTCTGGCTCTGGCTTTAAATTCTGGCTCTGGCTTTAAATTCCTGCTCTGGCTTTAAATTCCTGCTCTGGCTTTAAATTCTGGCTCTGGCTTTTAAGCTCTGGCTCTAAATTCTGGCTCTGGCTCTGGCTTTAAATTCTGGCTCTGGCTTTAAATTCCTTCTCTGGCTTTAAATTCTGGCTCTGGCTTTTAAGCTCTGGCTCTGGCTCTGGCTTTAAATTCTGGCTCTGGCTTTAAATTCTGGCTCTGGCTTTAAATTCTGGCTCTGGCTCTGGATCTAAATTCTGGCTCAGGCTTTTAAGCTCTGGCTTTTAAGCTCTGGCTTTTAAGCTCTGGCTTTTAAGCTCTGGCTTTTAAGCTCTGGCTTTTGAGCTCTGGCTTTTGAGCTCTGGCTTTTGAGCTCTGGCTTTTAAGCTCTGGCTCTGGCTTTTAAGCTCTGGCTCTGGCTTTTAAGCTCTGGCTCTGGCTTTTAAGCTCTGGCTTTTAAGCTCTGGCTTTTAAGCTCTGGCTTTTAAGCTCTGGCTTTTGAGCTCTGGCTTTTGAGCTCTGGCTTTTGAGCTCTGGCTTTTAAGCTCTGGCTCTGGCTTTTAAGCTCTGGCTCTGGCTTTTAAGCTCTGGCTTTTAAGCTCTGGTTCTGGCTTTTAAGCTCTGGCTTTTAAGCTCTGGCTCTGGCTTTTAAGCTCTGGCTTTTAAGCTCTGACTCTGGCTTTTAAGCTGTGGCTTTTAAGCTCTGGCTCTGGCTTTTAAGCTCTGGCTTTTAAGCTCTGGCTTTTAAGCTCTGGCTCTGGCTTTTAAGCTCTGGCTTTTAAGCTCTGGTTCTGGCTTTTAAGCTCTGGCTTTTAAGCTCTGGTTCTGGCTTTTAAGCTCTGGCTTTTAAGCTCTGGCTTTTAAGCTCTGACTCTGGCTTTTAAGCTGTGGCTTTTAAGCTCTGACTCTGGCTTTTAAGCTGTGGCTTTTAAGCTCTGGCTCTGGCTTTTAAGCTCTGGCTTTTAAGCTCTGGCTCTGGCTTTAAATTTCTGCTCTGGCTTTAAATTCTGGCTCTGGATCTAAATTCTGGCTCTGGCTCTGGCTTTAAATTCCTGCTCTGGCTTTAAATTCTGGCTCTGGCTCTAAATTCCTGCTCTGGCTTTAAATTCCTGCTCTTGCTTTAAATTCTGGCTCTAAATTCTGGCTCTGGCTCTGGCTTTAAATTCTGGCTCTGGCTTTAAATTCCTGCTCTGGCTTTAAATTCTGGCTCTGGCTTTAAATTCTGGCTCTGGCTTTAAATTCTGGCTCTAAATTCTGGCTCTGGCTCTGGCTTTAAATTCTGGCTCTGGCTTTAAATTCCTGCTCTGGCTTTAAATTCCTGCTCTGGCTTTAAATTCTGGCTCTGGCTTTTAAGCTCTGGCTCTAAATTCTGGCTCTGGCTCTGGCTTTAAATTCTGGCTCTGGCTTTAAATTCCTTCTCTGGCTTTAAATTCTGGCTCTGGCTTTTAAGCTCTGGCTCTGGCTCTGGCTTTAAATTCTGGCTCTGGCTTTAAATTCTGGCTCTGGCTCTGGATCTAAATTCTGGCTCAGGCTTTTAAGCTCTGGCTTTTAAGCTCTGGCTTTTAAGCTCTGGCTTTTAAGCTCTGGCTTTTAAGCTCTGGCTTTTGAGCTCTGGCTTTTGAGCTCTGGCTTTTGAGCTCTGGCTTTTAAGCTCTGGCTCTGGCTTTTAAGCTCTGGCTCTGGCTTTTAAGCTCTGGCTCTGGCTTTTAAGCTCTGGCTTTTAAGCTCTGGCTTTTAAGCTCTGGCTTTTAAGCTCTGGCTTTTGAGCTCTGGCTTTTGAGCTCTGGCTTTTGAGCTCTGGCTTTTAAGCTCTGGCTCTGGCTTTTAAGCTCTGGCTCTGGCTTTTAAGCTCTGGCTCTGGCTTTTAAGCTCTGGCTTTTAAGCTCTGGCCCTGGCTTTTAAGCTCTGGCTTTTAAGCTCTGGTTCTGGCTTTTAAGCTCTGGCTTTTAAGCTCTGGTTCTGGCTTTTAAGCTCTGGCTTTTAAGCTCTGGCTTTTAAGCTCTGGCTTTTAAGCTCTGGCTTTTGAGCTCTGGCTTTTGAGCTCTGGCTTTTGAGCTCTGGCTTTTAAGCTCTGGCTCTGGCTTTTAAGCTCTGGCTCTGGCTTTTAAGCTCTGGCTCTGGCTTTTAAGCTCTGGCTTTTAAGCTCTGGCTTTTAAGCTCTGGCTTTTGAGCTCTGGCTTTTGAGCTCTGGCTTTTGAGCTCTGGCTTTTAAGCTCTGGCTCTGGCTTTTAAGCTCTGGCTCTGGCTTTTAAGCTCTGGCTCTGGCTTTTAAGCTCTGGCTTTTAAGCTCTGGCCCTGGCTTTTAAGCTCTGGCTTTTAAGCTCTGGTTCTGGCTTTTAAGCTCTGGCTTTTAAGCTCTGGTTCTGGCTTTTAATCTCTGGCTTTTAAGCTCTGGCTTTTAAGCTCTGACTCTGGCTTTTAAGCTGTGGCTTTTAAGCTCTGACTCTGGCTTTTAAGCTGTGGCTTTTAAGCTCTGGCTCTGGCTTTTAAGCTCTGGCTTTTAAGCTCTGGCTCTGGCTTTAAATTTCTGCTCTGGCTTTAAATTCTGGCTCTGGCTCTAAATTCTGGCTCTGGCTTTAAATTCCTGCTCTGGCTTTAAATTCTGGCTCTGGCTCTAAATTCCTGCTCTGGCTTTAAATTCCTGCTCTTGCTTTAAATTCTGGCTCTAAATTCTGGCTCTGGTTCTGGCTTTAAATTCTGGCTCTAAATTCTGGCTCTGGCTCTGGCTTTAAATTCTGGCTCTGGCTTTAAATTCTGGCTCTGGCTCTGGATCTAAATTCTGGCTCAGGCTTTAAATTCTGGCTCTGGCTTTAAATTCTGGCTCTGGCTTTTAAGCTCTGGCTCTGGCTTTAAATTCTGGCTCTGGCTTTAAATTCTGGCTCTGGCTTTAAATTCTGGCTCTGGCTCTGGATCTTAATTCTGGCTCAGGCTTTTAAGCTCTGGCTTTTAAGCTCTGGCTTTTAAGCTCTGGCTTTTGAGCTCTGGCTTTTAAGCTCTGGCTTTTAAGCTCTGGCTTTTAAGCTCTGGCTCTGGCTTTTAAGCTCTGGCTCTGGCTTTTAAGCTCTGGCTTTTAAGCTCTGGCTTTTAAGCTCTGGCCCTGGCTTTTAAGCTCTGGCTTTTAAGCTCTGGTTCTGGCTTTTAAGCTCTGGCTTTTAAGCTCTGGTTCTGGCTTTTAAGCTCTGGCTTTTAAGCTCTGGCTTTTAAGCTCTGACTCTGGCTTTTAAGCTGTGGCTTTTAAGCTCTGACTCTGGCTTTTAAGCTGTGGCTTTTAAGCTCTGGCTCTGGCTTTTAAGCTCTGGCTTTTAAGCTCTGGCTCTGGCTTTAAATTTCTGCTCTGGCTTTAAATTCTGGCTCTGGCTCTAAATTCTGGCTCTGGCTCTGGCTTTAAATTCCTGCTCTGGCTTTAAATTCTGGCTCTGGCTCTAAATTCCTGCTCTGGCTTTAAATTCTGGCTCTGGCTTTAAATTCTGGCTCTGGCTTTAAATTCTGGCTCTGGCTTTTAAGCTCTGGCTCTAAATTCTGGCTCTGGCTTTTAAGCTCTGGCTCTAAATTCTGGCTCTGGCTCTGGCTTTAAATTCTGGCTCTGGCTTTAAATTCCTGCTCTGGCTTTAAATTCCTGCTCTGGCTTTAAATTCCTGCTCTGGCTTTAAATTCTGGCTCTGGCTTTTAAGCTCTGGCTCTAAATTCTGGCTCTGGCTCTGGCTTTAAATTCTGGCTCTGGCTTTAAATTCCTTCTCTGGCTGTAAATTCTGGCTCTGGCTTTTAAGCTCTGGCTCTGGCTCTGGCTTTAAATTCTGGCTCTGGCTTTAAATTCTGGCTCTGGCTCTGGATCTAAATTCTGGCTCAGGCTTTTAAGCTCTGGCTTTTAAGCTCTGGCTTTTAAGCTCTGGCTTTTAAGCTCTGGCTTTTGAGCTCTGGCTTTTGAGCTCTGGCTTTTAAGCTCTGGCTTTTAAGCTCTGGCTCTGGCTTTTAAGCTCTGGCTCTGGCTTTTAAGCTCTGGCTCTGGCTTTTAAGCTCTGGCTTTTAAGCTCTGGCCCTGGCTTTTAAGCTCTGGCTTTTAAGCTCTGGTTCTGGCTTTTAAGCTCTGGCTTTTAAGCTCTGGCTTTTAAGCTCTGACTCTGGCTTTTAAGCTGTGGCTTTTAAGCTCTGACTCTGGCTTTTAAGCTGTGGCTTTTAAGCTCTGGCTCTGGCTTTTAAGCTCTGGCTTTTAAGCTCTGGCTCTGGCTTTAAATTTCTGCTCTGGCTTTAAATTCTGGCTCTGGCTCTAAATTCTGGCTCTGGCTTTAAATTCCTGCTCTGGCTTTAAATTCTGGCTCTGGCTCTAAATTCCTGCTCTGGCTTTAAATTCCTGCTCTTGCTTTAAATTCTGGCTCTAAATTCTGGCTCTGGTTCTGGCTTTAAATTCTGGCTCTAAATTCTGGCTCTGGCTCTGGCTTTAAATTCTGGCTCTGGCTTTAAATTCTGGCTCTGGCTCTGGATCTAAATTCTGGCTCAGGCTTTAAATTCTGGCTCTGGCTTTAAATTCTGGCTCTGGCTTTTAAGCTCTGGCTCTGGCTCTGGCTTTAAATTCTGGCTCTGGCTTTAAATTCTGGCTCTGGCTTTAAATTCTGGCTCTGGCTCTGGATCTTAATTCTGGCTCAGGCTTTTAAGCTCTGGCTTTTAAGCTCTGGCTTTTGAGCTCTGGCTTTTGAGCTCTGGCTTTTAAGCTCTGGCTTTTAAGCTCTGGCTTTTAAGCTCTGGCTCTGGCTTTTAAGCTCTGGCTCTGGCTTTTGAGCTCTGGCTTTTAAGCTCTGGCTCTGGCTTTTAAGCTCTGGCTCTGGCTTTTAAGCTCTGGCTCTGGCTTTTAAGCTCTGGCTTTTAAGCTCTGGCTTTTAAGCTCTGGCTTTTAAGCTCTGGCTTTTGAGCTCTGGCTTTTGAGCTCTGGCTTTTGAGCTCTGGCTTTTAAGCTCTGGCTCTGGCTTTTAAGCTCTGGCTCTGGCTTTTAAGCTCTGGCTCTGGCTTTTAAGCTCTGGCTTTTAAGCTCTGGCCCTGGCTTTTAAGCTCTGGCTTTTAAGCTCTGGTTCTGGCTTTTAAGCTCTGGCTTTTAAGCTCTGGTTCTGGCTTTTAAGCTCTGGCTTTTAAGCTCTGGCTTTTAAGCTCTGGCTTTTAAGCTCTGGCTTTTGAGCTCTGGCTTTTGAGCTCTGGCTTTTGAGCTCTGGCTTTTAAGCTCTGGCTCTGGCTTTTAAGCTCTGGCTCTGGCTTTTAAGCTCTGGCTCTGGCTTTTAAGCTCTGGCTTTTAAGCTCTGGCTTTTAAGCTCTGGCTTTTAAGCTCTGGCTTTTGAGCTCTGGCTTTTGAGCTCTGGCTTTTGAGCTCTGGCTTTTAAGCTCTGGCTCTGGCTTTTAAGCTCTGGCTCTGGCTTTTAAGCTCTGGCTCTGGCTTTTAAGCTCTGGCTTTTAAGCTCTGGCCCTGGCTTTTAAGCTCTGGCTTTTAAGCTCTGGTTCTGGCTTTTAAGCTCTGGCTTTTAAGCTCTGGTTCTGGCTTTTAATCTCTGGCTTTTAAGCTCTGGCTTTTAAGCTCTGACTCTGGCTTTTAAGCTGTGGCTTTTAAGCTCTGACTCTGGCTTTTAAGCTGTGGCTTTTAAGCTCTGGCTCTGGCTTTTAAGCTCTGGCTTTTAAGCTCTGGCTCTGGCTTTAAATTTCTGCTCTGGCTTTAAATTCTGGCTCTGGCTCTAAATTCTGGCTCTGGCTTTAAATTCCTGCTCTGGCTTTAAATTCTGGCTCTGGCTCTAAATTCCTGCTCTGGCTTTAAATTCCTGCTCTTGCTTTAAATTCTGGCTCTAAATTCTGGCTCTGGTTCTGGCTTTAAATTCTGGCTCTAAATTCTGGCTCTGGCTCTGGCTTTAAATTCTGGCTCTGGCTTTAAATTCTGGCTCTGGCTCTGGATCTAAATTCTGGCTCAGGCTTTAAATTCTGGCTCTGGCTTTAAATTCTGGCTCTGGCTTTTAAGCTCTGGCTCTGGCTTTAAATTCTGGCTCTGGCTTTAAATTCTGGCTCTGGCTTTAAATTCTGGCTCTGGCTCTGGATCTTAATTCTGGCTCAGGCTTTTAAGCTCTGGCTTTTAAGCTCTGGCTTTTAAGCTCTGGCTTTTGAGCTCTGGCTTTTAAGCTCTGGCTTTTAAGCTCTGGCTTTTAAGCTCTGGCTCTGGCTTTTAAGCTCTGGCTTTTAAGCTCTGGCTTTTAAGCTCTGGCCCTGGCTTTTAAGCTCTGGCTTTTAAGCTCTGGTTCTGGCTTTTAAGCTCTGGCTTTTAAGCTCTGGTTCTGGCTTTTAAGCTCTGGCTTTTAAGCTCTGGCTTTTAAGCTCTGACTCTGGCTTTTAAGCTGTGGCTTTTAAGCTCTGACTCTGGCTTTTAAGCTGTGGCTTTTAAGCTCTGGCTCTGGCTTTTAAGCTCTGGCTTTTAAGCTCTGGCTCTGGCTTTAAATTTCTGCTCTGGCTTTAAATTCTGGCTCTGGCTCTAAATTCTGGCTCTGGCTCTGGCTTTAAATTCCTGCTCTGGCTTTAAATTCTGGCTCTGGCTCTAAATTCCTGCTCTGGCTTTAAATTCTGGCTCTGGCTTTAAATTCTGGCTCTGGCTTTAAATTCTGGCTCTGGCTTTTAAGCTCTGGCTCTAAATTCTGGCTCTGGCTTTTAAGCTCTGGCTCTAAATTCTGGCTCTGGCTCTGGCTTTAAATTCTGGCTCTGGCTTTAAATTCCTGCTCTGGCTTTAAATTCCTGCTCTGGCTTTAAATTCCTGCTCTGGCTTTAAATTCTGGCTCTGGCTTTTAAGCTCTGGCTCTAAATTCTGGCTCTGGCTCTGGCTTTAAATTCTGGCTCTGGCTTTAAATTCCTTCTCTGGCTTTAAATTCTGGCTCTGGCTTTTAAGCTCTGGCTCTGGCTCTGGCTTTAAATTCTGGCTCTGGCTTTAAATTCTGGCTCTGGCTCTGGATCTAAATTCTGGCTCAGGCTTTTAAGCTCTGGCTTTTAAGCTCTGGCTTTTAAGCTCTGGCTTTTAAGCTCTGGCTTTTGAGCTCTGGCTTTTGAGCTCTGGCTTTTAAGCTCTGGCTTTTAAGCTCTGGCTCTGGCTTTTAAGCTCTGGCTCTGGCTTTTAAGCTCTGGCTCTGGCTTTTAAGCTCTGGCTTTTAAGCTCTGGCCCTGGCTTTTAAGCTCTGGCTTTTAAGCTCTGGTTCTGGCTTTTAAGCTCTGGCTTTTAAGCTCTGGCTTTTAAGCTCTGACTCTGGCTTTTAAGCTGTGGCTTTTAAGCTCTGACTCTGGCTTTTAAGCTGTGGCTTTTAAGCTCTGGCTCTGGCTTTTAAGCTCTGGCTTTTAAGCTCTGGCTCTGGCTTTAAATTTCTGCTCTGGCTTTAAATTCTGGCTCTGGCTCTAAATTCTGGCTCTGGCTTTAAATTCCTGCTCTGGCTTTAAATTCTGGCTCTGGCTCTAAATTCCTGCTCTGGCTTTAAATTCCTGCTCTTGCTTTAAATTCTGGCTCTAAATTCTGGCTCTGGTTCTGGCTTTAAATTCTGGCTCTAAATTCTGGCTCTGGCTCTGGCTTTAAATTCTGGCTCTGGCTTTAAATTCTGGCTCTGGCTCTGGATCTAAATTCTGGCTCAGGCTTTAAATTCTGGCTCTGGCTTTAAATTCTGGCTCTGGCTTTTAAGCTCTGGCTCTGGCTCTGGCTTTAAATTCTGGCTCTGGCTTTAAATTCTGGCTCTGGCTTTAAATTCTGGCTCTGGCTCTGGATCTTAATTCTGGCTCAGGCTTTTAAGCTCTGGCTTTTAAGCTCTGGCTTTTGAGCTCTGGCTTTTGAGCTCTGGCTTTTAAGCTCTGGCTTTTAAGCTCTGGCTTTTAAGCTCTGGCTCTGGCTTTTAAGCTCTGGCTCTGGCTTTTAAGCTCTGGCTTTTAAGCTCTGGCCCTGGCTTTTAAGCTCTGGCTTTTAAGCTCTGGTTCTGGCTTTTAAGCTCTGGCTTTTAAGCTCTGGTTCTGGCTTTTAAGCTCTGGCTTTTAAGCTCTGGCTTTTAAGCTCTGACTCTGGCTTTTAAGCTGTGGCTTTTAAGCTCTGACTCTGGCTTTTAAGCTGTGGCTTTTAAGCTCTGGCTCTGGCTTTTAAGCTCTGGCTTTTAAGCTCTGGCTCTGGCTTTAAATTTCTGCTCTGGCTTTAAATTCTGGCTCTGGCTCTAAATTCTGGCTCTGGCTCTGGCTTTAAATTCCTGCTCTGGCTTTAAATTCTGGCTCTGGCTCTAAATTCTGGCTCTGGCTCTGGCTTTAAATTCCTGCTCTGGCTTTAAATTCTGGCTCTGGCTCTAAATTCCTGCTCTGGCTTTAAATTCCTGCTCTTGCTTTAAATTCTGGCTCTAAATTCTGGCTCTGGCTCTGGCTTTAAATTCTGGCTCTGGCTTTAAATTCCTGCTCTGGCTTTAAATTCTGGCTCTGGCTTTAAATTCTGGCTCTGGCTTTTAAGCTCTGGCTTTTAAGCTCTGGCTTTTAAGCTCTGGCTTTTGAGCTCTGGCTTTTGAGCTCTGGCTTTTAAGCTCTGGCTTTTAAGCTCTGGCTCTGGCTTTTAAGCTCTGGCTCTGGCTTTTAAGCTCTGGCTCTGGCTTTTAAGCTCTGGCTTTTAAGCTCTGGCTTTTAAGCTCTGGTTCTGGCTTTTAAGCTCTGGCTTTTAAGCTCTGGCTTTTAAGCTCTGACTCTGGCTTTTAAGCTGTGGCTTTTAAGCTCTGACTCTGGCTTTTAAGCTGTGGCTTTTAAGCTCTGGCTCTGGCTTTTAAGCTCTGGCTTTTAAGCTCTGGCTCTGGCTTTAAATTTCTGCTCTGGCTTTAAATTCTGGCTCTGGCTCTAAATTCTGGCTCTGGCTCTGGCTTTAAATTCCTGCTCTGGCTTTAAATTCTGGCTCTGGCTCTAAATTCCTGCTCTGGCTTTAAATTCTGGCTCTGGCTTTAAATTCTGGCTCTGGCTTTAAATTCTGGCTCTGGCTTTTAAGCTCTGGCTCTAAATTCTGGCTCTGGCTTTTAAGCTCTGGCTCTAAATTCTGGCTCTGGCTCTGGCTTTAAAATCTGGCTCTGGCTTTAAATTCCTGCTCTGGCTTTAAATTCCTGCTCTGGCTTTAAATTCCTGCTCTGGCTTTAAATTCTGGCTCTGGCTTTTAAGCTCTGGCTCTAAATTCTGGCTCTGGCTCTGGCTTTAAATTCTGGCTCTGGCTTTAAATTCCTTCTCTGGCTTTAAATTCTGGCTCTGGCTTTTAAGCTCTGGCTCTGGCTCTGGCTTTAAATTCTGGCTCTGGCTTTAAATTCTGGCTCTGGCTCCGGATCTAAATTCTGGCTCAGGCTTTTAAGCTCTGGCTTTTAAGCTCTGGCTTTTAAGCTCTGGCTTTTAAGCTCTGGCTTTTGAGCTCTGGCTTTTGAGCTCTGGCTTTTAAGCTCTGGCTTTTAAGCTCTGGCTCTGGCTTTTAAGCTCTGGCTCTGGCTTTTAAGCTCTGGCTCTGGCTTTTAAGCTCTGGCTTTTAAGCTCTGGCCCTGGCTTTTAAGCTCTGGCTTTTAAGCTCTGGTTCTGGCTTTTAAGCTCTGGCTTTTAAGCTCTGGCTTTTAAGCTCTGACTCTGGCTTTTAAGCTGTGGCTTTTAAGCTCTGACTCTGGCTTTTAAGCTGTGGCTTTTAAGCTCTGGCTCTGGCTTTTAAGCTCTGGCTTTTAAGCTCTGGCTCTGGCTTTAAATTTCTGCTCTGGCTTTAAATTCTGGCTCTGGCTCTAAATTCTGGCTCTGGCTTTAAATTCCTGCTCTGGCTTTAAATTCTGGCTCTAAATTCTGGCTCTGGTTCTGGCTTTAAATTCTGGCTCTAAATTCTGGCTCTGGCTCTGGCTTTAAATTCTGGCTCTGGCTTTAAATTCTGGCTCTGGCTCTGGATCTAAATTCTGGCTCAGGCTTTAAATTCTGGCTCTGGCTTTAAATTCTGGCTCTGGCTTTTAAGCTCTGGCTCTGGCTCTGGCTTTAAATTCTGGCTCTGGCTTTAAATTCTGGCTCTGGCTTTAAATTCTGGCTCTGGCTCTGGATCTTAATTCTGGCTCAGGCTTTTAAGCTCTGGCTTTTAAGCTCTGGCTTTTGAGCTCTGGCTTTTGAGCTCTGGCTTTTAAGCTCTGGCTTTTAAGCTCTGGCTTTTAAGCTCTGGCTCTGGCTTTTAAGCTCTGGCTCTGGCTTTTAAGCTCTGGCTTTTAAGCTCTAGCCCTGGCTTTTAAGCTCTGGCTTTTAAGCTCTGGTTCTGGCTTTTAAGCTCTGGCTTTTAAGCTCTGGTTCTGGCTTTTAAGCTCTGGCTTTTAAGCTCTGGCTTTTAAGCTCTGACTCTGGCTTTTAAGCTGTGGCTTTTAAGCTCTGACTCTGGCTTTTAAGCTGTGGCTTTTAAGCTCTGGCTCTGGCTTTTAAGCTCTGGCTTTTAAGCTCTGGCTCTGGCTTTAAATTTCTGCTCTGGCTTTAAATTCTGGCTCTGGCTCTAAATTCTGGCTCTGGCTCTGGCTTTAAATTCCTGCTCTGGCTTTAAATTCTGGCTCTGGCTCTAAATTCCTGCTCTGGCTTTAAATTCCTGCTCTTGCTTTAAATTCTGGCTCTAAATTCTGGCTCTGGCTCTGGCTTTAAATTCTGGCTCTGGCTTTAAATTCCTGCTCTGGCTTTAAATTCTGGCTCTGGCTTTAAATTCTGGCTCTGGCTTTAAATTCTGGCTCTGGCTTTTAAGCTCTGGCTCTAAATTCTGGCTCTGGCTTTTAAGCTCTGGCTCTAAATTCTGGCTCTGGCTCTGGCTTTAAATTCTGGCTCTGGCTTTAAATTCCGGCTCTGGCTTTAAATTCCTGCTCTGGCTTTAAATTCTGGCTCTGGCTTTTAAGCTCTGGCTCTAAATTCTGGCTCTGGCTCCGGCTTTAAATTCTGGCTCTGGCTTTAAATTCCTTCTCTGGCTTTAAATTCTGGCTCTGGCTTTTAAGCTCTGGCTCTGGCTCTGGCTTTAAATTCTGGCTCTGGCTTTAAATTCTGGCTCTGGCTTTAAATTCTGGCTCTGGCTCTGGATCTAAATTCTGGCTCAGGCTTTTAAGCTCTGGCTTTTAAGCTCTGGCTTTTAAGCTCTGGCTTTTGAGCTCTGGCTTTTGAGCTCTGGCTTTTGAGCTCTGGCTTTTGAGCTCTGGCTTTTGAGCTCTGGCTTTTAAGCTCTGGCTTTTAAGCTCTGGCTTTTAAGCTCTGGCTTTTAAGCTCTTGCTTTTAAGCTCTGGCTCTGGCTTTTAAGCTCTGGCTCTGGCTTTTAAGCTCTGGCTTTTAAGCTCTGGCCCTGGCTTTTAAGCTCTGGCTTTTAAGCTCTGGTTCTGGCTTTTAAGCTCTGGCTTTTAAGCTCTGGTTCTGGCTTTTAAGCTCTGGCTTTTAAGCTCTGGCTTTTAAGCTCTGACTCTGGCTTTTAAGCTGTGGCTTTTAAGCTCTGACTCTGGCTTTTAAGCTGTGGCTTTTAAGCTCTGGCTCTGGCTTTTAAGCTCTGGCTTTTAAGCTCTGGCTCTAAATTCTGGCTCTGGCTCTGGCTTTAAATTCTGGCTCTGGCTTTAAATTCCTTCTCTGGCTTTAAATTCTGGCTCTGGCTTTTAAGCTCTGGCTCTGGCTCTGGCTTTAAATTCTGGCTCTGGCTTTAAATTCTGGCTCTGGCTTTAAATTCTGGCTCTGGCTCTGGATCTAAATTCTGGCTCTGGCTTTTAAGCTCTGGCTTTTAAGCTCTGGCTTTTAAGCTCTGGCTTTTAAGCTCTGACTCTGGCTTTTAAGCTCTGGCTTTTAAGCTCTGGCTCTGGCTTTAAATTTCTGCTCTGGCTTTAAATTCTGGCTCTGGCTCTAAATTCTGGCTCTGGCTCTGGCTTTAAATTCCTGCTCTGGCTTTAAATTCTGGCTCTGGCTCTAAATTCCTGCTCTGGCTTTAAATTCCTGCTCTTGCTTTAAATTCTGGCTCTAAATTCTGGCTCTGGTTCTGGCTTTAAATTCTGGCTCTAAATTCTGGCTCTGGCTCTGGCTTTAAATTCTGGCTCTGGCTTTAAATTCTGGCTCTGGCTCTGGATCTAAATTCTGGCTCAGGCTTTAAATTCTGGCTCTGGCTTTAAATTCTGGCTCTGGCTTTTAAGCTCTGGCTCTGGCTTTAAATTCTGGCTCTGGCTTTAAATTCTGGCTCTGGCTTTAAATTCTGGCTCTGGCTCTGGATCTTAATTCTGGCTCAGGCTTTTAAGCTCTGGCTTTTAAGCTCTGACTCTGGCTTTTAAGCTGTGGCTTTTAAGCTCTGACTCTGGCTTTTAAGCTGTGGCTTTTAAGCTCTGGCTCTGGCTTTTAAGCTCTGGCTTTTAAGCTCTGGCTCTAAATTCTGGCTCTGGCTCTGGCTTTAAATTCTGGCTCTGGCTTTAAATTCCTTCTCTGGCTTTAAATTCTGGCTCTGGCTTTTAAGCTCTGGCTCTGGCTCTGGCTTTAAATTCTGGCTCTGGCTTTAAATTCTGGCTCTGGCTTTAAATTCTGGCTCTGGCTCTGGATCTAAATTCTGGCTCTGGCTTTTAAGCTCTGGCTTTTAAGCTCTGGCTTTTAAGCTCTGGCTTTTAAGCTCTGACTCTGGCTTTTAAGCTGTGGCTTTTAAGCTCTGGCTCTGGCTTTTAAGCTCTGGCTTTTAAGCTCTGGCTCTGGCTTTAAATTTCTGCTCTGGCTTTAAATTCTGGCTCTGGCTCTAAATTCTGGCTCTGGCTCTGGCTTTAAATTCCTGCTCTGGCTTTAAATTCTGGCTCTGGCTCTAAATTCCTGCTCTGGCTTTAAATTCCTGCTCTTGCTTTAAATTCTGGCTCTAAATTCTGGCTCTGGTTCTGGCTTTAAATTCTGGCTCTAAATTCTGGCTCTGGCTCTGGCTTTAAATTCTGGCTCTGGCTTTAAATTCTGGCTCTGGCTCTGGATCTAAATTCTGGCTCAGGCTTTAAATTCTGGCTCTGGCTTTAAATTCTGGCTCTGGCTTTTAAGCTCTGGCTCTGGCTTTAAATTCTGGCTCTGGCTTTAAATTCTGGCTCTGGCTTTAAATTCTGGCTCTGGCTCTGGATCTTAATTCTGGCTCAGGCTTTTAAGCTCTGGCTTTTAAGCTCTGGCTTTTAAGCTCTGGCTTTTGAGCTCTGGCTTTTAAGCTCTGGCTCTGGCTCTGGCTTTAAATTCTGGCTCTGGCTTTAAATTCTGGCTCTGGCTCTGGATCTAAATTCTGGCTCAGGCTTTAAATTCTGGCTCTGGCTTTAAATTCTGGCTCTGGCTTTTAAGCTCTGGCTCTGGCTTTAAATTCTGGCTCTGGCTTTAAATTCTGGCTCTGGCTTTAAATTCTGGCTCTGGCTCTGGATCTTAATTCTGGCTCAGGCTTTTAAGCTCTGGCTTTTAAGCTCTGGCTTTTAAGCTCTGGCTTTTAAGCTCTGGCTCTGGCTTTTAAGCTCTGGCTCTGGCTTTTAAGCTCTGGCTTTTAAGCTCTGGCCCTGGCTTTTAAGCTCTGGCTTTTAAGCTCTGGTTCTGGCTTTTAAGCTCTGGCTTTTAAGCTCTGGTTCTGGCTTTTAATCTCTGGCTTTTAAGCTCTGGCTTTTAAGCTCTGACTCTGGCTTTTAAGCTGTGGCTTTTAAGCGCTGACTCTGGCTTTTAAGCTGTGGCTTTTAAGCTCTGGCTCTGGCTTTTAAGCTCTGGCTTTTAAGCTCTGGCTCTGGCTTTAAATTTCTGCTCTGGCTTTAAATTCTGGCTCTGGCTCTAAACTCTGGCTCTGGCTCTGGCTTTAAATTCCTGCTCTGGCTTTAAATTCTGGCTCTGGCTCTAAATTCCTGCTCTGGCTTTAAATTCCTGCTCTGGCTTTAAATTCTGGCTCTAAATTCTGGCTCTGGCTCTAAATTCCTGCTCTGGCTTTAAATTCTGGCTCTGGCTTTAAATTCTGGCTCTAAATTCTGGCTCTGGCTCTGGCTTTAAATTCTGGCTCTGGCTTTTAAGCTCTGGCTCTAAATTCTGGCTCTGGCTTTTAAGCTCTGGCTCTAAATTCTGGCTCTGGCTTTAAATTTCTGCTCTGGCTTTAAATTCTGGCTCTGGCTCTAAATTCTGGCTCTGGCTCTGGCTTTAAATTCCTGCTCTGGCTTTAAATTCTGGCTCTGGCTCTAAATTCCTGCTCTGGCTTTAAATTCCTGCTCTTGCTTTAAATTCTGGCTCTAAATTCTGGCTCTGGTTCTGGCTTTAAATTCTGGCTCTAAATTCTGGCTCTGGCTCTGGCTTTAAATTCTGGCTCTGGCTTGAAATTCTGGCTCTGGCTCTGGATCTAAATTCTGGCTCAGGCTTTAAATTCTGGCTCTGGCTTTAAATTCTGGCTCTGGCTTTTAAGCTCTGGCTCTGGCTTTAAATTCTGGCTCTGGCTTTAAATTCTGGCTCTGGCTTTAAATTCTGGCTCTGGCTCTGGATCTTAATTCTGGCTCAGGCTTTTAAGCTCTGGCTTTTAAGCTCTGACTCTGGCTTTTAAGCTGTGGCTTTTAAGCTCTGACTCTGGCTTTTAAGCTGTGGCTTTTAAGCTCTGGCTCTGGCTTTTAAGCTCTGGCTTTTAAGCTCTGGCTCTAAATTCTGGCTCTGGCTCTGGCTTTAAATTCTGGCTCTGGCTTTAAATTCCTTCTCTGGCTTTAAATTCTGGCTCTGGCTTTTAAGCTCTGGCTCTGGCTCTGGCTTTAAATTCTGGCTCTGGCTTTAAATTCTGGCTCTGGCTTTAAATTCTGGCTCTGGCTCTGGATCTAAATTCTGGCTCTGGCTTTTAAGCTCTGGCTTTTAAGCTCTGGCTTTTAAGCTCTGGCTTTTAAGCTCTGACTCTGGCTTTTAAGCTGTGGCTTTTAAGCTCTGACTCTGGCTTTTAAGCTGTGGCTTTTAAGCTCTGGCTCTGGCTTTTAAGCTCTGGCTTTTAAGCTCTGGCTCTGGCTTTAAATTTCTGCTCTGGCTTTAAATTCTGGCTCTGGCTCTAAATTCTGGCTCTGGCTCTGGCTTTAAATTCCTGCTCTGGCTTTAAATTCTGGCTCTGGCTCTAAATTCCTGCTCTGGCTTTAAATTCCTGCTCTTGCTTTAAATTCTGGCTCTAAATTCTGGCTCTGGTTCTGGCTTTAAATTCTGGCTCTAAATTCTGGCTCTGGCTCTGGCTTTAAATTCTGGCTCTGGCTTTAAATTCTGGCTCTGGCTCTGGATCTAAATTCTGGCTCAGGCTTTAAATTCTGGCTCTGGCTTTAAATTCTGGCTCTGGCTTTTAAGCTCTGGCTCTGGCTTTAAATTCTGGCTCTGGCTTTAAATTCTGGCTCTGGCTTTAAATTCTGGCTCTGGCTCTGGATCTTAATTCTGGCTCAGGCTTTTAAGCTCTGGCTTTTAAGCTCTGGCTTTTAAGCTCTGGCTTTTGAGCTCTGGCTTTTAAGCTCTGGCTTTTAAGCTCTGGCTTTTAAGCTCTGGCTCTGGCTTTTAAGCTCTGGCTCTGGCTTTTAAGCTCTGGCTTTTAAGCTCTGGCCCTGGCTTTTAAGCTCTGGCTTTTAAGCTCTGGTTCTGGCTTTTAAGCTCTGGCTTTTAAGCTCTGGTTCTGGCTTTTAAGCTCTGGCTTTTAAGCTCTGGCTTTTAAGCTCTGACTCTGGCTTTTAAGCTGTGGCTTTTAAGCGCTGACTCTGGCTTTTAAGCTGTGGCTTTTAAGCTCTGGCTCTGGCTTTTAAGCTCTGGCTTTTAAGCTCTGGCTCTGGCTTTAAATTTCTGCTCTGGCTTTAAATTCTGGCTCTGGCTCTAAACTCTGGCTCTGGCTCTGGCTTTAAATTCCTGCTCTGGCTTTAAATTCTGGCTCTGGCTCTAAATTCCTGCTCTGGCTTTAAATTCCTGCTCTGGCTTTAAATTCTGGCTCTAAATTCTGGCTCTGGCTCTAAATTCCTGCTCTGGCTTTAAATTCTGGCTCTGGCTTTAAATTCTGGCTCTAAATTCTGGCTCTGGCTCTGGCTTTAAATTCTGGCTCTGGCTTTTAAGCTCTGGCTCTAAATTCTGGCTCTGGCTTTTAAGCTCTGGCTCTAAATTCTGGCTCTGGCTCTGGCTTTAAATTCCTGCTCTGGCTTTAAATTCTGGCTCTGGCTCTAAATTCCTGCTCTGGCTTTAAATTCCTGCTCTTGCTTTAAATTCTGGCTCTAAATTCTGGCTCTGGCTCTGGCTTTAAATTCTGGCTCTGGCTTTAAATTCTGGCTCTGGCTTTAAATTCTGGCTCTGGCTTTAAATTCTGGCTCTGGCTTTTAAGCTCTGGCTCTAAATTCTGGCTCTGGCTTTTAAGCTCTGGCTCTAAATTCTGGCTCTGGCTCTGGCTTTAAATTCTGGCTCTGGCTTTAAATTCCTGCTCTGGCTTTAAATTCCTGCTCTGGCTTTAAATTCTGGCTCTGGCTTTTAAGCTCTGGCTCTAAATTCTGGCTCTGGCTCTGGCTTTAAATTCTGGCTCTGGCTTTAAATTCCTTCTCTGGCTTTAAATTCTGGCTCTGGCTTTTAAGCTCTGGCTCTGGCTCTGGCTTTAAATTCTGGCTCTGGCTTTAAATTCTGGCTCAGGCTTTAAATTCTGGCTCTGGCTCTGGATCTAAATTCTGGCTCAGGCTTTTAAGCTCTGGCTTTTAAGCTCTGGCTTTTAAGCTCTGGCTTTTGAGCTCTGGCTTTTGAGCTCTGGCTTTTGAGCTCTGGCTTTTAAGCTCTGGCTTTTAAGCTCTGGCTTTTAAGCTCTGGCTTTTAAGCTCTTGCTTTTAAGCTCTGGCTCTGGCTTTTAAGCTCTGGCTCTGGCTTTTAAGCTCTGGCTTTTAAGCTCTGGCCCTGGCTTTTAAGCTCTGGCTTTTAAGCTCTGGCTTTTAAGCTCTGACTCTGGCTTTTAAGCTGTGGCTTTTAAGCTCTGGCTTTTAAGCTCTGGCTTTTAAGCTCTGACTCTGGCTTTTAAGCTGTGGCTTTTAAGCTCTGACTCTGGCTTTTAAGCTGTGGCTTTTAAGCTCTGACTCTGGCTTTTAAGCTCTGGCTTTTAAGCTCTGGCTCTGGCTTTAAATTTCTGCTCTGGCTTTAAATTCTGGCTCTGGCTCTAAATTCTGGCTCTGGCTCTGGCTTTAAATTCCTGCTCTGGCTTTAAATTCTGGCTCTGGCTCTAAATTCCTGCTCTGGCTTTAAATTCCTGCTCTTGCTTTAAATTCGGGCTCTAAATTCTGGCTCTGGTTCTGGCTTTAAATTCTGGCTCTGGCTCTGAATTCTGGCTCTGGCTCTGGATCTAAATTCTGGCTCTGGCTTTAAATTCTGGCTCTGGCTTTAAATTCCTGCTCTGGCTTTAAATTCTGGCTCTGGCTTTAAATTCTGGCTCTGGCTTTTAAGCTCTGGCTTTAAATTCTGGCTCTGGCTCTGGCTTTAAATTCTGGCTCTGGCTCTGGCTTTAAATTCTGGCTCTGGCTCTAAATTCTGGCTCTGGCTTTAAATTCCTGCTCTGGCTTTAAATTCTGGCTCTGGCTTTAAATTCTGGCTCTGGCTTTTAAGCTCTGGCTCTAAATTCTGGCTCTGGCTCTGGCATTAAATTCTGGCTCTGGCTCTGGCTTTAAATTCTGGCTCTGGCTCTAAATTTTGGCTCTGGCTCTAAATTCTGGCTCTGGCTCTGGCTTTAAATTCTGGCTCTGGATCTAAATTCTGGCTCTGGCTCTGGCTTTAAATTCCTGCTCTGGCTTTAAATTCTGGCTCTGGCTCTAAATTCCTGCTCTGGCTTTAAATTCCTGCTCTTGCTTTAAATTCTGGCTCTAAATTCTGGCTCTGGTTCTGGCTTTAAATTCTGGCTCTAAATTCTGGCTCTGGCTTTAAATTCTGGCTCTGGCTCTGGATCTAAATTCTGGCTCAGGCTTTAAATTCTGGCTCTGGCTTTAAATTCTGGCTCTGGCTTTTAAGCTCTGGCTCTGGCTTTAAATTCTGGCTCTGGCTCTGGATCTTAATTCTGGCTCAGGCTTTTAAGCTCTGGCTTTTAAGCTCTGGCTTTTAAGCTCTGGCTTTTGAGCTCTGGCTTTTAAGCTCTGGCTTTTAAGCTCTGGTTCTGGCTTTTAAGCTCTGGCTTTTAAGCTCTGGTTCTGGCTTTTAAGCTCTGGCTTTTAAGCTCTGGCTCTGGCTTTTAAGCTCTGGCTCTGGCTTTTAAGCTCTGGCTTTTAAGCTCTGGCCCTGGCTTTTAAGCTCTGGCTTTTAAGCTCTGGTTCTGGCTTTTAAGCTCTGGCTTTTAAGCTCTGGTTCTGGCTTTTAAGCTCTGGCTTTTAAGCTCTGGCTTTTAAGCTCTGACTCTGGCTTTTAAGCTGTGGCTTTTAAGCTCTGACTCTGGCTTTTAAGCTGTGGCTTTTAAGCTCTGGCTCTGGCTTTTAAGCTCTGGCTTTTAAGCTCTGGCTCTGGCTTTAAATTTCTGCTCTGGCTTTAAATTCTGGCTCTGGCTCTAAATTCTGGCTCTGGCTCTGGCTTTAAATTCCTGCTCTGGCTTTAAATTCTGGCTCTGGCTCTAAATTCCTGCTCTGGCTTTAAATTCCTGCTCTTGCTTTAAATTCTGGCTCTAAATTCTGGCTCTGGCTCTGGCTTTAAATTCTGGCTCTGGCTTTAAATTCCTGCTCTGGCTTTAAATTCTGGCTCTGGCTTTAAATTCTGGCTCTGGCTCTAAATTCTGGCTCTGGCTTTTAAGCTCTGGCTCTAAATTCTGGCTCTGGCTCTGGCTTTAAATTCTGGCTCTGGCTTTAAATTCCTGCTCTGGCTTTAAATTCCTGCTCTGGCTTTAAATTCTGGCTCTGGCTTTTAAGCTCTGGCTCTAAATTCTGGCTCTGGCTCTGGCTTTAAATTCTGGCTCTGGCTTTAAATTCCTTGTCTGGCTTTAAATTCTGGCTCTGGCTTTTAAGCTCTGGCTCTGGCTTTAAATTTCTGCTCTGGCTTTAAATTCTGGCTCTGGCTCTAAATTCTGGCTCTGGCTCTGGCTTTAAATTCCTGCTCTGGCTTTAAATTCTGGCTCTGGCTCTAAATTCTGGCTCTGGCTCTGGCTCTAAATTCCTGCTCTGGCTTTAAATTCCTGCTCTTGCTTTAAATTCTGGCTCTAAATTCTGGCTCTGGCTCTGGCTTTAAATTCTGGCTCTGGCTTTAAATTCCTGCTCTGGCTTTAAATTCTGGCTCTGGCTTTAAATTCTGGCTCTGGCTTTTAAGCTCTGGCTCTAAATTCTGGCTCTGGCTTTTAAGCTCTGGCTCTAAATTCTGGCTCTGGCTCTGGCTTTAAATTCTGGCTCTGGCTTTAAATTCCTGCTCTGGCTTTAAATTCCTGCTCTGGCTTTAAATTCTGGCTCTGGCTTTTAAGCTCTGGCTCTAAATTCTGGCTCTGGCTCTGGCTTTAAATTCTGGCTCTGGCTTTAAATTCCTTCTCTGGCTTTAAATTCTGGCTTTGGCTTTTAAGCTCTGGCTCTGGCTTTAAATTCTGGCTCTGGCTTTAAATTCTGGCTCTGGCTTTAAATTCTGGCTCTGGCTCTGGATCTAAATTCTGGCTCAGGCTTTTAAGCTCTGGCTTTTAAGCTCTGGCTTTTAAGCTCTGGCTTTTGAGCTCTGGCTTTTGAGCTCTGGCTTTTGAGCTCTGGCTTTTGAGCTCTGGCTTTTAAGCTCTGGCTTTTAAGCTCTGGCTTTTAAGCTCTGGCTTTTAAGCTCTTGCTTTTAAGCTCTGGCTCTGGCTTTTAAGCTCTGGCTCTGGCTTTTAAGCTCTGGCTTTTAAGCTCTGGCCCTGGCTTTTAAGCTCTGGCTTTTAAGCTCTGGTTCTGGCTTTAAATTTCTGCTCTGGCTTTAAATTCTGGCTCTGGCTCTAAATTCTGGCTCTGGCTCTGGCTTTAAATTCCTGCTCTGGCTTTAAATTCTGGCTCTGGCTCTAAATTCCTGCTCTGGCTTTAAATTCCTGCTCTTGCTTTAAATTCTGGCTCTAAATTTTGGCTCTGGCTCTGGCTTTAAATTCTGGCTCTGGCTTTAAATTCCTGCTCTGGCTTTAAATTCTGGCTCTGGCTTTAAATTCTGGCTCTGGCTTTAAATTCTGGCTCTGGCTTTTAAGCTCTGGCTCTAAATTCTGGCTCTGGCTTTTAAGCTCTGGCTCTAAATTCTGGCTCTGGCTCTGGCTTTAAATTCTGGCTCTGGCTTTAAATTCCTGCTCTGGCTTTAAATTCCTGCTCTGGCTTTAAATTCTGGCTCTGGCTTTTAAGCTCTGGCTCTAAATTCTGGCTCTGGCTCTGGCTTTAAATTCTGGCTCTGGCTTTAAATTCCTTCTCTGGCTTTAAATTCTGGCTCTGGCTTTTAAGCTCTGGCTCTGGCTCTGGCTTTAAATTCTGGCTCTGGCTTTAAATTCTGGCTCTGGCTTTAAATTCTGGCTCTGGCTCTGGATCTAAATTCTGGCTCAGGCTTTTAAGCTCTGGCTTTTAAGCTCTGGCTTTTAAGCTCTGGCTTTTGAGCTCTGGCTTTTGAGCTCTGGCTTTTGAGCTCTGGCTTTTGAGCTCTGGCTTTTAAGCTCTGGCTTTTAAGCTCTGGCTTTTAAGCTCTGGCTTTTAAGCTCTGGCTCTGGCTTTTAAGCTCTGGCTCTGGCTTTTAAGCTCTGGCTTTTAAGCTCTGGCCCTGGCTTTTAAGCTCTGGCTTTTAAGCTCTGGTTCTGGCTTTTAAGCTCTGGCTTTTAAGCTCTGGTTCTGGCTTTTAAGCTCTGGCTTTTAAGCTCTGGCTTTTAAGCTCTGACTCTGGCTTTTAAGCTGTGGCTTTTAAGCTCTGACTCTGGCTTTTAAGCTGTGGCTTTTAAGCTCTGACTCTGGCTTTTAAGCTCTGGCTTTTAAGCTCTGGCTCTGGCTTTAAATTTCTGCTCTGGCTTTAAATTCTGGCTCTGGCTCTAAATTCTGGCTCTGGCTCTGGCTTTAAATTCCTGCTCTGGCTTTAAATTCTGGCTCTGGCTCTAAATTCCTGCTCTGGCTTTAAATTCCTGCTCTTGCTTTAAATTCGGGCTCTAAATTCTGGCTCTGGTTCTGGCTTTAAATTCTGGCTCTGGCTCTGAATTCTGGCTCTGGCTCTGGATCTAAATTCTGGCTCTGGCTTTAAATTCTGGCTCTGGCTTTAAATTCCTGCTCTGGCTTTAAATTCTGGCTCTGGCTTTAAATTCTGGCTCTGGCTTTTAAGCTCTGGCTTTAAATTCTGGCTCTGGCTCTGGCTTTAAATTCTGGCTCTGGCTTTAAATTCTGGCTCTGGCTCTAAATTCTGGCTCTGGCTTTAAATTCCTGCTCTGGCTTTAAATTCTGGCTCTGGCTTTAAATTCTGGCTCTGGCTTTTAAGCTCTGGCTCTAAATTCTGGCTCTGGCTCTGGCATTAAATTCTGGCTCTGGCTCTGGCTTTAAATTCTGGCTCTGGCTCTAAATTTTGGCTCTGGCTCTAAATTCTGGCTCTGGCTCTGGCTTTAAATTCTGGCTCTGGATCTAAATTCTGGCTCTGGCTCTGGCTTTAAATTCCTGCTCTGGCTTTAAATTCTGGCTCTGGCTCTAAATTCCTGCTCTGGCTTTAAATTCCTGCTCTTGCTTTAAATTCTGGCTCTAAATTCTGGCTCTGGTTCTGGCTTTAAATTCTGGCTCTAAATTCTGGCTCTGGCTCTGGCTTTAAATTCTGGCTCTGGCTCTGGATCTAAATTCTGGCTCAGGCTTTAAATTCTGGCTCTGGCTTTAAATTCTGGCTCTGGCTTTTAAGCTCTGGCTCTGGCTCTGGCTTTAAATTCTGGCTCTGGCTTTAAATTCTGGCTCTGGCTCTGGATCTTAATTCTGGCTCAGGCTTTTAAGCTCTGGCTTTTAAGCTCTGGCTTTTAAGCTCTGGCTTTTGAGCTCTGGCTTTTAAGCTCTGGCTTTTAAGCTCTGGCTTTTAAGCTCTGGCTCTGGCTTTTAAGCTCTGGCTCTGGCTTTTAAGCTCTGGCTTTTAAGCTCTGGCCCTGGCTTTTAAGCTCTGGCTTTTAAGCTCTGGTTCTGGCTTTTAAGCTCTGGCTTTTAAGCTCTGGTTCTGGCTTTTAAGCTCTGGCTTTTAAGCTCTGGCTTTTAAGCTCTGACTCTGGCTTTTAAGCTGTGGCTTTTAAGCTCTGACTCTGGCTTTTAAGCTGTGGCTTTTAAGCTCTGGCTCTGGCTTTTAAGCTCTGGCTTTTAAGCTCTGGCTCTGGCTTTAAATTTCTGCTCTGGCTTTAAATTCTGGCTCTGGCTCTAAATTCTGGCTCTGGCTCTGGCTTTAAATTCCTGCTCTGGCTTTAAATTCTGGCTCTGGCTCTAAATTCCTGCTCTGGCTTTAAATTCCTGCTCTTGCTTTAAATTCTGGCTCTAAATTCTGGCTCTGGCTCTGGCTTTAAATTCTGGCTCTGGCTTTAAATTCCTGCTCTGGCTTTAAATTCTGGCTCTGGCTTTAAATTCTGGCTCTGGCTCTAAATTCTGGCTCTGGCTTTTAAGCTCTGGCTCTAAATTCTGGCTCTGGCTCTGGCTTTAAATTCTGGCTCTGGCTTTAAATTCCTGCTCTGGCTTTAAATTCCTGCTCTGGCTTTAAATTCTGGCTCTGGCTTTTAAGCTCTGGCTCTAAATTCTGGCTCTGGCTCTGGCTTTAAATTCTGGCTCTGGCTTTAAATTCCTTCTCTGGCTTTAAATTCTGGCTCTGGCTTTTAAGCTCTGGCTCTGGCTCTGGCTTTAAATTCTGGCTCTGGCTTTAAATTCTGGCTCTGGCTTTAAATTCTGGCTCTGGCTCTGGATCTAAATTCTGGCTCAGGCTTTTAAGCTCTGGCTTTTAAGCTCTGGCTTTTAAGCTCTGGCTTTTAAGCTCTGGCTTTTAAGCTCTGGCTTTTAAGCTCTGGCTTTTGAGCTCTGGCTTTTGAGCTCTGGCTTTTGAGCTCTGGCTTTTGAGCTCTGGCTTTTAAGCTCTGGCTTTTAAGCTCTTGCTTTTAAGCTCTGGCTTTTAAGCTCTGGCTTTTAAGCTCTGGCTCTGGCTTTTAAGCTCTGGCTCTGGCTTTTAAGCTGTGGCTTTTAAGCTCTGGCCCTGGCTTTTAAGCTCTGGCTTTTAAGCTCTGGTTCTGGCTTTTAAGCTCTGGCTTTTAAGCTCTGGTTCTGGCTTTTAAGCTCTGGCTTTTAAGCTCTGGCTTTTAAGCTCTGACTCTGGCTTTTAAGCTGTGGCTTTTAAACTCTGACTCTGGCTTTTAAGCTGTGGCTTTTAAGCTCTGGCTCTGGCTTTTAAGCTCTGGCTTTTAAGCTCTGGCTCTGGCTTTAAATTTCTGCTCTGGCTTTAAATTCTGGCTCTGGCTCTAAATTCTGGCTCTGGCTCTGGCTTTAAATTCCTGCTCTGGCTTTAAATTCTGGCTCTGGCTCTAAATTCCTGCTCTGGCTTTAAATTCCTGCTCTTGCTTTAAATTCTGGCTCTAAATTCTGGCTCTGGTTCTGGCTTTAAATTCTGGCTCTGGCTCTGAATTCTGGCTCTGGCTTTTAAGCTCTGGCTCTGGCTTTAAATTCTGGCTCTGGCTTTTAAGCTCTGGCTCTAAATTCTGGCTCTGGCTTTTAAGCTCTGGCTCTAAATTCTGGCTCTGGCTCTGGCTTTAAATTCTGGCTCTGGCTTTAAATTCCTGCTCTGGCTTTAAATTCCTGCTCTGGCTTTAAATTCTGGCTCTGGCTTTTAAGCTCTGGCTCTAAATTCTGGCTCTGGCTCTGGCTTTAAATTCTGGTTCTGGCTTTAAATTCCTTCTCTGGCTTTAAATTCTGGCTCTGGCTTTTAAGCTCTGGCTCTGGCTCTGGCTTTAAATTCTGGCTCTGGCTTTAAATTCTGGCTCTGGCTTTAAATTCTGGCTCTGGCTCTGGATCTAAATTCTGGCTCAGGCTTTTAAGCTCTGGCTTTTAAGCTCTGGTTCTGGCTTTTAAGCTCTGGCTTTTAAGCTCTGGTTCTGGCTTTTAAGCTCTGGCTTTTAAGCTCTGGCTTTTAAGCTCTGACTCTGGCTTTTAAGCTGTGGCTTTTAAGCGCTGACTCTGGCTTTTAAGCTGTGGCTTTTAAGCTCTGGCTCTGGCTTTTAAGCTCTGGCTTTTAAGCTCTGGCTCTGGCTTTAAATTTCTGCTCTGGCTTTAAATTCTGGCTCTGGCTCTAAACTCTGGCTCTGGCTCTGGCTTTAAATTCCTGCTCTGGCTTTAAATTCTGGCTCTGGCTCTAAATTCCTGCTCTGGCTTTAAATTCCTGCTCTGGCTTTAAATTCTGGCTCTAAATTCTGGCTCTGGCTTTAAATTCTGGCTCTGGCTTTAAATTCTGGCTCTGGCTTTAAATTCTGGCTCTAAATTCTGGCTCTGGCTCTGGCTTTAAATTCCTGCTCTTGCTTTAAATTCTGGCTCTAAATTCTGGCTCTGGCTCTGGCTTTAAATTCTGGCTCTGGCTTTAAATTCTGGCTCTGGCTTTAAATTCTGGCTCTGGCTTTAAATTCTGGCTCTGGCTTTTAAGCTCTGGCTCTAAATTCTGGCTCTGGCTTTTAAGCTCTGGCTCTAAATTCTGGCTCTGGCTCTGGCTTTAAATTCTGGCTCTGGCTTTAAATTCCTGCTCTGGCTTTAAATTCCTGCTCTGGCTTTAAATTCTGGCTCTGGCTTTTAAGCTCTGGCTCTAAATTCTGGCTCTGGCTCTGGCTTTAAATTCTGGCTCTGGCTTTAAATTCCTTCTCTGGCTTTAAATTCTGGCTCTGGCTTTTAAGCTCTGGCTCTGGCTCTGGCTTTAAATTCTGGCTCTGGCTTTAAATTCTGGCTCAGGCTTTAAATTCTGGCTCTGGCTCTGGATCTAAATTCTGGCTCAGGCTTTTAAGCTCTGGCTTTTAAGCTCTGGCTTTTAAGCTCTGGCTTTTGAGCTCTGGCTTTTGAGCTCTGGCTTTTGAGCTCTGGCTTTTAAGCTCTGGCTTTTAAGCTCTGGCTTTTAAGCTCTGGCTTTTAAGCTCTTGCTTTTAAGCTCTGGCTGTGGCTTTTAAGCTCTGGCTCTGGCTTTTAAGCTCTGGCTTTTAAGCTCTGGCCCTGGCTTTTAAGCTCTGGCTTTTAAGCTCTGGCTTTTAAGCTCTGACTCTGGCTTTTAAGCTGTGGCTTTTAAGCTCTGGCTTTTAAGCTCTGGCTTTTAAGCTCTGACTCTGGCTTTTAAGCTGTGGCTTTTAAGCTCTGACTCTGGCTTTTAAGCTGTGGCTTTTAAGCTCTGACTCTGGCTTTTAAGCTCTGGCTTTTAAGCTCTGGCTCTGGCTTTAAATTTCTGCTCTGGCTTTAAATTCTGGCTCTGGCTCTAAATTCTGGCTCTGGCTCTGGCTTTAAATTCCTGCTCTGGCTTTAAATTCTGGCTCTGGCTCTAAATTCCTGCTCTGGCTTTAAATTCCTGCTCTTGCTTTAAATTCGGGCTCTAAATTCTGGCTCTGGTTCTGGCTTTAAATTCTGGCTCTGGCTCTGAATTCTGGTTCTGGCTCTGGATCTAAATTTTGGCTCTGGCTTTAAATTCTGGCTCTGGCTTTAAATTCCTGCTCTGGCTTTAAATTCTGGCTCTGGCTTTAAATTCTGGCTCTGGCTTTTAAGCTCTGGCTTTAAATTCTGGCTCTGGCTCTGGCTTTAAATTCTGGCTCTGGCTCTGGCTTTAAATTCTGGCTCTGGCTCTAAATTCTGGCTCTGGCTTTAAATTCCTGCTCTGGCTTTAAATTCTGGCTCTGGCTTTAAATTCTGGCTCTGGCTTTTAAGCTCTGGCTCTAAATTCTGGCTCTGGCTCTGGCATTAAATTCTGGCTCTGGCTTTAAATTCTGGCTCTGGCTCTAAATTTTGGCTCTGGCTCTAAATTCTGGCTCTGGCTCTGGCTTTAAATTCTGGCTCTGGATCTAAATTCTGGCTCTGGCTCTGGCTTTAAATTCCTGCTCTGGCTTTAAATTCTGGCTCTGGCTCTAAATTCCTGCTCTGGCTTTAAATTCCTGCTCTTGCTTTAAATTCTGGCTCTAAATTCTGGCTCTGGTTCTGGCTTTAAATTCTGGCTCTAAATTCTGGCTCTGGCTTTAAATTCTGGCTCTGGCTCTGGATCTAAATTCTGGCTCAGGCTTTAAATTCTGGCTCTGGCTTTAAATTCTGGCTCTGGCTTTTAAGCTCTGGCTCTGGCTTTAAATTCTGGCTCTGGCTCTGGATCTTAATTCTGGCTCAGGCTTTTAAGCTCTGGCTTTTAAGCTCTGGCTTTTAAGCTCTGGCTTTTGAGCTCTGGCTTTTAAGCTCTGGCTTTTAAGCTCTGGTTCTGGCTTTTAAGCTCTGGCTTTTAAGCTCTGGTTCTGGCTTTTAAGCTCTGGCTTTTAAGCTCTGGCTCTGGCTTTTAAGCTCTGGCTCTGGCTTTTAAGCTCTGGCTTTTAAGCTCTGGCCCTGGCTTTTAAGCTCTGGCTTTTAAGCTCTGGTTCTGGCTTTTAAGCTCTGGCTTTTAAGCTCTGGTTCTGGCTTTTAAGCTCTGGCTTTTAAGCTCTGGCTTTTAAGCTCTGACTCTGGCTTTTAAGCTGTGGCTTTTAAGCTCTGACTCTGGCTTTTAAGCTGTGGCTTTTAAGCTCTGGCTCTGGCTTTTAAGCTCTGGCTTTTAAGCTCTGGCTCTGGCTTTAAATTTCTGCTCTGGCTTTAAATTCTGGCTCTGGCTCTAAATTCTGGCTCTGGCTCTGGCTTTAAATTCCTGCTCTGGCTTTAAATTCTGGCTCTGGCTCTAAATTCCTGCTCTGGCTTTAAATTCCTGCTCTTGCTTTAAATTCTGGCTCTAAATTCTGGCTCTGGCTCTGGCTTTAAATTCTGGCTCTGGCTTTAAATTCCTGCTCTGGCTTTAAATTCTGGCTCTGGCTTTAAATTCTGGCTCTGGCTCTAAATTCTGGCTCTGGCTTTTAAGCTCTGGCTCTAAATTCTGGCTCTGGCTCTGGCTTTAAATTCTGGCTCTGGCTTTAAATTCCTGCTCTGGCTTTAAATTCCTGCTCTGGCTTTAAATTCTGGCTCTGGCTTTTAAGCTCTGGCTCTAAATTCTGGCTCTGGCTCTGGCTTTAAATTCTGGCTCTGGCTTTAAATTCCTTGTCTGGCTTTAAATTCTGGCTCTGGCTTTTAAGCTCTGGCTCTGGCTTTAAATTTCTGCTCTGGCTTTAAATTCTGGCTCTGGCTCTAAATTCTGGCTCTGGCTCTGGCTTTAAATTCCTGCTCTGGCTTTAAATTCTGGCTCTGGCTCTAAATTCCTGCTCTGGCTTTAAATTCCTGCTCTTGCTTTAAATTCTGGCTCTAAATTCTGGCTCTGGCTCTGGCTTTAAATTCTGGCTCTGGCTTTAAATTCCTGCTCTGGCTTTAAATTCTGGCTCTGGCTTTAAATTCTGGCTCTGGCTTTTAAGCTCTGGCTCTAAATTCTGGCTCTGGCTCTGGCTTTAAATTCTGGCTCTGGCTTTAAATTCCTGCTCTGGCTTTAAATTCCTGCTCTGGCTTTAAATTCTGGCTCTGGCTTTTAAGCTCTGGCTCTAAATTCTGGCTCTGGCTCTGGCTTTAAATTCTGGCTCTGGCTTTAAATTCCTTCTCTGGCTTTAAATTCTGGCTTTGGCTTTTAAGCTCTGGCTCTGGCTTTAAATTCTGGCTCTGGCTTTAAATTCTGGCTCTGGCTTTAAATTCTGGCTCTGGCTCTGGATCTAAATTCTGGCTCAGGCTTTTAAGCTCTGGCTTTTAAGCTCTGGCTTTTAAGCTCTGGCTTTTGAGCTCTGGCTTTTGAGCTCTGGCTTTTGAGCTCTGGCTTTTGAGCTCTGGCTTTTAAGCTCTGGCTTTTAAGCTCTGGCTTTTAAGCTCTGGCTTTTAAGCTCTTGCTTTTAAGCTCTGGCTCTGGCTTTTAAGCTCTGGCTCTGGCTTTTAAGCTCTGGCTTTTAAGCTCTGGCCCTGGCTTTTAAGCTCTGGCTTTTAAGCTCTGGTTCTGGCTTTAAATTTCTGCTCTGGCTTTAAATTCTGGCTCTGGCTCTAAATTCTGGCTCTGGCTCTGGCTTTAAATTCCTGCTCTGGCTTTAAATTCTGGCTCTGGCTCTAAATTCCTGCTCTGGCTTTAAATTCCTGCTCTTGCTTTAAATTCTGGCTCTAAATTTTGGCTCTGGCTCTGGCTTTAAATTCTGGCTCTGGCTTTAAATTCCTGCTCTGGCTTTAAATTCTGGCTCTGGCTTTAAATTCTGGCTCTGGCTTTAAATTCTGGCTCTGGCTTTTAAGCTCTGGCTCTAAATTCTGGCTCTGGCTTTTAAGCTCTGGCTCTAAATTCTGGCTCTGGCTCTGGCTTTAAATTCTGGCTCTGGCTTTAAATTCCTGCTCTGGCTTTAAATTCCTGCTCTGGCTTTAAATTCTGGCTCTGGCTTTTAAGCTCTGGCTCTAAATTCTGGCTCTGGCTCTGGCTTTAAATTCTGGCTCTGGCTTTAAATTCCTTCTCTGGCTTTAAATTCTGGCTCTGGCTTTTAAGCTCTGGCTCTGGCTCTGGCTTTAAATTCTGGCTCTGGCTTTAAATTCTGGCTCTGGCTTTAAATTCTGGCTCTGGCTCTGGATCTAAATTCTGGCTCAGGCTTTTAAGCTCTGGCTTTTAAGCTCTGGCTTTTAAGCTCTGGCTTTTGAGCTCTGGCTTTTGAGCTCTGGCTTTTGAGCTCTGGCTTTTGAGCTCTGGCTTTTAAGCTCTGGCTTTTAAGCTCTGGCTTTTAAGCTCTGGCTTTTAAGCTCTGGCTCTGGCTTTTAAGCTCTGGCTCTGGCTTTTAAGCTCTGGCTTTTAAGCTCTGGCCCTGGCTTTTAAGCTCTGGCTTTTAAGCTCTGGTTCTGGCTTTTAAGCTCTGGCTTTTAAGCTCTGGTTCTGGCTTTTAAGCTCTGGCTTTTAAGCTCTGGCTTTTAAGCTCTGACTCTGGCTTTTAAGCTGTGGCTTTTAAGCTCTGACTCTGGCTTTTAAGCTGTGGCTTTTAAGCTCTGACTCTGGCTTTTAAGCTCTGGCTTTTAAGCTCTGGCTCTGGCTTTAAATTTCTGCTCTGGCTTTAAATTCTGGCTCTGGCTCTAAATTCTGGCTCTGGCTCTGGCTTTAAATTCCTGCTCTGGCTTTAAATTCTGGCTCTGGCTCTAAATTCCTGCTCTGGCTTTAAATTCCTGCTCTTGCTTTAAATTCGGGCTCTAAATTCTGGCTCTGGTTCTGGCTTTAAATTCTGGCTCTGGCTCTGAATTCTGGCTCTGGCTCTGGATCTAAATTCTGGCTCTGGCTTTAAATTCTGGCTCTGGCTTTAAATTCCTGCTCTGGCTTTAAATTCTGGCTCTGGCTTTAAATTCTGGCTCTGGCTTTTAAGCTCTGGCTTTAAATTCTGGCTCTGGCTCTGGCTTTAAATTCTGGCTCTGGCTTTAAATTCTGGCTCTGGCTCTAAATTCTGGCTCTGGCTTTAAATTCCTGCTCTGGCTTTAAATTCTGGCTCTGGCTTTAAATTCTGGCTCTGGCTTTTAAGCTCTGGCTCTAAATTCTGGCTCTGGCTCTGGCATTAAATTCTGGCTCTGGCTCTGGCTTTAAATTCTGGCTCTGGCTCTAAATTTTGGCTCTGGCTCTAAATTCTGGCTCTGGCTCTGGCTTTAAATTCTGGCTCTGGATCTAAATTCTGGCTCTGGCTCTGGCTTTAAATTCCTGCTCTGGCTTTAAATTCTGGCTCTGGCTCTAAATTCCTGCTCTGGCTTTAAATTCCTGCTCTTGCTTTAAATTCTGGCTCTAAATTCTGGCTCTGGTTCTGGCTTTAAATTCTGGCTCTAAATTCTGGCTCTGGCTCTGGCTTTAAATTCTGGCTCTGGCTCTGGATCTAAATTCTGGCTCAGGCTTTAAATTCTGGCTCTGGCTTTAAATTCTGGCTCTGGCTTTTAAGCTCTGGCTCTGGCTCTGGCTTTAAATTCTGGCTCTGGCTTTAAATTCTGGCTCTGGCTCTGGATCTTAATTCTGGCTCAGGCTTTTAAGCTCTGGCTTTTAAGCTCTGGCTTTTAAGCTCTGGCTTTTGAGCTCTGGCTTTTAAGCTCTGGCTTTTAAGCTCTGGCTTTTAAGCTCTGGCTCTGGCTTTTAAGCTCTGGCTCTGGCTTTTAAGCTCTGGCTTTTAAGCTCTGGCCCTGGCTTTTAAGCTCTGGCTTTTAAGCTCTGGTTCTGGCTTTTAAGCTCTGGCTTTTAAGCTCTGGTTCTGGCTTTTAAGCTCTGGCTTTTAAGCTCTGGCTTTTAAGCTCTGACTCTGGCTTTTAAGCTGTGGCTTTTAAGCTCTGACTCTGGCTTTTAAGCTGTGGCTTTTAAGCTCTGGCTCTGGCTTTTAAGCTCTGGCTTTTAAGCTCTGGCTCTGGCTTTAAATTTCTGCTCTGGCTTTAAATTCTGGCTCTGGCTCTAAATTCTGGCTCTGGCTCTGGCTTTAAATTCCTGCTCTGGCTTTAAATTCTGGCTCTGGCTCTAAATTCCTGCTCTGGCTTTAAATTCCTGCTCTTGCTTTAAATTCTGGCTCTAAATTCTGGCTCTGGCTCTGGCTTTAAATTCTGGCTCTGGCTTTAAATTCCTGCTCTGGCTTTAAATTCTGGCTCTGGCTTTAAATTCTGGCTCTGGCTCTAAATTCTGGCTCTGGCTTTTAAGCTCTGGCTCTAAATTCTGGCTCTGGCTCTGGCTTTAAATTCTGGCTCTGGCTTTAAATTCCTGCTCTGGCTTTAAATTCCTGCTCTGGCTTTAAATTCTGGCTCTGGCTTTTAAGCTCTGGCTCTAAATTCTGGCTCTGGCTTTAAATTCTGGCTCTGGCTTTAAATTCCTTCTCTGGCTTTAAATTCTGGCTCTGGCTTTTAAGCTCTGGCTCTGGCTCTGGCTTTAAATTCTGGCTCTGGCTTTAAATTCTGGCTCTGGCTTTAAATTCTGGCTCTGGCTCTGGATCTAAATTCTGGCTCAGGCTTTTAAGCTCTGGCTTTTAAGCTCTGGCTTTTAAGCTCTGGCTTTTAAGCTCTGGCTTTTAAGCTCTGGCTTTTAAGCTCTGGCTTTTGAGCTCTGGCTTTTGAGCTCTGGCTTTTGAGCTCTGGCTTTTGAGCTCTGGCTTTTAAGCTCTGGCTTTTAAGCTCTTGCTTTTAAGCTCTGGCTTTTAAGCTCTGGCTTTTAAGCTCTGGCTCTGGCTTTTAAGCTCTGGCTCTGGCTTTTAAGCTGTGGCTTTTAAGCTCTGGCCCTGGCTTTTAAGCTCTGGCTTTTAAGCTCTGGTTCTGGCTTTTAAGCTCTGGCTTTTAAGCTCTGGTTCTGGCTTTTAAGCTCTGGCTTTTAAGCTCTGGCTTTTAAGCTCTGACTCTGGCTTTTAAGCTGTGGCTTTTAAACTCTGACTCTGGCTTTTAAGCTGTGGCTTTTAAGCTCTGGCTCTGGCTTTTAAGCTCTGGCTTTTAAGCTCTGGCTCTGGCTTTAAATTTCTGCTCTGGCTTTAAATTCTGGCTCTGGCTCTAAATTCTGGCTCTGGCTCTGGCTTTAAATTCCTGCTCTGGCTTTAAATTCTGGCTCTGGCTCTAAATTCCTGCTCTGGCTTTAAATTCCTGCTCTTGCTTTAAATTCTGGCTCTAAATTCTGGCTCTGGTTCTGGCTTTAAATTCTGGCTCTGGCTCTGAATTCTGGCTCTGGCTTTTAAGCTCTGGCTCTGGCTTTAAATTCTGGCTCTGGCTTTTAAGCTCTGGCTCTAAATTCTGGCTCTGGCTTTTAAGCTCTGGCTCTAAATTCTGGCTCTGGCTCTGGCTTTAAATTCTGGCTCTGGCTTTAAATTCCTGCTCTGGCTTTAAATTCCTGCTCTGGCTTTAAATTCTGGCTCTGGCTTTTAAGCTCTGGCTCTAAATTCTGGCTCTGGCTCTGGCTTTAAATTCTGGCTCTGGCTTTAAATTCCTTCTCTGGCTTTAAATTCTGGCTCTGGCTTTTAAGCTCTGGCTCTGGCTCTGGCTTTAAATTCTGGCTCTGGCTTTAAATTCTGGCTCTGGCTTTAAATTCTGGCTCTGGCTCTGGATCTAAATTCTGGCTCAGGCTTTTAAGCTCTGGCTTTTAAGCTCTGGCTTTTAAGCTCTGGCTTTTGAGCTCTGGCTTTTGAGCTCTGGCTTTTGAGCTCTGGCTTTTGAGCTCTGGCTTTTGAGCTCTGGCTTTTAAGCTCTGGCTTTTAAGCTCTGGCTTTTAAGCTCTGGCTCTGGCTTTTAAGCTCTGGCTCTGGCTTTTAAGCTCTGGCTTTTAAGCTCTGGCCCTGGCTTTTAAGCTCTGGCTTTTAAGCTCTGGTTCTGGCTTTTAAGCTCTGGCTTTTAAGCTCTGGTTCTGGCTTTTAAGCTCTGGCTTTTAAGCTCTGGCTTTTAAGCTCTGACTCTGGCTTTTAAGCTGTGGCTTTTAAGCTCTGACTCTGGCTTTTAAGCTGTGGCTTTTAAGCTCTGACTCTGGCTTTTAAGCTCTGGCTTTTAAGCTCTGGCTCTGGCTTTAAATTTCTGCTCTGGCTTTAAATTCTGGCTCTGGCTCTAAATTCTGGCTCTGGCTCTGGCTTTAAATTCCTGCTCTGGCTTTAAATTCTGGCTCTGGCTCTAAATTCCTGCTCTGGCTTTAAATTCCTGCTCTTGCTTTAAATTCGGGCTCTAAATTCTGGCTCTGGTTCTGGCTTTAAATTCTGGCTCTGGCTCTGAATTCTGGCTCTGGCTCTGGATCTAAATTCTGGCTCTGGCTTTAAATTCTGGCTCTGGCTTTAAATTCCTGCTCTGGCTTTAAATTCTGGCTCTGGCTTTAAATTCTGGCTCTGGCTTTTAAGCTCTGGCTTTAAATTCTGGCTCTGGCTCTGGCTTTAAATTCTGGCTCTGGCTCTGGCTTTAAATTCTGGCTCTGGCTCTAAATTCTGGCTCTGGCTTTAAATTCCTGCTCTGGCTTTAAATTCTGGCTCTGGCTTTAAATTCTGGCTCTGGCTTTTAAGCTCTGGCTCTAAATTCTGGCTCTGGCTCTGGCATTAAATTCTGGCTCTGGCTCTGGCTTTAAATTCTGGCTCTGGCTCTAAATTTTGGCTCTGGCTCTAAATTCTGGCTCTGGCTCTGGCTTTAAATTCTGGCTCTGGATCTAAATTCTGGCTCTGGCTCTGGCTTTAAATTCCTGCTCTGGCTTTAAATTCTGGCTCTGGCTCTAAATTCCTGCTCTGGCTTTAAATTCCTGCTCTTGCTTTAAATTCTGGCTCTAAATTCTGGCTCTGGTTCTGGCTTTAAATTCTGGCTCTAAATTCTGGCTCTGGCTCTGGCTTTAAATTCTGGCTCTGGCTCTGGATCTAAATTCTGGCTCAGGCTTTAAATTCTGGCTCTGGCTTTAAATTCTGGCTCTGGCTTTTAAGCTCTGGCTCTGGCTCTGGCTTTAAATTCTGGCTCTGGCTTTAAATTCTGGCTCTGGCTCTGGATCTTAATTCTGGCTCAGGCTTTTAAGCTCTGGCTTTTAAGCTCTGGCTTTTAAGCTCTGGCTTTTGAGCTCTGGCTTTTAAGCTCTGGCTTTTAAGCTCTGGCTTTTAAGCTCTGGCTCTGGCTTTTAAGCTCTGGCTCTGGCTTTTAAGCTCTGGCTTTTAAGCTCTGGCCCTGGCTTTTAAGCTCTGGCTTTTAAGCTCTGGTTCTGGCTTTTAAGCTCTGGCTTTTAAGCTCTGGTTCTGGCTTTTAAGCTCTGGCTTTTAAGCTCTGGCTTTTAAGCTCTGACTCTGGCTTTTAAGCTGTGGCTTTTAAGCTCTGACTCTGGCTTTTAAGCTGTGGCTTTTAAGCTCTGGCTCTGGCTTTTAAGCTCTGGCTTTTAAGCTCTGGCTCTGGCTTTAAATTTCTGCTCTGGCTTTAAATTCTGGCTCTGGCTCTAAATTCTGGCTCTGGCTCTGGCTTTAAATTCCTGCTCTGGCTTTAAATTCTGGCTCTGGCTCTAAATTCCTGCTCTGGCTTTAAATTCCTGCTCTTGCTTTAAATTCTGGCTCTAAATTCTGGCTCTGGCTCTGGCTTTAAATTCTGGCTCTGGCTTTAAATTCCTGCTCTGGCTTTAAATTCTGGCTCTGGCTTTAAATTCTGGCTCTGGCTCTAAATTCTGGCTCTGGCTTTTAAGCTCTGGCTCTAAATTCTGGCTCTGGCTCTGGCTTTAAATTCTGGCTCTGGCTTTAAATTCCTGCTCTGGCTTTAAATTCCTGCTCTGGCTTTAAATTCTGGCTCTGGCTTTTAAGCTCTGGCTCTAAATTCTGGCTCTGGCTCTGGCTTTAAATTCTGGCTCTGGCTTTAAATTCCTTCTCTGGCTTTAAATTCTGGCTCTGGCTTTTAAGCTCTGGCTCTGGCTCTGGCTTTAAATTCTGGCTCTGGCTTTAAATTCTGGCTCTGGCTTTAAATTCTGGCTCTGGCTCTGGATCTAAATTCTGGCTCAGGCTTTTAAGCTCTGGCTTTTAAGCTCTGGCTTTTAAGCTCTGGCTTTTAAGCTCTGGCTTTTGAGCTCTGGCTTTTGAGCTCTGGCTTTTGAGCTCTGGCTTTTGAGCTCTGGCTTTTAAGCTCTGGCTTTTAAGCTCTGGCTTTTAAGCTCTTGCTTTTAAGCTCTGGCTCTGGCTTTTAAGCTCTGGCTCTGGCTTTTAAGCTCTGGCTTTTAAGCTCTGGCCCTGGCTTTTAAGCTCTGGCTTTTAAGCTCTGGTTCTGGCTTTTAAGCTCTGGCTTTTAAGCTCTGGTTCTGGCTTTTAAGCTCTGGCTTTTAAGCTCTGGCTTTTAAGCTCTGACTCTGGCTTTTAAGCTGTGGCTTTTAAGCTCTGACTCTGGCTTTTAAGCTGTGGCTTTTAAGCTCTGACTCTGGCTTTTAAGCTCTGGCTTTTAAGCTCTGGCTCTGGCTTTAAATTTCTGCTCTGGCTTTAAATTCTGGCTCTGGCTCTAAATTCTGGCTCTGGCTCTGGCTTTAAATTCCTGCTCTGGCTTTAAATTCTGGCTCTGGCTCTAAATTCCTGCTCTGGCTTTAAATTCCTGCTCTTGCTTTAAATTCGGGCTCTAAATTCTGGCTCTGGTTCTGGCTTTAAATTCTGGCTCTGGCTCTGAATTCTGGCTCTGGCTCTGGATCTAAATTCTGGCTCTGGCTTTAAATTCTGGCTCTGGCTTTAAATTCCTGCTCTGGCTTTAAATTCTGGCTCTGGCTTTTAAGCTCTGGCTTTAAATTCTGGCTCTGGCTTTAAATTCTGGCTCTGGCTCTGGCTTTAAATTCTGGCTCTGGCTCTAAATTCTGGCTCTGGCTTTAAATTCCTGCTCTGGCTTTAAATTCTGGCTCTGGCTTTAAATTCTGGCTCTGGCTTTTAAGCTCTGGCTCTAAATTCTGGCTCTGGCTCTGGCATTAAATTCTGGCTCTGGCTCTGGCTTTAAATTCTGGCTCTGGCTCTAAATTTTGGCTCTGGCTCTAAATTCTGGCTCTGGCTCTGGCTTTAAATTCTGGCTCTGGATCTAAATTCTGGCTCTGGCTCTGGCTTTAAATTCCTGCTCTGGCTTTAAATTCTGGCTCTGGCTCTAAATTCCTGCTCTGGCTTTAAATTCCTGCTCTTGCTTTAAATTCTGGCTCTAAATTCTGGCTCTGGTTCTGGCTTTAAATTCTGGCTCTAAATTCTGGCTCTGGCTCTGGCTTTAAATTCTGGCTCTGGCTTTAAATTCTGGCTCTGGCTCTGGATCTAAATTCTGGCTCAGGCTTTAAATTCTGGCTCTGGCTTTAAATTCTGGCTCTGGCTTTTAAGCTCTGGCTCTGGCTCTGGCTTTAAATTCTGGCTCTGGCTTTAAATTCTGGCTCTGGCTCTGGATCTTAATTCTGGCTCAGGCTTTTAAGCTCTGGCTTTTAAGCTCTGGCTTTTAAGCTCTGGCTTTTGAGCTCTGGCTTTTAAGCTCTGGCTTTTAAGCTCTGGCTTTTAAGCTCTGGCTCTGGCTTTTAAGCTCTGGCTCTGGCTTTTAAGCTCTGGCTTTTAAGCTCTGGCCCTGGCTTTTAAGCTCTGGCTTTTAAGCTCTGGTTCTGGCTTTTAAGCTCTGGCTTTTAAGCTCTGGTTCTGGCTTTTAAGCTCTGGCTTTTAAGCTCTGGCTTTTAAGCTCTGACTCTGGCTTTTAAGCTGTGGCTTTTAAGCTCTGACTCTGGCTTTTAAGCTGTGGCTTTTAAGCTCTGGCTCTGGCTTTTAAGCTCTGGCTTTTAAGCTCTGGCTCTGGCTTTAAATTTCTGCTCTGGCTTTAAATTCTGGCTCTGGCTCTAAATTCTGGCTCTGGCTCTGGCTTTAAATTCCTGCTCTGGCTTTAAATTCTGGCTCTGGCTCTAAATTCCTGCTCTGGCTTTAAATTCCTGCTCTTGCTTTAAATTCTGGCTCTAAATTCTGGCTCTGGCTTTAAATTCCTGCTCTGGCTTTAAATTCTGGCTCTGGCTTTAAATTCTGGCTCTGGCTCTAAATTCTGGCTCTGGCTTTTAAGCTCTGGCTCTAAATTCTGGCTCTGGCTCTGGCTTTAAATTCTGGCTCTGGCTTTAAATTCCTGCTCTGGCTTTAAATTCCTGCTCTGGCTTTAAATTCTGGCTCTGGCTTTTAAGCTCTGGCTCTAAATTCTGGCTCTGGCTCTGGCTTTAAATTCTGGCTCTGGCTTTAAATTCCTTCTCTGGCTTTAAATTCTGGCTCTGGCTTTTAAGCTCTGGCTCTGGCTCTGGCTTTAAATTCTGGCTCTGGCTTTAAATTCTGGCTCTGGCTTTAAATTCTGGCTCTGGCTCTGGATCTAAATTCTGGCTCAGGCTTTTAAGCTCTGGCTTTTAAGCTCTGGCTTTTAAGCTCTGGCTTTTAAGCTCTGGCTTTTAAGCTCTGGCTTTTGAGCTCTGGCTTTTGAGCTCTGGCTTTTGAGCTCTGGCTTTTGAGCTCTGGCTTTTAAGCTCTGGCTTTTAAGCTCTGGCTTTTAAGCTCTGGCTCTGGCTTTTAAGCTCTGGCTCTGGCTTTTAAGCTGTGGCTTTTAAGCTCTGGCCCTGGCTTTTAAGCTCTGGCTTTTAAGCTCTGGTTCTGGCTTTTAAGCTCTGGCTTTTAAGCTCTGGTTCTGGCTTTTAAGCTCTGGCTTTTAAGCTCTGGCTTTTAAGCTCTGACTCTGGCTTTTAAGCTGTGGCTTTTAAACTCTGACTCTGGCTTTTAAGCTGTGGCTTTTAAGCTCTGGCTCTGGCTTTTAAGCTCTGGCTTTTAAGCTCTGGCTCTGGCTTTAAATTTCTGCTCTGGCTTTAAATTCTGGCTCTGGCTCTAAATTCTGGCTCTGGCTCTGGCTTTAAATTCCTGCTCTGGCTTTAAATTCTGGCTCTGGCTCTAAATTCCTGCTCTGGCTTTAAATTCCTGCTCTTGCTTTAAATTCTGGCTCTAAATTCTGGCTCTGGTTCTGGCTTTAAATTCTGGCTCTGGCTCTGAATTCTGGCTCTGGCTCTGGATCTAAATTCTGGCTCTGGCTTTAAATTCTGGCTCTGGCTTTAAATTCCTGCTCTGGCTTTAAATTCTGGCTCTGGCTTTAAATTCTGGCTCTGGCTTTTAAGCTCTGGCTTTAAATTCTGGCTCTGGCTCTGGCTTTAAATTCTGGCTCTGGCTCTGGCTTTAAATTCTGGCTCTGGCTCTAAATTCTGGCTCTGGCTTTAAATTCCTGCTCTGGCTTTAAATTCTGGCTCTGGCTTTAAATTCTGGCTCTGGCTTTTAAGCTCTGGCTCTAAATTCTGGCTCTGGCTCTGGCTCTAAATTCTGGCTCTGGCTCTGGCTTTAAATTCTGGCTCTGGATCTAAATTCTGGCTCTGGCTTTTAAGCTCTGGCTTTTAAGGTCTGGTTCTGGCTTTTAAGCTCTTGCTTTTAAGCCCTGGTTCTGGCTTTTAAGCTCTGGCTTTTAAGCTCTGGCTTTTAAGCTCTGGCTTTTAAGCTCTGGCTTTTAAGCTCTGACTCTGGCTTTTAAGCTCTGGCTTTTAAGCTCTGGCTTTAAATTCCTGCTCTGGCTCTAAATTCTGGCTCTGGCTCTGGCTTTAAATTCTGGCTCTGGCTCTGGCTTTAAATTCTGGCTCTGGCTCTAAATTCTGGCTCTGGCTTTAAATTCCTGCTCTGGCTTTAAATTCCTGCTCTGGCTTTAAATTCTGGCTCTGGCTTTAAATTCTGGCTCTGGCTTTAAATTCCTTCTCTGGCTTTAAATTCTGGCTCTGGCTCTGGATCTAAATTCTGGCTCTGGCTCTGGCTCTGGATCTTAATTCTGGCTCAGGCTTTTAAGCTCTGGCTTTTGAGCTCTGGCTTTTGAGCTCTGGCTTTTGAGCTCTGGCTTTTGAGCTCTGGCTTTTGAGCTCTGGCTTTTGAGCTCTGGCTTTTGAGCTCTGGCTTTTGAGCTCTGGCTTTTGAGCTCTGGCTCTGGCTTTTAAGCTCTGGCTCTGGCTTTTAAGCTCTGGCTCTGGCTTTTAAGCTCTGGCTTTTAAGCTCTGGCCCTGGCTTTTAAGCTCTGGCTTTTAAGCTCTGGTTCTGGCTTTTAAGCTCTGGCTTTTAAGCTCTGGTTCTGGCTTTTAAGCTCTGGCTTTTAAGCTCTGGTTCTGGCTTTTAAGCTCTGACTCTGGCTTTTAAGCTCTGGCTTTTAAGCTCTGACTCTGGCTTTTAAGCTCTGGCTTTTAAGCTCTGACTCTGGCTTTTAAGCTGTGGCTTTTAAGCTCTGGCTCTGGCTTTTAAGCTCTGGCTTTTAAGCTCTGGCTCTGGCTTTAAATTCCTGCTCTGGCTTTAAATTCTGGCTCTGGCTCTAAATTCTGGCTCTGGCTTTAAATTCCTGCTCTGGCTTTAAATTCTGGCTCTGGCTCTAAATTCCTGCTCTGGCTTTAAATTCCTGCTCTTGCTTTAAATTCTGGCTCTGGTTCTGGCTTTAAATTCTGGCTCTGGCTCTGAATTCTGGCTCTGGATCTAAATTCTGGCTCTGGCTTTAAATTCTGGCTCTGGCTCTGGCTTTAAATTCTGGCTCTGGCTTTAAATTCCTGCTCTGGCTTTAAATTCTGGCTCTGGCTTTAAATTCTGGCTCTGGCTTTTAAGCTCTGGCTCTAAATTCTGGCTCTGGCTCTGGCTTTAAATTCTGGCTCTGGCTCTGGCTTTAAATTCTGGCTCTGGCTCTAAATTCTGGCTCTGGCTTTAAATTCCTGCTCTGGCTTTAAATTCCTGCTCTGGCTTTAAATTCTGGCTCTGGCTTTAAATTCTGGCTCTAAATTCTGGCTCTGGCTCTGGCTTTAAATTCTGGCTCTGGCTTTAAATTCCTGCTCTGGCTTTAAATTCTGGCTCTGGCTCTAAATTCTGGCTCTGGCTCTGGCTTTAAATTCTGGCTCTGGCTCTAAATTCCTGCTCTGGCTTTAAATTCTGGCTCTAAATTCTGGCTCTGGTTCTGGCTTTAAATTCTGGCTCTGGCTCTGAATTCTGGCTCTGGCTCTGGATCTAAATTCTGGCTCTGGCTTTAAATTCTGGCTCTGGCTTTAAATTCCGGCTCTGGCTTTAAATTCTGGCTCTGGCTTTAAATTCTGGCTCTGGCTTTTAAGCTCTGGCTCTAAATTCTGGCTCTGGCTCTGGCTTTAAATTCTGGCTCTGGCTTTAAATTCTGGCTCTGGCTTTCAATAAGTCGATGCCTCCCCTCACACGCGTCGTTTCAACCAGACCGCCATTTGTAATCCATGTAACACCCAAATCACCAATTACAGTTGCTTTTCAATCCAAAAACAATGAAATATTGACCCACCTACATCAGATGTGTAAAGATGATGATTTTTCGGTTTTTATGACGTAAAGCCCTTTGAATTGCTTTGTTTCTAAAATGTGACAAATACTTGTCAAACAGTGTTTTTGAATAAAATTCCAAAGGGTTAGAGGCCAAGTTAAACGACATTTAACTAAACTCCTAAAAGGGATGGTGGTTTTAATGTTTATCTTTTTCAAAATGTCTCACTGTTTAATCAATGTCACATGCTGTTTTTATTTTAATTATGTAAAGCACTTTGAAATGCCTTGCTGCTGAAATGTGCTATACAAAGAAAATTTGATTCATTGTATAGCCCTAGTTTATTATATCTTATTAAAATTAAGGATCTCTCTATTTCTTTGTAAATCTTAGGTCAATTTGATTTATAGTTTTAAATCATTATTCAAGATCACAACAAATTTCCAAAAAGTCCTAAATGTGTCTGATAACAAAACATATATATACATATGTATTTGAAGATTTTTCTTAAATTTTCTACATGATTAAATATAATTTCTAAAATAGTTCATGCTGCTCTTCTATTGTTCAGGTGGCTTTGTCTTGATATTAAAAAAAAATTACAATACAGCTTTATAATTTGATCTCTCGCTCTGCACACGAGGTAAAGCCTGGCCTGGATTCAAACCCTGGTCTCCCAGGTGAATTCACCATACCTTTACCCATTGAGCTACTTGTGAAACATAACAGAGAAAACCTAAACAGACAATATGACCTGCGAGTGAAGTCCGCTCAACGCCCCAAAAAAACCAATTACAGTTGCTTTTGAATCCAAAAATATGACAAATTTACCAACCTATTTCAAAGGTAAAGCACGTAAAGCTCTTTGAACTGCCTTGTTTCTGAAATGTGACACACAAATAAACTCAAGTGATTTACAAAAATACAAGTAAATGAAATGTTTTACAAAAAAATGAACCTAAATTTCAATAAAGGAAACAATAATACATGTTATATAAAAGAGCTAGCAAAGTGAGAACTTTCTATATGTAATAATATTGATAAAAGATACTGAAAGGGGACCTATCATAACTACTCAACATTTTAGTGCTTCCATTTTGATTTCTACTGCATCTAAAAACAAGATGATTAATAAAACGTTTTTATGATTTAAATTTATTGTTTTAATCAATCATTTTTTGATGTCTGGAAAATGATTCATTTCCAAAACCTACCGATTATTGACTCACACTGAGCAGAGAAGATATAGCGCAGTAAACATCCTAAATCCGATGGCATTCGTACTTTATCGACCGTCGGTCCGCAAATATTACACTTAATGTTACAGATTTTTGCTATCGATGTTTGTTTCTGTCATGACGGAAGGTTACTTCTTGACCCACATGCAAAAAACCAGAGAACCGATAATCAGTAAAAGATGTTTAATATAAAGCACAACAGCACAGATAAACTGTGTTCCGGGGGGAGTGGCAACTGGAGCGGGCTGGAAGAGAGAATGGGTGACGAGTTTGAGGACTGTGGGATGTTTGAGTTCTGAACGAGCAGCAACGGTCTTACTAGATCAGGCGGCAGGTAAGCGGGGGCGGATACTGGGATTTCCTGGGGGTGTTTTCGGGTGTGGGGTTCTGTTGCGGAACCAGCTGGAGTCTTGGGAAAATCCAGCGGACGGCGTTGGAGGGCGGACAGATACGGACCTCAGCTTACCGGGGCAGAACGAGGAAGGCAGCCAACGAGGGGTAAGTACGCCAGGTACAGCCAGGAGCTCAAAAGCCTCGAGTGGTCGGACCACGACGTCACGAGGGAGTTGTCTGAAAAAACGAAGAAACACAACAGGAGTCACTGGGAGGTTCACAAGGGATCAACAAACGCTATGATGATGGCCTGCAGTACCATTACTGGTTAACACTCTGGCATCGATGTGTTGGCCGACTCCACTCTTAAGCTTCTGCGGAGATGAGACAATCTCCGACAGGTGTGAGGATCCCAGCGTCGCCGGTCACGCCCACCAGAGATCATCCACCAGGCGGCCCCTGGTGGAAGGAGCGAGAAGCAGCAGCCAAACAACCCGAGCACCCAGGATCACCACAGTACCCCCCCCCCAATGACCGCCACCCGGCGGTCCAACAGTAGAAGAAGCTTGAAAATCAGCAAGCAGAGAGGGGTCAAGAATGAATGAACCAGGTACCCAAGAACGTTCCTCCAGGCCGTAACCCTCCCAATCCACAAGGTACTAACCCGGCGACGGGAGGCCACGACCCGGCGAACAGAATAAGCCGGGTGCCCATCAACATCCAGGGTGGGAGGCGGGGGATCGGCCGGAGGGCACAAAGGACTGGTCTGGACTGGTTTGATCTGTGAAACATGGAAGGTAGGATGTACATGGAGAGAGGCAGGTAGGTGGAGACGGACGGCAGAAGGACTTATGATGGAATCAATAACACAATAACATATGGGCCAATGAAACGGGGAGAGAGTTTTCTAGACATGGCTTTCAAGGGAATGTCCTTAGAGAGCCAAACCTGTTGTCCAGGTGAATACTGAGGAGCTGGGCGTCTCTTGCGGTCGGCAAAACGGCGGTTCTGGTCAGCCGTGCGGTGGAGTGCGGAGATGGTCCGTTTCCAAATGGTCTTGCAGCGACGGATGTGATGACGTACCAACGTAACAGCGATCTCCGTTTCATCGGTGGGCAGTAGGGGAGTTTGGTAACCCAAAGAAACCTTGAAAGGGGACAGGCCTGTGGCAGCTGAAACAAGAGAATTATGGGCATATTCCACCCAAGGCAGAAACAAGGACCAGTCTGAGGGGTTGGAAGCGGTGAGACATCGTAGGGCGGATTCAAGTTCTTGATTTAACCGTTCTACCTGACCGTTAGACTGTGGGTGGTAACCGGAGGCGAGTGTGACTTTAGCTTCGAGGGCTGTGCAGAAGTGTTTCCAGACCTGAGATGTGAACTGGGGTCCTCTATCAGAGAGGATGTCCTGTGGGATGCCATGCAGGCGGAAAACATGTTTAATCAATAGCTGGGCTGTCTGGAAGGCAGATGGGAGTTTAATGAGAGGGATGAGGTGGCAGGATTTAGAGAAACGGTCAATAACAGATAAGATGGTGGTCATTCCCTTGGAGAGGGGTAAACCAGTGACAAAGTCTATGGAAATGTGGGACCAGGGGCGTCTGGGAATGGGTAATGGCTGCAAAAGACCAGAGGGTGGCTGATGGGAGGACTTATTGCGTGCACAGGTAGGACAGGCCGAGACATAATCTTTAATGTCTTTGTGAAGAGAAGGCCACCAAAAACTGCGAGAAACCAGTGCTATGGTACGACTAACACCAGGATGAGCGAAAAACTTAGACGCGTGCGACCACTGAATAACGCGAGATCTGACTGAGGTAGGAACAAAAATCTTGTTAGGTGGGCCAGTACCAGGGTCGGGTTCAGACTGCTGTGCTTGTTGGATAAGATCTCGGACCTCCCAGGTGACGGTACCAACAGTGCAGCTAGGAGGCAGGATGGTGGCTGGAACCTTCTCAGAGTTGTCAGGGGCATAAATTCTGGAAAGTGCGTCAGGCTTAATGTTTCGGGAACCTGGACGGTAAGTGATGAAAAGATTGAAACGGGAGAAAAATAAGGACCAGCGGGACTGACGGGGATTAAGTCTTCTGGCTGATTGTAAATAAAGGTTTTTATGATCAGTCCAAACCAGTATGGGATGTTCCGCCCCCTCCAGCCAGTGCCGCCACTCCTCCAGGGCAAGCTTTATGGCCAATAACTCACGGTCTCCCACATCATAGTTACGCTCAGCGGGGTTCAGTCTGCGTGAAAAAAAAGCACATGGGTGAGTTTTCTGATCAGAGCCCGACACTTGAGATAACACTGGACCGACACCAACATCAGATGCATCCACCTCCACAATGAACTGTCTACTGGGATCCGGTTGGACGAGGACGGGTGCACTGGAAAACAGAGACTTTAACTTGGCGAAGGCTGCATCTGCCTCAGATGTCCAGGTAAATGAACATTTTGTGGAAGTCAGAGCGGTTAGCGGTTGGGCGGTCTGGCTATAGTTTCGGATGAATCTTCTATAAAAGTTGGCAAAACCAAGAAACCGTTGCAACTGCCTTCGGGTCTCTGGAACGGGCCACTCCAAAACCGCCTTTATTTTTTCATCAGATGGTCTCACCTGTCCGCCCTCAAGAATGAACCCCAGAAAGGACACTGATGGCTGATGAAACTCACATTTTTCAGCCTTTACATAGAGTCTGTTCTCCAGGAGTCGTCGTAAGACCAGGCGGACATGGTGTCTGTGCTCAGATAGATCCTTGGAAAAGATTAAAATGTCATCTAAATAGACAAAGACAAACGCATTCAAAAAATCCCTCAAAACATCGTTCACTAATGTTTGAAAAAAATGCGGGGGCGTTACACAGCCCAAACGGCATGACTAGGTACTCGTAGTGACCAATTGGGGTCTTAAAAGCAGTCTTCCACTCATCTCCTTGTCTAATGCGCAACAGGTGATAAGCATTCCGGAGATCGAGTTTGGTGAAAACTGTGGCACCCACAACCGGTTCAAAAGCTGATGAGTTGAGCGGTAAGGGGTATTTATTTTTAACAGTGATTTGATTCAAACCTCTGTAGTCGATGCAAGGCCTTAACAAACCGTCCTTCTTGCCGACAAAAAAGAACCCGGCTCCCAGAGGTGATGAAGAGGGCCGGATGATACCTGCGGCTAGTGACTCAATATACTTCTCCATTGTCTCTCTCTCCGGACGCGAGATGTTAAATAGTTGACTGTCCGGTAATGGAGCTCCTGGAAGTAGATCATACGGACGATGTGGAGGTAGTGAAAGAGCCTTTGACTTACTGAACACTGGTGCGAGGTCGTGATACTCAGGGGGAATAGATGACAGATCAGGTGGATCCGCTCCCTGTGGGTTAGCCGGCGGAGATCTAGGAGGAACTGCTGAATGGAGACAGTTGGAGTGACAAGCATGTGACCATGACTCAACATGCATTTCTGACCAGTAGATGTGTGGATTATGTTGTTGAAGCCAGGAAAAACCCAAAACAATCGGGGTCTCAGCCGCCGGGAACACAAAAAAGGAAATGGTCTCTCTGCGGTTACCAGAGATCATTAACTGGAGAGGTTTAGTTTTGTGGGTGATCTGAGTGAGTGCTCTGCCGTTTAAGGCAGACACGCATAAAGGGGTGCACCGCGAGCGGAACGGTTTCAATCCTCATTTGCTGGGTGAATTTAGAATCCAAAAGGTTCTGTTCACAACCTGAGTCAATCATGGCAGAAACAGAAATAGACTGATATTTGAAAAACAGGGTCGCAGGTAGTAAAAGGTGAGGAGTGTCTTGATTTTGAGGATGGTCTGCCAGTCTCTTCAAATCCTCTGGCGGACCTGGGCTTTTAGCCGTAACTCACAGTTGGAGATGAAATGACCTGAGTCCCCACAATATAAACAGAGTTTGGATCTTAACCGTCTCTGTCTCTCCTCTGGGGTTAGCCACGTATGCCCCACCTGCATGGGCTCCGGATCGGGTACAGTTGGTGGCGGGGCAAGGAGGGGTGATGTGCGAGTAGCGGTAAAGAATCTTACAGCTGGATCTGTCCTGCTTCTTTCTCTCTTTCTGGCACGAATGCGATTGTCCAGCCGGATAGTTAAATTTATAAACTCATCCAATGTAGCTGGCTCATCAAGTGTAGCTAGTTCGTCCTTAATTTGTTCATTTAAAGCGTGGAAATACGCACGCTTGAGTGCTTCCTGATTCCAGCCTGAAGCTACAGCTTTTATTCTAAAATCTATGGCGAACTCTGAAACAGTCCGCTGTCCCTGCTTGAGTGACCACAGCTCTCGGGAATCTGTAGCCCTGTCAGCATCACGTGAAAAAAATCATCTTAAATTCCTTTAGAAATTCTTCAAAGGTACAACCATAATCCAAGCAAGATGGGAACCAGGATTCAGCCCAGCACAGTGCCTGTCCAGATAATCGTGAAATGATAAAGGATATCTTAGCATTGTCATGTGGGAAACTTTGGGGCGAGTGATTGAACAGAATCGAGCACTGCAATAGGAAGCCGTTGCATTTGCCTCTCTCTCCAGCAAATCTTTCTGGGCTGAGAGGCTGTATTCCGGAAAACATGGGCTGGATGGCAGTGGCGGCTGGTGCTAAAAAAACTGAGGGGGGCGCACACAAACAAACAAATCTTAAAAAATAGCACTATTTGAACATGAATTTTGCCCTCCTTTCCTTCTGCTCTGCAAATTTCTCAATTACATTCTTGTTAAAGTCAGTCATCTCTGTGACTAGTCTTTTCTCCATTGACAACATGGCCAATGCATTCAGCCTGTCCTGAGTCATTGAGTTTCTCAAAAAAGTCTTGATTCTTTTCAGAGTTGAAAAGCACCTTTCAGCTTCTGCTGTGGTCATGGGTGTGGTGATGAGGATCTTCAAGAGCGTGACAGTTTCTGAAAAGACTTCTTCTAGATTGTTTTCCATAAACAGCTGGAGTAGGCCCACAGCACCACAACAGGCTTTGAACTCTTCCTTGCTGTAGATGAGAGTAAGCTCTGTCTTCAGCTTACCTCGATTGAGCACTGGATAGGCTTTTAAGGTGTTGCTCAGTGCATCTTCAGGAAATGCTGTGTTGTATTGTTCAAATCTGTCCCCCTGCAGGAGTGTGGCACTAACAAGGTGGTTTGTGAAAGAAAAGCGCTCCCTGGTGTGTCCCAGTATGATATCACAGACCTTAAGAGAGAAGGACAAACATGAAGATTATGATTTTATAATCACATTTTTCATTCTAAATATGAAATGTTATTTTGTCCTATTAAGTCATAGAAAGAAAGAACACATTTTATTTATAAACTTACTGATTTTAATAACATTTGCTGCCATTTTTTAAGGCTGTGTTATGAAATGTGTTACAGCATTTTTGTGGGACAAGATTATACAAAATTCAGTAACCAAATGTTTTATTCCCCATTACCCATAAACTTCAGTACAACTTAAATAATAAAATATCTTGCTGACAAACATTACATCAACATACCTACACAGCATAGACACAACTAAAGGTATTTCTAACTACAACGCACATCTTCCTAATATATTAAATAACACTACTATAAACCAGTGTAACAGTGATTTTCCACAACAACTCACCTCTGCAGCAATCCTTTCATGGTCTTGTACACCGAGTGTCTGACGCTTCTTCACTGGCTGATTACTACCTACACTGCTTTGTCCAACCATGGAGTGGAGAGAATTTCTGCCAAAGAGAAATACTTACAATATTAATGAAGAAGAAGAAAAAGAAAAATCAGCTATTTAAACAATTACCTGATCTTTTGAATGTCCTGCTGGAACTGTTGGATGCTCTCCTGGATACAGACTGAATCTATGACCTTCTTCTGGAGTTTGGCATAGAGAAGGTCCACATGAGGCATGATATGGTGGAAAAGTTGCAGAAAGAACTTAAAATCCTGATCCTCCAGTAGCATGGCAAATGCTCCAGCCTCTCTGACTGTAATGGGGTCAAAGTCACCAGTCTTGTATGCTTTCGAAACAGCGGATGAGGTCCTCTCTGTGCTCAAACACAGTATTGATGGCACGGCTGTGAAAGTTCCATCTGACATTGCTGGATGCTGGTAGTCTGTGGGCCACAACTTTATCAAGAATGCTTGTGTGCTTGGATGATCTGGAAAAAAAGCTGGGAAATCCACTAAGGTTAGAAAAAAAAATCTAACTTTGGTTATGTGAGAAGTAGCCTGTTGCATTATTAGATTGAGCTGATGAGCATAGCAGTGGATGTAGTGGGCATTTGGGTACACATCTTGTATCTTCTTCTGAACACCTGCAGTGGCACCTCGCATCACGCTGGCTCCATCATATGCCTGACAGATTAGCTTAGCCTTTTGATCCTCAGGAAGAATAGTTGCAAGACGTTCTTTTAGGGCTGTAGCAATGGAATCAGCTGTAGCCGACTGCAGAGGGATAAACTCAAAAAATCTTTCCTGCACAGTGTTTTTGGCATCGATATAGCGTAGTACAAGCACAAGCTGGCACTGCGTAGCAACATCCACAGTCTCGTCTGCCTGGATTGAAAGAAAATCACTGCTCTGTGCTTCTTTGATTATATGCTCCTTCATTACAGAAAACACACAGTCCAGTAGCTCATTCTGCACAGTTTTCAAAGTTCCCTTAAACACAGTAGCATTCTCAAGGTGCTCTTTTAGTACTCCAAGAGAAGCAACAAAATCAACCAACCCACGAAAGATCCCGGGATTTTCAGAGCTCTTACTTTCGTCATGACCACGCAAGGCCAGCTCAAAGGCTCCACAAAACTTAGTTCTTAATTCTAGAAAGGATGTGCCGATTTTTTGTCACCTCTTCATTGTGCCTTCTAACAGCAATCCTGTAGCCTTCATCTAGCTGTCGAGCAATGCCAAGTTTCCCCCAAAAACTTAGCTTCATTGCATTGTCTATGTGGCTGCGGCTGTTTTCGTGCCGTTTGCATTTTTCTGAAAGATGTTTTAAGTCTCTTACCCCAGTTGTTGTCCACATTGCCTCCGTGCCAGAACTTTTAAATAGCAAACACGGAAAGCAGTAAAAGGCATTGCTTACATCACATCCAGCCAGCCAACTCCGCTTGTCATAAGAGCTGGAAAAAGCCCGCGTGTAGGATCGTCCACGATCACTTGCCTGCTGCTGAATTTGTAAATTGGGACGATCCGGTCCAAGCTCCTTTATCCTGTTTTTTTCTTCAAGTGAACGCTTTGTAAAAGCATTTTTTTGTAAAGACAAAACAGAATTTTCTCTCATTTTGAAACTACTCCACTTTGCAAACGTGAATCGACCTAACGAACTGCAGCTGCGCTAATTAGTCGAATCGGGGATTGTCCAATCACACAATGTTTTTAAAAAAAAAAATTAGCCAGAACTGACACACTACCAGTAATGACAGAATGGGTGTGTCCGGGACGCAGAGCGCTGCGCCCTGTGGAAAACCTTAAATAACCAATTAAAAGTCAGCCTCAGATCACCTGCTTGCCAAAAGTTGATGCGCCTACATACACTCATTAGAACGGCGCCCTGCACATAGGATAGGAAGTGTGCACAATGTGAGCAATTAAATAGAATTATGCATTTACTATTTTAATAAATTCTAACATGTCTATTGGACACACAGTATGAATAAATACATTTAAGTATTTTGCAGTTCAGAAATCATTTATTATCTAAAGAATTTAAAGGGGGCGGCGCCCAAGCGCCCCCTACTGGCCAGCCGCCACTGCTGGATGGTACCCACGGAACTGGATGGAGTGGGAGAAGCCGAAGTTGGGGTTGCAGCTGGGTCCGGGGCTGAAGCTGCAGCGGGAGCGGTAGCCTGTCGAGAAGATTGTTTTAAGAAAGTGATTAGTTCGTCAAGCCGAATATTTGTTTCAGCTTGGCGGTTAGCTAGCTCCTGTAGAGCCGAGTCATGAGTTTGAATTATGGTGTGTTGTTCTCGAATGGTTCTCCGTAGAGTTTCTGCTGGGTCAGTATCTTGGCCAGAGTGTTCTGTCATGACGGAAGGTAACTTCTTGACCCACATGCAAAAAAACCAGAGAACCGATAATCAGTAAAAGATGTTTAATATAAAGCACAACAGCACAGATAAACTGTGTTCCGGGGGGAGCGGCAACTGGAGCGGACTGGAAGAGAGAATGGGTGACGAGTTTGAGGACTGTGGGATGTTTGAGTTCTGAACGAGCAGCAACGGTCTTACTAGATCAGGCGGCAGGTAAGCGGGGACGGATACTGGGATTTCCTGGGGGTGTTTTCGGGTGTGGGGTTCTGCTGCGGAACCAGCTGGAGTCTTGGGAAAATCCAGCGGACGGCGTTGGAGGGCGGACAGATACGGACCTCAGCTCACCGGGGCAGAACGAGGAAGGCAGCCAACGAGGGGTAAGTACGCCAGGTACAGCCAGGAGCTCAAAAGCCTCGAGTGGTCGGACCACGACGTCACGAGGGAGTTGTCTGAAAAAACGAAGAAACACAACGGGAGTCACTGGGAGGTTCACAAGGGATCAACAAACGCCATGATGATGGCCTGCAGTACCATTACTGGTTAACACGCTGGCATCTTTGTGTTGGCTGATTCCACTCTTAAGCTTCTGCGGAGATGAGACAATCTCTGACAGGTGTGAGGATCCCAGCGTTTCCGGTCACGCCCACCAGAGATCATCCACCAGGCGGCCCCCTGGTGGAAGGAGCGAGAAGCAGCAGCCAAACAACCCGAGCACCCAGGATCACCACAGTTTCCTGCCCTGTAATTTTTTTAACATCACCAACTACATTAAGAGGTAAGCCGTGGCATTTCGTCTTAAAGGGGCACTATCGTATATTTTCCAGGCACATATAGCCGTAAAGTCACAGAGTTACCTCGAGTAGTTATACAAAAACATACATTCATCAAATATGCAATTAAACACCTTGAAATTGGGTCTCTAGCTCTTTAACAAGTTCCTAGTCTTTTCATCGCAAGACATCGCAAGAGCCAGAGCCAGAGGCCGGTGTTATGCCCAACACCTGTTACCTTGTTACCTTTGACCTTTTGCCCGTGACGCATGACGCAGTTCTTCTTCTTCTTCTTGTTGTGTTTATTGGCGGTTGGCAACAAACTTACTAGTAGCATTACCGCCACTTACTGGTATGGAGTGTGGCTCGCCGCATGACGCAGTTGCCTCTAGCGCAGTGAGATAAGGCGGTTAACTGAAGCTCAACGTAGCAAACGTTCCAGATTACAGAACAATTTTTGGTGAATTATATATTTAAAAAAACCTTTTTGGTGAATAAAGTGGAGTAGACTTGCTACTTGTCAGATCACGGAAAACGTTGTAGTATTGTTTCTGCTTCAGCACAGAGTCGCGGTTTAAGCAGAGAGGTAATGAAATACAACAGACACTGACAGGCCTCTATGTCTGGCTTACTCTGAAGAACTACTGAACGGGAGGAGACACTCGGGTAAGGAAAAACTGTTCTTATCTATCGATTCAGTATTTTTATCATACAAACATTAGGCTGTTGTTGATGTGCTATTAGCTAGCTGCTAGCTAACGACTTTGCTAGAAGCTAGATAAGTGAAAAGCTTCTTCCCTGTGTACGAGGCACGTTGCCCGTCCAAAACCGATCATCTCCATAATGAATATATGTCCGATCTTCTAATTTCCTTTGCTGCATAATGTACATTGCATTTATTCTGGCGTTAGGTAAATGTGTCTTGAAGGAGAATAGCACTTAAATAAAAGTCCAACAAGCATATTCATTTAGAATTAAAAATAATTCACCCTGAATTACCATGATAGATATAATGTATGTCATTAATGAAGGGGAAAAAACTCAACCCAGACTTTAAGTTTAGGGTCTGGTTCACAGAGTTAAATTTTTCCCCCAATTATTCAATGGGAAAAAATAAACTAACCTCAGTTAAGTAAAATAAAATTGTAATCAAAACTTTTGGAATTGTAATGATTTCTTTTTTAAAAACAAATTGTTTTGTTTAAAAAACTTTTTTAAATTAAATAACAAATTTTTGTCTTGTGAACTTAAAAAGTTATTTGCCAAACATAAACTTTTATTTGCACACACCAGAAATATTTTGTTGCGATTTTGGGTCCTGCCCATGACATCATGTGAGAATCACAAGCAAAACTTTGAGTCAAACAAAAACTTAGAATATCAAGAAAAGATTTCTGACATGCACAAATAAGTTTGTTTTGCAAAAAAAAATCCCTTCATGAGACAAATGTGTGATTTAAATGTTTAAAGTTTTAAGCAAAACTCAGTAGGCTTTTCTCATGGTGACATGCATTAACAATTAAATTTTTGCTTTTGTTTTTTTCTTTTTTTCTGCAGTTCCACCTTAAAGTTTGATGCAGCTCTGCTTTCCTGAATGGACCATCTTCATCTCCACTGCAGCAAACAGGCAGCTGTTTTTTAAATGATTACAGCACACTAAAAGGTTGCATTGTGCCCTTGTTTATATTTTTAATAGTGTAATTCTGTAAAGACAAAATATGTAAATCGGAGCTAAACCACCAGCTCTGATTTACATATCTTGCTAAATTGCGGGTTTGAATATTGCAATACTTTCCTATAACAAAATAGACCTGCAGAAAGAAATTACTAATAAAATATCTTACATATGCATAGTTGTATGCGCTGTATAGAGATTTACCTTAGCTTTGATTGTATATTTCACAATTTTGTAATTTATCATTGTTTATTAAACTCTGAAAGCTCTGTGGCTTTGTTAATATTCTGTCCTAGAATGCGGTAAGATGTGCCCCTTTTTTTTTTTTTTTTTTGAGCACCTGCCCCTTTAGTGGTCTCTGCACGGCCCTGTTGTGCCTGTCAAACGGTGTCATTATGCGCCACAAGTGCCACTGTTTTCGGGGCTAGCAGTCAGTGTTGTCACTGACTTCGGCTGACTTCGGCACCTTCCAAGGGTTTCCGCGACTTCATACTGGCACCTCCCACGCCTCACGGACCGTTCTCGTCTATTTTCGCTGACGAGATTTAGGGCGGCCATCTTAGAGCGGTCGACCGCTCCACTCAGCGTTATACTGCCACCGGAAGTGCCATTAGTAGGTGAGGTGTCACGATTTGCACCTGCTGTCTCTCGCTGAGTAGGATCATTAAAAAATAAAAATGGATATTTTTGCTATATTTGTTCTGATGGGCTTTTATATACTTATTTATGAATAATTACATGTGTTAAAATGGTAATTTTAGCGAAAAATCAACGCAGTAAGATTTACAACTTTTACATGAAAATTTCAGTGAAGTTTTAAGTGTATCAACTGCGCATGCGCAAACGTTACAGCAACAAGGAAGCCTCGGTTGGTTGTCGGTTGGTTTGGCAAAATTTGAGAAACAAAACGCAAATTAGCAACGACTTTGCGTTCCGAGAATAACTGGGGACTAAAGAAACAAAGTGCCGGAAGAAAGTAAGTTTTCCGCTGTAAATTATTAAGTTTACTAAAGCTAATTCGGTGTTTTTCAGCCGCTAGAACTGGCCGCACCTGAGCTCTATATTGGCTAATGATGGCTAACTGTTTTCCTTACAGCACGACGGTTTCCATGTCGCAAATGAAAACATGCATTAAGGTAAGACAGCTTGGCTTATTGTACTGTACTGAAATGTTTAATTTCTACATTTTACTTGTGGTTTTGGGTCAGCCGTAGCTTTTGGTGTTTGCTGTTGTTGAAATGTGACGCTAATGTTGCACGTACTTGTTGATTTTGGAGGATTATAATGGCTGAAAGCAGATTTTTAACGTAGTACTTTGATTTTATACAGGCATATGAATGAATGCTTTGAAACATTTTACCGGTATGCTTCAATTTCACGCTGAAATGTTTTTTTTGTTGGGATTTTATGTGATTTAGAAGCGCAACGTAACACATAATTGTAGAGAGGTGGAAGAAAAGTAAAAGTAATGCAGTTGTTTTTTCATTATTCATCTTAAATAATCTGAAAAGTGCGGTGTCCATTTAGTTCAAATGGTTTCCATGCATGCATAAATATGGAAAAACAAAGCAAAAATATAAAAACATATTTTTTTTTATCCTGGTCCCTGCCCTTCTTTCTCGTTTGTATTTTAACTTTTCTTCCCCTCTTCTTCCCTATATGCCTTTACTGATTTTCTTGCATGTTTTTTTTGTAAGAAAAATGTGCAGCGATCTTGTTGACAGTTTAATGTTTTTAGCTGCGTCTTTTCTTAATCTTACATAGCGCTGTCCAAGATTTCAGTAAAATATATTTCAGTTTGTGGCTTTAAAACGCGGATTTGAATCTAAGATACTGGCATTGTTGATTTACTCTGGGTCGTATTTTGAATGGTAGAGGTTGAATGTTTTCCACTTGACGTTAGCCGAACATTTGACAAAAAAAAAGTTTTTATCGTTTTGCTGAGATTATTCAAGCTTTGATTTTAGTCATTAATGCTTGAATAATTAGATTGAATTAGAGTAAAACATAATGATTATAGCAAATCTTAACCTTCTGAATGGTTTGCCATAAAATATTTTCCTATGAATTTGCAGGATGCATGTTATGACTTACTTAACTAATGTTAATTAAATCAACTCCTATAGAGCTTTGGAGCTGACGTCACGGCGTATGACGTTTACGTCGCTCGGCGCCATGTTTGGTGTCCACAGGCCAAAACAAACTAGTCAGAACACCGGTGTTTTCTTTGTGTTACCGACCGCAGTGAAATTGTTTTTAAGTTGGATACTGGATATTCGCGCTCCGCGGAGTAAAGGACGTTCAGCTCAAGGTTGATCCGATTTATCAACGCTAATTTCGGCCAGCTGTTCTTTACTGGTCCCTCCTCAAGTGCTTGGAGGTTCATATAGGGACCGTCAGTTTCTAGGTTTGTGGCCTATTAACTCAAATCTGTGTGAAATTATTCTACTAAACTAAATAGATTAGGCATATTTTATTCCATTTTGACCCCTTTTAATTTTTAAACAAATTATTTGTAAAAAATATTCATAAAATGTATTACCTCAGATGATCATCACTTGTTACCTGTAATGTTCAATTGCATAAAATTCTAGGACAGGATCTATCTCATTACATGTTCACTTACCTGAAATACGTTAAATACAACAAATATTTATGAAAGTGTGATCTATTTCATAAAATTTGTCACCTTTATTGTTTAATTACACATTAAATGTTTAAAGATGAGCTCTTTTATCTGGTTTTATCACTCATGATGTGGCGGTGGACACAAATGCAGCAGGCAGTAGACTTACTTTATGTGGATGTTATTTTAATGAACAAAATAAACAAACTAAATCCAAAATCCAGGGAAAACAAGGAAATCCAAAACACAATGAAACAGGAGACACGAGGGATAATAACGGTAACATCTGGCAACGTGGTGAGCAGGGTAACAAGTTGGACTGGTGAGTTGTGACTGAAAAAGGAGCTTTTTCAGTCGTAGTAATGGGAACTAGGGCTGAAACGATTCCTCGAATGATTCGAGTACCTCGATTACTAAAATTCCTCGAGGAAAATTTACCTGCCTCGAAGCTTCGTTAATTTATGTTTTATTAGTTAGCGCACCGTGTTCCGGCCGGGACTTCATTTGCGTTGCGCGGAGCTCTCACTTCCGCCTCTGAGTTGTTGACAAAAGCTAAGTCTCAGCGGCATAAAGTCCAATCTTCAAGATTGGCCCGTGGGGATTTTATTGATTGATGATAATGCCTGACTTTTTATCGTTTTTGGGGAACCAATAAGCATCCTTGAAATGACTGGGGCATGCCTGGAGTACGGCAGCATTTCTCCTCCGGGGCTGCTGGTTGAAAGCGAACGGCGGGAAGAGCGCTGAGGTGAGCGGATAGCCTGAACAGGGCGGGCGGCTGAGTAGCTGATGCTTACCGTGTAAATGTAGCTTTACCAACGAACCGCACAATAAATTTCATATCCCGGTCTGAAGAAACGGGTGGCGGAGCGCATCGTACATGGCTAGTAGATGAGTTTCTGAGTGTGACCAGTGAAGGTGTCGTAAATATCCCGTATTGCTTCCCCCATGTTCGTCCCCCGGTCTAACGGTTCGTCAGTCCGCTGGTCTATTTCCTCCCCTCCACCCCATCTTACGTTCGTTCATGCCCTCTCCTCCCACTCCAGGCGGCATTTCCCGTATTTTCAAACCCAAAGCGTGACAGGTTAGGTGGCAAGGTGAGTTTAATTAATCTATTAAACTCACTGAAGATGAATACATAAACTAAAAGCTGGATTGTAGACATTTTTTATAAGCATATTTGTGAGCCTGCCTCTTTGTTATTAAATTCAATATAATTTCAGATTTTTCTATAACTTTTCTTCTGGTTAACTTAGAAAGTGAGCTATTATTGTTACAGGTTAGTTTTCTAAACTACAAAAAAGCAACTGTTAGGGATGCTCAAATATGAAAAATTGGACTGATATTGATATCTGATAGTAACACCGGTATTATGCCAGATTTACCAATATTTCATTTTATAATTTTTTTTATCCGATTACTCGATTAATCGTAAGAATAATCGATAGATTACTCGATTACTAAAATATTCGTTTACAACAGCCCTAATGGGAACAATAGCCTAAATGAGAAGAGTGATAGCAGGTGTGAGTAATTTGGCACAGCAGCTGGCTGAGGACTGGGGAGAAGGTGGCACAGGGAAAACTAAGGAGATCTGCTGGGAACACAAACGGGAGGAAACGGGGAACTGAAAAATACTTCTAATACAAAAGACACTACACAGCAAATTCAAAAGTGTTAAATGTTTTGGTGTTAGTAGACTTCATGCAAAAGCAGAGTTAATTTTACTCTTAGTCACATTCTGTTTATGTAACTCTGGGGTGTATATTATTAGTAGTTAAACTCCAGTGTTAAAACAAAGTGTTTCCATATCAAATCTAGAGGTGTTAAAATAGAATCAATAGCTTTTTACTTCTTAACTCTGAACTCCTACAGCGGCTCTAACACTGAAGGAGTTAATTCACTGCCTCCGCCCCAGAATCACAGATTCCCACTGAAGCCAAGTCATTTCAGGACTATTTACTTTCCACCTGTCTGAGTTATTTACTGCACTTGGTAAGTTATTTCTTTTTTTTTTCTGAGATGGTTTATAACTATTATTTTGAGTTGAGCTCAACCTGTATGATAGACGTCACGTCCGCCACACGGCTCGGTGTTAGCATTTTTAGCTTAGCATGCTGAATGTTAACGGAGTATAAGTGTTGGAAAAATATCGAGCCGGTGAAGATTCAGTCAAATTATTGGCTAACTTAAACGGATCTTTTTCATGTTGAAAGCATTATTCCCGCTGTTGTGTCTTATATACGTTTTGCAGCATGTTTTAATCCTTTTATTGCCTTTTTGTATATATTAGAACCAGTTTGGTTGAGGATGAATCGCCAGTCGTCTGCCTGCGGATGAATCACCAGTCGTCAGCCTAACCTCCATCTCCCGATCCCTCCATGGATTTTTCGAAGATTCAAGCTCCAAAAATGATTATGTAAGTGTTAATATCTCTGAAACCCTACATTTCTGTAATTGAGGCTTGTTGTTAGAGTTGTAGTAAAAATGTATTCCTTCTTTCCATTTCTCATTGTTATGTTTTTTGTTTGTTATGATCCAGAGACCGACACTGGCTGTCCCACTCAGACTGAAGACGGTCCGATGCAGCAGAGGAGCATGTTGGTGTCTCCGGCCAAACGTCACCAACAGCCCAACAACCTGAAGACAATCTGTTAGTGAGTGGACAGCCCTTTGGTGGAGTGCAGAGAGGAACTGTGTCTTATCAACAGAAACAGAAACTGGATAAGAAATGATGGATCTGAATATCAGGTTGGTCTATTATGTACTGTACATATCTGGCAATCTACCTGTTAAAAGGAAATGCACTCTATCATATTGCATGAACTGCATGCATTGATACAGGCTTTATTTTATCCACCTTGTACTTTGAACAATTTCATGCATATTGTATTGAAGAAAAATGTATTAAGCATACTGCATTTTGTGTTGCACAGCTGATATGTCAGACCTTTTAATAAGCAATATGTGAATGAAAGCGACATGTGAAACATGCACATTATTCCACGTTGTAATATGTTTTGTAATTGTGGTGCACGTTTTGAAATAAATACATTTGAAAAAATCATTGCCTCTTTATTAAATGTTTATTTTCCAAAGAATTTTTAAAAGTTCAAAACAATATAGTACCTATTTAATATTAATTACAAATAACTCTTAAGAAGTTAAAGAAATACTCTGTGAGAGTTAAGATCTATGGAAGCCCATTTCCGCCACTCTGTTAAAAAAGAAAAAAATATCTCATTATAATGAGATGGTATGATGAGATACCATCTCATTATGATGAAATAGTATACATAGGCTCAGGACATTTAGGGACTGTGGAGGTTGAACTCCCATTTCGAATTAGTTCAGTCCACCTGTACCGTTTGACTTTACCGTCGGTCGCGCCTGCCGCCAGCAAGCATTCAGCTAAATATAGCTGTTTACAACGGTAAGAAATGTGGTTTTGTTAATTTAAGTCTGTAATATAAGCTAGCATAAGCTAGTATAAAGTAATCAATTTGGCATACTGACCACGGTAGCTAATCTTGAAGATAGCTTAAGAAGATGGATATCTTTGAAGCTAACGTTTTCTGTTTCTTTACTTCGTCAGTCAACAACTGACTTTCCAGTAACTGTATCTGAGGATTACGTGGTACTTTTATTTGCTGTAATGACACATGTTCAGTTTACCACAAAGTCATGGTGTAATAACTGGTGAGTAGTTCGTAGATGCTGCATCTCGCTCCCAAACCACTGTGACACCAAAACGATACCTCTGAGCCTGTGTATTTTTTAAAAATTAAACTAAAATATCTCATGGCATTTTGTCATTTACACTCTCTCTCTCTCTCATCATTATTAAATTCTAAATAATTTAAGTAACTAAACCACAAGCAAAGAAATGTGTGTGTGTGTATATATATATATAGTCTGTCTGCAAATCTATTTTATTGATTTAATCAGTAAGTTCAAATAACCACTACAACATGTTCTTGCTTTTGTACAGTGTGTGTTGTTTCAGAAAGACTGGACAGCGTGGAGCAGCTTTTCACTAGCCTTTTCTGATCACACAAGAGGTAAGTGACTTCTCTGCTATATCGTGTTTCTCCTGTTCTCTATTGAAAGACCTCTATTCTCCACAGATGGCTTAATTTTCAGTGTATTTCCTTTTCTACTGCTAAAGACAATGTCAATATAGAACGGTACAGTTCTTGGTAACACTTTATTTGAAGGGGGTTGAATAAGACTGTCATGATACTGTCATAAACATGACGCAACACCTGTCATGAACATCAATAAGTCTTAATGAATAGTTATGACTGTTGTCATAAAGCGTCATTCGGTAAATAATGACACTTTTAATACAAAGTTGACATTATTCAAAATGTCTTCGTTATGACAGCTTGACATTATTCTAGACAAAATGTCTTCGTTATGACAACTTGTCATTAACCTCGCCAAAAATGTCTTTATGACAACTTGTCATTAACCTCACCAAAAATGTCTTCGTTATGACAATTTGTCATTAACCTAGACAAAATTGTCTCCGTTATGACAACTTGTCATTAACCAAGAAATCATGATCAAACATAAATTTGTCATAATAGTAGTCATAATGATTTAATTATTACACTAGCAAAAGCTTTAACAAAACAATGATTAATATTTCCACTCCCTGAAATAAAGCAAAACAAATAGGACAAGCAATAAAATTTCACTAAGCTTTATTACACGGTCAAATGATTTAATAACAGACTCATTAACAATTTTTTTTACATCAACTAAAGTGGAACAAGTTGCACCAGTTATGAATATGTCATTTAGTGTTATTACAGTGTCATTAATTTTAACTGTTACCTCAAGTAAAGTGAAACAAGTAACAGTTATGAAGATGTCAAGTGTCATTACAATGTCCTTAATATTAACTATTACTTCAAGTAAAGTGAAACAAGTTACAACAGTTATGACAGTCATTAAGTGTCATTACAGTGTCCTTAATAGTTGTCATAACGAAGACATTTTTGGTGAGGTTAATGACAAGTTGTCATAATGAAGACATTTCGAATAATGTCAACTTTGTATTAAGTGTCATTATTTACCGAATGACGCTTTGACAACGGTCATAACTATTCATGAAGACTTATTGATGTTCATGACAGGTGTTATGTCATGTTTGTGACAGTGTTATGACAGTCTTAATCAACCCCCTTCAAATAAAGTGTTACCAATATGTGACAAAAAAACATAGTGCTTAAAGGTATTATGAATGTCCCAGCCCGGGGGCTTTCTCCATGCAGAAAGACCACCTGTGCACCCACCATGCATCCCTGTGCATGGTGGGTTCTCTCTGGGTACTCGAGCTTCCTCCCACAGTCCAAAAACATGACTGTCTGGTTAATTGGTCTTTCTAAATTCTCCCTAAGTGTGAGTGTGTGTGTGTGTCCATGGTTGATTGTCCTGTCTGTCTCTGTGTTGCCCTGCGACAGACTGGCGACCTGTTCAGGGTGACCCCACCTCTCGTTTTCTATAGATAGACACTAGACCCCTCCCGACCCTACTAGGGACAAGGGTGTTAGAAAATGCATTCATGGATGGCATTATGAATGACTATATTATTAGTTTTCCAGGTAAAATTATCATTTGTAGTATGACTTGCTTTACATTTTATTGGAAACATCTGATGTTTCCAATAAAATGGGAACATCATTTTATCTTCTCTTCCAGTGTTAGATCACAGAATGGATGACCTGAGTGATTTCCTGAAACAAAGGAATATTCCAGAGGAAACTATCGAGACCTTGCTGAGAGAGAAGGTACTGGCTGAAAAAAAATCAGTATTTCAAAAACTACAGTTTTTTTAAAGCATGTGTCTAGCAATGTTATCTAATTTAATTCAAATAATGTGCATGCAATTCTAGTTCCATTTTTGTAGTTTTAAAGAAATATTTTTTATTGTCCTTATTTAGATTGATACCAACGTCATCCAGCTCATGACAGATGAAGAGTTAAAGAATTATTTGCCATCATATGGAGACCGCATAGCCCCATTAGGATACTGTAAAAGAAAGGAAAATGGCCCCCCAAACAGTCGCAAATCAAAACTGTTTGAGCGCCTGAAATCAAAGCTGGGTAAAAGAAGAACTGCTCATGAAGATGGCTGTGGTATGGACAAAGAAGAGCAATCTGAAACAACTGTAAAGAATAATGCTCTGAAGTCAAAGAGAAAAATAGAAATAGGCTGGCTGCTTTATGATGAACAACAGGCTTTTAAACAAGTAAGAGCAAGAAGAGGTGGTGGAACACGGAAGGTCGATGTATCAAAGGATGCTAAAAAATGTGAGGTAATCCAGATGGCTCTTGGCCTTTTCTTTCCAAATGGGAGAAATAGAGAAGGGTCCATAACAGATTTTGAAATAGATCTGAAACATTATCAGGAAGTGCCAATTGATGACAAAATCTTTGTTGGACAATGTTTCATGTTACAAAACTGACTATTCTCAGGTTTTACCTGACCACACTTAAAAAGAAGGCTAACCAGTCAAGATGAAGTTTTGTCTTCACCACTTTTTCAGGATCAAGACAGTTCTCTGAATCAGCCCTCCTCTTCATCTGCTGTAAATGTTGCAGCGACCAGCCAATCTGCAATATCCATAGTAACTTCTAACTTCCTATTTGTTGGAAATATAACAAATCATGACAATATTAACTTTTCACTTCATTCTGCAGAGCTCAGGGAGGAGGATTTGGATAGCAGTAACATAGTGTTTCTAGGACCGTTTTCTGACAGTGAGCCACAGATTTTGGGTGACACTTTGCCACTATCCCCTCAATCCACATCATCTGTCAAGGCAGTGAAGAAGATACTGGTAGTTCACAGAGGTCAGGTACTTCCTGAGCTCATAGCAACTTCTCTGATGATGGACTTCTAGATAGAGACTTCAAAATCCAACTTGTCCTGCCAGATGGAACACCTGAGATGGGTTATGATGACGGAGGAGTCGTTAGAGACTGTCTTTCTGAATTCTGGAAATAATTCTATGACCAGTGTACTACAGGAAACACTTACAAAGTGCCTTTTCTGAGGCATGATTATGGACAGCAGCAGTGGGAGAGTGTAGGCCGAATAATTGTCTTTGGATGGACAAGAGAGAAATATCTTCCTATGAAGATTGCACCTGTCATACTAGAGCAAGCAGCTTTTGGACAGGTAAAAAGTGAGGTGGTGGAGAATTTCCTTAAGTGCATGCCTGAATCTGAGCGTTTTGTGTTTCAGTCGTGGCAGTCAGACTTCAGCAGTGTTGACAAAGAAGAATTGATAGAGATTCTTGATAACTACAGTTGCAGACGAATGCCCACTGCCAGCAATGTAAATGAAATCCTCCAGGAGCTTGCACACAAAACACTTGTCCAAGAGCCTGCTTACGTTATTGAACAGTGGGCCAAAACACTCAGTATCACTGAGAACAGCTTCCAGGACCTTTATTCATTGTATGAAAACTTGCCACCAAATGCGAGAAAAGTTTTGAAGTCCATTGTCTTTCCTCAGGAAATGAATATTCATCAGAAGGATATTCAAAAGTACGTTAGCACGTATATCAGGAATGCAGATTTGCAGCATCTGTCCTTGTTTCTAAGGTTCTGCACAGGCTCAGACCTGTTCCTGGACAAGAAAATTCTTATCGATTTCACAAAGATTCAAGGGTTTCTCAGAAGACCTGTGGCTCACACATGTAGCTGTGTCCTTGAGCTGTCAATCTATTATGACAGCTATCCAGATTGCAGTGCTGAAATGAAAAAAGTTTTGGAGTCTAATGTATGGGTCATGGACATTAATTAAAGTTTTGAAAGTGATGGAATTAGAGGGTGGAGCTACACAGTTGTGGAACTCCTAAAAGAAAAAAAAGGAGATTAAGGTGGCTATTTAAAGTAACAAGTTGCCTATCAAGATCTAAGTAGATGTTTTGAGGATTTTCCCCAAAATTTCCTTGACAGAGTTTAAAGTTTTAGAGATAACATTTTATCTGGGTGATGTTACCTTTCCCAAACTTTCTCCAGATGTAATTAAAAGGATCAACTGTTTGTGATAGGTAACTGCTGATTTGTGCACCACAGTTGTTGGTTTGTTTAAGGATAGGTCGTCAAAACTCAACAAGGCTTCTTAGCACTACTCTTCTTAAAAATATCAATAATTTGGAATCAGTAGTGATTTTTGATGCAAAAAACAGTCAATACTTACTGTTAGAATTAAGTACAAAATGTTAAGTATTTGTAAGCCATAGGGTGTTGTCATTTATGAATGACATTTGTACTTTTACATATTCAAAGTTGAAGTTTTAAGTTATTTGAAATGTAATCAGTACAGAATTGACATTGTCCACATTATCACAAACATAGAAAATAAATATGGCAACTTAACTTGTTTTTCTTTTTTTGCTCTTTCCCTGGTCATTTGTTTAGTCAAAAATGTGCAGCATTTAATGTCAATTACTTAATTATTGTTGCCAAAGAAACGTCTTATTGTAAGAAGTAGAGATATTCTACCACACATGCACAAGTTCTGCATTTTCAGATCTGCTAACTTTCAGGGGAGCAGTCAAAAATTATATCTCTGGAAAGCCATAATGCCAGATAATAAAATGTAGCTGACTTTTGTTTTGCCATAATTAACATGTTAATTGTTAGCTGACATAATAAATCAGAAGAGGTAAAGTGAAAATGACTGTAGGAAATGTTTAGAAGTTCACAGCCAGAACAAACAAAAATAGGAACTGTTTATTGTTGTTGTATCTTTTTATAAGACACAACTGTGTTGACTGTTGTACTTGTTACATTGCACTCATATTCATAAAATCATTTTCTGAATTTTTCTTTTTTGCACATTTGATTTCTTTTGTGGAAGGTTATAAAAAATGTCTTTTTTATTTTACTGGGCACAACTTTGTATATTCCTTTATCTTAAGCTTATCAAATGAGTGCACTATACACCAAGGCAAGTTTTTTTTAAGCACTTGTGATTTATTTTTGGGAATGTCAAAATAATGGATTGTTCTTTGTTGGTGGAAGAGAAAATAAATACATTCTGAACAAAGTGTAGAGTCTGTTTATGATTTGTTGTTGCACTGTAAATAAATTGATTTGCAATAATACAGAAAAACACTGAAATATATATGTCAAGAGTAATGACATTTGTACTCTTATCAAATTAATACCAACTGCAAAAAATAGCATATTGGTAGGAAAACTCACAAATGGTTATCTGTTAGTAGTAACATGATTAAAACATTGCTTGTACATTTAACATTCATGTCCATATATCAACAGTTTCCCTGAACAAGTAAGTTGAATAAAATAGAGAACCTGGAAATGTTGGCACTATTTAGTGTTGTTTTGAACAAGAGGCAAGTATTTTGTAATAATAAATAAAATTAAACATAGAAATTAATAGATTGACCTTGACTTCAACACTGAAGGAAACTAAAATGTATTAGTCTTTTTAGAAAAAAATAGAAACACATTTTAACTCATTCATGCATTTCGTTTTACAATCACACAGTGTTTACACAGGACATATTGACATATCTGACTTGATAAATGTTTTGTGGACCTGGGGGATTTATAGAAACTATTCCCCAGCTCATCACTGATCATTTGACGGAGTGTTACATAAAGATTAGTAATTGCATACACATCATGTATTACCAGTCTGTGCTCAGTCATGAGTTCAGTGCATAAGTGAAATACATCAACATCACAGGGAAAGTCCTTGAAACGACATTCTTCTATACATATTTCCAGCTTTGTTAGATCAGCAGACTGTAAAAAATTTGAAACCCCATACAGGTTGGGAACACCATGCATTTATGTGGGACGACTATGTGGAGCCCGAGGATTATTTGTAGATCGTATACGATGGTCATTCCATGCATGGACAACTTCATCCAGCTCCACCTGTTTGATTAAAAAATGGGGAAAAAAAATAAGAAAATAGAAAAAAAGTGTTAACACTTTATTTGAAGGGGGTTGAATAAGACTGAAACATGACATAACACCTGTCATGAACATCAATAAGTCTTCATGAATAGTTATGACTGTTGTCATAAAGCTTCATTCGGTAAATAATGACACTTTTAATACAAAGTTGACATTATTCTAAATGTCTTCATTATGACCACTTGTCATTAATCTAGACAAAATGTCTTCGTTATGACAACTTGTCATTAAGCTCGCCAAAAATGTCTTTATGATAACTTGTCATTAACCAAGAAATCATGATCTGACATTTAAATTTGTTATAAAAGTATTACTGATTAAACTTTAAAAATTAGCTTTATGTAGTAATATTATAAAGCTCTGCCATGTTTAATTTAAGTTTGATAATTGCCACACGACTTCTCCAAACCCCTCAGGTTTGATACATCTGCTGACTTCGAACTCAGCCAATTTTTCCAAGTCAGTCAGCCACCGGTTCCACTGTTTTTGGAAGATTAGAGGTATAGGATCATCCCAGCCCCATTTCATCCTGCATAACTCTTGTAACAGCAGTTTGGCAGGAAGAATGAGAGGTGCTAGGAATCCTAGCGGATCATAAATGTAGCTGACGGTGGACAACATACCTCTTTTAGTGGAAGGCTTTTCTTTGACCTTCAGCTTGAACTTAAAACTGTCTCTCTGTGCACCATTGTAAACCTAGTGCTCTGCTAGCGGTAGCTCATCACTGTCCAGATTCAACTCACAAAGAGTCTGGGACCTGAGCTCTCCTGGGATACATTGGAGCACTTCTCGGCTGTTGCTAATCCATTGGGTTAGCGTAAACCCTCCTTTGCTGCAAATAGCTATTAGATCTTCGGCCATGGTAACTGCACTTTCCTCTGATGGCAAACTTTTTAAGAGGTCATCCATGTAAAAGTTTTTGTTGACTGTTCATACAACTGAGAAGTTGGACTGATTATCCTCAGCAGTCTTTCTGAGAGCATAGCAAGCACAGCTCAGTGAGGAGACTGCACCAAATAAGTGGACAGTCATACGGTATTCCTCAAGGTCTTGTTCTAGATTACCTTGAGGCCACCACATGAAACGTAGAAAGTCCACATGCTCCTCAGCCACCTTAACCTGGTGGAACATGGATTTTATGTCTGCCATTAATGCCACATATTCCTGCCGAAACCTCACTAGAACCCCCACCAATGAGCTAGATATTTTGGGCCCTGTAAAAGCTGACTGTTAAGAGAGACCCCTTTATACTCTGCCCCACAATCAAACACTACACGCAGCTTATGTTTTTGTGGATGGTATACACCATGATGGGGTATATACCACACCTTGCCTTTTGCTGTTGTCAGCTGATGCTGTGGAACCCTTTCTGCATGTCCACTATCAATGGCACTTAATGACTTTGTCATAACTGTTGCTTGTTTCAGTTTACTTGAGGTAATAGTTAATATTAATGACACTGTAATGACACTTAATGACGTCATAACTGTTGTAACTTGTTTCACTTTACTTGAGGTAATAGTTAATATTAATGACACTAATGACACTTAATGACTTTGTCATAACTGTTGTAACTTGTTTCACTTTACTTGAGGTAATAGTTCATATTAATGACACCGTAGTGACACTTAATGACATTCATAACTGGTGCTACTTGTTCCACTTTAGTTGATGTAAAAGAAATTGTTAATGAGTCTGTTATTAAATCATTTGACCGTGTAATAAAGCTTAGTGAAATCTTTATTGCTTGTCCTACTTGTTTTGCTTTATTTCAGGGAGTGGAAATATTAATCATTGTTTTGTTAAAGCTTTTGCTATTATGACAAATTCATGTTAGATCATGATTTCTTGGTTAATGACAAGTTGTCATAACGAAGACATTTTTGGCGAGGTTAATGACAAGTTGTCATAACGAAGACATTTTGTCTAGAATAATGTCAAGCTGTCATAACGAAGACATTTTGAATAATGTCAACTTTGTATTAAAAGTGTCATTATTTACCGAATGACGCTTTATGACAACAGTCATAACTATTCATGAAGACTTATTGATGTTCATGACAGGTGTTATGTCATGTTTATGACAGTGTCATGACAGTCTTATTCAACCCCCTTCAAATAAAGTGTTACCAAAAAAGTCATGCTTTTGTATTATTTGGAACTTATTTCAAAATTGTGTGCTGAAAGCAAGAAGTAAATTTATAGGACCTGTATTGTTTGTAGGAAACAAAACTGGATCAGTGATTTGTCCAGAAAGCTGTCAACAAAATAGCCATCGGCTTTAAACTGGTCGAAATGGTCCATCCAAAACTGGGCACATTCACTTCTTAAAGTGCACCACCATCGCTCTATCCTTTGATTTCCTGTACTCGGACCGAGAATAACAGAGTCAAAACCATTTTCATCCTCGTTGTTGTGCAGAAATCTTTGCATCGCCGCCACATGAGTGTTCTCTGTGCCATGATCCATTTGTATCTTCTGTGGAAATCCATTATACTCCATCACAGCGTCAATAAAATAGCCAGCAATAATGTGAGGGTCACCTGTGCATCTGGGCTTTGTTCTGTCTGTTTAACTGTATGTTCTAAACTTTGAAAACTTAAAATAAAATTTATTTAAAAAAAATAATAATAATGTGAGGGTCACTATTGGTTTTATAGGCTTCTAGCCAGATCATTTTCCTCGATGTGCCAGACATAGTTTGGTACCTGACTGACACATAAGCGTCGTCTCAAGCGATTTTGTGCACGCAGGTCAACCCCGTTGGGATCCAATAAGCGCATCAAAAGACGTACTGTTTCCCTGTCTGTGACTATGCCAGCCATCCAACATTTCTGGTTCATCCACCTGTAGCCGTGCTGTCTCCCAGATCCTTGTAGTTGTTCCTCAATAAAAGAGGCCACTTCTGCAACATCTGTCTTGTTTTTTCTACGCCACAGGCGCTTCTTTTGCAGTCTTCTCTCCAGTGTCCAGAGACTTAATTTAACATTATGGGTTTCTTCCAAAACTCGCAAGATTTCAAGATTCGTAAAACCACTTCTGAAGTATTGCTCAATGATATGATCAATATCCATTTCTTTCTATCAAGTTGAGCATATCTCAAACTATAGGGCCAACTCAAGTTATCTCATTATAATGAGATGCTATCTCATTATTATGAGATAGTATCTCGTTATTATGAGAATTATTTTTTTATTTTTTTAACAGAGTGGCGGAAATGGGCCTCCATAAAGATCTAACACTGAATTAGTGTTAGTAAGTGTTAAATGATTAACTCCAGCAGATTTGATATTTGACACTTTATAAGAGTTAAGGTACTAACTCTCCAAAAAGAGTTAAATTAACACTTTCTGGTGTGGACCCATATAGACACTTTAAAAGTGTTGAAATCAAATCTGACAGTTAATTTGGGCCTGCTGGATTTGGTGTGTAAGAGTAAAGAAAACCTGATGAACTAGGAGAGAAAGATATGAGGGAAACCATAACCGAACCTAAATAGAAACAAGACTGATCTAACAATAAGAACTAAGGAACACACAGCAAGAGAAACTAGAAGATCTAAACAAAGAAATAACCCAACTAGAATTACTAAAGAAAGATACAGACTCAGACATGGAAGAATAACTGAACCTATGGTGATCAAATTAAGAAATAAACATTACTAGAAACCCTGCAGGGAGGCTGAAATAAGAAATAACTAGAGGGATAAAATAGAATTAAACTATAGTCATTAAAGAAGGCTTGACATGGACTCAAACAAGGAAAAGCAATAATATAATTCTAATTACACTAAATACCTCTAATAATATCAAAAGGACCATGAAGGGCTAAACTAGCAAGTTAAAACATGAAACTAAATAAAATGAAAAGCAAAACAAACCCAAAAACCCAGTGTCCTGACAGATGTCTGATTATATAATTGTTTATTTTAATCAAATAAAATATTTATTTAAAAATATAATCTTTCATTACATTTATGTTTATTACCTGAAATATTTAAATATCAAATTTTTACTTAAAATGTGATTCATTTCTTCACCTGTTTACATGTAACTTGAAGTGCTTGAATCAAACGATTCATGAATGTTTAATACATTAAATTATTAAATCAGAGAAAACAGTCACTTCCAACTGTACACATATTTCAACACAAATGGTTCCTGTTCCTCTTCAGAGTCTGGAGCCTTGCTGAGCTCCTCTCCTGGGGTTTCCTCCTGAGCCTCTCCAACTTGCTCCTCTTCTGTTGCCTCCGCTACTCTGTTTTCATTATTTACCTCTTCTGGGGTAAATCATGTAACTCTGTAACTTGTTGATCCACCACGGTCTTGCTGTATCGCCTCTTTAATTGACGCGCATGTCGGTCCGATGTTGTGGCGTTTACCTCGCAGTGACCCATATTCAGCACTGGACCCCAGTTAGGATTGAGCTCATCCATTTCACACGTCTGGGGATGTTGGAGAACGTAATATCAGGACGTCTCAACCGCTGACACCAGGACATTCGTCGTCTTTTCGTTAGCTCCGATAGCTTAGCCTCCTTGCGTTGTTTTCAAGCAGGAAAATAGGACATTACATTCAATAACGCGGCAAGTTCATGCCATAGCTAAATTATTTTTTGTAACTTGGATTAAAAAAATCTGTGAGACTGTTGTTTTTGTCGGTTATGTTTAACAGAGAGGATCCCAAAGATGGCGCTGGTGTCCCTCTGCCTACAGCAGCGACGTCACGTTCCAAAGCTCTATTAAGTGCTTGTAAAAGATGGGAATCAATGACAAACTACCAAGTTGGAGCTTAAAATGTTGTTGTAGATGTTTGTTGAAAAAAAAAAAAAACAGTCGTAGGAAAATGAATCCGGACTATTCCTGTAGAGTTGTTCCAGGGTAAAACATGGCTGCCATGACCTTGCCTCCTGTTTTCTATGATGAGAACCAGCTAAATAAATCTGTCCTGCATAAATTTAGAAAGTCGATGAGCTGAGACACACACACAGCAGCAGTGTGTGTTATCTGGTCAAAACAGGACCACATTAGTTGCCTACTCCCTGACACTGAACTCTGAGCCATTTATCTTGGGGGGTCTCTGGTTACTGTCGCTGCACTTAGAGCATTGCGACTGTCAGATTTGGGAAACTGTATCAGCCATGGTGCAGCACTCTGAGCAGATATATGACGGGGGAATGAAAAGTTGATGTGTACGTCGCTTTATTTACTGTTTGTGGAGTGATAAATAGTCATGGGTGTTATGCTGCATTGTAGATTCGGTGCGATACACTATAGGATTAAGCTTGAAAGATTCAGAGTCTGCTGTGATACTCAGACTGATACTATGCACTTGTTTTATTCAGTGGATTTTTTTTTCTAAATCCATTCATGAGGCAACAGGAGGAATAAGTGAGAATGTTTACTTGTTTTGATTAGATCTTGTTTGCTGTTCACAGCTTTTGTGTGATTCTAGTTTTTTCTTTCTATAAAGTTGGAGGAATACTGATTTCTGCAACTTTTCCCCCCACTTTTTCTTTTGTTAGCTTACCTCAATCATTCATTCATTCATTCATTCACACCCTTTGAAATCTCAACAGAAGTGGTGTTCAGTTTCTAAGGCCTGGCTGAGGTGTCTGTGCTAACCTCATTAATTCAGCTTATTCTCGCCTAATTAATCTTTGTCAAAGTAATTACAGCTATCTGGAGTTACCAACACCGTGCTCCCTCCATAGATGCAGCAATCTCAGATTGTTTGTTGTGGTGTAAAAAGCTGATGCAATGCGAATTAAGTTTGCACTTAAATGTGGTGCAGAGGAAATTAATACCTTGAAGTTACAATTTGATACGTTTTAAAAGGGGATGCACCATATTATCGGCATGGTATCGGTATCTGCTGATATTAGCTGTAAAATTTAATATGACTCAAAATAACTCACCGATATAAAATCCATTGTTTTTTATGTGACGAACCAGTGACAATGAATGTTTGAGTGTTGTCATTGTCTTGGAGAGAGCAAATGTCATGAATAAATTTGACATTAAACATAATGCAAGTTGAAAGTGTTACATCATTTTCAGCCTTCATTTTAGCATTTGCATTTGCTAGCATGCTAAATTGACAAAGATAATGCAGTATTTTATTTCCACAGTGGAGAAAGCCACATAGTTTCAGTAAGTAGGTATAGGACCAAAATATCGGTATCGTTATCGGCCAAATGAGTTTTAGTACATATTGGCCAAAAGTCCATTATTGTGCATCTCTAGTCTTAAATTTGATTTTGAGATTTATAACCTTCACCTGGAAAACATGTCTATTAAAAAAAAATGCTTCAGCTACATTAATTAGTCTCCCAAGCAGCAGTGAGTTTTCAGAAATGCAGAATAATAGAAGAATGAAGTCTGTAGTCACATTGGGACTAAGGAGGATTTAAAAAGGTTTTGTTTCTAGCTTTCTGTCTGCTGTCTAACACCTTTTCTGCTCTCTTTGTTCCTCACTCACACATTCTCATTAATTTTTCAGTGTTTGCCATCTCTCAAGCTGGTGGCTATGCAAACTACAATTGTACATGCAGATTGGTTAATCACAATGGCACCTGTTTAAAATAGTCACATTTATCCAGGTATGCAAATTCTCAGAGGAGATGGTTATGACTGCAACAAGCGGGTAATTTTATAATTAAGTATCAGTTTTCTAATTCTCTTTTTTTTGTGTGTAAAAACAAGTCGTGCAATCGATCAGATTGGTTGTTCATTTTTAATTTTGGCTTCTACTTATTACAAAAGTAGGCTAAAGGTACATACCTTTGGTCGATATTTAAGGCAATTTACTGTTCAGTTCTGGAAATGTATGTATGTATAAAAGAAAATAAAAACAGAATTTAGATCATTCTGTTTGAAAGCACTTTTGTATTTATCCAGAGATTAAATTTTTGTGAGTCTGCTTTAGTTGAAAACTTTGTTGCTGCTAACTTTACTTTTAGTAGGAAGATTTAACTTTGTTGGTAATAATTCTACCCTAATCAAACAACACTGTGCTTGTGGCCAAATTTGTATTTTTGTTGATTTGCAGTCAGAGGAGGGGTCAAAATCATTGCAGGCTGCTGTGAGCACCTGAATTCTTGAATGACTTGTTGACATGTTGTTGCAAATGGTGCTACTAAATGGGTCGGGACAATAACAGGATTTTCAGTAGAGCGTTTCAAATGTTACAGGATGCATCAGGCTTATATCATTTGGACTATACCTGCTATCAGTGATCAGTATTCGCATGAATTCCTCACCTACATCTTATCACACAAACACAGTGCTGTCCTTCTGCTCCGGGTCCATTCAGTCTGAGAACCCTGTTGAGTGCCGGGTCACAGAAGCGTGATTCCCCGGTGTTGTTTGACCCCGTTTTGCTGTTGCAGCCCAACCCCGTGTGGATGTGGGTGCATATGTGCATACTCTGTTTCCTGACCTTGGCCAAGGATCGGTTCCTGTTTCTGTCAGCTGTTAGCTCAGCTGCACGCCACCTTTATTGCTTTCCCGCGTCGAGCCAGAGGGCTCGGAGCCAGAGCTTGTCACCGTTTGGCTGCTTCCCATTTCTCCTTAGCCGTTTCACTTTACCTCACCCATCTGCCCAGATGGTGTGGACTAATTTAAGAAACTCAGGCAGTTGGACTAAGAAACTACACAAATGCAGACATGACTTTTCGCTATCCTCGTGTGATGGGGCACTGTATCAGAGGCAGAACTGGAAGAGGTCCCAGAAAGAGCAGATGCTGTGATCACCCGTTTCTCTTCTGGTCCTGTTGCTCTCACTGCCGGACCAGCAGCTTCCACACTGACACCACGGGACGCAGGGCAAAAGGACGGGGCGGCTTACCTCCTCTACAGCCATCCAAAAAACAATCAGTCAATGAAATTATACCTGTACATAGGCATGTCAGGGTAACACATTTTGCTGGACGATGACTCGAGAAAACTATCCCAGAACTTACTGCGATAAACGATAACGTTGTTGTTTTGAGAACATTTTCAAGTAATAGTGGCATAAAAATGCAAGAAGACATTCTCAGTGATCAATCCACTTTAAACTCTAACGAACATTTAAACACTGGAACTGGAAGACATTTGAAATATCCAAAATAAAGGAAGAAAACAACAGAAACAACAAATAAAATAAATTATGACGTCTCTGTAAACAAAATTACCTTTCAAAAAAACGGAGTGTTGAGACCAAAACACCAGACTGAAAACTTTTATCACTCAGTTTTTGGTAAATGAGAGAGAAAAACGATAAACCAAACAAATGAAGATTATTGACTTTCTTTTAATTTATCATGCAATTAATTGATCTATTGATTATTGTGACAAGCCTACCCGTATGTTTTTAATTTCACAGCAAACAGGTGAAAATAAGGCAATTTGGACATGCAGCCACACAGTTCAAAAAGCCTCCGACACTAAAGTCTTTGCGTCAGTAGTTACAGAATAGTAAATAACATTTTCATAAGCATGGTGGTAAAAAAGATGAGTTCAGAATGTCACAATAACAAATTTTATTGGATAAATTGTACCAGAACTTATTGCAATAAACAATAACGTTTTTTTTTTTTTGAGACCATTTCCGGATAATATAATGGGAATGGCATAATAATGCAATAGCACATTCTGAAAGAGCAATAAACTTTAAATTCTAATGAACATTTATCACTCTTTGGACATTTTAAATGTGGAGAACAAATTAGTAAAGCAACTGAACCAACAAATGAAATGACCTTTCAGTTATCCTGCAAAAAAAAGGGATAGTTGAGACCAAAACACCAGACTGAAGACTTTTGTCATCCAGTTTTTGGTAGAAAGAGACAAACGAGAAAAACAATACATCATGCAAATGGGAATTAATGAGCTCATTCTAATTTATCATGCGATTAATTGATTAATTGCTTATTATGACAGGCACATTTGTCTCAACTTTTCTTATCAGTCTTACATTTGATAGTCTTAATTTTAGGTCTTATTATCTGAACTATACCCAGACTTTAAATTGCTGTCTGTAACCTTATTCTGAAAAACATTAGATGTAAACAAGACAGAAAAAATGTATATAAATGGAGTCTGCTTGACTTATTTCCACTCTGATTTCCCTCTGTGTATTAATTGGCCAAGGTTTCGCAGAATACAGAATACAGAATATTTTAACGAGAGACGTTTGAAGGGTAAAATGAGGTTGAGCTCCTTGCAGATAAACTCTAAGTGCACACACTTAAATAACTCCAGTCAAGGTGGTTTGTTTTAATCTGGTTTTGTGGCTGTGAATAAAACCCACAGCTGCCAGAGGGGCTGGAGGCATATAAAGTTCACCAGTCACCTTTAGGCAGAGTGGACTGGCAGCCTGTGTTTTACTGTACCAGCATTTTGGTTGGAATCTGCATATGGCACATTGATGAGATTATAAAGTCCCCAGATGCATTTCCTAATCTTTTTTAGCAGCTTGTGTCTTTTTAGAGATTAAAGCTGCACTTTCAGTGTGGCGGCAATAAAATGAAACAGTTGCATGAAGACATTTTTCTCTGTTTTAGCCAACAGGAAATTCAAACAATTGGGTTTTATCTGACCATATTGTACATTACAGAGTGATGTTGTTTCTACTAGACTTTCTTGTTTAAACCCTCTGTCCAAGTTAAAATGTATTTAAGCAACTACTTTTGAAGTTTTTAGTGTTTAATGTTTTGGAAAAGTTCAGATCCTTTACAAAGTTGGACAAATTTTAATTTAGCTTTGTACTTCCCAAGAGAGGAATGACTGTCCTGATTGTGAAGATAGTAACTAATCCATGTGAAAACGAAAACTCTCCAGCTTAAACATTTCTCAGTCCAGAAAGAATATTCTTCCTGTTGAGAACCTCGGCCTCAGACTCAGGGTGCATTCACACCAGCCTTGTTTAGTCCACTTTAATCGAACTATAGTTGATTTTCCTACAAACTCCAGTTCGTTTGGGGAGGCGAGAATTAGTGATCAAACTCTGATGCAGATCAAAAAAGCGAACTCACCTCTGGCTAAGAACCTCGGTCTCGGTTGTGGTTGCAAACAGACTGGAGACCGCTCCAAAAGCAGGAAAAGGGCAGGGCATTCTGGGTAAATAACAAATGCATACAAGCACAACGCTAGCGGGAGAAATGGTTCGTGGTCTTTTACCAGCGACGAGAGCAATTCTATAACCAGTTAAATCTGATGCTACTGCATTTTTGTTAACATTTTGTGAAGAAGGAAGTTGCGGTCATGTATTCTTCTGAGGTTTTTGTGTCGGTTCCTTCAGTAGTTCTTGGTGCAGCGCCACCACGAGGAGGGGAACAGGTTTCTCACAGGGTTTGGTTTGTTTGAAACAGTGCAGTGAAAATGCTGCAATTTTGGTCCCTAATTGAACCAATTCTACCAGACTATCAGGAGTGAAAACACCCTTAAGCGAGCTGTCCTTCATCTTGGTCATGACTTGAAGATGCCAGCAAATTAATATCTTAACAGAGTCCAGAGTCTGGGAACAAGCTCAACGTAGAATAGAAATATTTGTCAGAAATCCTAAATTAGTCACAATGTTTTCCCAACAAAGACCAGGCGTCTCATTGTCTCTGCTTACATTAAGACCGAGAACCAAACTGAGTCACATTAAACATGTTTTTTTTTAAGGAAATCATGAGCATATTTACTGCTGCCAGGCTGTTCACACCATTTAGTCATAAACATTGCTTGTCTCAAACAATTAGTGCTGCTGCTGCTGCTTCTGAGCTTCAACGCTCAGCAAGGCAGACAGATCTGGAGCAGAGTGAGTAGAAAAGCGTGAGGAGCTGTGCGGGCTTGTCGTCTACTTAGCCTCAGGAAGCTTCTGTGCTTGTGCGCATTTTCTTCTCATCTTTAACGTGCTTAAAAAAAAACTTGTTCTCATTTGTAGAGTCCTAAAAATGAAATCTTGCTTACAAAACCCAGATTTTGGATGGGCGCTTTATGAAAGTGGTTGATGGGTTTTTGCTTGGTTAATACTCTTGTCGTGAGCTGTAGCTTTATATTACAACAGATGGTCTCTATGGAGGAGTTTCTCTATTTAAGCAAGCTTGCCCTAGAAAAGTCCATGAGCCTGATTATACAGAAGGAACCGCATTACCCTGAACCAGAATGAGACTTATGTGATATAACCTTGAATAACATCATATTATATTTTCACAAAAAAGTTAAAGCAAAATGTATATCTAGATTAAATTGCTTTGGTTTGAGATGGATTATTGCTGTTAGAATAATTATATTTATTTCAATGGATATAAGGAATAATGTAGAGTCAAGAAATGCCACATTTAGTGATGTCTGATAAAATGCCATGGGACTTGGTTATAATTAAAAAAAGTAATCTATCTTTCCCATGAGTGATTAAATGATGCTGCGTTTGTGCACATCAGGATTAGCTTGTTAAGTTCTGTAGCTAATTGTTAGCAATGAATGAGATTTGCATAGACATTAGCGTCAAGCTAGCCTTCTTTTCTGACTTTGGACACATGAAGTTGTCTGGTTATATTATGGTGACTGAATATGTACGGTAAGGTTTCCCCCAGAAAACTTGCTAATCCCGCTGAATTTTTGAGTTAAAAAAATTATTAAAGTTGACAGGAAATTTGAAAATATCACTTGAAGATTACTATCTGAACACCAACTATAAAGTCTTAAAAAATAACAGGAACCCTGTCTGTGTCTAGTCAGGTCTGGTTTCACTGGTTTGCGGTAGAGATTTGAAGCATTCATAATCTTAAAGACAAAAGATAAATTGATTTTGGTCCTTTGGCTTTGTTTTTTGCAACATGTCCTTCTAAAACCAAGACTTTTCTATCTGGAAAATCAATAAATACAGATGAGCTGCTTTCCTCTGCTTACAATCTTAATTTTAAGAAAACATAATCCTCTGCACACAGCTCTTTACAGCCATAATGGGCACGAGATGCTTGTTTTAATCATGTATCCTCCCCCAAACTCATTTAATATAAAAATGTATTCTGAAGATTATCCAAAGCCACTGTGGGTCTTTGGCAGTGAGCATGGTCAGACAGAACGACTTATGTTTTTCTTTTTTCAAACACCGTCAGTGATTTAGAACGAGGGAAGCTTCTTCAGGTCCGTACTCCATGTCTGGTGACGCCTTCCCTCCGATTCCCTAATTGCATAGTATGTTTCCTCTCTCTTGCTTCTACTAGAGAGGTGACTTAAGCAGCTTTTCTCTTACCATCACGGCTGTCACGATGCCTGACCGCCAGGAGACGACTTGATCTGAGACCACTGTGTCGCATCAGCTTTGGGATGTCAAACCTGATTCAGAGAGGCTGGCCGGGACGTCAGTAAAAACCTGTCAGCTCTCATCACAGTCATGCCTGTGGTAGCATGAGTTGTTTAGCGTGGGTTTCCCACTGAACCGACCGTACAGGAAAGCATCAGCTCCGCATCCAGCAGCAGAAAATGTAGCAAAACCTAATGTTAAATACTTCCTGTGACCCAGCTTTTGTACCAAAGTGTTAAATAATTCTTGAGAATCCTTAGGATGTATTAATAGGTAGTTATTTCTTGAATAAAAACACTTAGAGCTCATTAGATCTCTTTTCAGTTCAGTTCAAAAATACCCAAAGTAAAGTTAAATGTCTTAAATATCTTCAGAGGTATTGTACATAGAGGATCTCCTGTAGCAGTCTGTATTGAAGCAGTTCTGTTGAAGCCTCTGACTGTAGCATGAGGATCTCTTGAGGAGGATGTTCAGGGTCGTCTGTAGAGTTCCTCGTTTTATGAATAATCTGTTGTGGTTCCACAGCAAAACAGAACCATCCTTCTTTCTCACCTTGTTTAACCTTTTTTATTTGCTAGCTCTGATGCTAACAACTATTTACTCAAATGAAAAAAAGTGTAGATGACAAAGTTGGTGTTTAATCCTAAATTCTTCGCTTAGGATTTTGTAGACATTGGATCCTGTTTTCTACTAAACAGAAAATAAGATATTGAACCAAAACAAGAACTATGACATCTAAAAGATTCTCTAGAATCCAACAGAAAACTCCAAAATCCTGCTTTTATACATGAAAGCCATTTATCCTTTTTGACTTTTCTGTTTACAAAAATGCTGTTTTTTGTAATTTCTCCCACCATCTAAGGCAGAACCTGCTGTTAGTTCAGCCTTGCTTTTAAAAAGTCACCTCTATTGACGATGACAGAAGAAGAGGGGAGGCGAAGCGTCCCTCCAGGCTGTGGGGGTTGTTATGAAACATCCTGCATTAGACGGCGCCATTTTGTACCCAGAAAACGAAATGGTGCCATTTATTTTTAATTCGGAAACACTCTGGATTCTAAGCAGTGTGTCTGCGAGTCTATGCAAACTTAAACTTGGTGATCACAAGGTTTCCCCCAGAAAACTTGCTAAGCCTGGTGGGGGCGCTCTGCAGTCATTCATTCAGTGGCCCGACATGTTTTTGAGTTTTGAAATGTTTAAAGTTGACAGGAAATTTGAAAATATCACTTGATTATGTGTTACTGTAAGATTAATATCAAAACAACAACTATAAAGTCTTGAAATATGCAAACATAAAAAAAACAAAAACTTAAATGAATAGACAATGCTAAGCCTGGTGGCCCGCCAGGCTTATAATACACTGGGGGAAACGCTGGATCACAATTTATTGGATATATTTTCATCTAAATTTAAGTGCGTGTTTAGGATATTTTAGAAGCGGCACTAAAATGTGGGTACATTTATTAACTTGTTTTGGATTTTACTTGTTTATATTTTTGTATATGTTTGAGGCAACTCACTAATATTTTAGTGCAGTAAATGTATTTAGATTTTTAAAACAATCTCCATTTCTGAAGTTTGTAAAGTACATTTGTGTTAGTTTTGCATCTAAGATGATAAAAGTAGCTTAAAATGTTGATTTACTTGGAAAATAAGAATTAAACCTGGTGAAGCGGTCGTTAAAAAACATAAGTTTCTCCATCTGCTTAAAAAATATCTCCATCCAGTAGATTAGGGAACATCGGCTCAGATTTCATGAACTTCTTGCGTCGGTAAATCAATATCATTTCTGGTGTCATAAAATGACACTGGGCTAAACAGGAACTCCTCCAGGTCAGACATGCAGAATCAGCTCTTCTTTAGCGTGATGTAATGCTTCTTTCCACTTCCTTCCCAGCAGTATTTCACATTTGGGTTCAAGTGAAGCTCAGTTTAATCTCCGTGCAGCAGCTCAGGGTGAAACATTTCTGACCCAAGGCTACTGCACTGAAGAAAAAGAAAAATGCAAGCTACACTGAATAGAAATTATTCCTTCCTTTCATGGTTTAGGAAATAAATAAAGTTTTAAGTTTATTTCTGACCTCATGCTGAGCTTTTACATCAAATATTACAGCCCGGTTGCTAATAAATGAGGTTTTTATAGATGCTAAAATTAAGCTAGCGTTCTTTTCTGACCTCTCCAGGTGGCAGTGTGCATGCAGGTGTGTCTGGTTTGATGAATTTGGAGGACAGTGAAGCATCCAAGCTGCGGTTTTGTTTGTCGATTATTTGTAGGCCGTATTTTCTCTGCTCCTTGCATTACGTCACAAGCCAAAATGTGACTTGTGACGACTTTTCAACAAGCCCACTTCTGCGTTGGCTTCTTTCAGCGCATTATGATAATGTGATTGCTGTAGCACAACATCTGCCAGGTGCATAACAACATGTTTGTGTTCAGCTGGAATTGTCTTTGTGGAAAACAGTTTCTTGGTGCAGATCCAAATTCATTAGGTGTTTAATACATAAGATAAACGGCGTGTGTGTGTGTGTGTGTGTGTGTGTAGTTGATTTTTATGCATTAGCAGGACAAAACTGTGTGTGTGTTGAATAAATGCCAGATATAATTGTGACTGTTACATGAGCAGCTTTTTTCTATTGTCTCATTTAGTTGGTATCCGTGGGCAGCACACACCATCTGCAACTTTGGCCCCGTCCCACAGTCTGACACACATAATGAAATAAAACATGTCATCTTCCCTGTTTTTTTTTTTTGGTGGAGCTAGTTGACATATAGATACAATTGCAGCTCTTTATCTTTATTAAAGTTGCTCTTTCAGACTCGGTAAGTCCTGCAGCTTCTCTTCTGGCTAAATCTAGAAAAGAAAAAATATCTAAAATTGGCTCCCAACTCCCTTTGCACTGGTCAACACTCCATACAATAAAGTTGTATGGATGCTTTCTGTCAGGTTGAGCAGAAAGCATCCAGCTGCACATAGGCAGTAAATAATCGGCGCTCCTATCTGCCGGCTGCAGATGGAAACGGTCCGGCCTCCTTCTGCTGTTTACTGCCCTTAAATATCCTGGTCCAGACGCTTGCTGTAAATGTCACCCCGTTGTAGCTCAACAAACAATTAAAGAGACTCATCTGTGCTTTCAACATGTTGAATTAATGTTGTAGGTCAACAGTTTTCTTGTTTTGTATGAATTTCATGTCAAAACTGCAATAATATGCCACCCTGCAGTGAGCAGAGATAGGAAAAGTGGAAATAAATGTCGATTGTGTCTAAGTTGGGTGCTGTTTTAGGAAGTTGGAAGTTTTTCCCAGTTGCAGACCTTGACTGCAGCAGGATGCATCTGCAAGGTTGTTTGAGCTGGAGCTGTCCGAGCAGGTGTAGGAGGTTAGCGCTGGCGTTTTCTGTCATGAAACGCTAGAATCACTGAACCACATGTTCTAAACCAGCTTGTTAACGATGTTGAATTGTGACGTTATCCAGTCTGCTTTTGGCTGTGGCTTCATATCAGATGTAAATGTGTGGTTAGCTCTTACCTTTTCAAAGCTGTAGACTCTGTGTCCATGTAGAACGCTGCCAGCCTCTTCCTGTTTGCTGTGTAAATCCCTCACTGCTTTGCTTTGATAGGTTTACTGCATAAACAGGTTTACACCCAGGCTTTATGTTTGTGATGACAGATTAGAGCTTCCATTTGATGTTTGGTTCTTTAATTTGGTTCCTCAGGTCGCTAATGTTAGCTATGGTATGCTAGGCGATTTGTTCATGTCATAAACGTAGTTGAAAAAAGTACAAATTGAGCAATAATGGACTTAAAAGTTACTTGTAATTTAAAGTGTACTAAGATAAAAAAACACAAAAATACCAAGATTCTGTGTGTTTGCAGCTTTTATTAATCTCATCCATGCCCATGATTAGTCAGAGTAAACTTTAGGTCATTTCTGTGCACCATTTAATCAGCAAAGGTGTAAACATAGATGTTGGACTGTGAATGGATAGAAGAAGTGCTAAAGATTAATAATCATTTTCTATTTGTTGCAGTGGCTGTTTTAAGGATCGGGAGTTCCTGACGTCACAGCCTGGATTTAAATCCTACATGAAGTAAGTGTTTAATAAGCCAAACAAAACTGAACATGAAAAGCAATTGGGCTTGAAAAGTTTAACTTTTCTTGCAGCATTATGAGGTTGCACTCATAATTTGCCTCTAAAATTAATTAAAATGAAAACAATTTGACATCTTGAGAATAAATATGATTGTACAAGTCAGATTTTATTTCATGTGCTTTACAAGGATATAAATAATGGCCCAAATTACAAAAATCAGTGTGCTGGAAGCCCAAGCCTATATTTATATATATTATATATATTAGTAAATCAGCAGTGATGTCACCATATGATCCATATTTTCACTCAAAATACAACCTCTACAATCTACCACTTTTTGACATGTCAAACCTTTATTTTGGTACCTTGTTTCCAGTGCCATGTACTGCAAAGTCTTTATTCTTTTCTCTTTACATTTCATGTATCAACAATGAGTTGGCAAAATATCTATGTACATTTTATAGTTGGATAATGTTTCATCCAAATAATACAGTAATACTGCGTTTAAAATAGTACATCTGCAAGGTAAGAGAAGAGCCCCATGAGAAATGGAGGTTGACCTGACCTAGGAATTAGCAAGCAACCTGCAACATTCACTCTCTGTACAAGTATGAACATTGAAACTCAGATTTGATTTATTTTTTTGTTAAAGGACTGCCATCATTCTCAGGCTCAAAGTTTTCATCTCAGCATATCATAGAAAAATAATGTAACATTAAGACAACAGTAGACAAGAATTGCACAAGGATTATCATCATGGTAATATAATACTCTCATAATAAACATTAAAATGTCGGGCAATACGAATATTTTTTTTTAACACTAGATGCTGTTTTGTTCACGTCGGCTTCTCATGACAAATCTGTTGCATCTTTAGCGTGTTGTTGCAGCAAATCCAATCACATTTACACAGTTGTGCATATGTTGTTTTTTTTTATTCTGACATTTAAAGAAAATAAAAAGAAATTAGCCAGCCAGATATCCTGGAACCCATGCCAAAGTGTTAAACATGCCCACTGATGTCCTGTTTCCGTTTCCAGAGTTCAAGCATCATGCCTCCCAGGTGGGCTGCATAAAACCGATCCCACTAGAGTCGCAGATATTGGAGGCTGCTTTCAAGTAAGTGTACATTCAGAGCAGACGGGTCGTCTTATCGCAACGCTGTCCTGTTAGTGTGTGTGGATGGGTGGGAACATTTTGTAGTCAACTTTCAAAACATTGTGGAGCAGCGTCCATGTTTGTTTCTAAAAAGTGAGCATGAGGGTCCGTTAGCAGTCCATTTTGCATTGTAAGTGTGACAAGGTCCATGAATAGGGCTGGCTACATTCTTTGCATTCCACAGTAATAGACATGAGCGTCCGCCATTGCCCTGCAAAATGAGATGACATCACTTATCCAGAGAGCCCTCACACCCCGCCTCTCCACTGGCCACCTTGCTCAGCAAATCCAAAATGGCCATCATGCGTCCCACAAGCCACATGCTATACCGTCTACACACTAGTTTCTTTCCCCATCCCTTAAATAAACTCGGAGCGCCTCGGTTTGTCCTGAACACAAACAAACGTGTTGAAATAAGACCCTAGAAAAACAAAAACAGTAACATCTGCCTGTGTCACAGGTCAAGTTTAAAGTCTAATTTCACAAAGAAATTCACAAGTTTGTTAGTTTCTCCAAAAAAGTAACTTGATATCAAGAATCAAAAAGTTAAAATACATTCTAGTAGCCTGCTAGCTGAATCAGCTTCAGTCAAAGTTATGCTGTGCTACAGCCTCTCTTTTTTAAAAAAAATGCTGTAAAAGCTTGTTGTCCCGTTCAGACAACATCCCTCGTCTTTGTCGGCTTAACAGACAGCTAAAACACTGTTACAGCTCTTAGAGCAGTACTCTTTGTTAAATCTTTAAAGTTGTCAGAAACAGTTAGGCGAAGGGGCTGATGTGAAGAGTACGGAAAAGGATTAGGGAACCTGGGGGGGGGGGAAATAACAGTTCTGACTTTAATCTCAGAATTCTGAGATTCCGACTTTTTTTCTCAGAATTTTGTCTTTAGTCTCAGAATTCTGACTTTCTATAATCTAGATTTAATTTTCTAAATTTTATTTCGAGATCAACTCTAGATTTTATTTTTTTCTAGATTTTATTTCGAGATATAATCTAGATCAACTCTAGATTTTGGTTTTCTGGATTTTATTTTTCTAGATTTTATTTTCTAGATTTTATTTTCTAGATTTTATTTCGAGATATAATCTAGATCAACTCTAGATTTTATTTTTCTAGATTTTATTTCAAGATATAATCTAGATCAACTCTAGATTTTATTTTTCTAGATTTCGAGATATAATCTAGTTGTCTTCTAGATTTTATTTCGAGATATAATCTAGATTATATCTAGAGATATAACATAGATATCTTGAGATAGATATAATCTAGATAAGAATTCTGACTTTTTTTCTCAAAATTCTGGGATTAAAGTCTGAACTGTTTTTAAAAAATTTCCCAGTGGCCCTAATCCTCTTCCGTAGAAGAGAAAAGCGAGGGATGGAGCTTAAAAACGGAGAGATAAGAAGCTAAAGGCAGAGCAACTGAACAAAAAAAAAAACAAAAAAAACTGAGCTGACCATCCCCCTACAGGTGGAGTCAGAAATGCACCACTACCCTGGGTTCAAAGGTCATGCGATAGCCCTGCAGGCAGGAGGACGAGGCCTAGGAGAGCAGAAAGAAAAAGAGAACGCAGCGCCAATCGTCATCATGCAGTGGACAGGCTGCGCTAACAGGGAGAGGGGGGACGAGGTGTAAAGTATTTGTTTTTCAGCCGGTGAGGTGACGCGGCGGCGTGCGTCGCTCGTGCCCAACTCCGGGGCCGGGCCCCGATACAGGGCAACTTCTGAAAGGCACACACACACAGGAGTGGACAAGGCGGGTGTATGTTAGAAAATAGTGGTCTCGTACTTGGTGTTGACTCCTCTCTTTGCTTCCTGTCCAGGCTCCACAATCCACGGCACGTTAGCATGGCCCTTCTGGTCCATTGACGGCTGCTCCATCTGGACAAGACAGAAAATCAGACATAAGCTAAATAAAGTCCTGTTTAACTTGCAGCGTCCTCCACTATGATGAACATCCTCTAGTTTGAGTGCAATTCGTTGCTATGCACTGGGACAGGGCGTCCTGACCTTTTGGAAAGTAAACAGGCCTCCACTGCTCTTAACAGTGGACATGAGCTGCTTTTGGCATCAGACTCGTGAATCTACACAAAAAGAAAAAGCAGCTAATGGCTACTGACAAGCATGATGGGAGATCTGTGATGCCGTTTCTCTTCCAAAAGTCCAAAGAACCTTTTTGGTGCATACAGAGGCTTTTTATTTACACATCTGGTGGACTCTGTACATAAACAGAAATCTGATTACAATCTAGTCAAAAGAAGTGCTAACACTTTATTTGAAGGGATGCATAAGACTGACATTAACACCTGTTATGAACATAAAGGAGTACATTAATGTTTGTGTCATGAGGGGTAATTTGGAAAATAATGACACTTAATGCAACTTTTAAAGCAACGTTGCAGCAAGTGTCATTATTTGCTGAAAGACACTTCATGACAAGAGCCATAAACAATCATAAATACTCCATGTTCATGACAGGTGCTATATTTATGATGGTCTCATGCACACTCCTTCAAATAATGTTGCCAAAGAACCAAACAAATGGTTTGTAAGAGAAAATTAAACTTCTTCCACGACTACCATGATGTAGAACTCGACCCAGCACAACTGGAACCAACATCTCGTTTTTAAATTATGGACTATTTATTCTTATTAAACATGGGGAACCAATGTTTAGTTTTATATTTCCTTCTAACTCATGTAAAGCACTTTGAACTGCCTTGTTGCTTGAATTATGCTATATAAATAAAATTAACTGACCTAAATCTTCCAGGATTGTTTTGGGTTGAGCTCAAGAGGATCCAAAAAAAACGCTTAAAGGTTTATGGATGCCCCAACTACATATACTGCTGTTCAATTGACAAAAGCCATATTAAAACCTCTACAAATGAACCTGTTGTGTTTCTGGTTTTTCAGTGATATTTTAATGTTTATCTGTTCGACTTTCTGTTCAGGGGCTAAATGGAAACTGAGGGACACAGAACAGACTGAAACACTAAAGCCGAGGCAAGACAAATAGGTTAGCTTTTTTTTTTTCACAGCTGTTACTAAAATATGAATATGGATACAAGAAAGAGAACAGGACAAAGAAAACTGCAGTTTTGAATGGATAAACTGTGGGAATAAAGAACAGAAGAAGGAAAAGTGTGAAGGACCTGGAAGTGAGCTTTGTAAGGAAGATGGAAGAGTCGAGGGGGAGGAAGAGGAGGGTGAAGAGGAGGCCGGTGGGGGGTGTAAATGTGGCCCAGTGACCAGCGGCTGGAGGGAGACATGATAACCTACAGGGGCAGAGGTCAAACTCGTCAACGTGGGCGAGCTCTACAGACACGGACATCAACAAGCGGCACTGCAAAAACCACGACGACACAGCAGCTGCACTCAAAAAAAAAAAAAAACCCACAGCAAAAACCATGGCAACGACATGGCAGCAAACTCATTGCCTTGGCAACAGCGTAGGACAGCATCGTTACTGCAGTTCAGCCAAACCCAAGCTGGAAAAAGCAACGTTACGCCACATTAATCCACCAATTTCTGCAGCAACAGCTAAAAGGACTTTGGGACAGCAACAAAACAAACAGAGTTTGGGAAACGAGTCGCTGCAAGGCTGACAGAAAAACTCAACCGAAAGTGAACATTACAATCCCAAAGCCAGAAAATCTGATTTCATGTGAATTTTTGTTTAGGAGGGAAAAATAATCAACAGAAAAATTCCTACTGCTACATTTATCTTGTTTACTAGAGAGAAGAATGGCAGCTAAAGGAGCAGCAGGCTAACTAGCCTAGCCAGAGAAAATCTACTCAACAGGCACGATTTCTTCTAAAAATTGTAAATTAAGCAGATTTTTCTGTGTACATTTGTAAGAAATAACTGGAAAAGCAAAATATTTTAGACAATGTACTTTATCCCAACCAAAAATAAAAATATTTATCAAGTCATTTCCATGAGTACAGTAATAGACTTCACACACCTACCCACTTCTATTAGAATCTACCAATAAATATATTTTCTACTGCTGCTAAAATCATTTAATGTTACTTTTCTGTTTAAATAAAAACTAACTCCCTGCTGTTTATGATCCAGTCACACTCTTTTTGCAGAGTTCACTGAACCAATAGAAACCAGCCATTTCTATTGGCTGGTTAGAGTCGGTGTCTATCGTTTGTGCAGCAAAAATGTTTGTTAGTGCCGCTATCATTTTAAAGATGCTAAGAAATGTTTCCAGACGTCATGACCGACACCAATTTTGTCTGATTTGAAGAAGGTGGGCAGCCAACTTCACTCGGGTCATAAAACAGCAGTGGCACAAAATGCTGTGACATTTTTGAGGTTGGGTTTGTTTTACACTGAAGCTGCGAGGCGATTACTAAGTCTAAGTAACAGTAAATACTTACAACCTTTTCTTTTAACAGAACCTGACACCAGTAACTTTTAACTGCCGCTTTAACGCTGATTAAATTTCTTTTTTGAATCAGATGGATTGTCTGTCTGGGTTTTTAATGATTTGCTCTTATTGTGACATTTACCAGATATTAGATCCCCGTTTTTAACTTTAAAAAAAAAATCTATATTTCTGTTATTTGTAGTTTATTTGCTCCTCTGTTTCTTCAAGGTCAGGCAGGCAACTGCAGCAGAAACCAGTTTCTTCCTCGGGGTTTTAAATCCCTCCCAAGCTTCAGAAAGTCGTTAAGCCTACAAATTTCACCTGAGGGCCCTCTAACATGCAGGCATGCCTGGAAGACTTTTAAAGCTTTGCACCCAGAAGGCATCATAATGAGATCCCTGGACTACCTGGGTTCTCTTAATGAGCGAGGGTTCGACTCCAAGCTAAACATTTTACAACAAAGTTAGTTAGCAGCAGTAAATCATCAGCCCAGAGGAGTTATCCACCAACAGAGGGCGATAGAGAGGCGGAGCTACAAACTGTGGAGAAATCCAAGCTGGCAAATAACAAGCGATAATTTTATACCCAGTATAAATTAAGAAGTCCGTATCCCACCCAGTTCTGTGTTTATAGCAATTATTTGTGGAGTACTTGGCATCCAAGAAGCTGAGTTACCACGACAGACTACAGCAGCTATGCAACAGGCCTGTTTTTATAGCGCTGGCGAGCTTTTCCATCCACGTTTGGATACAGAATTACATGTCAGTCTTAAAATAAAATAGACTCGCATTACTGGTCTGTAATTGTCTCGACTAAAAGAAGCAGCGACGTTGCATCAGAGGCCTAACGTTACAGATCTACAGACTCTGTAGAGGAAGTGCTGCAGCGTTTTCACACCACAAGCCTTTAACTAGACCGTATACATGCACACGAAGGCCGGGGATGAAAAAAAAAACTACAAATAATAGTTAATGTAGCAGACTCAGCAGAATGTGAGTACATTTGCCGTCATCCATCATCTCTGTACTGTAGGCATATGATCACTCACAGATACAGCATGTGGGCTCATTAGCCGTCTCTCCTCTCGCTGCTCTCTCAACAGCATCTCACGTCTAAGTTTGGACAGTGAGGCTGTCCCTCCGACGCCGCCGTTCGCCACCATCACGCTGTGTGTGTTACGGCCTGAAGCGTCCTCAGGAACCAGACACCGAGCCCTGCGGACCCGCATGCTGCTGGGCTTGTTACCGCGGCTATTTTAAAACGCCGCCGCCGGCTGATGAACTGTTGACAAACTCACTTTGGGTTGCTATGACTTCAAGAGGCAGTAGAGTAACAATAAAACCTGATCTGACCTCTTGTTGATTAAAAATATTCCTGTTGTTTCATCTTATTAGGATGCAAAGAGTTATAATGCGTTACCAGGGTAACCACGCAGGCTAACCTGATGCTAAAAAACAAGAATCGCAATAATTTTAATACTATTTCCAATATCGAGTGGATTACAGAACTGAAAACAATTAAACTCAAACTGAAAGGTCACAGCTGCAGACTGAGTGGAAAAATCTGTAACGGGTCTGATGTATGTTCACATACCAGAGTTTCTAGAAAGTTGAGGAAAGTCTAGAATTTGATTCAGGAATTAACTCTGGATAAGTATGAGAGAATAAAACTGAATACAGAAACTAACTTAGTAAATGTTTAGCCCATCAGTCTGGATCGTTCTATGAATTTTGCCAGTCAGAAAAACATCTGACTGCATTTTTAATTGGGATCCTAAAAGTTATGCGGTTGGAGATTTTTTCTTCTCCAAGACATGCATTTCAAAAATATCAAAACTAGGGCTTTATATTTCTGAATATTTGGGTATTCAAGCAACAAACATATTGAAGCGTAACTATAAACCGTGACACAAACACGTCGCCTTTATTTTCCCTCTTCGTGAGGCTCTAAAGAACTGACACGTCTATCTTTTGACATGTTTTTACCAACTTATCAGCAGGGTACATTATATTCTTTAAGCGCACAACTCGCACAAACCCAGAGTGAGCAAGCAAGCCTCCAAGGAGCGAAATGCAAACAGGCCTCATCAATCAGCCGAGTGTGTAAGAGACTGCAGGGACAGCAAGACCGAGTGGAAGCTTAGCAGATTAAATATCCACATAAACCTTTGCCACATCGTCCACTGGGCCGGGACACACACAGAAGACACAAGCAGCACAAGATTGGGACTGAGAGGTGAAGAAGTTGGGAATGAGCAGGGAGGAGATGATGTGAGGGTGTGTCAAAAATGGAGGTTAATAGAATGATGTTAGTGTTGCATCGAAAGCTAATAAAACGACGCTTCACTTGAGTTCAGGGGTTAAAAGATGATAAGAAGTGAAAATCCATCCGAACGAAGAGTGATAAAATAAAATTCAAGCAGCTTTCGCTTCGTCGAATGTTAATCTTTTTCGTAGTTCTGGATGGATTTTCTCTCGCCGCCGCGTCGATGCTTACTGATTTGCGGATGTTGACGCGGGGCTTGGGGACGGGCTTGCCGGGTTTGCTGTCGAAGCTTTCGGGGAGCGTCGCCGAGCCGTGGCCGCTCTTCCTGGCTTGCAGAGCGAGCTGATAGGCCACCTCAAAGGCCTGGCCAAGCGTCAGGATGATCTCATAGGCCAGATTCTGGAGAGAGAGAGGAAGCATTTATGAGAACAGGAAGGTTAAAAGCCACGAAGCGCCCCGTGAAGCCGCGGCGGCAGGACTGACCACGTCGAAAGCAGTGAAGACGTGGCAGTAGTGGTGACTGGATTTGAGGTCTTTGGTGATGTAGGCAAACGTAGACAGATCTTCTGGATCCTGAGCTGCACACGAGATGTTGCGGATCTCGTGCTCCGCTATGATGTTCTGCAGAGGGAGGAGAGGAGAAGGAGCTTAAAAAGACGCAGTTTCTTCAAAGGAAAACAAACTGATTTATTATTTATCCCACAATCATAGTTAATATTGCAGAGTATTGGTTTGAAAGTTTTTAGAAGTGACTGCTGGTGTTCCTTTTCTGGTTTAATCAGCACTTTGTGTCGCGTTAATTAAGGCAATAAATTATACATCATCTAAGGGATGGATTGTTTTTTGTGCGAAGTTAAGAATATTTAAAAGTTACACCAGATTTTCTTTAGAAGGAAGATATAAATATTTATTGTAAGATGATATCAGTGGGGACGTTTCACTCGACATCAGGTGAACTTTTGGTCTTTGACGCAGGAAATTAAGGATCGCAGTAAAGATTTAACAGATATTTATCACTGCTTTTATGAGCAAAGTGGTTCAACTCTACAGATTATAGACAGACTGTGTAATCTATGACGTCCATAATCTGTTGGTATAACGGATCGTATTTACACCAGTCAGCTCTGCATATTTCCCTCCAAAATAGATGCCATCAACTTTTTGGAGTCAGGTGATCACAGATGTCTTTTTGTGATTTTTAACTTCTTCCATTCACTATGTTTTTGACCCATACTGTATCTCCAGATCTGTGTTTGGACCTTTTGTGTCGGAGGTTTTCGTACGTCACTAAATGTTACTGTCTTGGTAAAACTCTTAGATGAATTGGTATTTTTTACACTGTTTTAGTGTTTATTCCTGAGCTCCTCCTCATCAGTTCCCTAAAGATGGCGGCCTGTTTTAAAGCCGAAGAATAAACTAAACTCCCACACTTTGATCCTGTTTAGAGTCAGACGTGACGCCTCTGAATGCCACTCCTCCCTTCATGTTCGCTGACCTTTCACGTGTCATTTAGCGTAGGCGTCGCTGGGACTGCGCGCCGTTACCTTATTGGTGGCGTCGATGAACTTCACTCCCTTGTAGGACACGGAGAGGACGATGGTCGGCACTTTCTTCATCTGTTCCGTCGACTTCTTGGAGGGCAGAGGAGACAAAACGCGGAAACAGAAAGAAGAGGCAGCTGTGATTTTTAAACTTTGCATCGGTTTGCCTCAGCCTAAAGCGTAGCGCCGTCTGAGAAAGCTCCTTCAACTTCCTCCTCCATGAAAAGCATATCATCTCCACGAGAACCAACAGAAAATAAATGTTAAACCAGCAGCAGGCGTTTTCTATACCACGTGGCACTTCATTAAGCCCCTGCAGTATATCTCACCTCATTCTTTTTAATCACACACACATATTGAAGAGATTATGCAGCAAAGAGCTCGACCTGCCAAAAGCTGTTATACATTCAAAGACGTGAGCAGAGTACGTCTTTCTTTCTTCCACATTTTATAAACAATTTGTCCTTCATGAGAATCTACTGCCTGCTTTATTTTCTAGATCTTTCTGTTCTCTAGTTCATCCTCTCTGCAGCACATCGACCCAGTTACCAACAGGTTATGCCAAAAGATCTGCCAACAGCGGCTGCATTTTGCTGTGAACCTGGAAGTTAAACGTCTCCGTTTCCATCAAGGGATGGATAAAAGGAGCTGCTGGGACAGGTGAGGCAGGTGGAGGTGCATTAGCAATGTGCATCTCATTGCACTTCCTTTGCAACCTTGGCGTGTTGCAAAGGGGTTGGCCGAGCAACGCTGCAGAAAGCGGAGAGGAAAGATGCTGCAATGAAAACGGAGAAAAGAGAACGGGACGCTCTGCTCATGAATTTTACACTGCAGCATGTCGGAAAGAGAAGAAGTCTGGGTTGCAGTAGGAGAGACACAATAAGCTGTTATAAAGAGGAACAGCCAATGATAGAACACTTATTTTTAAAAATAAGGACAATTTCATCTATTTTTTTTGCCTGGATTAAAGCTAATGGCACAATGTTCCAGAGGTAACATAGGTTTAATGGAAAAGTTATTTAACAGGAAGGTTTTTTTTAGGTCTTTGTGAATATGACTTAAACTTTTCGCCTTATCTTGGCATCTTGTCGTCGGTGCGCAGCCCGTAAGCCTGCAGGTTAAAACGTAGAAAGGAAGAGCATCAGACTGAGCTTTACCCTCATTTTAGCGCAGGCGTCTTGTGTGGACTCCGTCCCTCTCAGCTCCTTCACCAGCATGGAGCCCAGGTACTGTAGAAAACACACACAGAAGCTGTTGGCTTGTTTGTCAGCGCCAGATTTCAGCAGCCTAATTAAAACCCTGCTGGACGCATTGACAGCTCAACAAACACAAAGAGAGACAGATTGTAAAGTTTCCTTCCATCTAAAAAGGTTTTTATTACGGTCAAATTTGATTCTTTTCAAGAAAAATTAACAAGCATCATGCTCCAAATTCATCCTGTCAGCTCTGTGTGCAGTTTTGACGAAGATGATGAAACAGTCAGAGCCGTCCTCCAGTGATGAACGGACCGTCCTGCACCAGCAGGATTCTCTCTGCCTGGATCCTGAGTACCGACAGACACTCAACAGCTTATAGAGGAGACTTATTCTCTAAAGTGGGAACCGAACAAGGCTTTCAGTGAATTAGAGGGGAAGGACCTGAAGATTTTAGGTCTCATCTGTTCAACTTTGCTCCAAATGACTCACATAAAGCTCTTCTTATTGACTTCTTACTTTCATTTTACATCTTTGGGTCGTTTCCTTACTGAAAGTCTGCGTCCTAATATCAGGAAATTGGCTGAAAATGGTGATGTTTTGCCCTGAGTGGAGCTAATAACATTAACTTGTTGTCGTGTCAGAGTTGCTGGCAGCTGTCCTGGAAATTGCGTTACGCCGTGTCCCCGTGTCAGTCACTGCTGTGCAGCGAAACGTCTTTTTATTGGCTCCAGGTTCCCCTCACAAGGATGAAGCGATAAAGCTGGACTCTGTCGTCACGCCAACATGAGTTTACAAAAACGTCAATTTGTTTTTTTAAAATTATTCCAGCAATAGTAATATTTTATATTGACCTTCATGTTTTTTGGGATCCCATCTAAATATTTCAAAAGGTCTCAGTCAGATTTACAGTCAGCAATCACTAAAAAGTTTAAAACCACTAGAACAAAAAAGATTGGACAGAAACCAAAGTTTATCTGGGATGGAGAGGAACGGCGCTGGAAATGATTACTAAATAACTTTAGTCAAAAATTGTTTGAGAACAAAACTGGAGAAGTGAGACAACCGAGGTTGGACAAAAAGTCATTAAGTTTGTATTACATCTTTATTTTTAAAAAGTGACGTTTCAGTCTCTCCAAGTCTACATTCAGTCGTGAAAAACAGCTTTTTATTACTTTTTCTCCGTCTTGTGAATCCAATATAAGAGATTCTGCTATGTTGGATTTATGTTCCAAATTTTAAGTTGTTATTGCTTGGATGGATCATGTTGGCCGCTAACGATGGCGCTAATAACGTTAGCATGACTTCGCTAAACTGTGAGCTGCTGTATTTCCTATGCTGTGGCTGTAAGCTGTGTTTGCCGAACAGCCAGCACCGATTCTGGCTTTTTACCATCCGTCCATCAAAACAAACACAAAGCTGCCTTATCAGTGTCTTTTCCATCCAATTTATTTCTGTCCGTCCTGCAGCTCCTGGCACCTCGCTCCATTGTGGCTCTCGCTCGTTTATCTCACTTTCTGAGGTTCCTTTAGCGTTCTGCACCAGGAACAGGGATCTGGTGTTTGAAAGCACCGCCACGTTTCCCTGGTGAAATAAATTACCACCACTGTCTCTAAAAAGGAAAAACATTCAGACGCTGCGTTGTATTCCTACAACTGAGACTTCCTACTGGTCCTAAAGCTAAACTCTGTGCTATTTATAATAAAAAAATGTTTTAAAAGCCTGAAAATAGATTCACTTTTTTACTTTGTATCTCTTATCAATTCCTATAGATTAACAGAAACTACAGATTTTTTTTCTTCTCATTTACATGAAGGACATTTTTAGGAACTAATAATTTGTAATCCATGACTCTCTCCAAGTTTATGGGTTATAAATAAAACACGATGACACAAAAGCCTGGAAGAGAGCAGTTTCTTCCTCACACAGTGAGGATGATGATGAAGGGAGAAGAGGAAAAAGTCTGTAAAGCTCGCCGTCACCAAGTCTCCATAGCAACATTAAATGCACAAACAGAAAAAAAGCCCCGCCACCGCAAATGTTTACATTTATGATGGTAGGACTTTGCTAAACTCAGACTGTCCTTTTGATAGCAGAGATGCTAATAATTGTCCCACTAATAATTCTGTGGAAACCAAAGTTTTCTGAAATGTTCAGTGTGTAAATATGCTTCCACATAAAAACATACCAGCACAGTTTTTACACATCTTCACCTGAAGTGCTCACTAATGTTTCCCTTCTTAATGTGTCACAAAACGGGTTTCTCCACCAGTCGTGGCTTCATCTGTGTGAGCGAACGTTACTGGTGAACACGGCCAGCTCCAGTTGGCTCAAAGAGGGGCTTCCCAGTAGCATGCTGGGATTTGGAGCAACAGCTTGATGGATGTTTCTGCTGTTACCGAATGTTTACAGAACATTTTACTCAATAATTACTCTCTGTCGATTGCACTAACACTCAACAGCATGTTTGATCAGTTCAAAGTCAAACTTTTCATCCAAACAAAGAGGATATATTTTAAAATTATGCCTACATTTCAACAAAACTTGCACCGGTCGACTTGTGCGAAATATTAAGTTAATTCATTCCCCTGTATGTGTTGGTGATCTATAATTTATGCCTTCTCTGGCAGAGCTGCACTGGATTTTCCCCCAAATTACATCCATATAAGTTTTTCCATTTATTTAATTCATGCGCCGACACTGATTTAGCTCATAACTGTTGTATATCTCCACTGCCACGCTGTCAAATCAATCAGAACATTTTTATTTGAGAGATCCACTTACATTTCCTCTCAATCTTCCTAAGATTTCATTTTGCTCTGCAGTGGTTTCCCTGCAGCGAGTCAGAAATCATTTTCAGTCCGGATGCTCCGTGTCTAACCCTCCGGAGGTTCGCGGCTCTTTCTGCGGACATGAAGCATCCTTTATGCAACCGGCTGAAGGTCTGGACTTAAAAAAACTGACTGCAGGTGAAACTGATCTCCAGTGTTCAGTAAACAGAGAATCAACAGGAAACAGTTGAATTTGGATTATTTGCAGTGTTTTATGAAAAACCCAAAGTTTAGACACATTGATCAGGTCAGCACGTTTCTGATTTGCTTTAATCAAGAAAAACTAAATTAAATGTCTAATTGTGCTGTGAACAAAGAATCTCACACATTTCTAAGCATATTTCGTTTTATTTCATTCTAGAAATTACAAAAAGTGACCAATTTTCTCCAATCAATCAAGAATAAGGTGGTGTAGCCAATACCTGGACAGATCATATACAATATTAAGGCCACTTAAAATGGTCTGCATATTATTTAGGATTATTTTTTAAATAAGACAATGCCAATATTTGTGAGTCAAAAGAGTTTAAATTACGTTAGAGATGTTTGGTTGTACTTGAACGCACCAGATTCCTCCAACACCTCACCAGTCTGTTTGGTACCTGAACGCAACGCGCCGTTGGATATTGACATCGCCTGATTTTTCTCTTGTACCACAGATGTTAATATTTGAATTGAAAATGTTTCAGGTGAGTAAATTCAGTTCAACACAGAGCGAGTTGGTTTGATTGGTTCCATTTCAAATGTCTCTGTAGCTAGGCCTGTTGCGATAAACGATAAATCAATTAATCGCACGATAAATTAAACCTATCGACCTCATTTTAATTATCGGCTTCATCGTCTCTTCCTGCCTTTTTTCTTTCTCTTGATGACACTGAATGAAGAGGGTCTCCACTGACGCTCCCTTCCTCGTTTCCTTAGTGTAATGTCCAGCGCACACGACACGAGTTGTCGGCCGATTTTCAAAACCTGAGAGACACATTAGCCGACAGAAATCCTAGGTATAACGGTACCATCGGGTTCGTCGTGCCCGGCTACAAGTCCAGTTAATTCATTTTAAAACCAGGTTAATCAGTGCTTTACTAGAATCTACCTGTGATGCATGTGGCTAGAGTCAGCATAAATTCCTGACTGAATGAAAATCATTATAACCTATTTATGTCACGTTAACGAAGAACAGCCGAAAACCTACCGGGTTTATCAACTGCGGTAGCAATTTGGCTCCAACTCCTCTCCTTGTAATTTCTATATTCTTTGCACGAAATGTTGAATAAATATTAATGTTGTTTCCACATATCATCTCCGATGTCCACTGGACTTTGGGTTGCGCTGTTTCAGCTGTTTGGGATTCCCCTCCGTAATTTCCCCTCAGAAAGCAGGAGGAGAATCCGCGTGCTTTCTGATTGGCTACCTGTCACATTCAGCGTTAAGCTCCCAATCGGGGAAAACCCCTGATTTAGATGGGAGCGGCCACGACAATCTACCGTAACCCTGCAGGATGATCGGTTCACCAGCGATAATCTTAGATCAGCCAACGATCTAAGATTGTCGTAAGGAGAAAATGGGGGCAAAAAGTCGTGCAGTGTGAACTATTGCATTAGGATGTTCCCATCTTTTCTATTTAAATCTAGGGATTACTGAAGGCCAATATAGTACAGACTTCATAATCTGGACTCATTCGGTTGAATGCAGTATTTATTTCCACTTTGGCTTTATGTTGGTTAGTTTTGATTCAAGTACGTTTTTTGTTAATGGAGACTGAGAATCCGTTTTATTTTTGCTTGTTTTGTTTATATAGTTTATCAGTTCAAGTGTTATGTGTTCTTTTGAAAATGAAGTGTATCTATGGCAGGAAACTGCATGCATTATTAGTCATTTCCATTAAATCAGCGTCAAAAGTTCTTGAAACAATATTATTGTTTATCGCAATCATTTTTGTAGACAATTAATCGCTCAGAAAATGTTTTTATCGTGACAGGCCTATCTGTAGCTCAATTTCCTTCAGCTCTGCACATAAATGTTCTCCATGGTTCTGGTCGGTCTGTCTGTCGGCACAGGAACTTCTTTTAGTAGTTTTATGTTCATGTTGACATAAAGCATTCCTTGACTTGAGGCTGAAACACAGTTGGATGTTGAGTTTTTGCATCGCCAACCCAAATCTGCAACCTCAACTTTCTTGAAAATTATGCAAGACCTTTGGGGAAATGTCAGGAAATCAACCAGTCAAAAGTCTGGTCACAATAACCAGAACCTTGTTGATGCTTCAAAATGTTTGTATCTGGGTGAAACTTTCTACACAACATTTAGTCCAATGCTTATGGGGTCACATGCGCATCTTTGACTCTGTAAGAACCAGGTTAAAGGGTTTGGACTCACATAAGCTTCGTAGTCACAGGACTGGAAGATGAGCTTCTCTGGATGATGCTGCCAGTACTGAACAGGCGTGGAGGACGTCGCCTCGTTGGGCGGACGCAACGTGATCGGCTCGCACCATTCGCCAGCCTGCAACCACAAACAAACACACGCTAGCACTGATTGCTCGGCTTGTTCTGGTGTAATGACAGAAGAAACATCCTTCCTCCCTCCCATCACCGTGCAAAGCTGACTCATGAGCGCCACCTCAGCGCCGTTTAACAGAGGAGATGCACTCTGAAACACACACACACAGCTGGGATTCAGACGCACAACCAGAAGTGCGTTATTCTGCACTGATGAGATCCGTGATTCACCAAAAGACCCCAATCACAGGAAATCAAAACACAGCTGCCGTGTTCGACGTGTGCATCTGAATTACTGCGCTGATTAAAAGTCAAGAGGTCTGAGTTTCTAGTTTGGATGTAATTAAAAGTTGTTGGGACAAACAATAAAAATATTAATTTGGTGACAAATATCTGCATATACAACTAAAAGGGAAAAAAAAAATCTCCTACTCTATAAAAGCCTTTGTGCTTTCCTAACATATTTGGACGATTTTAATACGAATTTTGACAAAAATGAGAAATTGAGGAAATATAAATCAACAAATTTTGAAGCAATAACCTTAAATAAGAACAATAATATTTGCTTCTGGACATATTAAATGAAAACATCCTTACTTTGATGTCCATCTAATGTCTAAAATAATAGACTTGAATGATAAACAAGTTCTTAACCAACATTTCTAAGGATGTGTGCACCGTTTCGATCCAAAGAGAGACAGAATGGTGACTGCAGCAGCTTATGGGTTTGATAGGAGCTTTAAGTGAAATTAACCATTTCACTGCACCAACAATCGTCTACAAGTGGAGAAAATTCAAAACAACAAAACCAGGTCTGTCCGTAAAAGCAAGTTGACCCTGAAAGCAGCCCGCAGGATGATAAAAGTCTTAAAAAAACCCTAAATGTCTTCATGGCCCCTTCATACTGCTGCTATCTACATAAAATACACGTCTGTATAATCAGAAAGAGACTGAAGATGTCTTCAGATCTGAAGACAAAACAATTAAGAAGGCTAAAAGAGACAAGTAGGAATAAAATATTAACAGAATAATTTAGTATTTACAAGGAAAAGAGGCACAAATTATTAGACCAATTGTAATCTATAAAAATATTTATTTCCTCCAGTAAACATGTGAGCCATTAATGGTCAGATTTCCTACCCAGCCCCTCCATTCATCCCTCCATCCTCACCATGCTGACTTGAGCCATCTGTCGCTCCAGCTTGGATCGCGGCACGTCGTCAAAGTAGTTCTCGGTGCTGCGCTGCCTGCGCCGCGCGTCTGCCTGCATAATGAGGTGCTGCACGTCCAGCGATCCGCCGGGAACCCCCGCCGTATACGCTGCCTGGCCTACCGAGGGGCTGAGCTGGGGAGGAGTGTGGTTCCCTCCAGGCTCCTGGAACAAAACCCAGCACAGGAAGTGAGCGTGAGTGGCGGCCTCCGTCGTTTAATAACCTGATTTCCTGTCGATTCTGCTGCAATAGAGGCACGAGGTTTTACCGTCTTTCTAAAGTGCTCGGCTTCATAAACTACTGCTCTGAATTAAAACCTAAGAGGTCATAGAATCTAAAATCCAAACTCCATCTACACAAACACAGACTAATACAGAGCAGTGACTGTATCTGATGGTTTTCTATCGTTCCTTCTACTGAGCTGCTTACACGCCACCAGATGATGAAGCTTACACTAATCATCTTAGAGTCAAACATCATAATCTAAGACATCCAATATAATCTGCCTTCAATCATAAGCTGCATACATGTATTTGTAATCACTGCAGGGCTGAAATATCAGGTTTATGGAGCACAAATGAGGCCAATAAAGTTGTTATGTTCAACACATCAGCATATTTTTCTACTTTGCCAAAAAAATAAAGTGAAGCAGCAAAAGTAATATATTTCTTCTAGTTTGTGTTTTAGCTCCACTGTGTAAAGGGTTCAACTGGGTGGACTCATCCATCACTTCCTCTGCTGACACACACACACACACACACCTACACACACACAGCATGGAAAGGAAGAGCGCCTTTATGGTGACATATATTGTTGTGACTGGAGAGGAACAGGCTGGGCTGTTTGGTGGCGATGACATCACCAGCAGGAGGATTTATCTTCACACAGATTTAGATAAATACAGTCATATTTAGATTTGTGCATTAATACTTATTTTAATTGAAATGATCTGATGGACGGTTCCAGTATGGAGAAAGAAAATCTATGAAGAAAATAGTTTAATTTAAAAGTCGTCTCCAATCCTTTACCCATACAAATGACTGCATTCAGATATTCCATCTGCATAAAATCCGTCCATCTGTACTTCGTCTCATTTATCCATCCGTCATCTGTAAATCCATCTACATTATTAATCTGTCATCCTGCTTGTCCATCCATCTGTCAATATATTTATCCACTAATCCATCCATCCATTTGTCCATCAATTAATCCATCTGTTTTTTCCAGTTTTCCTCCATCTAGCTACTAATCCATCCATCCATGCATTCATGTGTCTAAGATCTTTAAATCCACCAAGTTTTATATTTACACTTTAGCATCTGGCTAAAGGAGGAGTGGGGAAGCTACAGTCTGACTCTGACTCTGTGTAGGAACCGTGTTCAGCTTGTGCCGTCCTCACCCGTAAGGAAATGGCCCGCGGAGGTTTCTGCGGCGTGTCGTCGTGTAGCCGGTCCCCCAGTGATGCCAGGATCCGCTTTCTGTGGCCAATAAGGTTGATCTTCAGCACCTGAATGAACAAAAAGACATCAGAGCGTTGGAAAAAACAAAAAAACAAAAATAAAAAAACAACTGGAAAGAAACTGATCGGGAACTTTTAGTAGATTTGCATTTCAACACCCAACTCTGGAAATTAAATGCTGAAGCTGCAAATATGCATAAAACTGATGACTCTTGTTTTAATTTACAAAGGTTAAATGAATCTTTTAAGAGCAAAACTGCTTTTAGATTAATCAATTAGTTCATTTCTGCGTCTTTAACGTTTGCACCGTCTCAGAGGAAGCAGCAAAGGCACCAAATGAACAAAAATGAATTCTGCTGCTTAAATAATGTTACTGATCATCCAATTATTGGAGGATAAGATGAAAAGAGAGGCAACTTGGATGACAGATCAATTTCAGCCACTCAACTTTTTTGTGAAAGAAATGGCAAAAATCAGATTTTAACAATCAACATTTCTTTGAACTCGAGAAGAATAAAATGTTTGCAGCTCAAGTTGAGAGGTTTTAACAAAAACAACAAATTGAAACTATTTCACTTTTATAGAAACAATTTCCTTGTTGGAACAGAAAAACATGAGAAATTGAGATGCATTTTCAATTTTAGAGACTGAAGAATAAAAATAGCAGGGCTTTTCTTCAGCCTGACCTCTGGATGGTTTTACATTTCCAGCAGCTTTTCATTTCCTCTCCTTTCCACACCAAACAATTTCTATAAAATACATCAAACTGAAGCATTTTGTAACTTTTTAAACTGTCTGAAATGTATCTCTGGGTGTTCATGCTGCAATAAATGTTTGCTTATGAATGGAAAACACACACAGTCATTAATTAAAAGTATTTTTAAATCACTGAGATCACTGACATGCTGTGACAGAAATCAATTTAAAGAATAAATTCTTATCTGCCTTCACAGAAACATGATTTCTATAATGATAAAAATTATTTAATGAAGACAGCCAGCTAATTTTAAACACCAGCTGATCCGTTCTTCTTCTACTTTCTGACTTTGAGCTTCTCGTAGGACTCTTGGTTCCCTGAGGGGATCCGAGTCAAACAACAAGCTGGTAATTGTCTATAGATTCCCGTCTTGAGTCGCTCATTAACCACACAGAGTCCTTCGTTCTGCTGCCGGTGCCAGGTACCGAATCCTCTACAGAGACGAGCAGGGACTCTGCAAGGATGTCGCTGGCGCCATCTGCACCTCCTGGCATCGCAAGGAAATTCAGCGAGCGTTTATATAACGGCTGCTCGAGGTCGTCCAAAAAGCATGAAAAAGAAAGAAGGCCTGTGTGGAAGAATAGGCTGCCTGGCATAAATCGTTATTCTACATCTGTTAAGCAATCAAACTGACAAGCTTGTCATGGACACACTTTGTCTTTTTAATCCTATATTTTAGCATATTTAATTCCAGTTAAACTAAAATGCATAAAATACTTTTCACATCTGTTGTTTTCCACCCAAAGCTCGTCAAGCTCGACTCCAATGCTCAGATTTCTCCCATTTTCTTTTTCTTTTATTTCAAAAATCCATCCAATTATAACTGAAGCTTCTGAAAATTGGACTTTCATCACAGAAATGTATTTTGTGAATTTGTAGCCATGTAGAAAACCACCAAGACGATGATGGCCAATAAAAAAAGGCCATAAAATCTTCAGCCTTTACGGTGCCTCCTGTGGCGGTGGGGCTGCAGCATGACTCAGTTCTCACAATTCTGTTTCATCACGGATTAATAATTACTCACACACACACAAACACAAAAAAAGGCACAGTAATTGCCCCGCACGGTGTGAACTGGTGCGCTACTTGTTGCCTTATGCAACAGCATCCACTTCAGATACACCAGAAGCCTCAACCTCAGCCTGGAGTTCAATTCTCACCATAGCAACAATGGTTGCTGCAGCAGTCACCCACACACACTCTCATCCCTCTTTAAAAAAACAACCAGAAAAAAAAAGAGAAGTGTGTGCGCTCTCGCTCACATGGAAACAGCCTAAACAGCTGTTAAAAGTGAGGGGAAGAAGATTATATTGTTGCTCTTCAATGGATGAGAATTAACTATTATTAAAACACACACTCCAGGCTCTGTGATGCTGCCGAACTGCAGCATCAGCCCATTTCCATTTAAATGATGTCTGTGCATGCTCATGTGTGACACTTGTGCCGCCATATAATCCTGACAGAGCAGCTATTCATTAAATCTAAACTCCATTCGCATCAACAGGAGACATAACCTTGATAAGGCGACGCTTGTACCTTCTGTTCCAGCGGCGTAATAACCACTGGAGGAAAAAGCAAAGCAGGTAAATACGATGCTGTCAGACGTAATCAGACCCTGTGAAGTTTTCTGTTCCGTCACATTAAAACTACAAACTTTGATGCCTTTTACTTTAATTTTATGTGATGAAGCAGCAGAACGTAGAAAGAAATGCGTGCTTATTTACAGTCCCTCTAAGACAGGGCTGGTATGTGAGGCAGGTATGAGCAATGGAACAGGGACGCTTCAGATATTTGCAGATTTTAGCTATTTGAAGGCGGCTGTGGCCCCCAACCAAGCAAATACCAAAAATCCACTGTAGTTTGGTCTGAATGTTGGGTTTACTAAGCCACCACAGTCACCACAGAACATTAAAGCATTCAAATGTATTCTAAACAGAATAACCTGAAAGGCTTTAATAATATTTCCTCATCTAACAGACATACAGAGATGAAGAAGTCATGACTTGCTTTTACCGTTTGTCTCTGACCGCACACAGAAATGTGAAACAGTGGCTAACCGAGCTGCTTCACTCCACCGGCGCTCCTGGTGTTATCGCCGTAGTATGAAGTCATCTGGGTCACTCTTTGCTTCCTCGGTTCTGCTGAGCTCTTCTGTGTGTCGTCTTTGTGCATCAATCAGGGCGCTAATCCTGTTAGCGGCCCCGCTACCCCAGATTGAACGTGCCTGATTAACAGATTAGCCTCCATGCATTCGGTTAACGAATACACGCTTGCACTTCTTCCTGCTGAATTTTTTCTCCATCTCTGAAAAGTAACCTTCAAGTCCTTTAAGTTGGCGATCAGGAATTAGGAGCAGGAGGATTTGTTCTGCTCTGATTGCGAATAAAGTGGGTCATTTTAACACCTTCTTTCAGGTCAGTAAAACAGGGAAATCACAAGAACAGGTCCACCTCGTTGGAAACCGAACGATGGCGTTTTATTTTGAAAGGAGAACAGAACGCGTCGGATCGAGGTGCATTCACAGTGACCTCTGGCTCGGGACGCTGGAGACAAAAAGCCTTTTCTGTGCGTCTTACTGGAGGGGACGCTGGAGCTGGTGGGTTTACTGGACCGTGAAACACCGAGGGAACCAACAGTCCAGCCGCTGTTTGTGCTCAAGCTAGCAAACCGTTTTAATGATGGGAGAAGGAGGAAGTGAACACTTTACCCCTCAGTCTCTTTTAATTTACACCGACTCGCCAAACTGTCCATCTCATTACCCTCATATTTTCTTTCCTTACGCCTCCCTTCGCTTTCTGTCCAGACTCCGTTGACCTCAAACCACCTCATTTGCCTGGTTCAATTCAAGCCTCGTCTTTTTTGTTATCTAGTTAATCTAAAAAGTTGGGAAAGAGACGAGGTTTCACAGCATCGTTCACCCGTGAAATCTGGCCCCGATGGCCACATCTTTGTTAGATTTTAGACTTACCTTCTCTTTGCAAGACTGCAAGGTTTAGTTCACTGCAACATCAATAATACCTGCAGCATCTGATGCTAATGGAGCAACTGGGGTTCAAACGTCTGAAGATTCCTCCATTGATTCCTGCAGATCAAAGAATCACTGGCCTAAGCTTACTTTAATTGCCTTGGTCAGAATGCATTACAGGACAACTGAGTGGTGGTATTGATCAGTAAATAGCTCAGGTCTGTCTGAATGCAATCTTAGAACCTGATTACATGGCTTCAGGTACACCAAGGTGACTTGTTTTGTAAGACAAACAGCCAGCGTAGCTTTTAGAGTAGGTTTCAGCAGGATTACACCGGAGGAAACTAATGCTGTAATGTTCCTCTATCGAAAGTCTTCTGCATTGCTGTGTTTCGGTTGTACTTGGAAGTGGGAAATTCAGACTTCCTAGTTGAAAAAAATCAACTGGAGTCGGGGAAACTGGGAGAAACACCAACTGCTTCCAGTCACGACTTACAAACAGACTTTACGTTCCAACATGGCTGCTCCTCGCATCACCAGTGGTAGAACGTGGTGGAAACGTATTCATTTTACAAGGCAAACATGTAAAAGTGTGTCTTGAATCAACGTTACATGCAACTCTAAACTGTAAACAGTAAATGTTAAAGATCCTCTTTCTGTATAAAAGCACTGATCTAATTTGCCGGCTCTCGTTTGTGCAGTAGCAAAGATTCACATTTACAGAAACGACGCGCGTCTCGTTTTTCACCCCAGTCATTGCCATTTTCCTGACCCTAAATCCTTAATCACCGCCGTCCTCCCGCTCGTTCTTTTTCATGTTGTTCCTCTGAGCTTTCAGCTGGAATGATTAGTATCGATTTGTCTGGACCCACGAGTTAGTGCGCACACCGGCAGCTCCAAGACACAACATCCAACCCCCTGAAGGCAAGCAGCGCTGGGCTCGGCTGAGTTCATGACAGCGATGTTCACACTTCGCCCCGATATTCCACCACAGCTGCTGCTGCTAACGGGACACGCACGAAGAAAACTAAATATACATATTTACAGTTCACACACACACATCATTCTTGTAGCGATGGCTTATGGGAAACTAGAGACGACTGGTTTCTTAGCAACCGGAGGGGAGTTACGAGTAAATGTGTTAAAAAAAATGATGTGCGGCAGGAACCAATGGGACGGGTCGTTTCACAGGGAGCCAATGAAAACCGGCTGTTAATAAGTCTGCCTACATGGAGACAGATATATCTCCATTAATAGCACAAGAACTGTAACTACGACTTGGAGAACAGATCAGATGTGTGTGTGTGTGTGTGTGTGTGTGTGTGTGTGTGTGTGTGTGTGTGTGTGTGTGTGTGTGTGCAAACTCAGCCAAATGCTGCAGGATCTTGACTGAAATGAGATATCTCAAAGCTTACACACCCTACTGTACGCAGAGGGGCTCATGAATTCCCAGTAAGATGGGAGGAAATGGTCTCTGATATTTCCCTGGGTTAATAAATGCTTCAAAGCCTCACACTGGAACCAATCTTCACGCTGCAGAGGAGCACAAAAAGCTCTCCTCGGGCGCCGAACTGTGCATGTGCATTCAGAAAAGTAGGAAACTAACAGAAAGTGGCGGCACCAGAGGTCAGCCACCTTTTGGTCTTTCCACAAAACAAAAAGCCACTCAGGAAAAACTAAACACTTTTTATTGAATGTCAGTTTGTAGACTGTAGGTCGTTTTTCTACCATCCAGGTTGGTGGTTTTTACATTGTGCTGGTTCTGCTGCAGCTGCTTGCAGTCAGAGCCAGCGAAGCGTGAAACTTACTGCACATGCAATATTTTATCCTGGAAAAGGTTAAAGGTACGTAATCAGGTTAGCAGGATGCCATACTGGCCGCTGTGAAGATAGATGCTAATAGGATTAGCTTTGCATTAGCTGCCTGTTACACCTGCTGTTTACTTTAACAGAGTTCTGCTGTTGGATTCTCACAACAGGCAAAATAAAGGGGAGGTAGCATCATGGTATGAGGATGAACACACTTTAACTAAAAGATGTAAGAGGAACATTTCCTGCTTTGGAATCACAGACTGATGATTTTTGTTTGAAAATAAATAAAAAGGCTTTTTAAAAATAATTTTTGACATTGTGTGATGTACACAAATCATAACTTAATCTGAGGAACCCAGAAAATGAAAATCGCAGTGCTACTAAGCTAGTTCATGTTGTTTTCATAATAAAATACATTAGAGTTGGGATTTATAAATGTGAAACAGCCTAAAAGTAATGACACTTTATATGAGCAGAACAAATTTATTTTTTAAAGTTTTTCTAATTTGGTGGGTCAGATCTGCGTAATGAGGTCAGAGGTCAGAGTGGTTTACAGAGGCTGGCAGTCATGACAGGTCAGACTCAGAATATCTGGTTGTTTTAAGTCATAATAAATAAAAACTTCTCATAAAATCACCCACTGGGTTCTTTCTATGGACTTTACTACCACAAAGTAATGATCTGCTAAATAGGAGATCAGAGTATGACTAACCAAGCAGAATCCAAAGTAAAAGTCTGGATGATTATCGGCTTCATCTCACTGCTGAATGAGAGAAAAACAGTTTCTTTTCCTGTCCTTCCCTCCTGATATCACTGATCCCTCCCTCTATTTACCTCCCAACTTTCCTTCCCTTTATGCTCCTACCTGACGGTTACTTTGTTCACTTTCATAACTTTGCAGAACAAGTTCATGCAGGCTGGAAATAAGTGAAATTCTTCATGTAATTGTTGGTTTTATAACAGAGTCTGAGCTAAATCTCTGCCTTTAAGCCATGAATTTTACTTTTTTATGGTGATTTTTCTCTTTAACGATTAAAAATCCCTTTTAAAAATGTCTGTTACCTCAGCCACCATGGTGGTGATGAAATACAACACAGACCAATTATTATGCCCCTCAGGGAACAAATAATTGAACAGAAGGTAGATTTAACCTGATTGCTGTGGTTTTTTATGTCTGCAGCTGGTTTGAAGCAAAACTAGATTAAAAACATTTTTTATTTATGTTCAAATAATTCTGTGAACATTGCATCTTTCAGATGCCAAAATGTGGCCCACCGCTCTAAAACATGCATGACGGAGAACTAAAAGAATTATTACCGAAACAGCATGACTCCCTCACTATGAGGAGAGCCTATTGCATAACCGAGGAGGCACTTCAGCTACATTTTTACTAAAATGTAGAAAATCAAGACCAGGAATTTACCAGCAGGACACAAACAGCTCAAACTTGTGCAATAATGAGTCGTTGAATCACCAAAGCCTCATCTGCGCTTTGATACTTCAACGCAAAGCCTGCATAGTGAGCACTAAAGTCCAGATCCACTACTTGCATGCACAGACAGTAAATTAGCCCAGTCAGCTGTGGAGATTGAGAGCCCTGGACTAGTTTAGTGTGCTGTAATCATCTCAGCCTTAATGGAGAAAGAGACTAAAGATACATAAAACAACTGCAAGCAGTCTCTGGATCAACTGCATCTGGGTTTCACAGCTATCCGTTATCCCTCTTTCCCCATCTCGTCCCAAACAGCTCACCTCTTCTCCTTCCAAATGCAGCAGCAGCAGTTCACTCCCCTCGTCTTGTTTCCTCCTGACCGCCGCTTTGTTGCCGTGCAGGACAAGTGCTTTATTTTCTCCTCTCTCTTAGCCACAGCTGTCCTATCTTTACTCCTCGCCTCCTCACCGCCGGCTTTGTCTCCCTTTCTCTCACCCTCACTCCTCTCTGCAGATCTCCAGAGCTCAACAACTCCTCCTCTTCCTTCAGCTTGCAGCAGCCGGGCTACATCTCTTACATGTCTCTGCCTGAGCTCTGCCTTTCTCTCTCCGCTGCACGCACAATCCCTCTCCCCGCCCTCTCTCTGTTTCTACCAGGCTTACGTTCGCCCTCCTCCTCCTCCTCCTCCTCCTCTAGCTCATCACTATGGAGACACTGAGCTTTGACTGGGACAAGCTCGTGCTCGCAAGGAGTGGAAGCTCGTCTGTTTTGTGTGCTGCCCATGCTGAACGAACCCAACAGCTGTGCTATCGTATCGAGAAGATTTTCAAGAAAAACAAATCTCGTTGGGCGTGACGGAGATGGAGAAAAGAAATCGTCTCCTTGAAGATTTATTTTGTCAGATCATAAAACCTTTAACACGAAACAAAATGTTTCTTAAAATGATTCCCTCTATTATTAAGAAGAGAAACCAGCCAAAAAATTCAGAACTGAACTTACTGATGTGTTTTGGGTCATGAGTTTATGACCCAAAACAATCTGGCCTACTTCATGTTGTCACTCAGGTTCTTTTTCAGTGGTTTCCTGATTCTACATGTTAATTGCTGCTAATTTATGGATCAACAAGTGGATAAGAACATTTTTTCCCATAGAACTAAGTTTGTTTAAATAGTTTTTCTACTGTTAAACCAGTAAAAACAGAATTTGAAAACTGCAATTTGTCTTTACGAAGAGTATCTTTGTCTAATATTAACATTCAGTTGATAATTGTGATTAAAAACCCCCGAAACAATCTGTTAAAGACATTTTACTCCACTGAACACACAATCTCTGGCCAACCTTTTCTTTTAATTGGATTCTAAAATGTCAAACTATTTCTGACTTCTTGAAATTAAAAATCAGCTTTTAGTTTGAAATGTCGCAAATTTAACAGACAAAGAACATAATTACAGTGGAGCTGTTCCAATCGGAGATTTTGAGGCTGATTTCCAAACTATTTTGCAACGCGATCATGACAGATGATGTTTTCTCCAAATAAAACAATGAGCTGCATTGTGTTCTCTAATGACACATTAATTAGGTACCTCAGATTTTATTGTCTGGTTGAGTTACAGACATGTTGGGGCAGTGGACAGAAAACGGCTCAGAATGCTGAAAATACTTCATCTGATCATCATCGTTCTTTTGTTAGGCACATCAGAGGAACAGTTATTACTGACGATGTGATTTCTAGTTCTATCTCTAAAAGTTGGGTTATCCGAGAACTGGATTGATTTAACCTGACATTTGCAGAATCAGGTAAACACCAGAAGAAATGTGATGCTTTATTCAAAGCATGAGTAAAGTTTATATGTAAAGGGTATTTTGTTAACAGAGTCGGATCAGATGGAAGTCAAGCTTGACGTCAGCCCAGCTATTTCTGGCTTTTTGGTGGTCTACTTAAGCGATCAAGTGGACTGAACCAAACATAGAACATGACTCCGTTTCTATTTTACCTGACAAAACTTTAACTGATAAAAACAAAAGCCCTGCAGTTCATAAGGGATCTTACATGTTAAGTTTACCGATTTAAATTTGCACAAGGCATCAGCTTTAAAAATCTTTGTAAATGATAAACCGTCTGCAGAGATTTAAGAAGTGGGACGACTCTTCAAACATGAGAAGTTAGTGCACTTCATCTAAAAGTATACTTAACTGTTATAAGTTTAAACATCATGAACATCATCTCAAATCTGCACATTGGAAATGGTGCAATTCACAAATCAGTGGTAAACCAATGACCAATGTTTTTGATAAAATCTCCAAAGCAGATGACAATAAACTAACGGGACAAGACGAACGCAACAAGAACACATTTCGGCGCTGCTTTCTAGTTGATTTGAAAGCTGAAATTTGGATTTTTGAAAACCATGACATCCAAATAATCTGTGTAAAAAAACTAATACAAGACAATAATGTATTTAAAACACTGTGGCTTGCTTTTAATTTGGCCTAATTGACTTAATCATTAAGCAGTTTGGTCAACAATCACAGTCTGTTGACGACACGTAGAAAGGTAAGCTTTCTGGGCAGAATCACCCAAAAACTCTACTTGGTTACATCCAACAGCTGATTTTTAGATATTCATTGTTTTTCCTTTCCGTAAAACTGCTGTAAAATGTGGATAGGAGGCTGTAATTCTGCATTTTTGAGCCCAATTTTCTCACCGTGAAGCAGGAGGAGGTTTTGTGCAGAGTGTTTACTCGATTCCTGCAACTGAAGTCAGAATGACCACACAGCCCACCTCTAGAGAGAAACACTGGTTAAAAGTTCGCCTGTGGGGTCACACACATTCCCTCCTGGTGCCTCCCACAAGATCCGCCATTCAGAGAGCGACACCACAGGAAACACACACTCCAGTCCGGAGGCGAATCGTCCCACACAAAGGTCAACACAATCTACATCTGGCTCCTCTGCCGACACGCAGCATCACTGATGATCGCCGTTGTTTGGGGGGGGAAATGTGGGGGCACTAAGCTGCACTAGCAGAAGTTCTGGATGCATATAGGTGTGGGAGATATGAGGTATATGATCCTGCGGTGTCCAACCATCTGGTGATGGGATGTGAGACAATCTGTCCATTTGGAGAGGCGACAGAGAAGGCGATAAGCAAAGAAATCTCACATACAGAGGATCTGGAATCGTGTCAAGAAAACACAGCCCTATGCACGTACACACAAACAGGTTTTAGATTACTTATACCAACTGCACCGTCTCTATGGTAACTAGCAGCTGTCATGGCAACCAAGTAAAAGCGACGTTAGAAAAAAACAAACCTTGAACTCTGATTTTCAGTTTTGATTTGGATAACTTGAACAGAAAACTCAGACTCTTTTTTTCTTTTTTCTCCAGACACATTGAAGTATTTTCTTTCACTTCCTGACGTTAAAGCGGTTTGATGGAAGATGCAGGTACAAGTTCGAACACAGTCACAAGCCTTCACAAGCCAGAGGAAGGCATGAAGGAGGAAAATCTTTGCTTAAGTACTTTACCAAAAATGGCAAAAAAAAAAAAAAAAACAAACAAAAAAAAAAACAAAACAAAAACACCGATAATATTCTCCTCTGATGAATTACTCAGCGTGCTGAGCTATAAAAGCTGACTAATGAATCCGTGTCTCGGTTGAAAAGCGTTTGCAACGTTTAAAATCCTCTTACCAAAACGCCCCCCCACAAAAAAAGTTTTCTCACACATGTTGCTGCGCACTGCCAATCTGCTGGCTGAAAGGCTTTTACACTTTCTGTAATTATTAATGTGGATCAATAGAAAGTAGAGCAACTCTAAACTACACAAATGAGCTTTTTTGGGCTAATAAAAACCAAACAACACAACCTCAAAATGGCACAAAGCAGGAAGTTGAGTGAATAATTTATTCTGAAAGTGTTTATCTGTATTCCCTTACCTAAATAAGACATATTTCACAAACTCATAAAACGACTGATAGTTGGTTAAGCACAAGACAGACTTATAAATCAGAAGCCATGTTTTAACGCTGCTCAGGTAACTGAGGACACGGCAGACAGCTGAAGACTTCTTCTCCGATACCAGGATGCAGTCGTCTGGAAAACATTAGGGGAACGGCTCCTCCAGGGCCACAAACTATCTGCACTTCACCGTGAAAGCATCTTTCCGAAATGAAATCCATTTGTAATTGCCTCACTTCTGCTTCTCAGAGGACCTCCTTTAAACGAGAGCAATTTGGATCCCTGATGGAGCCGTTTTCTGCTTTCTCACCTCCAGACTAAATCTGGGCAGAAAGAGAGGCAGCAGCGCCATCGTGTGGATTACTAAGCAAAGCGCATGCACCCTGCTGCACTGCAGGATCATATATATGCAAGAGAAAAGACATCTGTAGATGAATCTATGTTCAGTTCTATGTGCTATTCTAATAAATGTAGATATATTTAGGATTTATTCAGAGGAAGTTTGAGATTTTACAGGCTTACATTAAAAGATGGATGGATTTACTTTGGATGTGGGAGTTTTCCTGATTTTAACAAAGCAACAAATACTTCCTGTAAGTAAACATCACAATAAATCATTTTCAAGACAAAGCAATCAGGAGAATTGTTCACATCACAGTCGTGAGAATAGGATTACATTAGTTTAAAGAAAAAATAAAAACTCAAATCACCTCCAAACAGAATTTTTTCCCCCCTTTTTTTATATCTAAGTGCAACGAATGAAGCAAGAAAAAGTTTTCATTTTGTTCTGATTACCAAATATGTCATATTTTTTGGTTTAATGGATATGATATCCGCTGTGCTTTCAAGCTGCGCAGCTCATAAATCATTTTGGTTCATATCTGAAATGAGATTTCCTGAGCCAGTAGGGTTTAATTCACTAAGTTTAAACAAAGGAGACAAAATCAAAATCTAAGCAACAAATTCAGTTCTAATTCTTTATGTATTATTAATAGAAACTTAATAATAAACGTCATTTTCAGTGAATTGTCATTACAGATTCTAAGTTATTCACTCAATTTCTTCTTCATAATAATAAATTCACCTCTCGCTCTTGAAGTATTTTTGGACAAGAATCAAACTCGACATATTGCTACTTTTACTTGGTGTCTCTTACAAGTTGTGGAAAAAAATTACTGGACTTAAACGTTCAGCAGTTTCTGATATTAAAATAGATTTCATATGCAAATAAACAACACAATAGTTTAGGTAACATGTTAAGCACATCTTATTAACAGATCATTTCTAATCCAACAGGTAAATTAATATATTATCTTTTATCTGAGCCTGTAAAAGAGTGCTTCAAGGTATCTCTTTGCAGACACATTTTTCTCGTGCTCTAATGCCAAATTTATGTATTTTTTTGGTGCAAAATGTGAGCAAACCTGCATTTGCATGCCCCAATTCTGAAACAAGACACAAAGGCAGATCTGCTCCTAAAATAGCTCCAGTGAACAGCAGCGTCCCTGGGCTCACTCTGCCTGCCCACAGTTAAATGAAGTATTATGTCTGCATGCATTTAGAGGAAAGTCCTCCCACTTTTATGTACAGCAAACACAAAACATTACAATAAGCCTCCAAAAAGAGAATTATAAAGTTTTAAAAAATCCTAAACTTTTCTCATGTTGACATATTTATCCAACATTATTGAGCTGAAATGCAAATCAGCGTTAATTTACTAACATGTCATATTTAAGGTCAAAAAATTTGCCTGAGGTCTGAGAGTGATGTCAAGCTGGGTTTGTCTGTTCATCCTGGAAGTAAGCAATAAATGGCCGCCTTTTGAAAATAAAGTTATTTTAAATTATTTACCATTGACGAGGAGGTATAGCTAATGTCTTAATTAGAGTCTGGTTACTAACTGACTTAAATTTTACTTGTATTTGTACTGTATGCAGTAATAAATGGATAGTCAAAAAGGTGATGTTTTTTCTTCCCCATTATAAATGTGACGAGTACTTTATGAGATTTGCAAAAAAAAAAAGAAAAAAAAAAGGAACTATATCTTTACTATGACTTTGTGTTTCCAAGTGTTTTCAGATTTTTTTTTATTTTTTTTTAATAAATTTCAACAATCAGTGGAGGCATTAGGAGTCCAACAGTAATCCTTCTGGCAGGGTCGGCTGTGAGGTCAGCCTGTAGATGACTGGTAATCTAACAGGTGAGAGGTGTGTGTGCACACCGTCTCCCTCTGCAGTGTGTCGTCAGAGTGTGTGTGGGATCAGGCAGTATTTTAAATCTAACCCCCCAAACTGCACATATGTGCCCAGTCGCACTGAGGCGTGTTCCAGCTCCATCAACAGCGTCCTCTCTTGTCTCTGCGCACCCAGCAGCATCTGTTGCCCCTGGCAATTTCATAAAACCAGGAGATAAATTCACTTTTTTTTTTTTTTTTAGGATTTATTCTCTTTTTCTGTGTGTGTGTTCTGGGAAACAATTCCTCAAATTAGTTTTTATTTTGATCTCATCTTGTGTCCTGCCAGCACATCTCTGCAGCATCTCCTTCAGGTAGAGCGGTGACCTCCCCATGACCTCAGGGACTCCTCTAGTTACACTGTGCATTCATATGCACTCACCGTAAATCAGCAAGAATAGAGCATTCTGACATCCTGAAAAAAAACCTACATATGCAGTACATGTGGGTGTGCATTTTTAGACTTTTTTGGTAACATTTAGCTTAAAATTCTGCAACAAACTTTCCGTAAATAAAGAATTTAAGAACTAGAAGCTTTATCTTCTCTGTGCTGAACTGTGTGGTAGCCTGGAGACAGACTATTTTTAATGCAGTGATGAGTCCACTTAGACGAGGATAGATTAAAGAGTGGGCTGCAAACAAAGCTGGAGGAAAGAGTCTCTTTCTGACGGAAAATTTCCTGTTTACAATGTCCTACCATCTAACTGTCAACACGTTTAATTCTGGATTCTTCTCTTATTCTTGAAACTGAACATTTCTTTTAAGATGATCACACTAATTGTTGGCTTTATGTTTTCTGGGGAGTAAAACACACACCATTTTTTTAGTCTAAAATTGGAAAGACAAGACGACATGTTATTGACATGAGCCAGATTTGTGTTGATCTTTATAAGTCAAATCAAGAAACAACGCAAAATACAAAAGGAGGATCCTAAGTTAGTACCATATGCTCATTACACATTCTAGAAAACTAAATGCATCTTTTTAATCAAGAATATTTCTCAAATTAATCCCACAGAGCTTTACATACAATATAAAACCATCTACAGGGCTCCTCTGGAGAAGACTAGAATTTGATTTTGGTATTTTCAAGGATTTTGGGTCTGGCAAAAATAGAAATTAGAGGAAGTAAATACATTTATTTTCATCCCCACTCTTGGTTTAAAAGTGGTTCCTCTCTGTCTGTCCATCAAACCATTTAGGTGTCCATGCATGCATTCATTCATTCATTTGTCCATAATGGACTAAATAAGGGCTGAAAACTCCAAAACTCTGTCAATTTTTCAAGACAAATATGTCAAACCGTATTATCCTAAGATATTATGGTGATGCAACATTAAATATCATCACCTTGTTGAAATAATATCCTACATTTTTCCCCTAAAGATAATGTAAAAATCACTTTTGGCCAAAAACCCCCCCAAAAAAACAAGGCTATTATTTTGGGAAGGTGATGACAAAGAAGTTGGTTTAAATGATCTGATTTCATTCAGTGCTGCAAGAGAAAACTTTCTCTTCATTGTGAAAACATTTTAGCCTAAAATCAATTTCAAAACTGCAGATTCAGACTTTTATTTACTCCCTGCTGTGTGCTTGTGCGCCCCTTAGCTGCATAACACCAACCAGAACGGATGCAAAGTTACAACATTCACATAAAACAGAATTTACAGCTCAAGTGTGTCCGATGTGGAGTTGATTTCATGTTATCACATAAACATGAGGATGTATTAACACATTTCCTATGTCACATTCAGAGGAGCAGAAACAGCAGCAGCAGCGCAGTGAGTGGGCGGTATCCCCAGTTTGATGAAACATCTTGCATCCCACATGCTTATATAACTCCCTCTCTACCTCCTCCAGCTGATCACTCATCACTTTATCCACTGCTGGGAAGGAGAAAAAAAACACCACTTCTCTCTGCTTTCCATCTCTCCCAGTCAAATCAGCCGAACAGGCGGCCTCCTGCAATCGAGCGTGATTTGGTTAAACCGTCGGCATCAAAAGCCCCCCGTCAGTCAGACGGGATCACGCCGCTGTAAATCACAGCTCCAGTGGAGATTTTGCGTCGTCGAAACCGAACAACAAACGCCGATTGCATCATCAGAACTCAGGCAACAAGCGTCGCTATCAGCAGGCTCGCCAACGTTCACAAGAGGAGCGATGTTAACGATGCAGCAGCAAAACGCCACAGAACCAGAACGGCAGCAGGGCACACACTCCGTCTGCATCGTCAGCACACACAGCCCAGTAACGAGAAAAGCCCAGTGGGCGTTCAGGTTCACATCAGCTCAGGTTAACGAACGCCAGCAGGGCCTGATGCTGACGGACAGTTTATCAACTACGGGACACAAATTCACCCTGTTGCCAAGGTCAAAGATTTTATCTAAACTTTTATGGAAAAGATTGATAAATGTCTGAAGTGAGCAAAAGCACCTGATGTTAAAGAATAGCAGCGTTTAATGAGAGAAAATGGTAATCACGCATTTTAGCGACCACAGCCACTGAAATCGTCAACTTCCTCTTAAAAAATGCTTTTACTGGATATTTTAATAGTTCAAACATTAAATATGCCTTCATGTGCATTGATACGCACAGAGGAAACCGTTTTAACTGCAGAAACTAACATCTACAGTCCTCTGGTGCGAATAATCTGGAGGCACAAAGATCCACTGTACCTACAGGTTCCTCCAGGTGGCTGCAGTTCAACAGCACAGCTCTGCTCTGCATTCTGGGTATATTAAAACACCTTATTACGTTGTTCTACTTCAATCTATTTCCCCTTCTTGTCCACTGAGGTCATTCCTATAGATCATTTCCTCCTCCACTGACACTAAGCCTTTCTAAAGGCACTGACCTCAAAACTGTTAAACTTTTGTCCACGAAGCTGAAAAGCCAAGTTTGTGTCAGAAGGCCAGTCAGCTCTTCCATTTCTGATTAGAAGACCAGTAAAATATCCAACTGGAACGATGCTAAAGGTTTGTTAAAGTTTGTAACACAGAGCCAGTATTAAGAGCTCCTTAAGTCACATTTAGGTCTCTGTGCACAGCTTGATCTCTGAAGTGCAGAAATCCAGAATAAATCCATTTGTTCCCATTAAATTACAGTTATGTGCTGCATTATTATCACTCCACCTGTTCACATAACAGGCTGAGGCCCATGTTGAGTGCATGCAAGCTTCTGATAGAAACTTAATTCCTCTTAAAGCTGAGGTTTGCAGCCTTTATGTCACTAAAAGACAGAGCGCCTTTGCTTTATTTTGGATTATTTACTGCTTTGGACCGACTTTTTGTTGATGCAGCAGAACCACGAGTTCAGATTAACTACTGTTCTTATGCCCTTTTTCTATAAAAGCCCAATATGTGGGAGACATTTTCAGCACTGCTGAGTTAGCAGCGACACTTACATTGATCAGCTCGATCTCCCAGATCTTTTTGACCAGCTCCATGGACGTGTAGCCGTTGACGAGGAAAGACTTTGTGTAGTCGCCGAGCTCCAGAGACTCCAGCCACTCGGCCACCGACGTGGGGTTGTTGCCATCGTAGCCCACCGGTCGCACCTGAACACAAATCACATTTCAGGGAGGAAAACGACTTTTCTGAAGGCGTGTCCAAGATTTCACCAGATATTTTTTAGGATTTCAGCATCATTGTTTGTATTTAGCAGCTGAACACAAATGCCGATACGCTCGATTTAAAATGAAAACACATTCAAGCTTTCGCTTTCGCTCAGTACCGCAAATTTATGAGACGAGCCTGAAGAGTTTCTTCAGGTGCTTTTAGTAAAAAATAAAATAAAATAAGAATTAAAACTGCCATCAAGCCACTTACATTTATATATGAAAAACTGACAAACTGTACATGAGCATCTGCAATAAAATAAAAGTGAAGACAACTGAATAAATGTTATTCTGTTCATTTTACCTAAGATTTAATGAAAAAGGAAATTCTTCTGTTTAAAAATAATCCCTAATGTTTCCATATTTACTCTGTGCAGAATATTTTTTTTAAAAATGAATCATTTTCTGTCCAAACAGGCAGAAGAAGTCTCTGTGAGTGCGTCTATATTTTTATAGTAAAACCAAGTAAACAAGCTTCTCTCTTGATTCGGGTCTGAATGTGACAGTAACAGCAGGGGGTTTTCCGCACAGAGGGGAAAACTCTGAGTGCAACGGATAATTAATAATTCATCCACCTTTATTTTGACAGCCCAAACAGCCCCAGAGTTTGTTTTGCTTCAAACAAGCTTCCCACAACCTCCACCTCGCGTTCAGGATGTGTGCGGCTGCACGTCTCCGAGTTAAAAGGTTTCGTCTTCGGTGCCGTTTGGAAAAGTTTAGTGTGAGTGAGAGGAGAGAAAGTGCTGACTGGAGATCTAAGTTTGTCTCTCGCTTCAGACTCCTTCAACTCCTTTCTCCTCATTTGCATGTGATTGTGCTCATTTATTGCAGTAACGACATTATTTTTGGCCGACAGCAACAACATTTCATTCAATTCCAGACTCAGTTTATTAGATTTTGCTTAAAAAGACAATCTAAGTCTGCTGGAACTCGTTGTTGTTATGCCTGAATAGTGAGCGGCTATTTAGCTAAAGCTACATTTTGTGAGTCTTTTTTAATTCATGCTCAGTGGTTGGATTTCTTTATCTCATGATTGTGAATAAAACTTTCGAAACAATCATAAAAAGGCTGACGTTTCTAAAGTTTTTGGGTCTGAATTAATAAGCAGCTTATTGTGTGTAAAGGGAATATTTTCATTCTAGTGTCGCCACCTACTGGCGATGCTGTTTTTCCCTCATTAACTTCTTACTGCCTGAATTCATTTTGCAATTGCAATTTATTTTAGCAACAAAAACACAAATCCAACCACCAAGTACTTCTAATATGACTACAGGTATGTGTGGAATATTATCATCTCAAGATATTGAGGTGCAGCTCATCATTAAGCTGCGGTGACTGTGGGTCCAGTAAACAGACCAGTGAAGAACATTGCCTAACAGAAACAGATCATCGCAGTCTGATTGCTTTATTTTGTTTATTAAAATGTGAAAGAAAGAGAACCAGTTTCAGAACCTCAAATCTTTATCTAAAAGTTTCCAAAAGCCAAAAAAGAAAAAGGAGTAAAATCCACATTTTTGGATTAACGTGGATTTACGTAGGTTGTTGATGCAGTAAAAGATAAATCTAGGTACATTATTTCTTTTCAGAAATTTCAGCTTTAATGCAAAGATCATGAATAACACCATGTCAGCCATCTCTCATCCTACTGATCTGAACATGTGCTGTGATATCAGGTAGTGAAATATTAGCAGCACCTCCTGTGAGTTAATACTTTCAGGATGGACCATGTGGCTTTTGGGACACATTTTGTGTTAAATCCGAGTTGAACTGACCCTGGGCAGCAGCCGGATGGCCTGCAGGAGGCGCTGTCTGTGGGCAGAGTTCAGAATCCCTATTTCCAGCAGGTCTTGGTCCTCCACCACGTTGCTTCCCTGTAAAACAAAAACAAACAAACAAAAAAAACTTAGAATCACTGGAACTGACCGTTTGATCCTCATAACAGAGTCATCTGGCAAAATAAAACCAAGACAGCTTTATTTATGCCTAAATATATCCAAAATAACACAAACACCAGCTGCCGTTTTGGTTTTTGGGTAGCCGGACGAATCTTTAGAGAACCCTGCAACCGTTTCTGCCTGGCAACCAGATCAATTAAAGAGTTCCTGTTTAATTTGCTCTGAGAGACTCTTTGCTCCACGACCAATAGATCACAAATCTGCTCTAATAAATACATATTCGATATATAAAAATAGCTAGTCCATCTAAAAATGGTTAATTTAGGCCTTAAAGGGTTAGAAATATTTTTATTAAATCGTACAGGTTAACACTGCCTCTACAAAATAATTTTTAGCTGATTTCCTAAATCTACATTTAAATATTTTTATTTCACTTTAACTGCAGAAACGTTTTTAATCGAATTATCAAGTGGTGCTTAAAAGCCGATTCCTGTAGAAAGTGGATACGTTCCAGAGTTAACATCTTGTATTTTATTATTACAATAAACGTCTCATAGTTGTGCTGAGGAACTTGTCAGGAGGCAGTGATGGATTTCTGGTGCAACTCCGTCACCAGGAGGTCACGGCAAATCAAATTCAGAAACTAATTGCATTCAGAAGACAGAATCAGTGAAGAGTCTAGCTGTGTGTATTTTAATCTCAGAATCAATCCAGCTGTTCTGTGAAAGCCTCAGAGGTTCGTTATGGAAAACGAACATCGTGAAAACCAAGAAGCACAGCAGACAGGTGAGGCGCATCCTCACCTGTCTGGTTGGGTAAAAACATCCGTTGACGAGCCGTTACTTGCACACCTGGTAAAAACGAAGCCACTAGAAGTCTGGTTTGTAGCTAAAAACTCGTGGTGGACTTTTATCAAAGGTTTATAACAAAGTCTATCAATCGGCTAAAATGGTCTAGTTAAAGTACAGACATAAATCCAACTCTGATTAGCATAATTCACATCTATCCACTCTGGCATGAGCATGAATAATATCAGGGGGAAAGGAAATGTTTCTGCTGCATGAACTTATGAGTTACTGTAAAGGTTAATCAATCAATCAATTAATCAATCAATCCTAATCCTAAATTCTATACCAGATCACCAAGCTGTACGGTTTTTGGTTAAAATGACATGTTATAACTTTTCCCATGAGGCTCAAACATGAAAACATGAATTTGTGAAGCAATACTTAAAACCTAATCAGAACCACCAGAAGAACTGCCTCAAAGTAACACTTTTCACACAACACGGGTCCAGTATTTTACAAAGTAATGACATTTCCTTTTTGCCAAGTTTAATTCTTAATTATGCAGAACAGTGGTGTACAAACTTTTTGTCACATAAGCCAAAACCGGCAAATAAATGTAATTTCTTTAACTGCTTATTCAATTAAACAAAAACAAAAGACATTTCTTTGTTGGAAAGTGAAGTTTGAATGATTGTAGATCCAAAACATTAAGAGTTTTTCACACTACTAAAAGAAAAAAAATCACTTTATTCTCAGCAATAAGCTCTTTAAAAAACTTGCTGGTTTAACAGATGAACTAAACGCAGATTTGAGTTCTCTAAAGTCTGTTTCTAAGTAGACGTCAGTTGATAGGTGTTGTTCTATTAACTATGAAATTAAAGAGAAAACAAAATACTTTGTTAAACTTAATATATGCCATTACAGAAAATTATTATTTGTTAGTAATAGTTTTATTCATCTGCATCAACCACCTGTTGCACTTTGGAATAACTTTAAACTTAGTACATTAAACAACATTAAAATCAGCTATTAAAAAGGCAAAACATTAAAGTCCTCTTTTCTGAGACAGTATGGCTCCAAATAAACTAGATTACAATGAATCTGATGTGATATTTAAATCAGACCAACACCTGAGCCTGTTTGGGTCTCCTGCAGCGTTCACCTTTAATTACTCCAGCAGGAAGCATGAGAGAGCTATCAGTCCTGCCCCCTCTGGAGAGGCAGAGAGGGGTTCACGCACATAATTACAGGATTCAGCGCAGACTGGAGCCGAACAGACATCATCAGGAAAACGGACGATGATGATTAAGAGACAGATCCAGGCAGGAACGGACAGCAGCCGGAGGGGAATCCACCCATCAGAAACTCTTAAACTGTCTGCCCACCGGTCAGGGATGCAAGGATTAGATCTGACTTCAAAAATCATTTAAAACATTTAAAGTAAATCCACTTAAAGTTTACTTTTGAAGCAAACGGCTCACTCTAAATCTCAAGCATTTTCAGAGTGGCAAACATTCATCACCAGGAAGAACGTCATGTTCATTTTTGACTTTTTATGGTTTAATAAAATGGGCAAAATGATGATTATACTAATGTTATTATTATATCTTAGACACAACTTGGTGACCCAACAGGAGAATGATCCAAAGCGCACATCTAAACTGTTCAAAAACACAAAGATCAAGAAGGGTAGTAAAAAACGACAGACTATTTTGCATAAAAGATTAACAATTTAATGGAAAAAATGTCTGTTGATAGATATTTAGCATATGATTTCTCTGCTAATTTCCATTCTCAGTGTATGTAAACTTCTGAGCAGAGCCATGAATGCTGCCCGTTTACTTTAACAAGACCTGCATAGTTTGACAAGCATTCAACATCAGGAAAACAGACGACACCATCTGGATGTCGGTTGCAGCATATGGGAAGAGAAAATGTACTAAAATATTTGTGAGCAGAAGTTTGGACACTTTTTGTGTAAAAGCAGAAAGGCCAAAAAAGAGCAAGCAAAACTCTGAAGTTACACCAGAAGACTGCGAGCTGCAAATGTGGAATGATGGTCATTTAGACGAGGATGATGACGATGTAAACATCACCAAAAAAAAAAAAAAAAAAAATCAGCAGACATACAAACCAATCACAATATGCAACTTATATTTCTACCTAAAAAAAAGAATTGGGGTCTAGGATCTCAACAGTTCAATATATATGAATGTTTTAAGATTTTACTATTATAAAACATGCAAAGTTTGGAGTATATGTATTTAAATGTAAATCTGTAGGTATTTTTAAACAGTTACTTCCAGAAACATTCGTCTGATGTTACTTGTAGTAGAAACAGTAGAGATGGATCATAGCACCACTCGTTTCTGCAATAAAAGAATGTAAAAAGCAGAGATTTGGTCCCAAGATGAGATATTCTGAGGATTTGGTCTTCTGATGCAAACAGAAAACCAAATCATCTAATTAAAAATAAGTAGATCTCTTCTGTTTTTCTACCACTAAGCCACCCGTTTTACACCAAATATCTGACGCTATTTTTTGAACCAACCATTTGCTGGACTAGTAGAAAGAATAGTTTTTGTTTTAGAGGTGGAAACTTTTCAGAAACTGTTACCGTTTCATTTCACCTCACTGCGACATTAGACAGTCAACTGATGCTTTTCTGCTGAAGGTTTAAAACATTTGCACACATCAATGATCCCTTAAAGCCGAGATACGTTCTCAGGGAAAAAATTAATCCAAATTGATCTCCAGGGCTCCCCTGGTCTGAAACCGAACTAAGTAACCAACGGCAACAGCTGATTGGGCTCATTTTGCAGCTGAATTTACTGCGCCGGCGTTCTGCTGCTGCGTGTTGCGCGCCGGCTCCTCTGAACGAGGAGAGCAGCTCGCAGATCAGCTCCCAGGCTGATTAATAGAGGTGGAGTCACCGTGCTACGACTTCACGGCAGAGTAATGGCTCTCGGAGCGAGAGCAGAGTAAATTGTTGGGAGACCGGGGCGCTGCGGTGGAGTGTGGATCTTCAAAGGCATGACTAATTGCTCCCCTGCTGGGCTCCTGATGCGGAGAGATGAAGATCCTGAAGGTTTCCTTTCTTTATCAAACCTGCTTTGTCCACTTTGCTCCATCCGTTCCTGGAGGAGTTTTCAGGAGTGGAAAACATGCTGCTAGATCAGATTTTGCTTCTAATTTTAGGCCAGAAAATTCTCTGATAACAGCGATTTAAAATCAGGCGCTAAGTCAAAGGAAGTCCAGACTTCCATTCATCATCATAAATGGAGGATTGTCCTTTCTTCTAGTTTATTATTCTATTTCTGCTTTCAAGCTTGTCTGCCTTGCTTACAAAATGAAGTTTCTTTAACCAAATATGGCACTATAAAAAGTACTCACTTCTTTGGTTGTTTTAACTTCTTTAAATCAATCATGATCAATAAAATTTAGCTTTTATGAAAAAAAATAAATAAAAGAAACTCAATCATGACAAATGAAAATGAATTTCTACAAAATAATGACAGTTAAACAAAAAATATAACACAAGTGTCTGTATAAATATTCACCACCTTTAAGTCAGCAGTCATATTTTTTTTAATCAAGAATGATTTATAAAAGCAATAATAAATCTGGTACCGTGATAAAATAATGCAAATAAAATATTTAGTAAGGTTTTCTTTTTCATCACATCAGATTTATAGCAAGATTTTATTCTTCATATATTTATTTTTTTAAATGTAGTTATACTTTCTTTGAGTCTTCAACAGTTTTACAAAAAATGACTCCTCAGATTAAAATCCACAAAGTTTTAAGTTTGGATCGAGCATCATAACATTTATCTTGAAAATTATATTTATGTAAAAAAGTATGTGTATATTATCAGGTTGACTTTTTTTTCAGTCTTTAATTGCATTTAATCTTTAAATGTTAAGGTTTATCTTTATGCTATCCAAAATGATTAGCGTTGCTTATGGTTCACGTTTTACATGTTACGTGTACAAAACAACCAGTTCCAGTTCTTTTTACCTAAATATTTCCAGTCTGAAGAGATTTTGATGCTGTGGGATTGAGTTATGAATTGTTCAAAAAAATGTAAAAACTAAGAGCATTGAGAATATGATCCAAACAGAATATAAAGAAATCTACAAATCTACCAGAAACTAAATGAGACTTTTCTGCTCTCCTAGAGATTCAAAATGTATTTAATTTGCACAATATATTGATCAAATATGCAGCTCTCAGAAAATAAAATAAATAATAAGTTTAATGGCATTAGTTCCCCTTATTTGACAGCAGCTTGATGGGAAGATATACAACACACATGAACATTTTTATGAGCCTTCCTATAAATGTTTGAGAGCAAATTGATCCACCAAAGGAAATAAATAAGTATTTAGAGAACCACGAAGGAATGAGGTAGCCAAGAATGTGAACAATATGGGCATTTAAAAAGCCAAACAAAAAGCTTTTTAAGTGTTTTAGTACATCTGATTTTTACACACAACGTTCTGCTGGTTGATGTCAGGCGTTTCTACAGTGACATCATCTCAGATTGGCCGTCATCTCGTGTCCTTCAGAAGAAATGCAGTCAATACTGTCCACTCATTTTTTATTTGACCATCAATCCAGCCTCACTGGCCGGTCCAAGCACTCGGACCCGCCCACTTTAACGGCAGGAGACAGTAATGGCAGACTGGATCGCTGGGCTCATTTACATGTCCAGCACATACTTTCTATTCATACAGAGACGCAGATGAAAATTGAGGTCAAATTCATTTGCAAAAGCAACCATTTCTACAGATGAACTGGAACTGTCTCTGAAATAAAGGACGAGCAGCTCGGGCTTTTAAATCTGTTGACTTTTGTGGTTTGAACTTGGCGTTTACTACAAACTCCCACCGCTGTGTTGCGACAAAATGAATTTGACCCTGAGTTCCCTAAAAAGGGGCTGCTCTCACTAATAACGGCTGTTCTGAATTATTGAGACGACACTGCAGTGCAAATTAGGAAGTGATTTTGAATTTAAGCGACAGAATTGGCATGTTTAGTCATGAACAGGACAAAATGGCTCTCCAGCATGAAAAGCTTTAATCCCAAGAGCGGTTCCAGTCAGGAGGAAACCTTTGAAGTCACTATATCTACTGTAATAAACATATTTAGAACATTTTCTACACCTAAGAAGCAACAACAGGAGGTGAAGAAATCCTCAAATCTCCATAATCCACAAATAACATCCGTCATCGGCTACAGATTAGGGAGCGAATCAGTCATACATACAAATATTCAAATCAATGGGGGTTAAATGGAGTAATTCCTAAGACTGAAAATACATTTCAGGGTGATGATAAAAGCTGCGGGAGTGATTCTTCCCTCTTCCTAATGAGATATTCTAAAGCAGGAATGTCGAACTTATTTTCATTTTGGGCCAAATCAAAAATCTGGATGTTCTTAAAGGGGCGGTTGTTCTAGACTGTATTGATAAAACCAATTCAACTGTTAAAATATCAATAAAAAGCTGTTTGTTTCAGCCTTCAGTAAGCGTTTCTTAAAATTAAATAATATTGAACATCTATTCACACTGATCAGTCCATCCAGGACTTTAATTGTTTGTGTTTTTTTTTTTTTTTGCAATCAAAATCACAGATTTTGTGGCGCTAATTTAGAAATGTTTGTAAGGAATTTCTATGATATTTGTGATAACACATGATGCTAAATGTGGCTTTTATTAATCGCTGTATTGATCACGGACCATAATGTGACATCAAGAAGGCAGCAGTCACTTAACCCAATTTCTGAGAATTTCTGAGAAAAATTTGCAGTAAAATTAGAAAGAAATGTGGAAAAGTGTTAATTTTGTGTGGACACATTTGCTGAAAAACTTGTTGGTGTAATTTAGACTATAGAGGGCCACATAAAAAGCTACGGCGGGCCACATTTGGCCCCCGGGCCTTTAGTTTGACTCATGTTCTAAAGAATCAGATTAAGCTATAGTACCTCCACAAAAAAACAGATCAAAAATATTGAAGACATTGTGTTAATATGCACAGGTTTTAAATGAACACACTTGTACAAAAACAGCTGAAAATGAATGTTAAAAAACAAACAAATTGAGCTCCATGTTCTCAAATTACAATTGAATCCAACTTGTGGAGACATTTTAAGGTAAAAGTCTCCAATCAACATGTTTACATTTGCACTACTTTTCAAACACACTTTTCTAACTGAGTTGCATAATTTAAAGAGTCTCAGACAAAAGTAACGTTTTTTCTTTACAAAATATATTCCAAAGGTCACTTAAAATAAATATATTGAAAGAGAAGAAGTCTAGAAAGGACATTTTAAAGTCATTTCATCACTAATAATTAGTATATGATGGCAAACTTTCCACTAAAATCAATGTAAGAAATGTTTAGGGTCTCCTAAAATTAAGTTTTCACGTTACACAAACGGTTCAAAAACATTTTGCCATAGCAACAAAAGTCATCTAGATGTAGAATAGCAAAGTTGCTCAAGCAGCAGCAAAGATCATTGCAATGTTTATTAGCAAATGTTACATTAAACATTAACTGTAGCTCTGCTGTCTCTAACTTAAAGGTAAAAGTTTTTATTCCGAAGCAAATTCACAGTAACCATGCTAATCATGCATATTAATAATAGATGCTACAGTTTGAAAATCATTTTCTTATTTAGAAAAAAGTTAAATGTTCTTTTTTAGTGACTAATCTCTCACTGCCTGACTCTAAAACTTCCTGACCACCTGTAGCAGAAAAGCTACAATATGATCGTAAATTAGTCCAAAAGTGCAGAGTTCAAGTTCTGATTTTTGCTATTTTTGTCTCTTTAGATATTTTTAATGATAAAAACATGAGAAGAAGAAAATTATAAGAAAACGATATTCAATCAACAGGTTCTTGTTGACTGGAGCTAAAATAGATTAACCACATGTGGGGAAAACACAAGGCAATAGAGAAAGTTGGATTTTATGCGGTTGCCACAGTAACAGATGCAGGTCACTCAGAGTGGAGGACCAGAGCACACGTATAAAAATGTCTGCACAGATTTCCCCTGATACTTTTTGTTTGTTCTCCTAACAGAGGCAGCAACTTGCAATTAGTTTACGTCAAACAGACATAAAAAGTCAAACTTGTTGAATTTTTAAAGTTGGCTCCACCGCGGCGGGGCCAGTCTCCAGGGAGACTCATAGAGTCAGCATCCCTGCGCTTTGTGTCTTTCTGCCTTTGCTGCAGTTTCTCACAATTTAACTTCATCGCATCTCCCCAGCCCTCCCCATTTCTCCTCATTTCCAACTTCATCGTTCAGCCTCCCTCACTGATGCACATCATTTTCTAATGAAAAGTGACCCAAACGAGATTCTTTCCTACGTCACAGGACGGGATCGCCGGAGCAAACCCAGAGGATCGGTCAGCTCTCCTGCCCACAGGCTACAGGTGGTTGGAAGCACAAAATCTCAGCAAAAACTACAATGAATGCGGCTCGATTCTGTGATGTGTGCAGTTAGAGCTGCTGGTGAAGATATGTTGGAGGATTTCTGTGCGTAGGAGGGACTTCACATGGCATCAGTTGGGAGAGGCAGCAGTGATTACAAGAAAAGACAGACAAATAGAGAGGAAAAGAATCACAAAAAGAAAGAAATATAACCAAATCTAAACATCCAGATGATGCAAAACCATGCAATCAAAACAACAGGATCCCCATTCATCAATACATTCAAAATGAAATTTAAATCATAAAAACACTCACCATGAACTGGACGTTGTCGAATCCGTTGGCCAGCAGGTGGTTCTCGTACTGGACCAGACCGATGGAGTCCAACCACTGTCCGACGGACTGCAGCGGGCAGCGGGGACCTATGAGGGGGTGGAGGGGCAAACGCTTCAGTAGGGAGTAGCCGTCCACGCGGTAGCAGCGGCAGTCCGGCTGAGACAGCTGGCACTGCCACATCATGTTATGGCGGGCAAAGTGGCTGTCGAAGGAGCCCGCCATGCTTTCGGACGAGTCTGTTGGCGCAGACGATTACAGGGGAGGGGGAGTCAGAGGGGAATGGAGGGAGGGGAGAGGGTGAAAGGGGGGGAGGTAAGAGGCTAGGCAAGGGGCATGATGGGGTTTGATGGGGTCAGCATGCAGGGAAGCCAAGCAGGTAAAGCGCCGATGTCCAGATGTTTTCAGAATCCAGCCAGAGACAGAACGGGAGGCGGAGGGAGGAACTGGAAGTTGTATCCGTTCCTGCGGGGGTAAATCCTGCCAGAGATCAGGCCAAGTGTAGATCCGAGTCTGTCGCCGTGCAAAGTGCAGCCGCCGCCGCCGCTCTCACTTCAGCTGTTGCGCTCGCTCGCTGTGTGTGCGTGCGCGTGCAGAGAGAGAGAGAGCTGCTGCGTTGTAGATTTCTCTTTATCAAATACTCCCACTCATCTGTATGCTTCTGCAGCCTCCTCTCTCTCTCTTTTCCTCCCTCTCTCTCTTTTTTCCTCAGCTCTGCCTCCCCCCTCCTCACCAACTTCCCTCTGGTCTCTATCTTCCCTCAGCGGCGATCGACACCCTGCCTGCCGTCTCTGCTGCTATACATGCATCTGCCTCACTCCGTTGATAACAGCCACAACATTTGCAGCTTCTTTTGTCTTTAAGCCAGAATCCCTCCCACACACACACACACACACACACACACACACACACACACACACACACACACACACACACACACACACACACACACACACACACACACACACACACACACACACACACACACACACACACACACACACACACACGCACCGCACGCTCACATACAAAATCCTGAGTGGATACATGCTGTCCTGCATATGCATGTTTGCCTGTGTTGTATGTGTAAGCAGCATTGAGCTGCTTTGGCACAAACCGCATTTCTGGCTACGGTAACCATGGTTAGAAACGGCTTTGCGTTGATGGATCAAAGAGCAGAAGAAGAAAAGAAAAAAAAAAAAAGAGAAGAACGGGGGGATCAGGAGGTGGAGGGATGTGGAAGTTAATACAGGCGAGAGGAGCTGCATGCAGAAAACAGATCATCACTGGGGGAGGAATCAGGTGTGCAGGTGGAGGAAAATTGTACTTTATGGATATACACTTTTAAACTATTCAAACCCTTAAATAATTATTTTCATGTCACGACTACAAACTTACATTTTGCTGCATTTTAATTTGATATGATTGACAAATTGTGATCGTTTTTACTGCATTACAGCTGCAGGTGCAAGGAACAAATGAATTTACTTATTGTTCACCTTCACTAGGAATTCAGGCTTATTTAACTGTGACGGATTCATGACAGTTTATTAGATAAGAATAATATATAATAACTGCATGAGGGAGAGGATGTTTTGCATTTGCAGAAAAATCCCTGTCTTATTCTATTTTATACAAAAACACTGATGTGTCACAAAGCAAACGTTTTCTCTACCTCTCATCCACACGACTGGCATTTTACTAAGGTTAAGTTTAGGTTTTCCTAAAATCATAATCCACAGGGGAGATTTTTACAAACTCACTGTCTGTGTACTTGTGTGGGCTTTGAGACATTTGGAGAAATAATTATGCGAAAGTCCATTAAACATGGGACATTAACTCATGACTGTCCCATCAAAAACTTTCACTGTTTTCTAAAAACGTGCAACAAATTTGTCGCGCAAAATTCAACCTAAACTCCTAATAGTATTAGAGGATCTGAAATAAAAACAAAGAGCATTTGGGAGTGGATGAATTAATCAAAAAAACACTTTTCAGATGTTAGAAACTCAAAATTTCATGGAGAAGAGTCACATTTTCTACACTTAGAAGCAGATGAGTTATATTAAGATAAAAATAAAGAAAAAAAAAACTTATTTTTGTGTCGTCGTCACCTGATATTTAGTTGACTGAGTAGAAATGATGATACTGAACCATGAGTCGCTGAGACTTCAGAAGCTCAAAAGTTTGCTTGTAATTTACAGGAACATCCTGAACATTTTAGGAAATAAGAAAATGAGGAGAGTCAAGTTGCTTTTAGGTAAAAATAAACCAATTTTTCAGATGACTGCACCGAGAAAAATTCTTTTTATTAATTTGTCTGGGGGGTTTTCCCTCACATTTTTCTGCTTTCATCAAGCTGCACATCGGTGTATGAAAGTGAGCATTCGAGAAAATGTCTGTGAATATGACTAGTTAAAAAAAAACAAACCCTGAGAGAAACTATAAATGAGATCAGATTCAGCTCCCATTTACTTTTACCTCAAATTTAAGCTGAATTTATTATTCAGTTTCGTGTCTTAGTGTATTCCTCCCAGCTCTGTTTTCATATTCCGTTTTGATTGCACTGGCTCTCGTATGTCATAAGATAGAGATCTTTTTCTCACGATATCTTTTCTGTATTTATCTCAACTTGCTGCATTTCTATAGTATTCAAACAGAATTTAAATATTTTGCCTGTGCTGCCAAGCCCAGTCGTCAAGCTTTCTGGTTTTATTGGATTTAGAACACAAACTGATCGATTTATTTTAGTATTTACAGAAGCCTGGTTCTTATGCTGATCTGCAAAACTATCCAATGGTTTAACTAAATATCTGTTTAATTTTTGGGGAGCGTGGTGAGAAAAGTGGTGAGGTATCAATTTGAAATGTGCATGCATCATCATCAGCCAGCTGTGTTTTACCAGGATTTATTCTTTAAGTCACACACACACAAAGCCGTTTACCTGAGGTAACCTCCTTGACGTCCAATCCGCTGCCGATCCCCGCGCCGATGGAGCTCATAATCTTATCAATCTAAACAGACGGGAAACACACAGAGAGGCAGCAATGTGTACAGTACATATTAATAGGGGGAAAAGTTATTTCCCAGGAATAAAGCTCAGTCCTATTTCTGGATTCATGCGTCACATAATGTGATCCTTATGCAGCCGGGATGCTGAGTGTCAGCCGGAAACTTTCAGACAGCTGAACCGAGATGAAGAGAGGAAGAGTGACTGCTGGCTGCAGCACAGTGGACATGCTGCTAACCACTGAACTGTGCAACCTGTTCAGCTGTCAACCGGGCAGCAGAGCCGCCATCCACAGAGCCTCACAAGCAGTGATAGCAATCACATCACAACAAGCTCGTTAATCAGATCCGATTAATGAGGAATAATATGCGTCTAGGACTTTTAAAAAATCATAGGTTTTTTCTGAAAATTGACTTCTAACGGTCTCAAACAAGTATGAGTATGAGCCTGAGTGATATTAACAAATAACTTCAGTATTTAGTAGTACATGATGTACAAATACCAAATTTGAATCAAAAATTAAATTTGCTTGAATCTTGAGGAGCTTTTGTGAGTCGTCTCTTGCCAATAATGCAACTCTTTCTATCTGCTGCTCTGTGTTTTTCCATCTGAAGTTTCCCCTTTAGATAACATTAAATTAGACAGGAAATGTTACCATAAATAGGAGAAAAAACAAAAAAAACACTGATGGTAATTCATCAAGACAGCAAGTCAGTTGTGTTGGGTAATTAATGAACATGTACATGCAAATGTGGCACAGCAAACACTAATGGGCTTTCACTCGCATCATTAGCGTCATTTTAAAAATAGTCCAGGTTATTTATGTGACTTGATCTGCATTTTTTCCTTAAAAAAAAAAGTGGTATGAAAATGGTAAATGATTCTTAATATCTTGTAAAATAATGTCTGATAAGAAAAGTAGCTGAATAACTTTCATGTCAGGAACCAAAACACAGCAGCCTTGACCCCTGACCTTTACCCTCCACAATTCAAACTACTTTCAAATATTGGGTTTCTCCCTGAAGGTCCAGAAGCATCAGAGTGGGAACACGGTAATCTAGCGCAGTTGAAGTTGAGAACGTTTCAAAGGAAAGTGAAGCGATGCTGCTCGGTGCTGAGGCTGCAGTTTCCCCTCCTGCAGAGACCAAACGCCGATTTGCTTTAATCAATTTTATAGTAAGAATACATGAGTCGCAGCACAGCCACCGATCCGCATCTTTATTCCTCCTTTAATATCGCCATTGATTAGATAATCCAGATCTTGAGCTGTCTGCGTCATCTCACCTCCTCCCACTCGGCTGTGAAGGACGGGGTCCGCTCCAGTCGTTTCTCAGGGCTGGCTCCCTCTCTGGAGCCGGGCGTTCCTGGCCCCTGGCCCCGGGACCCAGACCCCCAGCTGTGTTCCTCCTGAACACATAAAAAAAAAAAAAACACTTTCACACATGACCTATGACTTGCAAAAAAAAAAAAAAAAAAAAGATTTAATCACTAATAGCTTTATTTTCATCAAACGGAATATGTATTTTCTGTAGTTTATAATTTATTTAGGCTGAATTAAACAAATCTCAAACGAAGCACCAGCCACTGGAACACTGTGGCCCAGATTCGTGAGTGATCTCATTGGCTGAACTCAGTTTCTGAAGCCACATCATAGAAACTCTAATTTATACACATGAATATTCTGAATAGTTGAAAACGCACCAAAGAGGAACTTTTTTTCTCTTTAAATAGGACACAAATCACAAAATATTTTCAAAAACTACTGCGGCAGCCTTAAGGTCTCGCATACTGTGCATCTGGAAAGAGTTCACAGCCCTTTTTAAATGTCACGTTTTCAATGCGGCGTCACAATTTAAGTGAAAAATACACAAAATCTGCAACAATCTGGTTATTTAAACTGAAACTAACATTCAGTCTTTGAAGACTTTCACTTTCTTCTGGTGAAGTCATGATTACATTCACTGACTGAATACTAAAAATCCGATTCCAATTAATTCTAGTTATCAAACTGCAGTAAGTAGCTTAAAAAGTTTCTATCTAAGGCATGCTCCACATCGAGTCACTGATTTGCAGCATCATCTCCTAGCGATAAAAAACGCTGCCGCTACTGTGCTTTTCTGTGGATATGGTGGTGTTTTGGTGACACACAGCATTCTTTTTGTTTAGGAAACTAAAGCGACATGTTTATAGAAAAATGGTTCTAAATTCAGATATTTATTTCAAATCTCAACTGATTTGTGACCGTTTTGCCGGAGGAGAGGCTGGTCCGTATCCTTTGGGAGATTTTAGTTATGTAGGAATGTTTTCTTTGCTTCTGTCAGGTAATACTACTTTGTAGTCCAAACATTTGAAGAATAATGGTGATTAGTAAAGATATAATTTCTTCAGTGCTCTCATCAGCCTCTTGGTGGGATTTAATTTCTTCTGCTGACGGATTTCCCATGGGAAGTTTAGCAAATCCCTTTTTGTAGGGGAAATAAGCCTTGTTAGATTTACAAGTTATGAGATGATTGTCTGACTTGACATTTTAACAGGAGTAGGTATGATTTTTGTAACTGAGACTGACCAGAAAAAAATAAATAAATAAAAAGGTCTCACCTGAATGGGCGACACGGCCACCAGGTTGGAATCGGACTTGGACAGAGACTTGGAGAGCTGCAGGTCCAACACGCTGCGTGGGACGGATCTCATCCTCCCCAGGGTGCAGGCTCTCTCTTCGTAGCCGTCCCTGGCCTCACCCCCCGCCTGCTTCCCCTGAAGCTCTGCTACGTCTCCGTTTTGTCCCAGGGAACAAGAGGACGGGTGGTTCAGTGTGGACCATCCACCGGGCAGGTCCGCCTGCTCGCAGTTCTTGGGCTGAAGCTGGTCCTGATTGACCCGGGTGTGGAAGATGGTTCGGTAAACGACCTGCGGCTTCTGGGACCTCTGGGGAGACGATTTGTTGTCAGTTCTAGAGAAACCCTGAGAGGCTCCGCCGCCGATCACAATGCTGAACTCGGGAGTCTGCAGCACGCTGCCCTGCGTCTCTGAAGGAGCGTATTTAAAGTGCTTGGGGCTGTAAAGGTGATAAGGCGTATCCGGCGGCTCACAAGCCGGAGAGGATCCATGAAGGAGGCCTGCAAACTCCTCTGGGACGAGGCTTTTTCTGTTTTCCCCAACGAGACGGCTTGAACTGGAGGAAGAGCAGAGAGGAGGCGGGTCTCGCTGGTAGGTCACGTCGTCTGCAGAAAGGACACGGAAAACTAAATTACTAAGTTGTTTGGAAGTCACATGATCGTCTGCCTACAGTTTGAACATGCCGATATGAATTAACACAGAACGGATTTACTTAAAAGGTGACCTATAATGCTTCATTGAACAGGTTAGGATAGGTTTTTAAAACAGATTCATCACATTATTATTATTCTTAGATAATGAGAATTTAGTTTGCTCAGTTCTGCCTACTTTCAGAATGAGATGTTTTAGGGTCTCCTGTCGATTTAAATCCAAATAAGCTGCTGCTGGCCACGCCCCTAACTCAAAGTTTACACTCGCACGTTAAAATGACTGCAAAAATTTACACAGTTATACAACCATACTTCTTTGAAAAGCATTAGTAGATGCTCCTGCACAACCAACAAGAATGCAGCAAGTGGTTTCTAGACGGTAACACTTGATTTTTCCAGCAGCCATTGCACAGAGGACGTGCTAGAGCTCTGCTGGGGTTGCTAGGCAACAGCACAGCACCAGTCAATTGTGACTCAACAATCAAGAGGTTTTTGTAATGTTTCATTTTCCAGACACCAAAAAAAATGTTACTTTCTGTTTTTTAAGCACTTGAGTTGTTTTAAGAAGCAGCAGAAACCCAAGTGGAAGTAAAAAAAAAAAAAAATTATTTGAATTTTGCATAATAGGTTCCTTTTTATTAACTGAGCCCAACTAAAATAATGTAAATCATGTTTTCTTTATTACTTTGGCATTTTTACATATATAAATCTTAAGAACAATAAATACCAAAGACTTACAGTATCACATGTCATATTCAGGCTATTAATTAGCAGCAAATGGACTATTTAACAGATGTTTTTGTGGATTTTGGGGTCAGAGTTCAACAGTTTAAATAAATAATTGCACAAACTGAATATAACTTCAGAAGCTGGCTCATGCAGTCACATATGCAACATCTTTATAAGACAAAACAAAGCCGGACGGTTTTTTCTGAGAAATCCCTTGCAGAGTGACAAACTTAACCAACGGTGATTAAATGGAACAATAACGATGTTAGTCCTTGAACAGAGAGCCATTTCATTTCATTTCAAGTGTGAGTGTTGCGTTTTCACTGCACCACTGTGCTGTCTGCGGTGTTTAAAAAGCACAAAGAACATCCATTAACAGCCAGCCGTTAACCAGGCCTGAAGATGCGACTCGTTCTTCAGTGTTAGTCGGACTCGAAAAGTAATTTCCAAAAGGAACTAAAAGGTTCTTTTGGTAGAACTAATTGCATTGACTGGCCAAGTGGTTAAAATTCAGCAAATTATCAGAATTTGAAAACTTCTCTCTGTATTGCCAACTTTGCCCTCTTTAGCAACAAATTATTAGAGAACTGAGAAGCCGACAAACTGTCTGGGGTTTGATTTTTGCAGGTTCTCACATTTAGCTCAGACAGAAAAACTATTTTTTTCGTCAATAAATGAGACGTAAAATGCCACATTTTTACACCCTAACCATCCTGCCAGGTCTTCACATTTATTTCGGTAAAATACAACACTGCAGTTCATAAATCTTTCTAGTTATCCTTTTGTTGCTGATTTTAGGAGGTGCAGTGAAACATTTGGCTCCACTCCTCGCTTTCCTCCCTGGAGTGTGTGTTTTTAAGATGGTTGTGTACACACACACACACACATTTCACAACCATCGAAACAGAACCGATAGCATCTCAGCTCGAACAGCATACCAAGCTCTGACAAGCACTGAGCAAATTGAAAAAGCTTTACTCCTAAATACTTGTATTTCTCAGTCCTGCAGTTCAATAATGTATTTAGCTGATATTTAATTGGTCCATGTTGTTAAAGCATCAATTATACCCACAAAACTTGTAAATGTCTGACATTAGGGGAAATATAACTAAGAAGTTTATGTTGCAAAAACAACTGAACTCCATCAGATGAGCTCGTTTTTATGTAAAATAGTTTCATTGCATCTAAGAAAGAAAAAAAAACCCTGAATGGGCAAGAAATGTGCTTAACTTATCCAGAGGAATCAGAATAAAAGATGGCAGGTTTTACAAGTCTCAAAAAATATAGAGTTTTATTGCTGACTAGGATTATTGCAATCATGTTGTTCAGACTTTTTCTTCCCAGGTTGCCTCTGAAAACTCAGGTTTTGCTTGAATATTTGCTTCCATTTTCACACAGCACTATTTCACATTTTGAAACCAGGTGCTACTTAGAAAAAGCAACTTTTATTTTTAAATGATGTAACAAAAATTGAACAATATCGTTAAATTATTGGTCATTTGCACCATCACATTTGTCCTCCTCAGTGGAGAATAACATTAGCGTGCGATTGTGTATTTCTTTATAGGAAGCAACTAATTAAAAAGTAACAGCTAAAAGTTCACTGTACCAACCTGTTTAATCAAGCTAAGGTGTTAAGAGCTGCTTGGTTTCTAATTCGTTTTTTGTTTGTTTTTTTTGTGTGTGATTTTGAATAAGCAGTAACAAACAAGAAAAACGTTTCAACTTCTCATTCAAAGCCCTGATAAATTTACTTGCGTGGGGAAGTATGTCATTTATTCTACATATAATAGTAATGGTAAATCTGCGCAACAACTCTGTGAAATATTTTGAGGTCATTCTTTTCCTAAATCCTAAAAACATTTTTTAAACTTGCACTGTATTCTCTCTGTATGCACATCTACATTATTTATTCTACTGAGAACTCTTCTTCACCCTTTGCATTTTTTGCTAAAGTTGAGGACCAATGGCAACAGGTGAGCATGTTGGTAGCTATGGGAACAACCTGACTTTCTGGGTATCTGAGAGCTTTCAGCCTCCAGGAAAGTGAGGGAAAAGTGGAAGTAAACAGAGCTGGAAAAAAAAGGTTTTTACAGATGGAAAGGTAAATTATCTGTAAAGTAAATTACAGTACATACAACGGTTCTGTAACTTCAGGTAGAGGCGAAGTTAAAACAGCATAATTATAACTCATTGAAGCATGATAACAGGACAGGCTATACTTCTAATTTGGCTCCAAATGATTACTGGCCTCCTGAAGTAAATGTGTTTGAGTAAAGCTGTATTCCTTACCTGAGAGATACCGGCTCAAATGAAGGAGCAATCGAAGTTTATGTTCGGCAATAAGCTTTTATTGTAAAGCTCTGTCTTCCTGTGCGGAGGAGCAGCAACTGTCTAAGAATGGTATGGTGAAAGAGCAGAGGATGCAACCCACTGCATACCTGGATTTTTATTGCGACACAATATACACTATTGCAAACAGGTTGTGGCATGCAGCAGCACCGCCTGCAGACAGACTGTTTGGAAAAGATGTGTTCGATTCTGAAGAAACAATCACAGTAATGCAGCTGTGATTGTGCAGTAAACGTGACAAGTATGCAATTTATTAAGACTTCCTTGAGTCTTAAGCAACGGTTGCAGAAGCGAGAAGCTGCCTACCATGAGTTGGTCATAAAAAACTTAATATGAGGGAATCTACAGCTTAAAATAATACATTTATCTCTTAGAAAACTGGAATATTGAAAAAAGTTTTTAAACTTAAGCATTTTTCTGTTTTCTTTTTCCTCAATAATTACATGGTAAAACTTAAAAAATTTAAACTTGTGGAGCATTTTGACATCCTTTAGTCTCATCTGCTTTAGTTAAGATATACTTTTGGATAACAAAACGACAAACGCGTTTAGCTAAATCCATGTATTTTAACACACAACACTCAGCTAAGTGCTAGTTTTCAGAAATTAACCAAAAAGCTGAAAGTAGGTCACTATCTGGTCATGCCTCGATAACTATGATCACCAGAAAACAGCCGTGATGCAGATTACTAGTAATATCTAGTAATATTCATAGTAAATCACTTTATATTTTTTGGAATAAATACAGAAAACATTGTTTTGCTGTTTTTCCATGGCTTTTGTCTCTTCTGACTCTACATTTTGAGAAGCTTTATTCACTATATATACATAAAGAAAACAGGTATGTATAGCATAAATCAGAAGCTGCTGTTCCTTATGTAGAATATGACACAGCCTGTAAGCTTGTTATGAAAGGCGTGGAACTGGAATGTGGGCATAATTAACTTTATTAGCTCCAACTGCGGTTATCCCTCTCCCACGTGCCGTCTTCATTATATGCTCAGAAACTACGCAATACGACTACAGAGTTTCATTTCAGATTAAAAAGTAATATGTTCCATAGTTTAATTAAATATTGTGTTTTAGTAATTATCTTCACGGAATTATGAAAATCTGTCTTTACGGTGCCTGAGGGCACGTATTTGGTTGTCTGAAGTCACTACAATGGCAACGTAAAAAAAAAATTATAATAATAATTAAAAAAAGAAGTCCATTTATATTAAGTTTCCCAAGTTCAACAGAAAAAATGTTATTAATTTTGTGGTTCCATTTGCATGAGAACAGTGGATACACAGACTTACTATTTTTCCAAAAACCTCAAACTATGTTGGATTCACTTTGCTTTGGAAACAGTAACTGTGAAAAAAATCCCATTAGGCTTTTTATTACTTCCTTTCAGAAATGGCACCAAAAAGAAGACAAACAAAATCATATCTAACATTTCTTACTACACAGACTTTTCCTCAAAGTTTAACGTTTCTCCACTGAAGTAATGCAGTAACTGTTGATCTTACATCGTTTTTAAGACCAATATAAGCCTTACCTTAAGTACTTTTGTAGTTTGGTCACAAAACACTATCTGCTTCTGTATTTTTATTGTTTTGCATGTTGAGTGACATTTATTGCAGCATATTGAAAGGAAAAAAAAATTAATTTGTGCTTCAGAGGAGGGATGTCACATCAGTGAAAATTACTTCATAGATAAGACAAAAACTAATATTCACATCTAACTGTGCTAATGTATCCTAAAATATCTTATTTATTAATCATGAAAATGCTAAATACATAACAATTTAGCTACAACTTTAAGCTTTTCTTACCAGGTTTTGATAGCATGTTAAAACTGTTGCAAGTGTGATTGTAAGAAGTGAGGAATACAATACATACAATTTTACACAAATAAAGTTGAGAAAAATTATGTATAAGAACACATGGTTTATTCTTTACATTTAAATACCTTGTCACCTTGCAGTTGAGGCACATTTAATGTGTCAAAGTTTACTAAACGAATACAAAAGGAACCGAAAAAAAAGGAAAGAGCAAAAAGGAAAATAAAACTGACTTTAATTTTTGATTTTCTGACCAAGTGCAAAAGAAATTTGAGAGAAAGACAATTAAGCAATGGTGAGACAGTCTGTTGCAATAAGATGAAATTTTAAAAGAAGGTAAAGGGTGGAATTCGAAAACAAGAAATGAGAAAAGAACAGAAGTGTCTGGAGAATAAAGTGTCTGACAGAATGAAGGCCTGACTGACATGAGGCATGAACAAGAGACCAGGTGAAAACATGTCGAAATGGAAAGGAGAGAAAACGGGGTGAAAATGAGGTTTCATCTGTCAAAGTAAATCCTGACATGATCACAACAGGCTTCTAAAAGTCGAGTATCCATGACAGGTTATCAAAAATGGAGCCGAGCCTTATTCATTATTGATTTTAACACAGAGTGAAGGTCACCGAGTACTCCGAATTTCCACAGAAAAACACAACAAACGTGAGCAAAGGAAGGTGACAGGCAGTCTCGCCACATCACCATCATGTCCCCCATTTTTGTTGAAAATGCCTCATGCAAAAAATAAAAACACATTGTGCTGTTTTTTTTTTCTGTGCTCATCAGCAGGAGAACCTGGGAGATGATCCAAACATCTGATAAGGATGCGCTCGTCGCTGCGTCTCTTGTGGCAGCGCAGCAACTGTTATTAAAAACTACAGAGCAATATCTGAGCTGTCAGTCATCTCTACATGCAGCTGGTGCTGCAGGGGCTGAAGCGAACAAACCAACATCCAGATGATGCGACATCACATGATAATTGGTTGAGTTGAGAAAACATAAAAGGCAACAAATAACTAGTTGAGTTAAAAATGAGAGCCAGGGAAATCTTCTTTTTGAGGGTTGTTGGAAAGGTCACATTAATTAGCCAAGAGGAAACAAAAATACTTTCAAGAAGCAGGCAGAAAGTTTCCACTGCAACCAAGATGTTATTTTAAATTAATCAGAAGAAGCGCCAAAGTTCTGTCAGTTTTGTTTCAATCCTCTGATTTCTAAGCCTAACAGCTTGTACATCAGATTATGGCTTAAACTGAACTCTAAGTAAGCCAAGCTAACAAGTCAGAAAATTACATAGCTACAACTCAGATGCCACATATAGAAAATATAAGTAAAAACTAAGAAATCATCTCTGCAACAGCCTCATAAAAAGTTACATAACCTCCTGCTATACCATGCAGAGGCTCTGTCTGCACTGATGAAAATGCACTGCATGGAATGGCTAAAACAGCAAACAGGTCGAACAAAGAAACTTTTATCCCAATAAATATGTTCTATAGATGCTTTTTAAAGTGCTTTTTTTACTCATTCAGGGGATTTTTAACCAAACTATAAGTTTAAAAGGTGACTTCTGAAGATTCAAGTCATATCTGAATATATTAATAAAGTAAAACCAGATTTTAAAAATGGTACGATTTCTTATTTTATCACCGTTTGCTGCTATTTACCATCAAAATATCTCTTGTGGGCAAACAATTGTAGGTAAATATACAATTTTACCAAAAATGTCAGTCACTTACTCATGAATCAATACACAAATCTGAACCTGTATCTAATTCTGGCCTTTTTGTCACTTTTTACCAGTTAAAACACTGGATATTTTATCGTACCTACAAACAAAATGTGGATCCATTGGTAATTTGCTTGTAGACAAAGTGTTTATGACACCAGAAGTGGTTTTACAGTAACGCGCACCAACAGTCTGGGCTCGACTCTTCTGTGGATGGCTGCAGATAGCAACTCCCTGCTGAGAGCATTACTTTATTGCTGATAGCCTGTGCGTATCTAAAGCCAGCCTTCGGGTGGAGGGGAGCCACTTTCCACACGCTGAATTCGCTCTTTCATTTCTGACTCCAGAGTTTATTGCCACAGCAACAGGCTTGTCTCCTGTGGTAACACATTTTTCAAGTCCCATGAAGACTGACGGAAGTCTCTCACTGGTGTCACTGGAAATACATTTAGTGCTGGTGTGAGACAGAAAGCAGTGGTGATGTTGAGATTTTGTATTATCTACAAAAGAACTGTATATAAATTCCTGACTCCTGTGAAAGCATATCTAAGTTCTATCAAATTGGAGATTTTCTTTATCATCACCTTGTGATGCTTTAAACCATCAAGCCTAAAACTTCTGAACAATGAATCAATTCCAAACAAATGGGTTATTTTGTTCATCTGCGTCACAGTAAAATGTTAAACCATGTAAGGCTTTCCCTGACTTTATTCTTTTTTCTGTGTGACCAACAGCAGGATGACTTTCACAGTACATTTCTCCACATTCTTTCCATTTAGTTATTCTGAACAGAGTCTGGCTGTCGGCGTGAGCTTCTTTTGTGTTCACCATGACTCATCATCATGTTGGGTCTTCCTTTTAAAAGCTAAACCAGAAAAGACTGAATGGGAAATTACACAATGATGCATAGACTAGACCAGGTGTATTGACAAGTGTGCAAATACAGCACTCAGGGAAGCTTGAATTCAGTGCAAAAGGTCGTGGACAAATCTCTACAGAGACTGAAACATGCTGAAAAGTTCACTGTATTTAAATAAATATCCAAATTAGTGTGTTTTTATCTCATGCTACACTATGCAGATACTCCATCCACACCGGTAAAGATGCTCTCACTGGTGCAACGTCTGGTGCAGCAGGGGGGTTTGATTGACTTTCAGATTTATTCAGCTAATGATTATTTCATCGCGTTTGGACTCACAAACTACAAGGAGCATTACACTCTCGGGCCAAGATGGTGAGGTAATCATAAAGGATATAAAAAGAACTAAAAGACCAATGTTTGACTTTAACACAAACTTCGAATGAGGTAGGATTACTTAAACTATAAATCAGTGTCAATATCCACAGTAAAACAATTTTACGTTTAGAATGACTGCACAGAAATCCTGAACCTGCCCTGTTGGTGCAGCTGCATCATGTGTCAGCTGAATTAGGTCAAGCACAAAGAAGGTGTGCTCCAGACCTTACTAATCATTAATTACAACATCAGGTTAATTAGAGTTAAATTACAGAGTTCGGAACTCACCAAAGGTAAATGCTTTCAATTTATGACTCAGATGTAAAGTCCTGCTGAGTCTTGTTCCTCTTCTAATGAGAACATTACAGCTCAAGGATTTGTTGGGGTATTTGTAGGCGTGTCTTACAAAATAAAATAATGTTTTTAAAGTTATGCATCAAGTTATGTTGTGCAGGTGATTAGGGCTGAAACGATTCCTCGAATGATTCGAGTACCTCGATTACTAAAATTCCTCGAGGAAAATTTACCTGCCTCGAAGCTTCGTTAATTTATGTTTTATTAGTTAGCGCACCGTGTTCTGGCCGGGACTTCATTTGCGTTGCGCGGAGCTCTCACTTCCGCCTCTGAGTTGTTGACAAAAGCTAAGTCTCAGCGGCATAAAGTCCAATCTTCAAGATTGGCCCGTGGGGATTTTATTGATTGATGATAATGCCCGACTTTTTATCGGAACCAATAAGCATCCTTAAAATGACTGGGGAATGCCTGGAGTACGGCAGCATTTCTCCTCCGGGGCTGCTGGTTGAAAGCGAACGGCGGGAAGAGCGCTGAGGTGAGCGGATAGCCTGAACAGGGCGGGCGGCTGAGTAGCTGATGCTTACCGTGTAAATGTAGCTTTACCGACGAACCGCACAATACATTTCATATCCCGGTCTGAAGAAACGGGTGGCGGAGCGCATCGTACATGGCTGGTAGATGAGTTTCTGAGTGTGACCAGTGAAGGTGTCGTAAATATCCCGTATTGCTTCCCCCCGTGTTCGTCCCCCGGTCTAACGGTTCGTCAGTCCGCTGGTCTATTTCCTCCCCTCCACCCCATCTTAAGTTCGTTCATTCGCCCTCTCCTCCCACTCCAGGCGGCATTTCCAGTATTTTCAAACCCAAAGCGTGACAGGTTAGGTGGCAAGGTGAGTTTAATTAATCTATTAAACTCACTGAAGATGAATACATAAACTAAAAGCTGGATTGTAGACATTTTTTATAAGCATATTTGTGAGCCTGCCTCTTTGTTATTAAATTCAATATAATTTCAGATTTTTCTATAACTTTTCTTCTGGTTAACTTAGAAAGTGAGCTATTATTGTTACAGGTTAGTTTTCTAAACTACAGAAAAGCAACTGTTAGGGATGCTCAAATATGAAAAATTGGACTGATATTGATATCTGATAGTAACACAGGTATTATGCCAGATTTACCAATATTTCATTTCATAATTTTTTTATCCGATTACTCGATTAATCGTAAGAATAATCGATAGATTACTCGATTACTAAAATATTCGTTTACAACAGCCCTACAGGTGATATTTGATTCCTGTTTGATTCCAACTTCATCAGTTTAATGAGTTTAAGGTGGATTATCTGTATAAAACAAGCACTGTCCATTGTTTAGGTACTAAAGGCTCATGAATTGATCAAGATCATTGATTGGTTTTGTCCCGGTTGGGCTGTTTGCACTGTAAGGTGAGTGAGTACCTGTGATGTAGGAATGCTTAGCTCTGAACAAAAGATAAAAATGGACACAAAAAAAATCAGACTTCCTCAGTGATGAACATTGGCAACAACAAATAACTGGCTAAAACTATAAAATTAGGGTTAATTCTAAGAAAAAGTATTTTATTTCTTCTTCCTGGTGGCAATAGTCATCTTCCATAATACTTTATGTAATAATGTTCTGATAAGCACACAACAAATATTAATTATTTCATTGAAAATAACTGAATGAATGAATTAAACCTTAAAGGAGTGTAAAGGAGTTTAAACATCATTTAAACTCCTTTACACTTAAAAACAGAGACCTACTGTTAGTTTAATAGGAAGGTGGAAAAGACAATCTTCGGATGACTCAATTGATTAAATTTAAAAACTATCATTTGCAACTGTATATCTTTAAAGTGGAAAGCTGCCGCAGCAAAAACAAAAAACAAAAAATCTGACAAATAAAACATGAGCTTACGAGAAGCTATGACGTTTTCAGCAACTAAAGCGTTTCCAGATAAACAAACTGACACCTGCAGGTTAGTGCATGTTTGTTACCGACTTATTGAAGGGGGGTTCTGCATAATTCATGGACTGCAACTGCTTCTGCATAAACACTGCACTGCATTCGGTACTCTGTCTGTGGCTGGGATTGCATAAAGCTGAGTTATGTAGCAAAACAGCAGCCCTGGTGATAGATTGGGTTATAAATAGGGCTACTTTTTGTCCAGCAGCCTACGCAGGTGGCTGACACCAGCAAAATCTGCTGCAGGGCTGGAGAGGGGGGGGGCTCATTGTGTATATTGTTAGCTTAGCATCAGAGAACGGCTTATGTCTTTTAAGGAAGAAAATTAGAGGAGATACAGATGTGAAGGCAAGGAAGGAAGCACCTTATATGGTGTGCAGAATAACAAAAGTGATTCCTCACTTCCTTGTCCTCGTTTTTTAATTCTCACATTACATCCCCCTCCCCTCCCTGCAACACAAGATTCCCATTCTCCATCACCCACTTGCTTTCTTCACTGGCATCCTTTGAATCCCGAGACTGTCTTCTGTACCCACATGCATGTAATGCTGCTCTGTTCGGTCCGTCTACGTCTCTTTTCTCCCAGTTAGCCTCTAGTTACCATGGTTACCCCACAATGAGCCTTACACGGCTAATAAGTGGAGAGCGCAGGAGGGATGAGCAGAGCAGCAGAAGAAAACGGAGAAGGAGGAGGTGGTGGGGAATTGTGAAAAACTTAAATGGAAAAAATAGATAGGTGCCAATCTATTCCTGGTGCACGAAGTTTAGACAGTGAACTAGAGAGGGAGGAAAAGAGAGAAAGAGCGAAGGAGGTGGGGAGAAGAAATGCCCAACATAAGATTGAGTGCTACACAGTCACATTTTTATATCAGGGCAAGTATTTGGAAGTTGTTGAGCTTCTTTGTTTGTTTTTTAACATTAGAAAAAGGCACGTATATTGACAAAACTCTGACTTTGTTGTCTTTTTCTAACAATTTTATATCAAAAACAAATTACCGTTGTTGTCGGGGCTAAACTAATTCTATATTTAGGTTTGTTAGACATTTGTTTTAAACCTCTAATTATTAAGTTGATTTTTTTGATATGGGAGATGAGGTTCTTGGCCCAGGGCGCCATTCTGTTTTGGGTCTGTAACAAAATAATAAAAGGAAATTATGTTCGATTGCGTATTTGCATGCACTGTTAATGATCTTCCTGTGTTTTACACAAAATAGGCACTCTAAGAAAATAATACGGTGGATTAGGGATTTACTTGTGCAAAACCCTAAGGATAAATTAAAGAAGAAGTTCACAGAGTTTTATGGAATATGTGATATTTTGTCATTTACTTTTACTACTCCAGTTTCAACGTTTTCTCTCACCGTTTATGGATTCACTATTCCATCATATCAAGGTATTCTTGTAAAGATCACAGCAACAACAGAGCTAGATTGGGGAATCCTCCTGCTTTTATGTCTCCTTATGTTATTTTTGTTCTTTCAAAGAAAAACTATTGGCAAATTTATCCAAAATGACAAAGCTGTGTGGTGTGGTGTCATTTGAACACCAACTTTCACCTTTGTTCCCAAACTCACTGGTTATTTTATTTTTCTCCTGCCAATGTTATTGAATTGAACAACACCCAGACAAAATCTGCTCACAAACCAAAATTATTAAATGTTGAACAAATCATGCACTCCACATCTCAGAGGGCATGTCTTATTTTTCATGCATTTTCTTTCAGCCATCTTGCTCTCCTACATTCATAAATCCCATTCACTGAATACAGAACAAAACACCAAAGACACATTAATGCTTTTACAGTTTACAAGGGATTAAGAGCTGCTCGAGTGGGACCTGGAGCGTAATTCTTTCTAATGTGTTCCAATGGAAAACATAGGGAAGATGCTGAAAGTCAAAACGGGAAATGTTTGACTTTGAGCAACATTAGTTCCTCAGAAGAAATCATCATCAGGTCAAGGCGGACGTTTCAAGAGGGAAGAGACACGCTGCTACACCACTACTCCTGCAGCACTTCAGTGGGAATAAAAGCAGAAGATGTCTCAGTCAGTGTGTGTTTGCTGCACATGTGCGCGCTCGCACACACACACAAACACCTGTGGATTGATGGTGTGTTTTTTTTTTTTTCATTTCAGGCTCCACACCGATCAAAGTCCAGCAGGGTTTCTGAACTGCAGCAGGATGAAACAAGCACACACACACACACACACACACACACACGCGCGCGCGCGCGCATGCGCGTGCACACACACACGCTCTCTCTCTCCCTCTCTCCTGCTCCCACTCCTCTGTGCCTGGTAGTAGTGTGCATGTGTGCGTATATGAGGGACAGCTGGACTGAAAGCCAGGTGAGAGACGGAAGTACCAATGATTACGTCACTGGTTAATGAGTGTAACCAAGGCCACTGCTTCGCCATGACAACGAAGAGTCCCACTGCTATGGCAACACAAGCAGCTTGACAAGGAAATGACATTAATGACATGAAGGCCAGAAGTAAATCTGACAGAGAAGCAGCGGACAGAAAGAAAATCTGCTTGGTTTTATTATTTGCTTCTTTAATAAAGTGTCTGTGAGCAACTTAATCGTTAAACTGTTGGTGAAACCTCCTCATTTCATTACCGCTTCTATTCCATTTGAAGATGAAACTCTGAAACTCAGCAGGGGAGAACAAGCATCATTAGATGAAACCAACAACACTTCATCTGCTATGACAGTAAAAAGGACTCCCCACTGAACCAAAGTAACTTTTTCTGCTGTTGTTTTGAAACCTTGATTTTCAGATATGTAGTAAAGTTTCCCTTTGGAGAGCGATGATCTTATCTAATCATCAGCTGCACAGATTTTTACAAACTGATTTACAAGAGCTGCAGTCAAACAGGTAGCTGTTAATTTGTTAAGAAAAAAATTACTGTAGCAAACAAAGTATAACGTGCAGCACACTGAACATTTTAAAACTTATTTTAGGCATCCAAAAATGTGACAATAATTTCTTGTAAAATTTGCACAGAGAGAATAAATATCTCTGTTCCAGTTAAATTGTGACTTCTTGTATTTTTAAAACAGGACTTTCAAGCACAAAAAAGTACAATCAACTACTGTTGGACTATAACACATTATTAGCATAGCCGCTAGTGCTAGCTAGCATCAGTGAATGAGCTAATATTACACATATTAATTTAAGTTAGCTACTAATAGCTAAAGCTGAAGAGTGTCGACAGGAAAATGAGTCAAACTCATCTTAATGGCAGGGAGAACATGACGAAAGCATGATGTCATTTCAAAAGAAAATATTTAATTAACGTGTTTTCTTGAGATATGAAACCAATTTTTTCTCATATCTACAAAATTTTTGAATTTGAATGGTTGATTTTAATGAAAATACAAGGTAACTCAATTAAATAACATTTACTTCTTAAGGTTAGATAAAACCAACTTGTGATAGCTTCTGAATGCAGTGAATAGTCTTTTTTAAATTCAGGAACCAAATTATACCAATTTTCTTTTACTTTTTATAACTCTGAGAATAATCTCCAATGCTGCAGTCCTATCCAGTCTGAGTGGAAGATTTCTGCCTCCTCAGTCCATCTGAGGCCAACAGTCTTTGTCCAGAGATCTGACTTCTGCCTATAAGGTGTTTGTGTACCTCTTGGGTTTACCCTCCTGTGTGACAGGAGCAGAAATATGATTTCAATTCCTTGACACCAAGGGCAAAGGGAATAAGATCTCATTTGGTCCCTGGGGCAGAAGCGATTACCTTCTGTGCTCTCTCTGGCAACAAAGATGCAGCGAAAAAAGAACAGCAGCGACGAAAAAAAATATGTTTTTCACCCTTAAGGCCAAAAGTCATATAAACTTTTGAGCTAAAACCGCCTATAACCAAGTCAGCAGATGGATAAATATACTGCATGTGCAGGTTTTAATGTTTTCTCTTCTCAAAACAGTGGGAATTTAGTTTAAAATAGGGCTGTACCTGTGAGCTGACAGTCGTCATTGGAGCCTGCAGAGTCCTCCTGGTTGGGGCTGAGCGGGGGGCTGGCAGGAGGGCTGGTGCTGAAGCTGGCGTAGCCCAGAGACGAGCTCACCTCACTGGGATCGCAGCTGTGGTTGACTGGCCTCTGGACATCCAGGGAGGAAGACAGGGACGTGCGCTGCTTGGGCTGAATGAAAAAGAACAACAAAGACCAGGTCTAGTGAGACGAAACAATACGTTACATATTAAAACCTAACTTCTGAAAAAGTTAAACAGGAAACAAATATTTGCCTCCACCAAGCCTAACCGCAGTATTTTGAGAAAAAGAGTAAATAATATCTGGATGCATATACATAATTTTAGAGCAGAACTGGATGTTTTCTAACATGAGAATGATCCCAAACAGGGTTTCCCCCAGAAAAGTTGCTACGCCTGGTGTTCGGGGCGCTAGGTTAGTCATCCAGATGTCCGCCATGTTTCTGAGGTAAAACATGATTATAGTTGACAGGGAATTTGAAAATATCACTTGATAGTTATGTGTTATTGGAAGACTGGAAGATTAATACCTAAACACCAACTATAAAGTCTTTAAAAAAGGCAATCATTAAGAAAAACTCAAATAAATTAACAATGCTAAGCCTGGTGGCCCGCCAGGCTTATAATACACTGAGGAAAACCCTGCCAGACAAATATCAACATGCTCAACCGGAGGAAAAGCAACAAAAAGGACGTTGAGGACTACAAAAACGATGTGATTCAGGAGCAACTTGCTTAAACTCTATATAAATGGAATCTCTATTTAGATCATTAGTCCTGTGTTGACATTAAGATGATTTTAATCTATTTTACTCATCTGCAAGACAAGCAGCAGTTCATTTTCAGTCGAGCAATACCAGCCGCCTTACGCAGTCCAGCCAAAGATAATAAAGTGGCCTAATTATCTCAAAGTTACCACAAACTGGTCCACCGGAGCCTCCAGGAAACGGCATGATGTAATCCCTCAAGTTGTCGCAGCTTACGGGTTTATCTTCTTGAAGGTTACTCCCCTGAATCTACCTCCAGTTTTGTGGATATGTTGTAGTTCTTAAAGCAGTGAGGCGAAACTGGCCGCTGGCAGTGGGAAAGGACTTCATTAACTTGCTTCAGCAGCTCTCTGAAAGCCATTTAACCATCGTACTTTGGTCGCAAACAGCTGAATTTCAATAGTCTAGTAGACTCAACAATGAAGTTTTAATAACTGTTAGGTCAGGGGTGTCAAACTCCAGTCCTCAAGGGCCGCTGTCCTGCAACTTTTAGATGTGCCTCTGCTGCACCACACCTGAATAGAATAATTAGGTCATTAGCAAGGCTCTGGAGAACGTATCTACACAAAGAGGAGGTAATTAAGCCGTTTCATTACGGTGTTTTGTACCTGTGGCACATCTAAAAACTGCAGGACAGCGGGCCTTGAGGACTGGAGTTTGAAACCTGTGTTAGGTAATAAGAAGTAGGGCTGAAACGATTCCTCGAATGATTCGAGTACCTCGATTACTAAAATTCCTCGAGGAAAATTTACCTGCCTCGAAGCTTCGTTAATTTATGTTTTATTAGTTAGCGCACCGTGTTCCGGCCAGGACTTCATTAGCGTTGCGCGGAGCTCTCACTTCCGTCTCTGAGTTGTTGACAAAAGCTAAGTCTCAGCGGCATAAAGTCCAATCTTCAAGATTGGCGTGGGGATTTTATTGATTGATGATAATGCCCGACTTTTTATCGTTTTTGGGGAACCAATAAGCATCCTTAAAATGACTGGGGAATGCCTGGAGTACGGCAGCATTTCTCCTCCGGGGCTGCTGGTTGAAAGCGAACGGCGGGAAGAGCGCTGAGGTGAGCGGATAGCCTGAACAGGGCGGGCGGCTGAGTAGCTGATGCTTACCGTGTAAATGTAGCTTTACCGACGAACCGCACAATAAATTTCATATCCCGGTCTGAAGAAACGGGTGGCGGAGCGCATCGTACATGGCTGGTAGATGAGTTTCTGAGTGTGACCAGTGAAGGTGTCGTAAATATCCCGTATTGCTTCCCCCCGTGTTCGTCCCCCGGTCTAACGGTTCGTCAGTCCGCTGGTCTATTTCCTCCACCCCATCTTACGTTCGTTCATTCGCCCTCTCCTCCCACTCCAGGCGGCATTTCCCGTATTTTCAAACCCAAAGCGTGACAGGTTAGGTGGCAAGGTGAGTTTAATTAATCTATTAAACTCACTGAAGATGAATACATAAACTAAAAGCTGGATTGTAGACATTTTTTATAAGCATATTTGTGAGCCTGCCTCTTTGTTATTAAATTCAATATAATTTCAGATTTTTCTATAACTTTTCTTCTGGTTAACTTAGAAAGTGAGCTATTATTGTTACAGGTTAGTTTTCTAAACTACAATAAAGCAACTGTTAGGGATGCCCAAATATGAAAAATTGGACTGATATTGATATCTGATAGTAACACCGGTATTATGCCAGATTTACCAATATTTCATTTTAGATTTTTTTTTATCCGATTACTCGATTAATCGTAAGAATAATCGATAGATTACTCGATTACTAAAATATTCGTTTACAACAGCCCTAATAAGAAGTATTTCTGGCATCAAACATCAGCTCAAGCAAACTTTCTGAAATGTAGATACCAAGAGATCTTTCATGCAAAATGTCTCCTCTCAGGTTAAAATGTTTGAGAATCTCAATATCTGTGCTTTATGACAAAGATGAAGAACAAGAGATGAAATGACTGAGAACAAGGAAGCAAAAATGCACTAACAGCTCAGATCTAATTTACATCAGCGAAAGCAGCAGCTCGGATGAAGACAAATGAAATTGGCATCTGGTAAACACGTCTTACATAATGAAGTATTTGCAGCTCCCAAGAACCTGCTGCTGTGCCTTAAAAAACAGCTCTTACAGTTAAAACCCTGCTGGCGCGTGTGCCACAAATCAATATGCTAAACCACTGCGGAAAAATAAAAACTCTGAAACGTTTAAAGACGGAAATGCAACAACCTTCACGAGACCTTCGGGGTCTCTTTTGTGACTCCAGGGATGAAAGAAAACGGAGACGGGAGGAGGAGAGGACGCTCTTCTACTAGAGCCGTTTAAAATAGGACTTTTAGTTGGACTGCAACTTAAAAACAAAGGCAGAGGATGACCCAGGGACAGTGATGAATCTGAAAAGAAGATACTGAAAGCTCTTCTGAGAGCTTTCAGTATCTTGAGACACTTGAGGAATTAATGGAGAACAGATAAAAAGATTGAGAAGAAGATGGTTTATAATGAGTAGGGGGGAGAAGAAATGAAAAAGTGGAGTAATATCTTTAAGGAAACATTTTCTAGATTTATGGACAGCCTTATATTACAATCTATCTCACAGCCGAATGTTGTGTTCGACTGTTTGGGCTGGAATATTTGCTTTTCACGCTACCATAACTCGGTTTAACTGGCTATAAAATCTGAAATCACCGATAAGAAACAAAGCGTTTTCTTTCAACAGCTGAAAGTTGGCTTTGTGATGGCAGTTTCCAGGTTAAGTCAAGGAATTGCTTTCCTAAAACAAATACAAGTATTAATAAAAAGGGGCTGCAGTTAAAAAAAAGCAATTGGAGGCCTTCACGGGAAAGGATTATAAAAATCTTTGTGGAAGTGAAATCCTCACGGAGAGCTGCAGAAGGTGTTAATCGTTTTGAAAAAGAAGAAAACAGCAAAGAAAGATTCTGACAGGGGAAACATCCAGGTAGACCAAGGGAGACATCAAAGCATCAGGGCATGAAAAACTGATAGAAATAAGCCTGGAAAAGAAAAGAAATAAAAGCCAAACGAGCAGCGTGAAGAGTTGATGTTTGTGTAAGAAACCGGCTGAAGGAAAAATGTTTTATGAACCGTTAACTTCTAAGCAGAAGAAAACACTCCAGTAGTAAAAGAGAAGGAGTCACAAACTGTAGCTGACAGAACCAAACAAATGAAGAGTATTCCTTGTGCTGTACGATTAATTAAAGGCTTTACTCCCTGTAACTGTTTGTTTCCAGTTTAGTTGAACTTCTTTTTTTGTCTGCTTTGGTAACCGCACGCTGAAGGACGTGTCCTTGCTAAATTCAGACATGCCTCTTGCAGTGCTCCTTCAATCAGTCGGAGTTTAACTTTAACCTGTGTTGAACATCAGCCCAAAGTGAAATGGATTTTTCTCCCAATCAATGTTTGATTTTCCATCTTTGAAGAACAAACGAGGAACTGAGACAAACGTGAATGAAGAATTTAAAATGAAGCGAAAACACTTTAACAACATAAAGTCCACAGAGGAAAAACTTTGGCCTAAGTAATGTTTGGCCTGCGACTGACCACTAAAGACGACGCTTTGGCTTCTAGAAAGAATTACCAGGCGTCTAGTGTCCAGAAAATGCACAGATACAGACAAAAATATCTAATAATAATTAAAACATTGTTTTTCTTCAACAGAGATGTGCTGAAAAACTGGCTAGTAACTTGAGTTGCTGCCAGTCAGTTGTAAATAATCCTCGTTTAATCAAACAGTGTAAGCAAAGTGTTATCAGGTTGCACCAAACAACACTTATCTTATAATCTCTGCAACCTTCAGAGGAGACGGAGAAATTCAAAAACATGACCCACAAACAGCACAGAGCTCAAAATAATTGAACATTCACAACAACACCTCATCCTCCAATTCCAGTCTGTCATCTGCCATAAATCAAAACACTTAAAACGTAATACAGGAACACAGACAAATCAAAGACAGCTTGATGTTCCAGTACACAGCACAGCAATAAACTCCACTTTTTTTATTTTACAACTTTCTGTCCCTTTTGGAGAATAACACTCCTGCAGCAGCACCCAACGGGATGTTTAAAGGTCCAATGCATCAACTAGACAAGAGCCCAACAATGCAGAGAGGCATCAGGGAATAATGACAATGATATATGAGGCCAATGGGGAATCACCCTGAGTGGGCAGAGAGGAGGAGGATACACAAGCCTGCTGTCAAAAACAGGATTTTATTCCATTAATCTTTTATTGGACTTTACTCGGTTTACCAAAGGAAACACAGAAGCAGTGCCCTTTCAAAGGTATTCCCACCCTTTGAGCTTTGTCACATTTTGTTATGGTACAGCCACAAATATTGATATGTCATCTAATGCGACATATGAGAAGTAGAAAATTACTTAAGTTTGCTACAAACCAGGAGACAAGGAAGAAGGTGTTCAAGTCAGATGAGTCAAAGTTGAACCTTTTGACTTTCAGGCAAAACTGTACATCACCTTGAAAGCACCATCCACATGGGGGACACACGGTGATGTCAGCATCATGCTGTGGGCGCTTTTCTTCAGTAGGTGAGGGGGAAGATTATTGGAAATGATGGCAACATTTAAACTTCAAAAACTAAATATTACCAAGTGTTTTTGGTCTAGTTTCTGGCTCAAATATTGAAATAAGACAAAAGTAACTTGTCAATAACTTTTCAGCAACAAAGTTGCTTGTTTTAAGTAAATAATCTCTTAATATTGACAAGAAAGTGCTGGTTCCGCTGACAGATTATTTCATTCATAACATCAGAAAAATGTCTTGTTATAAGTGAAATAATAAAGTGAAGTAAAAAATATAAGTTTTCATCAATATTAAGGAACTTTTGACTTAAAACAAGCTTCCATATCTTGTTGAAAAGATGCTTATGAGTTAGTTTTGTCTTATTTCAAGGAGTAGGATATTTTAACTAGAAACTATACCAAAAATACTGAGTAAAATTTTGTGTTTTTGCAGTGTATTGGAGTAAAAGCAAGAAGAAAACATGTTAGATGCCAAAAAGGGCAAAAAAAAAAAAAATCTCCTTCAGAAGGATAATAACCACAAACCAACAACCAGAGATAAACAAGACTCGATTAGATCATACTGACGTGCAAGAATGGCGTAGTTTAAGTCCAGACTCAGTTTGCACTTTACATTTATGCCGCATCAGGTTTCCAAAGTACAGTTATGTCTATCGCAAAAAAAGACTCCAGTAGAATAAATGAAAGCTTGTGGTTGGAACGTCACAAAATGTGAAGCTGAAGGTTTACAAATAATATTTATATCACAAAGCTCCACGACATCTGAAGAATTAATGATCAGATGCAAATGAAGAGTTATTAGAAAAGAAATTAATTGATCTCTAATTCACTCCGTGATGTTTACTTTGAAATCAAAACATCATCCAACCCGGTGACTCGGCTGCCGTTTCAGCAGGAGCTCAGCACTCCGGGGCTTTTCCTCCGAGATGTTTAACGAGTTCAACTGCAACTTCAACTTCTCTTTATTACAGCACTCATCAGCCTTGACTGTGCACTTGGCCTCTACGTCTTCTTTCTGGACTCGAGCTTATTAAACTACACATGTATACGCCAGAAAACACGTCGGCGCTCCGGATAAAGCCTGGCATTAACAATGCAAACGGGCAGCGGGCTAATGAACATGTCACGGCCGATTGGAAGGGGATTAATGAGCTTAGACACAGATGCAGAGGCAGAACACACACAGACACACACAGATCAGGCTCAGAAGAAACCGTCTTCCTCAGCTGGAGCAGCGTCCGCTGGGGGAAAACATGTCTAACGTCTTTCTAATGAGTCTGGGTGCTAATAAATGACACACGCCTTCAAAATCTCAATTAACACCGACTTGAAAAAGCTTGAGGAAAAACGAAGCAGAGCAACTGTTGTTGACGTATGAAGAATGTAATTATTGGCATAAAATTACGCTGATCACTGGTTCAGATATTTGCAGAAACATGATTTATCTTGCAGCTCTAAAAGACACTTTTACTTTAAATCAGTGCTGTTGCAATTACTTCCCCTTTGATGCCAGCTGTAAAACAACACGAGTCCGAGACTGAAAGGTAATTATGTTCTTGGTTTGGCTGTAATTGATATTTTTAGATGACGGGGCAACTTCCCGACTGATTATATTAAAATTAATTAGGCTGAATATGAATTGTTATTCATGTCTTTTGTTGTCAGGTTGCATGTTTTCTGTCTGTATCCTTAATTTCTGTTCTGACACAACCACACAAAAAATAAACACTTATATTTTCTCATCTGTAAGGATGTTTAAGTTTCATTTTGCTGTGTTGATTGATATTGCCTCATATGTCCACTTGATATATTCTCACCTCCCAACTAATCATAAAACATTGAGCCGTGATACAAAAATGTTCCCTTAGTTTTTCACCAACATTATTAATTCAGCTACTAATGATAAAATTAACCTCAATACAACCAGATTTTTCTTCTGGTTTGTACAGAGAAATCAGTTCATTTAGTTCAGAACAGTTTGTGATGTTTTTACATAAATCCACTTTGTAAATTCCCCCATTCTGATTAAAAATAGCTTTGAATCACTCATGAAAACTAGTCTCTGAAAACCCAAGTCATTCATTATGACTGCGGGAAACAAGGTGGTGTGTTTTGGTCTCATTTGGTCCAGTAATCCCAGTCACTGTGTTCCCGTTTTTGGCTGCGTTCTGTATAAACCAAGTTTTTTTTTTGCAGTAAAATACACATAAGAGCATTCCCATACCGCAGGATTTATACTTAAAATCAGAACAATTACGTCCCTTTTATAGATTTATTCATTTAAAAAAAAAATAAACTGTTTGGTATTTTAATTTTACAATGCCAGTAAAAACAATTCAGCTCCTTCTTTAACCTTTTTATTGCTTTTTCAAATCAATCAGCAACAACAAAATTAGGCTTTTCTGATAAGTTTACAGAAAACCTGAAACTGATTTTTACAAAAATAGCAATTGCATAAATATTCACCTCCTTTAAATCAATATCTTTGGCTAACATTACAGCACAGTGTGTGGATATCTCACTTTAAATGGGTGAATATTTATGCAATCAACTATTTTATGTTTTACTTTTTTACTTAATTGTGATTATTTTGTAGAAGTGTTTTTACTTGGATATTAAAGTTTGGTCCAAAAAGCCAAAAACAAAATGCGGTGAATACTTTTCACCACATTCAATGCTTGATCAATGCTCCGATCAAGCATTGAAACTGTTTTCCATCCACATTTATGGCAGCAAATATTTCAAAATGCAGCGCAGAGGCAGGCTGAGGCTACCAAATCTCTGGGCTCAAAACTAATGATGTGTTTGAGCCCCCCTGATTTGTTGAAATCATCAAAATGCTACACGCAAATCCTTTAATACGGGTGGGAAATGCCAGAAAAGAGCTCAGAAGTCGAACTCCCACTGGAGAGCTTTCAGCATTAGTCTGTTCAATTAGCTGCGTGCGACCCCAGCCTTTCCTCATGGGGGGCAAAGGCTGGCAAAGCAGATTGTTTTTAATTGTGCACACAAACACAAAAAAGGTCTCCTTACACCCACATGGAAAGTAATACTCCAAATAAATCAGAAAAACACACTGAAAAAGGTTAAGTGAGAGAATGTCACTATATGAGTGTAGACTGGAATATTAAATCCACTCCTGAATGTCCTGAAACGTAGGGAAGTTTACATTTTAATAAATAATTAGGAGACACAAAGCAAACAGACTAGTAGACCCGTCCTCCATTCAGAGATTTTTAAAGGTCATAAGCTAACATCTCTGCAGACCCCACACATGCTGGACACATTCATGTCTGTGCTATTTATTTATATTTAATGTCTACACAATGTCTGCACACAATCTTAGACAATAAATGTGATTCTGTTTCAACTAATACAACCACAAAGTTTGTTTTATGGGCACTACTGTGATTATAAACTGAGGACCAACACAAGTACAGTAGTAAAAGTAAAAATCTTAAAAGTGTGGAGCGCATTCAAATATTCCCAAATTTACTTGGATGACCCTAACGAGAAGTCACCAACTTGACATGTTTTTAGAAAGACGTATCTTAACTTAATGAAGTAAGTAACCAACATGTAACGTAGTCGGGTAAAGTTGAAATTTATGTGACTCCTGTGTTACCTGCAGTGGTTTGTGTTGGTATATCCTCTGCACAAATATCTTATCTTTGCCCCTCAGGATGGGTCTGTAGCTGTTGTGCCTTATCTCCACTCCACTGAAGTGTGTGCATCTCGGTATTCATGCATCAGAGGGGCTTATCCACTCTATCACACCGCCACTGGGTCTGCTCTTACGTGGCAATGCTTATGTAGCCACTTCCTTCTATAGTGTGCACTACAGACCGCAGCATAAATCTACAAGTAAGATTAAATACGCTTCTTCATTAAAGACACTCCCTCAAATGGTCTTAAATGGTGCTACAGCTACACTTTTGATTCATTCATCTCCCTCATAACCAGTCAGAATGTTATCTGCATTAGCAAACTCACTGAATGCTTTCATCTTTGACAATCAGCCAAATCTAAATAGTTAGCAGTTGTGCATTGCCTATTCCTTCTTTTGGGAGACAGAAGACACAATAAAAGTAGAATAAAAAGCATAAATAAGTAAAGAAATGTGTGTTTTAGATGCTAGTACTTCATGTCAGAACTGTTCATAAAGCTGATTTTCAATGTTATGATGAAAAACATTGAAATAAAGGCAACAACAACAAAAAAAAATGCCACTTTAGCTCGCCTCCTTTAAATATTTCCCGTATAAGTTTGCAAATCAGTGACTAAACGACATAATGATTATGTTTTCTAACCAAACCGGATTGTGAAGTTAACAAGTCCAGAGTTCCCTCCCACAAGCAGCACTTTACTTCAGGAAATTGCCAGGACAAAAAATATCTGTAGTCCTTACAGTGGGATCTGAGTCCAGAATTTAGCCCATCTAACTTACAATTACGTTTTATTCTAATTTTTTCAATCTATCCAGTCGTCTTCTACAACTTTCAAAGGTGTTTTGAAGATACTTGATAATAAAAGTTTTAAAAATTGTATTTTTAACCCAACAAAACGGAGGGGGGGGAGGTGGAGGGGGGTGGAAATAATGCTGCAACTTTTTTGAAGATCAAGATTTTCACACATTAAAATGCAGATTGATTTTGGCATCTTACAAGACGATAGAGGACACGAGTTTCATCATGCGCTCCCTGTAATCAGAAACTGCATCATGAGCAAAAAAAAAAAAAGGTTTTTTCCTTTCAAATGATTCACACAGCCAGCAAAGTAGGACACAGAGCCAGTGGGCATGAGGCTGATAACCCCATGATGCTGTGCAGTCATCTAAGGCCCTCCGCTCTTTCTGCGCCTTTCAACTCAGCGTCTCGCTTTCAGGCGGGCTCAGAGTGTGAGCCTTTGGAGATCTAACAAGTCCAGCTGACAGTTTGGACAGGAGGCAAAGGATAAAGACATAAAAGTGAGCAAAACATGAAGAATCTGGACCGCAGCAACACAGCCTGTGTGATCATGTTTGCTTTTAAAGTCGGTGGCTGGTGTTCTCTCAATTTTGCTCTCAGTCTTAAAATACAACCACAGCTTTTAGTGAGAACCGAATGATACATCCTGCATTATATGACAATTTAAGTCTGATTATGAGTAAATAATTGAATCAAATCGTCATTAAAAAGTCATCCTGTTTAGAAGCTGCTATGAAATCTGGATTTTTACTGACGGTCTTACAGCACCTTATCAATATTTATATGTTAAAGCCAGAAAGCCGGATGCTACTACACCACATTCAATGCATCCAAATAAATACAGAAGCTCTTGTTTTCTTATCTGTGAGTCGCGTTTGCTGAAACCGAAGAGGAGAAACTGCCAGCGGGAGCACTAAAACCAGATGAAATGAATTCTCGAGTATTAATTATGAGCTATAAAACTGTTCTGTGGTGCTGCTTGATTATGCACTCTTCAAGCCGAACAGCGGCCTGCTGGGCACGGCGTGTGATCCCTCTGCACACATTAGTTCACATGCCAAAGTTCGGTCCGGGTGGGAGAACAACAGATGAGAGAAGAAGGTGGAGCTTATTGGGAAGTTTAAACGATTTGCTCAAGATGAGGGAAGTGGTTTATTTTAACAGCCTCCTTCATGTCAATGTTGCATCATAAACCTAAAAATTCCTCTTGGGAATAATTGAGTGCAACAATTTTAGGTGTAATTTTACCATAATTCCACTTATAAGTCGTCTTAATTGACTGATCTGCAAATATTAGGGGCAACATTTCACATTTGTCCCACAACTAGTTCACATGTACTCAAGAGAAGGAGCAATGAAAAAAAAAAGAAAGAAAATTCCTCTTTAGCATCGCTAAAGAGGAATTATAGATGGTATATTAACAGGAGAGATGCACCGATTCACTGTTTCTCTTCCGATATCGATACTGAAATCTGAGGTTTAACATCGGCCGTTACCGATCCAATTCTTAAAAACACCGCTGAATTGTCTTAAAGCATTTCTTTTTCAAACAGAAAAAAATGTACTAAATTAGAAATTTATTTGGTAAGTCAAATAAATTAAACTTAAACTTTAAAGTTTGGTCAAACATTTACAAACAACTTTATATTGTTTAGTCAGCGCAACTAGGATAAATAATAAGGAAACTGAATCTGACAAAACAATGTAAAAAAAAAAACTTGCTACAAATCTTATTTTACATGCTTCAGAAAGTTAAATTAAGAATTAAAAATATAATGTAAAGCAAATAAAACAGAATTAAACTGAATAGATCTGATCTTATGGATTGGGTGCATAATAATCTATCATCACTATAATCGTTTCCTGATCTAGAATGTTCTTAAAAATCAGGACTGATACGGATATTGATATCAGATCGGTGCATCTCTAGTGGACATACAAACTACTGTTTCTTAAATATGGCAGAGTAAATTATGTGAGGGGGGAAATGTGGCTTTTTGAGGTAAGAAACAACTCAAATTGAGGCACAGCTTAAAAAATAAGTGACTTCATTAATAATTAAAACCATCATCGTTTCTGCATCAATCTCTTGCAGCTCATTAAAGTTTATTTATCAGGATCCATTGTTTAACAGTCTGATTATGACTCCCTGCAGTGAACAGGGAGTAGAGTTGGACTTTTATTTTTTTGCATTATGTCACATCATCCTCTCAGTGAGAAAACAACTGCCTTTAATTATCAAGGTGTGAAACATCCGTGAAGCTCCTCAGTATATGATGATACTATCAACTCCGAGTCAGGAGTGAGAGGAATAAATTTAGCTGGAGTCACTAATGAGGCCGACTTGTTGCATTTAAATTGCTGAGTTTGAAATGAGTTATTCATGATCGGAAACAACTCGGCAATCTACTCTGCAGTCGCGCGAGCCTAATAAAGCAGCAGCAGTGATATTCTTGTGCTATGAAACGTAAACATTTTGGGAGATTTTTGAAATTTTCCAAGCAGGTAATTTTAAAACATTTTTCTGATTTAAAAAAAAAAGGCTTTTGGAGCTTCATATCTCTGGAACGGAAACCAAATTATCATCACATATGGATGATTATGAGACACAAATAAGTGTAGATAAACTTATAAAGACTGAAAACATGACAGACAACAGTTTTATTGTGACTAGTAAAACACTGATTTACTATGTGTAGAAAAGTGAGACTGCCAGCTACTTCCTTTCACTAATTGCATGATTTACAAAACAACTGCATAGTTAAGAATGTTGGTCAGAATTGGAGTAAATGTTATGATGCCAACCTGAACGAAGCCACAAGTTTCTTTTTTTTTTCCCCCCAAATGAAATTCTTCTAAAAACTGTGACAGTACCGGGCTCACCTGAGTGTGCTTTTAAAACCTTGGTAGGGTGCTTGTTTGTTAGGTCTAAAATTACTGATCTCATTTGTTTTTATCTCCTCTTCCTTACTACAGAACAATCCAAGAAATAATTTATTTACTTAAATAGCAGAAGCTATGTTTTGATGAGTTCGATGTCCTGTAGGCATTTTGTCTTTCAGGGGATGTTATCCAATCTTGCATTTGCTTTTTTTTCAATCTCAAGCTACTAGGCCAAAGATAACAAAAGGAAATGGGAACAAATGATTATATGTCCTATAAAATGTGACCCTTTCAGATGGAGATGAAAGCCTAAGGATGGGCTTACAGGAAATGAGAAACAAGAAACTAAATCTATAAAATCCACAGAGATTAATATTTCACAAGGACAGTAATTGACTCTGCAAAAAACTTAATATTTGATCAAAACAAAGTCTGAGAAATGAAAATAATACATTTATCCAAGTAGTAAAAAAAAAAAAAAAAAAACATGCATCAATTATTAGATTTATATTCCAGATGCCGGGAATTTTCTGCTGCAATCTCCCAAACAAAATAAAACAGAAACATAAATAGTATATATTTTAATCTAAATTCATGCACAGCTGTTAAATGGGTTTGTCTAACCGCATTAGGTTCACATCGTGCTTCTCAGATGATGTTACGCATGCTTGTATCATTCACATCCGCTTCTTTAAGACTCACGTTAAGCAGCCAGATGTTCGTTCATAATTGCAGATGTTTCACGGTAAGTTAGAACTGAAGCAACTTTTGTTTGTTTTTTGCTTTTATCAAATATCTGACAAACATATTTAACACTTTGGTTCTGGCGTTTAATACGCACGGATATAATATTTCAGACTTCTACAAGTGATACTGAACTACATGAAGATGGAAAAATATATCATTATTTTTCTGCGTGCGTGTGAGTGTGTGTGTGTGTGTGTGTGTGCGCGTGTGTGTGTGCAAGTTGCTTGTGGGAGGATGCAGGGATGCTCAATAATGCATCAAGCGACCTATAACGCATTCATTAGTGTGTGAGCGCTCATTCACCTGTGGGCGGATGACTCTCTCGATGTTCTTCAGGGCCGTGTCAGGGGAAGGGGGTGAGCAGTCCGGTGTGGGGCCCGTTGAGCAGTTGTCATGGTTACCGTGCTCCTCCTCGCTCACGGCTGCATGGGACGGGTGACCTTGGACCAAAAGAACGAGTCAAAGGCAGGTACAGAGACAAAGCAAAGATTTGTTTGTTTTTTTCTCTCTCTCTCAATTATACTGTCCTAAATTATTGCTCTGTAGTCGATGTCTATAATTTGAACTGAGACTTTAATTCAGGAAGGTCGGCTTAATGCCCACGTGTGTTAACGTTATTTAGCTGCGAGATACAAGATACGGGTTGCCTGTGGTGGAAACATTTAGGAGAAATGCCACTGTATTCCAGTGTTTTACTGATGATAATCAGATCTATTTATCTATATGGAGAAAAGCAAATGAGTAGGAGAAAATTACTGCATCATATTAACAATAACAAATCATAAATGAACCTTAATTTTCTTCCTCTTAGAAATCAAACATACAATTTGAAGCGTCAGGTGCGTTTTTGACACGAGTATTGCATTTGGTGTGAATTAGTATTTTATTACTAATTTTAATAAAATAAACACTTATGCTTAAGATTGATTTAATGTTCATTGTTTTAATTTTGTAACATATTTATTCTCTCTTTGAAAGTGCTAAAAAATAAAGTTAATATATACATTTTTCAAAAATTAAAGACAAAATTAGACCACTCTACATCAAGTTTGAGAACTCAAACTTGATAAAGAGTGCAAAGATTATTTTCTCTACACCTTCAAAGATGAGAGCTGTTAATTATTTGATACTGAAGGAATTGAAAACTAAATATTGCACATGTGAAGTTTAGTTTGCATTATTCATAAAACAGTTGTTTCTGCTCTGTATGTATCAGTTCTGAATAAGAGTAAGAGTGAAGCTGAACCAGTTGCGTTGGCAAAGCAGAGCTGTGCTGTGCGGACCGGGTCGGAACAGAAAATCGAGGAGTTCAGTTCTACACTTAGCGTCTTGCATACTTCCACCCACTACACCAGCAATCACAGGCATGACAACATAAGGCTGTGGTGAGGAGATGTTCTGTAATTTGAAAAGCCATAGCAACAACCGCAGGAGGAGAATATGAGTGCTGCCCGACACAGTGATGTCTTTCACACACAGAGACACTGCGTGTGTGTGTGTGTGTGTGTGTGTGTGTGTGTGTGTGTGTATGTGTGCGCGTGTGTGTGTGTGGTCAATGACTGTGGAGCTAATTTCCCCAGTGTACGGCCATTTAACAGCGGATAAGAGCGAAGATGGGGAAGGACAGCAGAGAGTGATGATAAAATAGCCAGAAACACTTTAAATTTGCAGGAAAACACAAAAAAACAAACCGATCTCCTTTGTCGCAACACTGCTTTCAGAGGTGGCGACATGCATACACAAATATAATTGCAGCTTTCTGTCAGCTGCTACCTGCCAACGAGGTTCCAATCAGAGGTCAGAGCATCATCCAATTATGGTTTGATACCCAGCTAGAAAGATTCACACGCAGCGGCATCACTGTTGGTGAAAGCACCTCACAAATCTGATGCAACTTCAAGGATAAAGTTTATTGACATTTGCACTTTTCATAGAGCCACTTGCTCAAAAAATTAGGGAAGATCCAGAAATTAAGGGAATCCTTTTTAAGGGAAGAGAATACAAAACCAGTTTATACGCTGATGATGTTCTGGTGACCTTATCTGACCCAGATGCCAGTCTACCTAACCTCATGTCCTGCTTTCATCAATTTGGACTTTATTCAGGTTTTAAATTAAATATTGGAAAAACTCAGACCCTGTGTTTCCACTATTTACCGCGAGAGGATATAAGCAATCGGTTCAAATTTAATTGGAAAACAAAAACCATGAAATATTTAGGTATTAATATTACTAGAAACAGAAATAAAATATACAAAGCAAATTATGGCATTATAACGAATAAAGTCAAAAATAACTTGGACAGGTGGGCCCCTTTGATTCTCGATTTGTACAACCGAATAGAGATCATAAAAATGATCATTCTACCTCAACTGTTGTTCCTTTTTCAATCTTTACCAATAGAAATCCCTACAAAGCAGTTTAACGAGTGGAACCGGATCATCTCCAGATTTATATGGCGGAATAAGAAACCAAGGGTACGCTATAAAACATTACAATTACCAAGAGATAAAGGTGGGATGTCACTCCCATGTTTAGAAAATTATTATAGAGCAGCACAACTACAATTTGCGGTTTACTGGTGTGAAGAGGGGTATGAAGCAAAATGGAAAGAACTAGAACTAAGTCAAATCGACATCCCCCTGCAAGCCCTGCTGGGGGATAAATACCTCTACACCAGATACTCAGAAGAGCTGAGCGCTTCTACAAAAGTCCCCCTCAGCATCTGGTTTAGAGAGTTCCGCAACCCACTTTTAGAGAGGAAAACTAGGTTATTAAGATGGATTGAACTTGATAGGGATTTTGTACCAGCACAACTTGACTCAAAATTCAATCAACTAACCAGAAAAGGCATTACATCATACTGCGTGATTTCCTCTGGAACCGATCTGGATAGTTTCCAACAACTACAAGAAAAATTTGACCTTGACAAACGAGACTTTTTCAGATATTTGCAGCTCAGGCACCACTTTAATAAGAACATTAAAATATCGGAGAAATATGATCAAGACCTCATTAACGTCTTTATTGATGCTTACAAAGATAAACCCTGCAAGAAAATGCTGTCCAGACTATATACATGCCTAGAAGCTATTAAAAAAACATCAACATTTTATATCAAAATATCATGGGAAAGGGAGGCAAAAATATCACTGACAGAGGATGAATGGTTAAACGTGTGCCAAATTAACTCCACCACCACCAGCTCAGGATGTTGGAGGGAATTTTCTTGGAAGAATATTGTTAGATTTTTCACTACCCCCAAAAGAACATTTACCCAGTCCGGTAGAGCTGAGGCTGGGCTTTGTTGGAGACGATGTAATAATGTAATGGCTGACCACTTTCATATTTTTTGGGATTGCCCATTGATCTATTCCTATTGGTCAAAGATATCTAAAGAGATAAGTGTAATTCTTGGTTTTGAAATTGAACACAATTTTAAAACTATATATTTAAGTAATATACCAAAAGAACTCAGCACTCAGGATAAGTACTTGTTGAAAATTTTATTGATTGCAGGGAAAAAATCAATTACAAGAAAGTGGCTTAGTAGGACCTCACCGACATTGAGGGATTGGACAGCGATCGTTGAAGAAATTTGGGAGTTGGAAAGGCTCACCTTCTCCATCAGACTTCAGGAAAACAAAATTAAAAAATTTTGGTCGAAATGGTTAACTTATAGGAACTCGAGAATAAACTGAGTTCCATTATTACTTCATCAGGTGCGGTATGAGGAGCCAGGTGTTGAGTAGCCTGGCAGGTCTTGGTAAATATGGAAACAAACTCCCACCCGCCTGACTCCTCACAGAACTTTACATACACTGTAACCCGTTTATCAATTATTTGTCAGTTAAGTCTTATCTTTTTGTATGATATAACTGTTCCCCTCCCTTGGTGACCTCTCTGTTTTTTTTTTTGTTTTGTTTTTTTTTGTTTTTTTTTTTTGAGTGTCGATTACGGTCCTGGTTGTGACATTCAATTTTATCTATTTGTATGTTTATTTATTTTATTTTTATTTCATTGTATACTGTTACGGCTTGATTTGTATAAAATCCTTTTCAAAAATAAAGTTAAAAAAAAAAAAAAAAGTTTATTGACAGTCCCTGGCAGAAGTATTCACACCGCTTTTATTTCTCACATTGTCATCTTATCCCTCCAAACAGGAATCTGTTTTTTATGAGATGGACCAAAACAAAACAGTGAATGATTAGAAAAGGATACTTTTGTTTACAAAAATATCAAAAGAATGTCTCCAAAATAAATAAACTTGATACTCCTCTGCCATGTAAAACATTATTCCAGAAGTCCTGGTCTTTGTCTACATTCTCTGTGGAAAAGTTTAACATTTTGTTCCGTTTTTTTATAGAGCAACGGTTTCTTCTTCTTCTTTACACCTACTATGAAAGTTAAACTCAAAGGTCCTCAAAAACACTGAACAACAACAAACTAAGCAAGTGGTCCTGATGTGATCTGCCCTGTGTACTGAAATTAAATCCAAACCCGTGCAGTGGTTTCACTCAAGGATCCACCAGTAGACAGACAATCATCCAGCAACTGCCTGTGGCTGAATCGATGATTAATGTGGGTGTAAACAGAAAATAAAAACTGGCAAAATGTGAGCGAGACAAAAGGAAGGAAGCAGCAGAGGGATAAATATAGAGCTTGAAGCTTTTACTGTTGAATATATAAGCCTGTCAACGATGAGGCTTTTGATGATGGATCTCTGTGTGTGCAACTGTATTTCCGTCAGATCTGCCAGGGGTTCACTCCTGGGAAATACGCGCATTCCTCCCCAACGACAATGTGTGTTTATGTGAGCATTTGGAACTATACAGCTTACATCTATAGATGTATGTGTGTGTGGAGCAGTGAGAAAACATGTAGAGGAATGTGTTCAAAGTAAAAATAAAAAATAAAAAAAAAACAATCAAAAACCAGAGGAGCAGAAATCGCTTGTTGCACGTAACTTCTAACTCCTCAGAGAAACAATTATGAGCTGGACAAGAGACGTTATCCCTCCACTAAGTCATAAATTTATTTATTTCACACAGACAAAAAATAAAAACATGTTCATGAATCTCAAAAATGTCACTCTGGCAAAGAAAAACTTTCCTCCTTTAACGTGCCACCCATCATGTGTGAGTCGATTGGAAAAACTCCTCTCAGAGCAGAAGAAATGTGATCACAACAAAACTAACATCTTTTGATTAAACTGATTAAATTGGAGAATTCGGTCATCTTTGATTAAAAAAAAAACTGCTATGTTCTGACTTCAAATAAAGTTCAGCTCTCTGAGTGGGAGTTTTCTGACCTTTACTCATTTCTACGGTGGCCCGGAAGGGTTGTCGAAATGAAAAGGCACAACGCTACACCAAAAGCCAATCCGCAACAACAAAACAACAGTGGAAGTTATGCTAGCAAGTTTAACAAAAATGTTGTTTTATGCTAAAACTTTTACTTTCCATAAACCTGAGATTTTACCCGAGTTTCTTATATCCAATATGCTGAAAATCTAGATGGCATCCAGACATGATGCCTGGAGAAAATTCTCAGTCTGGATGCTCACACAATGGAATTCACTCACAGGCTGAGCATCTCTGATTCCTTAAATCCTTCTCCAAACCGCTACAAGTAATTAACAGGGTCAGTTCCCAAAACTCTTCTCTTTAAGTACATCCACACAAATTTTCCTAGGAAAGCTTCAAAGTGTTGGAATGCATCCTCGTAAACTGGAAAACATTCAAAAGCTTCAAATGGTTCAGGCTTCCATTTCTCAAACATGTCTGTGAGTTTGTGAGCGTTTGGTTCTGACGAGTGTTTCATCAGATGCTGCCTTCATATGTGCAAATCAAGACGAATCCTGTTGAGATGAGTTCTTCAGGCTGTCAGATCTGCCGCTGTGCAGCTCTAACACTTTACATGCTTGCTCTTTGTGCATGTGAGCCGAATCACAGCTCTTCTCTGCATCTTACAGTTAGCGTTTGATCAAGTTCAGGGCAAAACAAAAAGAAGAAAAAAAAAAAAAACTTTTTCCCCTCCACCTATATATTTTCTAAAAACGCAATTTAAAGTCAGGAAAATGTACAAACAAGTTAAAGGAAAACTTTAAACCAAACTTAGGTTAGTGCAAACATCCGAAACAAACTCAACATAATTAAAAGTCTACACTTAATTGAAACGCAATTAAAAACAAAGTAAAAACGCAAAGTAAAAGTGTGGGAGTGTGGCTGTGTGCATAGCAGTTCTCCACAGTGATTTCCTCTGGCTGTAAGAGAAGACAACACTTTATTGCTTTTTCTTCCGACAAGTCAATGGACCCAAAACACTTTTAATGTCAGAGCCCAGAGCGACTACAAGCTGCCATTAGCCTGACTGAGCCGCAAGTGTCGACCGAAGTGGGATAAATGAGCTGAGAAGCAGCAGCAGCATCGCCGCTTTATCCACCACAGAGAAGTGCCAGAGAAAGTTCATGTGGGTGGCAGAGTCTTTATTCATTAACATTTTAGCTGCTAACAACAGCAAAGACCTGAGTGGAAATTTTTACCTTTGAAAAATAGTTTTTTTAGAAAAGCTCCAGCGATGGAAGGACAGTCTTGGTCTCACTTATGGATAAAATTTTGAAAATGTAGATAAAAAGAGAAAATCCTCAAATATTCAACCAGAACTTCACTAGAAACTTATTGCCATAGAAATAATATAGCAAAAATGCAATAAGCTAAAGTATATTTAACCAAATGTGGGTTTTATTTTAAACATTTTTGTTTGCAAAAATGTTTGAAAATCATGTTTTGTTTTCCTTCCATCTTAGCATTATGTACTGCTCTGAGTTGGCCAGTTAAACATTTAACATAATTATCTTTACTTATCGCTTCCAGGCCAAGGCTTTGTAAACTTTATAAAACCAAATATCTCCATCACGTCATTTAAAATATAATATTGCACACATGGATATGTTTCAAAAAAGTTTTCACCAACATAAACCCACATAAAAACACTCCTTAGTGTTGTTTAAACATGCCAAACCCACAGGGGGCAGTGTACTGCAAAGCTAACACCCAATCAGATTGCTTCAAAACGAAGGAATTAAACACGGTTCATGTATGCGGGCAGATAGATAAGGTTCCGTTTTCAATATATAAGTCACCATTTAACTACAAAGAGTAGAAATATGAGTGCAAATATTTGCAACTGAAAAATATTATCCAAGATATTCAATTCTTTGGTGAAAATGAGATGAAAACAGAAATGCATCACCAAGCCAACTTGTCTATTTAAGGTTGTGTGTGCTTCATTTTGGAAAAATGCACAACAATCTTAACTTGCACAGCAAACATTACACTCTGTGCATGTGAAATAATCGAAGAGATTGTGGTTAATTAGGGCTAACGGCATCTGCAGGCAAGCAGTGCGGCAGAAACAGATCCTCTTGTTTGAAACAAATCCATCCCATGCAGCAAGTATAATCCCTGCTTAATTCACTTAATGACTGCTTTAAAACTCATGCAGTTGGAGGATCAGGCTAAAAAAAAACTCTCCCAATATACGCAGCATTACAAAGAACATAATTCCATTTATTCCCTTTCAGGAGTGACAGGCTATGAAGTGGGAGGACGTGTGGTGCAGTGGGATGCAACATTCCCACATAAATACTGCAGCATCCAAGGTAGGACAGGTTTGAGAAGCCGAGGAAGCACAGAGACAACAGGTCTCTGCTGTTTCAGAGGCTGCTGGACTGAGCCACAGCGAGCACAGAGAATACGATAAAGCTGCTTTGATTGTTGAGGCAGAGAAGAGGTTCAGAGACTGTCAGCCTGCAGCGCTGTGACGATGCAGCTGAAGGCAGTACCTGCAGAAAACCCTCCACCAGCACAGAAACATCTATATGGGGCATTTCAGAAAATATTCACCTCCAATACCGAGGTTCCGAACAAGTTTTTTTGTTGTTTTACATGCATGTAAATGTCAAAACTTAATCATTTAAGACATATTGTACGTTTATTTTTGCTTTTATTCCTGTCATGCATAATCTCACCTAGTGTTGAGGAGCTGCTGCAAACTTTAAACCACTGCTTCATGGACTGTGGCTGGCTCAGATGTTTATTTTATGAAGTGGAATAAATGTGTAGGTTTAGCTTTAGTGCCTTCCAGACAAATTCCTTCTGCCTCATAACGATGCACTGCACACTATTTATTTTGTTTGCAAAAAAGTTTGAAAACAATGTATCGTATCCTTAGCATTATGCGCTGTTTTGTGTTGGCCAGTTCATCAAATGACACAATTATCTTTGCAGACTAAGGTTTTGTAAACACGCAACCTTTACAAAAGCACATATTTCTGTCACATCGTTAAAAGGTAACATCTTACACACAGGATTTGTTCCAGAAAAGTATTCATTCACATGAACTCAGACAAAAACACTCCTTAGTGTTGTTTTAAACATGCCAAACCCATAGGGGGCAGCGCAGCACAAAGCTAACACCCAATCAGGTTGCTTCAAAACAACGACTTCCTGTTAGGAGTTAAACATGGTGCCAGGAAGTTCATTTATGTGGATAGATATGTAGATTAAACTTCTTCTAAATAGCACATTAGAATTTTAAATTAAACACAAGTCAATGTCAAATGGGAATTGTGTCAAATATATTAGTGCATTATTTGTCGCAGGCTATCCACTAAATCTCAGTTTTTCCATATATGCACGCAAACCTAATGTTTGTTTAAATGTCCACTTTGATGAAGGTTTTTGTAAATAATTTTTTTTAGTGATTTTAAACTGAATTTTTATGTTTTATTAGGCCAAAATACGTAAAAGTGTGTTTGTTTCCCCAGATATATGGATATGTCTGGACCAATGGACTTGGCCCACGATTGTTAAAAATATTGTCAATTGAAAACAAATTTTGAATTTAAATGCATCAAGTTTCTGCTTCTCATCTCAGACCCAGTGACTCCGTGCTCCTCTGTCATCACATCCTTCCTCTCAGGGGAAGATAAAGACACTGATTCACATCCTCGTCTAGTTTGCCCGACATGTGACTGAGCTCAGAGCAGGCATTCAGGATTTTCCTTCCTGCTGTGTCACAAGTTCAAATTTATGTAAAAGAATCAGCCGAAAGCTGCTCCCAAACTTCACCAGCTCAATGCGTAACCGGCGCTAACCCTGTTTTTCTTCCACAATGAAGTGGATGCAGGCAGCAAGATTTCACATCAGATGCAGGGAGTTCAGGCTCGACTCTTTCATTCTCTCTTCCCCCCATCCCAACCTTTTGGTCAGGTAAGACAGCACTTAGAGAGCGACGAACAAACAGCACCCACACAGCTCACTTACGTCAGTCGAGCAATTTTCCACCAACAGATTCTCAAACTGACAGAAATCACCCAGCATTCAGCTTCTCGCTCTCGAGCTGCTGACTGTGAACCGGCGGCTCTCAACTCTACAGCCAATCAAAACGAAACCACCCCCACCCACCCAAAAAAAAAAAAAAAAACATGGGGCGAGACTTCCCTCGGTGGTAGCCTCTCACAGCTCTGCTGGTAGGAGCGAGGCAGGGAGGAGGGGTTGATATGTCACTACCAAGACAGTTCCCATGGCAACATACAGGTGACTCACCAGCCAGGGATGCAGTTGCCCTGACAACTTGCAGTGTGTAGCTTTGCAGCAGGACACCAGTGAAAAAGGGGAAGGGTGCATTGTGGGTGCCAAGACTACAATGGAGCAGGCGAAACGTGACGAGCAAACAGGAAGTAGAGAGAAAGTTAAAGCTGGTGCAAGAGTTCAGACCAAGTCCAACTCTAATATCAGAGTTGGAAAAAAATATTTTAAAAATAGCTTTTTTTTGCTCGATATCCCAACCAGCATCCAACAGGCGAGTAATTAATTGTAACTGCACTTGGTTTGATTACTAAATAACTTTTCTTTGTTCTAAGCGTCACGTTAACAGTCGATCTAGCTGTGATATATCGCCCCCTTGTGGTGGCTGCAGAACGCAGCAGCTTTATGCTAATTTTTTCAACGATCTGATAAATCGTAGCTGGAGCAATGCTAAAAGGATGAAACTAAATAACAGCTGCTTATTTATGTTTTTTATGTACAAGCTAACGTTAGCGGTGCAGCTAACTTTAGCCAACACAGGAAGCTAAAAAAAAGTCTAAACCACTTCTTTCTAAGTCATGGGGAGTGTTTGTGATGTGTAGTAAACGTGGTCACTGCTGTCACAGAGGTTGTTACTTTTAGCAGTGACCAAAATTCTTACACCTTTAGCTACTTTCCATCTATTCCCACTGTGAATTTCTGTGATTTTCACAACAACTTGCATCAGGATTAATTGTATACTCTTGTTCTTCAATAAAGCATATTTATTCATCCCATAAAACTAATTACAATACAAAATCCTTCTGTTTTTTTCCTCCTCACATGAACCACATTTGGTTCAACACAGGAGTGTCATAAGGTGGTGGTGGTAGTGGTGAGGAGAGACGCAGAGACCCAGATTGTGGTGATGATGAAGGGTTTAATGAGAGAGACGAACACAGTCCTGGCTCAGGCAGCACGGCAGCAAACAAGCACGTAGCTAATACCGGTAGCAACTGACATGTGGACTGAACACAGAAATAAACTACCTCAGGATTAACAGTTCTACTGAGGGGAAAACAAACTGACGTTGCGTTAGACAATAGACGAGGATCCAATGAAGAACACAGACAACAGGTGAGACTAAATACACAGGGAGGGTAATCAAGAGAATGAGACACACCTGGGAAGCAATCAACGGGGAGGACAGGACAGAGACTCACAGGGAAACAGAATCACACAGAAAAACTCAAAACTAGACACAGAAACATGGATCATGACAAGGAGAAATTTAAGCCCAACAAGCAAACCTTGTGGATGTCCAGCAACATTATTTATTAAAGATTAAAAAGTATATTTATGCATTCGCGACATCTATTGACTTTTCCAAGTTCCAGGTTCTCAAAAATGTTTTTCTATTGTTTGATCCTGATGTCAGTATAATTTCTGGCAGAAAGGTGTGATGGTGAAGACTCAATCTCAGTCAGATTCTGCATTACCACATCTTACAGGTGTTGTTCTAAACAAAACATGTTACATAAACGTCCACACTGAAATCAGTCACTTCCTGAACGAGGTCGTTTGCATGTGTAACTGCAGAATGTATACCATTTTGACACACTGATATGCAGTGGAAAATATAATGATTTCTAAAAATATTTTCAGTAGAGGTGTGCCGATCGATCGGTCACCGATCATAATCGGGCCGATTTCCGTGAAAAAGTGCATGATCGGTGATCGGCGATCATTGGCTCTTGATGCAGATACCGATCACCTGCATCTCATTTCGCAGCCTGCCTGTGCAGCTGGTCTCCTTTTTCCTTCACACTGAGCAAACGCGCAGCAACAAATCCTAAGCGATGTGGAACTATAACGCACTGAGTGAATGGGGAAGTTTGCGTGTTGTGGCGGAAAATTGAAGCACGTCAAAATGCATCAACACAACGAATCTAATACGACATAAAAACAGTGCCATACTTGACGGAGTTTGGCTACATCGAGGTTCACTGCAGTAAAAAAGACATACGGAGGATCAGATAGCAGGTAAAGCAGAGCACAGCTACAAACACTCACCCGGATTAGCATGACGGTCAGAAAGCTAAACAAATAACCTGGAAAATTATTTAAGTCTTCGAGCTGCGATGTAAGACGCTGGTTCTGTTCTCGCTGTTGAACCGCTGCTACGCTACAGGTAGTAATATCTGACAGACGGAGCTTCGCTTCTGCTCCACCTGGTGACTCTCACACCGAACCTCTGCTTAAAGCTGCAGCATATAACTTAAAAAAATACATTTTACATACGTATTAAAACTTTAGTTGTCCTAACATGAGACAGATAATCTCTGAAAAAATAATCAATCTCCTCCCTGTTCTGCATAATTACTCCGCTCAGTCAGAAACAGCCACTCAGAGCTAGCAGCAATCAGCTAGCCGCCATGCTATCAGGAAGTTTTCATTCAGTAACTCTGGATTGTTTATTGTAATGGAACCTGTTTTTGCCTTTGAATGTTAAGTTTTATACTTGAACTTTTTGGCAATGTTGAGAGGTTTTATTTTGGCTCTTTGTATTATTTAGCCTCTTCAGAGCCTTCATATGTCATCAGTCTGTTAAAGGTAGTATATCAATAGCAGTACAATTTGCACAATGCCTGTTTTGTTTAGTTTTCTTCTTGGAAAAAGTTATTAAAAACAAGTTTTTGTCTAAATTAAGGTGAATTCATGGTTCCTTTTTCCACATAATGTAACCGGTAGGGTTTATGATAAAAAAATAATAATTATGTGATCGGTATCGGTGATCGGCCCTCATGGGTGATCGGTATCGGGAGGAAAAAACCTGATCGGCACATCTCTAATTTTCAGTTATCACTCAGTTGTTGCTGCACAGAATAAGATGAACAGAGGGAAAATGTACAAGATTTCTACGCTTTAAAAAAGGGGAAATATTTCTGTTCAGAAAAAACGGCAACAAATGTTGGGAAACCAAAAGAGCGACACTCATCACCTTTATTTTATTTAACACAATATCAGAACTCCTTTAGGCTAGTTGCATGTCTGCTAAGCAGCTGAGTCCATAAGGTGAAAGAAGTTGACACTTTGAATAATTAACCAGCTAATATTGACTCCCACTGTTATTTTATACATAGCCAAAAGGTATAAATGTATAAATATTTCACACGCATACAGCACTTTTAGATTACATCAAATTTGCTAATAAATTTAGGTGTTCTTTTAGGTGTTTCTTCTTACATTTGTTTGTTAAAATTAGATAGCACAGATAGAAAAAACCTGAACAAACCACGCTTTTCTTAAATCCTGAACCTCTAAAATACAAAATGTGATTCATGGTACACCTGGCATGATATTTGACTTATTCATTAGTTGATGTACTTTTAATTGCGGAAAGAGACACAGAAAAAACACAAAGTGGTTCCTCTCACCGTTACGGGCGCAGACGTTGAGCCGGTGGTTGATTTCGAGGGAGCAGGGTTTGCGCGTGACGGCGGTGGTCACAGACTCGTATGGGTTGTCCTCGTCTTCGGGCAGGAAAACGTCCAGCGACGGAGAGGTGACCAGCTCAGCAGAATGCTTAAAATCCTGGATGAAGACAAGGAAAACACAGAAATGTTGATGGTTTCCCTAAAACATATCAGGGCTGGAGCCAGGACAATTCCCTGGAGCCTTTCCTCCACCACCGTCATTTATTTCAAGCACTTTGGTGGGTACAAACACATGCACTCCATCCATTTACCACTGGAGAGCACCTCCAATTACAGCACAGACTGCAGCCTGTCATTAACTAAAGCAGAAACGTGGATCATGACGATGATTTCTGACTTTAAAGTGAATCTGGCTCAAAAAAACCAAGATGAGAGCAGACAGCAGAGCCAGAGTGCTTTCAGATGATTCACTGAGGGTCAATCCTTTAAAAACAAGCCAAACGCCTCACTTCTGTAAACTCTACATTCAGGCTCTAAAATTCAAACATCAGAGTTCATCTAAAAGGTTTCAACTCTCCTCTGTCTTGTAAAACGTTTGGTTTTATTCCTTCCTTCTTCGTGATGAACGTTTGTATTTCCAACATCATCAGCAAATGTATTCACTTTTCAAATATGACTAATCTGATCATGAAAGATAAAATAAACATGGAAAATTAAAGTTTGAAGCTTCAGAGGGTTTGTTTAAACAGATGGAAGACATGTCTGGTGGTATTTGAATTGCTTCAGGGCGTCATCTCATCACATGCTTTGATTCGCCGAAAAAAGAAGCAGTTAAGCAATCCCACATCTAATGTCTTTGTTCCACAAAGCAATTAAAACAGTTTGACTGTCAATTTGATTTTTCTTTACACATTTGTGAAACTTATCTCCAAAAGCATCCAACACTGACATTTTTAAACATATGATACATGCAAACGCATAGCAGAAAAACGTCCTCCAAATATGTTTAAATGTTTCATCCTGCAGCAGAACAGCAAACCTCAACAAAGAGCCAGAGCTACGTCAGAAAGTCTTAGATAAAACCATATTCATGAGGTATAATGACCTCAAAGTGTAGACCTAAATAAAATTGGCAATCTGCAGTAAGATTGTACAAACACTATCCAACCTGAATTTTCCATAAAAAGAAAATCTCTTTCTCAGCAGAGATGTACCAGGAGACACAGAGCCGCAAGTGTAGAAACAAAAAGTTGTATTGACTCAAATCACACATTATTTAGAAGAACTGTTCCAGTAACATTTGATGTTTAAGCTAAATAAAAGTTGAATTCGATTACATTTTGAGACTGAAAACATAAATGTCGATTCTGGAGCCACCTTTGCAGGATACGACGGGAAGATTTCAAATTGCACATTCCTGCAGCTGCAGTGAAAAGGTTGAGTCCCACTGGGCTCAGAGAGCGAGCCAAAGCCCAAATGTCCCTTATCAGTGAGGCAGATGTGTACGGGGAAGGAATGAAAAACAGCAGTGAAGTGGAGCATGGGGAAAGGTTACAGGAGACGGTGTGATTCCCGCCAAGAAGACAAAACATTCCCTTCCCCATTACACCACCTTTGGACGTCCTTTTCCCACAACACGAGACTCATCGTTCTGGAGCGTCATTTGGCCGACGATGCAGCTTTCCTAATGGGATCAGTGGTTAACATGTCACTATGACCGCAGCTCGTGTGTGGCTACGCCTTGTCTCATCACTGGTTTAAATATGTTTATGAAATGACTCCATTATCCCCCTCCTCCACCTACTTCCTACCTTTTCTTGTAATTCAAAACCTATTAGTCTTCTTGCCATTATCTGCTACTACATTACCCACACTGCACCAGGCTATCAATCTTCCAGAGAGCACACTCCAAAACCATAAATCACTTTGGCTGAGAGAGCAATCAGTCTGCTGATGGTTTCTCTCACATCACTGACTCTCAATTTCAAATGTATTTTCACAGAAAGCCAACAAACTCAAAGAGCTATCTCACTCTCTTTTTTTGCTCCTTTCAGTCTTCATCATCTCTCAATTAGATTGTCATTACTGGTTAATGCTGATCCAGTCAGGCTTGTCCGCCTTCACTCCACACATGGCCTGCCTCAGCTGACACTGATTTGGGCCAACAGACTGGTTAGGTCCAGATTTCACACCGAACTAAAAGAAAAACCTGTTCCTTTAAGAAACCAGCTGTAAAAAAAAAAGCAAGCAAACAAAAAATAGTTAAATCATATTTGAGTATATCCAACTTTGATTTACACAATTGCCTCTGAAGTGGGAATATCTGGAGGAGCAGATAACTTAAGATGTTAATATGTGAGAAATTACAAACTTTCTGTCACTAATGAGTCTCTCATACAAAATACTTTATTCCAACTTTATGGGCTTCAGTGGAACATTGACTCACCTCAGCATGTAGGACGCTTGATGTCAGAAGTAAAACTGAGCGACTAAAATATCAGATCAGACACTAAGAACACTGACATAGTATTTCCAAAGAGTTGGGTTCTTTAAATGTGGAAAAAAAATACAATGAGCAGAAATGCAGTTTAATTCCACACTCCTGATCCCAATATACATTCACTATTCAAAAGGCGTCAGATACAAACAGAGAAGACTTGATGTTCCACAAAATCTTCTTCACTTTCTCAATTTGGACCCATGTAGCACACATTTTTCAATTTGACTGCAAACATACAAAATATATATAGAGAAAGAAGTAAGACAGAAGCTCAAATTAATCAAACCACAATGATAAATGACAATTTTCCAGTTTAAGATTTAAGATTAATTTAGTTTATCAATAACGTTTTACCTTTTCTTCCTTCATGTTCATGTTTATTGATCATCTCTGTTACGTCAAAGTATTCTGTTTCAATACAGTATTTAGAAGTTACTTTTAGACCTTAGTTTTTCCCCAAATAGCCTTCTAAACTTTTACAAGCAGTTCCACAATTAGGAAGCTTCTCAAATATAAGGAAAAGACGAACAAAGTGCCGGATTTCCCTGAATATCTTGGAGGATTTTGTGAATGTGAACTTGTGTGTCACCAGGTCAAATTAGGCAGGAAATGCAGCAGATTACTTTGTGGCACGCAGTGGAAGAGGGCGTTGTCCTTCAAAGCAAATGAAGTTAAAATCTCAGGAGAGCCGCTGGAAGTGAAAGTCAAAAAGAAACAGAAAGATTCTTCTTTTTGAATTAGAGAGGAAGTGACAGAACACAGGCGTTCAGTCCTGATTCAACAAAGTGTTAGTCGCAATAAAAGCAATGGAGGAAAGAAAGGCTTATGATTATTAGAACCCTGGTGGCTTAGATAAATGTCACAGTGAATTAATGAAGTATTTATAGTGCACCGTAATTCCAGCTGAGGAATGAATTAAATTAAAAAAAGAAACATTCAGGGAGATATTCTGGTAAACCTGAGCTTTCTAAAAATGCTGATTAAAATAAATAAATAAAAAACTATCTCCACCTCACCTGTTGAGCTAAAACGAAAGAAAAATATGTCAGATGGCCACACACGTCAAGGAAAAGACAGACAACACAGAGAGAAAGCAGCAGAAAGCGCAGGCTGAAGTAAAGCCGCCTGGATCAGAGTAGACACTTACTTTGGAAGGTTTGTGTCAGCGAATCCCACGGAGATGAGCACGGGACAGACAGAGCGGGAAGAGGAAAACCGAGTTTGTGCCGAGGAAGGGAAGCGGAGGAAGTGGGAGTGCGGTGAGTTAGGGAGCAGGGATTTCCTCACACACACAAATGTAGGAAAAACACTGGAGTGACGGGCAAACAGACTCATAAAGGTTTGTTTTCTAAAGAAAACGAGAGCAGAGAGACTAAATGGTTCAATTTTTAAAGAATATGAAATTGAAATTCCTTCTCACTCAAGCATGAAGATGGAACACTCCAACATTTACCTGCTATACTGATGGTTTTCCTGCCTGCCGCTCCTCCCGATCAGCTCCTAAATGTGCTAAAAGTCGCTCTAAGCGGTCCAAAAAAAAACCCGCCCTCCCCTTCTGTCTTTCAGGGCAGAGATAGGGACTCAGACAGACTTGTTTCTGAGGCGCACAGGAAGAGCGCAGACAAACAGAGGCCTCCTCTGGCCACTAATTAGCAGGTCGTATGCGGCTCCCATCCCAGCGCTCCGGGCAGATTAAACATCTGAGCGCATGTGACTGCAGGATTACATGAAACACTTTCTGATTATATGTGTGTAAAAACGCAGAGCAGCGGCTGCAGGAAATGCCTCGTTTGATCATGTGATGGCTTTCTGCATACTTCAAGATTTTCCTTCTGTCCTATTCCAAACTGTAATTGTGTTTCCCCCCCATGAGACGACAGAGAGGAAGTCGTCTTCTGCAGTGATTATTTTCACTTTTTCTGTCTTGAAGTCTGACATCCAGCGGCTCTTTCAGTCTGTGTCAGACCAGCAATTGTTACCCAAACCCTGCACTCTGAGATCCGAGTTCATAGGCCATCAGATATGAATAGATGCTATAATCTGCTGGCATTTCCTCATGGAGACTATTTGATTAGAGAGAGCGGGGAGGGCCGGACGCAGCAGAGGACAATGGACCCTCTTAAGCCTTCGCTGATCGTGGAGAACTACAACGAAGAAAAACCCTCACAGAAACTAATTTATTTACGCTCTTAAAAGATACAGTTTTAAAGGTAAAATCTCTGCTTTGTGATCAGATGCTAAAGTTTTGCCAATTTTTCTTTGCAAAAGAAACATCAACAGGATGGGGATTGATAGATTGATAGATAACGGGTCACTGAGAAGAAAACAGCATCTTTCACATTCCTCATGACGGCCGCTGCACCGAGTAAAGATCAAAGTCTGGCTTATCCTGGCTCCAGAAATAATCCCACACGGACAATGAACAAATGTTCACCCTGTTTAGCTGGAGAACAAAGAGCTTAGAGTTATAACTAACTAGAAATGACTTTCCATAGGAGAAACTAAACAAAGTAGCATTCCGTTTTGTAAGTGTAACGGCATTAAATAACTCCTGGTGTCACAGTTATTTTGCAGAGTATCTTCATATTTCTCCTCTGCACAAGGGAACATGTTTAATCTGCCGCTATAAGCAACTTCCTGTCTTATTTATTATGGATTCTGCTCTTATATTTCAGTCATGATGTTGAAAATATATATTTTCTTTTGTGATACAACAACAATTCCCACACCTTAATGGTGAACCAGCAGCGCAGCCTGACAGCTGATGCATTTTTAAATGTGCAGCAGTGAATGATTCAACGAGACGGCGTGAATTTTATTTTGGGAAAAATATAGCAAGAAAATTCTGTTTTTGCGTCCCGTATGAGTCATTTGCAAACAATTAAATACTCCATGTTTTTAACCAAAAAAACCTAATTAAATGAAAGAATGGTGGAGGCTGCGTCATGCTGAGGGTTCTGGATTCTCCAGCATAGACGAGGCAACTAAATCTTGGTCAAATTTGTGTGTAAAGATGGTCCAATCAAAGTCCAGAAAAAGAGCTAATTGAGGATATCTGGTAAGATTTTAAAACTAAAGTCCTGACACTCTATCAAATCTGATTTTTTTAAAAATGGGTAAAACTTTGTTGCAGGTAATTTTCACCTCAGGAATAATACATGTGAATCCTAGCTGGACAAAATGAACATGACTTTTTGTCTTTTGTCTAACAGAACTCCTAAAGCGGTGGTTAGAGGTGTTTTTGTGCTGAAGGTTACTTTAGCAGCTAAACGCTGCAGTCTCCAGAGAATAAAGTCCATTAACAAGGACACTGTGGACTTTGAGCTGCTCTGTTAAACAACACAGAGAGAGAGAGAGAGAGAGACAGAGACAGAGAGAGACAGAGAGAGAGAGAGAGAGAGAGAGAGAGAGAGAGAGAGAGAGAGAGAGAGAAGTATCAGCGGCGAAGAAAAAATGATTCAAAAAGTGAGAATCAAAGCAACTAAAATACACAAAATATTTACAGGATTCAGCCTGCTCTGTGGACTGTAGTATTTTTGCAAACCAAAATAAAAAAAGAGAATTCAAAGAGCAAAATGAGAATTGAAAACTGCGAGGTATTGACGGTTTCAGTTGTGCAGAAATGGGCAAATGCATTTATTTAAAGAACTGCATACAATTAAAGTAAGTAAAAATATCCAGACAGAGATTTGAAATTTAGGTCATGAAGGGTTAAATGAAAGAATGACGATTTGTTGATTTCAATTCTTACAAACAAAAATCTGAAAAGTGTGGCATGCATTTGTATTCAGCCCCTATGAGTCACTTCTCTGTTTAAAGGCATTTTGCTGCCATATTAGCTGCAAGTCTTTCGGGGTCTGAAGGTTTTACACATTCGGTTTTCGTCCAGAATTTGCATTTTTTTTTAGCCATTTCCTCCTAAAATAGAGGAATCCCACAGCATGATGCTGCCACAGTCATGCTTTACTGTGTGTTATAGGATGTGTGTTATTTTTCCGCATGGCTCCTACATAGTTCGTGGCAAACTGGAATATTGTCTAATAACTTAGCTAACCGTGGTTGGCTTAGATTTTATTAAGAGGTATTGGAAGTACAACAGGTGTACACCACACTTTCAAGATTTCTCTTTTGAAAAAATATTTCTTAACCATGTAAATTTTCCTTATACCTCCACTGTGTTCATGATCTAAAGTTGTTGGATAAAATGAATGAGAAAAGCTCTCTGGCCTCTCAGACACGCCTGCCTCTGATGATCGTCAACATCTTCAACGACTCTGAAACCTCCTGATCTCCTTCTGAGCTCATAAGACCTGATCAGTAAAGTGAGCTTTGATCTTATAAAACAGGACGCCAAAAAGAAGAAGGAGAAGTTTGGTAGAAACGGAGAGAAAAGTAACGATGGAAGCAGCTGATGCATGCAGCTCTCTGTGCTGATGTGGCTCAGGGTTTTTTTTTTTTTTTTTTTTTTTCCCTTTTCAAATCGTGGACATCCCACGTTTGCCATCTATTAAATTTCTGTGTTGCCTGGCAACCCAGTCAAGCTCTCTCCATCTGAATCTTTTTCCTTTACCGGTGAAACATCTCTCTCTGTTGTCTATGACATGATTCTGCTGTAAAGGTTTTCTGGTCGGAGCTGACGTCAAACAGGGAAACTTCCACTCAGGATTTGACGACTTTGAAAAGTCAACGACGGGAGAAACGCTGCGAGTGGCGAGGACCGTTATCAACAGGAAACACTTCCTGTAGCAAACCTGTTTATCTTCACGTAACGCACAAACAAGAACAAGCGAATTCTTAAAATTAACTATTATTGAACATCTTTTCAGTCCCTCCAGGATGATTCTTTTTGTAATTTTTTGCAACAAAAATCAAAATGTTTATGGTAATTTGGAAATATTTACCATATTTGTGCTTATTTGTGACAGTCAAAGCAACTTTTTGTCACTCGCTGTATAGATCATAAACTATAATCTGTCATCAATTAAAGTTGAGGAAGCTGTTTAGTACAAGTAAAACTTTTTCACAATTTTTGGGAAAAATCCGTAATAAACTCCCAATTATGGATTAGCGTAAAAAAAAGTGGAGGGATTTGTTGACGATGTGTGAATTTCCACAATAATTAGCAAGAAACTGAATCGACTGATTGATATAATCTGGCAGTAAACAGAAAAAAACTTAAAAACTGCATTGATTTGATTGATAACATAAGATTTAAGCACAGTTTTTGTTTAGTCTAGAATCTAGCCACATAAAAAGCTGTGGCGGGCCGGATTTGGCCCACAGGCCTCGGGTTTGACATGCATAGCAATTAATTACACATTCTCACATTGTACTACACTTTATTACAACATAAAGCACAATTTTGGACGATATTGTGATACAGAAACTCTCATGGATTTAAATACGTCATATTTAATGGTCAGCGTTTCACTTTTAAGACATTGCCTGGGGAGGAACACCAAAGTGATCGTTCCTGACAGCTACAAAGTTTCTCCAGATGTTCATTTTGGTCTCCATGTTTCCCTTCATTCCCTCCTAACCAGCCAGTCATTTTATTTCTGTTTGCAGGTTTCTGTCAACTAGAGGGAGACAGCCTCTAACTTCATTATGCAATCTGTTGTGTAATGATGAACAAATTGAATCTTGCATCCTGTGCTTCCATATTATTAGGTTGGATGTGTTTCTTTTTATAAAAACTAAATAATTAACTTCTCCTTGAAAAAAAAAATAATTATGATGTAATTAAATCTTGGACCAAACAGAGACTTGAAAACAATGAGTGCAGAAATGCAGACAGATGGGAAAGATTTATAGAAATTGTCATTTTCTCCCCAAATTACTCAGACCTGGAAATTGTCTAAATGTAATTCCAGACTCTCACTTTTTCATATGAATTATTTTTTTCCTCAGCAGAGTCAAAATCAAATTATGCCAACCTCATTTCCCTTTTCCCTTCCTCCTCTGTTCGCAGACAGACAGTGTGGATGATAATGCTGACATGCTTTCATGTTTCCACATATTTCAACTAGTGCGCAGAAAGTCTTTCCTTTCCCTTTTAAACGACATTAGCACAAACGGCCGGCTATGCAGGTGCGAACCTCTCCAGGCAGCGAGCCAGGCTGCCAGGCAGGCTGCCAGAGGACAAGACACAGGGTCTGCTCTGTTGTAAATGTCAGGTGTCCTGCTGCTAGAGCCAGCATGCATTTCATTACTAAACATTCATCGATGCAACTTTAACCACATTTAGAGGCAGAGCATGCAGAGCCGACTGGGCGGGAACAGTAGTAGCAGGAAGGGGATTTGGTTTGTAAAGCCCCAACCGTCGCTTTGCATTACGTTCCTTCCAGAGGGATGAGTAACCTTTAATAATAGATACTTGAACGATTTTTTGATTCAAAATAAAATGACCCGAGAGCTACTTGTGATGAAAAATGCTCAAGAAGTTTTCATTTTTCAACAGAGAAAGGAGGAAAACTGAGCAGAAAATACTCAGAACTGCCAGAGAGCAAGTCTTATTCACTGCGTTCCCAAGGTAACCAGCGGGGGAAAAAAAACAATTAAAAATTCAGCCAGCGTAACGGAAACATCACCAAGCTGTCATTTCACTCAACTTCCATGTCTGTTTTCTTCTGCAACATGCAACAGACATATGCTTGATGAAGATGCATTAATACTAAATGACAACTAGGTTGTCATTTGCGCAGCATCCACAAGGAGGGGAGCAAAGTTGCGTCAACAGCGTACATCGTGTTGTGTTTATGTACCTGAGAGACGCTGGAAAAGCCGAGGTTGCGGCAGCCGTTGCAAGGGGTGAGAGCTTCCCAGAATCCAGTGGGGCCGCACGTCTTTTCTGCCTCGTCTTCCTCCGCTGCTGCAGCGAGGGGCGGGGTGGGACGCTGCTGGCACAAAACCGGTACAATGATTGCATTTTTTAAGACCCGTGAACTAAAATGACTCAATAAACTCAAACAACTAAATGTTTCAAATGAAACTTGGAGTCCAATTACTGCAAATTATGAGGAATCGGCGTGATGAACCATTCATGAAACAATGATGTCCGAGTTTCAGTCCGCAAGGCCCGTCCACCTGCAGTTTCAGTCTTTGCTTAACCACAGCTGATCGAATGACTTTCATCATCTCCTTAAGCTCTGCAGAGGCCTGATGGTGAGCTTTTCATTTCAATCAGGTGTGATGAAGCAGAGAATCATCGATGACATCCAAGACGCAGACAGGAATTCAACGCTAAATTGTCAGATCGGCGGTCCTAAACTCTTCTGGGTCCAAGTCTGGCAGCTTTCCGACAGATTTTTAATCCAACTAATCAAAAACAAGAATTACTTCCTCAGCATGAACTGAGACAGAATCCTGCTGATCTAAATATCTGATACAGCTGCTGAAGCACATCCACCTGCTGACTAATCAGCACCATCCAACATTCCTAATAAACTTTTTTTTTTTTGTTGTCTTTTTTTAACGCTCAAAACTAACAATAACTGCTTCACATTTCTCTTTCGAAGCACTAATGGTGGTCAGCGATTGGTCAGTGGCACGTTTAGAAAAGCGTAATGGGGACACTAAAGGCGCCAAGTAAAAAGTGTCAAAAACAAACTTACTAGCTGCACCATGCACAAGTTTTCTATTGCTTTGATGGATGTGCAGTCACCTGCTGTGTTTCCATTAAGAACGTGTGCAAAACTATGACGATATTCCGTTAAAGTTGAAAAAACAATTTCATAATTGCAGTGTTTCCAATAAATAAGAAACAAGTCTTTAAAAAACAGGATCCTCCTATTACTTCCTGTCGTCTTCTTCCTCTTTTTGTCAAAAACGTGAGTTTTTCTGAATTGCCGTGTTTTCATTAAGCAAATTCGTGATTTCAATTTGGTCAATGAAAACGGGACCCTGAAAACAAAGACAATGTTTCTTGGGGGCTTGTCTCTCCGTGTGTGTGTGTGTGTGTGTGTGTGTGTGTGTGTGTGTGTGTGTGTGTGTGTGTGTGTGTGTGTGTGTGTGTGTGTGTGTGTGTGTGTGTGTGAGGTGCATTAGGACCGATATATCCCACCTGATTCCTCTGTCAACCACCATGCAGCTGAGGACACAAACCCCAGCAGGTTGCACAAAGTGAATACACCCAGAATATGAACACAAGAAGAAAAAAGCCGCAGGAGGAAGGATGGAGAAAACATTTTAAGGCAGCAAATGATAAAGGAATGGAACGATGGGTAGTAAAAGGTGGAGCAGTTGCTGCAGACTGCAGAGGGCCCTTTGCAACAATCAGGCATCGATCCATCTAAAATGGACTGCAGTGGCCATACACACACGCCGCACTGGACGGGAGGTGTTTCCTTTCATTACAGTAAAAATCTAATGTCGGCCCGTGTTCAAGAAAAAGGATCTGTTTAATTATTCAACAGGGAGCTGCAAAGCTAATCAATATTACACAGGCGGTCAAAGCCTCAGAGGCAAACATGCTCTGCGTCTGCATCATCATCATTTCAGGAATTATCTCGTCTCATTTGATGGTCAGAAGAGTTAATTTCATATCAAAAACGATTATGGTTTGGATTAAGTCTGAATAAAGACGTTTAGAGGTTGTCATGATGGTTGTTACTGCCAGAAACCGTCTTAGCGCTCAAACACTTACCGGAGCAGAGTTAGAAAAGTTTGGAACGGTTGCTATGGAAACCTCCTCACAGAGAAACTTTGTCAATGACAAAAATCGTTGGGTTATAAAAAAGGGGAACACATTGTTACTTCAACTAGGCACGCCAAAATACAGAATTAAACTTTTAGTTGAGAATAAATAAAATAAAATAAAATGTTAAAATGCATTTCATCTAATTCAGTCGAGTCAGGAATAAGGGATAAGATCTGTCTGCTTAGTTAAAATGTCATAAACTGTCATTTGTAAAACAAATTGGGTGTTCAAATATTTTAGAATAAATGTATAAATGTTGCAATTCATTACATTTTGAGGCTCTTCTCCATCAAGGAGGACGAGTGAGACATTATTATCTTTAGATTGTTTTTTATACATCTAATGAAGTAATTTTGATCATAAAATGCTTCTTTATTTAGAAATAAAATGAATAAAAATAGAAATATTATTTTTAAAACGAGAAACATACATATTTTTATACATTTGCTCTTCAATTGAGCAACTTGTTAGAAAATTAGATCTTATAAACTTACTGTTATTAAATAAATTCAGGTTTAGGTAAGAACAAGACTGAAAATGCTTCAAATTCAAAAACACAAAAACATCCCAGAACAAAATATAACTCGTCTCCTCTGCTCTAAATTTAATCAATTCATTTTTTTGTTGCATAAAAAAACAGTTTGCAAATAAATCCAAATGTCACTGCACCCACTAGGTGGCACTACTGCTCTTCATTTGTAACTAATTCAAACAAAAACATTTAAAATGATCGTATAGCATGATTTTATCGAGTCGTTTACATAAAACGCTAAAAATATTGCAGATGAGCCACATTTCTGGACTTCTGCTGCTCCATTTTATGGTAAGGCAGGTCTGAGAAAATCCTCATCTTGTTTCTTGTTTTGCCTCTTGGCTCCAGCTGCCACACACACAGTTGTATTCTTCCCCACTGCACACAATGGGCACAGAGCCACAGCAAGATGCCATGTCAGAGAGCTGTTCAGAGCTTTATTCATGACTAATGGCCTCACTAAATCACAAACTAATGACCCTGGAAACATGTTCACACACCAGCCCAGAGGCACAAAAACACACACGCAAAGCAAGTCCGGAACACAACCTAAATTGGTGCTTATTGAGAGAGAGAGACATAAGATGGATTGAGATAATTACAGCCTAAATGACCTGAGGGTGGGTGGGTGTGTGTGTGTGTGTGTGTTCACTGCTCAGTCACAGGTGTGTGAGCCTCATGGTTTCAGTGCATTAATGCTGCAGGTAAATATAATTTGACTTCCATTCACACAGAGCAGAAATGGGAAAATGATGAGCTATTGATCAGTGTCACAACACTCAAAGTAAGGAAGAAAAACAGACGCGCTGTGACGAGAGAGCACAAAGCGCAGACACACGCTGGTTTCTGTGCGGGCATCTGGTGGAAATGATCTGCATGAAACTGAAGTTTTCCGACCGGTTCGTAAAAATAACCAATAAATCCAGTTAAGGTTTGATCAGATTTTAGTCTAAACATGGAGGAATGACAGAAAACTAACATCTGCAGGCTCTGAGCAGATGTTTGTTCAACAAACACATGATAGGCCGCTCTCTAACTGCAACAAGAACGGCGTTTTTAGCATGTTTGTCTGATACTGCCCTCTGCTGGGGAATCTGAGAAAGTACAAAGAGCAAGGAACAAAAAAAAAAAAAAACTAAAAAAAAACTAAAAAAACCCACCAATATTGATCAGCAATTGAGTCAATTTAATCCAGCAAACAAGATCAAATGTAATTGTAAATATATATTTGACAATTATAGATAAGTTGAGTTAAAAATGACTGGAAGTAGTTAGAGAAAGCAGGAAGTGTTTGAAGAGTTGGTACTTTAATAAGGCCTTATTATTTATCAGTATTTGCAGCAGCTTCTCTAGAATCTGTCAAAAACGCGTGCCGTTACCTTTCCTCTCATAAATATTTAATTACCTTCTCAGCTGAAAAGCTGCTTGTTAGAAAGGATTTTGTGTTTTCATTTAGCAGATTTACATACTATTTTGCAAACATTTACACCCCAATAAATTTGAAGAGTTGACAGCAGCAGCAGCGTTTTTTTTTTAACTATTGTCATGCAGAGAAGTTCACAAGCATTTTTCTCTTACTGACTGAAATAAATATTTCAGTCAGTAATGCACATCAACAGTGCGTTGATGTGCATTAGGAATCCATTTGTGTTATCACAGTAACATTTGAAAATTAACTTTCAAGCTTGTCATGTTTGTTAACATTAAGTCTTAAGTCAGTTTTATGTGTTCAGAAAAACAGCCCAAAGTTTGAATAAAACCACTCAGATCAGAAAACATCGATTTCGGCTTAGTTAGGGATCTAAAGAAATCAAAATCTTAATTAAATGTTCTCTAAGTTGTATTCTTAATGATAGGAAATGTCAAACAAGCTGAAAAATAGAGGTTGCACCAGTGGGAATAAATTATTTTGCAACACAGCCGACTGGTTTCTAGGAATAACGGAGACGGAGGACAAAAATCCCTCAAGCGTAGCCCTCAAACATCCATCTGATATTCCCTGGAAGCGCTGTTGGAGTTTAAAGTCCGAATGTTTAGCAGAGCAAGTAAAAACAGGAATACAGAATGTATAAATGAGTGTTTTCCCTCTCTGTGTCGATAATCTGCACAGGAAACCAAAACACTCCTGCCCACGAAATGATATGTGAAGCGTGGGCTAAATCTGCACAACGTAAAGGGGATTTTCAGACGCCATCTGTTTATCGTACGCCTCTTCCTGAAGTAAACAGGAAGCTGCGCGTAACACCAACCAATCCCACGTTACAGTAAGATTACACTGTTATTTGTTTGTTTTTTTATTAAATGGCAACTTCTTTTAAACTTTTGCACTGGATTTTAAATGTTTCAACAGAGACTCATACCACTTTACATGCACTCATCATGGCTGTTTTCTTCCAGCGTAAAATTATTAGAAAACATCAGAGATTTTTCAGACTAAAGTTTAAACAATCTTGCATTTATTTTGGATTTGTTCTCATTCAAACAGGATCAAAATCATACTCAGTGGTTGACATTTTGAGAAAATTGTCCAACAGAACAATGACTCCAAACAAACTGGAAAGATCTTGTACTCAGTGAAATGTAAATATTATCCTTAATAGTCAGGTCCATACCTGACTATTAAGCAGAGAAGCAACCAAATAAAATTAGCATGCTTTTGGACAATTTTGTCTCATATTCAGCCAGAAGCATGGCAAATGCAAAAAGTGTCGCTCAACAACATTTGTCCACATATTAGTTTGTGTCCATTTATCAATTTCAACAAAAATCATGACCATTCACCCTGGAATTCGACACTGACTCCCAGGATGAATGGATGTAAACTTCTGGGATTTGTACCAGATGCTAATTTAATTTTAAAAAGTACCTTGCTGGCTCGAGTTAAGGTGCCGTTGGGTCTGTCGGGGCGCTCCTCGTCAGACAGCCGCCCGCTGCCGAAGCTGTCCATGGAGTGGGACGAGATGGTGTGGCAGAGCTCCTCGAAGGAGTAGTCCCGGTCCCGGCACTTCTTGATGTCGTGGAGCAGTTTGGACAGTTCGCTCGTCACGGCATCATCTATGGAGGGGAGGAGGATTAAAAAGTATTTAGTTTAGCAAAAATAGAAGACTAGACCTGTTTTATCTGTTTTCTGATCAATGAAAATCAACTTTTTACATGTAGGACTGTAACTTGTTATGCCATGTTTCTAACAGAGGGGGCAGTGTTGGACCAGTTTCACACATGGCTACACAGATGGGTGCTAATTGTTCCCCTGAAGATGACCTGATTTTTATGACAGAATAATGGGGGGGGGGGAAACATATACTGCTCAAAAAAATAAAGGGAACATTTCACTTTAATTTTGTGTGTGGCTCCAAATCCAGGCCTCCATTGGTTAATAAATTTGATTTCCATTGATAATTTTTGTATGATTTTGTTGTCAGCACATTCAACTTTGTACAGAACAAAGTATTGAATGAGAATATTTCATTCATTCAGATCTAGGATGTGTTATTTGAGTGTTCCCTTTATTTTTTTGAGCAGTGCATTTTGAATATTTAGCAACCTGACTGTCTTTATGATAATCAGACACATTAATTAGTTTCTAACTGGGATATAGTCCTGAGCAATAATTCATGAACTAAAGCGAATACAGCAAATGCATTGTGATCATTTTATGCAAATACAATCTGGTTTTACTGGAATGTTACTATGCCTCTTAAGTGTCAGTATTTACTTTAACCTCTGATTGAAGGATCAAGCAGAAACGCTAAGAGGGCTAGCCAGTTTTTTAAACGCATTGTGTGGCACTCACAGCCATTTTCCTTGCTGTTGTTGCAGAATTACTTGAAGTTATAAATTCTGAGTATTTGGATTTTAAACACGTATTAAACATCCACCTAAAGCCTTCACAGATCTGTTGGCAGCCTTAGATGTGTCTTATTGCAGCAGCATAAACCAACACAAAAAAAAATTATTAAAGCACATTTATTCTGTGGAGAAAAACTTTCAACAAAACTTGAGCTCTTTATTAATTTTAGTTTAAGTGGATTAAAGAGTCGAGGAATTTAATTGGTAAACCCGTTACTTCCTGTGGCCAATTTCTCAAAACCACTTTTCAGTGGGAGGAAAACAAAGGCCAGATAATGACTACAATAAAACAGTGACAGATCAGATTTTGATCACATCTACAGTAGGGCTGCAACTAATGACTATTTTAGTCTTTGATTCAACTATTAATTATTCTGACAATTAATCAGACAAGAAAATTGGTTAATTCTGCTGATTTTTCATCTAATTATATTCAATTATCATATCAGAAATGCTTTAACAGATGTAAACAAATTTCTGTTTTAAAATAAGAATGAGCTTAATTGGAGAAATTTTTTTAACAGATTTTGAACTAGGTGAAGCCGAGGTTTTGTCACTTGGGGAGTTTTGTATTTACAGACAGGGATTTTTTTTTTATCTTAAATGCAAAACAGATTGTTTTGGACACTTTTCCTAAATACTGATCTGAGTACGTTGTTCTTTCAGTAAATGGCCTCTTTACTTAAGTCTGTCTTGTCTTAACGATTAATTGATAACTAAATGAGTTGATTATAATCAATTAATCATGATTCATTTGAATAATTGTGAATAATCAACTACAGTCAGTGCATTAATCTAAAAGTTTCAAAGCCGATGGGTAAAATAAGCAAGACAAAGTTTCACAGTTAATTTCAGGAAAGCACATCATGCCCACTGTGAAGTACGGTGGAGGCTCCATGATGCTGCGGGCCTTTTTCTCTTCCAAATGCCCTGGGATGCAAGTAATTATAAAGTCTTTGAAACAAAAATATGTCGGTCTCTGATAGTAAACGGGTCACAAACGGGAAACACAAACACTGAAAAATCAGCCGTCTTCCAACTCACTCTTATGTCGGAGGGACGGCGAGGCAGCGGGCGAGGGGATCGAGGTCCGAGGTGCGGGTATGGGACACTTCCGGACCGGCTCTTCCAGAATACCCTCTCTCTCCATGTCGTCCATCATGTACTCTACAAAGACATGGACGGTCAACGAGTGGAAGGACAAAACGGTACCAGCCAGACCGGGTCAGAGATCCCACTTCAGTTATTTTTCCTGGATCAATAAAGTGGAGCAATCAGCAGCATGGAAAACAGCTTGAGCTGCATTTAATTCACACCTTCTCCTTTGCCACAAAATCACTTCACAGCTTCTGCCAGCAGAGCTGTCTGCTGTTTATAGAGCAACACGGGGATGAGAGAAACTCCAGCGAGCGAGAAGGAAGGAGACGAAGCGGGATCAACGATAAATTGTCCCAGAAGTTATCGCGATAAATAATTATGTTTATCGCGATAACATTGTAACATTGTCAAAGATTTAAATTCTAATGAACATTTAACACTGTGACTGGAAGACATTTTAAGTATCCAAAATAAATAAACAAAATAACCGAAACACCAAATAAAAATTAATTATGAAGTCTCTGTAAACAAAAGGGCTAGATGAGACCAATGAACCAAACTGGAGACCAGTTTCTGGTAGAAAGAGAAAAACTATAAATCATGCAAATGGAAATTATTGAGCTTGCTTTAATTTATCATGCGATTAATTGAGTTATTGTTTACAATCCCCAATTTTGGCATTTAATTATGAATCCAACAGAAAAGACTGAAAATAAGGGACATATTTATTCAGTATTTGCTACAGATTCTCTACAAATTGCAGAAATCAGGCAGAATAACGACAACCAGTTGGTTTATTTTTATTTATTTTTTGTTTTTGTGTGCAGCATGAGGCGTCCAGTACGTCAAGTGAGAATCATTCCTAACAATGTGCCAGAAAGCCGGGTCTCGGCAGCTACCAGCTCTCTGCATGCGTGCGTCCTTCTCCTTCTGCTCTCCAACAGGAAATGGCTCGCAGCTGATCCTTTCACCCAGCCGCAGCTGTGCGCCCTTCTCGCCCTTTCTTCCTTCCCATCATACGCAAACACAGCCAGCCTCCCGTTCATGCTGATGCCCAAACATCTTTCCACTTCTGGCTTGGTGAGATTGGATTTGGATAGAGACAGTTTGTGACAGACATCTGCTGCGGCGTGAAGTTTTACATTTTGAATGCTGTAATCCCTTCCTAAGGATACATGTAAAGATCTTTTCCATGTTAACGCAGGACTATTTATAATGTAGCAGCAGGATCGTTTTCCTTAACCGTGATAAATATGCAAAGTCCAGTCGAATAAAGACGTGGAAAAACATCTGCTCACAGCAGACCAGTCCATTTAAATATCTCTTTATTCTTGTATGTATTATTAATTGAAAAGAATATTAAAATGCATCTTAAAATATACAGTATTTCAGCTTTATGCTGACAAACCGTGTTCCAAAGGAACATTTTTAAGGCAGATTCTTGTCAACTTTAAAACCAGTTCCACCTTTAATTTGACTTGTATGCTCCACATTTGAATAGATTGTTTTTAAGTTGTCATTTTCATTCAATATTAACATTCAGACTCATTTAATATAGATCCATAAGCATTCAATTAACTGTGCAGTGTGACGCCAGTAGCTTTGTAGAAGATCCTGCATCAAGTTCTAAGCTATGGTGTTCCACAAGGCTCAATTCTAGGCACATTATTTTCTTCCATTAGCTGAGAATAATCAGTCTTTATTACACAACGCCCATCACATCTATGCAGATGACATTCAGTTGTATTTATCTTTTAAACTGTCCACCATCACCAAGAGTTTATCTTGGATCACTGAGTGGTTTCCAATGTACACGTATCCTAAGTTGCTTATTTTCGCCCAGCAACTATTCTTTGACACACATCAGATTTACTTCTCCTTCCTGTTTCTTCCATTTGTAAGATACCAGGCATCGCTTCCTAAGCAAATCTGGAAGTTATTATTCCTGCGTTTGTGTCATTGCATTCAGACTGCTTGTAAAAATCTTTTTCCCAATTGGGAGAGATCATCAATTTCACACCTCTCAGCTGTTCAACACACAGTGGCCAGACTTCTTGCTAAATCAAGTAAACACTCATGTCACTGTGATGCTGAAAAATAAACACTTTCTTCACCTGCATCTTTCTTGCAGACACCTGAAGATACGGAGACAAATCTGTCGAGTATTTGGAACAGTTTATAATTTCATCCACCAACAAAAAACCCAAATCCTTATTAAGGAACCAACTGGAACAGATAAGATTAGGGTAAATATTTTACTAATTTATTACTCCTCCATCCATGATTTTTGTACTTTTAACTTCAGATTACGGCCTTCTTTGCATTTCATTGTGTTTTTCTGCTTAACTATCAGTTTTGTTGCCAGCTCGTCACATTCCCAAGTCTCTGCTTCTCTTCTTTTTTTTTTTTTCGCCTCCTAATTAAACCTCATTTGTGGTTGATTTTGGCTCTGGCAAATGCTCTTCATCCAACTACTCTTTGGTTTCTGTGCGCCTTTATCTCTGTTGCTTTAAATTAACGATAACTACGTGCCCGTTGTACACGCCATAGCTGCCACGATGACAGACAGAGAGGGCGTCCAAGCCACAGGATTACAGCGTTTTAATGTGCACCGCGTTTGGAAGATGTAATTTTTGGATCCTTGGGGACTGCGGAGGAAATTCACACTGGTAATCACTGGTTAAACACAAAACATGTACGAGAGCAAAAACTGGAATTTTAATGCATGGTTTAAGAAAGAAAAAAACTGCAAAAAGAGTCGTTATTTTTTAAAGTGCAAAGGACCAATCTATGACCCAGTTACCTAATGATTTCAGTCCAATGAACTGAGGTCAAATTAAATTAAGATCATGAGAAAGAACACAGCGGCAACCTGGGGAAAAAATATTCTGAAATAAAAAATATCTTTTGATAAATGCTACCTGCAAAAACAGTTTTAGAACCAGCCTATCACACATTTAGTGGATTAATATCCTAATGCCAATCAGGTTTCCAGTGCTTGAACCTCCAAACAAACACAAGAAAGCCCATTGGAACAGTTACACCAAGTTTTAATCTTTCAAGTACCTTCAAGAGTAATCGTTGGTGGTGATACTGTGGAGAGGAAGGATCTCCAGTAGCAGTCAGTCTGAAGAGGCCTCTGACTGAAGACTGTCACAACTTAATTTCTGAGCAGCAGAGACGATATTCCACAGCAACATGTCCTGGATGACATCATCAGTTCTTAGCAAGAACTCCTAATCCACTGCATTTGCTTTTGCCGCTCCGCTTTAAATCATTGTTTGAACTTCTAAATAAACACATAAATCACACAACATTTTTTTTATTCTGCATTTTTGCTGCTAGATATTACTCTCTAAACAGATTTAAAGATTTTAAACTAACTGCTTTTCTCTTTACACATTCCAGAAACCCATCAACATCCTGTGAGACAACTGAAGAGATGTGGAATGAATGCTATATTGTTTTTGGTATCAGAGCAACTTCCACTGTTTCCCAGAGGGAAGACAAAGTTTCTCAACAAATGAGATTTCTCAGTTAGACAACAACCTGCTCCAAAGGTCACAAGGTCATATGTGCCAATATGCTGCTCTGTGGCTCAATATGTCCGCACCATCCAACAAATTCAATCTCAACCGTCACCTACAGCCAATAAAACCCAAACAGCAGCCGCTGATCTCTGAGCAAACACAAACCACCGTGCGGACAGGTGTGGAAAAATGAAAACACCAAAAATCTCCACTTAAATCTGGAAGCCGCTACGTTTTTTTATTTGTGCAACAGCAACAACCCCAAATTCTCAGTGACAGTCTGTGTCTCTTACCTTGAATAAGAGCGGTTATCTGCTGAGACTTAGGCGCTGGGTGATCTCTGAGAATCTCCAGCGCTGTTCTCCTCTGACTGTCTCTCAAATCGGTGTCTATCCCTGAAATTCACACGCAAAATAATAACACAAAAGTGAAGCAAATTATTCGGATTTTCATTTGTTCAAGCCATGTTGCATTTTCATCTACTACATAAATTAAGTCTGTGGTTGACAAAATGTGAATTTTGTTCAGGTTTTATGACTATTTTAGCAAAGCAATGTACAATACGTTCAAAGCTTCGAATAGGAAGTCCAATGATTTATGACAGCACAGTTTACAGCAATCCAGGATGTTGATGTACTGTAACCCTGACCAGAAGGAGCATGGCCAACGGAGGAAGTCCTGCAGGAAACAGGGAGCTGCAGGGAAGATGGCAGCGCAACCAAAGGACAACATTGTCCAGAAAGTAGTGCAGGGTTTAACTTACCGTTTCACCATAAATGTGGTTTTAGCTTTAATTCATTTTCATACAATTTTGTGTCATTTACTTCAACAATCAAACTGACTGATTCATTGATATCACATCCTGCAACATGTGATTATCAAAAGCTAAGAATAAAATATGTCAAGTAGTTTAACTTGGATTCATCAGAGGGGAAAAAGACTGAACCCTCGCATCTACATGAATAACTAGACATGTGGAGCATTTGACTGCAGGTTACGATAAAACCAAGGGGAGCGCAGGCCTATAAAAAGCACAGCACTTGTTTTATAGCAGCATATTTATAGACCAACCTGAGTCAAGCAAAAGGCGAACCACATCCATCTTTCCAAAAAGGGCAGCTTCATGAAGGGCACTCCCATTCTCCGTCTGCAAGAACCGCAGAGAACACCCACGTGTTAATATTCAATAATTTTTACAACTGAAATCGGAGGCAGAAATCGAGCGGAGGTGGACTGACAGCACAACGGACATCGCAGAAGAGGTCAATCTCTCCATCAGGTCAAAAGATTTAAAGAAGTCATGCAGTGATTTTCTTGTGTGTGGAAACGTCCCATTTTCACTCATTCTATAGCATCTGCCTTTGGTGCTAATATTACAGGTATGATGCAACACAATGAAATGAGCACAGGGAGGCAGATAAAGGTCCAAACTGTTTCCTCCTCAGAAAAAGCTGCAGAGTTGAGCCGATTCTGGAGTTTGTGATGGTGCTTGGAACATTAATTTTTTTTTCTGCTTATTAGCAGAGATTTCAGTGACTGAAGTCACATTTTAACACCAAACTGGGGATGTTTTTGGCCAAAGAAGGTCTGAAAGACTTCCGGTTATGGCGCTGAGGTGAGCAGACGCATTGAACTAGAGCTCCCAACTCGGTCAGCTATTTTCCCCTTTGTCAGAGCTGAATTTACCCTCTAAGACCGATTATTCTATGATGAAAAGGGGAAAGGCATCGAAAAGTAACGTTAAATTAAAACAGACATACGAAACAAGCGAGAGAAATTCACTACTAGACGAAGGCGTAACTACGCAGCACATGGCTATGGAGGGGCTTCAAGCTAGCATCGGAGCTATTCACAAAGAGATTGTAGCTATCCGTGCAGACATGAAGGAAGAGCTGTGCGGCTTTCGTGAAGACTTCTCTACCGACATGAAAAGAGATTTAAGAAGTTTCCAAGAGGAAATTAATGGAAAGCTAAACGAAATCGTGTTGGATTTAAAGGAGAACCAAAAGAGAGCGGAGGAGTCGTTACAACGTGTGGCAGAATTGGAGGAGTGGTCCGCGGCGGCGAAAGAGGTGCTGTCTCAAACTATAAACAACCAAGATAAAATTCAAGCCAAACTGACTGATTTAGAAGCACGTTCACGTAGAAACAACATCCGTGTGTACGGGATTCCGGAAGACACAGAGGGAGATAATCTGCTGGAATTTATGGATGGTTTCATTAAGGCTGAGCTGTCACTCCAGGATATCGATTTAGCTATACAGCGCTGCCATCGGGCTTTGGGTCCCAAACCACCGCAAAATGCGAACCCCCGCTCCGTGGTGATCTCCTTTCTTGCATTTAGAACCAGGGACTTGGTGCTTCGTGCCGCATGGAAGAAAGGAGAGATTCGTCTTAGCCAGCAGCGGGTTAATTTCGATCAGGACTATCCGGCAGAGACCCAAAAGAAGAGGAAAGCTTACGCCCCTATTAGAAAACTTCTGAAAGAAAAAGGTCTCCGTTTCCAAACCCCGCCACCGGCTAAACTCCGTGTGTTTTTTGATGATGGCCCGATCACGTATGGCAGCGCGGTGGAAGCCTTGAAGGACCTGCAGAGGAGAGGTCTCGCTCCCGAATGCAATAGCAACGTTGGTGTACCTGCGGCGGCGCCGATGGAGATATTGGACAGACTGTCCTGGGTGACGGTGGAGGCCAAACGTCGGAACACCGACGCACACAGAGAGAGAGCACGGAAGAAACTCAGCGGATTTCGCCTTGAAGCTGGAGACACAACCGCCTTTTCAAGCTAAGCACCGCTCGTTAAAACTATTGCGGTAAGATAAGGATCACAATGACTGACCCAAAATGTGGACTAAGATATGAATATTTGCGTATAGAGACGCTGTCAGACATTATCATAATAATCCTTTGTTTAGCCTTTGCCAATGTTAAGAAATACGTTACTGATTTAAAATAAAGTTGATAATACATGACTGTTTTTGGGAGCCGGTTTAAAGGCTCTGATCGTGCACTGAGATTATACTCGTACGAGCTATGTCAGTTTGCACTGGAGAGACCCCCCATGAGAAGAGTCCCATGGGGAATTTTCTCTTCACCCAAGACTCCTTAATGAGTCGTTTTGTTGTGGAAGTCGTTCCTGTTGTAAGGTTAGAAGTTACAGGTTCTTTGTTTTTGATTTTTATAAATGTTCTGCTGTTATGGTCACCTTGGATGTGTAAGTTAGAGGGATTTATTCATTTAAAGATTTATGTTCCAACAGCAATATAAATTTATAACTATTAATGTTCACGGGTTACAGAATCCAATTAAAAGAGGAAAGCTTATAGCTAAAATGAAGAGAGAACAACAACAAATAATCTTCTGGCAGGAAACCCACTTAATCAAAGAGAGCCATGAAAAATTAAAAAAAATGGGTTTTAAAAGGACATTTTACTCATCCTACTCAAATGGACACGCTAGGGGTGTGGCAATATTAATTGCAAATAATGTGGACTTCCAGGTATCTAAACAAATTACAGACAAGGAAGGTCGTTTTGTTCTGGTAAAGGGAACATTAGACTCAAATGAAGTAACTTTACTTAACGTATATAGACCCCCAGGACATGACAGAACCTTTATTGATAAAATGCTCGACCTCATATTGGCAGAAGCATCTGGTGTTTTGATATGTGGAGGGGACTGGAATGCTCAACTGCATCCTTCCTTGGATTCCTCAAACCCTTTAAAAAAAATCAACCCAGAATCTTTGTATATAAAGAAAATGATAAAAAGGATAGGCCTATTTGATGTCTGGAGGGAATGCCACCCATTGGCTAAGGAGTTCACCTTTTACTCTCACTCACATGGCTTTTATTCAAGAATTGACTATTTTTTTCTATTTAGAGCAGACAGATATAGGGTCCTAGACTGCAGTATTGGTACCAGAGACGTGTCGGATCACTCAGGGGTATATTTGACACTACGTTTAGATTCTCATCCTAAGACTACAATTTGGAGACTTAACACAGCTTTGTTGAACGATGATAAATTTGAAGAATTTGTTAACAAGGAATTCACAGATTACCTAGATTTCAATGACAGCAATGAATTGTCCCCAAGTATATTATGGGATGCGGCAAAAGCAGTACTACGTGGGAAAATTATTATGTGGGCATCAAGGAAGAAAAAAGAGAAATCTGAGCAATTCAATGACCTGACAAAACAGCTAAATATTCTAGAGCAGAAACATATTGAAACCAAAGACCCCTCCTTGCTACAACAAATTGCAGCAATAAAAGGGGAGCTAAATAGAAAACTCAATGATAAGGTTATACTTAATCTCAAATACGTAAAACAAACTTATTATGAAAATGGACCTCAAGCAAAAAAAATATTAGCCTGGAGACTAAAACAACAACAACTAGACAGGTCTATCTTTAAAATTAAAAATCCTATTTCTAATCAGTTGAGTTTCTCCCCGGAAGAAATACATAATTCATTTGAAATATTCTATAGGAAATTATATAGTCAACCCAAATTAACCGACCTTTCCTTAGTGAAGCAGTTTCTGGACTCGTTAGATCTCCCCTCAATTGGCATAGAGCAAAATAATTGGATATCTGCGGAAATAACACCGGCAGAGGTCGATAAAGCCATCTCAAAATTGAAGACAAGTAAGTCACCAGGTGGTGATGGATTACCAGCTGAATGGTATAAAATGTTTAGGAATTCTATAAGACCTTTGCTGCTAAATTGTTTTAATTATGTGCTTAAAGGAGGTGAGACTCCTCCATCCTGGAAACAAGCGATAATATCTGTTATACCTAAACCAGGAAAGGATAAAAGTGAATGTAGCTCATACCGGCCTATCTCGGTGTTGAATACTGATTATAAAATATTCACTTCAATTATTGTTAGTAGGCTAGAAAATATCATCCCTGAACTGATTGATACAGACCAGACAGGATTTATTAAAAATAGACGCACACAGGATAATGTGAGGCGAACGTTACAATTACTCGACATTATGAACAGAAATAATTTGAAATCTTTAGCAATCAGTTTCGATGCTGAAAAAGCGTTTGATTCTGTAAGATGGGAATACTTATATCTGGTCCTACAGCGGTTTGGCTTTAATAATACTCTCATAAGTTGTTTAAAATCAATATACAGTTCGCCAGTAGCCCGGATCAAAATAAACGGTGGCCTTTCAGGAACATTCCCACTGGAACGAGGATGCCGGCAAGGATGCCCTCTGAGTCCAATTCTTTTTGCACTTTTCATAGAGCCACTTGCTCAAAAAATTAGGGAAGATCCAGAAATTAAGGGAATCCTTTTTAAGGGAAGAGAATACAAAACCAGTTTATACGCTGATGATGTTCTGGTGACCTTATCTGACCCAGATGCCAGTCTACCTAACCTCATGTCCTGCTTTCACCAATTTGGACTTTATTCAGGTTTTAAATTAAATATTGGAAAAACTCAGACCCTGTGTTTCCACTATTTACCGCGAGAGGATATAAGCAATCGGTTTAAATTTAATTGGAAAACAAAAACCATGAAATATTTAGGTATTAATATTACTAGAAACAGAAATAAAATATACAAAGCAAATTATGGCATTATAACGAATAAAGTCAAAAATAACTTGGACAGGTGGGCCCCTTTGATTCTCGATTTGTACAACCGAATAGAGATCATAAAAATGATCATTCTACCTCAACTGTTGTTCCTTTTTCAATCTTTACCAATAGAAATCCCTACAAAGCAGTTTAACGAGTGGAACCGGATCATCTCCAGATTTATATGGCGGAATAAGAAACCAAGGGTACGCTATAAAACATTACAATTACCAAGAGATAAAGGTGGGATGTCACTCCCATGTTTAGAAAATTATTATAGAGCAGCACAACTACAATTTGCGGTTTACTGGTGTGAAGAGGGATATGAAGCAAAATGGAAAGAACTAGAATTAAGTCAAATCGACATTCCCCTGCAAGCCCTGCTGGGGGATAAATACCTCTACACCAGATACTCAGAAGAGCTGAGCGCTTCTACAAAAGTCCCCCTCAGCATCTGGTTTAGAGAGTTCCGCAACCCACTTTTAGAGAGGAAAACTAGGTTATTAAGATGGATTGAACTTGATAGGGATTTTGTACCAGCACAACTTGACTCAAAATTCAATCAACTAACCAGAAAAGGCATTACATCATACTGCGTGATTTCCTCTGGAACCGATCTGGATAGTTTCCAACAACTACAAGAAAAATTTGACCTTGACAAACGAGACTTTTTCAGATATTTGCAGCTCAGGCACCACTTTAATAAGAACATTAAAATATCGGAGAAATATGATCAAGACCTCATTAATGTCTTTATTGATGCTTACAAAGATAAACCCTGCAAGAAAATGCTGTCCAGACTATATACATGCCTAGAAGCTATTAAAAAAACATCAACATTTTATATCAAAATATCATGGGAAAGGGAGGCAAAAATATCACTGACAGAGGATGAGTGGTTAAACGTATGCCAAATTAACTCCACCACCACCAGCTCAGGATGTTGGAGAGAATTCTCTTGGAAGAATATTGTTAGATTTTTCACTACCCCCAAAAGAACATTTACCCAGTCCGGTAGAGCTGAGGCTGGGCTTTGTTGGAGACGATGTAATAATGTAATGGCTGACCACTTTCATATTTTTTGGGATTGCCCATTGATCTATTCCTATTGGTCAAAGATATCTAAAGAGATAAGTGTAATTCTTGGTTTTGAAATTGAACACAATTTTAAAACTATATATTTAAGTAATATACCAAAAGAACTCAGCACTCAGGATAAGTACTTGTTGAAAATTTTATTGATTGCAGGGAAAAAATCAATTACAAGAAAGTGGCTTAGTAGGACCTCACCGACATTGAGGGATTGGACAGCGATCGTTGAAGAAATTTGGGAGTTGGAAAGGCTCACCTTCTCCATCAGACTTCAGGAAAACAAAATTAAAAAATTTTGGTCGAAATGGTTAACTTATAGGAACTCGAGAATAAATTGAGTTCCATTATTACTTCATCAGGTGCGGTATGAGGAGCCAGGTGTTGAGTAGCCTGGCAGGTCTTGGTAAATATGGAAACAAACTCCCACCCGCCTGACTCCTCACAGAACTTTACATACACTGTAACCCGTTTATCAGTTATTTGTCAGTTAAGTCTTATCTTTTTGTATGATATAACTGTTCCCCTCCCTTGGTGACCTCTCTGTTGTTTTTTTTTTTTTTTTTTTTTTTTTTTGAGTGTCGATTACGGTCCTGGTTGTGACATTCAATTTTATCTATTTGTATGTTAATTTATTTTATTTTTATTTCATTGTATACTGTTATGGCTTGATTTGTATAAAATCCTTTTCAAAAATAAAGTTAAAAAAAAAAAAAAAAGAAGGTCTGAAATATGAAAGTCATTAAGCTGCAGAGAAACAGCTGCTCTAATAATTCCACACAATGAAAAAAATAGACTACCAGTGCTACTGTGAGGAACAGTGGGGATGTTTTACACCTTAATGCACATAAAGTAAAGTCTCTAAAACTACATTCTTCCACTTGAGCAATATTTTAAAAATCTGATGCATCTCAACCCAAAGCGATGGAGAAAAACCAGGCATGTGTTTGTGATCTGTAGACTTATCATGCAGCTTTGTAATCTTTACTTGTTGCAGTTCTTTTCAAGTTCTTCAGCTGATCCAGAACGCTGAGAATATTAACTCGCTTCCAAATCTTTCTTCTTTTTTCTTACATACAAAGTTCTTAATGGCCCATAAAACTCTGCGATGAAGAAGCAGGTTGTTATTGACTGTGTTTTACTTTTTCCTCTTTTTGTTTTCTACCTCCTCGTCTTGTTTAACTTTTGTTTATCGTTTTCTTTTACTTCTGTTTCAATTTTCTATTTTATTCTGCCAACAGACTTTACTGTATTTTAGTTATTAATCAGAGCAATAATTGAAACATTTTAAATAACTGTTTCATGGACAGTGACAGACTACCAGGAATCATTTCAAAACTTCATCTTTCCCTCAGGTACAATAAGACGGGGATGATAAAAACCTCCAAAGCTCCTTTGTCTAACAAAGACTGGCATCTTGGGTCAATGATATGAGCTTTTGCAGCACAAAGTCCAGAAAACTCAGCATTAAACTCTTATTAAGTGCGCCTACTTAGCTATTATTTCCATCTCATAACTCCTTATTTATGAGCTTACAAGTGAATTTAAATGTGGTCTTTCGGAAAAATTACAAAAAAAGTCAAATTCTTACTATTTTTATCACAATTACATGTTATGTCTCTCCAGAAGAAACCTGGTTTGCAGGGGTAGGAAGTTTTTTAGAGACAAAATGTTGTAAAAATTTGATTTCTGCATCTCGAAGAAGAAGTAATGCCCATGTGGGACACAAAGACGCACACATCAACACAGAAACAACAAGGCGTAAATGCAGCCAAACAGCTAAACACATTGCATCCTTCATGGTTGGCTTCCTGTCAACATGGATGAAAACACTGCCGTGAACCGAACTCCCAGCTTTAATGAAGACAAATCATCTGGACGGCAGCCAGGCCTGCACCCTGAACGCAGCGCTGCGGCAGATCAGACTTACTGTGACCCAACCGTTTCTCCTGAAACATCACCAGTGACGCACGGTAAAGGAAACCGATTGTAAAGATCCTTAAAAAATAAATAAAAAAATCGAAAGCCTGCAGGAGGTTCAAGAAAGACTTCTGCTGGTTAATCCCAAAAAGAAAATCATCCAGGTTTTTAAAGCCCATGCATGAGAGGAGGCCCTGGCACAGGAAGGGAGCCACCCCTTATTCTGACACATTTGACCTTGCCTTTTCAACTTCCCACACCACTTCCTATCCCGTTTCCCCTGGCGATAATACCGTGATGTCATGAGGAAGCACAAAGGCGATTCTGATTCTCGAGGAGTTTCCTGCAATTGAAAAGTGGAGGGCAGTCTGATCTGTTGGCTATGCAGAAATGAGGTGACAAAGTAAACACTTACAGCATGTCAACAGAGGAATCACTTAAGACGTGCATTTGAGTCTCTCTACATAATTAACGCAGCTTTACGTAACCCTCACAGCTGATCTACAAGCACAATGCTTTACCATCACACTTTCTGAGAAGACAAAGCAAGCACTCGCTGTTCTGACGACATCCTGGTTCAAATCTACAGCTTTAACCCTGCGTTGGCTTCCTGCCCAACATGCAGGTAGTAGAATTATCCTCTACGGGGAATTTCCTTCATTAAAATGGAAACGGAAGTGAGAAAGAGAAACACTCCTGTTTGTATAAATTATTCATTCACACTCAGGCCTACACACAGCTCTGCACTACCACTCACATGTACAACTTCCTGTCAGCTGGAGACAATTTATGACACCCCCAGTTGACACTTGTTCATTTTTAAAACGCAGACCATCAGTCAGAGCTGGGCAATAAACCAAAACAATATATATTGCTATAGACACATGATTAATATCAATAGATAATGCATCTAATAGAATAATAAATTTTCTTAGCTCTGATCCAGAACCACACAGGATTCTAGGGGATGTAGGGACAGGAAAAACTTTAGCTTTCATGGTCAGCTAAGCAAGGTTGGTGAAATCAACTAGCTACTTTTGCAACTACGTCATTAAATCATTCGAGGCGCCATGACGGACGTCGGAAGTGAGGGATGGAGTATTGAACAGAGCGACTTAAATTGTTTTCCAAAGTTGTTTTGCCAGTTTATTCATGGCTTCTACTTGTTCGAATCGAGCTAATTTGTCTGTGAACGTAACACACCTGGTTGGGGCTCATAGACGGCGGGATTCACCAAGTTTGGAAACAGCTAGCTTAGAAACCGACCCGTACCTCCTCCCTCCTGGTGTGTTGGTCAAATTACCGACTTTGTCTGAATTCACACCACATGATTTATATCACTATGTCATAAACACTGTTTCCCCTTAAGCCGGAGAAGCAGTAAAAACGTACAAAAGACGAGATGCTAACCAGTTTTTTGCATACATGCTAGGCTAAATGACGTGCGGCATCATCTCTAAGACTACCAATGGTTAGACGCATACTTTTTCCATGAGGCAATACGTTTCTAATCATACTTACCGATAAAGTATATGAACGTTAGTCTTCTTACTTGATAAAAACTGTTCACTGCAAATCGGCGGTTACACGGAGGGCTGCCAGCCGTTATGATTGACAGCTGCTATCCTTTGCCGCCGCAGCGTTTCAGATTAAAGGTTACGCAATAAAATTACAAGTATGGTTTTCATCCTTATCCGTTTCTGCAGTCGACCGTGCAGCGTCCTGTGAGCATTTTTAAAGTGAAATAAACTGAATAAAAGCAATATTAAGCTTACCACATGTCTGTTTTTTTGACTAGCTTTAAACGAGCGCATTAGTTGGCTGGAACTGTATATTTTAACAGCTTCTCTCTTCCGGTCGTCGATATTCGCGGTCTTCGTAGGACCCGGATGCAGACCCTGAATTCGGTCACAGTTTTGAACATAAGTCTAGGAAACGTGACTTATTACGCGAGAACATAGAATTCGGCGGGTTTGATGCCTATGACGTGTGAAGAAACACGTCATAGGCAGGGGTCTTTATTTGCACTTTCTTTTTCTCAAACCCTCACTTTGCAGACCTTTGTCTCAGAGCCCGGAGCAGTTCCTGTTAAATCTAGCGTTAAAGCAGAAAACTTGCAACTTTTCCAGAAATCAGAGAAGTCTACAGCGATCATGCCAAGCGGAATGAACCAAATCGTCACAGCCAACATCCTGAGGTTTATAGTCCAACCACTATTCTGGAACTTAACCTGGATTGAGTGGATGCATTTGGCAGAGGGAGACCCCGCTCGATCCACCACCTGTGTTTTGTTCAGGATTTTAGAAGATATCTTAGAGCTTTTTACAGCTACCGCTCAAGTTTGTCTTCCAAAGGACAGTTGCACGACTGATGCCATAAAAACAATCGTTGGCAACAAGGTGCCTGAAGCCTTTGCCATGGCCATAAAGGTTAGCGGAGACGTCCGGACAGAGCACACCGACAATCTAAACGATCTTATTGTCAAATATGTGGTGGAAAGAGTCAATTCCAGCGTAGACTCTGACTCTGACGACAACAATCACGTTGATCAACTGACCAACGGTATGGTTGAGGAAATCAAAGTGATGGTTAAGGATCTTCTTGTCAAATTGCATGCGTCTCGTAAGGAATCCAAGAAAGCCGTTGTCCGCCCAGTTGAGCCAACATCTATGCTCAAAGGTCTGAAAGGGAGGATCAAGGGTTTTTTCACCAAGTTCACTCGGAAACATTCATCTAGGGTTGCTCCAGTGAACCTACCGAAAAACCCAGAGACCTCTCACACCATGGCCAACAAAACATCGGCCATGGCAGCCTTGACTTCTCCAGCGATCTTGTCAACAAAAGATCTGCTGGACGAGGAATTGGGACTGGAGTCCAGGTGTGATGAAATCTCACCTGTGGAGGCCTACTTTCCTTCAGATGATGTGTCGGACATAATAGATCTAGAAAACTATCTACCGGAGATCCTGTCAACCAAAGACCCACAGGAATTTGAACTGGAGCCAAGGTATAACATCGTACCCAGGGAGGCCTTCGTTGAACCTCTGCAGAAAAAGGTTTTCGAGCCAAAGCCCAGGTTTGATGAGTTCACACCTGTGGAACCGTTCATGCCTTCTGTTGGGTCATTTAACAAGTGTCTGCTTAGGAGTTAGTTGTTTTTAAATTGTTTGGTTAGTAGTTAGTTAGGTGCTTTTTTAAATTGTTTGCTTAGGTAGTTAGGTCTTTTTTAAATTGTTTGCTTAGGTAGTTAGGTCTTTTTTAAATTGTTTGCTTAGGTAGTTAGGTCTTTTTAAATTGTTTGCTTAGGTAGTTAGGTCTTTTTAAATTGTTTGCTTAGGTAGTTAGGTCTTTTTTAAATTGTTGGCTTAGTAGGTAGTTAGGTGTTTTTAAATTGTTAGCTTAGTAGGTAGTTAGGTGTTTTTAAATTGTTAGCTTAGTAGGTAGTTAGGTGTTTTTTTTAATTGTTTGGGTTTTTCAGTAGGTTCACTGGAGCAACCCTAGATGAATGTTTCCGAGTGAACCAAGTGATTTTTTTTAAGTTGAACTTGGGTGTTTTTAAATTGTTTGCTTAGTAGGTAGTTAGGTGTTTTTAAATTGTTTGCTTAGTAGGTAGTTAGGTGTTTTTTTTTTAATTGTTTGCTTAGTAGGTAGTTAGGTGTTTTTTTTAATTGTTTGCTTAGTAGGTAGTTAGGTGTTTTTAAATTGTTTGCTTAGTAGGTAGTTGGGTGTTTTTAAATTGTTTGCTTAGCAGGTAGAGTGGATATAAAAAGTCTACACAGCCATGTTCAAATGCCAGGTTTTTTTTATGTAAAAAACATTTTCACAGCTTTTGTCACCTTTACTGTGAGCTATAACCTGTACACCTAAATCTTTCAGGGAGATGCAGTAAAAACAAACTGAGATAATGTAGTTGTGCAAGTGTGCACACCCTTTTAGAACTGAGGGTGCAGCTGCAAACACCTGTCACCAATTAAAGTGCCTCTGATAAAGTTCAGCTGTTCTAGTAGGCTTTCCGTAGGCACATCATCCAGCACAAGCCATGGTCCGCAAAGAGCTGCCACGGGATCAGATGGATCTCATTACTCAAAGATACCAGTCAGGTGAAGGATACAAAAGAATTTCCAGTTCATTAAATATGCCTTGGAACAATGTGAAGACTGTCATCACCAAGTGGAGAAAACATGGCACAACAGTGACATTACCAAGAACAGGACGTCTGTCCAAAACTGATAAGACAAGAAGAAAACTGGTCAGGGAGGCTGTCAAGAGGTCGACAGCAACACTGAAGGAGCTGCAAGAATTTCTGGCAAGTACTGGCTGTACTACAGTACTTGACAACAATCTTCCGTCTTCTTCATATGTCTGGGCTATGGGATAGGGTGGCAAGACAGAAGCCTTATCTCTCAAAGAAACACATCAAAGCCCGGCTTAATTTTGCAAAAAGACATCTGAAATCTCCTAAACAAGTGGAAAAATGTGTTGCGGTCTGATGAAACCAAGGTTGAACGTTTTGGACATACCGTAATTCCAAAAGGTATATTTGGGGCAAAAACAACACTGCCCCTCACCAGAAGAACACCATACCTACAGTGAAGCATGGTGGTGGTAGCATCATGCTTTGGGCCTGTTTTGCTTCAGCTGGAACCGGGGCCTTAGTGAGGGTGGACGGAAATATGAACAGTTCCAAATATCAGTCAGTCAGTGTTGGAACAAAACCTTCGTCCTTCTGTTAGAAAGCTGAAGATGAAGAGGAACTTCATGACAGTGAACCAAAGCACAACCCATGTAGTGAGGCCTTAGTCCTCAGTCCTCATGCCGGTGGTCGCAGGTGCGATTCCCAGCCTGGTGACATTTGCCACATGTCTTCCAATGCTGCAACAAAACCTTAAAAAAAAAAAAAAAAAAAAAAAGAAAGGCCACTAGAGCCAACAAAAAAAAGGCTGGAGTCTGGAGTCCAGAACTGAATCCCATCAAATATCTGTGGGGTGATCCGAAGAGGGCTGTGCACAGTAGATGCCCTCGCAATCTATCGGTTTGGAGCAGCAAAGAAGAGTGGTCAAATATTCCCACATCAAAAAGACTGCGTGCTGTAATAAAAGCCAAGGGCTGCCACAAAGTTTTATTTTAAGGATGTTCATATGAATGCAACCAGATTATTGTAAGTTTTTTATTTTATATTTGGTGTGTAGACTTTTTATATCCACTGTATGTCTTTTTAAAATTGTTTTAGTACTTAGGTCATTTTAAACTTGCTTGTTAGTTAGTTAAACTTGTTAGTTAGTTGGATTTAAAATTGTTTCTTTAGTAGTTAGTTGGTTTTAAACTTGTTCCTTTAGTAGTTAGTTGGTTTTAAACTTGCTTGTTTAGTAGTTAGTTGGTTTTAAAATTGTTCCTTTAGTATTTAGTTGGTTTTAAACTTGCTTGTTTAGTAGTTAGTTGGTTTTAAAATGGTTCCTTTAGTAGTTAGTTGGTTTTAAAATTGTTTTAGTAGTTAGGTCCTCTCCATGGGCTGACACCTTATCGTGGTGGAGGGGTTTGAGTGTCCCAGTGATCCCAGGAGCTGTGCTGTCTGGGGCTTTATGCCCCTGGTAGGGTCACCCCAGGCAGCCAGGTCCTAGGTGAGGAACCAGACTAAGAGCAGCCCTTATGATGAGTTATAACAATGGACTTAGTGTTCCGTTGCTCGTAGTAGGAACTACCTACTAAGCAAACAGAGTGGGGATCCAGGGCTGGACTCTGGATCCAGGGCTGGATCCCCACTCTGGATCCAGGCCTGGAGATGGGGCACGTTGGCGAGCGCCTTGTGACCAGGCTTTTACCCAGTCACCCAAGCTATCATACTAATGATAGCCATCATTAGCATGATGGCTATCATTAGCATATTGAGTCACTAGCCTGTTGATACTACCAGTAGGATGAAGGTTATCACTAGCATGTTGACTAACACAAAATTAGTGAACTAACACAATCCAGTATGCTAACAGTGTGTAAATTAAAATTATCCAAAATGCTAAGTTTAGCTTAAGTGATGCAAGTAGTATCAACATGCTAGTGATACTACTAGCATGCAGTATCACTAGCATATTCATACTACATGCTAGTATCAACATGCTAGTATGAACTAGCATGTTGATGTTGATACTAGCATGTTGATACTACATGGTAGTGATGCTATCATGTAGTATCACATGCTAGTATGTGATACTACTAGGATGTAGTGTGATACTATGTGCTAGTAGTATGTAGTGATGGCAATACATACTATTGATGGCATATTAGCCATCAATATGCCATCATTAGCATATTGATTAGCATATTGTTATCCATCATTTTAGCATGATGGCTAACATTAGCATGACGCTAATTAGCATCATGCTAATATTAACTAACATGCTAACATTAGCCTTATACCTAAAATAAGCATTTTACACAATTTCATATTTATTAGCAATATTTAACATACTGAATGGATTAAGTCAATTCAGTATGTAAGTAAGTAAACATGCTGGTGACATCACAGGTGTCACTGGGATGTCACCACTAGCAAGTGTTAAATGAAAGCACTCTGTGGATTCAACTTACCAGCATATCATGGTATAGTGGTGTGTCATCACACATCACAGGTGTCATTCAGTATGCTAACATCATTCAGTATGCTAACAGTGTATAAATCAGGGGTCACCAACTCCAGTCCTCAAGGGCTACCATCCTGCAACTTTTAGATTCACCCCTGCTCCAAAATGTCTGAATTCCCTCACCAGCATTCATTCCTCTCTGCAATAGGCTGAAAACGAGTAGTTTATTTGATCCAGGTGTGTTTGAGCAGAGACACATCTAAAAGTTACTCGAGGACTGGAGTTGGTGACCCCTGGTATAAATTAACATGATCCAAAATGCTAAGGTTAGCATAAATGCTGTCGGTGACGTGTGATGTCACCAGCATGTTAATTGACAGTGACCTAATCCATTCAGTATGATAAACATTGCTAATAAATATGAAATTATGTAAAATGCCTTGTATTTTATCTGTATGGCTAGTGTTAGCATGAGGGCATGGAGTTACCACTTGTCCCATAAAATATGTAATCATATTTGGCTGTTAAATGTTGTGTGAACCGATACGATTTGTTGCGTATTTCTATAAATGTCCGATACACACTGCCGTCACACGAATATCAACACTAAGTGAAACAATAATGACCAAAATAAAACACAGGAAATATTAAGGTCAGGCTAAATTGTAGTAGTGGGACCATATTCGTGTCTACGGTTTTTTGACGTCTGTCATGGCAGAGCGGGTAGAGTTCTGAGTAGTGTGATGTCACGTGCAAAGGGTCAAGATCACTCTTTGGTTACCTAGCAACTCACACTCTTGGTTACCTAGCAACAACCTGTCAAGTTACTGCTGCAACAGTGCCTCATAACTGCTTAAAGATAAGTTACTGCAATTGCACACAACTTTGGTCACCAACAAGTAAATTCAGCATAAGATATCTATGTTTTAATGATTTCTTTAATTTTCTTTTTTTTATTTTAATTTTCCTTTCAGGCAGTCTTTCTAGATTGTTTAAATACCACAGACACAAATGAATCAAGCTCATTAACTAAAGTATCATATTGGAGCCATAAATCCATGCCTATCGAACCTTTCCTATAAGATTTCAGAAGCTACCTGTATGATCTGTAGATAATGTAGCTTCAGTTACATTGTTTTATTTTCCATTGGCTATTTCTGATTTAAATAAATTTGAAGAAAAACAAAAATAAACCAATGGAAGTGACTCTTAATTTTGCACTAGTACTAGATTTAATAATTTAAGACCTCACTTTAAGAAATAAATGGAGTGAATGAGTAACTTACGACAGCAAAAAGAATAAAGATTATCCAGCACAGATGATTTTTGGTACACACTGTTTATCTGTTCTTTTGAACAAAAACTGTTGCACCATAAGCGGCTAAACATGGAAAGCACAACGGTACAGTTTTTATGCATTTCTTGGTTTTAAATAATGAGTCAAAAGTGCAGGGTGTAAAATAAAGATGAAATTTATCAAAGGTTGCACCACTCTGCATAAAAAGCTTGATAAACTAGCAGCAGCGAGTCCTGCAGAGGAGATGACATATCAAAGACCTTTGTGCTCATCTTCACCAGGCGCATGGAGCCTGAGAAACACCCCGGCTCTCCAGATCAGAGTGAGTCTGAACACACATAAAAGGAGTGAAGGAGCCAGTAAAGACTGCAATGTCACTGATTCAGGGATCTGCACTCTAAAGACTAAAATGAATGACTTCATTTTAGCAGGTCTGCTCAGTAAAGACGCTGCAAGTCGACTGGCTGGGATTCCTTCAACAGAAAACTTTTTAACCCAACTGAATAATGAACGAATGGATTGAATTTAGTTCATTGTAAAGAGCCTTTAGATGATCTGATGTGCATTTCTGGTAAATAGCAGGAAGATGGAGCTTAGACAAGTTCAATAATAAGGTTGTTCAAAGCTTTGTAACATCTCTAAATGTCTCAAGTTTAGTGAGAAAACTTTTACATCTCCTTGTTTATGTTGCTTCAGACTCAGCAGCTCCCTGAATTTTTCATACTCTCTGAGCAATAAATCCCTTGAAGTGTTTTTTTTTTTTCTCCTTCCTTCAAATCTTTATGATCAATGAACAGCAGCGCATCGGGTGAGAAATAATCCAAAGTTTGAGAGAAGAAAATCCACAAGCAAGTGTTAAATGAAAGCACTCTGGATTCGACTTTTACCAGCATATAATTCTGGCTTTTGGTATTAAATACACTTGAATCAAACATCTCACAATGTTGTTAGGTTACTTTTAAATATTTATTCCAACGGTGATAAGAATAAAATTAACCAATTTGTAATGCTCATTTAACCAATTCAGCAGAGAACTGTCAGTAACTAAGCTTTGCATCCCATCTAATCCCTATGAATGCATGAAGAGAAAAGAGACCATGAACTACGAGGACCCCTCAGGAACACCCTGTTCTCTCTCTCCCTTTCCTCCCAATCAATTATTCATTTCAAACCACCAAACCATGCGAGGCACGTTCAGCGTGTACACGGCTCTCTGATACACACTCGGGGAGAAAACGTCGAGTTTAAATGAAGGAACCCGTCGCGACTGCTAATCTGCCGGCTTCCTAAGCCATTCATGACACACAAACGTCTGCAGCTCCTCGTTTCTTCAGTTACTGAAATGCAGCACAGAGGGGATTTTAAAGGATTTATCCAGGTAAATGTCCTTATAGACGAATTCAATTTTCATGGTGGATTACATTATTTTAACAAAATGTCACAGTTAAATCTTTCTGCTGAATTAAAAAAAAAGCATATATAAGGATTAAAACATGACACCGGACATTGTTTGATTTGATCAATTAGTCACAGCTTGGAGATTTCAGGAAATTTGAATTTGTAGAAGTGAGACAACAACAAAAAATACATTTTATGCTGTTTTTACAAACAGCAGTTGTTTGTTTTTAAAGGAGCTTTAAGAAGAGCTAGCAAGCGCGCCTGTGTGGCCTGCAGAGGCAAAGCATTTAACTTTTTTTTTTTTTTTAACAGCACAGCTTTGGGATTCTTCTTATTTGCTGACCCGAGAGATCGAAACAGTGCACAAACGGGTCGCAGTTCAGGGAGACCAAATGGAGCGGAGGAGTTAAGAAACTTTCAAATAAATCAAATAAGTTTAAGCCGGGTCTTGAAATAAACTGGCAGTCGGAGGATTGAGGCCAGAGTTGGAGAAATTGGCCCCCCGTAGTTTATTACAGAAATCCAGCTGGGACGTAACAAAAACAAAACCAAGGCTTACTGTCTCATAACGCCTCGGTTGATAAAAACAAAATTTCCCCAAAGCACTTACTTGGCTGCCCAGATCACAGAGAGGATCCACTTTCACTCCTACATTTGTAAAACTTCTCATATGTTAACATGCAGCGTCTTACTAGCTTCTTTGGCTGCAACTAGCATGATTTCTGTATTTATTTTTTTTAAATTAAACTTAAGAAAGCCATCACATTCTTAATTTTAATGATACAAGTACTTCAGTCCAGACTTATTCAAAATATGGGAAACAGTCTTTTAGTTCAGCACCAACAGGAAGCCCTGAATCAGACGGTAAACTTCACCGTCATTAGCTAGAACTGGTTAGCCGCTAACAGCCGCTAACAGTATTCTAACTGTGGGATTCTTGTCACCGAAACCGTTTCTAAAAATAACCAAGTGAGTATCAATCAGCCTGAGGATGTCTTTATTGGCTAATTCTGACAATAAAAGCACAAGCCCATAAAAACTAAATATTATACCATTATAATATTTCATTTTATTAGTTTATTTAAAACAGGGACAATGTACAAAAATACATTAATAAAAGATGATTGGACCAGATTGAGCTCAGGCTAGTTTTCAGTAAATCAAACAGTCTAATCTAAATCAATTCTTCGATATTTAAAGAAGGTGATTTGAAGGATCATTTTGGTTCTGATTTTAAGTTCAAACAACAGATTGTAATAATTACGGAAATAATTGTAATTGAAACATGGATAAACTTAAAAAACAGCTACTTTAAAATAGAACATCACCTAAAAAGACTAATATTAATTCATATTTCTAATATTTTTAATAAAAGAGCAATAAAAGAGTTGACTGATTAAAATTTTGTTTTATTTATGTGTATATCTGTATATCTATTTTCCTTTATGCGTTTGCATTTCTTTATGTTTATTTTCTTTTTTTTAATTTTATATGCGGAGTGTTCAATTTTTGAATAAATATTTTCTGTTTCATATGTGCAAAAACTCAATAAATATATTGTTTAAAAAGTCAAGTGATGAAAAAGTTGTCATAGCCACAGCTCATCCAAAAGTCTATAGCATTTTTTCTTTTTTTCTTTTACAGCCTGAGCTGACTTGCAATGCCAATCCTTTAATAAGCATAAGAAAACAAAAAGAACGGAGGGACTTGAACTCACCACACAGTTGACGTCCATGCCGGCCTCCAGCAGGGTCTGGACGGTGCTGTGGTGTCCGTTTCGTGCCGCCAGGTGAAGCGGCGTGTGGAGGCGGGTGTGACTCGTCATCAGGTTTGGGTGAGCGCTCACCAGCATGCGGACCACCTGCCCACAAACACACAGCAAAACGCCACGTAAATAACGACACATTTCCTCCTGGCTATCAAAAAAGTCACATTATTAGGTCTGAAAAGTCATAAAAAACATCCATTAATCTGACAATAATGCTCTTTTATTTCATTGTGATTTAACCAGATTATTATTACAACAAAAGGTGATATTCAAGTACATTTAGAAGGACTTTGTTTTATATTTTTGCTCAGGTTTCTGTAACAATGTTTACCTTTATTTACAGCTTTTCTGTTTTCTACAGTGAGTTCTATATATGTCTCAAACTTTCCTCCGGTGTAAGTTACATTTTTCTTCGGCAGTAAACTTCCACCACAGGGAGCTTCCTTCGTTATAATGCAGAAAGAGACTGTTGCTTTCATAAATTATTCATCTGCAGGCAGATAAACCTGTGTGGCTTGACTGCAATTACAGCTGCCTGAATGTGTGACTGCGTCGGAACATCAGCAGACATTTGTAGCAGAAATCTGTGTGTGGTTTGTTACATTTTTCACAAAATTGAACTAATACTGAATGTCCATGGTGTAAACCAGCAGCAGACTGACATATTTTTAGTTAAAACCACATTTCTGTATAAAAAACTGATTTTTTATTAGTAGTCTGATGTGAAATTCTAATTAATTAAAGTAATTAAAGGCTTGTTCATCGGCTACAATTAGAAAATTATCATAATCAACTGAACTAAAGGCTTGAAAATTTAATTTGTGTAATTTATCTGCATTATGTCTTTCACTTAGTAAACTGAGTTACTGAAATAAATGAATATGATCGTGAAACCATGCGTTTCACAGTTAGGAATCTGATCAATTTGATGCCTTTAAGGACCAATAAATTAAGCTACATTCCAGCTGTATCATATGAGGACAAAAAGAAGCTTTTAAGGGACAGCATTAACATTTTAAAGACATTTAAATCAATATTTCTCCAGTTGGAAAAGCTTTCAAATGGAGTTGCTTGCTGAAGAAGTAAGCTAGCGATAAGCATATTTGCTTTCTATTTTGAATTGACTTGTTATTCAAACTCTATATGCTCCCATTTAATTGCATGAGAGAAAAAAATAAAACGTAATTGTAGCTCCTTGTTTTGAACGGCATCAAATTTAACTCCTGGTGTTTCAGCTGCTCTCTCTTTAGTTTGTCTCAATGTGGAACAGAGTGAGCACAAAGCAGGTCACATGACAGAGATCTGCAATTCAGTGACTCAATAAATCAACAAAATAATGTGGACAGACTGTAATTCTGCTGAGAGCAGCAGCTAGCTACGCTAATATCAAATATCTAAACATCTGAAGCATGCTTTACTTCATTTGTATTCGGCCATCTTTACATTGATACCAGAAATAATACATAAAAACCCAGCAGGAGACATATGAAACATGCTTTTTTGGACAAATGCAAACAACTACTCATGATAAACTGTCACTGCACGTCGCCTGAATGTGTTTATATCGTTTTGTAGGCAGTATTCTTTTAATACAACACATAAATTTCATTCTCAGTGACCTGCAGGCGTCCATAAAGTGCAGCCAGGTCCAGAGGAGTTTCCTGCCGGTTGTTTCTCATCGTCGGGTCGGTCAGCTCCTGAAGAAGAACCGAAACCACGTCGGTGTGTCCGTACTGGGCCGCGCAGTGGAGTGGCGTCTCCCTCTCATGGTTCTGCAGAACAGAAGGGAAACGTTGGACGATCGGCTTTGATGGTTGCAGGAATTCTGGGAGCGATGGTGGGTGAGCGGAGAGACGTAGAAGTAGTGGAGCCGATTCAGGGGTGAAGAAGAAAAGGTCAGAGTGTGAGACGGACAGTTGGAGGATTAATGGAGCAGGAGACAAGGTTGGCGAGAAAAGGTGGAGATGGTTTGAGAAGAGCAGCACAGAATACAAATCATTTTTAAAACAGAGAACGAATACTGGGTTAAAAATGGACGTCCATTTGACCACAGGGATTTCAAACTCATTTAGGAACACCTGACTGGACATTTTTGAACAATGTTGGATTATTTGGAGGCTCCTAAATGAAAACATGTACCTCTCTTCAGGACAAAAGACTGTCTTCAGACAATTATTTTGGTTCTAAAGCATCTCAAACATTTACCACTGGACAGCTTTATTCAAAAATAATACGACCTCCAACACAAGAAGTACAACTTTTATAAACTGAAATCAGCAACTTATTACAGCTCAATATTCACAAATGAATCTTTTCCTTTTTATTTCTCTAGCTAAATATTTTAAGAAGAGTCTGTCTGGGCATTTTAAAGGTCATGGACTGTCTGAGGACGTCTGACCACGTCCTCAGTCTCCAAAGAGCCTCCATCAGCACCGTTGTTGGTATTCCCTGAGGTCTCACCAAAATAAATAAAAAAAAAAGAAGCAAATCCAAACCGATGAACCACATACCGTAAAAATTAAAATGTGCTGTATAAATAAAATTACCTTACCTTTACCTTATCTTATTGTAAATTTGGATCAAACAAAATATATTGTTGATGGATTAATTAAGTATAATACAGAATGTATTCCTTTTTATTTATTTTTTTTTGATTAAATCAAAATAATAATGTGTAACATTAGATAGTCTGAAAGGTTGTCCATGACTGTAAATTACTTTTTATTTTCTGTATTCATTCTGATCTAGAATAATATTTTAATTTACATTCTGTACTGTGTAAAGAAAGTAAACGCTGCTTCAAATGGTCACCTGAAAGCCACTATTATCAATAAATATATGCTCTAAAAAGAATTAAAACAATCCAGAAACTAAAAAAAGACTGACAGAACATCATAAATGTGATCCAGGAACCACTGGCACAAAAACCGAAGCTATTGTTGGTTCTGCTGCCGACCCATTTGTCCCTGCAGCCTTAAATGGGCAATAAAACATAGCGGTCTGATCCGCTGTGTCTCTCACACGCCGCTGCAGATTGGAAAAATGTGATTTCCTCGACAGAAAGGAGAGTGACAAAGAGACGAGTTCAGACTCGACGCGACAGGACGGGGAGATGAAGCAGAAGAGGAGTGGGAACAGAGAAATCCTCCCTCTGATCTCAGAGCGGGTTATACATTTCCATTACACGCAGTCTGACAGCCTCTCAATATCATCAGCACTTGGTTCATTGTTGCTCACTCTTGCTGCTGAGCGGGAATCCTGTCAACGAGCAGCCAAACAAATAGCTTTGTTTTGTTTTGGTTACGTTTGGCCAGGACAAACAAAACTGGACTAAACAGCCAAGTGGATCAGGAATCCCCAAACCTTTCGACACTCAGGCCAAAGAAAATAAGACAGAAAAAAGGAAAAACAAGACAGTGAACAAACTAAGCTCCAATACATTAAACAAGTAGTCATGTTTCTTGTTGCAAACGGATATGTGACTTATCCTAGATCCAAAATGTTAACAGGGTTTTGCAGGTTTCTGAAACGTCTCGTCTGCGATTTATCTAGTCATAGCAATAAAAACAAGATTTATGCCACTTTTATTTAAAAGTATACAGCCACATTTTATAAATTCATTAGCAGCTGGACAAAAGCCTGGTTAGTGAATACTATGAGTTGTTGCCAACATTTTTCACTGCAAGATTTTATTTAGTCTGTAAAATTGTCTTAATTAAAAATAAAAAGTCTCCATCTGCTCCAACCATCTACCAGTATCATTTGCTGGCAAATGATAGTAATTTGCCAGCAAGAGGCTGGCAAATTACTATCATTCTTGAATTATGGTAGTGGGCCACTCAAAATCACTCCAGGGGCCACAAATGGCCCCCGGGCCACACTTTGGAGACCCCAGAAGTAGATCCTATTTAGTTATAAATGGAAAGGCAGAAGAAAAGACAAACAGATTTAAAACTTCTGCAAACTTTTCAAAAATATGTTGGAACTTTGACTGGACCAGAAGAGATAAATAACTTCCTCTCTTCTCTTTATTATGTTCCACAAAATAAAAATAAAAAAATCTGTGCTGCAGCAGCTACATTTGTACCCAGAGCAGGTGGAGCTGAGTTTTCTGCAGCAAGGCCTGATGGATTGATGCGCAGGATGAGCTCCGGCTCCGTCGCTTCATCCCATAATCCTGGCAGCTCAGAGAAACGAGTTGTAGAATAAGAGGATGAGAGAAATGAGGATAATTACTTCAATCTCTATTCCCTTTTAGCGCATCTTTAGATTAAAATGGCAAAATATGAGGAAAAGAAGATGGAAATCTGCTATGATTAACAGGCTGAAGTTCATAAGGGTGTCAAAACAAAAAATAATTACCAATCACAACACAGTGCCTGTAATGATGAATTATTCTAGTAATATAAGCACTTTCTTTACACTAAAGTATTTTTATTATCCACAAAACCTCTGTTTGCCTTTTTTTCTAAGGCAAAGAAGAACAAAAAATAAAATAAAAAGCAAGCAAAGTTATTAAGTTGTAAAGTAAAGAAAACACACTTTAATATGTTTATGAACTTTAAACAATTTGTTTTTAAGCCTTCCTCAATGTTTCAGCAGTTTTGTGGTTTTCTGGACATTTACTCCAAATTGGAAGCTACAACATCAACAGATATTTAATATATTTTGGTGCTAAGCCATAAACTAAAAGTATTTTAAAGTATTTTCTGATGAATGGATAAGTTTCGATAGTTCTTTTTGGGACATTAGTCCATCAAACCTGAATGTCCTTCAGGTGATAGAAGCCTGACTTTGAAATTGTCTTTATGTGTTTGTGAATGTTCAGGTCGGAGTCGATCACTACAGTACATCAGATGTCTGACCTTCTAGCTGTAAAAACTAAAGATGAGTGCTGACTCTTGATAATTTAGCTTCAGTTTTGTTTTAAAAAGAGATCCGTAAATCAAAATTAACTAAACTAAATGAAAGATAAAGTATTTCAAAGATTTTGCTGTTCCCAAATGTTTCTGATCAAACAAACTGTAATTTCAGACTTAAATCCAAGATAATCCAAAGGAAAAACTGAGAAATGAAGAGCCTGGACTCTACTGGATGTAGAGAGATTATGCAAAAATTGACATCAAACTGCTTTCAAGAAATGTTCTTTTCATAAACCTTCAACTATTTATAATTTCTATGGGAAAGGTTTCTTAAAAATGACCCGATCTGGTTAGACAACAACTGAGACACCAGAGGAATTATGTAAAAATCTTCAGTTGTTTCCTGCCTGATGAACACGTTCTTTTAACACTGGCCTTCCTTCAGAGTTAAACACAGCTCTGGTTTTAATTACGCAACTGCAAAAGTAAATCCAACCACTTTATTTTTTTTATTAGTGTTCCTACATAACACCTCAATTAAACGCCCTCACACACACAATCTGCTCGCATCTTGCAATAATCACTTAGGGTGGTAATTTGTTTGGGATCACACGGCGATGAGCCGGCCCTCGTTAGCTGAACTTTAATAAGACCGAGGCGGGCTGGAAACCATACGACTGACGCCTCTTTTTCCTTAAACAGATTACTCAGAAGAAAGTGTCCAACGGCTCGGTGTGACTGTGTGTCTTGGCAGACGTCGGCATGGCGGAGGCCTTTCCCAGAGCGGTTTCTCCCAGCAGTAGCATGTGTTCTCAGAGAGTTCACATGTTGATGAAACATATGGTTTCATTTTTGCTGTGTCGTAGCAACATGGAGCGTCGAGTTACCAGGAATGTAAGGTGACTGCATACGGGGTATTTGCACAGAAATAAATTTGGGGGAAAGCTATGAAAGGCAAACGACCTCATGAGTCTGTAACCTTCGGCTTGGTTCACATGGTTCCCAGTAGGCCTCACTGGTGAAAGGCGCGCTGCTCTTTAGCAGGCTGTCTTCTTTAGGAGAGTGAAGAAAGGAGCAGGAAAGCAAAACAAAGTAACTTTATTCGTCTGCTGACGGAAAACATAACAGTGCTGGAATATATCTGCTGTAAAAGCTGCATTTTATTTCTGTCTGCAGTTCATTCAGGCAGTTATACACAAGGAGAGAGCAAGATGTTCAGCAGATAACAGGAAGGTAAAACAAATCCTCTTGCTCTTTAAAGGTATCATCCTTTGGAAATCTCACAGTAAAGGTAATAATCTATACATTTGGGAAATAAACACAAACATTACTGCTTTAGTTATTCTACAATTGCTAATCATGCTAACGGCTAACGTAAGGACACTTCTCTGGTCTCTATATCTGCTCACAGCAGGAAAGTTAGCAAGATAGATAAATTTGAAAACAATGAAAAAAACATTTATTTATTTAAAGCATTAATAATTCAACAATATGAATGAAATGGAAGGATGACGGATTCCCACACCAACTTTAAGTAATTTCCTTTAACAAAGACGTGACTTCACTCCAAAACTAATTAGAAAAAGAACATAGAAATCAACATATCGAAGTCCGGGCTTGGGTAAGCCAGCTGCTTTAGAGTCAATCAGAGAAAGAAATCACAACAAGTAAGTTGTCAGCCTTCAAAACATTCACTTGGCCTCCAGAAGCCGAGTGCACGCCTTCGGTAAACAAGCAATCCTTCACTATCAATCACTGTCTCTCCTGCACATACATTCACTCAGACCATAGTAATCACATTCTCCATCCAGGCAGCCAGACCTCTCACACTCACATGCTCCTGCAATAAACAAAAACAAGCAGTCAATGGAAACTACTGGGACCAATTAGGCAACAAGCAGTGAGCTGGAACTGGTCTACCTCATAACATCCACCAACTTCCTATAATCACCTATTGATTGCAGAGTGGGATTAACCTACTTACACACCATTTTTCATTTACTTCCAAGTAATTCTCTTTATTGATGTCATTCATCTCTCCACAAACCCCAGTAAGGGCGAATAAAACAACACCTCAAATCAGATTTAAAACTAGCTTTGCTGACACAACTATAGTGTCTGAATTGGTAGAACCGGGAGACGTTCTGCAACTTTCAGTTCTCAAGCTGTGAATGAAAATGAGTTTCATTCTGACTAAAGGCAACAGATGACAGATGGAGAGAAAATACTAGACTTAGGCTTGCAAACGAATACAAACAGCCAATCAATTTAACTCCCACCTGAATACAACAACTACTTCACGCCAATAGCCGCAACAGCAAGGTTTCTCTACACAAACACTTCAGTTTTAAGAGAAAAATAAACAAACTGCATTATTATTTTGGGTGCAGTATCTTTTCAAATGTTATCTTTGGACAAACTGAAGTGAAAGTTTGGGAATCTACCAGGAGGAGATTCTCCTTTTTGGGCTTTTTTTTTGGCAAATATAAGTTTTGCTGGCTCTCTTTCCAGGATGAAATCATCTAATCATTGAAGGAAAAAAAAAATGGATGGAAGGAAAGACAGACCTAAATCCACAAAACGTTTCCATCACTAATGTGAGCAAAACTTGATCAATATTCACCAACAACTGTGGTGTCCCCATTACATAAGAAACATAATTAAAATCACACATGAAAAAGTTTGTTCATCTGATTACGAAACATGCCACACCGTCAATATCCTGCTACTTCCTGTCGTCTTCTTCGTCCTTCCCAGCAGTAGTAACATCCGATTGTCAATGACGACTCGTGTGATGCAAAAAAGAAAAGTGTTTCCATTTCAGAAAGTTTGATACAACTGAAAAATCTAGCTCAAAAAATGTGAGTTAGGTTGATTTATTTTCAGAATTCCAATTTGCACAATTATATGGTCTTATTAAAGGGAAAAACATATAAAAATATGAGTTTTCTGCTTCCGGATCTGAAAAATTTTAATCTCAAAATCCAGACATTGATTCACCAACAAACGTAAAAATTACACTTTGACTAGAACATCTACTCCAAACAAGCAGACGCCAAAGGACGAACGCATTGAAGGTCGTAATGTCTGAACCATATCTTTTGCATCAGCAGCTTTAACTCGGTCGTACACAGCAGCTCTCTCAGTCACTGACTGGGTAAATAAAAACAGGAAATTACCCATGTTCACTTGCTGACAAATCTCTTAATTTCAGGGGCAAGGTGCATCATTTCTCACTGCAAACAATTAAAGCAACAGCTCCCAGAGGAGAAGCATTTGGCTAATGGTGACAGAGGAAAACGGGGTTATTAGTTAGGCTAAATAACCCTCCCAATAACCTACAGGGTCCATTACTGCTTTATGCTGGCATCACACACACACACATCCATTTAGCGTTTCCACAGCGGTTCTGATTCACTGCCACTTCCTGCGCCAGTGATCCGTGCCGCCGTCAATATGCTGCGAGCGAAGACGGACAGGAAGAGCGTGAGGGAGGAGAAGAAGGTCATTTTCGCAGATAAGGAATGACAGCGGCGGCAGGCCGAATGCTCCCAGCAGCCTGTCAGAAACGGGAAGGGATCGGCTCGCTCCGACAGAGGCCACCATAACAGAACCTGCAGCGGCGTCGGATCGCGTGATCTCAGAAATACAGCGGCGGAGGAGAAGACGACGCTTTTACCTCGAGCAAGGGCAGAGATAAAACGCAAACATGCAGCCATTGTTCCAAGACGAGGAACTGAATGTTTAAGACAAAAATTATAAAATATTCACCATCCAAACTATTAGACATAAAACGGGAATAATCAGAAATAGAGGAGGGGGATATTGCCAAAAAAAAAAAGATCACGTTATGTTTATTTAATACCCTGATATGAATATCAGACAATATTCCACTTGCTCTGCTTTGATTTTTTTATTTATTTGGCCAAACAAATATGTAACTTATTTTTATTTTATAAGACAGTCCCCAGAATAAAAAATATATTTATATATAAATATACACAAAAATTACAAAAATCACAAAATATGTTTAGTGTGTCAAACAAATTATGAAATAAATAAATACAAACGTGAACTACTTTTGGCAAATAAGAAACAGTCGGAAATCAGCTGCCACCTATAAAAAAAACTTAAATACACAAAAGTGTTTCCTGCTCATGTTTTTTTCCAAAAACTCAAATGTTATGTGCAAAACTAAGAATTTTATTTTAATATTAAAGCAAGTCTTCCTTTAAAAATGTTGAACAGCCAACGCCAAAATATGTTACATTAAAAATCTGCATTTTTTCATTTCGTCCATCTTTCTCAGACATTCCCATTGAATTAATTAATGATTGTCAGTGTTTTGGCCTTTAGCTTTATGTTAAATAATGTAAAAAAAAAAATCCATCGACATCACTGTAAGCGAGACAGTATGGCATGCTAATAATCTGGATTCCTGAATATCAACTTCAAAAGTCAGCAGTGCGACACAGAGGTAGAAGGCACGGGTTTATTCCAGATTACCTGAGGATAACGATGGGATTACTGGGATTACCTGCTGGTTGACCCGGCCGTGTGACGGGCCATGGTGGATGAGGATGCGGACGATGTCCACGTCGCCCCGCCAGGCGGCGAGGTGCAGCGGGAAGCAGCCTTTACTGTCAGCCAGGTTTGGCGACGCCTCGGACTGCAGCAGCTTCAGCACCACCTCCCTAAAAGAACAGAAACATGAATTAGTACCAGTATATACGCCTCAGAAAGCATATGTCTCAAATTTTCTCTCTAATTCTGGATATAAACAATAATATCCATACAGTAGTGTACGTGAAGCGAAGAAATACTTGGTTCATCTTTAAGTTAAGATGAGGATACTGCTTTATGCAAAAATAATCCCACTTCCTGGCATGAATTTGATCTGGTTATTCTGTCTAAAATGTGTTTTATTTTGACAGAATTCAGGCTGCATTTGTCCCCTCCATCCGAAGAGGAAATAGGAAATTACGTGAAGCTTGATTAGCATTGAAAATGTCAGAAGGGAGACAAAAGGGCAAAACGTCTCCCAGGAGCTCAGCATTTTAATGAACTGCTCGCCTCATTTTAATGTCGTTATACTCCCAGATTATTCCATCTGATTGTGGTGACAGGCGGGAGCTGAATTACACGAGGAGAATGTTTGCTTTCAACCTGGAAGATTCAATAAAATCTTTTGAAAAAACGTATTAACGACCAGCCTGAGAACCGCTCCGTGTATTTTCTTTTTTCACCTCCCAACTAAATGTTGAGATCTCTGAGGCTTTTTACTGGCAGTCTAAGTTTTAGTAAGGCTGCATTTTCATTTCTTTCCTTCCCCCAGCTGATCTAAGGGAAGAAATCCACATAATTGCCCCCAAACATTAATCCCTCAGATCCACCGAGCGGAACTAATGGAAAGATAATCCCAACTGTGTTTTCTGAGAAGTCCCAACTAAAGAAGCACAGAAGTGATGCTGACATAAAGAAACAGGAAACGCAGGTAAACTTTAAACCAGATACACATCCTGTATTGCTTCTCGAGATCAGTTTAGATCACAGGTGTCAAACTCGAGGCTTGGGGGCCAATTCTGGCCCGCCGTAGGTTCTTATGTGGCCCTCCAAATTACATCAACGAGTCCTTTCAATTTTTAACAAATCTGCAAAATCAACAGATCCCCACAGTTTATTTTATTGTATTGAAGAAATTTCTCAAAATTGGTCAAAAACATTGGTTTTAAGTGACTGCTGCCTCAGTAAGTTGTCAAGTTATAGTCTGTGATTGAAATGGCGAATTGTAAAAAGTCACATTTAACATCATACATTAGCACAAAAAAAGTCCTTAAAAATAGTCATAAATTAGGACCACAGAATCTATGATTTTGGTTACAAAAAAACCCCACAAAAACAATCAAAGTCCTGCAGGGACAGCTATTTATTAATATTTTAACAGTTTAATTGGTTTTATCGACGCATTCTGGAACAACTGGCCCTTTAAGAGCGTTCATGATCTTGATGTGGGCCAAGAAAACGAGTGTGAAGGAAGCAGAGGGAGCGTTTTCCTACCTGTGTCCGTTGAGCGAAGCGTGATGTAAAGGTGTGTATCCTGAGCTGTCTGTGCAGTTCACGTTCACGCCCTTCCACATGCTGCAGCACAAAAACACACATCACAATTAATAATGAGCCAAAGTGACTTCTGGAGTCCAAATAAACTACAGGCAGATAGTTTCTGATCATCTGCTGTGAAATAATCGCCAACTACATCAGATAACTAAATCATCACGACTCACTTTTGATGTAACCATTAAACATTTTTTCATCTTTCTAGGGGTCTCAGTTAATTTTTAAAAATAAAATACTGAAGTTCGCCATGAATTTAAAGAAGACGGTTCTATGATGTAGATAGGGGAAAAGAATAATCTGGAAGAAATGAGGGAAGAAGGATGAGAAAGGACAAAGATGGGATACGAGGAGAGAAAGACAAAAAAAAAAGTAAAATAAGAGGAAGGACGCAAGAAAGAGAGAAAACAAAAAAAATAATAAAAGGAAATGAATAAGAGAGGAAGGAATGAAACAAAATGACACTGGGAAAGATTTGGAAATACAAATATTTACCCATCTCTGGAAAACAGTGAAATCATATTCCACACTTCTCCGTACTTTTTAAAAACCAAGTTAGAAACTCTTTCAATATAATAAAGGAGCAACAAAAACCTAAATACTGGAAAACTGTAAACTGTTGACATGTTTCTAAATATATTAAATGAAGCTAACAGTGTGCTTAAACACTTTTTAGGTTATGTATTGCATCATTTTTATTCCTTTCTGTTCAAGAACTTTATTGCATTCCTACAACTTTTCTAATTTCAGGGCAATAGAACAAGAATTTGACTTCTTTAACATGCAGATAAAACCCTCAACAAGCAGAATCTCATCAGAACCACAGCCTGAATTTCACCCATAAACACACAGACATACTTGTATCATGATAAACAGGTGAAGGAGGGATGCTATCAGAGCATGGAGGATAATTACAAATGAGAAGCAGCTGAGACACAATCAGAGCACAGGTGTGAAACAGGAAGTCAAGCTACAGACCAGAAGAGCAGGAGAATCCTGATTTCAAAATAAAACACTTTCTTTTCAACATCATGTTCTCCAACAAAACTTTCTAAACTCTAGCCTGAGCAACTTCTGGGCTCAAAAACTGCATCGGATCACTTCTAATAGTAGCTGCATGATGAAGAAAATATCACAGAAAACATAGAAAGCTTCAGAGACAGAAAGCAAACATCCGAAATTATTCACATACAGATGAGGACCAAATACTAAAGCTATATTTTTACATGAAAAATACAATAAAACACAAAAATCCATCCATATATTATGCATTTAAATAAAATGTAATGCTTAATTTATTACATTCATAATAAAAATGTAAAAATTGATCTTCTTTGCGTTTTTTATATGAATAAAAGTATACATTATTGTTTACCTATTTGTTTAATGTAATTTCAGTGATGCAACCACTGGGCGGGGCTAATGCTGCTACAAACCGTCTGATTGGTCTGCAGGTGAGTTGATGTGCAAGTTAACCAATGAACATGTTAGTTATATTTCCATAAAATAATATCGTTTATTTTGAATTTAGCACAGAAAATATGAAATATTTAAATCCACAGAAAAATTGTTAATTTTTTTTTCATTTTTTCCACTTAAATTTTTAATTACACGTCCATTTATTGCATAATTGAAACCTGAAGTTAGATAAATTTATTACTACTTTTTAGATACTTGGATATTAACATATTACTCTAAACTTAAATCTTCCACGGTGTATGAATTATTTTGAAAACAACTGATGTTAAAGAACTTCTGTTTCTTTGATTACTACCAGAATAAATGTTTGTAAAAAAAAAAAAGTTCTGTTTTCTGTCATTTTAATTAAACAATTTAATTCAAAAATACTTCAGAGGAAACTTAAATGTTATAACTCAGAGTTGTTGTAGACGCTGAGCGCTGTGGGAAAGAAGGATCTCCTGTAGCAGTCAGTGTTACAGTGATGTGAAGAAGCCTGTGATTGAACATCTTAACTTTTGGTTGGTTTTAAGGCAGTGGAAAAATGAAAATCTCATTTGAAGAAGGTCATTTACAAAAAAAACAAAAGAAACCCGTTTCTATTTTTATTGCTTGTTTTTCTGTGTGTCTGTCTTTCATTAGACTTTCATTTTTACTCTATGCTACTGTGATAGAAATAAAACACCGGTTGTTTTAGCTTAGACTAAAACACACAAAAAAATGAGTTACATTAAATTTCCATTAGCAGCAAAGGCCACTTTGGATTAATATTAACAGAAAATAAAGCAGTAACCCTGTGTTTCCTTTATACAGCACAGAGAGAGACGTATAACAGAGTTCGATTCAGATCTTTGACGGGTGTGCGTGCGTATTGATCAATGCTGCTGTGCTGAAGCCTTTCAGCTCTGACCTACAGTACAGCGCACAGGAGAAAGAAGATTCAGACTCCAGAGGAGAAGGTAGAGAAACAACACAGAGGAGATAAAACTCATTCATAAAAAGATATTAAAAAAAACACATTCTGCCATTTTTATGAACATAACTATTAGTTTTTGTGAAATCTGACTGGGTGAACAAGTTTGAACTTGTTTGCAGAGAAAAGGCCAGAACTCACTGAGGAGTTTTGTTGACAAAATGTTCCATAAAGTGGAAACTAAACATAAAATCTAGCAAAAAAAAAAAAAAAAGTTTCATTTCTAATACACCTGAAATAAGACAAAATTAACTTAAAGTAACTTTTTGCACCAAAATATAGGAGCTCATTTTAAGTGACTAATTTCTTTAATATTGATTTTTTTTTATAATCCTACTTATACTTATTCCTTTACACAACATTTTTCCATGTTGTAAGTGAAAAATGTGTCAATAGAACTAGAGATAATTGACTTAAAACAAGCTCCTATAGGTTGGTGAAATGTTATTTGGAATAAGACAAAATTAACTTACAAGTATACCTAGATATTTGTATTAGAAAGTAGTTAAAAAATTATAAGATTTTGTGTTTTTGCAGTGCATCTTACAATTTATTTTTATTGGTAAAGAAAATGATGTGGCTGTTTGTGATACCCAAAAGAGTCAGAAAGAGGAAAAAAAAAAAAAAGCGCACATACACACACACACAGCAATTCAATACATTAGAGACATGCAGATAGTGAATTAAAATATATAGAAACTATTTATTTGAAAGCATCAATCTGCTGGTTTTCACCTTATTGTTCTGGAAAACCTATATCTAGATTTATTAGATGAACAAAAACTGAAAAATCCCACCCTTTTTTTGATCCATAAACAGATCAACAAACATCATGTCCTTAAAACTTTAGGTTTTGACTCAAATTTGATTTAAAGTAAGACCTGCAGGACATTTCTGTGACTTTATTCTTTAGTGTTTGTTAAATTTAATCATTTATGCAGTATGATTGATATTTTGGAGATTTGTTCCTGTTAAATAGGTTTTCTTTTCCATGCATCCATAGGATGAATGAGAAAAGTTGGCAAGATAAATTAATCTATAATTTGATTGGTTTTAAATCTGTCTTTATGTTTCATCTATGTAAGCTTGATCTGATGCTACATTTTTGTAACTTTGTTCGATATAATTGAACTGAATTGACACACAAATTAATTAAAGAAAATGTTCTCTTGTTGCCATTTTGATGACAGGCTAATAGAAATGGATGTTCATGTTACTTTATCCACTTCCTGGGGAAGTAGAAAGACATGAACTACTAACTGAATGTTTCTGGGAACTGTAATTTTGTTTTTTAACAATCACTTCTCAAACTTTAATTTATTTAAACCAGATATTACAGATGGTGCTGAAACCTGCAAAAAGATAAACTCCTGTCTACCGGGAGGGAAAAAAATAAATCCAAAGCATGGATACGGTCCCCGTTAGAAAATAAAACACCACATTCAGTGGATTACAACTTGATGAGTCACTTCCTGCTGAATCCGTCTCTCTTATCTGCTCCTCCACCTCCCGGTCGCCTCTGCACCGTTTCCAGTGGAACCGCGGACCCGTCCAGCCGAGTTCCAACAGAATTAGGAGATTAATCTGAGTTAAGGCGATAGGGAGGGAGTAGCTGCTGCGTTTGTCAAACACGCAGACATAATCCTTCCTAATTAACCTCGGAAATGAAACGGAAAGTCCTTACTGACGACCAAACTTTACATTTCCATAAAAGCTTTAATAGACATTCTCATCTTGTAACTCCCACCGGAGGTTTTCGACTCCGTCTTCATTGTTTTATCATAATCACTGAGAGGTGAAAAGGTCAAACCCCATGAAAGGCGTCCCAGCAGGCAGAGCAATGCTGCCCTCTGTGTGAACCCTTCTTCAGTTACACTCTGACGGATTGAACTGCTCTACAAACACAGACAAAAAAATTAAAAATTACCTCCACCTACATGTACAAAACAAAGATGGGATGAGACAGAGAGAAGTTAAAATTTCTGAAATTTGACTATATTTCGTCATGTTGCAGTGATTTTTATGAGTATCTGATAAAAAAAGGTATGAAAAAGGAGATGATTTGATCTTATTTATTAGGGATAAAATCAGCAGCACACTTTACGGATTTGAATTTGTTAATTCAAAATCACAACTATGCCTGAGTTGGTTTGACGCCTCAAATCTCCATAAAATGCGTTGAAGTTTGCAGATGTAACACGACAAGATGTGAAACAGATTAATTGCTTTGAATGCTTCAGCAAAGTGCAGCAGCAGTGCGATTTGTCCCAATCTAAAGCAAAGGCAGCAGGAAGGAGCCAAACTTGCTCCTTTCATCTTTAAAAGTGCCATTTTCAAAAAGCCGATCTTTGACGTCTTTCACGTCGAACACGGTTTCTTATTCTGGATTTAAACTCCTCATTTAGCCTCTGAGAAGGAGCGTTTTTATTTGCAGCTCCTCATTACAGACAGCAAAGCAGGCATCACGCTGCAGAAAAGTTCAAGCTACATCAAAGCAGAGAATTCCCATCAAAGGAGGGAGGAAAAATAAGCGAAACCTTTGTAGTCGAGGCGTCTTTTCAGAAGAGGGGAAGGTAAGTCGAATTAATCCACGAACCTGCTGAGGTTCGTGCTTCTGAATAAAACCGAAATCAAAGGCACTTTAGGGGGAGCCGAGGGTTCAACAGCAGCAAAAACTTCATGGTAAATCGTAAAGAGGAACAGATATAAGGCGACGTGCGGCTTGTTATCGGAGAACAACAAGCCACACAGGAAGTGGACTTGCTTCACATCCTGTTTTGAGAGAGAAGCAGAAGAGATACCTGCCGATTAAAAGCAGCACAGCGAATCCTCTCCGGCTGATATGACCAAACAAGGTGCACAAAAGACGAGATATGTAGTTTACTCTGGATGTTTAAACTCCCAAACTGCCACAGAGTCAGTCCAGCCGTTTTCTCCTGCAGGCGGCCATGCGCAGACCAGGATCGAGTCGGCCTTCTACCACCTGAAGAACATCTCCAGGGTTAGAGGACTAATGTCTCAGCGAGATCTAGAGAAACTCATCCATGCATTTATCTTTAGTCGCATTGATTTCTGGAACAGTGTCTAAAAAATAAAAATCAATCCTGATCCAGCTGATCCAGAACACTGCTGCTGGTGTTCTGACTAAAACTAGGATGTTAGAGCACATCACACCAATTCCAAAGTCCGTACACTGGCTAGAATAAACTTTAAAATATTGTTGTTACTGAACGGTTTAGCACAAAAACACACTGAAGATCTGCTGTTCTTGTATTAACCAAATGGAGAAGCAGCATTCAGCTTCTATGCACCACAAATCTGGAACAAACTACCAGAAAACGGCAAAACAGCTGAAACACTGAGTTCCTTTAAATCTAGACTAAAAACCCAGCTGTTTAGAGCTGCTTTTGAAACATAATCACAAAATATTAATAATCTGATCTGTAATGACAGCAAAATGGAATATTGACTTTTTTGTGTTTTTATGATGTAAAGCACTTTGAAATGCCTTTCTGCTGAAAGGTGCTATACAAATAAAATTTGATATTTTCATAGTCTGGATCACTTTAGTCTCTAGCTGCGTTTCCATTGACCATATCGCCGCGCCAATTTTAATTACAGAAATAAATTAGCTCAATGGAAACGCATGAAATATTGTTGAAAATATTTCAAAGTGTTTTACATGAATTAACCAAAGGAAAGGTAAAAAGGTTGTGTTGATGACGAGTCATGTGACCAACACCCGGACGTTTCTACTGGCAGAAAAGACAAAGATGACGGCAGGAAGTGACAGGAGGTTGATGTTTTATAATGACTTATCACGTAAACAAAGTTATCGATGTGATTTTTAATTTTGTTTCTTATTCAATTTTGGCATTAGCGAACATTTTATGCACATTTGTAATGAAAACGCAACTGAGAGGCATCTATAAAGCAGCATGTGAAGAAAACCGGAATCACTCCTTTTCCTAAAAATAAAATGTAAGCAAGTGGACTGAAAGCTGATAAATGTTTGTGGCTTTGCAAACACACACAGGAATAGAGCAGAGAAAGACGTACCTCACCCTCAAATACAGCAGAATGAGTTTGTGGCTTTCTGTAAGTTATTATTGTTCCCGTCTTTTTCCCTGTAACACGCACACAGCAAAGGCACAACATCCAAAATAACACTCAGATGATGTCTTGCTTTTTTTTTCTTTTTATCTTTTTCTCCTGCTCCATGTTGTCAGGCGGGTCCAACTGAAGTCATTTCTTGATCGTGCAGGTCTGGTCATAATTAGGGTTGAGTGCGACGCTCAGAGAGATCCGGTTACTGAGAGTAAATTTATAATTTAAAATGGGAGGCAATTATATTTTCATACACAGCCATGTGTTTTTAAAAATCTTGTCTCTAATACATGAAATAATCATTTGAAAACTGAGTTTTATATTTACTCAGGTTCTCTTTCTATCCTATAAAAATGTTTTTGATCCAAAAAATACAAGAAACATAAGAAATCAATGATTTTTACAGCAGTACAGTGTATTTGTATAATATTCGAAGCTCAGGGTTTTCCCCAGGTGTTGCCGTCAGATTGACACCGATCTTCATTTCAGTCGAATCCCACATCAGGAAGAAAATCCCATTCACACCTCCTCAGAGCTGCAGGCGATCCTGCCCTGTTTCACGCATGGAGGTGTTTCCCCATCGCTCCAATCTGTCACTGTCTGCTGCTCTGCACCAATTATACCGAGTCAGACAAAAACAGTGAAATCCTCACTCCGCCTTGGACTATAAAATATCCATTAGGAAAAAGTTTTTCATGAATTTTTACAGACAAAGCAAAAATTCAAATAATGTTTTCTGGTGAATTCCTAAATTTTTAACACCCTTATAATTAGATTTGGTCCATCAACTTTAAGTTTTAAATCAGGTTTAGTTGCAAGAAGTCAATTTCTAACTTTTGCAACAGATTGTTTCCTAAAGCACTTAAGGGAAACAAAAGTGAGAGTTTGAACTTTTATTGATTGTAGACAACAGTGGCGCACCGATCGCAGTTTTCTGGCCGATCGCCGATAACCAATCTTCTAAAAAGCCTATTTAGGTAATTTATGACAACACACCCCAACAATAAGAAATACAATAGGAATTCTGCTTTTTTAGTTCCTGAAAACACTTGTTTACTGCAGCTCTTGCTATATATTTAGCTGTTTGAAACATGTGTTTCTATTCTGCCTTTAAAATCAGATTTTTAACATAATTTTCCTTCCCTTTGATGTCCTGTAAATTACTTTGGGTGCAATATAAATAAACTTGCCTTGTGGTTTAACGGCCTTTTAATGACATACACTAGAATGCGCTTGACGGTTTTCCCAGCTGTTATAAGTACAGAGTAACGCAGCACTGACAGGTTGCTGTGCATTGCTGAACAGCTGGCAGAAAACAGGCAGAGAAACTCTCTGACCCCTAAACTCGATCCAACAAAAGGACTGAATAATCAATAAATCGATACACTAATCACATCTCTCAGTTAAAGCACATGAGAAGGAAACGGAGTCGTAGTCTGCTGACAACTGAGTCTCAAAACTGCCTTTTTTCCAACAACAAAGTATTATAATGACTTAAATTAAAATCTGATTTGTATTTTTTGTAAATGTATAGATGTTGTAGGAACTAATTTCAGGAGTTTTGATGATTTATCTCTCCATCTTTTGCAATCAAGTCGAATCCCAACTGTTAAACTCGACTAAATTAAAATTTTGACTCTAATTATGGCGCTTAAAAGTCAATTAATGACGATTTTGAACTGGAGTGAGAAAAATTTCTGGAATTAACCATTGCTTAGTAAGATTATAATGAATCAAAGAAACTTTGCAGACTTAAATATCTTTGTTCTGAATTATAACCAAACATGTTTAGATATTAACTTGACTTGTACCAAGACTTTTTGCAAATAAAAGAGAAACATAAAGCAGGCAGCAAAATAATATATCAGCTGTGTCAAAAACTGATATATTACTAGATTAAATTATTATTAGAAAATGTTGCAATGTTTTCATCAAAGACAGCTTCACGCTGCGTTTCTTCCTTAAATAGAGATGGAAACAACCCTCCTCTGCCCTCGGCTGTCTTCCTGCTCTGCACAAGTTCATTTCCACACACAGGCCACCAACACTGTTTTTCTCCAAGGCATGCAGCAATATTTTATTAATAAAACCCTTTCTGACCTCCACAGTTTGCACGTAAATTTATAAACTTTTATACAATGGTTGAATTATGATTAGAGAAAAAAAAAAAGAAAGGCTCTTATGTTGAATAAAGCAGAAATAAAAACAGATTTTTAGTATTTTTTTCCGGCTTTATTATTACAAATTGCTAGCCAGTTAGCGTGTATTTAGTCCTAAGCTCACAGAACAGGTTTATTAAAGTCTAAAATAAATACACTCTCTTCTCAAATAGGGAAAAAAAAATTTAATTTATCCTTTTCTAATGAGGCCTGTTGGGACGTTTATCCCCAGAAAATTCTCTATCTTAATCGATTCTTGCAAATAAACCAAACAATCATATCTGGAAAAAACTCTGAACAAAACACTTGCAGTAAATGCGCTGCGTTAGAGGAAACAGAACCGTATGCTCATTGTTTCACTCCTCTCGAATTAATCAAACAGGAGAGGAGTTTGAAAAGAACCACCGCCATTACTGATTTACGCTGCAGCTTTCCTAATCAGCCACAACCTTGAGGAGCTACAAACAATCAGCTTTTAAACTGTGTGTGTGTGTGTGTGTGTGTGTGTGTGTGTGTGTGTGTGTGTGTGTGTGTGTGTGTGTGTGTGTGTGTGTGTGTGTGTTCCTCAAGCTATTCTCCTCACAGTAAGTAAGTGACAGAAAGCCTTGGATCTCCACTTAACCGCAGCCGCCACAAATCCATTTGGCCCGATGTCGATTCAGCATGAGGGAGGGGAGGTCGTCTGCTCTGGGATCTATTCGCTGGACTGAACCAGTCGATCCATTTATCCTGCAGATCTACTAGGAAACTCACTGCGAGTTGACAGAAATAATCAGTCTGTGTAGGTAATGAACACATCCACAGGCGAGCGAGGAGGAAAACGCAAGTTTTTGGCATGACGACAAATTTACAATTTTTGTTGTTTCTCATTAGACACAGTGTTGATTCGATAAATTTAACTTTGTAAAAGTTAATTCAGCTCAACAGCATCACTTTTGTCGGACGATTTCCAATTTTTTAAACAATATTCTCTCTCTGTCCAAGTAATTTCTTGCACATATGCTGCAGTGTCATATGAATCCATTTGCTTCTAGATTCCCTTCAATTTTGTCTCAAGCCTTCCTTGATTTGGATTTCCCCGGCCGAATCTTGATTTTAATGAGCGTTCTTACAAATTAAATACGAGAACGTGTTTTCAAATGCACGTCAACACCAGACTGCTTTCCTGAAATGTAACGTAACCGGGTGACTGAGTTAAATAATTCTCAGTGTAGTTAAAGCCGTCTACAGCTCCACGAGGAACACAAATTAGACAAGCAGCTGCAATAGAAACCACGATAAGACGATGACGCCGCAGGGAAAGTCATTTGGGTTGAAACAAATAGCTGCATCAGAAAGCTAAACATTTATTCTCCAGTTTTACTGTGGTGATTAGAGCTCTGTTGGGTGACAAAGCAGATATTCAGGGGAGGCGTTTCTGGCTGCTCTCCGTGTGTGTGTGTGTGTGTGTGTGTGTGTGTGCGTGTGTGTGTGTGTGTGTGTGTTCATCATCACAGCAGTAGCAGGCAGTTCAGGCTATAAAAGGACTCCTTGAAGACCTGAGTTTACGCAAAAGGCATTTTAATGCTTCTTTCTTTCGCGCACTTCTCCAAATTTCTAAACACAGAGGGAGCAGTCCAGTCCAAAGGTTCAGCGAATTTCAAAACATGATCAGCAGTCTCAGAAAGTAAAGAGGCCAATAATAATAGAACAATATATGTGCAGCAACCTCTTAAACAAAAACTACATCTAGTTTTTATTCTGTATTTTTGCTCAGGATTAAGCTAAACTTTCATTCATCGCATATGCGTTTAACATTAGAAATGTTAAAATCTAAATAATCTTTCTGTCCCTTCATGTAACGCTCGTTATTTAGATCTTGAGGCACTTTGAATGTTTTGCAGCTTGGCTACTGTAAGGAGCATTCAATTCTCGCAGAGAGCTTTTATTTTTAAGTTGAAGATGAAACAAACTTTGCCTGAAGCCACAGCAGAAACACTTTCTCTCCACCCTTGACCCCGACATTACGACAGCTCTTTACTTTATCCTTCTTTACGTCTAACTACACCTTTACGACCTGCTTCTTCGGCTGCTGCTCTCAAACTCACTTTCGTATTTTTTATTTTATTTTATTTTAACAGTAATTCTCTCACACACAAACAGCCAAAAAGAGCTCATACAGACAAATTAAGGAGTCCGCTGCCAAGTTGTGTTCACACACAGCTGCATGCAATTACCCACCACAAGAAGGTATTTAAAACATGAGACTCTCAGGCCTGCGTTATTTATCGGATGCATCAAAATGGCTCTTCTATGCATGTCTACAAACCCATCGAGTGGGAGGGAATAAGTGTGTGAATCAATGCCCATGAATCCGACACATTTAAATATTCGTTTCCTTTCTTTTCTTTGTCATCTTAAACTTAAAATCCAGGTAGTACTCCCAAAACTGACCCTTTACAACAATCTCTTTTTTTAAAAATGTGGTGATATCGCAGAAAGAAAAAAACTGAGCGTTTGATCTAACAAATGTTTCCACCAATCTAAGTGAAGGAGCTTCCGGTGTGACCAGGTCAACCGAAGCTCAGCCGTCTGACCGCAGCACAGCACACTGCTGTAACTTTACTCATTAATACTTACAGCCTTCAAAGCAAATCACTAAATTCATTATCCATAAAAACCACTCTTTCTGGGCGTTTTGTCAGCATGTAATTAACTGGGACCGCATATAAATCGCTACGAGCCAAACGAAACCAGGCGTACCCAAAGAGAGCAGCTAGCATTATTAGCCTTGCAGCTTAACGAGCAGCTCTCTGTGCAAAGATCCTCAGCAGTGTGAGATGTGCAACTCTGATGACTTAAGTAGCTTTAGTCAAATAGCTTAGCTCAATGGCAAGAACAAGATCCGTGCAATAAACAGCTATGCCTTGCCAGTAATCAGATACCCTGCCGGAATAATTAGCTGGCCAATGGAAGAGATGAAGGCCACGGATGTTAAGACTCGGAAGCTACTAACCATGCATGGAGGGTTCCACCCCAAATCCAGCACCCTGAGACTGTACACAAGCCGTAAGGAAGGAGGCAGAGGACTAGTGAGTGTGAGAGCCACTGTCCAGGATGAAACATCCAAGATCCATAAATACATCAAGGACAAAGCCTCAACGGACGATGTGCTCAGCGAATGTCTCAGACAATGGGGAACAGAGGACGAGGTGCTGGAGGAACCATCATGGGAAGACAAGCCCCTACATGGGATGTACCACCGACAAATAACTGAAGTGGCTGATATCAGGAAATCCTACCAATGGCTGGAGAAAGCTGGACTCAAGGACAGCACAGAGGCCCTCATCCTGGCCGCCCAGGAACAGGCCCTAAACACCAGAGCAATAGAAGCTCAGATCTACCACACCAGACAAGACCCAAGGTGTAGGTTGTGCAAGGAGGCCTCTGAGACAGTCCAGCACATAACAGCAGGGTGCAAAATGCTGGCAGGGAAAGCGTACATGGAACGACATAACCAATTGGCGGGCATAGTGTACAGGAACATCTGTGCAGAATATGGACTGGAAGCCCCGAGATCAAAGTGGGGAACACCCCCAAAGGTGGTGGAGAATGACCGAGCTAAGATCCTGTGGGACTTCCAGATCCAGACAGACAAGATGGTAATGTCGAACCAACCGGACATTGTGGTGGTGGACAAAGAACAGAGGAAAGCCGTTGTGGTGGATGTAGCAATACCAAGTGACCACAACATCAGGAAAAAGGAGCATGAGAAACTGGAGAAATACCAGGGCCTCAGAGAGGAACTGGAGAAGGCCTGGAAGGTCAAGACCACAGTGGTGCCTGTGGTCATCGGGGCCCTCGGGGCAGTCACCCCCAAACTGGAGCAGTGGCTCAAACAGATCCCAGGAACAACATCAGACATCTCAGTCCAGAAATGTGCAGTTCTAGGCACAGCCAAGATACTGGAGGAGAACCCTCAAGCTCCCAGGCCTCTGGAGGAGGACCCGAGCTCAGAGGATGAGAGAGAGAGAGAGAGAGAGAGAGAGAGAGAGAGAGAGAGAGAGAGAGAGAGAGAGAGACCACCCGCAGAGGGTGAGAAGGGAATTTATATATATATAAATGTTTGGTAATAAGACTGACATGACACTGTCATAAACATGACATAACACCTGTCATGAACATGAATAAGCCTTCATGAATATTTATGACTGTTGTCATAAAGTGTAATTCGGTAAATTATGACACTTTTAATACAAAGTTGACATTATTCAAAATGTCTTCGTTATGACCACTTGACATTAACCAAGAAATCATTACTGTTCAAACTTTACCTTTAATGACATAAAGTTACCTCATTTCTAAAGTGCAATCAGTAATACTTTTATAAAAAATTTATATCAGTAATGATTTGTAATGGAATAATGGAGGCACATCCACATAAAGTTCACTAATAATACATTTAATACAGATTGTGCAGTGTAATCAAATGTACAGGACATTAATGCATCACACTTTAAATATAATATCCTGTTAAATGATGCATCTTTTGCAATTTTAGTAATGCAGTGATATTGATATAACAATTCAGATTTATTATAATGTGCAGCTCAAGTAGTTTTTCTGCTGAACTCTTGAAATTTTGAACATTGAAGATGGTTAATAAATAATAAATTAATAAACATATTGCCTGTATGATTAGAGAAATAAAAGAAAATTTTAGACATAATTGAAAGTAAGTGTTTATTTCAAACATCTCTGCACCTTATGGGTAGTTTATTTGTTCTCCTGGATATTCGGTAAAGCCTGAAAAGTTGCTAAGCTAGTTACATTTGAATAAAAAATTCCTCCTAAAATCAGAAGGGTTGTTACATTTTACAGTCAAAAGCATGGCTAACAAATGTTTTGAAGACATTTGTTAATTAGAGACTTAATCCAGCCTCTAATTCACAGTCTAATCTGTCAATCTGCGCTTTATTTAACAAGCACAGTTGAGCATGGAAAGCTAACTCTATTATAAACAAGCACTTTTCTTGAAATTGTAACCATTTTCTGAGCACATCCAATCAAGGCTGCGTTGCTGTGATTCAGGAATTTGTAAAGAAAAAAAGCCTCAACCCCAGTAAAAAAGATAACTGTAAAAAATAATAATATATAACCTTCCTCTTGCCTCCGCTGTCTGTTAGAAAGACAAATGTCTGCAATGCTGTTTTTCTCTTGACAAACTCATATAACATCTTGCCAGTCATTCTGAGGGCAAAAGAAATGCTTGAATAAACGATTTTACAGTATATTGCATTTAATACTCTTATATAAAGGACGGGATTTATGTTATGCCTGCAGTTGTTTTCAGCTGGTCACAATGAAATAATGCCAGCTTTAAGGAATGTAATTTTATTTGAAAGGGAAAGAGAAAGGCAGAAACTGGAAAAATAAATTTCTCCAATGGGAGAAAAACATAATTAAACTACCAGTTCAACCAATTTAACCAGTATGAAGGTAAAAATGATGGTTTTAAAAAGATTATAGTCCTAAAAAAATGCTCTCATATTCTTGCTGCACCTCAATTTTGTTGTCTAATGAAGCTAAATTTCAATTTCAAGTGTTGGGCATTAATTTATTATTTTATCATGTAATTCATTAATGTCAATTTTTATTTTTTTCTAAAAAATGAATACATTTAAAATTAAGTTCAAATATTTTTTTTCTAACTAAAAAATCAATTTAAGAACATAGGTTTGTCTTTATAAAGTGTATGTAAATCTAGTTTCTGCTGTTTTAATATAAATCGGACTGACAGCCTAATTAAGGACAAAGCTATCAGCTGATACTTTGTTTTTATTCCAGGTTAGCTACATAGCGCTAACTAGCATGAGCTAAAACAGGCTAAAACAGATTTTACTTTGTTCCATAAACAGAATTGAGCACAAAAACTCAGCAAATGAGTGACTTTTAAAAGCTCCTCTAGTAAATAAAGGACATAATTAAAAAGTAATATATAATTTCCTGTTTTCAGTTTTAACTTGCAGCCTACATTGACACCAAAACGTATCATGTTTTAATTTCCAAGCATTCACGGCGCTGTTCGCCGTCCCTTTGGGTCCAGGCGAGAGGTGATGGCCTGGAGCAGAACCTTTTGTCTGATCTATAACGATTATCAATTACAAAAGCATTTCTGAGTGTCTGAAGTCGATCAAGTTGATAAGTTATTCTTAATAAAAATCATTTGGTTTGTTTAAAAGTCAGGTTAAAGTCCAGACTGCAATACTTTGCATATCATCAGGAATAGTTTGACATTGGAAAGGTTCTCAATACAAATTCAAAAATACATTATTGATCCCAAAGGGAAATTAAATAATAATTTAATTAATAATCACTAATGGGTATTAACTTATGATCAGAGAGTAAGTTCCAAAAAGTATATTAAAAAATGGCTGCAAGACAGTTTCTGTAGTGACAACAGAAAAAAAATACTATTTGTTGATTAACACACTTCAACTGCATGTTCTCAAGACTTTCCCATTTTGAATAGTGGCTGAAATGGATTTATAATTTGTTTCCAGTGGCAAAAAAATTCACACCTTTAAATTTTATGCGCATTTTGTGTGACAAAATGCGCACAAAATGAAGCGAAAGGAAAACTACACATAGTCTTTAAATTTTCTTAGATAAAAATCTGAATATCCTCTCACGTCTATAAATCTACCTGCCTTATTGATTTCCTGTGAAGATAAACTTCAACATTCGAATGAAGTTTCTCAGTTTTCCTACTAGAGTGAACTTAAGTGTTGAAATGTTATTCTCTGATGCTTAGTTGATTCAGAAAGTAAACCAAAATGGTAATATACGCCACGCTAACACAGTTCAACACTGAATTTTTCACCCTAAATTATAATAAAAATGCACTTTCTAAACCAAGGAGCGAATGAACAGTCATGTATATCTCAAAGGTGTAGCAGAACGTGATTTTCCACAAAATATGTTTTTTTCTTTCAGATGGCAAGATAGGAAACCATTAGGAAATAGCTGAAAAGTGTGGCGTACATGTATATTTAGTCTCTCTGAACAATACAAGTCTTTTGGGGTCTCCATCAGCTTTCCCCAGAAGTTCAGCACAAACAGAGTGAATGAAGGGCATCTTAGTTGGATTTATGGACTTTGACTGGGTCATCATGACACCTGAAAATGTTTTTGTAGCTTCCAAGAGGTTTTCCTTCAGCATTGACCTGGATTTGCCTCCATCTTTTACCAGTTTTCACAGTAAATGAATGGGAAATCAAAGATTACGCAAACATTTAACTGGAATGCCAAACATTTTGTATAAAAAAACGAGCAGCACATGTGTGCAAAGGAAGAAATTTATCTGGAAACAGTGAAAGTTCAGTTGGACTTAACCCACCTGCACAGAGGAAACGTACGGCTCTGCTGCAACTCACACAAAGCTCCCTGTAACCCCGGTCCCTCTCTCAGACACAATGCTGGAACGGCGCACGGTGTAATTTAGAGCCCGGGACCGGCTCAAGAGGGAAAACAAGGACGTAATGATCGCTTTTTGGTCTCACACAACTGCGTGCGAGGCGTCGAGCGGGTGCGCGCAGGAAACACTTTGTCATTTAACTAATCTCCCCGCTTACAGAGAGCGAGACGCCTCCAAAAAAAGGTGCAGGCAAACAAGGGGCAATTACAGGCCACCGTATAAATCTACAGCCAGCCGCACCGACGCAGACTGGAGACAGCACGCACTCAGCGTGAGCACGCTGTGTTATTATACATGCAAACGGCCCCTGCAGTTTTTACACGTGCTATAAATACATGGCCAACACAGGGAGCGTGTGGAGAAGTGTATCCTGCAAAACGCTGAATGTTTAGGGCTCATAAACATCCAACAACCTCAATAAGTGATTTCTAGAGCGTAAAACCGAAGCAGCTCCTCTGCGTTACGACTCCGGGTGTCTGCAGACAGTTATGCAAGAAAGACAAGATGAAGGATCATATTTCTGTAGCGGATATCAGTCCCTGGGCGTCAGTAGATTCTGATAGGAGAGATGTACAAGGCCTAAAAGGTATTTACTGGGCGCTCTGCATGCGCAGAGCTGGATGTTTTCATCAGACCGAGAGAAAATCAGCTGTGCATGAAGAGAAAACCCCAAAAGAAATGTTTTGTTAAACAATTTGCACGTCTCTTCTCATGTTTTTTTAACCTCTGTCTGGTTTAAACACAGCCACAGACTCGGCTACGTTATGGGAAATGCCCACCCAGCCCCAGTTAGCGTGGGAAACTCCCACAGTGATGCTCTTCTAAATGAAAAGTTAGAACTACTACGGCTGATATGCAGAGAAGATGCCTCAGTAGACAGGAACTGCTGCTTGGCATGAATTTGTCACTTCCTATTTGCTTTTTTTTTTTTTTTAAACTGAAAACTTCTAATCATTGCGGCTGATCTGTCTGATTTAATATTCACTGACTTCCTGCCACCTTCTGCCCTTTATGCAACGTTATATTAAAATATTCATATTCAGCTCAGTTTGCCAATCCGGAAATGCTACTCTAGACATCTTTTTATTTTTTCAAAAAGAACCTGAACCATCATAATAAGGAAATGACATTAAGGTTCAACTTTAATACCAAGTTAAATCACATCACTTTCTGCTTCAACTGGATTATGTTGTTGCATCACTGCATGTAATCTAGGGATTTTTAACTTCAGGCCTTGAATCCCTTCAAGTTTTCACATTAAACTTTACCAAATAAAAATCCAAAAGGCGTACTATGCTACTGTATCCCCAACCCATTTTACTCTGATACCCAAAATAAAACCGATTATCATTAGAAATCACCTAATTACCAAACAGACTCCACTTGATTTGTGTTGGAGAACATTAGTAAACAAACTGCATCACAGAAACAGAGTAACACAGTTTTTTACTATCATTTTATTCTTGTCAAAACAAAAAACTGGGGTCATCTCATTCTTTTTTTTTAAACAAAGCCTGAATGACTATTTGTTTTGCTAAAAGATGCTAAGAAATAGTTATAATAATAAAAGATACAACAATTTTGCGGGTGAGTAAGCCTTAAAACTTTTTTTTTATTTTGACAAATGTAAAGATGCTCAGTAAGACAAACCATTATCCTGTTTGATAAATTTGTTATGCTGAATTTATCTAAGAATGCACCAATTCAATATTAAAAAAAAAATCATAATTTTCTTCTATGAATCAGCAGAAAGTGAATCTACAAAACATTTAGTCCTGATTGTTTCCCCCCACAGCTCCGCTCCGCTCTGAGACGTCCCCTCCTGTCATGCGGCGCAGTTTATGCCTCCAGGAATGCTGCAAATCACGTAAACAGGCTAATTTTAAACTTAAATGCACCCAAAGACAAAGGTCCAATTGAGTCCCACCAGCTGACCTGCCCTGGCCTTGATTACAGCCCTGTTTCTCCAGCAGCAGTTTCAGCTCTTCAGGTGTTGCAAACAGAAAAAAAAAGAAGTTAAACAACTGTAAATGCAAAAGAGTTGTTTTAAGAGCACTACTTCAGTGTTTGTGAGCAATCACTGAAGACAAGAAATGCACTTCAGACGCCAGCTTCCTCCATGTTCTGAGCTTCAGAGATCGTCTTTAACCCTGCAAACAACTTCGACAGAAAGCCCATTCATGCTGGCAGCTGCTGTTCTCTAATGCAGTCTGAATAAATGCGCAGCATGAAAAAAAAAAACGCACCACATTGCAGCGTCTTTATGTAATCTTTTCTGTCTTCAAACAGCACCACAATAATCAAAAGCTCAAGTCTGTGAATAAATTCAACACACATTTTTTTCTTAAACGTAAACTGTTCAAAAATTTTAAGTCATTCCATATTTTTTTAAATAATTTGCTTAAACGGAGCAAAACTTCCTGTTTTTGTTTTTGTGACTTTGGATGCTTAAATAGAATTTGTTTGGAGTGAGTCTTTAAAAATGTGTTAGTTATAGATGTGAGATGTATTTAACAGCAAACAGAAATGGTTTAAAAAGTCAAAGAAATTGTTAAAGAAAGATCGTCTTGCTTCTCTTTGCCTTGTGTTAGCAGTAAGATACGTTTTATATATATATATATATATATATACACACACACACACACACACACACACACACACACACACACACAAATACTTCAGCAACACCTTTCTACACAATAAATACTTCATCGCTATGCATACGTTCTGTCTGCACAAATAAAGATGCATTCACCTCAGCATGCCAAATGCTTGAAACGGCTGACATAGCAGAGGATTTGGATCTTCTTCTGACTAGTTAGGCTCTAATTGTGAAAAATAATTAAATCAAAGCAGGGAAATATCTGCAAAAGAAACAATGTAGATTTAATGTCCTTCATTCTGTTTTTAATGCTTTTTCTTGATCTTTATTAACTTGCAAAAGCAACAAAAAGGGTACAACAGCACCCAACAGCTACACTGTGTGTTTTTCTTTTATCCAAGTTAATAGTTGCAAAGTTTGATTTGGCATAGTTAACGCGTAAACTCCACTCGGACACAATTAAAGCTTCCTCTCAACCTATAATGTCAGAGCTACAGATTCAGTTTGTTCTGTTTAAGATTCAGATATTTTAACAATCATTTGGGTTTTAAAGGAGAATCTTTCGCATGTTTCTCTCTTCATCCACTTCTTCGCCCATCACTACCTCAGCTCAACTATCTCCACTTCCTTTCTCAGTTAACTCCCGCCATCATCCTCCCTCTGGATTTTCTGTGGCCCTGCAGGCCGTCCAACTCTTCGTCAGTTCGCTGCCCTTTCAATTAACAACAGAGAGATCGAAACACACACAGAGAGAGATTTCCATCCCAGGTGTCCCTCCTCCACACAGCAGCACGCCGATTTCTCCACACATACAAAGTGTGATCATGAAAAATGCATGCACACACGTGAATACTGTACTTCCACTGGATATACAGCATGACCTATTTTATATGCAGCTCAGGAGACGACGAGCGAACGGTGTTATGCAGAGGGAAAAAGGAAACTGCACGAATTTCACCGATAAATCTGAGGATGCTTAGATATCCTCTCCTCCACAGTGACGATTCGTAATGTCAAGTCTGCAGGGTCTACCATTAAAGGTTCAACAAAAAACAATATAAACTCTCTATTTTTGTTTGAATTGACGAGAAAGACTTCAGATTTAAACCAAAGTTTGAAAAGTGAAATAAATTTTAATCTCTAGTGATCTACAGAGATGAGTCCTTTCTCCCGCTAGCACTAGACTCACGTGTTTGTTTTGGTGTTATTTACCCAGAATGCCATTCTCTGTATTCCACTTCCTGCTTTTGGAACGGTCTCTGGTCAGCTTGCATTCAAGTGGCGCTGGAGTTCGCTTCAACTGAACCGAAACTTAGGTTTTACGGATTCAAACCTCCCCAAACGAACCGGACGTTCTCAACAAACGAACTAGAGTTTGACTAAAGCGGACTAAACTAAAACTTTGTATTAGACAGCGTCTGAAAACCTAAAACATTTCTGTTGAACGACAAATCCATATAATGTAGTTGAAAGTACTGCGTAAAGAAAAACAAGATTCAGATGACACCAGGGTAACCGTGTTGGTATTTCGAGGTGTATGCTGAGTCAAAAATTTGCTATTCAAAGCGGCTCGACACAATTTGGTGCCAACATACCCCCAACTGGTGAGTCATGAAGAGGCGAAGGTCGGCGCTCCATTCTCAAGATCGCATAGCACTCTTCCGTTTGCTGCATGTTTGTGATAGCAGAAGTCGGCTGCATGAATTAGATTCCTCTTGGTTTTGAAACAGGGAATATGCTACACAGGGTGAAAGCGAGACGTCTGAGGAAATGTTTGTTGGTTAAAGCAAAAATAAATGGGTTGTGTTCGTCTGCTTTACAGCTGCAAGTCATTTAACGTGAGCAGTGGACACAGACCTGCACTCTGAAGGACAAGAACATGCCCTGAAAACTGCAATGTCACCATGAAATTTAACACCAGGTCGCAGAAAAGCTGCACAATCAAACAAATTTCCTCATATCTCTGCAACAAAAAGATTGTGTTCCATCATATTCTAATAAACCAACTTGCACTTTCTATATATTAACCAGCAAAAGTGAAAGACTGTATAGTAAAAAGTAAATTTACGACAAAATAACACTGTAAAATTAACACTTTGTTATCTTGTCTACTGTTTTGCCAAACAGGAAATTGACATTTTTAAATTATATTTTTGCAAGAAAGGGATGATCTTATCCAGCCCTCAAGTTCAAGGAGCATTTTCAAGTTAAAAGGCAGCCTACGAGTGTTAAGTGATAACTTCTCCCACCATTTAGTGTAAAAGTGAGAGCTTAATGGAAGTCTAAAAAGGTTTTGTTTTTATAAACATGTTTTCCCCTCTGAGATTTACAATGCACCAGGAGAAATCTTGATGTTTTGGTTTAATGCTGGCAACTCAAAAGTTGTGAAAGAGAAAAAGCTGACATTTTCTAAACCCCGATTCACAGAACTAAGCTGCACATCATAAACTTTTTCATTATTTTTTTAGGGATAAATGGTGGTTTCAACTAGACTAAAACTTAAAATTGGGAATCCATGTTTTTCAAATACTTTTTAAAACTTCGGAGTACAAGACAGTCCCTCTGTTCTTTCAGGATTCTTTCCATCAACACATTCACATGCCCCTCTCCGCCTCTCCATGCCCGATCCCTCTGACCCGTCTCCTTCATCCCCTCACGTTGTCTGGGAGATGAAACCGGCAGCCCAACATGTCCATGTGCCAGGCTCAGAACCGGCCAGGAAGTCCCGGCCGATGCCAAAGATCTTTCAGGCAGAAAGAATGAGATATATACACACACCCATCTGCATGCACTCTACCACACACACATATATATACACACTCCAGAGTCCAGGAATATGTGACTCAGCAAGACCCACGTGAGTGCCAAGCAGTGAAGACGGATGGTATCGCTTAACTAGAACTCCCAATGGCTCTGCAGTCCAACTAAAGGACAGACATTCTTGAATTTCCTTCATGAATGTCTGCCGATTCGGACATTACAGCTCTAAAAAACAACCAAAGTTGGAGCAAACACGTCCAATTCTAAAGTGAGATGGAAACGTAGAGAGAAAAATCATCAATTAGGCAAGGAATGCCTTAAAAAAAAAAAAAAAATCCAAAATATACACAGATGGCAGAACAGGAGAACTGGCACTGGGAACCCTGAGGGGAAAAGAACCACCAATAAAAATAGATCAAACTGAAATTTTATGTCTTTTTGGTGAAGAAATCATAATGAGCTGCATAACAACTAACTGGTTAAGATTTTCTACTTAGTGCTGACCAATGATCCACTGGTTGGAAACTATAAAAAATATCTAATATTTTTTCTAATCAATGAATGAATAAGCTAAACTGTTAACACTCTTTGGTGTGGATGCTGTTACTGACTAAAGAAAACTGAAAATAAGCTATTTTTAATGCCACTAAAGCCAGAAGATGAGAAAACTTTTTTTTCTTAGACATCTGCTCAATCAGGAAACAAGAGCACTTAAAAGAGTAAAACCGAGTGGATAACAGGAAGGCTGAACGGAAAGTTACTGTTCATCCTTTTCAACATATTAGATCTGGTCGTGTTGGCAGCTCAATGGGAATCTTCAAGGTCAGAAATATCAATTTTCTAGTTAATTCACAAAGTGACTATTGTTTAAGTTATACATTGACTGCTGATTTACGAAATAATGCGTGTGAAGACTAGTGTGTCTTGCAGTCTTTAAAATAGAAATTGACCATTAATCTGTAATCGGTGCATCTCTGGAAGTGGGTGGATCTTTTTTAGTGGAACAACAAAATCAAAGTGGGATTGTTTCTCTCTCCTTTCAGCTCATCTCCTCCTCTTCCTTTCTGACTCCCACTGCAGGTTGACCTGTATGGTGACTAACTCACCGGCCTTCACTGAGCAGGCGAACGTTCACTGGATCCCACAAGCAACAAACCTTGCAAGCCCACAAGTTTTCTTATTTAAATTAAATGAGTGGCGTCCCCTCTGCGAAGGGGAGTGCTTTGTTGACGGGGAAACCGGTTATCAGAACCAAACAGATGCTGAGAGGAAACGCTTTGAAAGTGACAGATAGCAGGCAGCATAAAGTAACGTGTCCCACATCGAGTTGATAAATTTAAATTTGGTTCAATGAATTTGTGCAATCTTTACAGATTTGTCCCAGTCACCATTTTACTTTCAGTAACCCTTCCAGGCCGAACGTATCGGCGACAATCCAGCCAAATTTGCAGTACCGTAATTCCAATCTGAAAATTCCAACAGTTTCTGAAAGGGGAGACGTTGCGCTTTCCAGCCAATATCGGGTTAATACGGTAATTTTGACATAGCGTAACTGAAATTGTCAGGTTGGTCAGGTTTAACTTCCTGGCTGATGTTTTGAGCTCTTTCAGTGTTTTCACATAGGATTCTTTTCCAAAGATGCCATCGATTTGGTGTAAGTGCACCAGTCCCTCTAGCAGCAAACTGCAACAAATAAGATAAGATCCAAAAAACTCTAGAAGTTTTAGTTTGCTTTCACTACAGAGAAGTTTCTTTTCAAGTGCAGCAGCTCATGTGCAAGGAAAAGACTGCTGAGGAAGTAAAGAATGCTAATCTCGAAGCTAACTCCCATGCTGACAGTTACAAAGTCATTGTTCAGCCATCTTTTCTCCGCATGGAGGCATCGCTTTTGTCCAATTAGACAAATAATCATTCATTCACAGCCAATTCTCATTTTATCTCCAGCGCCTGAATGATCCTCTCAACTCCACCTCATTGTGAAATATAACGGGGTAGAATGGAGAAATTACAGTTGTTATCGCCTCCTTTGTCACCCAAATTATTAGCCGAGTTGAGCTGCTATTGTGCCAGCCAGCGGAGCAATTATTCATATCCTGCATAACAGCGAGGACCCGAAAGAGAAAAGGGAGGAAAACTCCATGTTCCATTTCTCTGAGCACAACTGTTACCCAGATGATTCATAATCAACAAGAAGAGCTGCCAAAGAGGACTCCTCCATTGCAGATCGATCAAACCCTGAGCGGAGCGCCGATTCTACTCCCACGTGTCCATCAGCGCAGTAGGAGGACAAGGAGCGCCCTTTGGTATGTGGGAGACGTGTGAAGGAAGCATTCCCTTCTCCTGCACACAACTTGCCTTTTTGTATGTAAAGATAAACAAAATCCTTGACGCAAAACAGCAAATCTAGATGAATTGAGACATTTTTACCATTAGTTTCAATTGACGTTAATCTGTAGTTTAATCCATCGCTGGAGTAGAAAATATGTTAAAGCAAAAACGTACAACTGAGAGAATAATAGTACCATGAAAGAAGAGAGGCCCAACTTTTATTTGGATTAAAAGAAAAGCTTAAAACTACAATTGGTGACTTAAAACCAAAGAAAACCAAATTGTTTCTGGCTTAACAGAAAAGTTGGGGATATTTCTGATTTATTTCAATGACAAAAATAAAGGGGAAAAGATAGATTACATTTCAGTTTTTCTGAGATCAAAAACCAAAAACCTGTCCGATACCAATTATCTAACAGGCTATTTTCAATAAACCAATTACCTTATTAACTACAACTGGGGTTAAAAGTCTAAAAAATCATTTAAGTTAATCATAAATCAAAACAAACACAGGGAACCAGCAGAGAAATCATAAATAGGAGATGTTTTCCAACATGACAGATTTTTATTATGTTACCAGCACTAAAAGTAGCAAAATTATCTGTCAACTGATACCAGTGTCTAAAAAAATCTCAAAATCTTAGTCAAATTTTGATTTTTTTTTTTTAATATCCAAAATTTTAATTTGTTTAATCAATCAATCAAATTTTATTTGTATAGCACATTTCAGCAGCAAGGCATTTCAAAGTGCTTTACATATTAAAATTAAAACAAATGTCAGACAACCTTATTGTCCGCCAAACAAGCGGCTTGCCGTTGTCTCAGCATCACCGTCTAACCCACATAAATAAATTAGCTGCTCATTAAAGAGGTCACAACTTCTGGGCAGCTATTACCCTCTCCAAAGCTGGAAGGAGATTCAAGGAGAAGAGCATCGATCAGGGCAAGTCAAAGAGCCGCACCGCACACAAGACCTGACAGACTGCAAGCGAGAGCCAGGAGATTCATTAGTTTGTTTTCTTGGCACAAAATAACCACAGATTTGAAAAAAAAAGTAAAATCTTAAAAGAGGCCAAGCGAGGTCCTAAAACACAATTTACCCGATCAATACAAATTCATGTTGGATTTTTTTTTTCTTACACCTTTAAAAATAAACCTTGGCAGCATCAATCGGCCGTAAAAGGCAGAGCTGATATCAGGGGTCAGCAACTTTTCCAATTCAAAGAGACACTTTTTCCAGCATTACTACAAAATAAAATTTGTCTGGTTCTGCATCAAAAGATAGATCCGATAAATATACACCAAATAAAACTGAACCAAAATGTTTTTCTATGTCCAGATTTTAGAATAAAATTAATATAACTTTTACAAAGATAGAGTAAGCCTTTCCATTTGGAAAAATATGGATAATTAGTCCAGTTAAAAGTATAAAGCAGGTCGTTTGAAACTAAGAAACAAATTCTGTTGTATATATTCTAAGCAAATATTGCATACAAACATATTGAAGAACTGCAAAAACCAACATTTACTTTTACAATTCTGTAACTAAAATACTGTCAGAAACCTTTTATGTCTAGACATATAATTTGGAAAAAACATTCAATACTTTTGCTTTTCAACTGGTTTAGTTTATTTCGAATTACATTTAAACAGACCTATAAAATGGGAAATCATCAGGGGGATGTAACCAGTTCCAGTTTTAGGTCTCTAAACCAGTGGCATATACTAATTTTTTTGAATAAGGCAGCCATATTGGATTTTAAAACCAGGGATAGTGTGAAACCTGTGACCTTCATGTTGGAGATTCAACATCAGCTGCTTCAAAACACATAAATATCAACTTCTGAACATCATTCCTAATTTTCTCACCAGAGTTTTGTCAACTCTTTCTTAGTTAAAAGCCTTACAGCTAGGAACTGGAGAGAACAAAAGTTAAGTTTACACTTAAAACCAATCTGTTTATCTATAAGAGACCATCTACTCTTGAAGCATAATTGAAAGGTAATTAGGAACAGATCGTTTTATAAGGCTGACCTTTGCTTTTTGGTTGTTCTCTCCCTGTATTTTTATTCCTGCAGAAGGCCCACTAACAGAGTTATTGCTGCTCTTAAAGTTATTTTATTCCCCGTTGAAGGTATTTCTGGCACAGAGCTACTGTACGTCTTTGCTGCACAGACCCAGAAAAGGAGAGCATTAAATTTGGATACTCTATTTTTCTTTACAAGAGTAAGTACTCCTGACTTTCTCCTCTGCATTTTGTTGTTTTTACCATTATTTGTCAAAAATGACAGCTAAGTGTTTGCTGCTACCTCTTTGATATTGAAATAGTTAAACTCTGGACCTTTTAAGTCCTACATAGAATCATTCTCTTACTTTAATTTATTGTTGTTAAAATGTTTCTCAGTTCTCTAAAGTATTATTAGACATGGAAACTTATCCAAAAATGATCAAGTTAAAAATAGAGCTCGGTGAGTCATTTCATGTTGGTATGTTTCCACCATTAAACTGCAAAGCTATTTAAATCATTGATGTTCTGTTTAAGCCAAGAATCCACTGATTTTCTTATACTATAACCAATATTCCTCCTCCTCATCATCATAATTATGATGATGCGTTAGCTAACTGGTTGCTAACGCATCCAGTTGTTTTCCAGCCACTCTGCTTGTAGCAGTTTTTGGAATAATTCCCATTCTGTTATTGAACAAGTGGAAAAATAGTAGTAATAATAATAATAAATAATAAAAATGGAAGTGAATACAAAATGTTGAAAATATTTCAAATGTTACTTCCCATGCGATGTTAGAATCTAATGTCTACTTTTCAGCTTCCTTGAATAGGTTAATATCAATCTATGACTTACATAAAACATGTTCACTACAATTTTTTTTGTGCACACTCTCTTAGATGATAAGATTTTAGTCTGATCCGTTCTGCCTATATTGAGCTTCTTTCAGAATGAGCTGTTTTCAGAGGGCGTCCTGTCACTTTAAATCCAAAATAAGATTCTGCTGGCCACGCCCCCTAATTCAACATTTACACTCACATGTGAAAATGGCTGCATAAGCCCAATTGTACAGCAATACATATTTTGAAAAACAGAAGTTGTACAGGAGTTTCCTGTAGTACTGGAGCTCCACTGTGGTTGCTAGGTGACGGGCTGGGCTTGGCTGGGGTTGCTAGGTGACGGGCAGTGCCTGCTGATTTGTGACGCAACATTCAAAAGTTTTGAAATGACTCATTTTGCAGACCAGACACCTAAAAACATTTACTGCCAAAAACTAATTGGGCGTTTTCTTTTCGTTTTGTTTTTGTAAAGTGCTTGGGCCGTTTTTAGATCAGTTTAAAGCCAAGGAGAAGTATAAAAATATTCAAAATGTGAGTTTTGCATAACATGTTCCCTTTAAGATTAGTTTCCATTTTATAATATGGCAAGAATCTCAGTTAAAGGGTCATCTGGTGCCTTGGGTTGCTGGTCAGAGGAAACCACACGTGAGCAGATCTGCTGCAAGTGTGCGATCAGGCGAGGCCCACCTGCTGACACCTGCTGGCGCCCACTTCTGTCCCCGACAAACGATTTCCATGACAGCAACAGACGGTCAGATGCTCCCTGGCCCAGGGAGACGCCTCAGGAGGCAGAGCGCCGAGATCCAGGCCGACTGCTCCCGCTGAGAGGAGGTGGCTCATGACAGTCGCAATGTGCGCGTTTGTGGGTGTGTGACCTCGCGTGCTGCAGCGAAAAAATGCCGCCGTGGTATGAAGAATGCCCGTAGGTGGGGGCGGGGGGGGAGAGAGAGAGAGATGGAGCGAAGGAGTGACAGATCATTTGTGAGAAGCTCGTTTCATTTGTGAAAACTGGCTGGGATGTCAGTCACCGTCTGAATGTCTGCGACGGCGGCGAAACAGCGATCTGCAGCAGAAACTTCAACTTAGAAGTGAACGACTGACATCTCTCCATGCTCTCCTTCACTGTTCTTTAAGCCGACTGAAGCTAAATATCCAACTCATATCTTCTCACCTTGAGTCAATAATGGAAGCGTGAAACCAGATAAAGAGAAACGGATCGCTTTCCCCACATAATGCAACGGTAAAAGTAAGAAAAACCCTCGGGAGAGACATCTTTGGGTGATAGAGAACTCTTCTAGAGAGAATAATCCTTATACAAACAGGCACATTGCTCAGTGCAATTATTGGTTAAAGGGGGCAATATTTATCCAAACAACCTAGTTCAGGGAATTTAGATGAGCTCTAAACAGCAAACTTGGACTAATTAAGCAATCAGAATTAGACAAATGGAGAAAATGATACAACTTTTTAAATTTAATAAAATATGAAGAATGTGCAGGCATTTATGCATGCAGAGCCACATTTCTGCCTTTTGTGGAGTCTGTCTATGTTTCCCTTATATATGTAGAGGCGGAAATTTATACCTGCTCAAGGTTTCCCCTAGAAAACTTGCTAAGCTTGGTGGTTGGATTATTTAATCATTCATCCAGCAGTTTTGGAGTTAAAAAATGTTTAAAGTTGACAGGAAATTTGAAAATATCACTTGGTAATTATGCATTATTGGAAGATTAATACCTGAACACCAAGTATAAAGTCATAAAAAAAGGCAAACATAAAAAAAAAAACTTAAATGACCAATGCTAAGCCTGGTGGGGGCACAAGTAAAGCCTGATGGCCCGCCAGACTTATAATACACCCGGGGAAACCCCGTTAATAATATACTAAAATGCTATATTTTTAAATCTTGTGACTGTCTCCACTGTGTATCCAAATTATACTTTCAAATTTCCGGTTTTGACAGCTCTCCTCACTGAGGCATGTCTTACACAACCTGCATGAACTTATTCCGCCTAAATCGTCACTGTGACATTGAAACAGTGAGCCACAGGGAGCGTGCTTATTAAAGTGACCTATTTCTGAAAGCTTGCTGTCGTTTTATAAGACTGATGAAGCCATTATCGTTACATATGACATACCTGAAAAGGCCACTGGATTAAGAACAGTCATAACTTGCAGTATAAGGAGCGATGTCTGCTTCTTTTATCATAACTACTGAATAATTCTTCTAAAATAAATGCGCCAGTAATTAATCTACAGCTGATGTCTACAAATATTTGAGACTTTTAATCTGCCGCTTGGCAAAATGTCAAACTCTGAGCTCTCATTACCTCCCACTCTTTCCTGCATACTTTTCTAATTGGTACATGAAAGGAGTATTTCAAGACGGAGCAGACAAGCTGTTTAAGTTTCCAGTGTGCTAAACAATACTGTAATTGGCAGGCAGGTACTGAGATGATAAAATGGTTTAAATCTGATTACAGGAACTTTGTTATTCTACGTTCTGACTGTCAATACTTCAGTCATTAGCTGGAGCCGACCGATAATAAAAAGTTCAACTGTGTTTATTACCAGTCTCATTGTAAAGTTTAATTCGCCCTAAAAATGTGAGCAATTTACAACAAAAAGTCACCATTACACACACACAACGGAACCAGAAAACAAAGCACCAGTCTTTTTTAAAATTTCCATCAAATCCTCAAAGTGAAAGTGGAGCCACTTAATTATTCCCAAACACTGACGAGGAAAGACCTGCTTTGTGAGGATGAGGACAGAGAGACCAGATCTCTGAATACTGAATGAAAAACATCCAAATAGCATCTTTGTGTCTTTGTGAGAGTGTTCTTCTCTGATTTTTTCCCATAGCTATTTGCAGCCCAGTCAGACACTGGGGACCGTCTGGAGTTCACACAGAGCACGTTAGACTTTTAAAAAAGCAACACCAAACACAGCTCTTCCTAAGCCCTTTCAACAAAGACACAAACAAACTCTTATTCGTGTAAAAAACAGAATTCCTCTCCAGGTTCTTGGGATATACAAACCAAATACCAGCAAATCAACAGGAGAAAACTCTTTAAAAGTACTTTGCTGCATAAAGTTGAAGAATGAACCCTCCTGGGTCCCTGGTTGTTTTTATTTCTGCATAATTTTATCTGCGTGCATGCAAAACAGAATAAAATCAAGTCATATTGTGTATTTTAGAGTCACTATTCATCTTTTAAGTTCTTATTTCCATGGTATAAAATACACCAACATGTGCCCCTTCAGCAGACAGGGCTTAATTAAAGTGTTCCTCATCTTGGATTGCTTCTAATCAATAAAAGAAACAAAAGAAAAACAGGAGAATTCATGAATAATTCTGAAAAATAACAAAAATTAAGCAATCAAATTGAATTAAATATATGCGACAGCTACTCCATCCTTTAATGTATTTTCATCCCTGAAATCAATGCAACTACTCCATACTATAATGTAATCCGAGCAGTTGGAAAGAACATAATGAAGAAGCAAAACACATGAATAATTATGGACAGCTGCAGAAAGAAAATGATTCCTAATATATTCATAGAATATCTTCCTCACACTGATTCAAAACTGACAGTTATGCGTCTGTCAACAGATTTTCAAATTTTTTCGAAGAACAAAATGTGTAACTGATTTGTGTCTGATACGCTGCTGCTGTTAATTTAAAGCACTGAGAGAAAAACAAGTTAGGTGAGAACTGAATCAGGATTAGGGCTGCAAACATGGAAAAATAAAACTTATAATAAAAAAGGCAACATTTCATTGAAACTATCAAAATTTATGCAAATGACGTGAAAACAGGGTAGTTTAAACAATGTCATGAGCTAACTAGCCATCTCTCTGGTTAGAGCTAGCTAGCGAGCTATCTCTCTTTAGAGCTAGCTAGCGAGCTATCTCTCTTTAGAGCTAGCTAGCGAGCTATCTCTCTTTAGAGCTAGCTAGCGAGCTATCTCTCTTTAGAGCTAGCTAGCGAGCTATCTTTGTTGTTAGAGCTAGTTACTGAGCTACCTCTCGTTACAGCTCTTTAGCTAGCTCTCTTGTTAGAACTAACTAGCTAGCTATCTCTCTTGATAGAGCTAGCTAACAAGCTACCTTAGTTGTTAGAGCTAGTTAGTGAACTAGCTCTCTTGTTAGAGCTCTTTAGCTTGCTCTTTTGTTAGAGCTCGCTAGCTACTCTTTAGAAACAACTACCTAGCTCTCTCGTTAGAAACAGCTAGAGGTAGCTAGTTGGAGAGTTATATAAAATAGCCTGTTGCTTTGGAAATGGCACATAGGTTACATATGTTCAATATTATAAAAAATTTGATACACTTCATATTCATTGATCCACATTTGTGGCTTTAACAGTCCGGGGTTCTTATCTTTGCTCATGATGAACGAACACACTCCATATTGAGGATGTAGCATGTGCAAAAGACTGCGAGATCACATCCACACAATGATAAACACAAAGTGCCTGCGATCCGTGTCCTACCTGTCGACTACCTCATAAAACCTCTTCATTTATATTTGTCATCGGTTTATTCATGCGGACTACAATGATAGACGTAAAGCTAGATGAAGGAATAAAAAGGCTAAGATAAGATTTTCTAACTGATGAGGCGGCTGGCAGGTCTTCTTCAGCTCCTCTGTGAGCCAAATACATTGAAATATCACCGTCATTCATGTTGATGCATTAAACCGCCACCAGTGGCAGCTTCATCTAACATCAACACTGTGGAGTGAAGAGTTGGAGGGGAGAGGCTGAGTGCAAGTGTGAATAAAACCCTTTAAAAAAGTGAAGTTGGAGCAGACAGTGACTAAGCTGAAAATGTTTCTTTATAGATGGGTAATAAATAATTTAAAGTCACTTACTTAATTGGGCTACATTATGCTGCCCGAGCCCAATACAGCTCACTTGGTAAAAGGTCAATCTGTTAGAAAGTGGTGCCGAGTTAACTGTTGAATTATTATGCTGTCATGTCAACATTTAAGTCTAGCTAAGAGACACATCTTCAAGCAGTGAAACAACAGCTAATCATAGCAAAAATATACAGATTTTCACATTTTTCTGTTGTGACTCTCACCCCTTCAGAACATCGTCTTTGGCTGGGCGATATGGCTGAAAGAGGTATCGGTCTACTGATACCAGCTTATTCGATTTTTGTTTGAAATATCTAAAGTACTGATAAACAGGTGGCATGACCTTTCCCGTTTTATCCAGTTTCCACTCCACGCTGTTGTTTTTTTTTTCTTATTTTTAAGCAGTTTTGAGGCACAGTGGGTGGAACCTGAAACTGCTGCTGCGCCAGTTACTCAATAGGTTGTTGCTAGGTAACCAAAGAATGTGCGAGTTGCTAGGTAACCAAAGTCTGTGAGTTGCTAGAGTTCAGTGAATATTCTATACATTGAATATTCCAACCATTTGTATTATCTGCTATTGGTCACATGTTTATTGTGATATTTATTATTATTGTTTTATTGTCCAGCCCTAAATTTGTGTCAACTTTAATAACCAATGTGGAATTCTTCTTTTGCACTTTCACGACTCTGTGACTTTGTTATTGATTGTATTTGTATTAAAAGGTCTGTTTCAAGAAGGTACTTGAACATAATTTTTTTCCACTAAATACTGACTTATGTAAAAAAACAAACTTTTTTGGTAAGGTTGAGTGCTGATATTTCTCTTATTTTATAAGGTTGTGTTATGGCAAAAATAAGGTTTGTAACTTTGACTGCAACATTTTTGAAAAATCAGTAATTTTAGGCCACAAAAGTCACGAAAACAATGACTGCGACAACCTAGAGGGACTGTATAACCCTGTGATACATTCCATGCAACCATCACCGATGGTATTTAGAGTTGGCTACCGTAGCCAATTCTGGACAATATCGGGGAAACACTAAAGTTTGAAGGAGAAGGGTGGCATGACGATGCAGCTCAGACAATGTGACCGTCAATCACAATGACACACAGAAAAAGGCAGGGGGCATATCGACGAAATGTCTCTGTGTCCGACACGTTTCAACCTACCATCTGCGGCGGTAAATAAAATTCGCACACACAGCCTGAATGAAAACACAAGACAACACATTACAGAATCTATACCTGGGGGTTTTCTGCCAGTCAATAAAGCCGCCGTAAATTACAATTTAAATATGCTATAAGGACGGCGAGGTAGACGCAGGCAGAGTGACAGCAGCCGAATGAAAAGAGCTGCAGAAGAAGCATGGTAGAAAATCCATAGCCTCTCTGTTATCTGCACGATAATTGGTTCCCCCTCTACGCTCTGCACTCCACTCGCATCCTCGTCTTCCCCCCTCGCTCTTTTATCTCCTCTTGCACATACAGATGCGCACAACCCCACACGCAGCCATGCAGGTAACAAAGAGCGCAGCAGGGAATCGGTGTACAAAACATTTTTCACGTTAGGTGTGTCACGTTCAGCATTATTTTTGGAACAATGAGCAGCCAGCACAGCAAAGAAGCTTTAGAAGAAAAAAAAAATTAAGAAAAAAAGTCGCTGCACAAAGACACACGCATACATGATTAGCATGAAGCGTGTAATCAGTGAATGGCCTGATTAGCAGGTTACACAGCAGTGCAAGACCGAGATTCATTTACTCATCCACTTGAACAAAAAAAAAAAAGAAGAGACAAAAATGAGGGGAGGAGGGGTGGAAACACAGGGGAGAAGCTAAAAAAAACATTTTGTGGAGATGCCAGAGAAAGAGTCACATACACACAAACACACACAGCTAGAAACAGACAAAGAGGCACAGAGAGAGAGTGAGAGAGAGAGGAGTTCACCCCCCCCACCCCCAAAATACTGGAAAACAAGACAGCAGACAGTGAAAAAAAAAACAACAAGAAACCCACCCACAAAGACGACAAAAAATAATCCACACAGAGCGGTTGATGTGTTGGCCGAAGTCGGTTGATTTCAAAGGTTGGAGATGTAGGAGTGCTGAGTCAGCAGATCCTTCCAGTTGTCTCCCAGTTCCTCCCAGAGAGCAGAGGAAACTCAAAGGAGAAAACCATGACTGGATATTAAAACCTCAATCTAGTTCTAAGAAAAAAAGAAAAAAAAAATTCTAAAGATCACATATCTGCTGATTTTATCCAGGACTAATCAGCTGCTTTCAAACCAAACCATAAGAAAAACTAAGGTGATGTAATTCGCCATCGGTTTGTTTTAAGTGAACTCTGAATGCATATGTGGATGCGAGCAGCTCTAAAAGCAGGAAGTGTACTGTAGCATAGTGCATTCTGGGTAAATGCAATCAAAACAAATGTGCGAGTCTACTGCTAGCAGGAGAAATGGCTTGTAGTTTTTTTTTTTCCGCAAAAATAAAAAAGCGAAATCCTACAACTGCTAAAATCTGACAATACTCCATTTTTGTTTACATTTTGCGAAAAAGGAAGCTGCGCTCATGTCTTCTTCAGAGGTTTTCCTGTCGTTTCCTTCAGTGTTTCTTACTGAAGGAACAGGCTTTGGATCATCTGACTCAGCGCAGTGGGAAAGTGAACTGCACCAGCTGAAAATGTAACAAATGTTGCAATTTTCATTCCAAATCAAACCAAATCTACCAGACTATCAGGTCAAAAAAAAAAAAAAAAAAAAAACACAAAAGGGTTACATATCCAAGGGGGTGGACACTTTTCATAGGCACGAAAAGGAAGCTAGTTTTGCTTCCAATTTGCCATCCATTCCCACCTCAGGAATCTCCATCTTCATCATGAATAAAACAATTCCACAGCCAGCTGCTTCCTCGTTCTCGGCGCTTGTAGAGAGGAGAAAGAGTAAAATCTGAATTTGGAAAGGAGTTCATCACCACCAACAATATAATCTCAAATTTTTACTACTGGAGTTCGGGGGCAGCTGAATATTTGATGCCTTCCTGTTTAAAGAGCCGCTCATCACGGCGCAGCTCCCACTGGCCATGAAATGAAGAATGAGGTTATGACAAGAAGGACTTTGTGAAAGAGTCCAGTTACGGAGGCTCATTATCAGGAAGACAGAGTGCACTGATGCTGGATCACCATGTGGGCAGAACTGTTGAAAGGAATGATACAGTTTTGCATTTTAGGCAATAAAATGTTTCTTATTTAAAAAATGAATTGAAATTATTATTCTTAAAACGGCTTAAGTGGATGAATAAAAAAATCTGTATACAGTGGTATTTTTTTTTGTCTGATTAATTGCCAGAATTATCAGTAGATTAATGAATTACTAAAATAATCGGTAAAATAAAATGTGTGAAAATGTGGGGAAAATGACGATTACTATTTGGTGCATTCATGGAACAGGGAAAAAAGATTCAATCATGAGACTCCTTTTTGCAGGTTGAACAAAAACAGATATAAATTCAGATTCTATTTAGGAGCCAAGCAACTGATGCATCTCTACTTAGTTAATTAACCTGAGGGTTAAAAATCGATAAAAAATAAAGGAGGTTTTGCACATTTAATCAGAACAACTAAAAGGAAGGCCGCAACAGCTGGGACTATTTAATTACATTACATCATATATGTGCTACAACGACTAGCCTGTAGCATAAATATAATGAATAGAGTGCTTTTCCATGCATGCGTGAACCTGACATAACAACACGTGATGTATTGACACCAGCGAGGCCTGCTGGGAAATATGCGTCCACTGGGAATCTGCCAGTTGATCATAACTCACTCCCTGGTTGCTCAGCTCAATCACTCATACAAACAGTTGTAAACACGTCTGGGGACAAAAACCGCCTAACAAACACCTGCATGCATCCGTACGCCAGCAGGGTGTTTACATCAAGTCTGACTCTGTGTTTTGCATTTCCATGGAGTCGCTCCGCGACGGCCCGGCCCCGGAGGCGCAGAGTCACTCAGTTAATCGGATGTGATTAGCAGAGGAGCAGGAAGACTCCATGTCTGCAGAGCCTGAGGACCAAAGACGTGGAATATGCAGCAATATAGTTCAGATCCCACAGCTCTTAAATAGAGTTGCATGTGTTTTACTGCAACTGTGCACAGTCTGACTGTGCATATTCGTGATGCTTCCACCTCTTGTTGCTAGCAGCTAACTGGGAGTGACAACAAACAGGACGAGTTATAAGAAGAACCGCCTTTCATCTGCAGGAACAGAAGCAGATTATATCTCTAATATGACACCAAGAACAAGATTAATCAAGTTACCATGTCATGACTAACAGTCCAGCTCCAAACCTTAACGTCTCATACAACTGAACAGTAATACCCAAACACAATGTGGCAAGGCTAATACTTAAAATATTAACATAAATGAACTGATAATGTCTCAAAAATGTAATCAATTTAGACAGGAAATGCTAATTCTCTAAATCAAATTAGAATAAAAACCTGTTTGAAGCTCATGTTGCAGCCATAGCTCAGAAAGTCGACCTGACTGAGTAAAACCAATGTGATTTTTGGATTCAGCACATCAAAATTACCCTTTAACAGTTGAAAAACCCCAGACAATTTTTTTGTTGTCTGGGGTTGTCTAACCCTTGACTAGAGTTATTGATAACTCTAGTCAACATCCAACTCCATGGAAACTCCATGGAAATGCAAAACACAAAGTGAGACTTTATGTAAACACCCTGCTGGCGTACAGATATGAAACATTTATATCAAGACTAAAAGCTAAAAGCTTTGGTGAATCAGGAGGAATAAAAAAAAAAAAAACAGAACACCCCTGCAGAACTTACAAGACTCTAAGTAGTCTGTAAAACCTATTAACCTAAATGTGCTTTACACTTACAGCTTTACTGCAATTAGACAAGAAAAATAAGAATATTATGTATAACAGGTCAATAAATCAATGCTGAAAGTGGACCTGCAGGTCTATCGCCACAAAAATGCTTTAGCGGTTGAGTTTTATGATCTAAATGACAAGAGACGGTGTGGTGAAATGTAGATTAAAAAAAAAAAATCTGTACAAAAAACCGCAGAGTTGGTAGGATTCAGTTAAAAATAAAACAACAGGACATTAAAAGTCATCCAAACGACTAAAACACACACTTGGAAGCGTAACCGGCCTCCGGCGAACGCCTTGGCCTGACCACATAATGACATGAGCACTTGCAGCCCCATTCTCCGCTTGCTTCTGCTCCTTATCTGCTGCAAAAGCAGAGCTTCATTAAAAGCTGCCATCCATCAGAGAGCGGCGAGCCGAGTGGAATGTGGCTCCACAACGCTCGCCGCGGTACGTGGGGTCGCCGACTTGCAGATTATCGTGGCAGACGGGGCGTCACACCTCCATCCCCCCGCCTGCACGTCTCCTCCACTCTGCATCAACATGTTTGGTTCTTAACAGACCCGACCCGACTACAACGTTTGCCGAATGTGTTGAAGAGAAAGTCGTCAGATCAAGAAAACCCAGCAATGATTCCTATAACTTACAAAGAAGCTGCGATAATACCCGATAATTACAGGACTAACGTTAATCACGCTAACATCTTGTAAGTATGCAACAGTGTTGTGTCAGTAATGTGTCAACAGTTACACATTTTTACTAAAAACTGTAATTATCTGAACACTAAATGCACTTTTTCTCATCTTCGTTCTCATTTTCTTGAAAACAAAACAAGACAAGACGACAGAGCTTTCCGTCTCTGAAAGTGAAAAGCTCCAGGTTATTTTCCAGTCGATTTCCAAAGTTTGGAACTGAATATATTGATTTTATGTTGCAGCAGAATAAGTTTTCTGCTTTCTAAATACACGTTACACAAACAGAACAGATCTAAACTAAAATAAAACAATGATTCATCAAAAGTTATCTTCTATAACACACTTATCAAGTCTAGACTGGATTTCTAACACCAAACATAGATTGATGAAATAAAAATTTATTTAAAATTGACCAGTAAACAGTACAAAATAAATTATGAAGACAATTTCCCCCCATTCTAAAACATTTCTTCCATATTTGGGAATTAAAATAATTCAATTTCAGACCTTTCAAGACTGATAAGTAACATTTAATTAGCACTTAATGTGGGACAGATTTAAGATAAAGACTTTTTACCAGCTGATTTCATTCATAAATGGAAGAGTAAATGGAATAAACTGCCAAGTATTTAGAACTAATCAGCTGATTTTATTTAGAAATTGGTGTAACAAATAGATATCATCCAAACAAACGAACCTCAGATTTTATGAAACAAATATAATCCCCAATGACTCTCTTAATCTTAATCCAAACCACAGCATACAGTTATAGATACAGATTCCCTGGATTCTTGTTTTCTGCTGTCAACCGATGCCTATGTTAAACCCAGAGGCATGATGGGTAAAAGATGCTCTGGCACGGTGATAACAGATGTAGTGCAGAGTAAGCTGTGAGACAGGGGGGGGTGAGTGATAAGATGGGAGAGGGCGGGGTGCAGAGAGAGGAAAAAACAGAAAAAATGTGACAGTGGGGAGGTTTAGGAACGGATTGGTGAGAGAAATGAATGATGGAGAGGAAACTGAAGTGAAATTAAAGGGGAATTCAGGGGAGCTGGACAGAGACTGAAAAAGGTTTCAGCTTCAAATGGGGTGGGGGGGAGACTAAACAAGGGAGGAACAAAAAGAGACTCAGGCTAAAGGAGAGCACAGCTTGATTTCTTGGCAGGATCCAGGAGTTTTAATTTAATCACATGCATGGAAAAATCATATTCTTTCACATCTTCAACTCATTTCAACCAGTCCAGGTTCAGACATCCTCGGTTTTCTGGCAGCCAGGGTTCAGCACAGGATTATGAACTAAAGTTTCCTAAACACTGCAGCTCTACTGGGACATCCTTTTTCCATTTATGTTATTTTTATTAAACTCAAAACAAAAAGGTGCATTAAAAGAACAGGACTTTCCACATCTTCATTCTCAGCCACTCCTTGATAGATTCTCAGGTTTGTTTGGGTTGCTGGGTCCAGTTCACACCAGCCCCGTTTAGTCCGCATTAATTCAACTCCAGTTCGTTTGTGTAGAAAGTCTGGTTTGTTTGGGGAGGTGTGAATACGTAATCCAACTCTGGTCCGCTTAAAAACTTGGTCTCGGTTCGGTTGAAGTAAATACGTGGATGGAAGCGAACAAGAAATACTGCTCCAAAAGCAAGAAGTGGACTATGGTGCAAAGTATTCTGGGTAAATAGAACCAAAAGAATGGGACAAGTCTGATCCTAGCAGGATAAATGGCTCATGGTTGTTGTTGTAGATGTCCTACAAACATTAAAATCTAACATTACTCCAGTATTGTTTACATTTAGTTTTAAAGAAAGTCGCGTTCATGTCTCCTTCAGATGTTTGTGTCGTTTTCATCAGTGGTTATTGATGCAGCGCCACCATAGGCGAGGAGGGAAACAGCTTTTTCAATTAGTTTGGACTGTTTGACACGATGCAGTGTGGAAGCAAACTGCAGCAGCTGAAAATGTGACAAACATTGCACTTTTGGTCCCCAATCAAACTGAACCTAACAGACTATAAAGTGTGAAAACACCCTTTAATCACTTCAGTTTTCTACATTGTTAAAATCTATGTTAAATATCCACTCTCAGGATGTTTGTGTCCCCTTTAAATCACCTCTTCATATGCCCTGCTCTCCCCTGAGTTAACCTCTGACCTATTTTGGATTCCCAGCACCACATGTGGCTTCTAGATTCCCCCGTCTGCTTTCACTCCTCACCGTTCCCCTCCCACAACACTCAGCCGTGGATACTCGCTGCGGTTACGCAAGGCCAGCGGTTATGTCACACGCTCCAGCTCACAAAAAGACACACAGAGAGAAAAACCTGCCAGACGCGGGTTTTTTGGTCATCGGTCCCATTTCTGGCTCCCTTTGGATGGGATCTTAAGTACTGTGGCAAGGAAAATAAACTCTGGTTTGGAAAACCTCATCCTTAGTGGACCACACAGAAAAGCACACCTCTAGACTCCCCACTGTGACAAAGTAGAGGCAGAAATTAAATATTAAACACTCAAGAGGGCAATTAAAACGGAGCATCCACCACTCAGGAGTGGGTAAACCTGTTCGTTCCCTCCAGGAGTCGCCATCTTCCACTTAGAGGTTGTTTGTTTGCAGAAGTAGAGGGAGGTAAACACCAGAATAAGACGGGCTTCCCTTGAACGTAACCGAGAGCGAGGAGGGATCACACACCATCTGTCCAATAGGGAATCCGTTTCACTAGTACATGATGTACAACACACACATTTATCCTCATTATACTAAAACAGTCACCAAATCCCCTCTCCTCTGATACAATCAGTTTTCATATACAGCAAATTAAAATGAAATCTATCTGCCTGTGTCAACAAGCCATCATTCTCTTCAACTGTTGCTTTTTCAGTGAATTCGTTCCTTTAGCTGATTCAGAGAACCACTGGGCCGACCTACCGGATTGGTGTCAGCGCCACTACTGACCTGAATACGCAGATCAGCTGTCAGCCGGTCAAAACCAATCCATAAACAGGTTTTAATTTCCTCTTTATGCCACTACTAAGGCAGGGGAAAACCAGTAGCTCGTTTTATTGTTCCATTATTAATGTACGCCAACTTTGAGCGATCTTTTTCGTATTTATAAAAGGGGCAGTAGGTTTTTCTAGGCAGATGGTGACATTTTATACTACAAAAAATGATACATATATCACAGGGTTTCCCCCAGTGTATCATAGGCCTGGCGGTCCGCCATCCTTTACTAGCGCCACCGCCAGGCTAAGCCTTTCTTGTTTATGTTTTTAGGAAAATAATAATAAAAAAAACGGTTTTCTTTTTTTTTTCCCCCCTTTCTTTCTTTTTTCAAGTTGGATTGCTAGCGCCTCTGTTGCTCTGAGCGCTTCACTGGCGGAGCAGATTCCTAAAAGATATGTTTATAGAAGATAGTTTATCGTTTATTCATAAAGCCGGACCAAACACACCGCTGGCACCTCTGCGCGTCGCCTCAGGCGCTGCAGTAACTGGATTAAGTTTACCTCGGATCCCGCGCGCCTCCTTTCACTCAAACTGGACACAGGCTGACCTGTATGGACATTTACATCAACCCCCTGTGAGGAATTATGATTCTTTCCAGAGTTTTAGATCAAGGTGGGACTTTAAACACCAGTCTGGTTAGCTCTGGTTGCACAGCTCAACGTGAACTGCAGGAATAACTTGTAGACGTGCTTTCAGAGGTGCGTTGAACGAGCGGTGGAAATGATTTATATTTATGAACAAAGAATTTTGTGCGGCTTTTCCATCTCAACTCGCTGCCCAGCGGGTGGCCGTTGTGTTAGTTAACGAAGTATTGCTAACCTGATCATGCACGTTCAGCCCAATGAGGAGCTTTCGCGCTCTTCTGTCTGTAACGCATCACGCTGATTTTTTATTATTTATATTATTATTTTTAGTATTATTTTTCTGGTTACACAATGCATCAAACCGTATCAAATACTTTGTCCACTTAGACAGAGATAATGTGCGCAGCCATGCGGAGATCTGAGAAACTCGTCCCATAAACTCGACCAAGCAGAATAGTTTCTGTGGCACTTATTAAAAACCCAACAGACATGAAGTGCTAGAGCTACTAAAGCCACATTAGCAGCATTGAATTAAATCTCCCGTATGTTGCGCATCTCTGCGTAGTGCAGCAGATTTAACTCATCAGGTAGGGCCGGTCCAAGGTTGTATGAGGCCTGGAGCAGAATTTGATTTAGGGGCCCCTTTTGTTGCTAAAAACATCAGCACCTCTAACAGATGTGTTGGATTTAATCTGAGAGAGGGTGAGTAGTTTAATTGGCCAACCTAAAAAGCAATCGGTTATAATTGCAGTTTACTAAATTGTATTTGTGAACAGAGCTCAAACTTAAAGATTAAACTCACAGCCTTTCTATTGTAGCTAGGGTAACAAAACAATCTAACTATGAATATTGTTCTTTGAACTTTTACAAAGTAAATTTGCCAGCTCCTTAAAATCTTACATTTAAATGTTAAACAATTTAAAATCTTTCAATTTATGTATGCTGAAATTTAATCAAATTTAGCAGCATTGATCATCTCAATAAACAAGTATTACATTCATGTATCTGTTGTCTGTGTTAAAATATTAGCATGTATGGGGCCCCTGAAGCCCTGGGGGGCCTGATGGAGCTGCTGACTTAATTTGGATTAAACAAAAGTGCAAATAATTGATATTCATTTTAATTGTATAATTTGATTTGTTGTTTTAAAGACTAGTTGTGGGTTTAAGTAGTGTTTCACTGGCGATGTTTTCCCGTAACGTATAACAATATTTTTAAATTTCCTGTCACCTTAACATCTTTTAATAGAAAAACACGGTGGACCGCCTCGGCACCCCGACCACCAGGCTTAGCAAGTTTTCTGGGGGAAACCCTGTATCAAATATAATTTAAAAGAAACATGACTTTGCAATTTAACGCCTTGAAATTGGGCCTGTCTCTTTAAGAAGGTCCTGCTCTTTCGAACACTCCCTTTTCTGCTCCTCCATTATGGCGTTTACAACCATTCTTGCGTTGGACTGAGAAATAGTTTGTAAGATGAGTTCAACAGAAGCGCAGTTACACCAGGTGTTTGTCAATTGCTGCTGCCACTAGTCTGAGGAGCAAAGTGGAAGTAGGTGATACGTTAGGAGAGCAGCAAGAATCACATAATACTCCTGGTATGTTTCAGATGAAGGAATAACACTATAAACATGATTTTAAAAAAAAGCTCAAAATGTAAATTTTACATAACTTCCTTTTAACAACTAGCATGGTGTTCATAAATAAAGTGAATTCATAGAAAAGTGCAGTGAACAAGCATTTAATTTGGGGGGAAAAAATAAATGAGACATTTGCTATTTTCTAAGTGAGCTACTTGGATATTCAGGAGAAAGTGCAATTATTAAGTATTTATAATATAATTAAATACTCCCCTACCTCCATCCAACAGTTGAGTGTTTTATGATTTAGTTTTCCATCCCAAACAAAGAGACACTTGTCATTTACAGTAGACTTCATTTGCACACACACACAGACAAAAAAAGAGCCATTAAACTGGAGTGAGATCATCCAGTATTGATTTTCCACTGCACCCCACACCACAAATCTGCAGCCGAGGATCGTCTTCCCCACATCCCGTTACCTAATACGCATATGTTTGATTTTACACGCAGAGTGCCTTTGGTCCGGTCCAACGAGGGCGATTCTTTCAGGAAAATGGTGAACCTTATGACTTAGGAATGCTGTCGTTGGCTTGGATGTATAAGGATGGGAAACTATGCATTCATTTCCACAGATCATTCCTAAATCATTACCCAACACACACACACTCCTCTGCTGCGACCTTTCTGTTGACCCACCGAAGGGAGCGCTCTGGTAGCAGGGGTGTCATAGTAAATCACATGAGCACGGTTGTGTGCGAGTTATCTACTCAATGTTCTGCAGGCATAAATCATACGCCAGTATTTTGACTCAATAAAACCAAAGTATCTATTGGAGAGAAGATATCAATCAATGGCTAAAGATTTACCAATAGGCCAATTCTGACTTCTGACTTTTTTTTTCTTTTACACATTCTTACTTCTACATCCTAAACATTGCCTTCAATCTTTGAGTTTATGTGTCAATAAACTATGTATCCATGCAAATAACTGTAAAGCAACAATGGGTAGTGTCAGGTTTAAGAAAAAATATTACCACACATCCATTATACAATGACGAGATAATAAATCAACAACAATACATATTGCGACAAACAGGTGATCAATATCAATAGAGTATTCAATAATTTCACTGAATTTATCCATAACCCCATGGCATTCTGGGGGATTCCGGCAGAAAAAAATACTTTTATCAGCTCAATCTCTCATGGCTAGCTAAGTAAGTTTGGCGGAATCAACTAACTCACTTATTCTTTGATTACCTAGCAACAACTCACTCACTCACACTCTCCCTTGCTCTTTGGTTGCCTGGCAACAACCTGTTGAGTCGCAGAAGTAGAGGAAAGGTCATGTTTGGCAGTACTTAAAAACAAAAAATTAATCAATAATTATTGGTATCGACTGATATGAAATGTTTTTCAGCCATATTACCACATAATGCTAACACATATATATCACTGATATCAATGGTGAAGTAGTAAAACAAATCTCACATCAGTCTAAATCACTGAAAGGCTTTAGTGGCACTAAAGGTAACCACATAATGATCACCATAACGACAGTCTGTGTTGAAGGCCAAAAGACGTCTGACGAGGCTCAGAAAATTACCAACGTCTACTTGTGCATGAAACTGCAGTCTCCACGGTTACTAATATACCAGGAAGCTCATAAAGAAGATCATTAAAGTTATTTGGAATAAATTCCTGGAGAAGCATGCAGAGTTTTCTATGAATCACCAGCTAAACATTTTGAGGTTTTACTGAAAAGTTTTGCAACAAACGTTCGGACTTAATGACACATCAGTGTTGTGGTCACATTAAGAGGCATTTATAGCAGCGATGAAGCAGATTTAGCTGCTGATCAACAGCTTAAAAAGAATCTGACTTGTTTTTAACACATTAGTAGCTGTGTTATTAAAGGTTTTTACTTATTTCATGGCTTTATGTTGGTTGTTTACAGCAAATCTTTGTGTTGTTAAGAGCATGTCAATCAAATAAGCAAGGCAAAATTATGGCATGGTATTTTTGATTATGTATACTATTATTATTTGTAAGATATGCTGATTAACATATTGATTTCAGAGTTTTATTTGAACCTTTATTTGAACTTTTAAACACTGATTATAAATAATTTCCATTTAACCACCAACAAGGGTTGCGTTGGGTTATTCAGGGGTCCGATTATTGGTGTCGCAATGACTCAGAATCAATGAAAACTGGGTTTAAAATAAAAATACTCTTAAAATAAATTACAATTGACATTTGAGCCCTTTTCTCATTATTTACATCCATAATTCATAAAAAATAAACACATATTGTGGGTATCACGTAGCTCAGTGGTACACAATAGTTGAGTACAGCTAAATAATCTGTAGGCATCAACTGTGTCTTTATTATTTATTAAAAATATGAGACCTGACAGAAAGGACGTCATTTAGAAACCATTTTTTACAAAGAAGAAGTTGCTCGAAGCGACACGTCAATCAGCAACCGTCCCAACAGTAACAATGGTGACAGTTGGCTGTGGGCGTAAACCTCCATGGTTTCCACTCTTCTTTCTTTCCATCATTCCATCTATTAGCTTGCTGCTAAATCCAGGATTTACTCATCATATGTGTGACAGGTAAAAAGGGAGCCACATTAAGCCACTCGTTGTGGGGGAACCCAAAGCACTAGAAAACTAGACAGGTTTTCTAGTCCCTTCGGTTAGTTTTGGGTCTTCAATTGGGTTTTTTACCCGTTGTACGCAGTAAAACTCTGGTTCTTTTTGGCTTTTGAAACTTTCACACTTAAAAGATCATAAGCTGAGTTCCTCATAAATGTGTCAATCTTTGTCAATATTCTGCTAGTGTCGAAAAAACACAATTCACAATTGCGATGTTTCCATTACATAAATTAAAATAACGCGATGAACAGTTACATGAGATATATTCATAATTCAGCGATGGCGCTAGTGATCATCATCTATCAAAAACAATCCCATCATTCTAATACTACTTCCTGTCGTCTTCTTTGGCATTTCCATCAGTAGTAACATCCCGCTCTTGATCACGTGACTCATATGATGCAAAAAAAGTGTTTCCATTGCAGCTTTACGCAATACATCCATTTTGATACAGCCGAAAAACCACCTTGTCCTAGTGCAAAAACTTTTTAATCAAAAAACATGACTTTTTTCTAAATTACCAGGTTTCCAACAAATAGAATTTCAATTTGCGCAATTTTAAGGTTACTGGAAACGCAGCTATGGATGAGAAAGCATTTCCTTGTCTACTTTGACAAATTCTGACACAATAAAAGACCTAAAAATCTTAAGCCACCAGAGAGTCTAGATTTGGAAATCTTTAAACACAAGTAGTTAGCCAACCAGCTAAAAATCTCCAGCAGCAACAGCTAATAAAAGTAGCACTTGTAGCATTTGCTGTGTACAATATTTTCACCTTTGTAAAATAAAGACTCTGGTCATTTTTTGCCAAAATCAAAAAAATGATTGTAAGAAGGTGACAATGAGGTAGTAGCATTGCATTACCACAAGTCAAACATTAATTTTTATTAACCCTGCAGAAAAAAAGGGAACAGACTCATGAACGCACGTAAATATTACGCACAAACTATACTTCTCATGAACTGAAAGCCCACAGAGAATATCTGAAACTTCCCATTAGAAGTTATAAACAAGAACTAGAGCTGCTGAATTTGAGGAAAGTTCAATATTCACCTCCAAATAGCTTTCAAAGAAGTTAAACCAAACTTCTTTTACAAAGTGGTATAGTTTTTTTTCCCCAGCAGGAAGTGGAGGAGGGGCAGCGCCTGAGGCGGTACTCCTCCCTAACTTTGATCTGATTATCACCTGGGTCAGCGTCAGCATGACCACAGAGACCAAGAGGACGAAAATCTTTTGTCTCATGGGTTATTTGACGTAAAAATGCACAATAGCAAAAGGTGGAACCTGCAGGCCCCTGCAGTCAAATTGCATTTCCTCATATCTGGACATCCTCTTTCTTCGGAACAGAAATAGAAATGATGCGGCAAGCGTTTCGATCATTGTTAAAAGCCTCCGTCAACTCCAACACTAGGCTCGCCAGGTTCCATGCGAAAAGACTCGGTTCTTTCCAAACACACAAAATGATCAACGTAGCGATGGAAAACTTGCATGCGCGCACCGTTGGAGTGTAAGCCGCCTGCTGCATGGAGAAATGTGTGAAAGACTGAACTCAAAGTTACAAATGCTTCCATCATCTGACCATCAAAGTGTGTCCCTGCTCTATGGAAGCTGTCACAGCCCTGAATCTCAAGGTAGCTGCCGTCTGTTCTTTTGTTCTCGCTGTGCAGAGGTTTCCCCACCTAACAGTGAAAGCACGCCTGGTACCAGGAGGGAACAGGCGATGACAAGCAATCCAATAGTTTTCATTTCACTCAGATTCTCTACTTGTCTTAGTGACTCACAGACGTATTCAGACACATGTTGTCATGTTAAAACCACAAACTTGAGTGAATTTTAATGGGATTTGATGTGGCAGCTCAAAGTAAGGTATAATTTTGGACTTTGATTAGGCCATTCTAACAACATTCTAAACTATTCCAAAAAACCCTGAATCATAATGCTTAATTTTGACCAACAAATAGTGTTTTGCATATCGGTCAAAGCGTAAAAATAGGGGTGGACGACACAGACTTACAATTTTATCACAATATTTTGTAGTGCTACTGCGACAGAATTCATAGCGTCACAAACATTAATGCCAAACGAAAATGTGATTTATTTCACTAAACTTCATATAGAGCAGTCATTTAATCATATTTATTGATTTACTGTTATTTATTGATGATCTTATGGAAAAAACAGTGGATAAAATAGCAGAAATGAAATTTAAATCCATTTTTTAAAAGCAAGTTGAATTTATTGCGACAACGATAAATAAAAAATGTTATTGTATTAAGAAATTTTTCATAAATTCCCACTCCTATGTTAAATTTTGACTTTTTTCCCCTACACCGCTTTAGAAAAACTTCAAAACAAGACACCAAACGGCTTTCTTCTTGCCAAGTCTGCAGAAATGCCAGCTTTTTGCATTGTGTTGCCAACAACTGTCATGGCAACAGATTCTCCCACCTGAACTGTGGCTCTCTGCAGCTCCTCCAGAGCCACCACTGACCTCTTGGTCGCTTCTCAACTCAACGTAAACTCAGACGGAGGGAAAACTTTATTTTATCTAGTGATATCGGAGTAAACGGGGCCTGAAAGCAAATGTGTGCCAAAACTTTTCCCAATAAGATTCATTTTAGGTTTTGTGGTGGTAACCTGACTAACTGTGAGACATTTTAAAGGGTGTGAATATCTGTATTCAGCTTCATGCTATAAACATGAAGCTCCTGCAGCAACTAATGTTGATGCATGATGCGCCGTCTGTTCTACTGATAATCAGTGAAAACTGTAGTGCACTTGTGAGGTAAAATATAAGATTAAAAAAATAGCCTAAATTTGCAGAAAGGGAAACCTCCAGGAATCCCCTGCAGCGTCCCTGGGACTCCCAGGACACCGCAGAGCTCCACCTGAAGGAGGCTGCTTACCTCAAGAGGTTGGGGATAGGGATGGAGCCGGATCCTGACCCCAGTATTCCCTTTTTCCCACTCAACAATTTCTCCACCAAGGCGACATTCCCAGTGCGGGCGGCTTCCAGCAGCTCCTGCTCCTTCCCCATCCCGGACTCTCAAGTTTGCAACGACAGGGCGATGAATAAAACAAAGAAAATCCAACAAATCTTCCATAAAATCCCTCCGCTCCTCAGCGTCTGCCGCGGGGAAGCATCTAAGGAAGGATTCCCTCTCTCTGCGTGGAAGTGGGTGTTCTTGATGCTGCAGAGCACGGCTCCCCTGGTGCCCTGCAACCTCAGCTGATTCACATCCACAGCTGCGTTATTTACTCCCGGTGTGTGATCCTGAAACCTGAAACAAATCCCCCTTAGCACGCCCGAAGTGAAGAGTAAAAGCCGGTTAAAAAAGAAAAAAAGAATAAAAACTGAAACTCCTTCTTTGTCCCGTTTCCTCCGGAGCTTCTGCTGGGAACAGACGGGAGGTGAAACTCCGTCTGCAGCCACAAAAAGCTCTCCCAGTCCGCTCACCTCCTCCCTGTCTCTCCGGCGAACCAACCGCACTGCTCCGGCGGTTATCAGGGTCTGCTCAGACTCAAAGGTCAAGTTCCACCAAACTAAACCATTGACTTCCGGTAGCGCCTTTCAAAATAAGACCTCAAATCTTCGTGGATGGACTTCTGCGTATGTATTCTTCCTGTCAGATAAAATACAAACCAGGTAGTGATGATGCCAATTTCTACAACCGTGTGGTAGAGCCAATGTAGATAGAAAAAAGGAGGAATACATTTCCGCCAAAAAAAGTCAGAAATTTTGAGATTAATCTCAGACATTTTCTAGAAAAAAACTGGAAATTTATGAGCTTCAAAAGTAAAAAGAAAAGGAAAAGTGCAAGAAAAAGCTCAGAAATTATAATTTTTTAGAATTTTTTTAAATAAATGATCAAATTTTCAACTTTATCAGCTCAGAAAGTTTCCAAACCAGATATCTATGGCAGTAGTTTTTCATAGCAATTCAACAAACCAAAGATGTTGAAATCCTATCTAGAAAATAGAAAAAAACATAAACTAAGCATACTTATGCTACAAATAAATAAAAGCATGACTTAAAAATTATTAAATGCGACATGTTTACTGATACTGTTTGTGTTATCGTTGAACTCCCAAGCACCATTGACTTTAATCGTTTTTCCTGTTTTTTGATTAACCGCGACGCTTTTATTTTGGAAGTACTTGAGTCCGTGTTCCGCTACAATTTCCCCTGGTTTGATTCAGAAGCTCCCTGTACCGTCTGGGTGGGGATAACGATGCTACAACATCAATGAATTGTACTTAATGTGTCGCTCCGTTTTAAAGAAGTAACCCAAACACCCTGCAGCTCTCACTCTTTCTTCTTCTGTGAGATTTAAAACTTATCCCATCGCTACCGCGCATGCGCGCTTCATCATTCTCCGTGCTGGCATTGTTTCGTTTTTTCCTCAATCGGCGCGCCGCTGCAGCCGAAATATGGTTTGGAAACAGGTGATATCCCAAAAATATCCTCCTCCTCCCCTCAGCCAGCCGTGTCAGAGCAGGGTTAGTGTGAATAATGCAAAATGAAGGCAGGAGCAGGGATTAAATGCGCTTTGACAGCCATAATACGGGCGGACACCTTCATCCCCCCCCCCCACTCTGACACTGCCCCCTTTTTTGCAAGCAGGAACCTGCATGATGCATTCACGCTGCTGCTTCATTAGAATAGAAAAGTACCACATGAATATGAATTGTAAGGCAAAAAAATATGAACGGTTTTCTTCTTTTTTTTTTTACAAATAAAAAGTGTTTCCAGCTCCTTTTATCTCGTGTTTTCTATGCGTAAAAGATGTTAGCATCATGATTTTACAGTCAGCATCATTGCTCCTTTGTTTTCAGTTATTCCAGTCAGTGAAAGGTGACGGTCAAGCTTAGACTTGCAGTACGAAATTCTATTGTGTCAGTCAGAGCAATAAGTAAACCAAAGATTTTCATGTTTGTTTTTAAGGTTTGCACAAAAGAAAGTCGATGGATTTGTGCTCCTATGTCTTTAGTTCCCAATGTAGACTTAGGATCAACCTTTCTTGAACACATTCCAGTTCACCCACTCTCTTGTTGGATCAAGTGTTATTCACCAATTCCATTCCTTTTCTAAGGACCAAATCCATCTGATTAATGCAGATTATGCTACAGTAGATGATGGAAACATGGAAAAAACAAGACTAAGGTAAAGTTAATCCTTTGGTTAAAGGGACGGGTTATGTTCAGCTGCTAGTACATATGCAGTATGTACGCCCAAATATAATCAACTAAATCCTCCTAGACGTAGTAACTTTGTTTTCAAAAATGCTGTGTCAGAGCATGTCATGATGTTGTGGTGAATATCTGAGTCACAACCAAAAGCAGCAAAGGAAGTAATGAAACGACCACAACTCTGCACCATACACTTCAACATTTTCATTACCATGGAGAAAGAGCGCAGGCTGCCATCACTGAGCAGAGAAATACAATTTTGTTTATAGAACAAAAAATATTTCTTACCTGCTCAGTAGAAACAAAGAAACCTTAAATATCACTCATTAATACCACAACTATATAAGAGATAATCTGTTAAGAAAAAACAAGTTCCTGTGCATTCTCCTAGTGCCAATTACAGAAATATCCCACTCAGAAACAGCCAATCAGAAGCAGGAGGAGGGTCTTAGTGCTGTCAATCACTCTCTGTTATGCCCGAGAGCCATTCACCACAACATACCATGCCAGGAATGCTAAGGCTAGTTAGCATAGCTTCAGTGATGGCGAATAAACAGTTTTCCTGCCATTAAAACATTGAACAGCAACTACACAAACATGATTGACAGCGCTAAGACACTCCCCCTGACTCTGATTGATTGTTTTGAATGGGAGTAGTGCATTTCTTCAGATGATTTTTTTCACAGATTGTCTTACTTTATACTGTCACATCATGGTGACAGTTTAATAAATATGGAAAAAATATTTTTTGATCAGTGACAAACTCTCCAACAACCTCTGCTCTCGAAGAAATAAAAAAACAACTTCTAATTATAGTGCTCTCCACTCAGAATCCCTCTAAATCTTGCAGTGAATCTCTAAATTAAACTTTTATTCAGTCCTTCTAACATTTAAACTTTCAAATGTTAAATAAACGTAAAATAATCTTCTAAATAAGCTATGAAAAATCAGAAAACAGAAGAATAATGGAAAAGAAGCTGCTAAGACACAACCTGTCTCCTCTCTCTAGCTCAGTATTCTTCACAATCCAGCTGGTCCAGACACGCCCGGTACTCCCTCCTCTCTCTTTAACACAGAACTCAAACATACGTACATCCTTTCCTGTGATGCACCATGCCTCGGCTATCATCTCAGTAGCTTTAGGCTGCGGCATGTAAACAAGTATCCGGCTGAAAATAGCCCGGCTTTCCACTTACACATGTGAACAGCTATTAAACATCCTTCTATGATGCACTGCTCCGCTGCAGCTGTAAAATGTCATGACCATTTAAGTCCAAGCAGCCCGTGCAGCAGATCACTGGCTGCTCTTACATGCAGAGTTTACTTCCTTTTATTGCAATGCTGCACATAAATTCAGAAATGCTCCATCATAAAACGAAGGTGAGCCACAGGTCAAACACCTGCTGCAAAAATCCTCTAAGGGGTTTTAAATGTGCAAATCTCCAGAACATATTATACTGTGGAGCTTCCCAACAGCATAACTCAGACCAAAATCCTCTTGAAGAATCAACCTAAGCAACGTCCTGCTGGGAGAAATTGATTGGAGTCATATTTCAGTACAGGATTAATTTAAAATATTGTCGAAGCAAGTACGAAGGAGGTATGGATCAGTATGAAAGATCTTGTACAAAAAACTGGAGTGCAACATTAGATAGGAAGACAAACTTGGTTCTAAATTCAAAATTATTCTTCTGTAATGCTATCAGAAACAAAATATTAAAACTACCAAAATTCCAAATTATCAAGAAGTCCCAAAATATGAAAGGGAAAAGATTTCTCCACGACTATCTTTGTCATTCTCTTGTAAAAAGCGTCATTGTTTCCGTCCCATTTTTCTTTCGTTTTTAAAAATGTGGCAGTGAAAAAGTAGAAAGGGCTTGAACGGTTATATCCCAACAGAATTATTCTTTTCAATGCATAGAAGAGCACCCGTTGCCAATTGTACCCCTGGGGCTCAGCATTACCCCTATCGGTGTGGCGCGGTACTTTCTGCCTCAACCTCCGCATTTTCACTGCGCATTTATGGCCGGTCAAAAAGACTAAATATGTCACACATTGACTAATATTAATTAAATACATCAGGGAAAGGAACGTCAGTAGAACATGTGTAATTAAACAAACCTACGTTCACATTGCAGCCTGAAGTGACCCAAACCCGATTTTTTCGCAGTCATCCGACCTGAACGTCATTGAATCTCGACAAACGTCACTACTTTGCGTCCTGGTAAGCGCAAGCGGGAAGAAAAACAACCATGACGTACCTTAATGAAGATTAAGTTGCTAATGTGGTGGCTCCAGTCGGACATCAACTTCAGAATCATAAGATAAGCGCCACCGTTAGCATCCATGTTTACTTCCGTAAACACTGAGCACGCCCTCTACTGCGCATGCGGGCCACTTTCAGGTCGTTTGAAGTTCACATTGGAAATCACTTATTTGGAAGTTTGAACGACCCCGAGGAAAAAAATAAAAACATACTTCACACACAAAAAAACGGATGTGGGCCACTTCAGGATGCAGTGTGAACGTAATATATTGGCGATATAAAGAGAACTACAATAAGCATGCGCCAACTGCTGGTTCATCCACTTTGTGTAAAACAGCGCCCCTAGAGGTGAGGCACTGCACTGCACTTATGAATTTCAACAGACATTGCGTAAATTCGGTGATTGCAAAAATATTACCAATAAAAATCAATTTGAAGAAAATTAAAGAAGACAAATTAATTTCCTCTCACCATTTTACTTCGCATGTTCTCATTTTACCTGTAAGGATTACAGGTGAATCCCCTGACCACACATCGCAGTTATAAAGTGCTTATTTTCTAATTTTGTGTTGCAGCTAGCTGTGGTGAAGTGCTAATGCTAGACTGTGACTTTACTAGAACAATAGTTTCACATTCAAGTTGTTGCTGCCACTGTTGAGCTTACATTATCTTTCACCTATCGGGAGGGGGAATGTAGCCCCAAGCCTTTTAAAAATGGGCATAAAATTAATTATAGCAAACTAAAAGCTTTGACAAGAATCTGGCACCCAAGATGGGTTTTCCAACTAATTGTTCAGGGAGGGACTGCTGCATCAGGCAGCAGAAATCAATGAAACTGGGCCAAGGTGGAGATAAAAGAAAGAGTTAAGCGGCTTGTTATTGTAAAGCACACTATGCTGTTTAGGCAGGAAGTCTAATGCAAGACAAATTGCATCAGCTATCCTTTAAAATTATGTTTTTTAAAGGACAGCTTTGTAATACAAGCAGTTGGCAACAAATTTACAACATGCAATGGAGAAAATTAGTCACTTATCGTGGGTACATTTCAATACAAATACTTATTTTACCCACTGTACCTAATAAAAATTGAACCTATGTGTAAAAAAAAAAGTTGGATCATAGAGTAAAATTAACAAAATGCAAGTAAATTCAAACCAGAAACTTCATAAAAAGATGAAACGTTCAAAACGGATCCTTTATTTTCTATCAGTAATTCAGCAGCTTTGACAGAAAAAATACTTTTTTTGTTTTGCTTACTTCCTCTTAGTAAGTAGGGGAGAAATCAATTGCAGCAAAAATATTGATTAAAAGTTTTTTTTGTTTTTTGTTTTTAATTTGGAGGAACAAGGACTTTAAATTGTTTTTTTAAGAGTAGATGTTTTGCACATGTAGATTAAATTCATCACAGTTAAATATTAGAGCTAAACCTACCTTCACTTTCCTGCTGTTACAAAAATAAGTTGATTTTAGTTATGAACATGTAATTTATCACACAGGGATGACTAAAGCAGCAAATATTGTCATTGCTTGTCCAAGAAAGTCATTCAAATACATGGATTTTTTTTTTCCTCTTAGTTTTTACATAAAGAAACACACATGTAGCTGGGGCAGCTTCAAAGTGGCCCGTTTTTTTTCACGCTTTGCTCCAATTGTTCTCCCACAGCTGTGATTGCTGTTGTTACAGTGCCTCAGTTTTAAAAAGTGCAGCATTGAATATTTACAGATATAAAAATAGGACAAACGTGGAGGCAACAACTAATTCTGAGGCATTTGAAAAAGCTGTAAAGTGAACCGATGTTTGTCCTCCGCACCTCACAAAATGCTTGTTCTGAGACTCTCACAAAAAAAAAAAATAGTAATAATCACATTCAACTGCAAACCCTACAAAACCCTTCAAGGTTCTGTAGAAAATACATGTTCACATTCTTGTACAATTAGAGTCTGAATTTGAACGCGCTGAAAACTCAGCGCAGTGCAAAGTAAGTCGCCTTTTTTCTTTCTCTTTTTTTTGACATTCTTCTAAAGATGCAACATTCAGTTTTCTCTCACATCTCCAGGTTTCCGTGGTGGTTTTAATAACAGAAGTAGTGAAGGATGAGTTACTGTAGGCACCAAAAACATGATAGATTTCTACCATCTTTTTCACAAGCTTTAAAACAGAACATCTTCTTTTCTTTTCCTTTTTTGCATTTGTTCAACTAAACAGAACAAAACGTTTCTTAGTCTTCTCCAAAAGTCACAAGTCGTGGTATCTCCCTCAACGAAGTGTGCAGTTAAAGTAAAAAACGAAATAAAAAATCCTCCTCTTGTAGTCAGAGTTGGAGCTCGTCACTGACAAGGCAGTTCTAGCTGGTGTTCATCTTTAGGCTCTTCATGCGGTGAAGCAGCGAGTCTTTCTCCATCTGAGCCTCGGCCAGCGCCATCTTGGCTCTGGACAGCTCCACCTTCAGGCATTCGTTCTCCTCCAGCAGCATCTGGAAGCACAGCAGAGACATGATCCCAGAGTTAAAAAAAAAGAACAAAAAGCCAAAAAAGAAGTGATTAAAGTTTGCAGTTGTAATGTCACTAAATGTATGTAAACAAGTTTAACCTTTGAACTCCAGATTATTCCATCATTAGAGTCTGACCTTTTCCCTGTCGGTCGGTCTGGGGCTGCTGGGCGGCGTTTGAGTCTGTGTCGCCTTCGCTGTCCTGCAGACGCCGCTCCCCACCTCAGGAAGCGGAGTCGGCGCGTCGTCCGTCGGTGCTTTCTTGGGTTTGGCGTCTGCGGCGCCGTCCACTGTGACGAGAACGAAGGAGAACAGAGTTTGTAATTAATTACAGCTGGGGAAGTTGGGAGATTTGATGTAGAAGCTGCGTTTACCTCCTACAGAGAAAGACCCGTCGTCATTTCTGCGTACGACGAGGCTGTCCACGTGTAGCGTGTTTGTTTCTGCCTCGGGATTGTCGTCATCTCCCTGCTGTAGACAGGAAGTTACATCAAAAATTACTTTAGATGACACAACCAGAGGTGGGCAGAGTACCAACAAATTATACTCAAGTAAAAGTAAAAAAGTAGCCATCCAGGAAATGACTCAATTAAGGGTAAAAAAATAAAATCAGGCAAAATCATTTTTTTCCAAATCAGTTTCTTTCGATAAAAAAGAAACTGATTTTTTATTTTTTACAAAAACTGCTGGTGTATGTCTGAATTTTTGGTTAAAACATGTTTGTTTTTTCATTCATTCAGTGTTCCTCACCTCTAAGTTGATGTGTGTGTCCCTGATCCTGATCTCCATGGGCATCACGTCGGTGGCGCGGTCGCCCTCCAGGAAAAGCGCCAGGTTGCGCAGCGACGCCATCATGAAGCTGGCCTGGTATCCATGGAGATGCAGCTGCAGGAAGCCGTTGCGCTCCGCCAGCGGGGAGTGAGCGGCGGCGCTCGGCCCGCTCTCCAGCCGAGCCCGGACCTCCGGGTTGTAAAGACCCCGGCTGGAGTCGGAGTGGGTCTCTCCACCAGCTGTGGAGGAAAACGCAGCGGCTCACGCTCAGAATGCGAGGCGGTTCATATCAGACCTCTGACCTCAAAATACTCCGGAGCGTAAAATGTAACTTTTGAAACTTTATTCTACTCTGTCAGTCTCACTTTACTGACACAGAAACTCATCAATCTCATAAGGTTTTTTTTTTATTCAGAGCTTAGATTACAAAAATATACATAAAAATATCAATAAACATCTAATTATTTAATAGGTTAAATAAAAAAATAATTATTTTACATATTAAATTTAATGGGTTACATTTAAAAATAATTACCTATTCAATTTAATAGGTTAAATCAAAAACGTTTTTTATTTAAGCTATTAGTTTAACCTATAATACCTTAAAAAATTTATTTTTTTAAATTTAACCTATAATATCTTAAATAGGTTAAATTAAAAAATTGTAACCTGTTAAAGATATAAGAGATAATTACTAGTTGTTCAAATATTTTAATTACTGAATAATATCCATATAAGAATGTGCTTCTTTGTATTAAATGGATATATAATATAAAGTTTGCATTTAAGTTTTTATTAGGTCCACATTAAAACTGAACATAATTTTAATTCTTTATTTTAAGTCCATGTGTGACACAAAAATAAATAAAATTTTGGAATATATTTTAATGATCCCAGAGGGGAAACTGCTTATTTGCTGACAATTTACTGTCATATAAAATGTTAAATATCAGCAAATATAAACATAAAATGTATAACGTGTAAAATTCTAACACATTTTTTTAAAATACGGCCTAAATATAAAATAAAAGTTAAATATGTTGATGGTTCTATAAGTTAAATACTTTTTTTTACTTTAGTGGTGAGCAGTTAGTGAAATTTAAATGTTATTTAGTTATTTCCCGTATTGTATGAGCAGTCAATATCTTCCCCGCTCTACATCTCTTAAATCTTTCCTAACGTTTTTTCATTTCGTCAAATAACCTCATGAACTTTAAGCGGCTGTTTCCAAGAAATTTAAGATGGTTTCTTCCAGGTAAATAGTTTCAAAAGCAGCCGCTGAAGTGATGTGTGGAGTATGTTGATGTCGGGTTTAAAAGCAGCTTTAAGTGGGACATGAAGTGACTGTAAAGGAGGAAGCAGCAGATCATAAGGAGGAGTTGGAGACAAAAGGAAGAGATTCCCTTAGAAAGAAGTCAAAGAGGCTTTTTACCGTCCCACAGGCTCCAGCTGACAGTCATGTTTAATTATGTTTCCTGACTTTAGCTGTTCAAGTAAAATTCCTGTATGAACAATCTAAATTGTGAAAAGGATGAGAAAATGAGGCGATAAAAGCTGAAGTTGACACATCACAAGTCACAAGACGGCATTCAGCAAGTCATGGAAATGAACATATTGATTCCGTTTAAAAAGCTCAGAGAACATATGGGGGGTTAAAATGGAGAGGAAACAGATCTGCACAAATACGCAGAGCTGTCAGCGTTTCCTACATAAAGTGGCATTTTCTCCCTGTTCTGAGAAGCTACAGTTGGGGAAAAAGTAAAAAAGAAAAAAGGTGGAAAATGCAAAACGAGAAAAAGCCAGAAGCCATTCAGAAGGACTGAATGAGTGAGATAAGACAGAGAGGAGAGCGAAAAGATGGCCTGGAGAAGAAAAGGAAAGGTGGAGACGGAGGGGTGAGCGACAGGATTAGGAGGAAGATGGAGTGGGAGCTTGAGGGAGAGTAAAATTGGAGGGAAAGAGAGGGAGGATGGGAGATAGAAATAGGTGGCAGGGGGGTAAAGCTGGCGTCTCTCTCATTGCCTGAATCACTGGACTGAAACTGCAAAGTCTGCTGCAGTGGAGAGAGAGGAAGAGGAGGATGGAGAGAATTAGACGGAGAACGGGAGGATTAGGGGTTAAATCTGTCCGCGCAAAAACCAAAAGTTAATTTAAATCTGGCGTGTTTAAAGACTGGGGGGCCTAATGTTGCAAATAATGGGACCACTCAGTCCATTACAGACAAATCTAGCCTTCATTAAGTGCCACTCACACACACACCACAAGAGTTCCCCGCTTGCTGCTGGAAAACGAGCAAACACACACGCTTCATGTGTGCAAACATGTTAAGCACAGGCACAAATGCGCTGAGCCAAGCATGCATGTTAGGACTGACATGGTGAGTTAACACCCAGCGGTTACCTTGGCTGCTCTGAGCAGGTATTGGTACTGAACACACCATACCTGTGGGGAGGTTATGGGAGGTACATAAGACAGAAGCAGGGGTGGGTGGGTTAGAGTGGAAAACCTGTGGAACCGAACACAACAGACTAATCTGTCGTCTAGTTTTTAAGCAACCTCTCCCACATGCCAGTTTTAGCTATAATTTAAAGAAGTTCCACATGAAACAAGACAAAATAATATTACAGATAAAATATGGAAAGCTGTGAAATGTGGGTGCAACGTGGAAAACATGCAGGAACCGTAACAGATCGTATCGATGGTCGTTTCGTACCGAGGCTGCGGTTGCTGAGGTACTCTCTGAGGCCGACGTTGCCCAGCTGGTTGGGAGTGACCCGACCGACCTCTAGGGTCACGGCTGAGCTCTCGCCCACCGCCTCCATGCCCACACACAACGTCTGGACCTTCAGCACCAGCACAGACACCTGGAGGAGGACAGTCAGCGTCACCATCTCCTGGTGTTTTGACTTCTTCTGAGTCAAAGACTTCCTGGGCCTCTCACCGTGTCTTTGGCAGGCTCGTCGATGCTCTGGGAGGCGGCGCTGACGCTGTCGGGGGACGCGGCCCCGTCCTTGTCCTGGACAGCCACCGCCTCGGCGGCGCTCTCCGGGACGCTCTGCTCGCTGATGGCGTCCTTGAAGCCGGAGATGGACACGTCATCTGTGAAGAAACGTACAACAAGAGGAAAAGAAAAATGTGACTTAAGGTTTCCTGGGAAGCTGCTCAACTGAAAATAAGCACAACACTGCCCCCTGCTGTTAGAGACGAACATCTTGTAAGTGTATCTGTACCGTTTCTCCTGATTTGTGCAAAAGATGAGATGCAAAATGTACAATGTAGTTTATTAAAGTTAGCTACGGACGCTAACTTCCTAAATGGAACATTTCTTCACAATACAACTCAGCCTGTCGCAATAATCAATTAATAGCATAATCAATTGAAATGAGCTCCATTTACAGAGACATTATAGTTCATTTTATTAATCCTTGTTTGTGTTTTTTATTTCCACTTTATCTATTATTTTTGGTGGATTTTTTATTTTGGATATTTGAAAAATCGTCCAGATTCAGTGTTAAGTTTTATTTACAAAATTAAATGTTTATGACTTTGAGCGGACAAACTTAGCAATTAGCAACATATTACTTGGAAATGGTCTCCAAACATCAACATTATTGTTTATGGTAATAACTGATGGAACAATTTATCATCTAGCAAAATGTGTCATCATTAGATTTAGCTGGAACACAACCATAAAAATTATGCACAACTTTTGTAAAAGAAAATTAATTAAAGTTGGTGGTTCTAATGTGACAAGATGTGAAAAATTTCAACAGGAATGAAAAGTTTGGCACTGTAGAGTTGAAACTGCATATTTACTTATACATTTTTGAAAAGTCAGAAGCAAAACGATCCTGTTTCCCGTTTTAGGTTGGTTAGTTTTACCAAAATATTTTCTATTTGCCAGAACGCTATAGTTTCCTCTTTTCATTGTAAAAGTGGCTTTAAAGCATCACATCTGTCCTCCAAATGCAACAACTGAGATTATAGCCAAATATTTGCAATTTTATTTAATAAAACAAGAAATTAAGGTTTTATAAACTGTAATATTATATTGAGCTTTATTTGGGCCTCAATATTTTGGTGTTTAGCAAGAAAGAGATAATTTTGGTAACCTTAAGTGACACAAAACTGTTTTTTTTTTTCGTCATTAAAGTTAAAAAAGGAAGAAAAAAAGCATGTGTGTGTTTTTATACAGAGATGTAACCGAGTCCACCTCTCTCCGTTAAGCTGTACGTGTCTCCGTCTTCCATCAAGTAGCTGTCTATGGAGATGTTGTCCAGAGACTGAAGGGACGGGCTCTTCTTCATGTTCTTATAGGACACAGAGAAACTGGACTGGGAGCGATCGCGCATCAAACGACCGCTACAAAAATAAAACACACATGCGTAAGAAGAAGTGACGCAAAAAGCAAGAAAATGAATTCTGAATCCCAACACTGTCTGGGAACGACTAAATTTAGATCAAATTAGACATCTATTAGCAAAAATAGGTACAATTTTTCAATTTTATTAGGTCTAATATACATTTTATAATGCTGACAAATGAGATTGGAGGCTCCCAGAGCTCAGTGAGGCAGCAGTGAATTAAATGTGCATCATCTCCTCTGTGTGGGGTCGTTTAAGGTCATGTCTGCTCTATTAATGGCTACAAACAATCGGAAATAAAACCAGAACTAAATCAGAGAACACAAGGCTAGAAACGGACAAAGACAACACAAAGCTTCTTTAGCTTCAAAACAGCAGAAAAGAAAACAAATTATAAAAGAAAATTATAAGAGAGACGATTAGAACAGGGTGTCGTGCACACATGCAAATGCATGCCCACTGGGGGATCCACAAACATTTGCACAGATTTTATTCATGAGACCATTACGAGAACAAGGACACCGTCACGCACACACACACACACACACACACACACACACACACACACACACAGTTGATGCTGACTTCACAGCGGCGGCGCGGCATGTTCGAGTTCTTTCCCATTTTCACACCACCCTTCTAGTCCCAGCGCTGCTTCAGAGCATCAGCTTACACATCCTCCATACATCACAATTCCTTTACAATCTGCAGGAATATTCTGTTTTATTTAATTACAGAGTTTAAGGATGAAATGCCAGAGTTGACTAGCTGTAAATCAATCATATATTCAGTTGGATTCAGCTGCGAAATACAAGGTAAAATGTGCAATCATATTATGCTGTACATTTAACAAATGTGTTCAGCAGAATATGATTTTAATGCAAATGTTAGGATTTATAGATCAGAACATGAGCATGTGATCCGATTAAGGATATTTCCTAATTTATTTACAATTAATTTTAGTTAGAAAACTGCATTATTGTCCCACAGGCTGGTAGGATCTGAATCCATTGAACCAAAGCCAAACTAGCTGCGTTTCCATTACTAATGTACGAAAAACTTTCCCAATTTCTGTGTTTCGATTGTATAAGAAATGGAATTAAAATCACACACAAGTTTGTTCACATGATAAGTTATTTAGAAAATGTCCGCCATTTTCCTCCTCCTCCATCGATTCCACCAGAAGTAACATATCTGTTCATTATGTGACTCGAGTGACGCGAATAAAAAGTTTCTATTGTGAAATACAGCTGAAAAACCACCTAATCCTACTGCAAAAATGTTGAATAAAAATGAGTTTTTTCAAAACCGTTATGTTTCCATTAAGCAAATTTATCTTTGCATTTCCAAGTGCTTTCAGTTTAAAACAGACGAGGAAAAGCAGGAAGAAAACATAACGCATCATACAGTCCAGCCATCTACACTGAGAAACTAAAAATTATACCAAGTAAATTTGTCTTACACTTGAAATAAGAGAAAACTAACTTAAAAGTAACTTTTCACCAAGACATAAGAGCTTGATTCAAGTAAATAATTCCTTAATATTAACAAAAATGGTCAATTTCACTTGTAACTAATAGTTTTTCACCAATAGTAAGGAATCATTTACTTAAAGGAAGCTCCTGTATCTTGATAAGTTACTTGTAAGTCAGTTTTGTGTTATTTCAAGTGAACTAAGATATTTGAACAAGAAACTAGACCAAAAAATAGACCCGACTCAAAAAAATGTAAGATCTGTGCACACTGATGTAGAGATAAAAATCAGGAAGCGCTTTATATACTACACACACACTCACTCACATGTCACACTGCGGGTGTGAAGTCAGCTCTTTACCATATCTAGTCTCAGATCCAGAGCCTTACATGTTAGACATGGAATAAAGGGAGGTGGATCTGCTGGAGTTTGAGGAGCTGAGAAGATCAGAAAGCACAGACAAACTTCCTTTCCTTGGTAGAGAGAAAACACACACACACACACACACACACCCACACACACACACACACACACACACACACACACACACACACACACACACACACACACACACACACACACACACCTCACATCGGTCAAAGTGAAAGGCAAGAGGCAGAAAAGAGAGTTAATGAGCTCAGAAATGATGGACAATGAATGAGGCTGAAACTTGAAATGACTGACAGTGGAAGTTTAGACACAAAGCTCTTGTGTTCAGGAAGAGATTGGATCAGCGACAGAAAGACGGAGCGGTTCTAAGAAACACCGCAGGAGAGAAGAAAGTCAGATTTTATGAGGACAGAAATAAATCTGCTTGTTGTGTTTAGATTTCCCTCATTACTCAGTGTGTAAACGGCTGCTGTTGACTACACACACAGATATTTCTTAAACTCTGCTGCAAGAGATTATAATTCTGTTGATAAATGTGACACTATTTTGGAATGGTCATAATCTGTCATATTTCATACAACTTAAACATGGATCAGAACCAAAGTATAAAAAAAAAAAAAACAGGGTATATTCACTCCTGAATACTCACTTTTTAGATTTTAAACAAAATAAACTGTGAAAAAAATACTCTGTAAAGAGTCATAATTCCTAATCCTGATTGAAAATGCTCAAATATAAATATTAAGATGCGTTTAAGTGGCAAGTCTTTGCCTATTTGTGAGTATTCTGCATATCGCTTTACCGTAGAAAGACTTCCTGCCTATATGCATTTTGAATAATTATTTGACTTTATTTTATTTAAGAAAAATGTAAATTGAAGGAATTTGGTACAGAATTGTTTTAAACAGAATCCCTACACCGTTTCTGAATTAAAAGTAATTTCTGAATCGAATCGTGACCCTAAAAATCTAAATAAATCGCTGAAAGACTCACGTCGCCATTCGCTTTGAAAAAGAATCATTCTGCAAGATCAAAGTTTGCATCTGCCACAAGAAACGAAGAAAAACGTACCTGGAAATTGACTGAGGCATCTTTGCAGCTGCAGCTTTCTCTTTGTCACTAAAGTCAGAAAGCGGGTCGGTGAAAGCGGGTTTCGGGTCCAGCCCAGAACCCGCTTCATCCCCAGTTCCCAACCCATCCGCCAAGCCCTCCCCCACTGCCTCTGAAGCCCCCCTGTCCGGGTTCTTCGCCGGAGTCCTCTCCTCACAAGTCGAGGAGGGAATTAACGGGGTGGCACCCAGAGTGGCGCCTCCTTCTGGACCTTCGCCACATAGCAGCTGGTCTACAGTGCAAGGCTGCTTGGCTGCTCCTCCGTCGTCAGACCCCTCCGCCACGTCACCTGCCGGTTCGAGCGTCCCCCTGCTCTCCGAGGGGGAGAACTCTGACCCAGCAGGAGATCCTGAACCCTCAGGCGGGGGAATGGGCTTCATGAGGAGCGACACCTCGGCGCTCTTCAGCAGGAGGCCCAGGCAGAAGGTGAAGGGTTTGTGGTCGGCGGGACGGTGGGTCGCGTCTTTGCGCTCTCTCTTGGAGGCCATGCTCTCCACATCCTGCTGCAGCGTTTGCTGCAGGGTTTTCAGGCTGCGCAGGAGGTGCATCAGGAACACGTACTGCCGATGGCTCACCTGAAACACAGATTTGAATAAAAGCAAAGGTTGTGGCATGTTAAACTTATTATTTGCTAAATAATACTTTTCCCATGTCCCCTCAAACAGCATTAGCTACTAGCAAAATGGCAGACGATACAAAATATATAATAAAACAATTATTGCATTCATTTAGTGAAAGCGCTACCCTCATAGAAAGATGAGCAGGTCAAACGACAGTACAATAAATTATTAGGTTATATTTTATAATGATTTAAAAGTAGAAGATTTTATGAAAAGAAATAAAAAAATGTATTCAATTTAATTGTTTTTATAGTTTTATCCATTGAGTTGGACCACAAGGTGGAATTCTGCTTAATAATGAGAATATAGCCGTAACATTAGCAAAAAAACACTATTTTATTTTAAATTTACAAGAAAAAAGTCATTTTAATAAAAAAAAAGGTTCTAGAGTAATCAGATGTGATGTGAGCAGCTCATTCTCTTGAGCATCCAAACTTTTCTCCTGTTATTCCGACTTTATTCTGGTAATTTTAACACTTTATCCTACAACTTCATTCTCGCGAATTAAAAGATAAAAACTCATAGTCTGGCCCTAATATTTGATCACAGAGTTGACCTGAGTTCAAAGTTCAAATAAATAGAACCTTGTCATACAAGATGGCGGCCCTGGCAGTGCTGACATCTGAACTATGGAAACCCAAGAAGTGCATGAATCCAAAAATTAATAAATCAATCAGTACAATCTATTTTAAATGGATCGTCTCTCACAAAACTACCACATCTTTCTAAGTAAAAACACAAACGTACCTGAGCGCTTAGCGGCTTCTGCACATGCACCAACAGATGGACATCTGCATCTTTACTTGGTGACGATGACAAGCACGAGTTGGGGAGGCTGTTCAGTGAGTGAGGTTTATGTAGGCCGTTGCTTTGTGTTGATGCTGGCGCGCTGTCGGCGCTGTAGTACTCCTTCAGCATTCGCTTCCTCTGCAAACGCGCCACCGCCTCCGCTGACGAGCTCCTGGACAGCCCGGTTCCTGCCGAGTCCTTCAGCTTCTCCTGGTGCTGGACGAGCTTGGTGGGCTGGCACGCCCACACCGTGAGAGGGAACGAGTCCACGAAGGGCTGTGGCCGCCCTTTGCCCCCACGGCTGCCTTCGTAGTCCACCCAGAACTGGGCGAAGTGCAGCGCCCAGAAGTCGGCGGCCGCAGGCATTTTGAGGGCGTCCGCCCGCATGGTGGGCTCCACCAGCCCCTGGTGGACGTGCTGCAGCTTGGTGTCCTGCTCGTGAGCGTGCCGCTGGAAGACGGGGTGGAGGACGGGCAGGGAGGAGGGCGAGCGGGGGAAAGTGGAGAAAGACGGAGAGAAGAAGGGTTCCCCTTCGAAGGCCTGCAGGAGGGCCTCCAGGTGGGAGCGGGTGCAGTTGGGGGGGTGCCGGGTGTTGGAGGCGACCATCTCTGATGTCTGGATGGAGACGGAGCGAGGCAAGTCCGCCGCGTAGGAGGCGTCCGGCTCCGTGGGAACCACCAACTAAAACATCAGAGAAAACATTTCACATGACTTTAATTAGGGCTGAAACGATTAATCGACTTTTGAAATAATCGTCAGCTAATTTAGTTATCGATTAATTGACACAAAAAAGGCAACTTGCTTAAAGAACCGCCAGTTATTTAAATAGTATTCAAGCGAAAAATATAAACATAATGCAAAAAATTGATTAATCGCGATTAATCAAATTAACCGTTTCAGCCGTAGAAAAGAACTGATGCTGTACATCCACCTGTTCAGAGTATGAGAAGTATTAAGATTCAACAGAAGAAAAGGTTCAACAAATAATTATATAAACTTTCTAAATCATTTCAAAAGCAAGTATCATTTTCCTGCCACCAAACATTCATGTGCTACTTTATGCTAGCTTGTCTCGTCAAGTTTGAATGCAAAACTCTGAGGTTTGCGTTTGATATCTATTAATTTCATTAAAAATAAAGAAATTATACAAAAATAACAGGAAAATATACAACTCAATAAAATCTTGAAAGGGAGCAGAAAAAAGAAAAAGTCTCATAATATCTGCACGTTTTAACTCAAGAATACATTCAAATGACAGGAAACAAAAAAATCAACTCAAAAAACAATTCGTATGGTTTCACATGTCTTGGAAAAACTAACTTTTACCATTCTCTTAAATATGTACAGTGATCTGGTATTGTGGCTATCACCAATGTCATGAAATGGGAAAAGGTTTGAATGCTTGCGCAGGGCAGCGAATGCTTCAATGCTTACTTTCAGCATGAGGCCGTCCACCTTGATGTCGACGTGTTCGTCGGGTTTCTGCGAGTCGTTGAGCTTGTAGATCTGCATGAACTGCTCCAGACTCTGCCGCAGGTCCAGAGCGAAGAGGTTGATCCACACCAGGCTGCGGGGATCCAGAACCAGCTGCAGGGCGTTGAGCTGGGCGTACAGGTTGGGACACGGGACTGCAGGAGAAGGAGGGGGAAGGAGGGAAGAGGTTGAATTTTGTGTAAAATTTACACATAAAGGGAAAGAAACAAAAACTCTTTGCGTAAAAGTCTTACTGGGGTAATCTTTTCCATCTGGAAAGTAATATTCTGTAAACTCGACATGGATGGCCGGCATCTCCGGGGGAAGATACAGCGACTTCTTATTGCAGGAGATCATGGTCTTTGGGCTGGAGCGCCGCTGGTCTGCCGTCGACACCTGGAGGAAAAAAAAAGAAGACAAACCCAGAAAAGTCAACGTGAGAGAAAATATCTGTACGGCCTCAGCTGTTCATTACATGTCAAGTTTTCCACATTTTATGGAAAAGTGCATAACTTTTCGGCCATAAACATGTTTACTGGGATTTTAAGCAGAAGAGTAACAGAGTAGACTTAAATTTCTGCTACTAACATAAAGAGTTCATAACTGTGAATTGGAAGTAAAATTATACTTTTTTTTTTTTTTAGGGTGTGTTCAGTGACCTGGTAGATGCTGAAGTCCGCCATCCTGAGGACGAAGGAGCTGGACATGAGCTGCGTCTTTGGAGGCGGAGGAGGCGGAGGGCTGAAGGAGGCGCTGGAGGACGAGGTGTTTATCTTCCCTGGAGAGAACGGACGAAACGGGAGAGAAAAGAAAAGATAAAGGAGGGAAGAAGAAGCCAAACAAACGCAGACGGGCTCTTCAACGAGTGTGCTTCACCGCACCCAGGTGTGCGCAAAACCCACACACACACAGCGGTACCTGGTTCTAGGCACCAGCAGCACTGGGGTGGAGGTTGTGTGTAGGGGCTCCAATCTAGGAGTCCTCCATCTGCCTCCCTAAGCCCTACTTCTCCTTCTGCACCCTCCTGACCTCCTAGAGGCTCATAAACCTCGTCCTTAAGGGACACTGAGGGACAGAAAACCCACAGGGATGACGTCCTGCTGAGCTAGCATCTGCAGCGTACGAAGAAGCGCGTTTCGCTTACCGTGATGCGGCGAGCCGTGATGCGGGGAGCCGTGTGCAGCGCCGGGGCCTTGTCGGTCTCGAACCGCGCCCTTTAACTTTTCCAAGGCAGTTTTGTACTCGTCCAGCAGACTCTTGACCCAGGTCTCTCTGGTTTTAGTGGCTTCGCTGTAGTGCATCCAGTGGACACAACTGTCCCCTGAGAGAAGGAAGGGAAACATGAGAGAGCAGACGGCAAAAGGTTTACCAGAAACAAGGAAGTGAAGAACCGACCTGCTTTGTGGAAAGGGTAGTAGTCGAGGGTGATGGAGCTGAAGGAAAGCTGCATCGCTCCGCCCGTTATCCTCCTACTGGTAGCTGTGGAGAAGAGAGTGAAAAATAAATCTAGACAAGAGTAAAAACCTTGGATTATTTTCTTCCTAATGTGTATTTGATACCTCTGTCCTTAGCGTGGATGTCATCACAGATGTGCAGGTCCAGGTGTGTGATCTGGAGGTGGTGTGACGTCTCGCACACATCGTAGGCGCTGAACAGCTTGGCCATGGTTGCACTCTGGTCAGCGGCTGTGGACGCCTGCTGGGTGCGCACTTGTTGGGCTGTAGGGGGCGGCGACGACACCTGGTGAACGCAGACGGCATCTTTCAGCGCTTCTGCTTTACTTTTGTACTAACCTGGGTTCATACACTTGTTCCACAGTAAAATTTAAGCAGATTTCAAGAATTTTTAAGGCAAGTTTGCAAACTTTTGCAGAGAAAAACAATACAAACATACCTAAAAGAGACAGTTTCAATTCACTAATATATACAGTCTCTGTTTTTATGTTTTGAAATGTCTCTCTAGCACACCTTACACACATTAATTTAAAAAAAATTGCCAATTTAAATTATGTTTAATGTATTAAGTATAAGACAATATGTTATTAACACTCAATATACAAAGGAAGTTACAAAAAACAATCTAAAAACATGTTCTCTACATTTTCTTGCATTCAGCAAATAGAAATAATTTTGGAAATTCTAACCAACAGAAAACAAAAAAAGTTTAGTCTGATTTAACTTCAGACTGAGAAAAAGATGTGCATGTCTTTTTGCTAGGTGTATGTAGAGACTGTTTTAAAACGTTAGCTTGCACTTTATTACAAAACTGCGCAGTTTTAATGTTAAGCACTTTCAAGGACTTTATACAGAAATCAGGAACTTTCTAAACCTTGAAAACATCCTGTTGAAATTCTAAAATTTTTAAGGATTTCAAGCACCAGTGCAAACTCTGAAAAAAGAAAAAAAAACTGAGTGCATAAATGCTTGATTTAAGTTTTTAACATCTTTTAATGGTGGTGTAAAACATGCAGTGCTTAATATCTCCACCAGATGGCAGACGAGAGTAAATTTCAGACAGGAAAGCTTGTTGTAGGGGGACGAGTGTGAATGTTGAGCAGCAGAACTTTGTTTTTGGATTTTCTGATTAAATAGAAAAACTTAGAGAGCGAGTGCAGAGCAAATAGGTAAAAAAATCACCGTACCAACTTTAGAAAGTTATTTGTCCACTGAACTTGTACCTGATCGTCTGCAGCCATGCTCTTCCTCTGCTGAGCAGACTTCTCCATGGCTTCGCTGAGGGACTTTGCATACTGAACCATAGCTTTGAGCTGGGAGTCGGTCAGAACCCACAGCAGGTCGTCCAGGATCAGAATCAGCTTTGAAGCCACAACGTTGCAGTCCTTTATCTGCATCAGGAAGAAACGCTCATGAAAAACAAAGATGGCTGACAGCATGACGAAACTTTTCAGACCAATTTATTATTGTACGAGTCAAGACTGGAACAATTAATCGTGATTAATTGATTATTGAAGTAATCATCAACTAATTTAGTTTTCGATTAATCATTGACTGGAATATCCAGACTCAAAAAAAGCAATTTGGTGAAAAAAACAAAAACGTATTTAGAGCAGTAACTGAGCCAAAACTGTACAAAAAATATACATTAAGATAAATTTACAAACTTCCTCAAGGAGTATAGTTTTAGCTTAACCTATTGCAGTGCTTTGTTATTGCATTTCAGGCAGTAAAATGTTAATTTTCTCATTTAAATAGGAATTTAGTTATTTATTTGCATCTTCTAATGTATTTCTAATATTGTATAAAAAAGGTTTAGGTGGCTAAATGAAACATAGAATGTGCCAATTTTTTTTATTCAATTAATCATCAAAATAATTGATTATTAGAACAATCGTGCGTTGCAGGCCTTTACTTAGCCTATTTTATTTAGATGTAAAATTAAAATAGTACTTTCTTTCCCCATTTCCTTGTTATGTACTATATTATGTTGGTCTATGTTTTTGAGTTGACATCTGAAAAAGTTCCAGGTGGCGCTGCAACTAATGATTATATGAGTTATCGATTAATTTATCGATTATTCTGACAAGTAAACGGCCAGAAAGCCAGTTTTTTTATCTGATTAGCAGAATAATTGACATATTAATCAATTACTAAAACAATTGTTAGTTGCAGCTCTAGTTTGGTGGATTAAGACAAATCGAGACGTTCTCTCTTCTTGGACACCAACCCGTCTCTTCAGAGTGACCCTGATCTTGGACTGGTTGGTGATGAGGCGGATCGGGGCGCTCAGCATCTCGTGCTCGGCGCTCTGGATGGCGTCGGCCTCGATGCGGATCATCTGCCAGCTGATTTCTTTAAACGTCAGGATCTGCAGCCAGCAAAAAAAAAAAAAAAAACGTAGATGAGTCAAAGATCTCTAAACAAGGCAGCCTCATCAGAGCCCATTTCCTCTGAAAGGAGCCGGCGCCGACCCACCTCCCCCCTCTGAGGGTCCTGGATGCGGGTGAATCGCAGGTCGCTGATGCTCCAGCTGGTGTTGACGCTGTACACCTGCAGCTGGGAGAGCTCAAAGGAGGCGTTGAAAGCCTTGGCGCTGATCTTGATGACGATGGAGTTGATGGATAAGGAAATGCCCTCCACCACCTTCTCAGCGAAGCCATATTCACTGCGCAGGCAACAAACACGGTGATTAGCAAGTAAATGTGGGTTAATATCGGGTTTTTGTAAAGAGATTATATAAGAGCATCGCTTTTAAATTTGACTTCAATGCATCTGCTGCATCTTTCTGCATTTTAGAAAACAGATTAATAGATTTCTGGCACCAAATAACTCATTTTCCTGGAATGCAAAACTTCACCTTTGTCCAGATGCCGTTGCTATGGGAGACGGACCATTAGGGGAACGAGGCTCGTCACATGTGCTCATTTCCATTATCACCTTATCCAGGGTCTACAAGAGAACAATTAGATTTATATTAACAACACCAACAAAAGGAAAACATTATTTAGTGCTCATAAAACAAATCACTACCAGTAGGTGACATTAGTTTGATTATACCAATAAATAAATGTCAACTTGTTTGTCAAAAATGAAGGGACGCAGCAAACAAGAATGACGGAAAAGTGTAAATTATCACAAGAGTTGAAATTGACCTCTTTCTTTATTATTTTCTCTACAGCATCAGCCAACCACCACAGAGTTTCAGGGGTGAAAAGGTTAGATTTTTTCCACAACGTTTTCCTATTTGCTCTCATCACATTTCTGTCTTTCTGTCAATAATGGTCACCATCATTATTGGAAGAATGGAAGATTAACACCTAAACACCAACTATAAAGTCTTAAAAAAGGCAATAATTAAAACAGCAACTAAGATAAATGAACAATGTTAAGCCTGGTGGGGGCACAAGCAAACCCTGGTGGCCCGCCAGGCTTCACCGAGGGAAAACCTGAAATAGTCAAGTTATTTGACAGAAACTTAATTTTTAAGCCTGTTTTCCAATTCTGGTTGATTTAATAATAGATAAGAAGCAAGAACATGAACTTACCAAAGAAATTGGGTGAGTCTTTAGTTTGGTCCATGGTATCTGTTAATGAAAAGCCAAATGGATGTTTAGTGCCAAAAGAGCAATTAATGAAAGTAAAACAAGCACTGAAGCCAGATGAGTTACAGTCCACGTCAAATTATACAGCAGAATGGATTCAGAGCAAGTGTTTATTGGCAAGTTTGATTTTCACAGAGCAACTTGTTCATCGAGGAGTCACAAATCACAGTTTGACTGTTAAAGTGAATTAAACATTTAATTTGCTTTGCTCTAAACAAAAATAATCAAAGTCACCAGCAGGGGGCGCTATCTCACATCCATCACTACAACCTGCATTAAATCTGCACCCTAAACAGTTATTCATAGTGAAGTTTTTCACTAAGCTGCAATAAAATAAAAGCTTGGATTTTTCTCTTTTTCAGTGAGACGTTATGCGACTGCAACAAAGATTAACCTATTTACGGATTTTTCCATATGCTTATCCACTCAACATGTCCTCATTTTATAAACTTCATTTAACCAGGTCAAGCATCAAATATCTTCTGTTTGCAGCGTTTTTAAGCTAAATAGGACACAACAATGGGTTTAGTTGATTTGTATGAGGAAGATACACGAGACAGGGAGCTGAACATGTGAGGAAATGAGATCAAAATCTGTGTTCTCATTTTAAATCAGCTTGAACTGAAACGGGGAAAAAAAGAGAGAAAGGTATCTAAGTAGTAAAAACGGTTTCTGTTCACCAGCTCCACCTGTCATACAGAAATCAACACAAAAACTTCCAGTAAATGATTACAGCTGAAAAACTGCAAAGTCTGCATAAAAACAGACAATAAAGGATGAACAAAGCAGTGCTTACTGTGTTGCTCCCTGACAAAATGGCAACTAAATAACTGAAGAGAGATTCCAAGAAGAGAAAAAGAGGTGGAAAATGGACCTTGGTCTGAGCAAGTGTGGAGTCATGAGTAAATTATATAGCTTCTTTCAGCTTTTCCAGGGTGTGCCAAAGTCTGCTCATGAATGTGACGCATAACTGAGACCAGATCAAGTTATGAAATAAACAGAGCATAAAAGTAGAGCAGAGTAGACAGAGACCAAGATAACTGCTAGTGACATGCAATCAGAGGAAGCATAACCCCTACAAGTAAATTAGGTACATAGACAAGAACAATAATGAGAGAAAATCAATTTTTCCACTTGACTTTTCTATCATTTTTTTAAAATTAGTAATAACATTTTGAAAGTCAAAATGGCTGAATTTATGCATGAAATACATGAAAACGGCTGGGGGTGAGGCACTGCAGTGCTGTGCCTCACCTCTGGGGGCGCTGTGTCACACAGTAAATGAAGCAGGAAGGAGGAACTACACATCTTCTACATATGTTGGCGTTCCACAGTCTGTCTAATACATTTAATGAATGTGAGTGACATAATTAGTCTTTCTGATCAGCCATAAATGCTCTGTGGAAATGCGTGAGGCAGAAAGTATAATTTTTTTTTTCTTACTATTCAGTGTTTCCCCCAGAAAACTTGCTAAGCTCGGTGCTCAGGACGCATCCAGCTGGCCGCCATGTTTTTAAGTTAAAAAATGTTTAAAGTTGACAGGAAGTTTCAAAATATAATTTGATAGTTATGCATTATTGGAAGACTGGAAGATTAATACCCAACACCAACTATAAATTCTTTATAATAGGGCAATCTTTAAAAAAATAAAATAAACAATGCTAAGCCTGGTGGGAGCACAGGTAAATCCTGGTGGCCCGCCAGGCTTATAATACACTGAGGGAAACCCTGCTGTTAAATTGATTAAAAACATTAGTTAGTTATGGTCAAAATTAAAATATTAGCTCCTATATTGGATTTTAGATTTGTACATTTGGTTCTCAGGCAACCTGTGCCTCACCAGTCATGAAAATCACAATGCAAGATTTGCCTGATGTAGTAGGTGTGCATACACACACTAGACTTCACTTGAGTCCTTAAATAACTCCGTGTAAAATAAGTCTGGGGTATAATTTGAAATCCTCGTTTTGCCCTCACCCTGATGGCCGCCTTGTTGCAGAACACACGGTTGATCGCCAGCCAGGTGGGCAGGTCCAGCAGACTCTGCAGAACCTCCTCGTCCAGCTCCAGGTTGGTCAGCTGGCCCTCCCCCTTCAGCGTACTCAGGTTGATCTTGTCCGGCGACAGGTTCTTAGCAAACCTACGAGACAACGGGACGGCGCCAAGCTTAGCGGCTGAGGATATTTATAGGAGAGGAGTTGTTGGCAAACAGTCACCACCGGATACGCTGCTGGTGCATGAGATGTTTACAAAAAAAACACCCACATCTAAGGGCTTGGAAAGTGGCCTGCGTCAAAACTCAATGTCAAAACTTGAATTTTAACTAATATTTCTACAGTTTCTAGCTGGAACAGGGGGTAAATCTACCAGGGTAGAAATATTCCCAATGGTAAACAGCTGAACAGTGTTGTCAGGGCAACACTCATGAATTAAAACTTTGCTTTGAGAAGAATTAAAAGCAACTAATGACTACCTTCTGACAATTAATAAATTAATCTCATAAAAAAGCCACTTTTTCCAGATTTTTCATTTAACCTCTTATGCTTTTGTATACAATAAGAGAAAAACATCAAAAGATCCAAATAAACAAACATTTAAATGCAATAACACAGAATCCCTTTAGTGAATTTGAACAAAGTGAAGCTAAAACTTTCCCACTTGAGGAGATTAGAGTAAAACATTTACAGACAAAAGTGCCTTTATTCTAAATTCAAAAGCAGTTTTGGTTTTATTACTTCTCTAAATGTCATTTATTCAACAAATGCCATTTTTTGACTCTACTCCAGTTAATTGGTTACCAAGTCACTTGATGGTTATTTCAATTCATTACAATTAATCGTTTCAGCCCTAAAAGGTTAGGTTATAACCTGTAATCACTTTGAAACGAATAGAGAAAGTTTCCCAAAATCTATCATGGTTATTTCTTTTATCAGAGCTGATCAAGACAAGCTTGACTAAAGTCAATCTAGACAAAGGTTCTGGGTGGCCTAGTCAAAGTCGAAGCTTAAATCTGATTGAGACATTAAACAGGTCAATTATCCTCAAAAACCCTGAAATGGGAGAATTGTGCCACTGAAATGGAAAAGACCTCATTCAAGCTGTTATAAACACTGATACTTTATTGAGGTCAAAGGTGACAGTCTGGATATCAAAGGCAATTACTTCCTCCATGTAGGACCAGTCTGATTTTCATTACTTTTTTTATCTAAATAACCAAAAACCACCATTTTAAAAAATGGCTTATTACACAAATTACATAAACATTGTGGCTTCTGCAATCACAAAATAAAGACAGGCTAATAAAAAATGTTCCAGGTTATTAAGTTCTGTGAGTAAATATTGGTCTGATAGATTTGAACACACAACCTGGATGCCTATGACCTGAGTGTTTTCCACCCACACTGTGTATTAGTTAATAGTTACCAGAGTGGTCTGGTACTAAAGGTCTTATTGACCCATTAATCTCTGCAGCTCAATCTAATGAAATGATTTACCAATCTCACCATCTGCTACTGCAGTACAAACTGACAATGTTTGTCAACCTGGTTTGGTCATCAAACAGCAAAGCAGACATAAATTATTGTTTTCAGCACCACAAAAGTCATAAAAATCATACTTTAGCATAAGAAAGTGCATAACACTAATGATTCAGGTAACCCTAAGCTGCTAGTCAGCTAATCTTTCACACACAATCAGATTAAAGCTGTAAACCGACAGGATCAAAGCTCAGACTTTGACTATAAATAAAAAACTTGGATGGTAACTGGTAATAAACAGAAATTAAATTACTAGTTAAGAAGATCTCTGGACCTGGAGGTTAGAAGACCAATGAAATGGTTTCTAGTTGTCTAGGCGATAAGGAACTGAATCCATCAACAATGGTTTTGATACATTCAAACAGCTTCACTGCAACAAGGGTTATCTAGTACTACTAAGTGTCTGATTTGATGAGATATAAACTAAACTGTTCTGTTTTTAATGGTAATCAGGTTAGATTTTGAGGTGAAGTTGGTAACAAACCATAAACTTTCCATGTTTGATTGTAGCATCAGGACTTCCAGTGGATGGCTTTAAGGATTAGACCAGTAATGTGCCGTAACTCCACTATATTTGATCACGTTACACTAAATCTTTCTAAAGTCGACAACTTGCTAGGCAATCCTAACAACTCACCCAATAACCTCATGTTGGACACTAAGCTCCTAGCTAGCTTAACACATGAGCTCATTCGGGAGTTCACGAAATCTACTAGAAATGAGGAGATTGAGAAGTTTATGGTTGGAATACTTCACAGTTGCTTGAATTAGCATTGAAAGACACCAGTTAACAGTTTAAGTGATTGCAGAAAGCATGCGTTAACTAGCTAGGTAGCTTCAAGATGGCTGCTACCAGACAGAAAAACAACTGGATTCTTATCTGAGACTGCTAAATCTTTGGTGTTTTACGTGTAGCTGCTGTAAAACTTTGCCACCCCAAGCCAATAGTGTATGAATGACTTGATCCGGAGCCAATTATCAAAAAGCACATGATGTATAGTTGAACTACTGCAGGGGAGTCAAACACATTTTAGTTTTGGGCCAAATCAAGATCACGAATGCTCTTAAAAGGCCGGTTATGCCAGAATGCATTCATAAAACCTGATTGATATCATTTGGCAGTAAACGGATAAAAAATTGAGTTGATTGATAAGCACATTTGGTGTTTAGTCTAGAATCTAGAGGGCCACATAAAAAGCTATGGCGGGCCGGATTTGGCCCACGGGCCTTAAGCTTGACACCTGTGACCTATTGGAACCAGAATCTCTAAATTACAAAACATTATAAAAGAGGTTAATGAACAAGAAATTCTGACTTTAGCTGGTTATTTTTCCAAATTGGACATTACGACACAAATAAATATAAAAACCCAAATCAAAAGGTACGTAGAACCAAAATAATAAGACTTGAAGAAAGTTCCAAACAAACGATGTGCAAACCAAACACCAGTAAGTAACTGGATACATGTAGGAAGATAAAAGCTACATCCAGCAGGAGACATAATGAGGTGGTTCGTTAGCAGCAGAACGGAAGAAACCTTCCACTGAACAGCGCTTTGTGACTCAACAAACTGATTCAGTCAAGTTAGGGTTGTTTTTCACTCAACATAATCTCAAAATAATTCAGCTTTAGGGTCACAAACAAATCCTCGACACACCAGAACAAGTTAAAACAGGCCTTTAAAAAACAAAATGTGGATTATCTAGAGAAAGGCACGTTAAGTTTGTCTCTGAGGATGATGTTATGGGAGCCTCTCCACCTTGTGACGAGTGAAATATTCATTTAAGCAGCTGATCAAGTGTCAAGCAGCTAGTTTGGCTTACCCTCTCACTCCTTATCTGGCTTCTCAGCCTCTCATTGGTCACATCCTGCTTCCAACTCCATAAATAAATCAATACTGTAATTTTGCTAAATGTTTGCAATCAACAGCGCTGCCATCAGCCCTATTGGAGTTAAAACTAAAGAAAAATCACACCTGCTGACCTTTTTCCAGTACAACAGTTCGAGTATAGAGTCATATTTCCCGTCCTTTTCGTCTCAATAGACTTCATCCATTATCCCAGCCAGCAAGTCTGTGCTCATCAGACCAAAACCAGGTTCGTAAAAAGGTTATAGGAGACCACTGAGGAGAGCGAGTGGTTTTAAATGAAATATTAACGACAGTAATATCCAAACCTGCATTCCTCCCATTTGGAGGTTAAAGAGCACAACTTTCCAAAAGTACTTTTTCCTTTGACATAAAGGTCAACTTAAAGGTCTTTTGTCCCAAAAGGTTAAAGAATAAAAAATAATATGCACCAATTTTAAAATAATTCTTCTCTTAAATCAATTTTTACACAATAAACCACATAAGGTTTTCATCAGAGAGCCAATGGAAATGGGCTGGTGATGGAGCAGAGATGATTTTCTGCTTCACTGGCCAGTAAGAATCTCAAAAATCCAATAATTTTCCCCATTAGTGAATGCACCATTCCAGGTGACTCTCATAAATTCAGAGTGGAGGTTGTTAGTGAGTGAAAAAGACTCAAAGTTTGTGACTTTTACCATCGATCGAGTGCCTGAAATGTAAAATCTGAAAAATCAGAACCAATTTTGTAAAAATTGAACCCAAATCTCTTATTTGAGCATTTAGGTTCAAGTTTAGACCTCATCAATTAGATACATATTAAAGACATATTCAGCTATCAAGCCAGATCCTCTTATGGATTGTAGTTTTGCTAAATTCAACGGAAACATGTCTACAGCTATGATAATGCATCTTTTCTCTTAACTACATCCTGAAGACATTCTGGCACACCAAACTGTGTGCAGGCGTCTGTGGATTTGCAGAATGGAAACAGCTTTTCTGCGTTCCCTGATGATGAATTTGTGGTGCGGCCTGATGACAGCGATGCCAGCAGGAGTCTGGCCTTAAGGAAAAATGACCAGAGTGAGTCAGACAACAGCCAGCTTATTTTATCCACCCAGACGGAGGCGGCCTAAATTGTGAAATATATAAAAAGACAAACAGGAGAGAAGGCGTGTGCAACAACAAACATCCACAAGGCAATCTCTCTGCTGTAAAGGAGTGAGAATTTTAATCAGGCAAAGTTTACCGAGGGATAAAAGAGATAGAAAACAACACTGAACAAAGAGTCTCTTGGGTTTATTTAGGTTATTATTTTTCCATGAATGTGTATACTGTATTCCCAGGAAGTCTTGTGTCGTTCATCCAAACGACTGAATTCAGGGGTTCCAACCATTTTCATGGCTCTAAGTGAAGAACCGGCGAAAGAACGAGTCGCTCTTAGGATCTCATAGACTGTAGTATGTATATTATAGCAAGGTGGACTTGATTAACCATAAAAATATTTTTTTTTAAAAACACAGAGAGAGTTCAAATTTAAGCCTCCACAAAGTAAGAAAGAATTTTTCTGGTATGTTGCCAATCCACATGTTAAATCCTCATTCTTTCTAAATTTACTTCATAAAATAACCTATTTATTATCGAGAAAAGCATTGTATGGGATTTTCTCTTTTTGTATGTTGATTGTTTGATTTACTGCTCTGGACACGGTTCCTTATAATCTATGCAGATGTCAGACATTAGGTTGAAATCTAGATTTGATTGAATGCAAACGCTACTAAAGATGAGAAATGATGGGAGTGACTGATAAAAAACAAAAAAAAGAAAAGCACAGAACCCCACTGTGCTTATTTATTTTAATTAAAAGAAGGCAGAGTGAATACATTTAATAATCTTTGCAGTTTCAGCATTATTCCAACTTCTAAGTAATATTTTGATTAAGAGCAGAGATTTGCAAATCAGGTGATGTCTCACTGGCACAGAGCTGATGTAAACAATTAAGAGCTTCATTAGTTGCATAAGGAGTGGTAGAAATAGAGGACCTCAAATACCTGAGCTGTTAAAGGCTGTGAACTGTATCCTAAAAGGTCATAATTTGCTCACCGCTGTTTAAATAAGCAGAAGTGTTTAATTAAGAAAAACTAGAGATATCAGTCCTGATATACATTTATTTATACTGCAAATTCCTAATTGCACTTTTTGTCTCTTTTAGTTTCTTTACCATTTATTTTACATTGGCTGTTCAAGGTTTCCCGCAGAAAACTTGCTAAGCCCAGTGGTTGTGGTGCTCATGTAGTCATTCATCCTGCATTTTTGAGTTAAAACATGTTTAAAGTAGACGGGAAATATGAAAATATCACTTGATAATTATGTGTTATTGGAAGATTAATATCTGAACACCAACTATAAAGTCTTAAAAAATGAAAACATCTTTTAAAAACTTAAATAAATAAGCAATGCTTAGCCTGGTGGGGGCACAAGTAAAGCCTGGTGGCCCGCCAGGCTTATAATGCACTGGGGTAAACCCTGCTGTTGTCCTAATTACACTGAATATTGTGAAGCTATTGGCGTATTTAAGTGCTGTACTGATGCAGAGTTATCAAAGAAATGTGTAAATTTATCTCTGCTTTTTTTTTTTAAAGAAATGTTTTAAGTCAATTCAGCTGTTTTGCTGCATCAGATCGGCATCGGCTGATACTAATCCTCACAAATTGGAAGTGGAAAAGATAAATCATGCATCCCAAAGAGAAACTACATTTAATGTTAGTTTTGTTGAGCTATTCAAATTACAAACAGCTGTTAATTGGGTTCATCAGCAGAAATATACAAGTTAACAGTTAGGGTTAAATCATTTTAGTTACATTTGCCCGAGGGCTGACCTCATTATGAATTTGCTTTGAATAACTTCCTGTTTTGCTCTAAAACGTCACATCTCATGTTTTTTAGAGTTCAAAGCTACAAGAACTCAGGATCCCAAGGCAAAAATTAAAAACCCAATGATGGTCGATATTTAAAATCATTTCAACAAAGCTGCGGGTCTCACCTAGAAGAAACTAAGCCCTGGTTACACAGCAGCTGGATGCCAAAGTCTGCAGGAACCCTGGCCAAACGTAGAACACACTCACTCCTAACACAGAGCCTACACACACAATGGCTTCACAGAGCTGTGCTGATTAGACACCCACAGCCCCACACTCAGTCATGACTCATGCAGTAATAGCTTTCTCACCAGCAGTGACTCTTCACACTGGATCATCGCTGCTTTGCATCATCATCTCACAGCTTACTGCAGGATGGAAAGAAGCAGCTCATGATGACAAACACGCCAGCAACAATGGAGCCATTTTTCATGGTGAAACCAATCCTCCAGGGACGGAAAAGAGACTTTCGGCTTATTGTCATCTGGGAAAAGGGTGGGATCATCTTTATTCATCAATGCCAGGATTATTACTTCCTTTAAATACAACAAAGATGGCAATGAGTCTGGTTAAAAAAAGGAGGACTTGCTTAGATATTTAATAAAAGCGCTACCTCCTCGGTCTGTTGGTTAACTGTCAAGTTGACTGATTTTGTTGATCAACTAACAATTACTTAATAAGTGGCCATTTTATTCAAAACCTGAGTTTCTCTTGTATGAAGATTGACTGTTTCCATAACGTAAAGGGCTAAAGTTTTCATAATATGCTGGATTAAAGAAAAAAAAAAACACTGTGAAACTTAAGGGAGCTTGTCGAATGCTTATATTTCAAAACAGAACCGAATAAAGTGCCTTTTGGATCCCATAGTTTCTCTTTTCTGGACTGGGATAGCTCCGCCATCTTTATTTCTGTATCAACTCATCCGTTTCAGGATAACCAGAGGTGCCCTCTGCTGGATGGCAGCCAAACTCCAACACTACATGGTTAATAAACCATGAATTGGTAATTAATCTAAAGTTGCTTGTTTGCATTCCTAACAATAGATTATAATTGAAGTGGGAACAAAATCCCACTGTGAGAAATTGATTGGATTTCTCTACATTTCTGAGTATGAAGTGACTGTAATAGATTATTCATCATGAAGCATTGTCACACATCTTTCCTAGAGGTGCCAATCAGTGAGGGGAGTGCTGTTTGTGTCTGTGTAACAGAATCTGGCCGGTAGCCAGACTTCTGTGTCGATACACAAACCCGTATCTCTTTCGCAGACAAAACACACAGTTAGTCTCACGTCCCCCCTGGGGGCTACCTGGATATGACCTTCTATGAAAACCTTTATTGATTAACCTCTAGCACAGGGACGCTCACTTGTGACTCTGAATCTGATGCAAACCTGAAGAGAATTAGAAAGGCAGAAGGTTGATCTTAAATTTTGACACCTCCTCCATAATCTGTAGCTATGTAAGCACACCTACGGTGGGTATAAATAAGCTGCAGGAGAACAAACTGTTCCTGAGGGATGAAGATCAAGAAACATTCCGGCGCGTAGTACGCAACAATCGCTGCACCCTCAATGAGGAGTAAATGAGGTAATGGTGCTTTGCCATTCTGACAGCATCACTGTTTCTGTGATGTCACTGCACCGGACAGGCGCCGGATTGGCTGCCCATCAGTGAGGTCAGCGTCTGCTCTGCAACCGACCAATAAGGCCGACGCAAAGAACCTTAGACATCACTACTTCTCCAGTCATTTCCTGCTAACGCTGCTGAGGGCCACGCACAGTCACGTGCAAACACACTTAATGTCAAAACACACAAGTACACGAGGACAGAGGAGGACAAGTGCTGCCTCTAGCTTTAGGTGTGTGAAGGACAAAGCAGCATGCTGATGAAATTCGGTGTCAAAAGTCCAACTCCCTGAACTACAGAGTCGTTTCTGACGCCACCATCGAGCTGCTTCAGTTTTTAAACAGTCAACAGCCCCTAAAGATAAATGACATCCACTTAAAATTCATTTCAAATAAAATTGTTATAAATTCTGTTTCCTGCATGCTTCGAGGTTTCCCAGGAACAAAACAGGGAAGCATTGAAAGTCCCTCAAGAGTCGGTGGAAAAAATAAATAATTCATGGAAAGCTCTGTGGAGCCGAATGCTACTCATAACAGCAGGACATACAATCTATAAACAACTAAAATCCACCCTTCCACTGCCATTTATTAGCTTCTGAGGAAAAATTAAGATTCATTTAACTTTAGATACAAAGTAACACACATAAAAATAATGTTAAAGACATAAAATCCTTTGCAATTAATTGGGAAATTATATTATATATATAATATATGGTTTTAAGAACTTCTTTTTGTTTTTTTTATTATCATATTAAGAAAACTGTAACTGAATAGCAATAAATATATGATAGTCCTAAAACAAAGACCCTTACATGACTTGCTTAATCTACAAAATGATTGTGTTATAATTATCTCCAATGTCAAAATAAGCAAATTATTAGTAATAATAAATTTGAGTATTCTGTGTTTTTATTGTATTCATAAAATAAAAAAAATTATTTTGTATATTTTTATCATAATAAAAATACAATAAATATTTTTTTATTATTTATTATATGAATAATAAAGTCAACACGGCTGTGAATAGTAGGTCTTGAGAGCCCTGCAGGAGACAGTGAGGGAATCTTAACGACTTACTGAATCATGTCTACCCTCCTGATATGAAGCTATATCAAGTTAAATTATTATTTATTTGCTTTATGTGTTTTTGTTTTTTTTTTTGTCTCAATTTATTTTTCCGTTAATTTTATCCAACTGACTGTCCATCCAGGGAAATTGACTTGAAGTTAACCCCGTAAATTTAGTCTAAACCGTTTAAAACGTGCTAAAATTATTTTAAAAATACTTCAAATTGTTTCTTACACCCTGGAAATAATGTGACAGCATGTGAAAGCTGAGATTGTCGATTCACTCACAGCTGGTTCAACCTGCTTTAGCAAAGGAGTGCTAGCTAAGGAGCTAACCCTTTAGCCAGTTAATTAGCGACTCTCTCCATCTCTAAACCCCGCGCACTGTCTGACAGGCACATCGTAAGTAACAACATCCCACGTTAAGCTGAATTTGTTCCCAAAATAACAGCAATAATGTGTTAAAAGCCGCTTTATGGCTACCTGACAGCTGAATCTACACCTCTGTTGCTAACCTCCACTAACCACCCACCTGGAGAGATGCTTCAAGATCTGCTTCTTGATGAGCCCAGCCATGGTTGAGCTAATCCGATATTTGAGCCGCCGTCGCCGGGTACGAGCTTTCTGGCCAGCCTAACTGCTAGCTTCCCCACCTCCACTCGAGCTATAAACAAGCAGCTCAAATTCTTCTCCCCGTGTCGGTCTTCATTTCACCGCCGTCCCATCGCTTTATTCTCCGAGTGAGGGTTGAGGCCGCCGGGTAAATGACATTTCAGACGTCCGAAAGGCAGCCCCGGCAAGAGGACAAAGCATTACCGGGTGTCCTGATGAGGTTCGGGAACGGTGCAGGTCTCTGCAGTATCATAAAGAGTCCACCTGGTCTCACCTCATCCGGGGAACTGCGTCTGGCCGCTGCCACAGCGCCCACCGGGCGGAGACAACTGCTGCCTTCAAGGTCCGCTCGGAAACAGCAACAGTCGCAGTGTAAATTTTCTCTAACTCGCCTCTATTTTTGTTAAATTTATATCCACGATCTTTAATGTGACAGACACAAATTAGATACCTTAAAAAAATGAATACATCTGTTTTACCTTCATAAGACACCCATTTAGTAAATAGAATCTACCTTTGGGTTTATTAATGTCAATATAAGCACAGCGGTTCTGTGAAGATATCAGAGGTTTGTTGTTGGAGAACATTAGTAAACGTATTAAATCGTAAACATCAGCAGGACAAATAGAAGCAGGTTAAGTAATAAAACAGTAATTTTTGAACGTCTCATTACTGATCAAAAAATCCATCTTTTGAAAATTGAATTTTTCACAACAGCAAACACATCTATCAATCAATGTCTATCAAAAGGTCTACTTTTAGTCGTGTAATTTACACATATTTTATGGTAGTTTGGGAAGTTAATTTAAAAAAAGAATCAGAGAAGTGCAGTTTGACTCAGCAAAACACTGAGAGAGATAAAGCCAAATGTAATTATTTTTTTTTAATCTGCAAAATGTAAAATGCTTTGTGTGCACATTACCCTGAACACATCACTCCTCATGATGAAACATGGTGATGCTGGTGGATACCTTCTTCTTTAGCAACAAGGAAGCTGGTTCGATTATATTTATTACACTCTGAAAAACAAGAACACCAATAAATATATCTTGAAAAAGACAGAAAATTTAAATTTGGTTGTTGGATTTTTCTGTAAAGTGGGTTCAAGATAATAAAATGCAAAATAATTCTAAGAAAATCATAGTAGATAATAATCACAATAACTTCGAACAACTGAAGTAACATGAAAAACTAATACAAGTGGTAAAAAGTTAATAAAACAATTTAAAAAGAACAGAAAAGATGTTTAGCTCAGACTTAAACGCTCCTTTAGTCCCACCTGGTGGTGAAAAGTATAGGTAGATGAACACATTCATCATTTCGAGTAATTATTTCCAGAATGCAGCTTTGTTGTAAAATAAAATTACAAACATTACAAAGAAATTAAAGGTTTATTGTCATCTATTACAGTCAGTATTAAGAAAAATATATGTAAATTTCCATATAGGCAAACTGGAAACCATCGCAACTTTCAACTTTTAACGTCTTAGTCCAAGAACATTGACGTTCTGGGCTTTCAGATATGCAAGTTTCAGAACAGATATGTAATTATGGGATGTGGCCGCATGCAGACCGCAGCTGCCACGTATGAAAGGAGGGGCATGGTGGAGAAAAGTGGGGCGCTCCTCCCTGCGCTGCTCTCAACCGTTTGCACCAAGTTTACATCAGGCAAGCATGATCATGCAGAAGTAATAACGCGTGTTTAACAGGCGATTACACGCGTGGTTGGAGGAAGTGGTTGCTTTCTGGAATGAAAAGTGCAAGTTTTGATATCTAAGAAGTTTTGACACGACTTAGACTTGTTAAAAAGTTACAAAAGGCGTCAAAAAAAAGATAAAATCCTGCAAAACTAACGCTTCACTGGTGTTTAAAAACGACACAAGCCATTCATTGTTTCGCGAATAGCTGATGGGTTTGGGACATTTACCCAGACCCACGCAGAGTCTGTTTTTTGGACATATAGGACAGCCCCCATCCGCATACCTCGACGCTCAAAAGCCCCGTGGAAAGACACGCCGCGCTCCCTGATACGCTGCTGCTCCACAGTGGGGCTGAACTGGGAACCCTCTCTCATCCACGACTGCACAACCAGCGCGACCTCCTTCCCCTCGCACTCATTTGGACCGAACCTCCGCTGAAAGATGACGACAAAAAACCGACCAAAGAACAGCGAGAAGAGCGCAGCGGCCAGCCAGGACGATGCGTCCAAGAAAAGCCAAAAGAGCGGAGGCGCCACCAACGGGGTGAGTGGCCCCGGGCCTCGGGGGCCCCGCTCAGGTAGCTGCCTCGGCCTTCTGGTAAACGCGGTGTTTTACGCCGCAATGATAGGGGCTGCGGGATTTGCGGCTTTTTATTTACAACAAGTCGTGCAGGACGTCCGTCAGATCCACGCACAGCATGAGGAGGGCGCACGGAGAGGCGCGGAGCTGGGTACCAAAATGGAGAACGTTCTTCAACAGGTGAGTTAAAAACTAAGAGAATCGATTAAATATGACTGAAACGTCACGTTACTGAGTTTAGATGGGTTTGTGTGACATATTTAAGGTTGGAGGAAACTAAAAGGATCAAATTCGCTGCTGAATTTTTAACTAGTTTTAAATGAAAACCAGTTTAAAACTCTGTAATTATAACTTCACTCGATGTTCATAATCTGCCGCTGAATTTAAATCTGAACAGGATTCATCAAGATGACATGAATCACTTTAGTCTCAAGTGGCAAAAGCAAGAGACACCCAACCCTTTGTCTCTTACATTGTGTGAATGTGAACTGAAATATCCTTTGTTGTTAAGAAAAATATTCTAAATCACTTTATTTTATTATTTTTATTCACAAATAATCTTCTTTTTTGTAGAGCCATCTTTTTCTTACATTTGCTGGTCTTTTGGGGTGTACCTCCAGAAACGTTTTGCTGAAATTGTAGTAGCAGAAGCTCAGATTTGTTGGAGGACATCTTTAAAGAGCATTTGGTGTTAAGTTTGGACTTTGACTAGGCCGCTTTTTCCATGTTCCAGTCTCCTGGCTCTTAATTTTTTACCGTGGAGAAAACAAAGCACTCATTTTCTAATCTCTATGGTGATGTCAAACATGACAAGTAAGACAAGGTCATTAAATCAGTTTACAGAATGAAGTCAGGTAGCAAATCTTAAAAAATGTCATTATGTACCAAAGATATAAACAAAATATATGAATTACAAAAAAACTTACCTCTACAAAAGTTGATATTCACAATAAAGTGTGACGTTAGTAACAAAACAATGAGGCCAAGACTGGCTTTCTTGAGCAAAAAACACTCAAAAGTGGGAGACATGGAAAACCACTTCATACCTGCTGTTCAGTACAATGGAGGTTCTGTGATGCTGTGGGCCTCACTTACCTTCAAAGGTCCTGTGATGCTCGTTAAAGTTCACCGTCATTGCTTTTTAAAATATAAAAAAATAGATTTTCAATAAAAATCTGACAGAAGACTGAAAATAGTGTCCAGAAAAAAAAAAAAGTTTTCTGTTAACAACTGAATGTTGCAACTGCGACTATTCATTCAGGAGGATGAGGAAGATGGAGTCTTAACAATTCAGTTAATCTACTGAACAAGAGTTAATATTAGAGCTGAAATGACTAATCACTAGCTGCACTCAATAAAAAGGCAATTTTTTCAAAGTGTGATTCTCAAAAATAACTAATCCACATATATTTTGCATTTAAGATAAAAAAAACAATGATTTGTTGTTGCATTTTAGGCAATGAAATGTTTATTTTCTTATTCAAAAAGGGAACTGAATTATTTGCATCGTTTAATCTATTTCAGTAGACGAGCCTCAGCTTTCCTTCTGCTCAATTCTAATCTCACTTCACAGCTCAGTCTGTGATTTCTCCCATTGACTTGGATTCCTCCAGTAGAAATTTCACCTAGACCGATTTTCTGTCTGTAGTTTTAGCAAAAGCAGCAGAAGAAGTTGTGTTGGCCACACCTTAAAATATTGAATGAAGTTGATGCAGATTTAAAAACAGTTTTCACTGATGCCAGATAAAGTGCAACACAAAGGTTTTTGCTTTGAATTTATTTTAATCGTAAAGTAAGACAAAAAAAAAATCCAGTGGATTTAACTAAAATGCAAACATCGCCATCTTAGTTTAATAAGCTTGTCAAATTAAAGAAAGACTGAGTCATATTCTGTTCTTGTTACTAAACGACAAAAAAAAATCCAGAGAAACGTGGAAATTTAGTGTTTTTTTAATCTAGCAAACCTTCAGGACCTGTTTATGGTTTTAAATTTATAATTTACAAATCCCTTGAATTCAGAAATTTGGTCATCTCATTAAAAATATTGTGTGTTTAGTTTATTGTTTAACAGGTAAAAATAAAATAGTTTTTGCGATTAAAATTTTTCAACTTGACGTTCTTTGGTCTGCATGCCGATAAGTTTGGCCACCGCTGGCGCAGGACAAGCAGCTGGTTTTTACTCCGATTAATTGATTAATGATTGATTGTTCCTGCGTCTCGTCAAGGTGGAGTCTCTACGAAGCAACGTGGACGGACTGGAGTCGTCGCTGGGCGTCACGCGGGTGGAGCTGGAGGCGGCCGTGAGTCGCATGAAGCGGGGCGAGGTGGAGACCAGGAGGGTGGAGGAGGCGCTCCAGAAGCTGCAGAACGACCTCCTCAGGGACCTGGCGGAGGGCGTCCGGGAGGTCAAGGAGGCCCGGGAGAAGGACTTCTCCTCTCTGGAGAAAACGGTGGAGGAGCGTCTGGCTGAGGTGAGCCAGTCCATCTCCGCCAGCATGGCCGAGTTCGCCGAGGGTCAGGGCGAGGCGCAGCGTCAGCTAGCCGACCTCAGGGCCCGCCTGGGCGATGCCGCGGACCCCGCGCTCGTCAAACAGGAGCTGTCCGCCGTCGCTGAAGTCGTCGCTGAGATTAAAACGGCCAAACAGGCGGCGGACGCGACCTCCAATTCCCTCAGAGACCAGATCGGCGCAGTGAGGGAAGAGCTCCAGACGCGCAACAAGGAGGTCGCCTCTCTGTCCCAGGAGGTCGAATCGGTGAGGTCGGTGATGCAAGACACCGCCGGCAGCCTGAGGCAGGCCCTGTCTGCGGCGGAGGCCGGGGTTCAGGCCCTGCAGGACCAAACCGCCACCCTGCAGAGCGGCCTGGAGCAGGTCTCCAACGCCGTCCGCACCGTGGAGGAGAAAGTGAACACGGCGGCGGCTCAGGCTCAGAAAAGATCCGACGACCTGGAGGTCAGGGTTCAATCATCTGAGGAAGGCAGGGAATCACTGACTGCTTCGCTGTCTGACATCAGCAGGAAGGTGGAGTCGCTGCTCGCCAAATACGACGGACACGAAAGCAGCTTATCTGCACAGGGGGCGGCAGTGGAGAGAGTAAGAACAGACCTGAACCAGGAGCTGGAGGAAATAAAAACCCAAATGGAGGCGCTGGATCAGACTCAGCCGCCTGCAGAGGGCTCCACCTCCCTACAGCTGGAGCTGGAGAGCTTAAAAACTGCAGTGGAAGAAGTGAAAAGCAAAGCAGACACGATAGAAAGCCAAAACCAGGCCATTCGCACCCTGCAGGAGGCGATGCAGGAGACGACGCAGGCGCTCGCTGGTTTAACAGAAGGTAAACGAGATGAAGGACGAAGCGGCCTGGAGGATCTGGAGAAGAGACTGACCGCTTTGGAGGACAGGATGTAGACCACACGAGGCGTTCAAGGGCTTTCAGGATGAAGAGGAAAAAACACCCAGACTACTTAGTCATGCAACGCCGCATCAGGACGCCAAACAGGAGACAAAACTCCACGTTACTGTTATGAAGATCTGCTTTCTAGAGCTGGAATCCGACGTCTTGACGCTGCACTTCTTGTTAGAACAAAAGAAAGAGTGAGCAAAAGCTGAGACTGCTGATCTGTGAAGTTCAAACCTACACTCATTCTGCACTGTAGTTTTCTTTTACTTTTTTAAACCTCCAATTGCGATTTTTAAGCACTCCTTTGTTTGTTTTAGAAGAATAAAAACACAAATGTTTGACCTGAAGCCGTGAATTTTTATTTTAAGGGAGTGAAATTTATAAAATTGTCTTAAGTTTCGCTGTTTATCGCTTATTGAGCCTTCTTACATTTTATTCACAGCCACAAATTTCAGTGTATTTTAACCAACAAAATCTAATTGTTAGGTAATTGTCTACTTAAATGAACGCTACAAAAAGGATGTGACGTGCAGCTTCTGTAAGTCACTGTCCTGCAGGATGACGACCCAAAATGCACGACCAGAACAGCAGTCGACTGGTTCAGATCAACAAAATATTCACATCTCAAATTTTGGCCTAGTTTTTCCCATTTGAATTTTTCTGAATTCCAGTTTTTCCCATTTTAGCTACATTTTATAAACCCAACATGAGGATTTTCTGAACAAACCAACAGCTGGTGGTCATTATTTGACCACTATGTAGGTTGTTTTTGCAATTTGAACGAACAGAAATATAACGTGAGACGCTTTTGATGAACGTTTTTCTTATTATTATCCAATCAGATGCAGAAGAAGCTAGCTTTTAAACTAGCGAAGCGGCTAGTTTGTGATTGTTTTACTAAAAATGTTTATTGCAGTAGTTTGACAGGTGATCATCAGATATAAAACAGATAACTATTTTAGGTTTTGCATTTCGCCGATGTCAGACAAATCAGCTATCTCACTGACCTGTTTAGTCGTAACACTTAAATCTCCCTCCACTGCTGTGAGGTTCAGCAAAGTCTGTCGGAGTTCAGCGATCTCACGCTCTCTTTCTGACAGATCCTCCGCCAATCTCCCGATCCTGAGCGTCAGGTCGGACACCTGCGGCTCAAACGCTCCAAAGTCTCGTTTAATGGACGCCACCTTCGGTTTGAGGTCTGCGGCGAACGTCAGCGTCCGTACGAGGCGAGCGCGGCCGCTCTCCAGCTCCCGCAGGCGGTCTGATATCTGGTCGTCCACGGCGACCAGCTCAGGGATTCGCTTGCGGAGCTGGTCGATGGCCTTGGTGTTGCGTTCGGACGCAGAACGGAGGTTGGAGATTCGGTCGACGCTGCTGCCCAGGACGTCTCCGATGCGTTTGACCATGCTGCGCTCCACCTGACCGGTTTTGTCCTCCAGCTCTCCAACCTGCGACAACACGGAGTCCAACTCGGACCGCAGACCGTCCATCCGACGCACGTCCGTCCTGACAGAGGAAACCTGCAGAACCAGCACCGGAAAATATACGCACAGATCCACCAATCAGGCGTTGACAAGAAAACAAATACAGAAAAAACTAGAGGAATTAAGACGTACACTGCAAAAACACAAAATGTTACCAAGTATTTTTGCTCTAGATTCTACTGTAAACACTTTTGTGCACTTGAAAACAGACAAAACTAACTTACAATTCGCTTTTCAGCAAGATAACAGTTTAAGTCAATAATTCCTTAATATTGTAAAAAAAAAAAAGTTCTACTTCCCCTGGCAGATTATTTCACTTATAACATAGGAAAAATGTCTTTATTTCAAGTGAAATTTCATCAATATCAATGATGAGATAGAATTTTAACACAATATTTTGTGGTACTATTGTGATTACGATAAAAATGATAATTAAAAAAAAAAACTAAGACAGAATTTATAGAGCCACAAACAAGTTTATATCACTAAACTGCAAATAGAGACTTAAATGAATCATATTTTCATATTTACTGATATTTATTGATGCTTGTTTGGAAAAAATAGAAAGACTTTTAATCTGATTTTTTAACAATACTGGGATTTATCGTGCGATATATCAAAAATCTTATAAGAAATTTATCACGATAAATGATACAATAATTCCCCACCTGTATCAATTACTTAAAACGAACTTCTTTATTTTGATGAAAAGTCATTTGTTGCTCAGTTTTATCTTATTTCACGATATTTGCACTAAGAAGTAGACCAAAAAACAAACTTGATTTTGTGTTTTTGCAGTGTATACAGCCCTAAAAACACCTAAGATCTGTGGAGTTCATAAGAAACATTCAAAAGAACAAATTAAAGTCCAAAACTGATTCAATGTAATGAAGGGTTTTTGTCAACTTCAGGACAGAACTCTTCAAAAGACAATTCTTCTTTAAAAACTAGGAAAAAGTTGTCTTAATACTGAGAAAAATGAATGAAACCATTCACATTTTTCCAGAAACATATTTGCGAGAAAAAAAAAAAAAATCAAACGCACCTTGTTGGCGAAGTCCTTTGTAACGGCCGAGGTTCGCTCTTCGATTTGCGTCACCGCGTCTCTCAGCGATGTCAAGCTGCCGTGGAGCTGCGATCGTGTCTCGCTCAGCCCGGCGGCCCAGTCGTTCAGCTGGACGACGTCCCGCTCCAGAGCCTCCAGCCGGGGCTGCAGGTTCCCCCGCTGGGCCGCGAGATCCTCCAGCATCCGCTGCACGGTTTCACACTGAAACAGGAAGTACAGTTCACCACCCAGAAGACAAAAACGTAAACAACTGGGAGAAAAAAACAGGGACTTTGTTCTCTTTTTACGCAGTAAAATTCAAGCATTTTTAAGGTGAGTTTCCAAACTTTCCCAGTAGCAAACTGGACTCAAAAACGATGTAAATTAACTAAAAATGAAGACAGTTTCAATTCACTATTATTTGATTTCATTTGTTACTTTTATTTATGTTTTGTGGTATTATTCTATATTCTACAGCAGGGACCAGATAAAGCTAAAATATAACAAGGTTTTACATTTTCAAATGTCTGTAAACCCGACTGGTCCGAGAACAAAACACTAATTTAACAACAGAAAGATGAAAAAACTATTTTTATTTCATTTACACCGATCAATAAGTCACAGGAAAATTAAGAATAAATATTCATTACATCGAAACAACCCAAACAAATCATTGGTAAATTACATTCTTGCTCAAATTAAATGCCAAACAAACAATATACAAAGAAAGTAAGAAAAAGAACGCTTAAAAAAATATTCACGCTACGTTTTCTGGCATTTAGTAAATATAAATAGTTTTGGTAACTTTCAATAACCTAAAACAAAATAAATTTAATCTGATTTAACTTCAGACAGTGAGAAAAAAAAATCTTTTCAATTATTTTTCTTTCTAAAATTATATTTTCATTGAACCAGCTCAAACAAAATGCTTTCACTTTTTTCAGTGCTTGAAAATAAATGAAAAAGAATAAAAGTGTTGCTTTTGACCTCTGTATGACTGACATCAAATGTTTCATCAGTGCTGTGAACTCGATAGTGTGCAGTAACAACGTCTGAGGTAAATAAGTAAAATAAAACACTTGAGCAAACTGAAAACCAGCAAGAGAAAACATTAAAACACTCGTTCTGCAACGTCAGTAAAAAATATTTCTATTGTTTAATCTATCAATTATTCTGCAGATTTTTCATCATTTAAACCTTTTTATACAGTATTAAAAATGCTAATAAACAATTAAATTCCATGTTTAAAGAAGAACATTAACATTTTATTGTCTAAATTGCAATAAGAGCATATCTTTAGGGAACTATTGATTATTTGCAGCTACAATAAATACTGCTAGCATCAACATATGGAAAGCTCAGGCTTTTCTGCTTGACTTTAACATATTGTAGGACTGATATATTAATTTTGGATTAACTGATTAATAACTGGGTTCCAAAAGGTGCTTTATAACAAACTGAAGCTAAAACTAACAACAAAGGAGACAAAGGATTTTTTTTTTGTCTTAAATGAAACATTTTTATACTTCCTGTACAATTTTGGTTTAATTTCTGCTCTGAGTGTGTCGTTCTTTCAGCAAGTTGACTTTTTTTGAGTCTCTATACTCTAGTTAACGATTAATCGATTACTAACACTGCAAAAACACAAAATCTTACCAAGTATTTTTGGTCTAGTTTCTAGTGAAAATATGACAAAACTAACTTACAAGCAACTTTATAGCAAGATATAGGGGCTTGTTTTAAGTAAATAGTGATTAAAAAGGACTTGTTCTATTGGCAGATAAATGTTTTAAATAATCTGCCAATGGAACAAAGATTTATTCATTAATATTAAGGAATTATTTACTTGTTTCAAGTAAACGATATCTTGCTAAAAAGTAACTTTTAAGTCATTTTTGTATTATTTCACGTTTACTAAGATATTTACACTAGAAACTTGACTAAGAATATTTGGTAAGATTTTGTGTTTTTGCAGCGAAATTAGTTGACCATTACTTTAAAAAAACAAACAAAAAAAAGATTAATCGTTTCAGAACTAGAAAAAAAACTATCGCTGCACATCCACCTGATCAGAGAAGAATTCAGCTTTGACTGCAACAAAAATGGTTCTACAAAGTATCACAAACACCTTTTAGAGTTTTAACTGTAAAACCTGATTAATCACGATTAATCATTTCAGCCCTAAGTGTCATCATGATGTTCAGTCAGTTCGCTCAGCTCTTCCTCCAGCCACGGCTCCTCCTCCTCCTCCTCCTTCCACTCCTCATCCTCCAAAGTGCCGGAGTTGGTCAGGGTCCCGCCTCCGTCTCCCCTCAGCACCATGGTGAGTTCTCGGACCGCCTCCTTGACCACGGACAGCTCGTTCTTCATCTTCAGGATGCTGTTGTGGGCCTGCAGGCGGTCCAGCTCCTGCCTGATCTCCAGGATCTCGTTCAGAGCTTTCAGCATGCTGTCCTCGGTGCCGAACACCTGCAGCGTCACTTCCTCCAGACGCTTCTCTGCCCCGCTCAGGTCGCCGTTCAGCTTCAGGATGGAGCGCACTGCCTCCTCCACCTTCGGCAGCTGCTCCTCGCACTGCTGGGCGCGGGGGATGTGCTCATGGAGTTCAGAGGTCAGCTCGGCCTCCCTGTTGGTCAGGCTGCCGATCTGCTCTTGCAGCTTGTGGATCTGCTTGGTGTTCCAGTCCAGGTGCTCCTGCGCCCGCTTGGCGTCGTCCTCCTCCGTCCGCTCCAGAACGCGGGCGTTCCTCTTCGTGCTGTCCTCCAGCTCCTCCAGCCTTCTCGCCAGCGCCCGGGCCCTCTGCTCGGCCTCGTTCACCCGCTCCGTGGCGCCGGCGTGCGCCTCGCGGGACTCGGCCTTCAGGGCCGCCAGGTCCGCGGTGACGGCGGCCAGCCGCTCCTGCCACGTCTCCGTCACGTTCAGGAAGCGGGCGTTGACCGCCTGCAGGTCGCGGGACGCCAAGTTCTCGTCGGCCTGCATCGCCATGGCGACGGCGTGGAGGGCGGAGATGTCCTTCTGGAGTCTGGTTACCGTGGAGACGGTAGAGAGCGCCTCCTGAAGGTCGTCCTCGGATGCAACGAGCTACAGCCGCAACACAGAAAAGGAGCGCGGTTTCTGCGGAGCTGCTTGAGTCTTTCATGAGTGACAGTGTTGCCAGATTGGGTGGGTTTTCACCCAATTGGACTGATTTCAGCACATTTGGCTGTAAAAACTAACTTTAGGTGGGGTTTTGGATTTTTAATTTTTTTTACAAAGCTATCAGAGAAATTATCTCGAAATAGTTATTGTGTGGCAGAAAAGATCAAAACGTTTAATAAAAAGCCATATTATTGCACTTACCTCATTAGTTCATTTATTTTTAACCTCTAGAATCTGTCAAATGTGACATCATCAATGATTAGTCAACAGTTCACCAAGTGTCACTATGTAGTAGTGTTGTAAAACAGAAATCCCAGGGCAACATCATAAACTAAAATGACATACAGCTACAAAAAGCTCAAGTCCGATTATAGTCAAAGAGTCTTAAGTCCTTCTCAGTCCCAATAGGATCAGGTTCTGGTCAGAATATAACAAAGAACAACAAAAAATGTCACAAATCTGAACGCAGTCGATGACGTATGTTACACGATTATATCTAAGGCTGGAAACTGTCAGATCTGGCAACCCTGCTGCTGTGGCGGTCCAAACCAGCCGCATAGTTTGCTTATTACTTGACTATTTCTACGACTCGGGTTAAATTACACTAAGCTTTAAAATTAAAAGAAAATATTTGAGACATTTTGAGAGAAATGGCCTCTAAACTTAGCGGCTGCTTCACTCTAACTCCAGCCGTACCTTCTTGGAAACTTTCACCATCTCTTCCTCCATCTCCAACAGGCTGGAGGTTTTCCCGTGCAGAGCTTTATACTTGTCTTCCATTAGAGAAAACCTCTCATTCTGCTGCAGCACCACCCTGAAACACAAAACGCACTCAGCCAAGAAGCAACACACAAAGGAAAATTAATTTAAAACTATAAATGTGCTAACTTACCAGCTCAAAACTCCGCATGCTACTAGCGACAGTAAACACATCAAACCTTTAATGTCTGGACCTGAGGACGTTTTATTTGCTCCACTGTTCTCTCCGTCTTCCGTTTTCACTTTTTGTGCCTCACCTTTACCGTTTGCAGGTGAATTTTGCGGCATTTCATCGTTTTGCTTTTGAGACTGCGTCTTTTTCCTCTGTTTAATTTCCGTAGGCATTTCGCAGTTATAAAATCCCGCTTTTAAACTATCGTTACCTGGCTTTAATCTTTAAAAATATAGTCAGTTATTCCATATGTAGCAGACAAAAGCAGGATATCCTACTTAAAGACAAATTCATAGTGAATTAAGCGATAAATATCTGATTTTACCAGCGGAGATTAGCTAAAGTTGCCGCTACTGCTCCCAGGAAAAGTGCTGCCTTCATGGGAAATTGGTCAATTTAAATTCAAACTGTACCAAAGCAGTACAACTAATACATTAGTAGTTGCTCGCGTCTTTAGTTCTGTCTTAAATCGTAAATGACTATTCCATACCTAATTTAAAATCTTAGTTACTCTTTAATTGTGTACACACAAGGTATAGCAGTGCCAAATACTAAAAGTTCCGACAGAGCAGGAGCTTCCATGAACGCAGCAGCAAGCCACGTTGGCTAGAGAATTTGTTAGGAATTTCATCATTTATTTGAATATTTTAGGTACAAATAAATTACTTAAATGTCATAATAAAAAGACAAATATTTTGATAAGATTATATAAATAATCTACAGTTTTAATTGGTTATTTAAAATGATTTCCAGTCTATTCTTATTAGTTCTTTGTTTTGCAAAATTAAACTTTTTTTGCTTACATGCAAAATCCCACTTGCCGAAAAAATAACAGAAAAGTCAAGGCATAACAAACCTGAGTCAAAAATGGACAAGATGATCATCAGTAGCTTTATTTTATGTATAAATGATAACCAAAAGCTCTTTACAACACTGTACTACACAGCTATTACTGAAAACTATGATTTCATCTTATTTTCAGGATTTGTCTTGTACGAATTACAGAGGGAACATGCAAAATTAAAAAAAGAAAAACGTGTAACAAATCAAAACGGCATACAAAAAAGAGACAAAGCAAACATAAATGCATCTTTAACTCAGAGACCAAAGACAACAAGGCCAAAGCTGCCATGTGCAAATTTTCAAACTAATTTTGAGTAAACGGAAAACAAGAATCACACCAAAACATTACAATCAGGTCGAGTAAAAAAACCTTGATACTTGGGCCAAGGCTTATGGTGATGGGAGCAAACAAATATTCTGTTAACGGTGTAAAATTCTTTGACTTTTGCCTCCAAAATAAACAAAAAGAAAACATGCTAATGTTAGCATCCTATTCAAAATAGCTCTGAGCAGTCAAGTAATGGATAACAGACATTTAGGAGGTATGAGTAGTGCATCTTTTGGACGGTAACAGACTTCCAAAAAAAACATCAAAAAAAATAGCAGATGGTTGTTTAGGAAATCTGGCTCCAACGCCTAACTGTCACATTTTCCAAGCAAATCCTCGGCAGTGTTTAGTGGATAACTTCTGCTCTGACTGTGTGGATTCCTGGACGTTTCTTTCTTTTAACCAGCAAACTATTGAGTTGAACCAGGACGTGCAGTCAAACCCACTTTGCATGCCAAATATATACAGATATTTCATCAAGATTAGTTAAGTAACTAAAGAGGCGGCAATTTTCAGAACGGGACGGTTTAAATTTATCAAAAGCAGAGACAAAGATTAAAAAAAAAAAAAAAAAAAAAAAAATGACAAGATTTCCTACAGAAGAATTTTGTAAATTCATACAAAACCAAACTGTACCAGCAGTAAAGGCACACGTTTAATTTTAGTAAAGTTTAATATTACAATAGTGTCAGCCAAATTTGAATTAAACACTTTAAATAGTGTAATGAACCTACTTGAAGTAAACTGATTTTTTAAAATGGCAATTAAGTAACAAAAAAAAAAAATATATATATATATAGTGATCGTCTTTGGTGATAAAATTCAGATGAGGAAACCAGTTTTACATTTATAATTTAAAGATTTTTTGTGCCTTTTCAGCTAACCACCCGACTCCATGATAAATATGAGCATAAATATTATTTGCCGTTTTTTTAAAGATGCATTTCAAACTATTTTTCAAGGCGGAATGATTATACAAAACAATCCATCATTTTTAAAGACACTAAAATTGCTTGTTACCTAAAAGCTTCACCCTGACATAACAAAAAAAAGAAAGAAGTAGTTTAACTGAAGCCCAAAATTAAAAATGACATTCATGTCCATGATGGATGTTAATAAACCTCTGACCATATTGTATGAAAGCTTAATGAATCAGTTCTTCTTCTTTTGGTAACTTCATTTGTATGACCTCAACTCAAAGAATCAATAGTAGCTTACATTTAGAAACCCAGCTGGTTCCGTACGGTTTCTGCCGTCTTTTGGTCTGCTCTGTAAGGAAGCAAACCTAAGTGCACTTCAGGGACCTAAGTGCACTTCAGGGACTAAAATCAGCAAAAATCCTTTTGCTGATTTTCTGAATCAGCAAAAGGAACCTGTAACAGCATGGTGACCTGGTGAAACCCAAATAATGTGGACTTGATCAGATAAATAATAATAAAAAAGAAACAAACGTTAAGGAAAAACTCTTCATGACACCACGAAGCTACTCCATCTGCTAATTACAGCACTTCTAAATACACAAACCCAGAAACCTTAAAGCAGAGTAATTGATATTCAAGTCTCCAAGTTAAACAAAAATCATCTCTTTTTCCTTTTTTTTTTTTTTTATATCTGCACACGTTGTTTAATACCAAAAATATACAAAGAATAATTTTGGTGGTAAACGTGCAGACTTGCTACGAGCGTCGATGTCTCAGCTCCTGGAAACGCGATTTATGTTCGCACTGCCACTTAGGAGTTGTAGTGGTCCTAAAAAAAGAAGCAGAAGATAACCGAGTTATTAACAAGATGTGAACGAGTGATTTTATTCAAAGAGTGTCGAGTGTTTGACTAACCTGGATTGTGTTGACTACGCCGCTGGCCATGACCGACAGTTTCCCTGCGACTGAGCGCACGCCGAGTTTGAGTTGCGACATGTCGGGAGCGTTGGGCAGCACGTTGCTCAGACGGTATGAACTTCCTGTAAACATGAAGCGAGAGTCAAACACGAGAGAAGAGGTCCAGATGTGACAGTTGGGAAAACTCCCTCACAAAAAGCTAATCCCTGATGAGTAAAACACAAACTGATAATGTGTAGAAAAGTGGGACTTTCAGGTGCTTCCATTCACTACTGTTATGGTTACCACAATCACTGCAGGGCGAGCTGATATTAATTCCTCTGATGACACGAGAGAAGAAACTGCATTTACCTGAAAGCTTTCAGAATATAACGGGCAGACTTGTCTCAAAACAGAGCTTTTAAATCCCTCAGCAGGGTGCTGGTTTGCCGGATGTCCAACCTACTACTTTCAGACATTTCTCCTGACTTCCTTCTGCTATAGAATACATTTCAACTGCCTTGTTTTTTATTCACTCACAATTTGACACATTTCTCAATTTTACATTTAGAAAGAATAGAAGTACCACGAGGAAGTCCGGAAACGAGATTAAAACGGAAAATGTGAAAAAAAAAAAAAAATCACAAAAGATTTTCTGTAATTTATAAATTTGTAAGTTCTGTACTATGTGTATAAAAACTGACCAAAAAGATAAGCTGTGTCTTACCAGTTTCTTTCTTTGGATCATCAAAAAGGTCCGCTGAACTTATCGAGGCGCTCCCTGAAAACCTCTCCAGTCGCGTCCTGGTTTCGTACTGAAGAGAAAAACATTTAGTTTTTAAAACACGTTTGTGAATCAATTTGTGTGTTTGATTCCCTCTTTCTCCAGTTTCCCTAAAATTGTGGAAATAATTTTATTCATTTTATAATACTGAAATGCAGATTTTACTCATTTTGTACCTCAGAGTTGTCTTGTTTTCCAAAATACATGTCAGATGAGATCGCCTTGACATCACCTCCAAACTTTTTCTGAGCTTCTCCAGAATCAGAGTAGGATGGCAAGTCAGATTTTCTCCTGGCAACGGGCCTGTTGATAAAAAGTTAAACATCACAGGAACGCAACTATTCAAAAGGAAACTTTCTAAGAAAAATACTTTGGATACATTTCAACACGACTACATTTGTAAAATAAGTCTAATGTTTAATTTTCTGTCACACTTTGAGCTGAAGAAATAAAGATTACAAGACAAGAATCATAATATTCCAGTCAAACTTATAAAAACAAGTAAATTAGTTTAAATTAAATTAGTTAGCAGAAAACACAGAAATAACCGTTTTGTTCCCAAAAATGCAAAGTTAGAAATCAGAAATGACCAGATAAGAGAGAACAAACAGGCGTCACGATGGACTAACAACCACATAAAGGTTATAATTAAATCAACTCAGCAGCATTTTAGAAAGTATTAGTAGAGCAAAAGCTTCCAGTGAAAACAGGACAAAAAAAAACTGTTACATGTTTTATGTTATTGTCCACCATTGTTTCTTTTTTTCCTCTAAAGCACTTTGAATAATCCTATAAATGGTGCTGCACACATAAACTTACCATCAGAGTACAAGTTGGTGAAGGGCTAAAATAACCAGCAACCACCAAAAGTAACTATAAATAATTCAAAATATATAAATAGCAAAATCATCCTACCTGTCGTCAAATGAAGACACGGCGGCGGACATGAAGAAGTCCGGCTCTGGTTTCTTGCTCTCCTTCAACCAGCCGCCTCCGCTGCTGCCATCATTTCCCCAACGCATAGAGAAACCATCAGAGGTGTCCGTTTGATCCTCGAACCGAGAAACATTCCTTAAAAAGAACAAACAATAATTCAGTCATTTTAAAAACAGAAAGATGCTCCAACACTAAATCAATTTGAAGGGTTGTTTTCCCCACAAAAAGTCTGGAACAAGACATTAAAAAAGCCAGTTAATATTAAAACTAGTAGTAGACTTCTGCTTCATAGTATGCAAATTTTACATTTTGCATATCCAGACCAGAATGTTAAGCGTCTTATTTAAGCGACGCCACAGTTAAACTATGGAGAATATTTTCACAAAGGGAAATTATTAGATATGGAGAGCCATTTTATTCCAAATTAATTAAATAAATAGAAATTAAATTAATAGAAATCTTTAATATTTCTTCTTATTTATATTAAGATTTCTTTCTTTCAAGATTTATTTTTATTCATCTCAAGATTAGATTTTCTTTTGATCTTTTTTTAATTACTTCAACATTTACTTATTTCTTAGTCGAGTTTCATTTTACTTTGTAAAACTACTTTACATATTTCAGAGGCTTTTATTTTATTATTTACTTATTTCATTTTAAGCACTTTTTAATTTTCTGGAAGCTAAATATGCTGTAAATATAATTATTTTTTTCAACTAAACAACTAAGGGAATACAATGTCATCTAGATTAGTTTATTTCAGTAATCTGCAACAAAAAAAATAAAAAGCCTAACTTATAAAATATATACAATAAAAACTAATAATAATTGAACTGTGTTTACACAGATTTATCGGACCTTGAGCTAAACGTCCCGTCGTACTCGTCTTCCTCCGTAAACCTGCGGCCCTTGGTGGTCTTGGCTCCGAGCGGACTCTCCTGCTGGATGATGTGCATGTCTGACATGACGGAGTGAGAAACTCCGCTGCAGAGAGACGAACAGAACAGACTCCAAATGAGAACAAGACCCAGACAAATCAAACAGATTTGTTAATCACCATCCTACCTCCTCATACCCAAACCCATGCCCAGTCGCTCGGCCTGCTCCTTCTTCTTCCCCTCCAGCCCCTTCAGCTTCTGCTCCCCGATTTTCCTCTGCTGCTCTAAATCTTTATAGGCCAGACGCATGGACGGAGCGCTTAGGGAAAAAGTAAGACGAGATATTAAAAAGCAGACAGGTTTCATGCTTTAGTGGTCATTTCAGGTGGTGTTCTCACATGGAGTCCTCAGGTGTGATGTTCCTCTTGGCGCCTGTGGCGGAGCTTTCTTCTTTCTCCCGGAGTTTGTCGGCAGCCTGAGCCGCTTTCTCCAGCTCGGAGAAACTCTGGCTGCTGACCTTCTGGGCGCCCAGGCCGCCTTTCTTAGAGGCCAGCTGCAGTGTGTAAAATCCCAATTATATTCAACGTTCATGCAGACGAGTCCATTTTCTGAAACACGTAGCCCAATACAAGCCCTTAATATCAGCCGATAGATAATTACTGGAATACTAAACTGGTGGCGTCCATTTTTTATTTTTAAGCAGTTATGAGGCACAGTGACGAAACCTTAAACTGCTGCTGTGGAAGTTACTCAACAGGCTGTTGCTAGGTTACCAAAGAGTGAGGGAGTGGTTGCTAAGTAACCAAAGATTCCACCAACCTAGCTTAGCAGACTGTTGTGAGAGGCTGGATGGCTAAAAGCCTTTTTCTCTGCCAACATCCCCCAGAACGCAAATTCAAATGAAAAAACTTTTGTTGTTTTTTTTTTTATTGTGAAGAAAAATTGTGGGGGGGAAAGAAGGGTTCTTTGAATTTGTACAACATTTAAATAGTATCTATTTTGGACAAACTTTGATCAACTCTAATTCGACAACTCAAATTTAGACCCGATCAAACTGAAATTTTATTCCATTTTAAGTTCAATCGCTTTTACAAAAACATAATCCGTTTTCTTTCTGATTATTATTTATTTTATTGCGCTAGTGAAACATCGAAGGTCTAATAAAGCTGTGAAAATATCTTTTCTGATAGTTTTTGCATTTATATGCAAGCCAAAAAGGTATTCATACATCTGGCATATCCAGGATTACCAGTAGAAATAAGTAAAAAGCTTACAGTTACATAGACTTCTTAATTTTATCTTAAACATTTCTGATGGTGGCTTCAGTTATTCTTGATAAACTGCAACAACGTGAATGGTTTATTACTGAAAATAGTCAAAACTTTGCTGATAAGTTAATAGAATTCATTGCAGACACACAGTTAGAGAGAATGAAAAAGAGATTAGTTTCCAAAACATGTTTTTCTATTTACCGTTTTCTTGGCAGCGGCTGGCTTCTTTTTTAGAAGTGAGGATGGCTCTAGAAAACAAAAAATAAAAGTTTACTTTTTCTACAATTATTACAATAGAGTAAAAAAAAAATGTACTTAAATACGTTAAAGGGAATCATTTCTAAAAACAAAACTTCAAATAAACCTGGATTTGCTTTTGGGGAAACACTTAGTACTTCAACACTTGGGCCTTCTTCTGAATTTCCTGAAATGAAAATGCATGTTTGTTGGATCGGTGATCATTAAAAAAAAAAAAAAAGACAAAGATCTTTTCTTACTACAGATACCATTTCGATCTTCATCTTTCTCCTCGATGGAAGGTTTTTCTAGTGTGGGGCTGAGACTCATTTTGGCCATGTTTAGATTTTCAGGCACATCCTGGAAGACAGACAGAAAGACTAAAACACTCAAATAGCCTTTACTGGAGACTGTAAGCATACAGAGGAATAACTGATGCATCAGCATAAATATGTGGAGATTTCTCAACAATTACCCCTTTGTTGTGATTGCAGTTTAGTTAAATAATCCTTTTCATTCACAGGCAAAGCCAAAATCTACAATAAATGTATCATAAATAAAAAAAATACAATGACTCTAAATCTACATCTCTACCACATTGTTAGCTAAATAAACTGCAAAAATTGTTAGAAGAAAGTCAAGTTTTAAGGCACCATAAGGAGCAAAAACATTCAAAGACAGAATAAATCAACACTAAAACCATTGCACTGAAAAAAATATGACAAGCATAAAACAATGGGATCTTTTCGATATTTCTTTACCTGTGAATGCAGACTGAAGAAGTCCACGTGCTTGTCCTCTGGTGAGGTCGGAGAAAGAGGACCCTGACTGTCAAGCCACAGCTATCGTGAAAAAGGCAAAAGCAGCAATTGATAATAGCTAATTACACTTTTAACTAAAGTTTGATAAGCAAAGGAAGCAGCACAGGAAGCCAGAGATTCCTGTTCGCTGTACCTCAGTGCCATGACGTCTGGTAGCTTGCGTGGCTAAAGTTTTGATCTTCTCCCTGTACAGCTGGGCGGCACGGCTGTTGTATTTAGCATTGGCGGCACCAGCTTTGCACCCATGTTGATTGAAAAACGCAATCTGTCAAAGCAGAGTCAAAAAAAAAAAACAGACAAGATTCAACATATTTCTAATGATGCCGGAACATGAAGGTTTCCGGTCTTCTATCGGCACTCACAGCACTGGCGTTGCCTCCCACTTGCATACATCTAAGCTGGAACCATGACCAGTTAAAATCCAACTCAGTGGACCTGTGTAACAGAACATACAAAGCGTTAGAGAATAAAAACGGGTTTAAAACAGCACCAAAGTGCTGTACAAAAACTATAAAACAACAGAATAAGTTGATGAAAAGAGGAAAACAAAATAATAATAATAGACAAAAATACAAATATCTCAGTACACTTGAAGAGGAAAGTAACTTTTCAGCAAGAAATATGAATAATTAAGGAATTATTTACTTAAAATAAGCTCAGCTTTATTGCTGAAAACTTACTCGTATATTAGTTTTCTCTTATTTCAAGTATCCTAATAAATATGCACATGAAACTAAGCCAGAAATACTTGGTAATAGTTTGTGCTTTTGCAATGTATGAATGAATTTAAATGAGTGTAACCAAGCTCGGTTCCATAAATATTAAAGCAACAGAACGGCTTAGATCAAGGCATACTGAAACGGTCCAGTCAAAGTCTAGATAGGGAACTTGAAAATTGCGCACAGGCGCTCTTCATCCAGTTTGTTAAGAGTCCGAACAATTCTTGCTAGAGGAAAGAGTCCTACCTAATAAAGGACAGGTGCACTCCCAATGACCTGTGAGTCCCAGAGCAGTCTATGCAGAGAAACACTCCGTAGGTGATGCTGGCCCAGCTGGGGTTTTTAGCTGCACAGTCGAAGCAAACCTGAACACCAAAGAGCAAAAACTGATCACAAAAACGAGGAAGTATCTGAATGCACGTTTTCTAAATCAATCGTCCGACACCAGTCAAACAGCTGTGAGGGTCTGAAATACATTTATATTCAAACAGCTGTGGACGACTGGGTCTGAATTGCAATTTAAGGTAGCATACAGCAAAACTGTAAATGCTTTACTTTCATTAACGGCGCCAGAAGAGACGTGTGTCAGTATTTAGTTTGGACTATACACCCGAAAACTAAGCCTAAACAAACAAAACTGATGAGACGGGCGTCTATCCGTTTTGGCTAGCGCTACATCTGTTTGGAGTAATTAACTTTTAAAAAACGGTCATTTCGACTAAATTGTAGCCAGAACATAATTAGGATGTCGTAACAACCTGCTTCCACCAGTCAGGCTAATTTACCATGACAAAAAAAGCGGATAAGAGCTGACTAATCTGGTTAAAAGGAGCCAGCACAGGCATTTTTTTTAACAAAGTGCGACGTGTCATATATCTCATTAGCTTTAGCGGACTTCCTTGTTAAAGACACCCCAACGTTTGTCGTTCATAAAAACTCACCTTATTCGTTGGAATGGAACGCAGACGCTTGAAAATGGCAGAAATATCCTGTCTGCTTGGTTCAGCCATCGTTTCAGCTGGTTAAAGAAATGGCAACTAAATAAGCTCCGTGTTTTTTCCCCCAATAACAATCCAATGCGACACGTCAGTTGGAGAGAAGCAGGACCCGGCTCTGATTGGCTGAGCACAGCCCGTGGTTGTGTTGTTGTAGAAAAGGCTTCTGGGTAATGTAGTTTTCCCCAAAAGCAACAGCTACGTTCACGCGTCTTTTTAATGTGACCTTTCCACTGAAAAGCCTTTAGAAGCAGCATTTCAGTCACCATCAGGAAAACACTAGAATTTATATTACATAAATGTGATATATTGTCTCATAGATTGACTCAAGATTAATCCTCAATGATGAGATTATCATTTTGACTAGATATGATCACATTCAAAAAAATTTACTTAAATAAATCAACATTAATAGTATTTCCAGAGTTTTGTCTCAACTAGTTTATGAATAAAATGCTATCTTGATATGAAATATTTATAGTCTACAATATAAAAATGAAATAATCCCATTATAAAATCTTGATCATTTTGATTTAGCTACCTGATAGTTTGATAAGAATGTCATCATCTTGAATTAACTGCCACATAATTGAGATATAATTATGACCTACCTCAAAACAAAGTTTTACTTAATTACTTCAGATCTTAATATAAAACCCTCATAATTCTGACTTAGCATCCACATAATTATAGACTAAAATTTCATAATTTTCACTTATCCAATAGTATCCTACAGTTAATTAGAATCCTTTATATGATAGCTTCACAAAAACGATTATAGGCATAAATTGGCTTAAATAAAAGTTAAGCTAATTACAAAACTTAAACAAAATGCATATGGTTTAATATAAACTGGCACTAAATAAAAAAAAACCGCAAAACGGACCCATAAAATGAATGCAATAAGTGTTAAAAAATTACAATATGATCATAAAAGAATTAAAATTACTTTAAGCCACAATGTAAATTGTATTAAATGACATTTAGTGATTTTTTTAGATAATATAAGTCAAACCCAAACCTAGGCACTGAAAAATAATATCTACAAGGTATATCAGATGAAATATGGCATAAGCATTCCTATTTTTATATTAAAAGGCAAATCTTTTGCTGAATAAATCTATTTATTATGTTGTGATACAACATTTACAAATGTGCAAGTACAGCTGTTACTGCCGACCAACAGCAGCCCACCCTGAAAACATGACAAAACAGTTTTAAAGACAAAAAAAAAAACGTCATCTACCTCAACATTGGATATATAAACTATGAACAGGATGGAGTCCATTTCTGAAGAGGAGGAAAAAAGAAATATCCAAATGTGCATTAAGGTTGTTAAAAATACGAGCTTTTATGTCAAAGGTTTTAGGATGAAACTAGAAATTAGGCATGTTGTATAAGAATGTAAATGGCTCTGTGAAGGAAAAACAAAAATATTTACAGGAATAACAAAGTAACAGCCTCAAGAAATACTCAAAAACAATCATTTGATGTACAAAAGTATTTTAAATTACAGCATTCTAGCAAGAGTAGAACAAGAGCACTTGTGGGATTATAAATTATTCTACTTCAAAACATGTAATTTCTTCAATATGCCTAATCCATGTGCAATACGCTTAATCCCAGCATTTATTTCAACGCATGTCTGCCACACATTGCTTGGATGCATTTTTATTGCTAAAACAAGCACTAAAAATTTTTTTTTTTTCAATTGCAGGACAATTAGCTTTTAGTAAGTGAACTGAAACATGCAGATTCAAGTGAGAGAAACATTCAGTGTTGCATGAATAATAAACAATATAATTATGCAATCTGTGTGTGTGTGTGTGTGTCGGCAGGAAAAAAAAAGTAAAATAAGAAAATCAGTGGTTGCATACGTCTAGCATCTGTAAAATATGTGAAAAATACAATCACTGAATATACATTCAATTCATCTGCACTAACCTGAAACCTTAAGAGAAAAACGGAGATGAAGAAAGGATGAGGCTCGACAGCTCAAAAATAATTCCTTAAGATAAACGACAGAGCAAATTTAAAAGGGTAATACATGGAGGTCAATATTATGCAAAGACATGTTCTACATATCAATGGACTGGAGTCCATTAGCAAGAATAACTAAAAAGTCTCCCTCAATTAATAATAAAAAAAAAAAAAGGGTTTAAATATTAAGGCTGCATTTGACGTCACAAGGCAGGTTGTCATCCCAGTGTTTTGTTTTAAACAATATATATATAAACATATATATATATTTACACATTTATTAACACACATTTAATTGAATCTCACCTAACACACATCTGAATAGCTTGTCTGTAACAGCATTAATGTGATTTTATGTAACATCTTAGACTGACAGCAGCTGTTCCCCCGGTAACATGTGCTCTGCTTTCTTCTCCCGCTCTTTTGTTCACACCAAAGCCAATCTGTAGCAAGCAACAGTGGTCCTCATACAACACGCTTATTTAATCATTTACTAAAGAGGAAGAGAAACATCAAGCCGATTCTGCCCGAACGCTGCTGCTTCTTCTTTCTTCACATTTGTTGCGTCGGGCGAAGCTTTTCACTGGATGTCTTCGACGTAATTAGCAGGATAGAGGCCGGTTTGTCCGTCCTTGAGTCGGCCTTTGCACCAGCCTTGATCGTCCTCTGCTCCGATTTTTGTAAATTCGTCACCTGCAAAAGGTTAAAAGGGAACAAATAAAGGGCGAGGAAGATGGTTGACTGCCAAAATGTGTGTCAAAGGTCTACTTTCTATTACTAACTCACCACAATATCATTAAAGACTGGATGATAACCCAAGTTTTTGTTGGAAAAAAAAAACAACAAAAAAAAAACAGCTAGATAATTGCAGTATGTCTCTGCTAATAAAATTTCCAATGATTGCTTGAGGCAGGATGGCTAGAAATAGTAGAAGATGTCAGAAGGAGATAATATTTTAAAAGATCTTAATCCGAATCTGCTATTTTTGGTATCAGGATGTTCGGGCTTAACAAAAGCACCAGACTTAGGGCTGCACAGAAAATTGCAATGAGGACATGAATTATGATTAACTCACATTTTCCTTGAACATAATGTCCCTCAATACTCTGAGTTTTAGCATCTTGGCAACTAGAAATATCTATCAAGTCTGTCCAGAAAAAAGTTACATTTATTGAAGTTAAAATATAATATTTCACTAGTCCTCAGAGGCAATATTTGCTAGGTTTCACAACTGTAATGACAATGGTGGCTCCACATTGTGTAGCTTTAATTAGCACAGCTACTAAGAAGGGGGAAATAATTGGTACAAAGCCGTCTAAAAATAGCTAAAAAGTTACGATTTTAAGGTCAAATGTGCAGATCCTTCTTCAACCAATTGTTGAGTAGAAGCAGATTTGATACAGTGAACCATTTAAAATAGGAACTGCAGTAAAACATCAAAGTGACGAGATTTATAACTATATTAGGATAACATTTATCACTAAATATACTCAAAAGTTGGATTTGTCTTTTACGTCAGAGTTAGATTATGATACTAAAAAAAGATTTTTACCAGAGGTTTTTATGTTATTTACGCTGCAAACCTGCTTTGAAGCTCAGCTCGTCCTGCTCTTGTCCTTCGTAATCGTAGAGGGCTTTAACGGGAACAGAAATGATCGGGGACTCGGGTTCTTCCTCAAACGGATTGCCGTCGCCGTTGGTGGAGAAAGGGTTTCCGGCTGTGTCCTCGTCTGACCAGTCTGGGGTCTTCTCTGTGCTGTTGGTGCTGGACAGACAGGCAAGACATCCTCACTTTCAAAAAATAATAATAATTAAATAACCTGCCATGTTGTTTTTGGTAAAGGTTCAGCATGCCAGGCTTAAGAGTTCAAAAGTTAGAAGTAAGACGAATACACCAGCAGGAACAAACCACACAAAAGCCCAAAGTGCAGGTGAATAACACGATGAAAACATTTGGTTTCAGTCACATCCAGTGTAAAGATTTGCTTATTTGTGGCAGCGGCTCAACTTAAATGATCGTAATTTCTTTCATGCCTTTAGGAGATGAAGAGCTGGCAATGTTGACGAAAGGTAAGTTTAAAAAAAAATAAAAATAAAACATGGCAACATAAACATAGCAGGTTCATGAAACAAAAAAACAAAGGCCGAGCAAGACAAATCATCACTACAAACGCATGATTGGCGTTTTAACGTTGACAGCCAGCAGAGGGAGCCACCTAAACAGAAAGAACTGGGTTCTGATAGCTGGAAAAGAAGAAAAGCAACACAAGGGGGTTACAGTCAGACCGGTTGGGAGTTAGAAACAACTTTTAAATTGATATTTTTGACTTGATGCCAATTGGAAATGAACTGAATAAGTAATCAGTCTCTAAACCTGTGAATACATGTGGCAGAAATCAGATCTGACTGCAAGACCAAGACATTTCCCACAGCAGAAACGAGCGCCTCCATGCGCGTCTCGGCATTTGACGCTCTGCAAAAACGTGAAACTGTTAGGCGTGAAGGACAGACGCACACCGACTGTGTGCAGTGCCGTTCAGAGACCATGCAGAGCAACACAACAACCTGAACCCTGAGGGAAGGAGAAAAAAAACAGAGAAGAAGAGATGCAGGAGACGCGGCACAACGACAATCTAAGGAGTAAAAGATGGAAAAGGAAGAGGAACAAAAGAGGCTGCGGGTTGGCGGAGGGTTTCCTCCTGTTCACCAACGTTTTTATTTCCTCTTTATTCACAGAGACGTGGTTGACGGTGGTCTGCTCCTCCTCAGCCATCTCCTCCTGCTCCTCATCATCATCTTCAAACGGGTTTGTGCCCACCGGTTCTGTTTTAGTAGCCACATTCAGGCTGATAACATGGAGCACAGTTAGAAATGGATTAACATGCACACACACACATATATATATTTGGACAAAGACAGAATTATTAAATAATAATTCTGCGTGAAAAGAAAAGGTAGATAAGACACTTTTCACTGGGTTGGGGTGAATAATTGCATTAGTTTGATGATGTTGGCATAACGGTCGCATTTGTTAAATCAGCTGTCTAAATTTCAACTAAATGAATAGAAATGTAGAGTTTGAACATAACCAATTTCCCATCAAAAACGCACCAAAATAAGCCTAAAAACTGGGTTTACACCTGGAAACAAACTGATTTAAATTCACAACCAATTGTGGCAGAAGATTATTGATGGATACAAAAAGCCTGTAGCTGAAATTCAACTTCCTAAACATAAAAATTTAAGTAATATATTTTAAGGGTTTAATTTTAAATACACTTATTCAAGGCTTTTTAAGGGCACTCTGACACCTTTGTTTTTTTTATCCAGTTAACGCTAAATAAAAGTAGTTTAAATGAAAAGCAGAAAAGTCGAAATTAATTATATTCAACCACAGGTGTGTAACGTTCTGACACACGCTGGAGCAAGATGCAAATCCATCATCGGAACCCACGCTGAAGACGTGGATCCATGCAAATGCCTCGTCACACGCACAAAAAGCGTTCAACCAATAAGTGAGGAAGAAAAGGTCATTTTCTACGCTGAAATGTTTTACTGAATGCTGTTCTGCTTCTGACTGGAGTCCCTCCTTTTTGACCGAGTATCTGCAGTAACAGTTTAACCCTGAAGTTATTTTAGCGACAAAACGACCAGAAAAACGGAGGCATTCAGCTCAAATCAGGCCTGTTGTTAGAACTCATTTTACTGGACAATTAACTGTCCCAGAGATTACGGCGATAGGACATTTATCACTATTTATCTCAATAGTGATAAATGCAAGTACACCTAATCAAAGAACATTTAACAATGGAGCTGGAAAACATTTATAAAAAAATACAAATAAAAACAACAATTAAAATAGATTATGAAGTCTCTGTAACCAAAACTGAATTTCAAAAATCAATAATCATTCAGGCTGGACAGGAAAAACAGGCATTTGAATGTCAATCGTTTGGAGCGTTTCTCAAAATGGCGGCTTTTCAATTACTTTAAGCAACTGTTGTCCAAATGATTAATTGATTTATTGCTTTTTGTGACAATCGGAGATGATAACAGCACTAAATTCGTCAGGCTTGGTACATCAGACCCAGTTATCCATTAACTGATTACGACGACGAAAAAGTAAAGGACCCAAATTTCTGCATCAAAGCGCAAAACGCATCTTCAACTTTCCCCACAGGAAACACCGGGTTTCTGCTTTCTGTTGACTGAACTACTGGACCGTGCAACGCAGGCGGCTATCAGTTTGTTTTTTTAAAAAAAAGTAACCGCCTCTGTTTACCCGGTCATGCCAGGCGGGTTGAGCCGAGGCTGCGGCGTTATTACAGCAAACACGGCGAGCTGGAATTTGGCACAATGTAACTTCAGAGAGTTTCAGCCGACAAACGAGATCTTTGAATTACAAATTAAGAAGAGAGTACTTCTTCTTCTTCTTTTTTTTTTTTTAACTGGGCTGAAATCCCTTAGGGTTCATTGTGTGGCGACACAACTGATCCATAAACAAGATGAGAAACACTAACAATGGTGGGAAGAGGGTCAGGCGATCAGCAAAATGAAAGATCAAAGGTCAAATGCTTTAAATGACTGGAATTCCCTTTGTTGACTCCCTACACACTCCTGCCCTGCACCACTCTAATTTCTCATCACTCACTACAACCTGAAGACGCGTCGATAAAAAAAAAAAAAAAAAACAGAGGGAGGAACGTTTGACAGAAACAGACATGAGTCTGGTTTTATCAAATGGAACGCATCTGTTCGAAATTGAGAGAATGGTGTGATTTATTATCAGGTCTCCTGTTCATCTTTTCCCTGACACAGTTAGATCTCCAGCAAATTCCTCTACAAGGACAAAAACGGCTTTATCTAATCGGGTCAGACGGATTCAATCACGTCATTAACAAGCGACAATCAAACCTTCGGCGGCTTTAAATCTTCACAGGAGTCAAATATCAATGTTTATATTTATGTTTATCAGCATTTATGTGAAAGTTCAACATTTTTTCAGGCTCAAATTTCACACTTAGTTTTTTTTTTTTTTAAACACGAAGAGAAAAATGTTCAATGAATTTATAGCAGATATGTTTAAAGTGGCCAGGGTTTAAAACAGAGAAGAATAGATTCCTTTGGGACGATTAAGACTAAGAGTGTGAAACTTGTCCTTTTATTTAGCTCATATTTTATTAGCTTGTTTAATTGAGTCAAATCTTTTACTTATTTGCATTGTCAGTGTTTTAAGTTTTTGGATTTCAACGAGAGAACCTGTATACATAAAGGTCAGTTTAAAAAAAACAAATGGATGGACAAAAATATAAAAGGAAATATGGACAAAAAAAATTACGTAGATGAAAAGATGGACAAAAGAAGGGAATGATGGATGAAGGGAGAAGCGTAGCTGGGCAAACGGATGGATAAGAGACGAGCGGATATAACTATTTGACGAAGGAAAGGGAGTGTCTGGAAACACAAATCTCTTTCCATCCTCCGTTTCTTCCATTGCAGAACCTAATCCAGACCTTAAATAGTTTGATTCCAGATTTTTTCCAGACTGCTTTAAGCTGTTCCACCAAAAGCCATTAAACCTTTTAACTCCCCTGAACTTAATTTATTTACTTACTTATTGCTCCTGAACGCCTCTGTGCGAGTGAGCAATATTTCCACATTAGTTTTGGCACAGCTACAACAAACTTATAATCCCAGTGGTGGGGGAGCGGCTCCCCCCCCCCACCGGAAACAGACATGAGTCTGGTTTTATCAAATGGATAAATGTGTTATCATTTATCAAATGATCATTTGATAATTTATAAATTATCAAATACATACTTGTGTATTTTATTTTTAGACAAGTAGAATACATAAATATGTGTAGAACAGTGAGACTTTTTAACTACTTTAAGACCAAATACGTATTTTGGTGACGCAGCTGGTGGGAGGAATAAGAGTGCCAACAATCTGGTGCATCAGAGTAACGGTGCTTCTCAAAATGGCGAGCAAAATGCTCGCCATTGCTACGGGAACAGCCATTTAATGAAACATCATGCTGGCCGTGTTTTGGAGGAGTGGGCATTTCAGAAGAAGAAAACCAAGTTGATGCGGACCTGCTGCTGCTCTTGGCAGGTTGGACCGGCTGGTCCGACCCGGTCTGACTGATGGCCGTCAGGGTCACGCCCTCTGATGGTTTCTTCTTCTCTCGCCTGCTGAGGGTTCGGTTCAGGTCTACGGACCAGTCCTGGTGGACACGAAGCAAACATTAAAGTCAGAATGTTTGACCTTTTTTAATCCAAAACATGCAGCAGCAGCATAAGACGAGAGAGAGAGAGAGAACGTCTTGCACTCACACATACGCAGCACGTGAATGATGTTCCAGTCTAAGGTAAGTAAAAATGTGTTCAAGAAGACACACTTAGGAGCTTAAAGCTGTGCATGCATGCGTGTGTGTGTGTGCACAAGAGGCAGATAAAATCACATATTTGATCAGAAGCAGTTTCCATCACCTGCTGAAAGGAGGAACACTGAAACATTTGCCCACAACCAAAGGCTAAGCAGGAAACATGAAGCAACAAAGTGGAGGCCCTGAAATTCATTTACAAAACGTGTTCGTTTTGTAAATGAATGTTTCTTATAATGGACCGCACCAACATTCACAATAAAGAACATTTCCTTTAGTCCGCGTTACAATAAAATCAGTTGTCGTAGAATGGCAACCCCAGCAGTACATAAATATTACGTGTAGAAAAGTGAGACTTTTTAACTACTTTATGACTAAATACGTATTTTGGTGACGCAGCTGGTGGGAGGAATAAGGGTGCCAACAATCTGGTGCATCAGAGTAACGGTGCTTCTCGAAACCGGAGCAAGAATCCAGTGTTGGAACGAGTGAATGACCAAAATGCTCCGTTTACTGAACCACATTCGTCAAGTGTCTTCCAGATAAAATGGACAGCTGAGTAGGTAACAGTCAGGAACTTTGGACCAGTTTTTATTTATTCATTTATGCATTTACTCGTTATATTGTTTGTGTAATATTGTGGATTTTTCTTTATCAGTTTTTGTTTTTCTGTTAATGTTCAGGTGCTCAATGTCTTTGTATCCTTTGGTATAAATTTATTTGAAAAACTTTATAAATAAAAAATGCCAGAGCAGAACTTATAATGGCCCACTGAATGCAATCAGAATTTGGTTTTAATTTTTCTATTTTTAATTTACCCGAGAAGGCCTTTAAATGAACGGGTATGGTGCCAGTTTGTTAGGTTTACAATAAACCTAATAAACTGGTTTGTTCATTTTCATTCCTGAAAATGAAGGCAGGAATCATTTTCCTGACTTCTTCCTCACCAGCCAAAGTTAAAGGGATTTTTAGTCATTTAAATCTCTACCTCATGAAATTAAATTATTAAATGTTGTGTGTTAAATCATTTTCATCTGCGTTTCGTCTGCCTTGTTCTTTTATACTTTCCTGCATATTTTTGAGGTAAAAAACCTGAAAACAATGGGAAAGTAAAGTTTGTAAAAAAGTTGAAAACATGCCTTTTAACTATTAAATCAGTGTTGTGTGTCCATGCAATAGATTGATACTTGTACCGCCGTTTCATTCAGCATGAAATACAAATAGAGGGACATCAAAACACACACTAATGGACAGAGGTGTCAGATTGTTAGCGAGAATATAGAAATCCCCCCATTGCTGCTGTGACAGAATAGCCTTTCCGTGCAGAACTCACTACGATGGACCGTCTCTTAAAGGAGCGAGGCTTTGACCGGTCCAAATTCTGTCAAACATGAGGGAAGGGAGGCAATTTTGGTTAGGATTACTGGAGCACAGTCCAAGCCTGTAAGCTTAAATGAGAGAATCAAAAAACCTGCAGCCTTCCTGAACACAGAGATGCTGTCCTTCATTCACATCCTGTCTAAAAAAGTCTAAGGTGAACATAGAAAGAAGGAAAAGGTGTAGGAAGGCCCCTCACATCAACGTTGTTGTCTTTCTCCCATTTCCCAACAAGAAAAACGACACCATTCTCTCTAACATGCCTCAGAGATGAAACAATAACAAAAGGCTGCACAGTCATGCAGAGGATACATTTACAAGGCAAACAGCTGCAGTTAGAGGTTATTTATCACCATCTGAGCATTAGCATTTCTGTTCATTAGTGTAAATACAAATATGTTTACATTCATTACAAATTACAAAAAAAATAACATTATAAAGCCAATGTGTATCTTCTTTACTTGTAAATCTCTATTAATCCTCTTTTCAAACACTTTGTTGTGTAAATATGTGCTGCGTTCAAGTACCTCAAACTGCGGCCAGTTCATGGGCATGCCCGGGCCGTGATTGGATCGGAACCATTTCAAGTCATCCTCAGCATCAGTAGCAGAGATCGTGTCTTCAAGCGTCTGGTAAACCGTCTGGAATCTATGTGGACAGAACAGTAAAATACATTACTCAGAGTCTTTATTTATCTCCAAGCCATATCCTTTTGATTAACGTTGTGCTCCCGTCGGACCTGGAGTCTGTAGAAAGGTCCAAGTGCTTCTTAACCTCCAGCAGAAGCTCTTTAAAGAAGCGAATACGTTTGTCTTCAAATTGCTGCGACTGCTCAAACACCTGCTCCATGTTTTCCATGTACTGAGGGGTCAACTTTTCGAGCTCCTCCAGGGATTTCTCATAGCGCTCTTTGGTCTGGAAACAATGCAAAGCCAAACAGGAACCACATATTTTCAATCTGAAAACCCCAGAAAGGGATCAGGTACTGTACATGAAGCCGGTCGTACCTTCTGGACCTCCTGCTGACATTTCTCCACTTTTTCCTGCAGTTTCTTCTGAGTATCTGGATTGTTGTTGCTCTCCAGCTTGCTGTTTGTTTCCCTGCTGGCTGCCAGTTTCTCTTCTTTGCAGGCTGAGTGGTAAGATTTCTTCATTGTCTCCACCTGCAGGATTCAGAATCAACAAAATAAAATACATAAAATAAAAAAAAACATAAAAAAAAAAAAACACCAGTCCCAAAGCAAAGGAGCAAAGCTGACAGTAAAATCCGACATTCATGGAATAAAAGATTTGATTCCCTAAGCAGATAATTAGCAATTCACAATTAAGTTTTATAAATTTTGAAGCAATCTTTGCATGTTTGAGGACTTTCATTTCAAAACTGCATACTTTACGCTTCACTTCAAATTTATGTGTAACATTTTAAATATGAAACCTGAAAAGTAAATTAATGGACAAAGAGCAGAAAAAATAAATGTAGAGAAATAATAAAAGGATGGATAAGGAATGGATGGACATACTGATGGACGGATAACAGAAGGACAGATGAACAAATGAACGAAAAAATATTAAATAAGATGGACAGGCGAACATAAGGAGGAATACATAAAGGGATGGATGAAAGGAAGAATAAATGAAGAGAATAAATAAATGGATAGATGCAGATTGACCAGATGAATGGATGGACAAAATGCTAATACATGAAGGATATTAATGGATGAACAAATAGATGGATGCACAGACCAGATGGATGGGATGAATGGGCATTATTAACCCCTAGAACCCGACGGACCCACCGGTGGGTCCAGCTGCCGGGACCTCGGCTCGCTCTGTAAACAAAGGCTCCACGTGCCTTTAAATTTTTTTTTATTTTTTATTATCCGCTAAAAGAGGCTTTGATCTTTCAAAAACTATTCCGCATAAAGGTTTTGCCCAAAATGTTCCAGGTGCAGCTGAAATCAAATGAGTAAAACAAACGTGCTCGCTGAGTTTCCTATGACTCATTTATGACGAGAGGAATTTATGGCTGATAGACGACGGGTCGAGGGAAGTACCTGGAAGAATTTCAGGAATGAGCCGCAGAATGTAACGCGTGACCTGAGCCTCAGTCAGAGCAGCTGTTTCGATGAGCGACGTGCTAAAACAGGAAGTCATGCGACTTGAGTGGGAGCCCTTGTTCTTCTGTTAGCTAGCTTGATTTCTTCTATGCCTGATGATCACTTTAGTCAACATAACTACCGAACTGCTCGTGGTCGCTGACGAGACCAGAATACCATCACAGACAGGAAGTGAGGGCAAAGAGCATCAAGTTGCAGACTCCTCAGTGGCTCGTTGGATTTTGTGCTTACTAACACATTTGTCGAAACAAAGGAAAGTGGAAAACGCTGCTAAATGAGCAGCAGAGCATCTGAACCCCTCACTGCTTCCTTCCTTTATTCTGACTCAAACACACACAGGGCAGCATGTTGGAGGCGAACGCCCGACGATAAAGTGAAGGGTTGCTCTGCTTCCTTGCTGCTGCTTTTGTTTAATAAGATTGTTGCCACGGTGAGAGGAGATAAGCAACGGTGAGTCAGGAAAACGCAGTCATGAGAACTGAAGGGTGAAACGCTCCTTTAGCTTGTCGCTGTTCATATTTTAGCAACAAAAAAAAAAAAAAAAAAAAAAAAGTGAAAATCACTTTGAGCTCGTTTCATCAGAGGTGTGAACTCGCCTCTTTCAGTTTCTTGGCCCAGGGTTTCTGAGCCTTGCGGAAGCCGTCGTCCGTCTCTTTTGTCTCTTTGTAGCCGCCGATCATCTGCTTATGATACGAGTCCTTCTGCCAGTTCTTCAGCTTCTCGTAGTCTTCGCTCATCAACGCCGCCTTCACCTCCAGGTGGAGGTCGCTGACCTTCTCGGCCTCGGTGCAGAGGGCGGCCCACGCTCGCTCCAACGTACCGTACTGAGGGCCTGCACACGAAAATGATTTACACTGAATGCAAAAACATTCATGCACTGTAAGCTTTCCCTCTGTTTTGTCACACTGAAAACTCTTTACAAGTTCTCTGCATCTAAATCTGCATCTAAATCTGCATCTAAATCTGCTTCATAAGTTGGATCTCATCCATCACTGCAATCCGTTTTATTACTGATGCCTCTTTTAATACCCGCCATTGTCATCCATACTCACCTGTTAACCGCTTTACACTTCATTCATACAGATTTCTAAATTGGTATAAATTAATCTATAAAACTAGAATTGCTCCAATATTTCCAACAATACTCGCATAAATTAATCAGTCTGACGCTCCAAAGAGTTTGTAGATCAATAAGTGAATCCTCATTTCGTTTTGTTTCACCCAATGATTGGAATAATTAGCAAAAAAACAAACAAAAAAACAATAAAGCTCAGTACGCCAACTTCACTATCAGCCTTTGTCAACTCAGAAAAAATAAAAAAAAATTACAGTTCATGATCTGTGTAAAGCTGTTGACTTATAGTGCATTTAGCTTGTATGAATATGGTTGCATGTTTATTTTTTTCTCCATTTTATTATATACTTTTCTGTCTTCTGCTGTATGATGCTCTGTGGTGTGATGTTTTAATGTTTTCAGAACAGGCTATTATTTAAAATGACAATTTGTTCTCATTTTAAACATAAAAAAAGAGGAAGTTTAAACCTGCAGCGGTAAATCCACTTTGAAGGATGAATATATAATGTTTATTCCACTTCACAACATGCACTACTTTGTGTTGGTCTAAATAGGGGTGGGCATTTATTGTGTCGCTTATCATTTATTGTAATAAATTTCCTTCCATGATGATGTTAAAAAAACTGACTAGCATGTTATTTTTAGCATTTTCTTCCCCGTTTTTCCCATCAATAACTATCAATAAATTTGAAAATGTGACTAAATTAAGTGCCTATATATCAAACACTACATTTCAGCAGCAACAAGCATTCAATCTCCTGTATTCTCACCCTTCTCTATGAGTTGCCGCCAGCGCTTTCCCCATTCTGTGAGCTGCAGCGCGTACGCCTTCTCAATGCGAGCGCGTTCGTGAATGCAGTTCATGAGGTCGCTGCACAGCCGATTGCCGTCATCGACCCGCTTCACCGTGCGTTTGTAGTTTCCAACCTGAGGGTAAAAAAAGAATAAATAAAAATACACAGATGAAAGGTTTACTAGGCGTTATAAATCAGGATTTGGCTGGGAAGAACTGAACTTCTCTTTTATAGTTTGTCCTCTCTGAAAGATGATGATGATGATGATTCATTCCCAAACGTCGCAACGAAAAAGCAAACAACAATCTAGTAGCTTTTTGGTTTTTCGTCTTCAACTTATCTTGAAACGGAGTTGTACATGTGTGCAGCAGAAACGTGACGAATAAAAGGATTTTGTATTGGAGGAAAAGATTGTAAAAGCCTCACCTCCCAGAAGCTTTCACTGGAGACGTCATTCATGGAGTCATCGTAGGCGCCCGACATCGCTGCTGCCCAAGATTACGCTAAAAAAAAAAATAAAAAGAGAAAAAAGCAAAAAGAACATGAACCAAAGTAAAATAAAACAAATCATCTGAAATTCACCCATGAAAAAAAAAGCTTTGCAAACAGAAAGTGACTAATTCTGTGCCGTCGTGGCGAAACTTTGTTTATTAAATCAACGGACGGAGGTTTCTTTTAGATAAGAATGATTTGTTGCTCGAATTAGAAAGTCAGAGAAGTATATAAAAAAAAAAAAACACAATCCACAATCAGTTCACTTTAAACACTGATTAATGTGTTTGACTCTGAACGGTAAACCGGCCTTCCCACTCAACATAATTACAAATGCAAAATGTCAAACATAAGAAACTTCAGGCATAAACAACTTTTATCAAACATTTGACAAAATCAGCTTCAATAATATTTCAGAAAATTGAGCTGTTCAAACTGTAAGTAGTAGATAATGCTGCAGTGTTTTTCTTTTACATCAAATATATATAGTTTGGTAATAACTATACACATTTAGGAAATTCATTAGCTCCTGGTGTTTTTTTTTCTTCCTTCTCCTCAAAAATGTTTTAATGATTTTAGTGATGCTAAATATTTCTAAATCTGAGAAATATAAAGAATTTCTCGGACTATATCTTTATGGATTAGTTTGGAGATTGATTTAATTAAAATTGCATATTATTGCTAGAATAATTAAAATATTTCTAAACATGACTTAAATATAGGATATAGGTTTAAAAATACTTTTGGTTGTGGTTTAGTCATTTCTACTTATTCTGGCATAATTTGCTTTGAAAGCAATTTTACATTTTTATAGATTGATGAAGGTATGAAAACATCTCAAGATTCAATTTTTACAGGTTGGATTAAAGGTGAAAGCAAACACCTTTCAGATCCTGACTTTGATTTAATCCAAGCCTAATTTTCACTTTTACAAAGACAAACACCAAAAGACAAAGATAAATCTGTGATGTGGTTTGATAATCCCGGCAGCAGGTGGGTGTTTTCACCCACCTGGTTTTATTGATGACGAAGCGAACCCACGGAAGGTTCTGGCGACACACACACACACACACACACACACACACACGCACACACACACACACCCACACACACACACTCTCTGCTCTGGCAGAGATAAACAAAAAGCGACTGTCGAGGACACACAGCAGGCAGCTTCCGTTTCCTTGAGACGGGCGAAACACTCGGGCCTCTGTTTGTCGTCTCCGCATCACGTCCATCATTTCAAACTCCACAGTCTCCTCTCTCTCTCTCTCTCTCTCTCTCTCATTCATCCCCTCATTTTGCTCTCCACTTGGTTACTCAGTCGTCTTCCCTTCCTCACTTTTCACCTTCCACTCTCTTGTGACTAGATTTTCAGACGGTGGCAACGTCTAGATCCAACAGACTGCAACTGAAAATTTGCGTCAGGATTTAAATAATTCCAGGAATTACTGGAGATAATTTTTTTTAATGTTGTTGTTCCCAGTAAAAGAAAACAAAAGTACCAGGGGAATTAGACCATGATGAACTAGAGTGTTGATGATCTCTCCATTAATATTTTAAGCTTTTGAACAGATCAATAAGTTTTATTTAGAAATAATTAGTAACAGTTCACGCTAAGTGCTGTTGTTCTATATATATATATATATATATATATATATATATATATATATATATATATATACACATATACATACATACATACATACATAGGCCAAAAAGAATTGCAGCAATAAAAACCAAGTAAACAAACGGCATACTTTGCATTCAGGCTCCCTGTGCTACTAATATATTTTGGGACGTTTGTCGTTTATTGCAGCAGAAAAAGATAACGTGGTGGGAAGATCTTATAGAAAGAAAACATGATGTATGTCTGCAGTGAACCCAGAGCAGAAACGCATTAATAATGTTCAGGATTTGATCATTTAGCATGATTCATATTATCCCAACATTATTATTGCATGATGCAGGCTTTACTACAAATGGCTACAAAGTCAGCAAGTACAGTTCAACTTCAGTTTAAAGTTATTTACACTCCCACAAAAGTAGTGAAATAGTCATATTGTTGTTGTTTTTTTTTATGAGTTCATAAAGTCAAAAACCAAAATATCCAATGATGGGGGAAAATTAATTTAGTTTAGATGTAGTCCAATTGTGTTTTTGTTTCCTTTCCATATTACATCCTGTTTTCATTAATTGGAGTTGTGAGTCATGCTTCGCTCAGTCAGCTTCCAAAATATGACATTATGACCAAACCAGGCAAGAGCAGAAAACAGAAAGTGACCTCATGACAGAGGACGTTAAATTACAGTAGGAAACATCCTAGTTGGTACAAATAATGAAGGAGTTGTGTATTTAACCAAGAAAACAAAACTACACGAGAAGTATCAAATGGTAAAATGGGACGTTTACAATTCTCTTGATACATTTCCAGACTACTCCTAATATAAAGGCATGCCTGCAAAATACATATATATTTTTTTTATTATTCACACATAAAAGGCTAAATTAGCCAGCGTCCTTTCTTGTGTTCCTTCACCCGGCGTACAGTAGAGTCAATATTATATTATCTAACTCTCATCTCTAATTCAAATTCCAGTCAAACAAGACCCATTTTGAAGCCAAGTGTGATCACACAGTGTTTCTTTCAGAGGAGTGGGACAGCGAGAGGATGAGTGGTCAGTGGTCCGCGCCCTCCAGGGCCGCTCCTGGACAGTGGGCAGCTTTGTGGTCACCACCGACAACGTGAACAATCGTCCTTTTAATGCCGATTGAGCTCACAGTCGGGTTTAAAGTTTACAAAAGCTCCAGCCTTTGTGAGCGCAGCAGATGTTATCTGTCACCATTTCAAGAGAATGCCAGACATTCAAATTTACTCAAGCTTCTTGTGAACTATTTGCCGAAAACTGGATCCCTTTTTGTTTTAAAGGAACCAAACCATCACAATGAATGTTCAGCAACATTTCTGAGCCTCTTCGGCAGGGCTGGATTTCGTAGAAAAAGGGCCCTGGGCTGAAGCCTGTTTTGGTTTTGGTGCCCAATCCCCTCATCCCTGTACATAATCAAATGAACCATAAAGCTAAGTGGAAATGTTGGTATTTTACAGACAAAAATTAAGAATCAAGTAAAATAACAAAAATAAATAAATTTCTTTCAAAAAAAAAAAATTTAAAACTTCAACAAAAACTGCAGGTGTGTGTCTGCATCTGGTGAATTTTTAGTAAAAACATGTTTATTTTTCGTTAATAAAATAAAATTACTCGAGTAAAAGTAAACAGTGCAGCGTGGTAAAAACACTCCTAAAAGTTGCTAAAGTAAATATAATTGAGTAAATGCAACCAGTTACTACCCAATTCTGGTACTACCATATCAAATGCAAACATGTTAAGTTGAAACTATCAGATGAAACTACTATTGAGCTTTTAAAAAAGCATTAGTGATTCTCTTCCAAAGGCCATGGAAATGTTTACAGACTGCATGATGTTTGGTTCTTTATAAAAAAAAAAAAGAAAAAGAAAAACAAAGCAGCAGATTTTGAATCAAAAATCAGGCTTCTTATGTTTTTTTTTTTTACCGAATAGTAATTCTAGATATATGGTAAAATTAACACAGAAACTGTTCACCAAGTGCAAAAAATAGCTTTCTTCCCTGGAGACAGTTGCCCATCTTCAAAGGCTGGTGTCCTGCAGCTTTTGCATGCATCCCTGTTCCAACACACCTGGACTGGACATTAACTGGACCGCCCTGATCTGGAGAGGCTTAGCAAACATCCCGCTTTCTGTACAGCTCAAACTTTTGACTTAAAGATCAGAACCTCAACATTTTTTAATGTGAAATTGTTCTACTTTAGCACAAAAACATTGAATTTGCAGACATCCACAACCTTTCTTCTCTTAAAATTGTATATAACCTTCATTTAAAAACTTATTGAGAGCATCTGAGGGAAACTTTAAATATCTGGTTACAAATGGAAAATATTCCAGAGTAGAAAATTCCCCTGACAGCCATCCAGAATGATATCCAAGTAAACAAATAAAGTTAGAGAAAATATATACACACAGCTAAAATTTATTCGCATTATTTAGGTGGTAAAATACAACTGAACTGATTATTAATAAAACTAAGATTTGTCTACCTTTAAATCAATATTAAATAGAGCCCAATTGTAATAATATTTAGGAAATTCCTCATTTGTCCGAATGTAATCAACGTTGAATGGAAACAAACGCCTGCACACCCTTGGCTCCGTGTGACACAGGGGAGGAGGGTGGAGGGCAGTTTTAAACAATTGAACGCAGCCTGACCCATAACTGTAAACAATGCTGTTGACTGAGCGGCGGTCTGAAGTCCACCCAGTCCTCCAACTCTGCTGGGAAACTCAACAACGCTCACCGCCTCATATAAGGAGAAGATGAGGAACAACACATTGGAGGCAGAATATAAAGAGTTAAAAACAATCACACACTGAAGGTTTTGTCATTTAAACTGATAACATAAACAGGATTTGGTCAACGCCGCATGATTACAGGATTTGGAGATTACATAATCAAGAGCAACAATGATATCCACTAAACGCCGATAGGGAAGTGAACCGTTAAGCACACTGGAATCTGGCTGCTGGCAGCAGCCTTAAGATAGATGAGAACAAATGCATTCCTCAGCGCTCCCATGCCTAAACTGAACCTTGGCATGTTATGCAAGCATGCGACCAAAGCTGCAAACACAATCATGCGAGATCCCATCGACTTATTCTGGTTTTATTGAGGGGATATGTTTGAGCAGCGGCAAATGATAAGATTACCAAGAGATGATGGCCAAAGTTTACTGCAGATTCTCGCCTCGGCAACAAGCAGCATGTGTGATCAGCTGCGCTACAGCAGCTGCGTTAGCTAAACTTAAAGATGGCCAGTCTTCACACAAACACCCGTCGATTAATCCCAAGTGCGCAGAGGGTTGCCGGAGCAAAAAGAGTGTCACAAATAGAGTTGAGAAGCAGGAAAACGGCAGCAGGTCGTGACTGAACTGATTTGACAGCTGACGGGCCAAGACACGCATGTCTGAAGGCTGTTTACGTTTGCATCACAGGGTTAAAATTTACTGCAACGACAAACACAGAAAGGTTAGCGCAGCACATCTACACCGTTTCATTTTCCAGGTTTTTATGGTCAAATTTAACTTTAGTATCAAACTCTGAGTCTTTTAGGACAAAATGTAGACGCAATCATGTCTCCTGAACTTCCCCATCTTAGTACAACGGTATTTTATTTGGGATTTTTTTGATCTAGCAACACAAAGTAACGTACAATTAAGAAAAATACATGGTTTCTAACATTTTTTAACTGTAAAAAGTATTAGGGTTGAAATGGTCAATCAAATCAATCGTGATTAATCAATTATTGAAATAATTGTCAACTAATCGTTAACTGCAATATACAAAAAAAAGGGCATTTGGTGACAAAAAAAAAAAGAAAGTATACATTTTGCATGCAAGACAAAAATACTTGTCTGTAAATATGTTTTAGTCAAAACTACTCAAGATTTACTAAAGCAAAGCTACGATATTGCATTTTAGGCAATAAAATGTTTAAAAAAGGAATTGGATTATTTGTTTATTTACATCTTCTAAAGTATTTCTAATATTGTTGATTAAAAAATGCTTGTGGTTGAATGAAAAATCTGTAAAATGTGCCATTTTTTATCCAATTAATCGACTAATCATCAGAATAATTGATAGATTAATATATTTCTAAAATATTTGCAAGTTGCAGCCCTAGTTTGTATTCAGCCTCCCTGTGCAAATACCTTTTGTCGCCTTCTTGTTTCCATTACAGCTGCAAGTCTTTACAAATAACACCTTGAACGGTTTTCATCCACCTTCCAATCACGCTGTACTTCGTGTTGCTCCATCACATAAAATCCCAACGAGATGCATCGAAGTTTGTGGTCGGAACGTAACAAATGTGAGGAGAGGAAAGTTTTTCCAACACTAAATAATTCTCACTGAAAAGAAAAAACACGTTTTCCATTTTGTCTAAAAATAAGACTGACTACCTTTGCTTTGGTTTTAAATGCAGGTAGCCAGATGACCACCAACTACACAAGAACAGCTTAAAAAAAAGAAGAAAGATTAACAGGTAATTGTGATTATATAACTCCAAAGCTGAGGGGGGAAAAAAACATAATACTTACAATTAAGCAAAACCTGCTTACATGAGCAGGCAGGAACAGGATATGTTTTTTTTTAACTCCATCTATGTTGCATAAAAAAGTTGCAATATCTCACAGGAGGGGAGGGCAGCTGAGCTGATCTATCCCTTTTTTATTACAACTTCACAGCAGGAGATTGCTTAAGCTCAACATGCCAATACAAGACAAAAAACAACCCTACTTTAACTCATTTTAAAAATCTCATGTGCACATAAACTTGTTCCCTTTCAGTCACCTCTGACCTCCTTCCTTGTGCAAGCTCCACAGCTGCACATGACTGCTGGTCTCCTGGGGATGTGGTCCCTTCTTGTTGCCCAAATGTGGACACTTTCCATTATAAGCTGACGTACGCTGGGCTTTAAAAGTCCACCGGACTAAATTTGTAGACAAGAGGCAACATATTTTTGCATCGAAGCCACCAGTCTATCAACAGCAGGTTGAACTCAAAATAACAGGCCGAGCACACACCTACTGCACGCTTCGTGAACGGTGAAAAACAATGCCGTTTGTTCCACATCTTCAGGCACTTTCCACTGACCATGCCAGCAACGTGGACGGGAACATAATGGAGGGAAACGGTGTTATATGAAAGGGAAGGGGAGATCCTTACATCACCGACAGGAACTTTTTTTTTTTTTCCTCCCCCTTGTGGAAACCACTCGACTATTTCCAAAACGTTTCAGGAAAGCCTTGCAAACACAAACCATCTGCAAAAGATATTTAATTTTCTTTTCAATGTGTGAAATAAAGCTGTTCGGCTCGTAAACTGAGGCTTCAATGCCCACAAATGAGATCTTTGAACTGCTTCATGGGTGTTCCAGTGAATTCACTAATAAAAGATGAATCCCAGTGAAGCAGCACTGCCTCCGTTTTCTAAATTGGAAAACCATTCTAAGATTAGCTCGATTATTTGGCAGAGGAATCAGTTCACATGGCCTCTAAGAAAAAGAGGAACTCCGAATTTTCACTACTGCTTTACCCTAGCAACGTTCCTACAAGAAACACACAAAACCACAGTCATTTTAAACCTCACGCTGAACACTGAAGGTGTACGATGACTGAAAGCTTCCACTGAATCACCAGGACCCATTAGGTGCCGACTGCCAGGCTCAGGATCAGTACACTTCCCTGTTTCATGTAATCCAAGATGTTGTAGTAACAAGTAACTTAAGCCTTAAAGGTTTGCTTTAGGATATGAAGCTGTATGCTATACAGGGTTTCCCTCGGTGTATCATAAGCCTGGTGGGCCACCAGGCTTTACTTGTGCCCCCACCAGGCTAAGAACTGCTTATTAATTTAACTCTTTTAAAAATACTTGGATTTTTTTTAAGACTTTACAGTTGGTGTCCGGATATTAATCTTTCAATAACACAGAATTATCAAGTGATATTTTCATATTTCCTATCAACTTTAAACATTTTTTTAACTCAAAAACGTGGCAGGCCGCTGGATGAACGACTGCCCTAGCGCTCAACCACCAGGCTTAGCAAGTTGTCTGAGGGAAACCTTGCAATATGCAACATTGTAACTGTAATATTAGCAGGTAGTAATTTAGGAACGTTGTAGATACTTGTCTGTTTCATTGTAAATACAGTAATTCGCATACAATTTTATTTTTTATGTGTGTATAAAGTCAGTGCTTAAAACATGCGTCGTTGTGGCTCTTCACCCAGGGTACCTTTGTCTTAGGGGCGCACTTTTCTCAGGTAGAGTCAAAAATTGAGTATTTGTGTTTTGAACTAAAGAAAATAGGAAATTCTTTTTTTTTTTTTTTTAAGTGTATTTTTTGGTACACTTTTTAAAAAAAATACAGAGAAATTGACTCCTTCCTTTTAGTTTAAGATCAAAACTACTGATTAAACCAACATGTTCACAAAACCTTTGTTATATTTGGATACAGGATGCCATTAATGCAAAAGCTGGAACTGGTGATGTTTAATCTTTATGCGTAATCCCGATTATCATAACCTGATAATCTGATACATACCTGAGCCAATTATTTTACGCTGCTTCTTGCCATTATGAAAAATAAATTAAAATAAATAACTAAATTGAAGACGATTAGGAGTCGCAGACTCGCTGCTACATCATTTATTTTTATGAATGTCACCGGAGTTATACCTGTACAGTGTAAAAGTAAAGACTTAAACCTGTCACCCGGTTGTCAATGCGTAAAACTGACTGAACTAAGTAAGGATCCAGTTTTCAAGAGAAATCTGTGGAGGCAGAACCATTTTTTCTTGAGAACATGGACCGATTTTGCAATGTTGTGAACCTTTAACATGACATGCACCAGGGGGTTATCTTCACTTGCGAAACCTGCCCCGCCCTTTATCACTACAGGCAAAGAAACACTGAGAATCTCTCTAGCAAGATATATGCAGCTGATGAGAAACGGCATAAATGAACCAGCTGTTAACCAGACGTTACTGACCAAGCATTTGGCAAACAACGCCAGAACTATCGTTGCTTATTTCAGTTTACTTTTAATGCTCTGGAAAACTAAATCTACTCCAGCACAGGCATTGATAAATGTGATCAAGTTCAAAAGTGTATCTTTTTAATCAAGCTCACATATTCCCAGAACATTTGTTACCAGTATTTACAACTAATAGTTATTTTTATACTTTACTTAGTAGTCAACCGACTTCCCTCTTATTGGGAAGAAAGTCTAAGTTAGCCCCTAGTTAGCTTTAATGTTAGCGAAAGAGCCACAGCCCCAACAGCAAAAAGTTAGCAAAGCAGTTAAAATTCAAAACTCTTCGTGTAAAACTTACCTTGAGTAGGTCTTATCGTTTTTTGTTTTTTGTTTGTTTTTTTTACTCTCCGGGTTTAACTGAAAAGTAGTTCGAAACGGAGGTTCCAGTTTACAAATCTTTTACCAGCTTCTCCGATCAGCAGCACTACGGCTCAACTGACTCTCTACTGTGAGTTAATTTCAGTTAGCCGGAGTGAGTGACTCTATATCCGGTCAGGATTTTCAAAATAAAATAACTATCAATAATCTTTTAAATTTATTTCGAACACAAAAGTACTGAAATAAAACCAGCAAAACGGGAGAAGGTAGAGGTGAAAACAACTTTTTTTTTTTTTTTACAATATATAACAATAATTTATAAGAAGAACTCATCTTCCACCATGTGTTGTGTTGTTTGAGCTGAAAGTCACAACTGGATATTTTGTGACCCATTATTGCCGAATAATTAGAGTAATTTTGGTAGGCCAACCATTACAGAACCCTATTTTTAAATGCTGATGTCATTTAGTAATGGACAAAAATGGATTTAAAATAATTTGACCTTAAGTGAAGGTATAATTACCCCCTCCAACCAGTTAAATCTCAATTTGCAGGCCAAACCAATGACTGATTACAGCCTCATCTGCTGAATCAATACCCCAGTTAAGTATGAAAGAGGCTGGAGGATCTCAAAAAGCGAAACATCATAATAAACCAAATGAGAGAATTACAAGTAAAAAGTCAGAATTCTGATATTTGATTATTAAATTACATTATATTTGATATAAGTCAAAATTATTTTTTTTCCTAATCCTTATCTGTAAGTTTGCAACATCAAGTTTCTCTGTGGTAGTCGTGAAGGGCTTTTATTTTGAAGGCAAACGCCACTGACGGAAGTTGACGTCAGTGCAGCTTTGTAGAACGCCTTACTGACGTAACATCCTCAAATACTTTTGGGATTACTTTCCAGATATTGTGGAGGTTTTATAAGTTTTTATTTCCTTTTCAGAGGTAGACAGTAAAATAAAGACCAATTACATTTCACTTTGTATTTTAGAAACATATTCTGATTACAATTAATGCTGTTATTAAATCTGGTTCCATATCTATTTGTTGGCTTGTTGTCATCACTGGCAGACTACAGTTGTTGCAGTGTGGGTCTGTAGGGAGATTTTTTTTTTTTTTAATTAAAAGCAAATTTGCTTGTTATGCTCCCTCAATCAAGATAAATGGCTGAAAGTTTCTTAAATATTCTAAACCAAAAAATATTAAAGAAACTGCCCCCAAGACTATGAAGAGTCTTGAAGAGTCCCAGAAGAGTCAAAGTTCAGGTAGCAGGTGAACAATATTGCTAATAAGGCATTTTGTAGCAACACACTCATGTGTAAACCAGCTTACTTCCACATACTCAGATGTACGTATCTGAGCATGTATCTGTTTCTAAAGTGCCCTCCTCTTCTTTAGAAACACAACGCCCAAAACGCATCTTTAGAGAAAGGAAACTTAAATTATTACGTTTCTGTGTTTTACCGACATTATCCTGTGCAAATCGAAACTCTCCTGCAAGAAGAAACTGACTAAAAATGAAATCTGACCACAGCTTTATTTAGCAAAGAGAACAATGCATACTTTAATAACATAATAAATCACATTTTAACCTTTTCTTATCAGAGCGTCAACAGAAAAACGTGAATGTACTCAAACCTGAGTAAAAATCAGTTAAAATTAAATGTTTCTTGGGATAGAGACAAAATAATTAATAAGTCACATCCAGAATTATCTCACAGCTGCAAACAGATAGTGATAAAAGCTGAATTGTTTCTGATCGTGTAATGAAAACCAGCAGTGGGAACCAAGTACGGCTTTACCCAGTTCCTTTAACCACGGGAATTTCCCCAATTTCTACTGAATTTAACCTCACAGGTGGATATGCAGCTGATACTTTGTGCTTTGGGGATTTTTGGTTAGAAATTACCACATTTATGCTTAATATATATGGTAGCATCTCCATGAGGAATGAAGAAACATTTTTCATTGTGGGGAATAAGGCGAAATCAAGCTTTTATTGACAAAAAAACATTATGATGAAGCATGACTCCATGGGAAAACAAAGATGATTAAAAAAAATGTTGTTTTAAATAGTCTCAGTTACATTCATTAATGGCTTTAGGAGTCTTTAGAACAGTTTAACAACGTAAAAATGGAGGATTTAATCAGAAAAATAAGCATGAGCACAGAATAAGAATCCTGTTACATAATTTTTTTGTGTTTGCAAATAAAAACCACATTGTCATCAGCATACCATGACACATTTACCTTAAAAAACAACTAATGTGTTTCAAGGTGGGTTTAAAGATGTATCAGAATGACCTGCTTCAATCAAAATTAAATAGCAAAAGTTTCTTTTCTTGTTGATTTCACAAAATTATAACAACTTAGATTTAAAATTTTATCAGTATTGTCATTATTTTTGGTTGTTTAAATGGGTAGAAAAGGCTTCACTTTTGCCCATTTCAATTTAATTCAAAAACACATAATTAGTCACAAAGGGAAATTAAATATTTGTCCATTAGAAGGTGATTTCATACAGTGATTAATCACAAGACAATGTTAAACAACTGTCTCTCTGTTGCTTCCAATATCCTCTGAATTAAAAAAAAATTGATTTTCGTTACTCATCGGGGCTTAAATGATTGGAAAGTCTTTAAGAACGTATCAAGTACATTCTAACTACATATAGACTTTTATATAAGATCTCTGACGTAATGCATATTGAATTTGTCAAAATGCAAAATGGAAGTTCTCGTTATTCTAACACATAAGTCTAAATTAAAAAAATAAATAAGGTGCGGTATTCTGCACTGAATACAGTCCTTGTAAAGCATGAGCATTTAAAAAACATTTTGGGATCTATAAACATTTAGCAACTCTAATTCTGCATATAAACTTCTTAACTTTAAAACCATTTGCATTCATAATACCTCTATTTTTTTTCAAAGCGCAGCTTCTCTCCTTCACACACCTCGTCCTCGTTGTTAGCACCCTTTTTGGCAGATCAGAGTTAGGTGCAAGTAATCGACAATCATGCATAGTTCAGGTCGTAGATCATCGGCGTCATGAGGATATTTCCTACAAACACCCAAAGTCTCCATCTGTTAAGCTTTACCGATCGCTCTACATTTGAACAGTGTGCCACAGTCGGAGAAACGAAGGCTGGCCGTTGATAAAACTCTGGGTGGTTTTTTGCTCCAACAGTAAGACAGAGGAAGTCATTCCGAGTCAGTAACATGCCCTCACTTCCATGTGGCTGCGGCGGGACGGGCGCCAACACTCCCCCTGGCGCCCTTTGAACCCAGCAGCTGACCCGAGCGGCTCCGCAGGTCACGCTCGGCGCTCTCGCTCTGCGCCTGCTCCTCGTCATACCTGATGGAAGACAAACAGCGCGACTCAGATCCGGTTTCCTCCTCTGTTTGCTCTGACATGGAGCGTGTAAACACACAGTCTAAACCTTTCTGGTTTCAGGCTTAACATCACAACGTCTGGATAAATGCACGTCTCTGACACTGAACGGCCTTCGATAGCTCAGTTGGTAGAGCGGAGGACTGTAGGGGAACATCCAGGCATCCTTAGGTCGCTGGTTCAAATCCGGCTCGAAGGAGCTTCTTTTTTATTCCCAGTACTTTGCATTCACAACAAAATCTACACAAAAAACCCTGCTTAGCTACATATAATCAACTACCTCTACAAAAATATCAGAAACTCTTCACATTCAATCAACACAAAAGCAGCTTCAACTCCATAGCAATTCCCAATAATAAGATAAATATAGATTTAAGCAGAAAATTAATCATACGTCTGGCAAATAAAAGTTTTGAACGATCTTCATTCAACCAAGAAGTTTGTTTCTGACTGGAAATGAGTTTGTTTGCCCCAATGTTGAAAATAAACAGAGTATTTTATTTTACATGTCAGAGTTAAACGAAATTAGGAAAAAATACACTTTAAAAATAAACATATTTACAATCGTTTAAATTTAGGAATGAATAAACGAATAATTGCATTTCAGATCCAATTATTAAAAGTGAAATTCCTAATTCTAAATCAGATGTAATTATTTCCATATTCATGTAAATAATTTAATATTTTATGTGTTACACTGATTAGTGCAGAGCTAACCTTTAACACTAACATTAGTCATATTTTATAAAATAATTTTAAAAAGAGGGGGAAACAATCTTGAACTTATTCAAAAATAAAATCTGCACTAATTTTATAGTTAATAAAACCTCAATGTATTTGTCTCAATTTAACTTTAATCATTTAGGAATTAATTTATTGGTTAAATTGTGATTGAAATGATCCAATAAACAGGTCAAACTTAATGTTTACATTCATGTCCATCTCAACCTTTGACCTAAAAGCAACTCCTTCGAGCCGGATTCGAACCAGCGACCTAAGGATTCCTGATTAGTCCACTACAGTCCTCCGCTCTACCAACTGAGCTATCGAAGGGTGTGACAGTATTGACACAACAGTGGAGTCTACACATTACTGCTTTGGAGGGAAGGCGCAGAACTTTTTTTTTTTTAAAGTTTGTAAATAAAATAAAATAAAATAAAATAAAATAAAATAAAATAAAATAAAATAATAGACCTAACAAGATCTTAGATTTGGGATTAAAATAAACACTTTGCTATCAAATAAAATCAAAAAGTAATTGGCAGAAAATAGGATATAAATCAGCTGAAAAAAACCTGGACTCTAAATAAAAACTGTAAATCAAATTCAATTCAACTTAATGATGCTCTTTTCAGATGCAGAACAGGTCTAATTGGATTTTTTTCTGACAAATGTTCAGCCCCTGTTTTGCTATTTAAAATCTCCAGCTTTAAACCAGATGTTTTGTCCTCCATGATGGATTCTTTAACCCCACTGAACCAGCGGAGGGTTTCTGAATTAAAGTCACTCACAGGACTTGGTAGTTGCCCAGGGCCTCTCTGGGCGGACTGCGATTCCAGCGGCAGTCTGGGATCTCCCCGTTGGGCATGACAATGTTGAGCGTGTCGTTGATGAGGTTGTATTTCAGAATGCGGTCGTTGGCTGTGCTGGAGGTCAGCGACGGAGAGGCGTTAACCTGAGGGTCACAAACAGCACCATATTTACAGCAGTAGAAGAAGAAGAAGAAGAAGAAGAAGAAGAAGAAGAAGAAGAAGAAGAAGAGAGATTTGGGCTGTAATAAACCCTGAGTGGGCTCACGGCTAATGAGAAGTGATTAATAATGCAACGCAGACTCCAAACGAGATCTGTTTGGTTTCTTCCTGTAATTATACTGAATGTGGAAGGAAATGAAGCTACTAATATGTACATAAATATGCAGTCAGTAAACACTCATTTATAAACTGAATGTACAAACTGTTAAATGAATAATTCCTGTTATTTTTTCCCACTTAGCTTATTTATGCACATGTAGATACCATATTATATATTTTTAAAACTATATTTCTTAGTTTAAACTTGATTTAAAATCAAATAAATATAATTTTTTTAAGTGAAATATTTGAATTAAATAAATGATTTTGATACATTATTCTCCATGATCCGTTTTCAGTTTTCTGGCATTTCTAACTAAAATTTGACCAAATTTCTAAAATTTAAATTTATTGTTTGCTACTGTACACTTGTACATTGAAAGCCAGCCAAAACAGCGCAAACAGTGTAAGAAATATAAACATAAATATGGTGATATTTACAATATTAAATCAGGTAAAATACATCAGAAGTAATTGATGATTATCACCAAAACCTTGATCAAATAAAGTATCTCTAAAAATAGTTTCAGATTCACATACATTTCACTGAAATAAACCACTTGTTTCTAAATTTGTGAGGTTTTTTTTTGTTTATTTTAATGTTTTTCAAACATTAGGATGCCAATAAGTATGAAAGAAGAAGCTGCAAAACATACATTTCAGATTACAAAATAAAAAGGAAAGAAATCCAACTTTCTGTTGTTTATTAGGATGAATTCTTGGTGAAATGACACTAAGCCTAAAATCCAAAAAGAAAATGACGTTAATATCAAAAATGGCGCTTGGAAGAAAAGTACCAAAAGATGACAGGAGACTTTTAAACCATTTAACCGTCTGAGAACTGAATTCACCCGGTGGGACTGATGAGCAGACTCACTGAGTTTCTGGAACGTGTTCCTCACAGAGGAACGTCTTTTGCCCTACAAACAAGTTTGCGCTGCTGAAAATAGATCAGATCGGCGTTCGCTAGCAGAAATAACTCAGACCCAGCCTAGAAACCCAGCAGCACAACGTGCAGCTGTCAAACGAGCGCATTGTGACTCATTACGAGGCCACAGCTGAGACAGACGGAGCAACAAATACAAAGCGTCTGCTGCCGGTGCGTTTCTACCAGTTCCTATTAGCTGAAGATGAATAAAGAGTCAGCAGCACAACACAAACACACAGAGAGCCTCTCACCAACCAGCAGCACAAAACGAATGACGAAGATGGGAGAAGATGAGCAAGCCTCAATCTGGAGGTTCAGTTATTCTGGTTCAGAAGTTACCAGAGAGACAGCACTGATCAGAAAATACCAACGATTGATTATTTAGTCAGGAATTCTTTATAGAGAAGGTTTTATTTACCCTGAAACAACATGGAGGTTTTCTGAACTAAAGCCTGAAAGGAAACGAGGAAGAAACCGAGACGGAGGGGACATCCTGAGTCTAATGAATGAGAACCATCCATCCATCATCCAACATACATCCATCCATCCAACATCCATCCATCCATCCAACATGCATCCATCCATCCATCATCCAACAACTACCCACCCATCCAACATGCATCCATCCATCCATCATCCAACAACTACCCACCCATCCAACATCCATCCATCCATCCATCATCCAACATCCATCCATCCATCATCCAACAACTATCCACCCATCCATCCATCCATCCATCATCCGTCCATCCAACATCCATCCATCCATCATCCAACAACTACCCACCCATCCATCCATCCATCCATCCATCCATCCATCCATCATCCGTCCATCCAACATCCATCCATCCATCATCCAACAACTATCCACCCATCCAACATCCATCCATCCATCCATCATCCAACAACTACCCACCCATCCATCCATCCATCCATCCATCCATCATCCAACAACTACCCACCCATCCATCCATCCACCCATCCATCCATCCATCCATCCATCCATCCATCCATCCATCATCCAACAACTATCCACCCATCCAACATCCATCCATCCATCCACCCATCCAACATCCATCCATCCACCCATCCATCATCCAACAACTATCCACCCATCCAACATCCATCCATCCATCCACCCATCCAACATCCATCCATCCATCCATCATCCAACAACTATCCACCCATCCAACATTCATCCATCCATCCATCCATCCATCCACCCATCCAACATCCATCCATCCATCCATCATCCAACAACTATCCACCCATCCAACATTCATCCATCCATCCATCATCCAACAACTATCCACCCATCCAACATTCATCCACCCATCCAACATTCATCCATCCATCCATCCATCCATCCATCAACTATCCACCCATCCAACATCCATCCATCCAACATCCATCCATCATCCAACCATCCAACAATTTTCCATCCATCATCCAACAACCATCCATCTATCCAACATCCATCCATCCATCCATCCATCCAACATCCATCCAACCATCCATCCATCCATCATCCAACAACTATCCACCCATCCAACATTCATCCATCCATCCATCCATCCAACATCCATCCATCCATCCATCCAACAACTATCCACCCATCCAACATCCATCCATCCAACATCCATCCATCCAACATCCATCCATCAATCCATCCATCCATCCATCCATCCATCCATCCATCCATCCATCCATCCATCCATCCATCCATCCATCCGTCCAACAATTTTTCATCCATCCATCATCCAACATCCATCCATCCATCCATCCATCCATCATCCAACATCCATCCATCCATCCATCCATCCATCCATCCATCCATCCATCCATCCATCCATCCAACCAACCAACCATGCATTCATTCATTCATTCAGTGGTCATCCATCATCCATCCTTCTGATATTCATCCATCAATCTTTCTCTTTTTGCTGGTTTCATTCTGCAGATATGTCTACAGAATATTTAAAGTGACAGAAGCTGCTTTCTGTCATCTTTCTTTCTTTCTTCTTCTTCTTTTATTTTAAATCTCCTGTTTTTTCAGGGCCTTTAAAAGAGCAACAGATACTCCAGATCCTCCACTGTACCCAACAGTGAGCATGAAGTAATTTTCTCAGTATTGATCCAGACACTGTTCCAACTATTTATTGGAAAAATAAAAATAAAAAAAAGACCCAGATGAACAGAAGACTGCAAATAAACCCGGTTGCTCAGACCGGGTTCCCAGCTTTGCATTAAAGGTTTTACGTTTCACAAATTACGAGGTGAAAACATTTCAATGCGACTCACCTCGATGAGCCACGGCTTCAGCTTGTCGTCGATGATGATGTCATACCCATAACACTCAAAACAATGCTTATCATTGTTCATCACAGGCTAACAGGGAAGAAAACACAGACTGAATGAGCAAAACGGATCATGTTTAATTTGGTTCATCAGTTGTTATTAGACAACCAGAGTATAAATACACCACATATCTATTAGCAGCAGATGCTTTGATGCCTTTGAGAGGAAGTGAGTAAGAGCACTTATTTAAAAAAGGAAGTGTGTTTGGTGTCCTGTGGGCTAAAAACAATACAAAGACATGCAGGTGGTTTTACAGCTCACAGAAATCAGACGACCTTTTGTCACGTTGAAAACAACGTAAAAGGTATCGGATTCTGCCTGCACAAGTTTAAATTATAACAAAAAATACTTATTTAGCACCTGCAGCTCTGCACGTACATTCTGCTTTTAAAAGGCGTAATATTTCATTGGTGAAACGTTTCTGCTTTCTGCTGGAGGTGCATTCAGGGAAGTATCTGCAAACAGGTTCAGCACACTGAAAGGTGATTACACAATATGGATAAGTGAGTGCAAGACTTCCCCAGCGACGAAAGAGTGAGGAATAAATATTTACAGAAGCTTTCACACGTCTTGCACAAACTTCAGTGTGTTACGTTGCAATTTAATGTGAGAAAGCAGAACAAATTAGAGCAAAGTTTAAGGATTTAGAAAACTTCTGAAGGTTCAGGTATGGCGTCCATTTGCATTCAGCCCATTTACAATAAATTACGTTGATGTTTGTGGTGGTTTTGTGGCAAAATGTGAAAAAGTGGTGTGAAAGAGAAAGTTTAAAGACGGTTTACGCTAAAGAAGCATTTAGAAACCAGAAACTTGCCATATCATTTGAAATGTAACCAGCAAAGTGTCGGAATTAGAGGAAACATAATCAGAAATTAGCAAGTGTCGCTCTTTTATTCAATCATTCATGCTATAAACTTACTGCGACCGCCTTCAGTGACTGCACCACGATCCAGTGGATCTGGTCAAACAGCCGGTTTGTCACCTCCTTTCCTCTTGTGCTCTCCAGGTACAAGCGAAGATTACTGACTGTCCACTTTCCCCCGTGAACGTGGTTGTAGTCGTCCTTTTGGAAAACACAGTTAAACCAGAAATGTGATGCTTTCTGTGAAGATTTAAAAAACCCGAAAAGAAATATAACGACCTTGAAAATAACGAGAAAGTAGTTTTCGATGTGTTTTACTTATGGGAAAACTGTCGTGTCATTCCTACATCCCTGTGTTGAATCAGAGAAAGTAGCAGACAGTTGCCGCCACTAAAAGCAGGTGTTTTAGCGGTTAGCTAGTCTGCAGGATACAGGTTTGCATTAACATAATGGAACTGTTGTAAATCACAGAGATATTTTCTGGTCATGAACAAAAATGTTAATTTACTGGAAGGCCCTCCAGCAAAGAATTGAGCTGATTCTGCCATTTCTGATAGAGTGAAAATGAGTAACAAATACTTAACTAGTCCAAACTTTACAAAAATTTAAAAAAAAGATGGGGAAAAATTAGGGAGAACAATTAGCCAAAGATGGGGCTGGCTGCTCCAAAAATGTCTGAGTAAATCTGAATGTTTCTTCATAGCTCTGAATATCTTTATGTTAGAACGTGAATACTGCCTACTGCAGACAGCTGTTTTGTTTGGTTAAACAACCAATAAAAACCGAGTTTACTAAAAAGAAACTCAACTGTTACACAAATTAAGAGCCGCTAGTCTTGGTAGGAGAGGATTCAAATAACTTCGACCTCAGTCTCTACAGGTGGTTTGAATGATGAAGAAGAAGTTCATCTAAATGAGCGGCCGTATTTGTGGAACTATAAGACGAGCAAAATAAACACAAGAGCTTCAAATTAAAGTGACAGTACTTGATTTTTGTATGATTTCTGATCTGTGCTTCACCTACGTTGAGGAAAATGTTCCTTTTGATGACAACTCACCCCGTGTTTCTGGATGGCCACGTTAGTGAGATGCACAAACATGTTGTCCAGCTCACTGGTGCTGGGTGTGTACTTCACCGTGCAGAACCGGCAGAACCCCAACTTGTACCTAACGGATCAGATCAGACTGATTTGTTCGAATTCATATCATCTGTTAAACACCAGGTGATTTCCTGGGTGGATAATTTGACGCATAAACAGGATGCAGTTTTGAAAGGTGCTTCTTACATGTAGCACTTTAACGGCCGATATGTTGTCACCAGAACGTAAAGCCGAAGGTCGAACTTCTTCCCCCCAATCAGCAGAGGGTTGTCGATGTACAGAGAGATCACATACGCCTCTTTACCGCTGGATGCTGCAACAAACCTGGAGGCAGGACGGAGCAGCAACACCCGCTGAGAATACCATGATGACTCTTTTGTTTGTTTTTCTCCATCCAAAGCTGGAAAGGAACGCGTTTCCTGACTTACGTGGACGTCCGGCTGTCGCGAGACCACTTCTTAATCTGCGACAGCTTGTTGATGAGGAAGATGCCCTTCCCCTGGGCTTTTCCGCAGGGCTTCATGATCCAGGTGCTGGACGGATTCTTGCGAAACTCCTCCACAAACAAATTGTAATCAGCCGGGAGCATAAATGTCACAGGAACGAAATCTGCACAAGGATAAAGAAAAACATCAGGACTGTTCACGCCTGTACATAAATCCACCTCTAGGGAAGATTACCCAGATAAATGTATTTTCCGTTCTTGTCCTTCTCTGCAAGCAGACTTCCTTCCTTTTCCAGCTCCTTGCGGTAGCGCTTGATGTTTTTGATCATCAGGTCCTTCCTGGTCAGCTCGTAGTGGTTCGGGAAATGGTTGACCAGCTGCTCATCCGACAGCCGGTAGCCGGTGTCCACGCTGAACACGTTCCTGATGGTCTGGATGCTCATCCTGCACGATGAGCATCAAGAGAACAGCTTCACTACTGGACTATCTCCCACCAAACTAATTATAATATTCAATAAATTCTTCCTGGTAAGAGAAAAGAGCATAAACTCCTTATTAAATTTATAAAACCAACTAAAAAGCAGAGAAACTCTTAAAAAAACACTTTGAATTAGCTTCAGACAGAATGGAAAAATTAAAAATTGATTTAACATTGAAATAAAATTGTATATTTTCCATTTAGAAGAGTGGCTAGGAGCCCAGGATAATAAATTTAAACCTCACAGAAACATAAAGTAAAGGGTTACTAATATACAAGTTCTTTGAAAAGTGTGCCACACATTTTTAAATATCATTTAATCACTTTTTTCTTAGAAATCGTTATATGTTGAATTTTTTAAAAAATTTTAAGTGTTGGAATATTAGTTTAGATGTAAGTTTAAGCAGAGCAGCTGTTTACTTTCATCCATTTCCTGCCTTATTTGAATGGCCTGTCCTTTAGGGCAGATGCAGGATGAACAATCATAAAAACACAAACCTCAGGGTAATTTAGAAATACCAATTAAACAAACGGTTATGTTTTTTCACTGAGAGGAAGTCGGCCAGGCCAGGATTCAAGATTTTCTCTTTGACAATTATTTATTTACTTTTTCTCTTCACTGTATGTGTGTTGAAATTAAAGATAAGATTTTTTTTTTATTGAGGTTACTACTTTGACTGTATAAACAGATATAAAGAGGGAATATAATTGTTACTTTGGAGAAAAAGTAATTTTTTCCTTACATAAGATATTTTTTCCTTGCTTAATTAGCGAAATTAACTAATGAATTTATTTATTTATTTTTTAGATGTATTTTAAATTATGTTTTGGTTCTAGAACCTACCAGTAGAAATTCCAGTCCTCGTTTTCTGTCACTTGAACCCATTCTCTTTTTTCAAAGTTATTGATGAGCACTGACTTCTCAATATCTGTCACCCACTTCACCTTCCCGGCCATGGTGCCTTCAAAACAACATGTCAACACATATCAAACATACAATACTCACGAACATATTCATAAAAATACAACCTGACATGTGAGTGAGATCATTTAGGATCCGCTTTAAGATTTATATACACTCAGCTACCTGCAAATCAGTGCCAGGAAGCATCCAGTCATCAGCATCTGCTGCTCTGACAGGCTCCGTTAGCAGGCTGCTGAATCCTCCCCGGACTGCTGCAGAGACTGGGCGGCCATCATCCGGGTCAGGGATGCACTCTCATCCCACTGTCGTTACAGTTTTACAGCCAAGCAGCTTGTAAAGCATCACCGTGAGCTGAAAGCTAGCGAGCGAACGCCGCGTCCATGTTAGCTGCTGTGGCGGCACTTATTGATTCCGACGACGTGAAGCGGTGACGACAACGCCCAAGACGGTCAAACTACAAGGAAGCATTTCTTCGAGCTAAAACCCCGATAATTTTTGTGCAACTAGTGAAATACCGCATGATTAATATAAATGTTTGAAAAGGGTGTGTCTCGGAAACGCTAAGAAGATGTTGCGTTACGAGAATAACCTAGCAACGGAGGACGCAGTGATGTCACTTCGGGGTGTCATTGCTACGTTTTACCACAGGGGGTCACTATTTCACTGTTTCTATTTTTAACAACAGGCTGGTGGCTGCAGAGTGCCAAAAAATGTTGAATTCATCATACGTGTTGGAGAAATTTCATTAAATCTGTCTGTATGAGTGTAATAATTTGACTAGCTGTTACAAATCATATTTGTTTGTCTTTTAAAATGCCTTAGGATTGCATTTGTTGTGAATCAGCGCCATATTTAAAACAACTGAAGTGGACTGAACTGATCATATACAAAAAGAAAGTTGAATTCTCAGTAAGAAATAGGTATAGAGTAATATATTTCTTGCCTATGTTTAAATCAAAATTAATAACTTATTACGACTCAATTGGTATTTAACCGGCGTTTCTGTCTCCCCCTAATGGTTAAATTTGATACAAACAGGTAAAGGCGTGGCCAATTGTACTTTGCAGTAGTTACCTGAGAGAGCAACGAGATTAAAGGACGCTGCTGTAAGTACAAACACCTTTCGATTATTTATTTGATTTTATAAATAACTATAAGTGCTAATGATGATGGGTTTTATATTTATTACAGGGCGGCGTCCTATTTAATCTACATTAAAGGTATTTTTACTTTCTTTTTTCACTGTGAGTGCACCTGTTTACTTGCCAGCGTTTTACTTTCGATAAACATTCAAATAAAGTATTATTACAAAATGAGACACAATGCGTGTTTGAAAAATGAATAAGCAAATAAACTGTATGAGTTGAAGGGTTAATATCTAATCCTTTTAAGTGTGGTTTTCAAAAATGACCTTTGTTTGTTTTAGGCATGAGCGATGACTTCATGTTTTTTGTTTTTACTAAAGCAAACTGCTATAGGCGCCTATTTCCAGGCCGCGTTAGTTTTGCTCTTGTTGAACTCATTTTACGGCATTTTTAATGTAAAAAAGATACGAAAACCTCACGTTTACATATAAAAATACTTCTTTTGTAAATTTGTCTAAAAATTGTAAACCTATTTAAAGTTTATGGGGGATTATCTGAGGTGGGTGATGCTGTATTTCTCCCTGCTGAGAGGAGAAAAGAGCCGTTTGGTTGATTTGGGTAATGGAAATGTGGCATTTGCATTAAAGAGCATGAGAACAACAGGTCTGATCTCAGCTCAGGTGATCACGGCAGGTTAAAAGTAAAACCTATAAACATAATCTGACAAGTCCTGTTCCAAAAACATTATTAGTGCAACACTTTTTAACATAATCAGCTCAAAAAAATATATATTAGGGAAGTGAAACAGTTTAGCAGCAGTAGACATCAGAAGGATGAAGTCACCACATCAGACCTCATATTTTTTTTTTTTTTTTTTTTTTTTTAATCGGACTCTCTCCCTGGTAACAAGCACCACCCATCCTGGTCACATGTTCTCTTGTTTACACAGCTTGTTTATGAACGTTAGAAGTCCAGAGATAATGCATGATCGCGTGCAGGCTCTTTCCATCCTGCATTGTCAATGTGGTGGTTGATCGACATAATTTAACAGGAACTCATGTGAAAATGTCGCTCCTGCTCAGAGAACACGATGGTGGAACAAACCAGACATCCAAACCGTGCTGTGACCCTCCAGGCTGGACCTGGAGAGATGGCGGACGGGAACCTCAGGTACAGTACGGACACTCCCTGCTGCTGTCTCAGGTACTGAGCACATTGTTCCATGTAAACACGTCATGTGGGAAAGAGTTGTACCAGCAACAAACACGACAAAGAGAACAGATTTGATCAAGTCTTCAACACCATTGGGTTTTAAAGACGTTTTATTGTTTTAATGTTTTCTATCTTCCTGGTGTAGGATCCGTGACAGAGCAGTGAGGGTCGTTGGTCGACAGTTGGCTGAAATCGGAGACCTTCTGGACCAGGAGCGGGTCAGGAGAGATCCGAACTGGCCGCCAACTCCTCTCTACCTGCTGGGACCTGCCCGGACTCTGACACGGATCATCTGCAGGTACAAAAACATGCTTTGTTTTGTTTTTTATCTCACATTTCTAGTTGGATATTTATGTTTTTGGATGTTATCTTGGTTGGTGTTTTACAGGGATCTCCACAACCAGCTGTGGGGTTTCCAGAGCCTGTTGGCTCCGGTGAAGACCTGGATTGTCAGCGCTACGTCCGGGACGGGGAACCTTAGAGCCGAGGCAAAGGCAACCTGGGTAATTCTTTGATCTTCACTGCAGCGCAGGCACATTGTGCAGGGTTTAACAAGTTTTCTTTGGTTTCCCAAAGAAAACTTGCTAAACCTTGTGCTCAGCACAGCCTGTCATGAATGCTAAAGATAGACAGACTATCCAGTTAACCTTTCCAGATACTCTAAAACATCTATTCCCTCAATACTGTAAAATCACATTGTTTTTATCATTTTCTTTCGTTTTCAAGGTGAGCAGTTTAAAAGTGGTGGCGTTGCCTGGCTGGACCAGAGGAGCACTCATGGCCGTAGCACTGTTGGCAGCAGCAAGCATTTTTGGTGGATTGTGGATGTAAGAGGAGGCCTGGGAAGAGGCCCAAAGAAAGTCTGAGTATGTTTGATGAAAAACAAAAAAGAAAAAAAAAAAGACTAAGTTTGCATTTGATTTCAAATTAATGCTGATTTTTGTTTCTGCTGTTTACTTTTCTTTTTTTTTATACCATTTCCATGAGCTGTATTGATGTTAACGACAGACTGGAAACACCTTCCTTAGAATAAAGCTTAAAAAACTGTGTTGCTAAATTCACTGAAGCACCTCCAGATTGGTTTAATTATTTTTTTTAAAGAGTTTCCTGAAAAGCCAGAACATTGTAGCACTGGAAGGCTGTTTTGCCGTTGCACTGATATCAGAAAGCATGTTTCTCATGACTGGACTGTTGCTGGCCTGCAGTCTTTTGCAGTTTCTTACTGGTTTAAGAGGCCAAGGTTTTTACAAAACGATGTGTAGCTTTGCTTGTGATGAAAAATGACGGGAGCTGGACTTTCTGTTGCGGATTTGACAAGGCTTTTTTTTTTTCCCCACGTCTTACAAATAAACTTCAAGATGAGAAAAACCGACTGGCGTGTTTATTTAAAAAAACATTTCATTAAATACATGGTTATACACAATCTTTTCCATCGTTAGAGTCACTTTTCGCTTGCGGTGACGTCCACGTGAGCGTACAACTGAGAGGCCTTCCTGTTGCACTTCTGGAGCGTGACGCCCAGCTGCCTCCCGGGACCGACCTCGAACGTCTGAGGGAAGCTCTCCCCCTGCGACCTTTCGTAGATTTCATGTAGCGCCTGCTCCCATTTCACCGGCGACACCAGCTGCTTGACCAGCTGCTTGCGAACGTGGCTTTCACTCATGTAGCGCTTTCCGTCCACATTGGAGTAGACCCTGATCTCGGGGCGTCGCACCTGGAAGGGAATTAATGTTGGAAAATGATTTAATGTTTTAAAAAGTATTATTATTGTGATATAAAGACATAAAATTAAATGTGCAAAAAAAAAAGAGTCCATTGTAGTCCTTTAGGTGTGTTTTTTGTTGATATGGTAACAGAATAAAGGAGGAAAAAAAAACATGCAACTTTAATTACTTTATCATAATTAAAAACAACAATTCTACTACTAGTGAAGAGAAAAAAAAAACACATAATAAAATAACAAAATTGACAATAAAATGACACTTTTGCACCTGAGCAGGCCCAAAAGAATAAAAAGAAAGGCATTTTCTTTTGCAAATAAACATTCCTCAATATAAACTTTAGTTATGTAGAGCAGCTGGATGAACTGGACAGCTATGCATCATGCATGAATAATAAACTATAAAATGTTTTTAAAAATGCAATATATAAAAAAAAATGATTCCCTACATTTTAACAGAATATTTCATGATTCAATTATTATATTTATTCAATTATATTCTAGCATTTTAAACGATATAATCAACACTGAAACTCAGTAGGCGGAGCTAACACTGTTAGAGCAAAGGTGATTGGTCGAAAATGTTTTACTATGTCGGGTAACCAATCAAATGTTGATCCATACTTTATGAGCCAAATTAACATTTTAAATTATTTCCCGCTATGCTGTTGCTCAGGATACATAAAATAACTTGGTAGATAGTGAAATTATTATATATTATCCAAGAATATTTACACATTTCATAAGAATTTGTCTACATAATACTATATTGACACATTTTACTTAAATTCTTTAAAATATTATTTACTGATTGGCTTTTATTTAAACTACAACATATACAATTCCCAGTAGTTAACGAGAATGTGGGTAATTTTTATTTAATCTTTTCATATCCCCCAATATAAAATATAAAATATGCTTGTTTATTATGTCAGGAAAGTGATTATGTCTAATCAGAAATTTGTAGTTTTATTAATTGTAATATTTTTCTTTTAATAAAAATGGAACTGTTTAAACAAAATGTAAAAAATGAAGTGCATTTGTTTGTAATTAACTTGGGGAACAAACCTTTTCTTACTCATTAAAAACGTTCATAACTTTTAAAAATGTGATTTCATTTTATTTTACTCCCATGTACATAAAACAGCAACAGTAAACATGCATATTTTCCCTCCAATTTTAATATGTTTGCAACAGAAAACACATCAGAAAGGGCACAAATTAAAAGAACTAGAGTAATCAGAACAATTAGAAAACTAGTTCTGTTAGGTGGATGTAATAAAGCAGAAGTGTAGCCTGTAGTGTAGGAAACGTTTGCTGACTGACCTCCACCTGCTGCAGCACCTCTCTGAGCGGCTTGGTAGCCGACGCCATCAGCTCGGTGTGGAACGCTCCGCTAACTGGGAGAGGTTTGGCCCTGATGAACTCAAGACGGCGCGAATTCTGTTGGAGGAAGTCCAGGGCCTAAACAAAACCCAAAGCCACATTAATATTCCACTGGTGCCACATCTATAGCTGAACAGCGACGGTTCGTACCTGCTTGTGCCCTGCAATGACCCTGCCATCAGGGAATAAATAGTTGGCCACAGAGCAAACAGGATCCTCGATCCCCAGACTCTTGCAGTGCTCTCTGGCTTGAAGGCAGGCGTATTTATAATGAGCCTGCGGTCTGCCGACGACCGACAGCATCCCACTGGGAACCAGTTCAGAGGCTTTCTGCATGGCCTCTGCACGCACCTTCACTGCATACAAAGCTAGAAGAGCAGCAGAAGGAAATACATTAAAACTTTAAGACTCTCGTCAGACTTTCACTATATTAATACATCTTTGACAAAAAGCGATGCTTACCTTCTGAAAAGTTCATGGCTCCAGCAAAAACAAGAGCAGCAAATTCACCAACGCTGAAACCTGCAGCAGCGGCACACGTCTCAATAGCCTGTTGAGACCGGAGGAAAATGTCAGTGTATTATAAGCCTGGCGGGCCAACAGGGTTTACATGTGCCCCCACCAGGCTTAGGATTACTTATTTATTTAAGTTTTTCTTTTTAAATGTTTGCATTTTTAAGACTTTATAGTTGGTGTTCAGATATTAATCTTCCAACCTTCCAATAATACACAATTATCAAGTGATAATTTCAAATTTCTTGTCAACTTTAAGCATTTTTTAACTCAAAAACACGGTGGGCCGCTGGATGAATGACTAGCACCCAACCACCGGGCTTAGGACGTTTTTTGGGGGAAAACTTTCAAATATCAGTATGTTTTTATATATACATTACAGATTGATGATGCCATCAATCTGATGACATCATTTAAAATATTAAATCAGATGATATGATATAGGTAATCTTTTCACTTTTTTTAGGAATTTCTTGAACGCTTACTTTTTACTTTTAACTTGAGAAAAACAGGTGAAAACTAAAATGTATTTCTACTTTATCTTGAGTTAAACCTCAACACAAATGGTAATTAAACAACAGTTTGTGTGACCTTTGGGTTTTCATGGTGCAGCTTCTCCACCGCAGCCAGAGAGGTGACGAACACCGCCGGCTGACAGTGCACCGTCTTCAGCAGTTCCTTCTCCGGCCCTTCCAGGCAGAGTGTTAGCAGGTCGTAGCCGAGGATCTCCTGCGCTGCGGAGAACATCTCTTTCACGTTGGGGTACTTCGTCAGTCCTTTACCCATACCCACAAACTGGCTACCCTGCCCGGGGAAGAGAAGCACGGAATGGCCACTGGGATCCTTCCTCGGTCTTCGCACCTTGACCGCAGGTAACTGGCTCTCCGGGGAAGAGTCTGGATCTGGAGGTCCAGGCTGCTCCTGGGTGGACAGTCTCCGGCTCAGATAGACCACCTGTCTGACCTTCCCTCTGAAGGCTGCAGCCATTCCGACAACCTTCGGTGCTAGCATGAGTTAGCTCCGAATAAAACCAACTCACACCGAGCTTTAACAATCTGCAAAACTAACATAAAAGTTAAAATAGTTCTAACTGAACTATTTTCTCAGCTCGGCATGACAGCCATAGGGAGCAGCCATATTGTTTAGAATATTCAGTCGGTTTTGTTTCTCTTCCGGTTCACGATCCGGTGCTTTCGCTCTGCAGCGCCTCCTCTGGCCAAAAATATTCCGCGTGAAGTTAAATAAACATTTCATACTTTCATTGACATTATACATTTATGCTAAAAAAGTTCAATGTTTTCAATGGATTTAAAAATCATTAAATTAAAATAGTATATTTTGTGAAAAAAAATACAAGATCTCAGTCTGAAAACCTTTTGTCATAGCGGCAAAAATGTTCTCTGAACTATCTTTGGAAAATAATTAAACTTTTGCACACTATATGCACATCTATATGTAATCTTGTTTGTCCAATAACAAAAATCTTCCAGAATGAATAAACAAGATAGTAAAACAGCATCTTCATGTTTGCATGAATCTTATAATTTCCACTAGACGACAGTTGAGAAAGAGCAAAATAAAACCAGCAACAATACATTCAGACTTTTAATTTAAGTGACAAACATGACCAACTTTTTCAAATCCTCCAGAGAATTTATTGTAGAAAACTCTTATTATTGCTCAGTGCCAATCAGATTGGGTCTTATGTTATCATCATTGCTCTCCATCTTTACACTCAAAATATAATAAATATAATTCAATGCTTTCTGCAGGAAGAACATTTCCTCTTAAACAGTTTTCTGAAAGAGTTTTTGTATTTATTAATGATGACCACATCTTTCCAAGGAGCTCTCTCCGTGATTCATCTACACTCCATCCTCTTCTCTTATTTGCTCGTGTACAGAAATTTCCCAACTTGGTGCTTTAAAAAAAAACTTCTCTGAACGCTTCCTATTACATTGTAGGTGTTTCTTGAGTAATTCAAAGTATTGCTCTATTTTAAGATAAATTACAGTTGAAATGTGATTAAAACTCCTAACATCCCGATTCCTCTGAGAGGCAGTTGGCCTCCCGCTGCACCTCCAGTTTCTCCGAGTCGTCTCCAAGCATCCTGTTGTTCTGTTCGTTCCTTATCTTATATTTACAGATGAACTCGTTGCTGGCCAGCGCTCCTTCTTTTTTGGGACAAGTAAATTTTGACTGAAGACGACTTTCCAAACGCTCTGCAAAAAAAAAAAAAAAAAAAGCAAAAAGCAAAATTTTGTTTTGACCATGCAGTTAATTTTGTAAAATGTCCATCAGCATTTCATTCAGTATTAAGATGTTAACAAGTAATATTAGATATGATTAATTAGTCTAGTTTGTCAACTGTGAATCCATTGTTATCTATCTATCTATCTATCTATCTATCTATCTATCTATCTATCTATCTAGCTAGCTAGCTTGCCCACTAGTTTGCTAGCCATCTAACTATTAGTTACAAAGGGATTAAAGGATGAATTTGGTTTGATTTAAAGAGAGACCGTAACAAAAATGTGTCTTATAATAAAGTTTATACAAAGTGTTCAACTTATAGTTTTACAACTATTCATTGGAATGATTTGGATTCATCTGGATTGAATATAAGTGAGCACAAACTAGACTTATTTGTCCAGTAAAATGCCTTAACATTTCTCTATAAGACACTTTATAAATTGATGATTTGAGAATTTTTAAGTCAAAAGAGTCATGTTTATGAATTATTTATAAAAATGGAAAGTAACTTTCCTTGAACTTTAAGAATTTTTGCGTTTTTTATTTCACTATTAGGAAAATGTTGTTTTTATGTCCAGACACTGAAAGTTTTCCAAAGCGGTGAAGTCATTTCGTACCTGCAGGAGTGATCGGCGTCATCAGGCGGTTCAGCTGGACGTTCCAGTGGCGTACGTGCTGACTGGCATTTCTCAGCCTCTCCTGCATCTCCTGGAAATCCAACAAAGTTTCACATCTGTGTCTGTCTTTTTGTCCCCCAAATCTAATTTGTTTCGCTTCATGTGTGTTTCTTTTGTCACCTCAAGGTGCTGATGGCTCCTCTTGCGAGACGCCTGCAAATTTCGGAGCTCCACCGAGGCCGAGTAGAGGGCGGACGGCGTGGTCTCGTCCACCGTCCCGTTTGAGGCTTCGCAAGTGGAGCTAAAGCGCTGTAAGATCTTCTCCTGTTCCTGGAGAATCTGAAACTGCCTCTTCTTCTCCTCTTCAGCCTCCAGCAACCTGAGAAGAGGAAGGGACAGAATGTCTCCATCGACACATTTCTGCAAACACGATTATAACGTGATGTAAGAACAGCAAGGGAAACCTCTCTAGCTCCTGTCGTGCCCTCTCCTCCTCCAGCCGAGCCTGGATCTCCATGTTGAGAGCTGCTTCCAGCTTCTGCTGCGTCAGCTCCAGCTCCTGGATCCGTCTCTTCTGCTGCTCGGCCTTCCTTTCCTTCTCCTGGATCTCAGCCTGCATGCTGTCCCTCATCTGGACAGAAGCAGACACACTGCAGCAAACTGGCGCCTTAACAACTGTACATCTTTGAAAAGCATTAGCAGAGCCTCCTGCACAGCCAACAAGAATGCAGCAAGTGGTTTCTGGATGGTAAACACTTGTCTTTTCCAGCAACCATTGTACAGTGCATACAGCTGGAAAACCAGTTAAAAAAAACATTTGCTCTTTAATTGCCAAAGTTACCTGGGAGGAACCAAATATTTCAACTGCCTGAAATAATCTGTTCCCCCTCTGTAACATGGGAACTGATCATTTTCTCAAAAACTCATTAATTGTATTTATTTCTCTCATCATGAACAACAAATCCTGTGGATTTGGGTACATTTGGTCTTTATCTGCCAAATGATCTGTTCCCCCTCCGTAACATGGGAACAAATTAAGAAAATTGATGTCACAGTGTTCCTTATGAATTTCTTACTACATTTTTTGTCTCTAAAGTCACAGCCATCTATAATGGTTCTTTTTAGGTAACAGCTAAATATACAATCATATCTTTAAAGAGCTGCGCCAAAAACAAACTTTGCAGGGGCGGGGGAAACAAACGCAAAAAGAAAAAACTAAGAATAAAAACTAATATGTCACCACTAATGTTTTGACTATTACGGTAAATTAGCCGGAGTAGCAAGTAGTGTTTACTAATGTACTAAGTTGGGAGTTTTATTTTACTGCTATCATTTTGCTGCTGTTGTCACATGTGTAAGTGAATGAGCGGGTTGAGTTTTGTGACTTTGACAAACCATTTCTGCCTCCTTCAGCTGCCGCTCCAGATCCATCTGCACCTCCCTCTGCTTCCTCCGCTCCCTCTCCTCCGACTCCCTTCTGCGGATCTCCAACTCTCGTGCATGCTGCAAAACGCAGAAGGTGAAGTGAAGCGCAACAAAATCCCCGAAACGCAACGGTGACAAAACTCCACCTTCTGCTCCATCTCACCTGGATGATGCTCTCAATTTCCAAATCCTGCTTCTCCTTCTCCATCCGCTCCATCTCTTGGAAGCTGGAGTCGTCCGATTGACTGCTCCGGCTGCTGCAGCTGCTCCGGGCGCTGCGGCTGCGCTCCCGGTTGCTGTGTTCTCGCTGGACGCGCCGCTTCAGCTTCAGCTCCTGGTGGAGGGAGGATTTGCCCTCACGCTGAAGACGGAGGGCTGTTTGAATGGCTGCAGAGGTAAGAAAACACAGATGAAGATGTTTTATTTCAGTTTTACTTGAGCAGGACGAAGATACAAGTGGAAAAAAAAACAATCAATCAAGTTTATCTGCTTCGCACATTTCAGCATTTCAAAGTGCTTTACACCATAAAAAAAACAAAATTTCAAAGTCTTAGAACATACAGTCAACAATTGAAGCATGTTTGATTAAAGTTTAATTTATAATGTTAAAATCAGCTGGGATTTTAGTCTTGATTTAAAGGATCTCAGTATTTCAGCTGCTTTGCAGTTTTCTGGAAATTTGTTTCAGATTTGTGGTGCATAGAAGCTGAACGCTGCTTCTCCATTTAACAGTGGAAGACTTGTATGACATTTTTACAAGCTTTCTTGTCCTGTTTAACCTCGTCTATCTAGCTTGGTTAGCTATTGACTATTCCGGACATTAACCCTTCCAGACTTAACGTTTTGGTGACGGTCCACCCAAATTTGCAGCACCGTAACTCCGCCACACTTTGAGATATCTGAAAAATCCCAATGGTTTCGGAAAGGGGAGGCGTTGCGCTTTCCAGCCAATATCGGGTTATTACGGTAATTTCACCCCCGCTGTAGCAGGGAGTGAAATCAGTGAGGGGCACTCTTTTGCGGTAAATTGTGAAAATGACTTGCTAGATATAGAAAGTTCCAATTCTAGAGAAATGGGCAAATATATTTACTCACAGGACATTTAAAGAACTTTGTACAATTACATTTGAAACTTAGGTCACAAAGGATTAACTTATTTCCAAAGAAAACAGCTGGGTGTTTTTTTTTAAGCAGTAGTATAATAAAAATGTGCAAAATGTGAATTTTACATAAAAGGTCCCCTTTAAATAATCATCCCTGCTCAGATGACATCAGTGTAGCACACACCTTGAGTCCACTCCACCTTCTGCCTCTGGTCAGAAGCGCTCATCTCGTAGGTTTTGTTGTGGGTTTTCACACAGAACAGGCAGCGTTTCCCGTCCCTGTCTGGAACAGGCTAAAACACACAGAAACAAAGAAAGCAAACAGGCTCAGACTCTGATAACGTGCGTTTGTGAAACGCAAATTCTGGGTGGATCAAAGTCCTGCCAACTCCTCACCCACCTCCACAACGCAGCTCCTGTCCAGCTGGATTTCCCCTCGCTTGTCCTTCAAGTCCTCGCTGACGTAGTAGGCCATGGAGGAGGACCTGAGCACGAACCAGCGCTCTGTCCAGTTCCTGCGCATGTGCCCCTTTTTCCACATGTAGCCCTGCGAAACGGGGGAGCACACTCTGGGTCAAACGTTTGGAGCGCATTCTCGCTTCCTGAGTGGATTCAGGAGGACCCACCCTCTTGAGGACATTGTGATACATCTCCAGGAAGACTTCGTGCAAAGCCAAGCTGAAGGCCTCGGCGCTGGTCACCCTCAGCAGCTGACCCGTACTCATCTGCTCCAGGAACGTCCACACCGACATGCCCTCTTCCTGCACCGTGGGGTCCTGGCTTATAAGGTCCTCTAAAGGCTTCCCGTCCCACTCCTGGCTCATAGCTGTGCAGATTTTCTTCAGGAGATATTCTACCTAGAAGCAGGAAAAATGTCACAACTGGGATTATTTATTTTGCAAGCACTTTAGATTAGAGAGCGCGTCTGGTTTTGTGCTTCTCTAGGAGAACGCTGCTGTGCTTATTGTACAGCAGAGGGGTATTTTTGTCTCTGACTTACAGGAAACCAAAAGCATTTTGGAGGAAGCGGAGGAAGGAAGAGCCTCATTAACTTACTTGTGCTTTAATTCTTTTTCACTGTGAAGAAATGTGAAACCACTTGGCTGTCAGGGCTGCACTTATTGGTGTTTTCGTCACTGTTATGTGGTTAGTTATTTTCTAAAGCATTATTTAGCAAACACATATACAAAAATAAGTGATTTTTCAATTTATTTTGCTGCATTTTTCAAAGAATAAATAATACTTGTCTGGTTCAGCAAAAGTTGTCAGAGTTTAGTTCCAGAGCGAGATTTAAACACCTAAAATTATTATTAGTTCACATAGATATGTGCGCTCAGATCAGTCTCACTGCATAATAAGTTAGTAGCACAAATATAACGCCACGGACGAGGGAAGGAACAGGAATAAGCTTCAGAATTATTTTACTGTTGTAGACAAAATAAAACATAGCGAAGCATCATTTTATATGAACTACTGCTGCTTTGAACAAATGAAAATGATGAAAATGATAAATACAAAAGCAGTAAAGACATGAGTGGTGATCCATGTTCAGAAATTCACCTTGACCAGCAAAGTTAGAGATTGTTAATCTAAAATAATCTGTAGGCAACTTAATGTGAAGACGTTCTGTGAAGTTTGGAGGATTTTTAGAGGTTTTTTGTTGCTTTGGAGCATTTCTAACATTACTATTAATATTTGCACAAGTGGTGCATTTCTTAAAACAGTACAAAGTGCAACATCTAGTTAACCTGTAAAAGCATATAAACATCACGTTTATACACAGATCAGTCCACGTCATGTTTTAATTTTGAACGTTCACTCCAGAAATGATTTGCAAAAAAAAAAAAATAATTATTTTATTATCTGTTACTCATCTCCCATTTCTCAGATTTTATCAGAATATCTACATTTACTTCCTTTGCAACCACAAGAAGACATGAGAGCAGGTAAAGGCGTGTTGGTGGATAAATCTGAGCTTCCTTTACCTCCTCTGCGATCATCACCAGTGGGTAGGTGTCCTCAGACAGCAGGTTGAACAAACAGAAGAGCTTAAAGCAGTTGCGCTCCGACAGCCTCTGCGACGTCACTTTGAAGTTCTTCTTCATGGTCATCATCCAGCACAAGTCGTCAAACCTTTCCTTGTCAAACATCCCCTCTTTCACCTGGAAGTACAGAAACGTGTAATAAAATGCGTCACATTAACTCACATTATGGTACTTTTCTTTCCTTTTTCAAACTAGTTCCTAAAGCCTTTTGTATCGAAGAAGATTAGAGCCACTGAAAAGAAAAATAATTCTGACTTTTTTTCTCAGAAAAAAAGTAAAATAAATTTGACTCTAATCCTCTTCCGTACTTTTGCCTTTCATTTCTCTTTGCCCTGTTTTCTATTGCTGTGTCACTGGCTCCCTTCATGTTTTGTCATGTTCTTTAAGTCCTTCTTGTTTTTACTGCTTGTATCTGCGCTACTTTTTTCTTAAACCAGATCAGGAAGACAACACAGGGTTTAGAAATATAATAATTACCACTTCCTATTTGAATTTACCCTCACAAAATAAAAGTCAACACTCCAATGAGCAAATATTAGTCTTACTTTATTAAATGTTGGCACACTTGCCTAGATGATCAAATCTAAAGATTCAAAAATTTTACAAAACAGCAACAAATGTTAACACAATTTAATAGCAGGACCATGGATTATTATATTTTGCAGTATTTTTTTTTGTGAATTAAATAATCCCTTTTTTCACTCATGACATGCGATGGTTTCTGCCCTCAAACTGATCCTAAAATACTTACTAATAAATTATTTAAGATGCATAGAAAAGTTGTATTAATAGTGTGTGCTACTTTGAAGTGCTGAATTTGACCTAAATAACTGATTCCAATAGGAAAAACATGGGATATTTGTTGCTTTTCAGAAACTAAACAACACTGCATATATAAAATAATTAACTTGTGACACACTTACTGACTTTCTGACAATTCCTATTAAATACATTTATTTTAAGCATTTTTAAAACGGATATTTTTGGTTGATTGTCTGGTAAGCTTTAAATAAATAACCTACGACTTCCTGTTTCTCACGGGTGTAAATGATGTAACACAACTTTAAAAGATGAGAACAGGAGAGTCGAAAAATGTCCACAAGGAAATTGCTCCTGACCTAAATGTGCAAATATCTACAGTCAGAGCAAAAGTTAGAGAATTTAAAACAGCTGGAACTATGACAAATATTTATATCTGCTTCAATGCAGAGTGTTGATGAGCTAAATACTTATATCTGCAGCAAACTACAAATCGCTTTGGTTACATAAAACTAAGATTGAGTTTTTTCCAAAACAAAAACTCCAGGTCTGCTGTGAAACAGATAAATATTTGGAAAATCATCTGATATATAAAGTTATGTACAGTATTGGATCTGTGATGCTGGGTTTTTTTCTTTTCCAAAGCTATTTGAAACTTTTTTTAGAGTGAATGGATATGAAAACATTTTAGGGAAATTGTAGATTTTAAAAAAGGAGTAAATTTCCACCAAAAACTCAGAAATGTTCTAGAAAGAACATGGACATTTTGAGTTTGAAAAGTCAAGAAGTTGCAAGAAAAAAACTCAGATTTCTTTTTTATTAATCTCATAACTTTTCTAGAAAAAATGTGAAAATGTAGGCTCCCTAGAATTCAAAACTTTGCTAGAAAAGACATGTAAAGTTATGAGTTTGAAAAGTAAAAAAAAAAAAAAAAAAAATCGCCTGAAAAAACTCAGAATTTTTTAGATTACTCTCATAAATTTTCTAAAAAAAAAAAAAAAAAAAAACAACTTGGAAATATTTGAACTTTAGAAGTAAAAAAATGCTATATTTCAAGTTTAAAAAGCCAAACATTTTTGACTTTTCAAAGTCAGAACATTTCCAAACAGTCCAAAATTTTATATTTCTTTCAAACTCAGAAATTTTCTTTATCTTTTTTTTTTCTCTAGAAAATTTCAGATGTAATCTCAAAATTCTTGTTTCTATTTTTGACAGAAATGTTTTAGATGGCTCTGGACGTACACAGAAGTATCTAAAACACCAGAAGCTTTTAAATAAAACCTGATTTTTTAAAATTATTTTTCAGGAGAAAAACGATCCAGACAGTTTTATGTCAAAAGAAGCTGCAGAAGCTGCAGCCGTACCTTATCCAGAATATATTTGTTGAGGTAGGGCATGTAGCCATGGTTAGAAACCGGACCATCGTCATCATCCTGGAAGTGCTCCTCCAGGGCAACCGGGTCATGTGGGATGTTCAGAACCGTGTACAGGTTGTGGGAAAGGACCTGAGGAGGAAGAACAAGTACAAACGTATCACTTTAAATCTCCTTATGCTTCTACACACTGCGATGTTTCCTCACAAACACAAACACAGGCAGCTTCCGGTGGCTGGTAGCGTGTCAGGACAGCTGTCTGCTACTTCCTGGGATTCCTCTGAGCAGCAAAGGCATGTGGAGACTGGACAGATTGAGATAAAACTTACCGAAGACGGAAAACCTGCAGAAAAAGGATGCCGACTTTGCCACTTTAAAAACAAATAAAATAAAAACCCTGACAGTAGAAATATTGAGTCACCGTTTGTTTCTAGGCCACAGGAAAAAGGCTGGACTTTGAGCTTGGATCTGTTCTCATGTTTTTGTTGGTATAAGTCTTAAATATTTTGTCCTCAAAAGGTGTGTTCAAGTGTTGCCTCACATACCACAAAACACAATCTCACAGGAAATCAGCCACACTTATAGTCTCTAGTTTGTCTTTGGACATGCGAAATAAAAAGTTAAAAAAAAGCAAAAAGAAATCAGTTCGAGCCTGAATATTTATTTATTTCTGTAAAATCTCTCTCCGCTTACCTTTAGCTGAGATTTGGACACCTTCCCGCACCTCTCCACGTCCAGCGATGTGAAAGCGTACCAGATCGACTTGAGGAGCTCGGATTTAAGGTCCATTTTCCGGAGACCGCTTTGTGCGCAAGAAGAACTACATTTCCGAGCGGTGCGCTTCGTTTTTTTTTTTTTGTTTAGTTTTCTTGTTGGTTTTTTTACGCAGCGGGGGGGATATTACAAATAACGGCAGAGCTCAGAGAAGGCTGCGCTCACTAAAAGAGCCCAAAGCAGACAGATGTAGGGCAAACTTAAAGAGGCGGAGTAAACGGAGATAACGCCTAGAGTTCAAAACTGTAGGCTCGATTCTTACAATTTTACGCATGTTTAAGACAGAAAACGCGCCTTTACGCACACCTTTTCCCAGTTCGCGACGCAAATGCGGTCTCCTATGGAATGTTGGAAGCATAATATTTACATTTTGGAGGAGTTGTCAGGTCATGTGCGAGGGTGCAGAGTTTAGAAAAACATCCTTTCACCGTGACTTTATGTTTTATTGAGACTTCAATCAGGAAACGTTCAAAGAAATGAAATGTGATTTGTCTGACGTTTATTCCGTCAGTTTTTTCATGGTTAAAGATGTTGTTCCAGACAAAACTAAAACGATCACTCCATACTCCAGGCTTAATTCCGATATTTAGCTTGTGATGTGCAGCTCATTTAGCTTAATGTTTTGTATATAATCAGAAACTGGCTTTGAAGTATGTTTCTGATTATTGCTCTGTCGTGACAAACAAAAGTTTCAAAAGCCTTGACCAAACGGTCCCTCTTGAATCAAACTTGAAGGGACCTAATATGCAAAAATCTCCTTTTTCACATTTTTTATACTTTTATTTGGGACTCAACTACTTCTAAAAACAGCCCAAGAACTAAAATAAATAAATAAATAAATAAATAAATAAATAAATAAATAAATAAATAAATAAATAAAGTTATTGTGTGTTGATGTCTAGAAAATGAGCCATTTCAAAAACCTCCAGATGACTAACAGGTACTGTGCCATTACCTAGCAAACAATCAGAACTCCAGCATTTTGGTGTTCTGTACAGTGGCTGATTCCAGCAGCCACTGTACAATGGCTGCTGGAAAAGACAAGTGTTTTAGTGTTGACTTATCGTTCAGACATTACTTCCTGCATTATTGTTGGTTGTGCAGGAAGTTCCACTTCTGCTTTTCAAAGTTGTACAGTTGTATAATTGCACATCTGTTTGCAGCCATTTTCACCTGTGAGTGTAAACATTGAGTTTGAGGGGGCGTGGCTAGCAGGAGCTTATTTAAACCCTAAAACAGCTCAAAGAAGGACTGACCAGACTAAAATCTTGTTATCAAAGAAGAATTCTTATTTTTTATTCTAAAGCCCATAGAGCTTTGGATGAAGCTTTCAAACCTAAAGAAACGTTACCCTCTGCCAAGTATGGCATTTTCAACTTTACCTTAACAATGTTTCCCAACTGTAACTATGATAATTAAATGTAAAAATGTTATGGTCAAACTGCAACTCAACCCAATATTTTTGGGGGTGCACATGCGTCAACAATGGAAAAAGAAAAAAGTAAGTCAATAAAATACCCAAATTAATGTGATATTCATGCCTCATGATGAGAGACTGTGACCTCTGGTCTGAACTGTGCCTGCTGGTCTGGTGTCCCTTCAAGGAAAATAGGTCAAACATTAGCCATGCCATCACACAAAGCCTCCACACGACTTGCTGGAGCAAAAGTAGGCTAATCAATAGAATAATCAGATCATGAAAATGGTTGTCATGGTTCCAGCCTATAAAACCAGACCCTGTACACATGAACCCAGCACATACATGTGGTATAATTCATTGACCGATTCTAGATTTTTAGTAAACACAGCTTCGTTCATGTTGTTTCTGAAGCCGTCTTTTATGGCCACTTAATCACCGGCATCTCAGGTGGGAGGCGGAAACGAACCATCATTCACTCGGCTACAAGTCACAGTTATTTGGCCAAAGGTCCTGATGATGATTGAATTTCTTCCTGGTAGAGAGGATTTACAACTCTGGCACACTTCGATGAGTTCACACGGAAAATCCAAGCTCTGTAAAATGCAATCAGCAGTGAGAAAATAAGAACTCATTGACTTCCAGGCAATGCATAGCAAGTATTTTATTATATATACGCTTGATTAGTAATTCTGTGTTTGCATGCAGTCACTGCTGCATTGCAAGAGTGATTCCTCCATTTATACATTTAATCCATTCAAGGGCAGCAGACCTTGACATTTCCATCCCCCGCTCTAATCAATAGGCTGTAATGAAGCAAAGATTTTTCATTTATAGTCGACAGATATAGCTTAAAGTCTCAGTCATGCTGCTGACAGGAAGAACAACAAGAAACACGACATCAATGAACACAAAACACATGTAAGAGGACGGAGTTCTGCAAAGAAATGCAAAACTTCATAGTTAAAAAAACACCTTTACACTCATTAGAGATGCATAAAATCCCGTTTCAAGACAGTTTTCATGCTAATAATTGTACATGCGACACATCTTGGAATAAACTCCAGTTTTTCTTTCTGGGATCATCTACAAATGTAGTGACATCTGGGAAAATAAAAGCCACATTCAGTGAAGATGACCGCAGGCGGGTCTATATACAGCATGTAAGTTTTTGTGATGGGGAAACTAAATGAAGCGGAGACGAGCCTAAATATTTAGACAGGGGAATTCCTTCACCTTCCTTCAGGTTTTAGCTGAACAAAGAAAGCAAAGAAAATTCACATAAATCACACAATCAGTGACACTTCTTAATATATACATTTATAGATAATTTATATTATGTTACTATTGAACACTGTCATCACCATGGCACCGAGTTGTAGCTGCTGCAAGTTTTAGAAGTTGCTCAGATTGAGACAATTTCTATCCACTTCCACGGGGGAGAAACACCGAAGAAGTCAGGATTCCTGCAAAGTTTTGAAAAATTTGGAATATGTATTCAGTATTTTTTTTCTTTCTTTTCTCCTACCTTCTGTCTTTTTTCTTCCTTTTTGTTCTCCTTTTTTTTCAGTCCTTTGTTTTTTATTCATCGTCATTTCTTCCTCCTATGTTTCCACCTTCTTTCCAACTTCCCATCATCCCTTGTGTCTTTTATTCTTTCTTTCTGCATATCCTGCTTCCTTCCTTCTTTCCTTTCATGGGTCCAACCTAAATCTCTTCTCTTCCCTCCCTCTACCATAGAAAGCTTAAATATCTGGTACCCAATGTTTTGGCCCCAACTTGTGCAAACGTCGAGGCTGAAGAAATATTAGTTAAGGGAGAAAATGATGAGCTAGAGTTGTTTCTAAACATGAGCAGCAGCTGCTGAATCTTCTAATACTCACCTCAAATGGGCCAAATTCACTAAACAGATTTAAATGTGGCAACTGTAAGAACTTAAGAAATATCTCTACTTGCATCCCAAGTACAACAATTTACATCAAATTGCCATCTATGAGCTTTAAAGGGGACCTATTTAAATTTTGCAAATTTTTATACTGCCATTTGGGTCTAAACAGCCCAAGCGTTAAAAAAAAAACAAAAAAGACACTCAGCTGTTTTTTTGGCAATACGTTAATGTTTTTTGGTGTCTGGGAAATGAGCCGTTTCAAAAACCTCTGGAAAGTAACTTCACAAATCAGCAGGCACCGCCTGTTGCCTAGCAACCCCAGCGGAGTTCCAGCATGTTTGGTCAGCTGGTTTTACCGCTGTATGCGCTGTACAATGGATGCTGGAAAACAGAAGTGTTTTGTTGTTGACTTACCATCCAGAAACCGTTTGCTCCATTGTTGTTGCTTGTACAGGAGGCTCTACTTCTGCTTTTCAAAGATGGTTGTATAATTGCGCATCTTTTTGCACCCATTTTGTGTGCGAGTGTAAATGTTGAGTTGGGGGCTGTGGCCAGCAGCAGGTTATTTGAATTTAAAGTGACCAGATGCCCTAAAACAGATCAGTCATGCAGACTAAAATCTCATTACCTAAGAATTATTTGTGCAAAAAAAAAAACTAATAATAATGTAATTAGTATGTTTTGATTAACCCGTAAATCTCTCCTAATGTGGTCTGGGAAGCATAATAGGTCACATTTTTGATTCTTTCGTCCTGAACAACAAACCTCCTGTTCCTATACTTTACTTCTCTGAGATGTCATCCCTCATTCAGAACCAACCTGTCAATACAACAGTCAGATCTTTAGTGTGCCACGACACGTCCGTGCTGTCTGGGTGTCAGTTTGTTGGCCAGAAGACAAGCCAGGGCAATGCCCCCGATCTGTGTGAAGGCCAACCCTAAAACAGAGGCAGCAATATGGAAGACGTTGTCGTTGACCAAGCTGAAGACTTTCCGGAAGCAGCCGTGTGGATGGATTCCTGCAGCCGCCACTCCATCATTGTCATCCGACAGGAGCGGCCGATTCCTGCAACCTTTCCGCCTCACACAGCAGCTGTCGGGAAGGGAGACCGAGGTGCCGTTCTCAGCGGGAAGGAAAGTCATGTGCTGGATGGCCCAGTCCGAATTCAGCCAGTCGCGCCAACCCTCAGCACCGCAGCACTCCAAAGCTCTCTGCAGGCTATCTAGAGCGTCGGCACGGCCTTCATCCTCCGTGTAGCCTGCCACGGCTCGGTGCAAGCCACTGCGAAATCCTCCGGCGATGTCTTCACGGTAGAAGAGCCCAGAAAGTCCAGCAGCCAAACCGGCAACTAGAGTAGCAAGTTGGAAGAACCCATAGGCCCTCAGGACGCAGGGCAGATTTGCAGCCACCCCAAGGCAACCGAGGAACCCCCAAGCAGTAACAGCGGCCCCGGTAGAGAGAAGGATAAGCGGGGCGTTGGGGTACCGATTGGCTGATAGGGTCATGTAGTCCGCCAAGGAGATCTGCGCCCAAACACCAAGGGTGAAGATGGCTAACCCAGCTGCCCAGAAGAGGCAGCTGAAAGCCAGGAGACCCAGACGGAGGAGGTGCATGACTCCCACTGGGCGACAGCAAGGTGGGGCAGCACCCACCGGCGGGGGGGCAGGAGGCGCCAGCGAGGCTTCGGAGCAAACGGACAAAGACAGACGCTGGTGCTGCTGGTGAAGCTGCTCCTCTTGGTCTTGGTAGGGAGGCAGCAGGTAGCCTGGGATGGCCGAAGGTCGCCGAGGAAGAGGAGGAGGAGTGAGCAGGTTCACACCAAGCGGGGAGGAAAGTCTTCTGACCGCTAGCTGCTCCCGCTCCCAATCCAAAGCCCGTCTGCTGGGACTCGGCCGGGCCGACAGCGAGTCATAAGGGAGTGCAGAGCTCATGGTCTCCGCTCAGGCTTTATCCGCTCGCCCCCTTCTTTTTTTTTTACACACTCCCCCTTTTGTCTTCCTTCCTTTATCAGAGTCTTCCCTCCTCCTCCTTCTTCTTCTTTACGACCGGTTATTAATCCGCCACCAGGAGCTCCAACGCCAACCGGACTGTAAATCACAACGATGGGACTCGAGTCGAGTCTTTATCTGCATCCACAGCTGCTCTATTTATCCGTTTATTTGGAAATTGTTTTTCTACCTGCATGGTCAACGGTCCTTCAAATTCTTCCGCTGACGGTTACTTCCCGACGTCTGTCTGCTCGCCGCTGCCCCTCGCTCTGGTCAGGGGATTGCAGAGGGATTGTAAACCGATGGACCCCCTCTCTCGGTGTGGAGGAGGTTTTCCTTCCAGGTTTATTATTTTCCAATATGGAGGAAGGCTGCAGAGAATCTTAAACACCAACACTTCTTGGAAAACAATGAATGAACACCTGTTGGTTAGTAGAAAATACATATTTTCTGAAAGTATTTTATCTGAAAAGAAAGCATTAGTGAAACCAATTAGAGTTACAGAAAGAAATAATAAAAATTAATTAATAACAGTATAAATATTTAATATGCCTGGAAAATATGGTTGTGGTTAAAATACTCTAGACTTTTTCACATTAGGAAAATTAATGGAAATTACATAATGTGACAAAAATTACAACTTTTACAAGTCGAACAACTGGCTTGTAAAAATTATTACACAGGTAAAGCTGAAATAAATATTAAGTTATTGTCCAATTATCAATAAATATGGAGAAGTAATTCTGGTGTGCTTACTACACTTAATTCAAATGACTAAATACTTTAAATTGAGCAGAAACAGATATGCAAATTATTACTTTGCTACTCTTTTTTGCTCTTAGTGATTCATAATAATGTTATAAAAGCCACAACTTGAATTCCAAAGCATTATTTTAAATGTATTTTTCTTCCAAAAGTTTTATCTCTAGGGTTAAGGTATGTAAGCCTTTACAATATGTAAATTGTTTGAAAACTTACTGAACTCCCATTGGTATAAAGAAAACCTTTTGAAGTATTAAAACAGCTATGACCATTTTTAGACTGTTTTTAAAAGAATTTATCTTTAGTATGCAAAATATTAGCCAAAATATTTACATCCAAGTTGAAAATGTACAACTTTTTGAGTCATTAATAATAGAAAATTGCAATATAAATACATGATTGTTGTTGTTTTCTGTTTTAGGTTCAAATACTTTGATCAACTTCAGTCTTGATTAAAACTATCAAATGTAGTTTTAATCTATTGTTAAAATGTAATAATGTGAATCCTTTCAACGCCAGTTTGATTACATTATGCAAACTTTTTTAGGTATATTTTAGTTGTCTGTTGTTAAATAAAGCAAAGTAACATAACAGCAGTTATATGAAGTGGAAGTTGTTAAGATAATTCATTATAAATTAATTCAGTTTTTACAGTATTTCTAACTGGATGACTTATCCTTTTGATTAAAAAACCCAGTAAGGATTAATTTGATATTTTTTCTCAATGATTAAGTGTGCTCACATTATAGAATATATTATTTGTTGCAAAATGCTTCAATAACTCTGTTGAGTTAAAATCTTTGTTTGAATAACCCCAAACAAATTCAGTAACATTTTCTGGTCCATTTTGTGCTTAAATATAACTTAATTTCATAATATAACTGGTTTTAATTTAGTTTTTATTTTACATGCTGCAGCATTTTGTCATTTTTCTCAGATAAATACAAATATAAATGACTTATAACCCAACATATGGCCTTCACTTTGCATGCAGGACCCATTACTCCACGTACAGCGTCCAGTCTGCCGGGATTCACTCCAAACACCTGCTGATCTAATAATAGAAAGCCAATTTCAGACCTCTGACCCTTCCCCACTATTATTGTGCATTTATTGCACTCTGTCGGCTGAGTGGGCGACACAGTCACACGCTGGTGCCCCGTTGAACGGCTGGGTCGGTTTTATGGAGGTGATTCCTGCTCGACGAATGGCCTTCCCCCAATCAGCCAGAGCTCATTAAAACCTCTCAGTTAATTAAACTCATTCAGATGATGCCTTTTATAAGGAGGACCATAACACTGACATTATGGCTGAGGGGGAGGATATGTGGATTCTGGAGTTATAGCAGCAAAATTTGGAGGTCATACACTTTTCAGCTGCTGCGTTATTATCCGCCAAGTAAATCATTCATTTACTTCTTCGAATAAGGAAAAACATCACCTGACATAAAGGAAAAAAGTCCCAAAGCCAGTGGACTTTGTTTCGTCTTTTTGTTTTATTACCGGTTAGAATTATCGACACTAATGTTTCACTTAACTGCACCTCTTTACAATAATGTCTTCCAAAGTTAATATCAAGTTTACTTCAAACAAATAATAAATAAATGTAGTCACCGAGAAGGAAATTTCTGACAAAAAACAAATAAAATTTCCACATTAATTTCACACATTTGCAAGAACGACAACACATTTTCCATAATTAAAGGCAGAAATGTAATATATGTTGTTTGTTTATCTGCTGTTAAATATTATATATTTATACTATAAAACAATAAGAAAGTGAAGCAAACATTCATGGAGCAAGAGTCATTTATTGAACTCACCTATGATTTTAACTTACAGCATAATTGCACAGTACAAAAAATACAATGTGGGATTGATTTCTGTCAAACAAGTTTAAAAAAAAAAAATGTTCCACATAATTTACCCACAGGTTGATACATTAAATGAAGCTATAATTTCACACAAATGGCATATGATTATCTAAATGCTTCCTTATTTTGGTCAGCAGCTTCCATATGCATCTCCATATGTTTGTTCAGTTTGGCCTTTGATGGAAATGTTTTCCTGCACACCTCGCAGGTCGGCTTCTCCCTCCTCTGCCCGGAGTGGCTGTGTTTGTGGCGCGCTAGCTCCGACGAGCTCTTAAACCTGAGCTCACAGGCGTCGCAGGGGTACGGCCTCTCCCCGGTGTGAATCCTGCGGTGCAGCTGAGCCTCGCTGAGCGTCAGGAAGGACTTCTCGCAGTGTCCGCAGGGGAATGGCCTCTCCCCGGTGTGGATGAGGTTGTGTCTGGTTAGGGCGTACGGCTTAGAGAAGCCCTTCCCACAGTGGGTGCAGGGGTATGGCCGTGCACCGCTGTGGGAGGCAATGTGCTCCTGCTGGGTTTTTTTGCTCTTGAATCGTTTCTCACACTGCGGACAGGAGTAGGGCCTGTCATCCAGGTGTGACCTGTGATGTTTGGAGAGCTCTCCCTGCGACAAAAACCCCTTCCCACACTGCGAGCAGAGGAACGGTTTCTCCCCCGTGTGCATCCGCTCGTGTCGGGCCAGCACGGACGCCAGCGTGAAGCTTTTGGAGCAGTGGGCGCACTGGAAAGGTCTCTCTCCGGTGTGAACCCGGAGGTGCTTGACCAGCATAAAACGGACGGAGAACTGTTTGTTGCACTGCTTGCACTGATGTGGTCGCTCCCCAGTATGAGTGGATAAATGTCGCTTAACGTCAGACCTGCGGGTGTACGTTTTCTCGCAGTGTGGGCATTTGAACTGCCGCTTCACCCGATGCGCCTGCCTGTGCTGGGCGCGGGCCAGCAGCGTGTCGAAGCCGTCGCCGCACTGCTGGCAGATGTAGCGCCTGATGCTGATATGGGACTTCCTGTGCTCCAGCAGCTCGTCGTCGGTGGGGAAGCTCCTGCTGCAGATGGAGCAGATGTGAGGCAGCTGGCTCTCCGACAAGTGCGATTTCTTGTGATGGACGGTCAGCGCCCGCAGGTTTGCAAAGGAGCCGCCGCACAGCTGACAGGAGAAGGAAATCGCCACGCCGTGATGTTTGCTCTCATGCTTCGCTAAATCCCAGGAGTGTTGGAAGGTTCGGTCGCACTGCGAGCAATGAAAGGGTCTTTCCCCTGTGTGCGTGAGCTGGTGTCTCCTCACGTCAGACGTCCGAGTGAAAGTTTTCCCGCACGTTTCACACGTCAGAGATCTCTTCCTGCTGTGAGCCTGAGGACCGCCATCTTGGTTCTCGCCGTTTCCTTTAGGGAAAAGCTTGATGGACGTGAATATTTCATCTGAGTTGGACGGGGACGGGATAAATTTCTCCCCTGTGAAACTCCTATACACCTCGGTGCAAACGCTCTGCATGTGGAAGTGAGGAGGACTGGTGCCGTCCGAGACGTGGAAGGGACAGCGAGAGCAGGTGAAGATGATTGACATTACCTCATCTGAATAAAGACAGAAGGTAAAGAGTGGAATTAAACTGGATCATTTAACATTTAATCACTGGCACTGCTGGTTAAGAGTCTCGCTGCAAAAAAACTAAATCTTACAAAGTATTTTTGGTCTAGTTTCTAGTTCAAACGTCTTAGCAGACATGAAATAAGACAAAAACTAACTTACAGGTACTTCTCAGCAAGATTTATGGGCTTGTTGTAAGTCAATACCTCCTTAATATTCATAAAACATTACAAGTTCCACTGGCAACTTATTTCACTTGTGAAATGGGACAAAAGTCTATGCTTAAGAATGACCAGTGGCGCCCTCTGCTGGATGGAGTTCAAACTACAACACTAAAAGAAGGTTTAAGCGGACATTAGTAACTGGAACTAAATTTAACTTATTGAACCATTAACCAACAATCAGTTGTAAATTGATTAACTGTATACATCCCTTCTTTGAAGTGTTACGGGATGAGCTCTCCTGCTGGCAGAAAGGAGCTGAACAAAGTATTTCTAGTGGGATTATCAATTCAGTTCTTCAACAAGTCAGGTTACCTTTATCTGTTCCTTTGATTGCAACCACAGAAGGGTCAAAGGTCACATGAACTGCACTCCTGTGAAATAAGAACCCACAATTAAAAAAAAGTTAATATATTTTTCTACAACTTGAAAAACAGATTGCAGATTAATCAAACTTACCAACAGAAACAAACCTAGAAATATGTACTGTTAGCAGTGTAGTAAATAGATTTGATTAGTTTAGTTGACCACTTAAACCAAATTTAATTAAAAAAAGTAAAGCAAATGTATGTTGAACAATACTATTATAATTGTTAAGTATAGGATCTATACCCTACTGTCAGCAGTAGCATGCTATTAATATTACATTATTGTTAAATACTTACGGAAAAAATATGATCTTGCTTTTTTGAAACTTGCAGTAGTGTTTAAAAGACATTCGCAATCTATGCTTGAGATTTTAGGACAAAAATGTGAAATTCTTTAATTATCTGTTCTGCAGAGTTTTTTTCTGTAATGTTAGATTGTATTTGTTGAACACAAAGTTAACATAAATGGGTTGGAGTGCATAATGGAAATAAAGGGATTTAAATGCAAAGCTTATGCTGCAGCTGTAAGAAATAAAGCTCACGCAAGCTGTCGTTTGTGACAAATTAAAATTGACGAAACAATTATAGCAGGAATGTTCCTGTACTTTTTTATTGCGTCGTTCTTTTCTCCTGCTGTCATCCTCACTTCCTCCATCTTCTGCCATCTTGGCGAACCCGTCTGTGAACATGTGGACGTGCAGATGTCGGGTTCCTGCAAAGCATCTGCTTCACTGAAGACATCGGCAATGACCTGGTGAACGACAGGCTGGTAGCTGTCCACAGCTTCTGTCATCTCTGTTTCGTCTTCTGTTGTTCTCTCCGTTTTGTCCTGTGTTTCATCTGACGCATACAACGGCCCAATCTCACTTCCTAAGCTCTCCTTCCTCAATGCAAACGTTTTGGTCAAAGTTTCCAAAGCTTTAGCGACACCTGCAGCTTCCCCGGTTTCCTCCTCACCACCAGCGCTCACACCTCCACTCAAAGCAACTATTTCTTCTTCGTAACACTCTGTCTGAACTTGGATCTCAGGTGATTCTGCGTCCAGATCAGACGCTCTGACTTCCACTTCGGTGTAAAAGGCTACAACGCTGCACTGCCCTGCCTCAGCCAGAGTGATACGGGTCAGCGTGTTTGCGTAGTTGTGAACAGAATCCTGTCCAACGGATAGATTTGTCTTTTGCGAGGGAGGAACTGACAGAGCAGACATGATGCAGCTGCCAATGGTAGAACATGGCCCATCTGTGAAGGAAGAAAACTATTTTATTGAAGAATACTTCCAAATGGTGTGCTGTTCCGTCTTAACTTACATGTCATCTTCAGTAATCCTGAGCTTTTGTAGTGCTTGAAGACGGAGCTTAGCTCCTCTGATGATGACTGGATGCAGTCTTCCAAAACAGACGGAGCAGAGATGAACCAGGCGGTCGTCTGCAGACACAGAGCAGATCTATTAAAGGTGACCCACTAAGCTTCCTTGAACATGTCAAGATAGGTCTATGGTCTATACAGATCATGTTCATTACCTTTTTGCACAAAATTATTCTTAGATCATGGGAAATCAGTCTGCTCAGTTCCATGTATTTTGAGTTTTTTTGGGTCTCTGGCCATTTTAAATCCAAAAAAGCTGCTGCAACTCAACCCACATAAAAATGACTGCAAACAGATGTACGATTAATACAACCGTACATCTTTGAAAAGCAAAAGTAGAGCCTCCTGCACAAGCAACAAGAATGCAGCATGTGGATTCTAGATGGTAAGTCAACAACAAAACTCTTGTCTTTTCCAGCAGCCATTGTACAACGCATACGGCGATCAAAAATAAACCTTAAAACAAAAATAAGCTGAATACTTGTGCTGCCTTCCAAAAATAATCATATCTTTTGAACATGTTCAGGCTTTTTTACCTCACAATCACAAACTTTTTTTGTTGGGATTTTATGTGATAGAGTGGAAGGAAACCGAAACATGTTTTAAAAAAAATCTGTAGCATGCATTGGTGTTCACTCCCCCCTTTACATTGATACCCTAAATTAGAAAAAAGTCATCATTAAAAATATGGAAAACCACCTTAACTACCTTATATTGGTCTGAATAATTTTGAACAGAGCTGTACCTGCTTGAGGTCTGGAACCGGAAGTAGCTTCTCCAGCCTTGATAGCAGCTCCCACAATAACACCTGTAGCGCTACATCGTACTGTTGACCATATTCAGCAGGGAACACCTCCTATCATAAACAATTTATCATCTTTAAAACTGTTTCCTTAAATCAAAGCAGAGAAATTATGAATTCAAATCACCCTCACCTGGAAAAAATAGGCCCTCTCTGCCGGATCTTTAAGCAAGCTCTGAACAAGTGCAACAAAAGTCGACTCGGTCGTTTTAACATCTGGATCCATGCACTGCTGCGGAGATTGCATCGTTAAACAAGTGTGAATTAAACCATTAATAGTTATTTTTTTAAACTTACATCTGGAGAACTAACAGGCAGCCTCTCCAAGTAACTCTGGATTCCTTGAGCGTCGACTTCTCCTAAAGCAGAGCCTTTGCAGAGCTCCAAGATCAGCTGAAAATGCCAATAAATGGTGTTACCACAAATATGAGAAAGGAAAACATTTGCTTGTGACACAAACTGCTGCTGACCCTGGCTCTTAGGCCGAGGAGGAGCTGTGCTCTCTGTTGTTGGTTGATCAGGCGGGGCACTGCGTCCGTCACCATGCACACAAACTCCTGCACCTTCCAGTAGTTCATCACGTCCTTCTGCTTCACCACATGCCACATGGCAGCAGACAGAAGCTGCAAAGGGGGCACCAGGAGGCGAAGGGACTGCAAAGGCAAGCATGGGTCTGGAACAGAAAGTTGTAGTGTGAAGAAATGGTCTCTAGAGGGCAGCAATAAGTAACTCAGGAGGAGTTTATAGTTTAACTTGCAGCTATCTTTTTAATTTTTCGATTTTTTCAAATACTTCACATTAATTACATATTATAGGAGTAGTAATCTATTTAAACAAGAAAAACACACAATTATTAATTCATATATATTCAGTTCGGTATGTGATCATCTGAGTTGACCGGTTATGAACTGGAATAATTCCTGGAGAGACCTCATTTAATTGCGCCGACTAATAAATTAACAGCTCTAGTATAAATAACAAAGTGTAATATTTAATAATGTAAAAAGTCCCAAGCAATACAATGATCATGGTTGTTTAGGGTTAGGGTTAAAAATGTTGTTTAAAAATGGTTGTTTAAAAATGTAACGATTTCATTAAATAGACGGGGCCCAAGTATCAGATTAGTAGTTAAGATATAGTCAGCGATTAATTTAATTAAAAGCAATTCATTCAGATACATACCGATCATTTTTTGTTTTGATTTGAGAGCCTCCATTAGCGCGCAAATAAATCTGCTATAAAATATATTTTTTGTTTCAGCCGGTTGCGTTGTTAGAACGCAATCGTCCCTTCCTCAACTCCCCTATCGAGTTTCCGCTTTTCAAAATAAAAGCCTCAATAATACGAAACAATTTTTCTCCCCCTCCCACCCACCCCTGATCTCCCCCCCACCCTCTCCCCCACAGAGTACGTACACATCCTACATTATCCAGACCGTCAATTTAACGATACGTGGTTGTAAAAGTCGGTTCAAATCATTTTTTTTTTAAACTGCGTCTTCAAAATAAAACTCATTTTGGCGACGTCACGACGCAAAGGTCACGTATTTCGGAGTCACATGACCGGGTCACAGCTTTCAGTCTTTCCTCCGTTTAATATCTTATTTTATCTACAGAAAACCTGACATGGACGAAGACGGTCTGCCAATCGTTGGGTCTGGAGTTGATCTCACTAAGGTTCGTGTTTTAAACTCGTTGGTTGTCATTTTAAAAGCTGACTGAGGAAGTAGAAGCAGTTCGTCTCTTCAAGTGATGTTTAGGATATCCTCGGTTTCTGCAGGGAAAACTCTGGCTCGTTTGTAAGTTACTTATAGTTGTCCACTTTTAAATTATATTCAAATATTAAACTGACATCGGTTACAGTCCGTCGTTCATTGCAATCTTTGTCTTCCAAAAATATGGCAGTTGAATTTTTCCTACCATCACAGAGTAGCAACTAAATAAGTAACGGGAAGGAATAGACGTAAATAAGAAGTCGAGGGGATCTTAAAGTCCGTCCATTTCAAATTCATAGATAGTCTATTTATCCCAAAGGAGTAATTAATGTTGTCTTAACTCATATAATCTAATTATCTTCAAAGAGTTGTTGTGATGTAGTAGCCAGGTAGGATCTCCTGTAGCAGTCAGTGTTGCAATAAATCTGAAAATGGAAACACTTTTTTCCGCATCATACCAGTCACATAATCACCAACCGGATGTTGCCACTGGAACAAACCACGAAGAAGAAGACTACAGGAAATAGAGGATCATTGAGTGAAATTTTTTAATGACTTATCTGTGAACAGTGTTATTCATGTGTGATTATAGTTGTGTTTTTTTATTTCTTGGAAACACTGTAATTGTGAAATTGTGTTTTTTGACAAAGTTGTGAATTTAAAATGGAAACCCAGCTACTGTCTTCATCCTTTCTTTATGTCTGTTTGTTATTAGCATTTTTTTTGACACTTGTACTTGCAGATTTCCTTTCAACTATGAGTAGATTCCTTCATCTCTGCTTTCTTTCTGCTTTCATAGGTTCCTGCTATACAACAAAGGAGAGTCGTCGCCCACCTCAATCAGTTTGTTGTGCACACAGTTCGCTTCCTTAACCGATTCTCTACTGTGTGCGAGGAGGTTTGTCTTTTCTTTCTCTCTACTTCAGGATACATTTATTGTCTGATTGAAGTCACTAATCAAATTATTCAACCCTCTCACTACAGAAACTTTCAAACATTTCCCTTCGTATACAACAAATCGAAACCACTTTGTGTATTTTGGAGGCCAAAGTAAGTTCTGACATTAACAACAAGTAGATTTAATGTTTGCCATTTTTTTGATGGATTGATTGTTTTTCTGAGCAGTTGTCATCCATTCCTGGACTGGACGAAGTCACAGTGGATGGACTCAACCAGCAGCAAAGTGTCCAGTCCAATGGACCGGTTAGCGCCAGTCAGAACCAATCAGACGGTGTAACAGCAGGGGGAGCTCCTCCCACACAGGTAGGAAAACAGACTCAACCACAAACAAATTTATTCCAAATATTTTTGCATTTGATTCTTAAGTGCTGCAGCTGCAGATTTAAGAGAAAAAAAAAATAAAGTTACTGATCATTATTTAAATGTGCACAAACTTTTATTTCTTGTAGTTCAACTCTTAAGCATTTTTAAAAACCAAATTCTTAATTTTGCAGATAATGTTTGAGTTCTTAAAAAATATTCCTTGTAAAACTAATGTTCTGTTGAACCACTGGTACAGAATATCAGTAAATTTATACCTCTAGCTATTGATTTGTTGATCTTTTTTCACACATTGTCATCTTTATTACATAGTTTTGGGTTAAAAAATATGGTTAAGATCGAATTCAGAAAAATTAAAATGAAAAAGTGGACTTCAGGAAAAAAATAAATCAAATTTTATAGAATCCTATATTTATTTTTGAAGGATTTTCCAGTCTTTTTGGTTCCTTGGTCTGTTGCTCTCAGATGAAAGAAAATTAATTAGATGGATAAGGAAAAAACTCAATTATCAGAAAAACAGAGAACACGTTTCGGTTGGATTTGTTGCCAAAACACAGACTCTTGTTTCTGCATTTGAATGCAGTTGCATCTTTAACCGTCAAGTTATTGTGTGCAACAAAGGCTTCTGGTTTTGTGAATAACTGTTTGCGTCTTTTTGTGCTGCAGCCCAGTCAGAGTCAGCCAGAAGCTGCTCCTGCACCACAAAAAGCAGAAGCGGTTCCAGAGAATGTCATGACTGTGGCCAAGGACCAACGTTATGCACGTTACCTGAAAATGGTTCAAGTGGTAAGATGTTATGCAATATTACTGTAAAAAAAACTTTCATAAAATAATTTTTTTTCTAAATATATTTTTAATAATGTGTTTATCCAGGGAGTTCCGCCAATGGCTATTCGTAACAAAATGCTTATGGAAGGTTTGGACCCAAATCTGCTCGAGTAAGTTTTATTTTTTAACTCATGAGTCTAAAAATGACAGTTTCCTGTTAAATAAACTTGAATCTAATCATATTTTGCCAACAACAGCACACCTGACGCTCCAGTGCCTGATGGAGCAGCAAGCGGCACAGAGAATGAGGATATTCCTGCCACCAGCTCTGACAGCGAATCGTCGTTCAGTGACTGATCTCGAATCGTCGTTCAGTGACTGATCTCTGCCGCTGCACAGCTCCGTGTTTAAGGCCGTTCGCTGCACCAGGCGCTTCCTGCAGGCTCTTTGCTGCTGCAGGTTGTGAAAATGTTCACATGATGGTGATTGGATGATTGTAATTCTTCTGGAAATGGTCAACAATCCTTTTGCTGCTTGTCAGCAAGCTGACTTTATATTTGTTTTTCAGTTGTTTGGAATTATTTTGGATCGAATCTTTTAAATGTACGTCGTTCGAACACAGTGCTGTTTGTGCGATGTAGTAGTTGGAGTCCTGCTTTCACATAACAAGCGGTTATTTCTGTTCAAGTTAGTATTAAGAATGATGCAGTGGGAGATGAACTTTGACCTTAGGAGCTGTTAAACATTTAAATCAAGTCTCTAAATCAGCACCTTTAACCATTAGCGCCACGCAGTGCATTAAGGTTTGGCACCTAAATACAAAATCCTCCTTATTATTAATGCTGGTTTGAACTGAGATATTTGCTGCATCACGAAACCGATTGTAAGATTTAGCAGCTAAACTTTTCTCTCTGTGCTATTTAGGATTAATTTGGCTCATAAATCTTGCAAAAAATACACTTAATTTTTTTAATGAGGAAATTAAAAAGATTTAAAGCATTTTCTTCATTTCTTGACATTATGAAACTGGAGGTCTTTATATTGGAGTTTAAAAATCAGATCCTGTTGCACAACTTGACTGTATGATATTAAGTGCTTGAGTGGACATAAAACCAAACAATAACTAGTTTAGTTTTATGTTATTTCAGACATATAATTTCTATATAAATTAAATATAAATTCTTCTTGATGTTGCCGTGTGAGTCAAAATAATTCACCTTTTTTTCGTTATAGGTAATAAATGTATTTTATGGCTGTTGTACTTCAGTAGCATAATCATTTAAATATGTTTTTCATATTTAAATTAAATTAATTGTTTATTTCAGAGATACGTTTGCACTGAAACAGCTGAAGCTCTAACAGTAAAATTTGTCGATTTTTAGTTATTGCTAAAGATTTATTTTCTTTACAAGTAGATTTTCTGTCTCGCTTTATTAGTATGAACTCTTGTGTTTCCCATTTTGAAGCACAAGAGAAATGGGTCTTTTCGTCACATCAAATTTCAGACTAATTTCAGACAAGTTAAAGAATTATTTAAAACATGCCAGTGCATTTTGAGTTTCCTATAAATTAGATCATGCTGCTGCAATTTATTTTGAGTCTTTTCAGACATTTTTACAAGGCTGTCGGCAAGTTTGGAGTATTACTGCTTTATTTTGTTAAAAAGCAATTTTAACCAAACCTTCTGCCTCGTCGGCAGGAAAAGCACCAACACTACATGAGCAGTCACTAATTAAACATATAAAATATAAAGAAATGCTGTTGGTCTCCATTAAAGACGAATGTGTTGATACAAAACGTGCAGTTTATTTTTCAAATGTTTAAAATAATCTTTACAGTACAGTTCGTCAAAAGTACGGCAGTAGTTTGCTGGATACAGTTACATTTTCACTTGTAAAAACATTTGTAGTGAAGGTGAGTTTTGTCCACATAATCTGGAATACTGTGTAGGATGATTTATAATCAAAGTTTGAAGAAAAATAAACATTAAGTACAAAAACTGGACGAGTTTATATGCAGACTGGACATGTCTCACCTCTTATTGTCGCTGTAAGAAAGGCACTTTATTTTTTAAAAATATTCCATACCGTACTTTTTTATTACTTTGTGTCACAGTAAGTTTTCAGTCTCTTCTTGGTGAGCTAAATTCAGGAGATTATGATTGTCTTTTTACGCAGCGTATGTACAGTCTACGTCAGGTTACTCTGCCGTCAGCGATCTTCGATGCATAAAAAGCTTAAAATAAATTAACCTTTGGTTGCAGTAGTGTAATCTCACACTGAAAAATTGAGAAAAATCCAATGAGCATAAGCATTGAAAAATTCTCAACACTAAACAAATTTTATCCAGTGTTAAGAAATTGTTTTACCACCAAAAAAAAAATTGGCACAATTGTTTTCCTCCTTAACAAAAATGTTTAATAAGAGATTAAACATTTTTGTCTGTTCTACCTTTTTAGTGGATCAAAGTATCTACAGTTTCAATAAGCGTATTCATGACTTCCCGTATATATTTGACGTCACACGCTTGGGTGCTTTTTAAAATGGTAAAAACAAGTAAGACAGGATAGATACAACTAAATACTCGTCTAAACTTGCTACTGCAACAAAAGTTTAACTTATTTTAAAAAACAACTTGAACACAGTCATACAGTACATACAAAGGAAGCACCAAATATAAGAACCTCGATTCATTTTTCATGGTTTTTTCGTTTTCCCTCATGCGCTGCATGTGTCACGTGTGAAATGTGTGATGAACTTCTCTTATTAGTGGCCACTGGTCTCACAGGATGTGTCACGAAGCTGTGGCAACAGTCAAAGTGCAAAGTGGTGCTTAAACAGGAAAAAGTTAATACGTGTATAAAATGATTGTATAAAAAGATTTTTTTAAAAATACACTGGTAATGATCAGATATAGGAAAATATTATGTGAAACAATTCAAGTAGCAAAAATATATGATTGTATAAAAAGCTCCAGTGCAAAAAAATTGCATAAAATACACAAATTCGTTGAAATGACGTCGGCAATCGTCTAGTCCTCATATTCTGTCCTCACTTGCAACTTAAACATCTGCAGGAAAACAAACAAAAAAAAGCTTTTAGAAAACAATGAAAAGCGAAAGCATTTCTGATTGATGGCCTGTGATACTCACTTTGAAATCGTTAATGTATGTGAGGAAGAAGCAGACGAAGCTGAAGGCAACGACCCACTCGCACACGGCGCTGGCGACATGGTACGAATAATCCTGCATAGAATCAGATGTGAACAAGTCACAGATACACACAGAAGTATCTGAATGAGTGAATTAATGAGGTATTGATCCAAAAATATTCCATATTTTTCGCTCTTTCGGTATGGAATATGAACATACTTTTGGCACGAATGGAACCCCATATTTTTGACCAGATAACCCCTTTAACAGGATAGAAACCACAGAATAATGGAGACCTTTAAATATCTAACACAAACAGGCTACATGAGATATTAACTAAATGCTTTAGTGTTATTAATTAAAGTTTCCAAACTTTCTTAAACTTGAGTTGTTCAACTTTTAATAATTTACCTGTGTAATTAAATTGGCCGTATGGTAATATATTTATATTTTTAATTCATACGGCAGCTTTCTAATCATGAGGCTTTCCAAAGTTCCTGACAAAATATGTAAAATAAGCCCCCGTCTTGCTTACGATGTGAGATGTTGATTCAATATTTCCACATTTACTTGACACACTTTTTTGTGAAGTGCAGCACCCACACATCATGATGCTGCCACCGCCATACTTCACAGTTCAGATGGTGTTTCTCACTCTAAGTTTCATGTTAATCTGGATTTTGGATTTTGTGATTATTTATGGTCCTCTCAATATATTTGTTCCAGATTTAGTTGATTCTTTAGTTTCCAGATTCCTGGGGTTTAGTGGTTTCTTTGTTGTATTTATGTAATTAGATTAGAATTGGTCTCTTATTCTTCAAGTTTGTTTTTCCTCTAAAGCACAGGTGTCAAATTTAAGGCCCGGGGGCCAAATGTGGCCCGCCATAGCTTTAACGTGACCCTCTAGACTCCAAATTACATCAATAAGTCCTTCCAGTTTTTCACAATTCTGGAAAATTCACACAATATCAACAAATCTCCACATTTTTTTTCTGATTCCACTGTACATTTTCTCAAAATTGGTCAAAAACATTAAGTTTAATAGACTGCTGCCTCAACCTTATGTGATTTAATAGTCCGTAACTGATTTGAGTAATAAAAAGTCACATTTAGCATCATACATTAGCGAAAATATCGCATATTATGCATATTTTGCAAATAAAATATATATAATGCTTTTTTAACTTAAACTCAAAGCTTCAATTCCTCAGAACTTGCAAACTATATTTCTCACAGTTCCATTCGCATCAAGTGCAGACTACTAATCAAGCTGTGGGGAAGGTGTTATTTTCATTCTGACGGTAAGAAATATGAATGATGATTACAGAGAATAAAAACTCAACCTACTTTGTCATGTGTGTCCCAGTGGAGGGTGGTTTGTTTAACGAAAGACGCACACACCACAGCTGAGTTATTGGCTTAGGAAAACTTGCACAGAGCCGATAACGACACAAGCACACGTCATCAAAACCAAGCAGCTCCAACAAGGATACTGGGAAAAAATGCAACTGCAGCAACTATTGCGATGGACAAACGGATCCAACACACACAGGTGGACGACCCATTAGGAGACGCTTGGAAAGATATTACAGACTGCAGGATTATGTAAACAACTCCACAGACGAAAAACACAAGCGCCCCGAAATCATGGACTATCGTCACTGCTGTTTCCTGCAGGTAAAAAGAATAATAATAATTAAAAAAAAAACAATTAAAGGTCACATTATGTGATATTAAATTCTTAACATGTGGAGGAAGAAATACCTGGAAAGTAGCAACGATGCACATCCCAAAACAGGCGGCAAACCCAAACACGAGCGCGGCTTGATTCAGGCGCGGTTTGACCAGGCCGTTCTGCTCGATCAGCTTCTCCACATATTTATATCTGGCGTAAATGGTGGCAGTTCCTGGGCAAAAGTCACAGCGCAAAGTCCAAGAAAGGCTTGCTTTCATTTTCAAGATAAAAAGGGGAAATGTGTGCAGCATCACTGGAAAGCTTGGTTCCTCCCTTGGGAGAACCCAGAGTTGCGTAATTAAAGCAGATGCTCACTGGGAAATTTAAAAAAAAAAAAAAAAATACCTGCACATGAAGAAATGAAGGTCATAAGGCCAAAAATGCAGCTCTCAGGTGGATTTGCACCCGTATCACTGAGAAAATAAAGAAAGTTTTTACAGTTTTGTACAAATTTTATCTAATATTTCAACCCAAAATACCAGGATATGCATTTTTTCATGTATAAAAACCCTAAAACTGAAGCATCTATATTCATTTTCACTGCCTTAACCTTAACACACTTAGAAACTAACATATTTCTCCATTCTTTGAAAAACAGCTAAACCTTTGGGCTTATGTTTGGACTTTGACTAGACCATTCCATAAAGAGAATATGCTCTCATCTGGATCAGTCCAGTGTAGCTCAGGGTTTTTCGTCTCACTCTCGAGTCTAAATTCTTCTGAAAAATTGACCAACTTCCCTTTGTCTGCTCTTGAAAAGCATCCCATAGAAAACTGCATTTATTCTGAGAATAAACTAATTACACACAACCTTTTCGAGAGGATTGCTGCATTAGGTTTAATAAAGATGTATCAATATCAACATTCCTGAACAAAAACACAAAATATTACCAGATATTTTTGGTCTAGTTAGTTACTTGGTTTTAAGTAAATAATTCCTTAATGTCTTAATATGTGTGAAATAATCTGCCAGTGGAACTAATTACTACATTTTTTGATCAATATTAAGGAATTATTTACTGTAAATATTTGCTCCTATATCTTGTAAGTTAGTTTTGTTTTATTTCAAGTGTGCTAATAAGATATTTGCACTGGAAACTAGACCAAAAATACTTGGTACGATTTTGTGTTTTTGCAGTGTACGCTGTATTGTTTCTGATTTTTATTGGTTAAAAATCTGGAAAACAATATGTTTCCTTTATTACTATGAGAAAGCAGGTGTAAAATTGTGACTTCCTGTCATTTTTCTTTTATCTTTATATGTTGACGGCTATTTCATGATTAAATTAAAGTTAAATCTACTTTGTCTTTAGAAAAATAAGCAGAGAAAAAGATCTCCATTGCAATAACAGAAATAGGATTTTTATTTGTTTATATAAAATTAAACACATTTCCAGCTCCGTTTCTTTGATGTTTCAGTTTATGAGCTTAAAATCACATTTAAACGTTTTTAACTCATTCTGTTATGATTTGTATTTCAAATTTAAAGTAAGAGTATACGCAAGTAAAAAATAAAATAAAAAAATAGCACTTTTATGTCATTAGAAATTAAACAGCAGCTAACAGATGTGTACGTGCAGCTGGAGGAAAACGAAACTAAAGTAGCGACCATAAATCAGAGTAAGGAAACCTGCTTTAATTGTTGTTCTACTTTATTTTTTTTTTCTTAAATATGACAAAAGAAACGTACCTTATATAGGGGAATATAATATCCACATCGCGTCTAAAGAGCGCAATAATATAGGAGACGATGAAAGTGCAGGAGGACCAGACGACCAGAAACGCGGGCAGGAAGCAAAGCCCCTGCGTGAACCAGAACATCTCCAAAGCTTTTCAGCGCAACCTTCAGCGAGCTTCACTCCCTTACGCGAGCAGAGAAAACACAGCCATACAGGAAGAGATGGAGCGAAGTGATGGGAGTTGTGATATGACTTATCGGCAGTCACATGCTGGGCTGAGTTAACAAGAATGAACCTGCTGGCTGTGCGACGTCGGTGTACTGTAACCTCTTCCCCAAAGCGACTCCCATGCGGGCCCGCCTACACACACACACACACACACACACACACACACACACACACACACACACACACACACACACACACACACACACACACACACACACACACACGAACCCTTACCACTTCACTACTTCACTGCTTTATTTCCTTTTACAGCCAGAGCTGCCTCCGTGCAGTTTGCATCTGAAATGGCGCACTTTGAAGTGCAACCAATAAAGTCAATCTGGAGTTAAAATTGATTTTGCAGAAATTTGCAGGAGGTTTCATTGTCAACTTGTCAGTTTCATGTGATTAACCAACAAAATGTAGAGTTTAAGGAAAATTATGCACTTTTTCCCAAGGTTTTCACAGATAAATGATCTGAAAAGTGTGGCATGTTTTTATATCTAGCCCTATTTTCTCTGCCACCTCTTAATCCAGGCTTCTGAAACAGCGGCGGGTAGTATGGACCTCGAATTTTACTGCAATGTTTTGTGGTACCATTATGATGATTTTTTTATGTAAATGACAACATTTATAGCACCACAAACACAGATATTGTTGTTGAAAAACATTCTGATTTGAAATAAGCTTCTTCAGTGCTCTACTTGCTTTAAAAAAGTGATTTATATCACTAAACACAAAACATTAGCTGCTTTTAATCATATTTTTTAAAATGTACTGATATTTATTGATGCTACCATGGAAATGAATTTTTCCGTTTTAACAATGATAATTAATGAAAAATGAAAGTTTTTTCTTTGTTGTTTTTTTTTTCAAAACTCCATTAAATATTTGCTGCTCTAAAACAAGCTGTATGCATCTGGACTGAGGGTAAAATTCACTCTTGGTGACTATAAAAGAGCACATACATTCTAAACTTATGACCAGAACTACTTTAGATCAAAGCATATTCAGATGTTGAATATGTTAAACAAAAAGGAGAATTCATGTTTTCAAAAACTCTCCATTTAATCTGAAGAATGGGCAAAAAAAAAAAAGCATTTAGATGTGCAAAGCTGGTACAAATACACCCCAAATGACAGAATTTCAGCAAAAATATTCACTGAGGGAGGCACATATGTAGAGCAATATATTGCAAAATTGTATTTATGTATTATTCTTATTCATATTATTATTCTTATTCATATTCATATTCATATTATTATTATTATTATTATTATTATTATTATTATTATTATTATTATTATTCATAGCATAAAAAAGTATAATTTCCCTTCTGGTCCATCGTAGAAAACTACTTTGTGTTGGTTTTTCACATGAATATGTCGCAAGACACAAACATATTTTTGGGTCAAATGGACCCCCGTACAAATGGAACCCTTTACTTTTGCCACTTAAAATCCTGAAAAGTTTATTAGATCGTCATCGTTTTGGACAAAGAACATACTGTGGAATATCCAAATCACTCCTCTGCCTTCTTATGGCATTTAGATAAAGTATCTTAGTGATTTGTTATCTCCTTTTGAAAGAAATACCTGCACAAGATCAGGCAAGCACATGAGTCTAGACTTGAACAGCTGACAGGAAACATAGCTATCACATGAAATAAAAGGAGAGGATTACAAAACCAGAAAGAAATTTCCTTCTGATGTGGTTTAGATGTTTCCCAAAAACAACAAGTGGGAAAGGTTGTTAAACAGAAACTAAATGTCAACGTGTTGCAACAGAAAACTGAAAGCAGTGCGATTTAACCATGGAAAATCCACAAATTAAAGAAATGAAACACAAACTGGCAGAAAACAGAAGTCTGAACTGTAAGAAACCAGCTCAGGAATTTTCAGGAATTAATCATTAATCAGCACTTTGGACATGATGCAACTTTTCATCAAAGGTTGGGAGTAGCTGCTCTGTTTTATGTTATTTTATTTTCTCTTGAGTGCTTCAGTACTGGAGGATTTCAAAAAGGAATTTTAAGTGTTTCGAGATATAAATGTGTATAAAAATAACAAGACACACACTAGTGGACTGGGTCTGAGGTTCTGTTGTTGCACAAACGCGTTGAAGGTTGCCCAACTTGGCAACTCTTTAAAAAATAAAAACACTCTTACTCAGGCTTGGTAGCAGGAGCCTGAAACTAATTAATATTTGTTTGCTTAGACAGATAACTCCAAACACTGGAGTATAACATTAGAAGACATAATTATATATACTTCTGCTTTTGCACATGTGCATTATTTGATCTTACTCATGCAGATCCTGCAAGGTCATTGTGAGGAAGATCAACATTTCCTCTCATTGGGCAACCAAGTCAGTTGTGTTTCCTGTGCCTTTTGTTGTCCCAATGTGGTCTTAAGAAAACAATCTTGTTGTTTAATACACATTAACGCAATCAGAGTTACAAGGCCTGAAGATCTGACTTCATATCATGTTTTACTTTAGGTTTTAGTACATTTTAAAACTGCTATGTCTTCAGCACTGCTCATGTTTCACAGGACATTTTAACGGACAAGATGCTTATGTAAAATATGAGCTATACATTTATGGAGAATACAAGACAAATAGATGAAGTGACCAATAAGGCTTAAAAAAACATTTAAGATGTTATTTTTTTGTGGCAGAATGTGTTTGATAAAGTTAAAAACCATTTCTGCTTTTCAGTTGTTTCAACCCAGAACGGTCTCGCAATGTTTGTCTTATCTCTTGTCGGAGATGGCTTCTGATAGGCGTTTTCTGAACCTACGTAAAAAGAACCATAGACAACTTACCAAGCTCTCATGAAAGGAGAAGACGCAGCGGAGAGCTCCAACGAGCTGCCCACCGCACGCTCTGATAACTTCCAGTTAGAGCTTGTCTTTTATTTTCAGAGAAGGGACAGATAAAGAGAAGAGACAGAAGGCATGTTTTGTCTACAAGTTCTACACACAGGTCCTTCTCTAAGGACCTCCTAAGGGTAGAGGGAACAATCAGTTATCTTGCAGCAGAGACATTCTGTGAGTGGGTCAAAAGTCTTCAACACAGCAGTCAAAAGATTTAACACAGACAGTGAAAGGCCAACACTTAGTGATATAATACTGCTATGGTCCGATCAATAATCTATGCACATGTAAGAATGATAACACATAATATTTCCAACAGCTTCAACCCACGTGACACTGTTTTTGAAACACATTTTAAAGTTTTATAAATACTGAAGCAACATGTAATTTCAGATAACTGAACACAAAATAGTTAGCTAATTAAAGCAATACAAGACAAGAGGAAGAAGGACAAAGATGAAAAATATAAAATAAACTGACAAAACCTTCAAACAATGCCTAACCCCCCCCAAAATATGTTACAATGATACAATTTGAAAATAAATATAAATGTAAAACTAACTGTGTACAAAGAATCAAAGCAATGAAGCAGAGTCTATTTTTTTTAACCTAAATAATTTGTCTAATATTTGTAAACAAATATCATTACAGCCTAAAATATGTAATTCTGAATAGTAAAAAGATTTTTTTTTAATAATTTTTTTTGAAGGTGGTATCTTATAAGAAATTTCAAAGGGTCCCACAACTTAAGTTTCAAACACCTAATTTTGTTTACAACTAAATTAGACTACCTGCCCTGCCAATAAATAAGAGATATATCAGCTAAAACAAAACACATTGACATTTTTGACACTTTTTCTTTCAGTCAATTAAATTCAAGGTTGATCATTTTGGTGCAACAAAATATTAACTGTAATTTGATCATCTTCTTGACTTAAAAAAAATGTGCATCAATAATTAAACGTAATTATCCTTTTGTGCAGTTACAAAGTAAGAAAAATGATCTGTTCAGATAAATAAAAATAATTTAATTTAATTTAATTTAATTTAATTTAATTTAATGCTGCAGAGTAATAGCAGAATTTGTAGTGCCAACTTCTCTCCACCAGAGGGCAACATGGAGCCTTTGCCGGAGAAGCAGCACCTCGGTTCCAGCGTCACCGCCGCCGAAGAAGAGCGAGATGCGTCGGTTGTCATGTGCAGTCGATCGGGTGGTCAGCTGACGCATCCGTCTCGCTTCTGATGTTTACTTACTTTTGTCTTTCGCTTTAACAGGCGGTTGTTTCGACTTTTTTTTGAATGAATGCAGCGCTATGCTCGACCCAGGAGAGTCATGGTCGTCGTGAACTCGGTGCTGAAGCTGCTGCAGAGGCAGACCTACACCTGTCTGTCCCACCGATACGGTCTCTACCTCTGCTTCGGGGGGCTCGTCCTCATGATCGTTTCCGCCTTTCAGTTTGGAGAGGTGAGCCTACTCTGGTTTCGCTTGTCAAGCTTGTCATGGCTTTTTCTTAATCTTTCTTTTTTAACCCAAGGAGCTCTTAGCCTCAGACCGACCTCTCTGGCTGCTGACTAAAGAGTCATTCAAACCAAATTCCAGTCAAAAAACTGCCAATTTAAGCAAATATACTCCTTGAGGAGCAGGCATGTGTGGTCCATCGGTATTCAGGGCTTATTTTCAGTCTTTTGAGTGTATCGAAAAATTCGTTCACCCAAAAAACCTTGTAAAACATATAAGAAATTGGAAAAGTATTCATACTCTTTGAACTTGTTCACATTTTGTCTTGTTAATTTAATGTGACTGACCAACACAAAGTAGTGTGTAACTGTGATGTGGACAGAAACGGGTACAGTTTACACACTTTACTCTGATAGTCTTAAATATGGTACTGGCAGCATTATTTTAAAATTTTGAAGATTTTTGCACTTTAACTTACCATGTCACTTGAATATATGCAAAGCAGTGTTGTAGTAATCTTGGTTTTGTGTCATATTTATGATGGAGAAATGTGTTAATTTTCTCCCCATTCAGGTGGTGATGGAGTGGAGTCGCGACCAGTACCATGTGCTATTTGACTCCTATAGAGACAACGTGGGTGGGAAATCATTCCAGAGCAGGTAAGATTTTTACATCTGTTACTGTAAATCATCTGGCTCCATCTCACCCTAATGTTAAAAAAATTATATTACTGTTTTTACAATTTCTTATCTGAAATGTATGAACATATAAAATAAAAATAAGTCCAAAAGAAAGAAGAAGGCAAGACTGAATTGCTTATGTCCAGAATCCTGAACTGTGGCATTATTTCATAACATGATACCACATACTGGTTGACAAGAGTGATAGAAAAGTTGCCAGTTTTAAGAGTTAATAAGATTTAGAAAATGCCTATAATATCTGCCCCTTTTCTCCCAAGAATACATTAAAACAATAGAGATTTACACACATAAAACAACTTTTTATTAGAGAGTTGTACGTAGTGTTAGTGAATGGAAGCAGCTGAAAGTCTTACCTAACCAGTCTCAATGTGTTTTATTTTGGAGGATCTTGTTGCTTTAAAGTAGTATAGATTAATGATTTAATGTTTTATTTAGGTAGCTGGCAAACATTTTGTACTGACAGAGGATAAATAAAAAGTAAAAGCTAAACAAAGCTACATATTTCTTACCTGAGCAACTAAGATCCAAGAGTTAACACTGATTGTGAGATAATTCTAAATGATTTATTAATTTACAATAATTTATAAATGCTTTGGTTTGTCTTGTTAAAAAACAGCTGAGCTTTGCTTTGCCTTGAGAGGGAATCAGGAAAAACAAGATAAGGCGAGGCAATATCTGAACAAACACTGCACTAGATTCCAGACTTGACAGAAATCCGCATTGGGGAGATAAACAGGATCACAGCCTTGCATCACTGACATGATGTTTTATTTAACTTTCAGACTCTGTCTGCCCATGCCTATTGACGTTGTGTACACCTGGGTGAACGGCACAGATGTGGCTCTGCTGAAGGAACTGAAGGCGGTGAAAGAGCAGCTGGAGGAGGAACAAAAAGCTCTGAGGTAGCAGACGCTTCACCGCAGCTGTTGGAGAGCAGCCTGTTTGCTCAGACTCATGCTGAAAATGAAAACTGGCACTTTGTTTTCTCCTAATCAGTTCAAATGCTTCCACAACAATAAAAATATTAATTAGTTCTCAGGCATTTCTTGTAATCTTGATTGTTTTAGGCTTTTTATGTATTTTATGTGTTCTTTGTAAGCACAAATTAAATGTTGTGCACATATTTTGTAGATTATTGTCTTTTTTTTTGCACACAGGGAACAACTGGGAAAAAATGCGAACGACACCACAGAAGTGCCAAAAGATAGGTGTGTTCTTCTCGGTCTTTTTCACATTTTATCATGTTTCAACCACAAGAATGTGCTGTTTTACTAAAAACAACACACTAGCAGTAAAATACATTATTGGTCTTTAAGTTCACAAATGTTAAATATGTTCAATTTAATTATATTTTCAGGTATTTTATGTTAATGTTGGTTTATGCAAATGCTTTTTAGCATAAAAGAGGAATAAAATGCTTTTTATTTTTGTAAAGATTCCTTTATACTAACATATTTATAAATCAGAAGTAAAAAGATGTCTGATCTTCACATTTAAAATTAAATTCTAATTAAATCTTAAGTAATTTCACAATTGAAGTAGAAGTGTGTGTTATTTATGCATTAATAAAAATACTTTATTAATACCCGAAGAACTTAAATGTTCTTTAAAGGGTATTATTCTGTATTATCTGTATTATTTTGTAGAATGAGATGAGCCTTTCATGTATATTTTGAAAATCAATACATTTAGATACCATAGTTTGAAGCTAGTTATTTTTAAAAGCCTGTTTAGATAATAAAAACAGATTTTTACATAATAACTTAAGAGAAAAACTCCTAGAATGACCATTTATCCATTATTGAAAACATTTCATTTTTTTACTCTGTAAGAACTTTTCACAATCTTTCTGCTCTTAATGAGCTTGAGCTGCTTTGAAATGAAGAATAGGCAAAGATTAAATTTTCTCTGTAAACCTCTTAACCCCAAAGAACCTGAGGTACATGCAGCACTTTTCCAGATTTTTACTTCTCCAAAAATCTGAAAATCATAAATTCTTTTCCTCCCACTTCACCGTTTTGCACAGATATTTGTTGGTCTGTCACGTAAAATCCCAGTTAAACAAACTGAGGACTCTGATTGTATCATAACAAAATGTATGTGTTATCTTTGTTGCGATGTGGTTTGCACTTTCATGCAATTTTCAGTCATTTTTCCTGAATGTAAAGATTTATGTTAAGCAGTTGCTGCAGTTTGTCACATTTTGTCCAGTTGGGCTCAAACTGTTTTAACCAAAAATAACGACGAGGTCTTTGAGGTCGGCTTGTCAGAGTTGCAGGGTTTCCTCAGAGTAAAGCAGCAGAGTTCCTATAACAGGAAGCCGGGGTCGGTTAAACCACAAGAAAACAAAATTCAGACGTCTGAACTGATAAGGGTCCTGAAAGATAAAGTGTGGTTGTTGTTTACTTATAAATGAAACAAACCTTCTAAAAAATATTGCACATGTTTTAAGATACATCTTATAAACCCAGGTGATAAATAATCTCCGGACTGATTTGTTGCAAAGTTTGGACTTTGGCTTGTGTGGTTCCTGTGTCGTTTGAACTCTTTGTCTTCGTCCTCGCCTGCTTTGTCAAAGTTTAACCACAAACACCAGAGCTGCTTCATGCAACCTTTCATGTCGGCTGAACGTGTGAACTTCACTTTCTTCACACATAGAACGGCGCAAGTGCAACACAAAGGAAGAGGGTCTCTCCTTGGATGAGCAGATGTGTTTTATTTATTCCCTTTTTCATGTTTTGTCAGTGATAAGCCTGAATGCCTGCTGTCCCACTGCATCGTGGCGCCAATGCTGGCGCTGGATCCCGCCCTGCCGGCCAACCTCACCCTCAAAGAGCTGCCAGCGCTCTCTGCCTCCTTCTCTGCTGCCAAAGAGCTGCTGATCATGAAGAAACCTTTCCACCTGCCCGTCAGCATCTCCGTTGTTGTCTTTCATTCGCAGGCTGATGGTAAAAAAAACCAAAACACAATCGCTGCTTTTGGGAGCTGAAAAGGCTTAAATTTAGCAGAAAATGTTAGGGATGCAAACAATTAATCAACTTCTAACAAATTTTTGATTAATGATTTATTAGGTTAAAATTAGTTAAATTCAATTAAACAATAACGTCCGTTAGACCTTGTTGTAGTGTTGTAGTCTGGCCGCCATCCAGCAGAGGGCGCCGCTGAATGACAGAATTAAAGATGGCGGATGGCGCGCTGGTGAATGGGAAAGAGAAACGGTTCAAACAGGTTCAGAGGTGCGGTGTGGGATTTAAAATGTTCTGTTTTGAAATATAAACACTCTTGATCATATATAGTAAGTAGTATAATAGAGAAAAGTCAGGTATTTAAGAAAATGACCGTTTATTACTGGATTGTTAGACGATTGATAAGGTCAATGAACTTTACATTTAACTCATTAATCGATAACTTGCATTCCTAACACTTTTCAGACCTATTGTGTCGTCTGAAAAGTGGCGCCGACATGGACTCACATTTATCCAGAATATAAACTTGAGTCTAAGCACTGTTGTTTTTGTGCCTTTTTGTCTTTTTCAGCTGATAAAGCCTATAAAGATCTTTCCAGGGAAGTCCACAAATTTTCTGTTTCCAGATGCTATCTTGTGAGTTTCTTTACCTGTTGAAATTCTTTAAATTTAACTTTACTTCCTGTCCTTTTCTTTCGTGTGGTGCGAAAAAAAAGTTTACACTCATTTTGATACAGCTCTAAAACAACCTTATTCTAGTGCAAAAGCTTTTGTGTGTGTGTGTGTGTGTGTGTGTGTGTGTGTGTTTCCTTTAAGCAAATTTATTTTCTTAATTTCAATTATAAAATAGAAACGCAGCTAATGATACAACAAAAAAGAAGAGGCTCAGTCAAAGTACAGACCTTAACCTGATTAAAATGTGGTGGCCCTTCAATAGAGCCCTGCAGAACCAAATTGGCACAAACTGAGAATTTTATCTGATAAAAGAAAACTAAGAACAGATCTCTAACGTTTTTATTCTGTTTGTCCTTCAGACGACGGACAAAGAGGCTCCGGGTCTCATCCACATGCAGTCTCTGGCCTACCTGAGCGGCTTTCCGGCATCGATCAAGGATACGGAGCAGCTGCGAGTCAAACTGCCTGCGGCCATAACCGGCAAGATCAAGCAGGTAGGAGCGGCCCAGAAATGGACGGAGATCTCTGGAAAAGAATTTAGTTCTGACATGCTGGATGTGTTGTCTCTTGGGGAGAATTACGTTAACCAAAACTATAACATTTCTATTCCCCAAAAATCTGTAGAAATTGAAAAGAATAAAATAAAATTTTGGGAAGTAGCTGGATAAGTTGTAATATTTATTTAGCCCAGCAGGGGGCAACGTTGCACTTCTGATCAAAGTGCAGTAAGAGCTTTGACTTCTAAACTGCATTTGTTATGCGATCTAGAGAATGAAAAACATATTTTTCATACATAAAACACTGAAAAAAAATATTTTTTATGTACATAAATTCTACTAAAGCAAATTTCTAACAGCAACATGTTGTGTACAATAAACTTTAACTGTTTATGCCTCTTAAGTAGCATCAGCACTCACTTGATGAGGCTTAAGACACAGCTAAGAATATTCCCTCTATTTTTAACAATTACTTTGATGTGAGGATGAAAGCTCTTTGTTTGGCTCGCCGACTCGCAGTTTGAGTATTTTGGGACGCAGGAGTGCCACTAACGAGTGTGGGGTGATGCTGAATAATCAAAGAAAACAAGCGCGGCGCGGAGCGAACCTGCCGCTGCAGCCTGGAACAGGGCGGCTCTGGTGATGCTCTCACATGGCTGATGAGTTTCAGTAACATCTTTCATAACTGGCTTAGTTTATGATGAGAATACAAATAAATGTTATACAACAGGCTTAGCGAATTCGTGTACACCTAGTTGTTATTTTGGTTCATTAAGGATTGGTTGAACAAACGTATGTTGTATTTAGGTTCATTTAACTGATTAATTTATCCAAAATAGCCATATTGTGTTTAATTGAACACTTATCATAGTAGTAATTTTATATAAAATGTACATTTTACTTTAATTAAAGCAAACATTTTCTTTGAATTCTGTCAGTGTACACCTAAAGTTTGGTTGGTTTTGTGTAGTAAAGTAAATTTTTACATCTGGGAGGATGAAAAGGCAATGATCCACTCAATGGTAACACAAACTGGAAGTAAATTATCCAGCTTGTTTTCTGTATTTTTTCCACACTGTTTAGTTTTATATACTGTATGTATCTTGAATTGAATAGAAGACACTTTTGTTCTGTTGAAATTAAATTGAATTGGATGGCATTTGTGAAGCAGCCAATCCAGGAGCTCCATTTATTTTCATTGGCTCTGATTGGCTGTAACCCCAGGAGCATAGATAAGGAAGATGTAGACATTGGCTTCTGCGGTAATGCTCAAACAGCACTACTATTGATGTATATTAAAATATTTTCAGTGTATGAATTATTAAAATAGGCAGTTATAAGTGTCTTTATTGGGAGTTGTGAGAGTTTAGCTATTTTCCTTTGAATGTTTTTTGGCTGATGCACCATTTAACCCACATATTATCATCCCCAATCCAGTTGTCCCAACGTTACATGAACTGGTCCAGGTTGTGTGATAATATCCGGCGATATTCCGGCTGTAACTGTATCTGTGTGTGTGTGTGGAGGGCTAACATTAGAACAACTGTTTGTTGTGGCCCCATGCCAGTCTGCATGCTGAAAGGTCACCAGTGCGTTTCTGAACCTGGAGAACCCGCTCTGTCGCCCCGTTCCTCGCCTTTTCTGGGTCCTCATTTGATGATTTATCGCAGCGTGCGAAGTCCAGACCAGACGATGGACGCTCCGCTCTGCGTTGGCTGGCCGTTCCTGTCTGGCGCGGCCTCCGGCTGCACAAGCCTCCACACAATGCACGGTTTGGGTTTCAGGGTGCTTCCTGGTGTCGCTGGGCCGCTTCTTTGAAACGGGGATGATCTGCATAGTGCGGCCGGTGAGTTTCAGCGCTGAGAGCAGCTCTGTATTTATAGCCGGTATTAGGCTGAGTGATGCGCTGATGGAAGTTGGACTACAAGCCCGATCACCCGCCTGATGAGTCCTGCCCCCGTGTTTGTGTGTGAGCCTGATGAGCTGACATGTTTATCTCATTGGGTATTTTAAATCCCATCTCCTGTGGTTACAAAACAAATCCAAATCATAACCTCTTGTGCTACTATTTATATATGTATATTTGGAAAGAATAAGTTTTCTTCTGTCAGTTCTTCTGAACCAAGGGTGTCAAACTAATTTTCATTTTGGGCCAAATCAAGATCATGAAGGATCTTAAAGGGCCGGTTGTGCCAGAATGTCTTGATAAAACCTGTTCACAAACTGTTGAAACATCTTTTCAGTCCCTCCAGGATTTCATGATACTTTTTGTGATTTTTTTTTTTGCAATAAAAATCTAAGCTTTTGTGGTACTAATTTGGAAAGTTGTGCTTATTTATGACGGTAAATGCGACTTTTTATATAGATTAATGGCTGTAATCTGTAATCAATTGAGGCTGAGGCAGCTGTTTAGTACAAGTAAACAGTTTTTGACAGTTGTTGTGAGACATAAGCTATAAACTCCCAATTATGTATTAGCGCAAAGAGGTTGTGATTTGTTGATTTTGTGTGAATTTTCACGATAAATCTGAAGAAACTGGAGGGACTGATTGATATGATTTGGCAGTAAACAGATAAAAACTGCATTGATTTGATTTAATAAAATAATATCTAAGCTCACTTAGTGTTTAGTCTAGAATCTAGAGGGACACATAAAAAGCTTTGGCGGGCCGGATTTGGCCCACGGGCCTTCAGTTTGACTCGTGTTCTAAACAAACCAAGCTTTTCCTGATTGCACTATCCCGAATCTAAACAATTGACATCCTGCTGAGTCTGGCAGCTGTTTCAAACGTTTTCCAATCAATAGTCGCTCTCTTTGTAAGATATTTGACTGGAAATGGTTTAGAAATGGTTTTGATTTTTCCCATTAATGGGGAGCAACAGTAGCTTCTCATCTTTCCACTTTGGCGTTATGTTGACACACATTTGTATTCTCCAGAGTTAGTCACTTATAACGGGGTGATATGGCTTAAAATATATCCAATTTCTGATTTTAATTACTCCTTTTCTTGCCTTTTTTATTTAAAAGAAGCTACAGATGACAGAAAATATTTTCAAAAGGTGACTTTTAATTAAATAATCCCTTCTGCGAGTTCTGCAACGGAGTATTAAGGTCCAGGCTACAAAATTTTTAGTTTAATTACAAGAATTTAGTTGTCTTTAAATTAGGAGGAAAAAGTTGTTTTTAATGAGAAAAATTCTTCCACAAAGTTATCTGGATGTAGCAAAAACATTAAGCCCATATTCCTGTTTTTAAACATATTTTTGTATTCATCTGCTGTAATATTCTAATTTTAAATGCCATGTTTTCATTAGCTGTATGTGTGAAAATCATCACAGTTAGCTAAAATAAATGTAATGTGCTCCATTTTGTGATAAAGTTCCTGAAGTAAGTTATGTTTAAATAACATTCCAATTTATGGATTTATCAAAATTGTTTGCATCTGGGGTGAATTTTGAAGACTCTTAGTTTAGTTTTTAGGGTATAAATTAAAGGAAATTAAAATATGTATTAACTGGTTTGTATGTTGTGTTGCTGGAGAGCTGCAAATTCTGCGCAACTTCTAAAATTGGACAGAAATAAAACAGTTTTGTTTCATCTCATTCTTTTTTTTTTATCTGTAGATAATCTCGTCAAAAGTGATTGCATTAAATCACTGCTTGCAGGATTTTAATGGTTTATCTTGGAGGGATTATCAGTATTTGTCAGATTCAAGTGTATTTGCAGATAAAACGCTTCCTGTCCTCGTTTCCTGCTCTGATCAGTAACTTGCATCTCTCCACCCCTGCAGAAGATGCAGTTACGTACAGACTAAATATAGAACAGAGTTTTTTTTCTTTTTTGGTATTTTTTTTATCATGCAGCCACAGTGGCAGCAGTCTGTAACTCCAGTTCTTGTTATACATTTTACAGATGTGTCAGCACTAACATGTCTGCATGCGTGAACTCAACACTTGTTCATAGACGCGTGCCTCTCTTCACACACCTCGGCTCAGTTTGCCTTTTGTTAGAGCATTAAATGGAACTATAAAGAGTCCCGTGACCCACGGCTTGTTGTAACCCTTCCACTAAATCCTTCTCACCTCAACAGGAGCTGAGGACAAGTTGAGGCAAACAGTCAGCGCGTGTTCGAATCGGATGCGAGTATTTAAGGATTAAAATGAAATTAAAGGCTGCTTTTTTTAAATCCTGAAAAGCACATCTATTCAGTTAACTTTTGGTCTGTCATCTTCCTTTGATGCGCTGCTGTATTGATGTTTTTCTGCTTATATTTCTGTTTACTACAGTTTGAGCTGTATTCAGAGGCCAGCATCGCCCTGCTTCAGCTGAAAACCCAGCAGGATTTCACCGATCTGAGTCAGCAGGCCAAAAAGAACCTGACTCTTGATGGGAAAGAGTTGAGCATCAGCCCTGCCTACTTGTTCTGGGATCTCACAGCTATCTCCCAGGTACGCCTGGATCTGGAGATCAGTTGTCTGTGAGATCCGTAGAGCTTTTTATCAATCATAAATGCACTTGCCCCTCAGTCTAAGCAGGATGAAGACGTATCTGCGAGCCGATTCGAAGACAACGAGGAGCTGCGCTATTCGCTGCGCTCTGTGGAGAAGCACGCCCCCTGGGTGCGGCACATCTTCATCGTAACCAATGGTCAGATTCCCTCCTGGCTCAACCTGGATAACCCCAGAGTTACCGTGGTGACTCATCAGGCAAGCCTCGACCCTTCCTATACCAAGCTGCTCCTACTTCCACACAGAGGGGATTCTTATAAAGAAAATTATGATAGATTATGATTTAATGTGTGTGGACATTGTCCAGGGAAGCAAATACTTATGATTAAACGTTGATTGATTGGTTATTATTAGATAAAAATTAGTTAAACTGGAGCTAGGAACTAGTTCCAGTAGAACTAATTTCAGTTTTGTAGTGTTGACTGCCATCCACCAGAGGGCGCCGCTGCTCATCTTTAAGCAAGTGGAGACGTTGTTGATGCAGTAACAAAGATGGCGACCAAACCACAACGGTAAAGAGTGAAACGGTCCAAACGGAGTCCGGTATGGGGTTCAAAATGCACTTTATGCGGTTCTGTTTAGAAATACAAACATTCAACAAGTAAAATTTCACATTAATATCGGTCATTCAGCCGAACTGCACGACGGAGCTGCATCAACTTCTTAATTAAAAATTACGGATTTACCAAGGTGAGGGTAACATATCAGAAAAGCAGAAGGGATAACGGAGAAAAAATTGAAACAGGTACGTGCAGAGGGGGGAGGGTGCTTGAGCACCTGCCCTTTTTGCTCCTTGCCCCAAAGTGCCCTTTTGGTCTCTTTTTTTTTTTTTTTTTTTTTTTTTTTTTTTGGTATTATTATTTTCAAAGCCCTCTTCTGACACATATACTAAATTATTTTTTTGTTTTTTTGTACAACATAATAAGCTTTCCGATGTTATGCCCAGGATCGCTTCTGAGCGCCGCTCTCCTTCTGGGTGCGGGAGGGTCACGTCTTCAGCTCCATTAGTTAAAGCCACAGCGTGAGTTAAGTTTAATTCTTTGTAGCGGCAGAGCCGCGTCCGCGTTGGTTGTGCAGCCGCAGCGAACTGCGCATGTTACGATCTAATTAACTTGTTCACCTTTATTTATTTCCTCAAGATAAACTGCCGGCTCCTCTGTTTAGACTATAAATGGGTTCAACATTGCATTCTCTTTGTTCTGTATGTAATGGAGATTAAACGCGCCATTTCTACCAAGGTTTTTGAATGGGCTTCCTAACCAGACGGTCCAAAGCGTCCTGTGTTATGCCCAGGTGCAAGGGCGTAGGAACGAGTCTGTCATTGGGGGGGACGCATATCGGAAACCTGACAGATCAGTAAATAGCTTGAGCAGAATTGTCAAACAATTATGCCATCCAGGGCCGTGCAGGGACCACTAAAGGGGCAGGTGCTCAAAAAAAAGGGTACATCTCACCGCATTCTAGGACAGAATATTAACAAAGCCTCACACCTTTCAGAGTTTAATAAACAATGATAATTTACAAAATTGTGAGATACACAATCAAAGCTAAGGAAAAGACCATACAACTATGCATATGTAAGATATTTTATTAGTAATTTCTTTCTGCAGGTCTATTTTGTTATAAGAAAGTATTGCCATATTCAAACCCGCAGTTTAGCAGGATATGTAAATCAGAGCTAAACCACCAGACATATTTTGTCTTTACAGAACTAAACTATTAAAAATGTAAACAACAAATAATTTTAGTACGTTATTATGTGTCAGAAGAGGGCTTAGAAAATAAGACCAAAAAAAAAAAGTTTGACCAAAAGGGCACTTGGGGGCAAGGAGCAAAAGGGGCAGGTGCTCAAGCCCCCCCAGCCCCTCCCTCTGCACGTGCCTGATGCCATCAACACATCAGTAACGCGTTACTCTAATCTGACCCTTGTTTCAGTAACAAGTATTCTAACATGTTACTATTTACAATCCAATAATCAGATTAAAGTTATGCATAGTACAATGACCGTCATTCCAGGATGAACACTCACTTTAGCATTTGCCTCACAACTGGCAAGCTAAATATTATGGTAGCACAGACAGGCTACCAGATTCTGATATATTTTATTGGTCAAAAGACATTTGATTATTGGTCAAAATGCATTGATATAAATTGACTGGTAATTGAACTGGTTCTACCTCTTTCTAAAACCAAAGTAAAAACAGCTCATAAAATACGACTCCGCAGTTTTAAACTCAATACAGCAGTTTGACCAACAAAAACAAAATCTAAACAAGTTTTGTTCTTCTTGAACATCTCTCTACATCAGTGCAACAGTTTGATCTACAAAATAAATAAAAATTATACTTTTCATGTCTAACAGATACCTTAGCTCCTCACTGTTAACTCAGTCTCACTTTCCAGCTCTGCATTCAGTAACTTACTAAAGATCCATGAAAAACACTGAAGCAAAAAGACTAAATGTTTTTTTTCTCCTGTCATTTTCAGCCGCAAACATTTAACTAAAATATCTACAGATATGTGTTTCTGTCTCTGCCTCCCTCTGACTCTCTGCAGCCTGATGTTCCTGCATGGATTCATGTATTTACAACAGACACTACAGTAATGTACAGCGTCAGAATGTGAACTAAATATATAAAAAAATGTTTTTATCATACAGAATGAGAATTTAAACAACTTAATTTTCAGATGTATGCATTATTATACATCTCAACTCTATTTACTGTGTAGCAAAAATTTTCACTAATTTATCTTTAAACCTCTCCTCAAGCACTTTTTTTATTGTCTCCTGTAATTAATATAATTTTAATATAATTAATTAATATAATTTTTATATCTTTACACTGAAACTCCACCTGGCTCTCTTATGTCTTCCCTGATCTGCTCCTCTCATAATAAAATAGTTTAGCTTATTTAAAAATTAAAAACAGTTAATACATATTTCAGTAAACTAAATGAAGATCACACCAGAGCTTCTTCACCTTTCTTCAACATCATTCTAGCACTGCTGTTCTCCTAAATATCTAAATAATATAATATAATATAATATAGTATAATATAATATATAATTACACGTTAAGTGGTCGAGTATGATCAGATGTTGCTCACTTTAAATAATAAAAAGGCTAATTTCGTTGCTGTTTCAGTCTCATTCTAAATCATTGTGACTAGACTAGCTAACTTTTAAACAAAGTTAGCAGTAAAATTTTGGACATGTGACTATCCCAGAATTAAAACGGCTTAACCTAAAAGATTTAGTTCTATATATGAAAGTAAACTGACAACAAGATGTTATAAACAAGCGATATTCATGGCAACATTCCTGACAGACAGTTTACCTCCTTCAAACGGAGTTTCTCTGACTCCGTCTGCTGCTGCCTTTACTCTGAGCCGTTCAGAGGGGGGAGGGGGAGGAAGCGCTCCGCTGAATGCGCTGTTGTGCGCCTTCAAAATAAAAGCACGCGAGTGGAAGATTTTAAAATTCTTCGCAACAGCAGAGAAATTATTGGGGGGGACGAATGTGGCTCTCTTCAATATTGGGGGGGACATGTCCCCCCCGTCCCCCCCGCTTCCTACGCCTATGCCCAGGTGTTATTCTTTAAATGTATTTAAAGAATAACTTCAGCGAATAATTGTGTGAGATCCCAGCAAGTAACTCCAATCAGATTGCTGTGGCACATCAATATAAAATAAATACAGAGTTGAATGGCTTCAATAATTACCCATTTAATATATCCAATTCATATTATTATTACTTCACTCTTACTTATATTTTATTTTTGATTCCACAGTCATATTTTGTTTTTCTAACTCATGTTTCAGAAATGGAACAATCGTGTAAATATTTTTATCTGAAAAATGTTATTTTTTGAATGTGAGGTAAAACATTCATTCATCATTCACTTTAACCCTCATCCCCCTGTGAGTATCCCCCGAACAGGTGCCCTCACAGAGGGTAACGTTTCGGACGAAACATTACCCGACTCGTTCGCCAGTTGAACATCGGGGGCGAACGGGTTAACGCCCCTGCACAGGTCGCCAGCCCTGTCACAGGGGGAACATAGAGACAGACAACCATGCACAACACGTTCACACCTAAGAATTTAGAGGGACCCCAATTAACCTGACAGTCATGTTTTTGGACTGTGGGTGGAAACCCACGCATGCACAGGGAGAACATGCAAACTCCATGCAGAAGCGTCCGGCCGGGAATCGAACCCACAACCTTCTTGCTGCAAGGCAACAGCTCTACCAACTGCGCCAACTGTGCACGTTATAAATGCCTACAAATACTTTTAAGACTTATAATAATTACGTCATGAGGGAACACGTGACGCAGTTCGGACCCTGTGACGTGTTTGACCCATTCCATTCTGTTCTATGTGACAACACCGCCCTCTGGTGGTCTTGTTTTGTTCCTCCTACTCATGGACTTTCACTGGCGACATTCTGTTAAGTCCTCTCCGCTGTTCTAATTTGCTTGATGACTTTCAAATGCCCTTTTTCCACCGGCAATAGAAACAACCCGGTTCGGCTCGGCTCTATTTCGGAGTGACCGCGGTTCCACCGGCCCTTCTTGGCTCTGTAGCAGGGTGCCGCCTCCTGGTGGCGGGGGGGTGTAGCGCCATGTGCTGTGCTTCGTTACATGCGACCCAGAGGTCGCGTTAGCGGAATATTTTCTGTATTTGACCAGTTATTTTTTTTAACTACATGAAAATTTAAAGCCCGTCGGTCATTTGACAGGTTATAATTAACTCTTTACGCAAAGAGTTCATCGCAGAGGAAGCTAAAACCAATCAGTAAAAGAATCCTTTCTGAATATCATCTGATGGACACTGAATTAAATGCGTCTTTCTGACCGGTGTTATATCTTTAAAATTTCCTCTTCGGTCATATTTCAGTCCGTTTTCTCGTCAACATGCGAGAGCTTAGAACGATGCGCGCTCCCGCGAGAGGGGATGCAATTTTGGGCAGGCATGTGTTTCAGGGCATAACACCTGTTACCTTGTTACCTTTGACCTTTTGCCCGTGACGCATGACGCAGTTGCCTCTGGCGCAGTGAGAAGGCGGTTAACTGGAGCTCAACGTAGCTGTTTTTTTTTATAGATTACAGCACACTAAAAGGTTGCATTGTGCCCTTGTTTATATTTTTAATAGTGTAATTCTGTAAAGACAAAATATGTAAATCAGAGCTAAACCACCAGCTCTGATTTACATATCTTGCTAAATTGCGGGTTTGAATATTGCAATACTTTCCTATAACAAAATAGACCTGCAGAAAGAAATTACTAATAAAATATCTTACATATGCATAGTTGTATGCTCTGTATAGAGATTTTCCTTAGCTTTGATTGTATATTTCACAATTTTGTAATTTATCATTGTTTATTAAACTCTGAAAGCTGTGTGGCATTAATATTCTGTCCTAGATGTGCCCTTTTTTTTTTTTTGAGCACCTGCCCCTTTAGTGGTCTCTGCATGGCCCTGAATTGTAACGTGATAAAAACAAACATGATTATTGTTATTTAATCTAGTAAAGTTTAAACATCCCTTCAAGAGTAACAACTTCTGTATGAATATATCTTTCTTCATGAGGAATTAAACATTTCACATATTTACTCTTTCATCTTTTGTTTTTCTCCTTAATAACTTTAGAGGTTCCTGTTTTATTATGTTGTATAAATAAGCTTAAGTTTATTATAAGTATTTAACGTAGATGACCTCACAAAATAATGTTACATTTTAATTAAGTTTTTTTTAATTCAGCATATTATGAAAAATGTAACCCTTCATGTTATAGAAAGACTGTCATCCCTCCATATGAGAAATATCGTATAACTTGCTTCCTTATGATTCTTTATTTCAGGATATTTTCCTGAACCGCTCCCACCTTCCAACTTTCAGCTCTCCTGCCATCGAGACGCACATCCACCGTATCCCAGGACTCTCCCAGAAGTTTATTTACCTCAATGACGATGTGATGTTTGGCAAAGACGTTTGGCCGGACGACTTCTACAGCCACTCCAAAGGACAGAAGGTGTGGAGAGCAACAGGAGAAACACAGAAATGTTTGGTTTAATGCCTCAAATCTCAACTTCACTCCTTCAATCAGGTGTACCTCACCTGGCCGGTTCCTAACTGTGCTGAGGGCTGCCCAGGATCCTGGATTAAAGATGGATACTGTGACAAGGCCTGCAACAACTCGGCCTGCGACTGGGATGGAGGAGACTGTCTCGGTAGGGATGCGCTCTCTGTTATTTATGTGTTAATAAGCTGGTTTGATGTTTAACTTATGTTTAATTGTCTCCGACAGGAATAGCAGGAAACAACCGGTTTCCTGCAGGGGCCGGTGGCGTTGGGCCCGGAGGAGCAGGTGGACCGGTGTGGCAGATCGGCGGTTTTGGAGGAATTGGAGGGACGTCGTACTGCAATCAAGGCTGCGCCAACTCGTGGCTGGCAGACAAGTTCTGCGATCAGGCCTGCAACGTTCTCTCCTGTGGGTTTGATGTGGGCGACTGCGGCCAAGGTATGTTTACAATCGATTAAAAAAACTTATCAGATAATCATCAGCTAGTGCTGTGATTAATCACTATGCTTAACTTTGTACACTTACATGTAAATATGCACAAAAATGTTTCAGAATCTCAATTTTCCAAGGTCTAAAGAAGTAATTTTGTTTTAAACGTTAGTTTAGAAATGCTAAGTCTAAACTGTGCTTCAGTGTAAGGGTAATTCATCGTTTCAGTGTAGTATCCGTGGTTTTATGCAGGCACCCATCAGGAGGGCCAAAACATGAATAACAAAACTATTTATTTAACCAAACAAACCACACTGATCTGTTTAGCATGTGAAAACTATTCATTGGTCTTTCTAGTCACACAATTAGCCTATTTAGCTTAGCGTAGCTTAACTGTATACTACATTTTTGGCTCTGTTATGCTTTCTCTATTCAACTTATCAACTTACTTTATTGAACCACTATAGACTACAAATTGCAACCAATTGTTTAATTATCCAATTTTTTCCTTTATGAAGATTTTTTTGGTATGCAGTAGTCTGAGGCTGTTTTTTCCTTATTATTAATAATAATATTATTAAACATCATAGTCTGGTTTTGCGGAACATCTAGAGATAATGATGGAAAACCCCAAACAGCCTCTTTAGTCAGAGGCTTCATCAAATATGCTGTAACACAGACTGCTACAGGAGATCTTTCCTGCTCACAGCCATCACCATTTACAATAACTCTCTGAAAATTTTTGAATTAATGAGTTACAACAACATTTAATTTCCCTCTGGGATCAATAAAGTATTTTTGAATTGAACTTGTTTTGTTTTTGTGATCACTTCTCCCTTTAAGCAAAAAAAAACGAAACGATGTTGGTCTTTTCAGAGCACTTTGGCGAGCTGCACCGTGTGACTCTGCTCAGAAACCAGAGCCTCTACACTCTCCCTCTGGGCGAGACCAGGCCGTATTTCAGCTTCGACAAGCTGGCTCGCCGAGTCTCCGAGGCCCACGTCAAGGACAACCCCGTGGTCCGACACACGTCCGTCGCCAACAAGTGGAAGAGCATTCACCTGCTGCTGTACCCGGGGCAAAACGCCACCCAGGTCCAGTACAACGTCACCTTCCAGACAGAGGGTGACACTCTGTTCACCATGATCTTCAGCGTCGCAGTCGACACGCGGGAGGTTCCTCAGACTAACGCCACTCGGGGCGGGAGCAAAGAGGCAGGAGAGGAGTCTAAGCTCACCCCGACAGCCGAGCCAGTTTTCCCGTTTTCGGATATTCCCGAGGATAAACGAGGGCCGAAGATCCAGAAGAACCATCCTGCTGAATCTCAGGCTCTTATACAGGTTCCTTTGGTAAATATCTCGGTTTTACCACTTGTTGTGAGGAACGAGCTGGAAACGTTGGAGGAGAAACTTTTAAATGGTGACATTACGATGAAGGGATACAACCTCACCAAGGCTGAGCTTCTAAAGCCGTATCATAGTCTGGCTGACATCAGCGTACAGCCAGGCGGAGTCCAGGATAAGGCCTCCAAAGGCCTGGAGGAAGACAATCAGATGAAGAATAATCAAAACTCTGATCAGAAAATGCCAAAGGAGTCTAAACCTACCCCTCCTCTCATGCCGGTCCACATCGATAGTAAAATAAAAAGTCTTTTAAGTCCTGAACGTTTTCCTTTGAATCCTGTAATTGAGAGGCCCAAGACGTCGAAACTTCACAGCAACGTTTCCCAAAAGAGTGAGGAGATTCGAGGGGAGCCGCCTGCAGTCGGGAGGAAGCTGCAGCACTTTGTCTCCTCAGATCGAGGCTTTCTGCCGTGGGAGAGGAGGAAATACTTCCAGGCCTTGCTTGAGGTAAGCAGACCCCAAATTAGGGATGCAAGTTATTGATTCATGAGTAAATCTATAGTTAATTGATCTTTGGCAATTTTCTTAAAAATTTTATTTTTTTGTATCAAGAGAGCTGACAGTCTTTCCATAACATTTTTCATTATATGTTGAATTTAAAAATAAAATTACATGTGTTAAATGCTGGCTTAATAAATGTGATTTCTTGCATTATTAAACATAGACATATTTATAAAATACAAACAGGAAACTCTTCGGTTGCTGAATAGAAAAATAAATGATGAGAAGAGTAAAATAAGTGAAACATTAAATCCCCCATTAACAGAGATATTCAAACAGAAGTATTACCTGTGTTTGATCTTGAATAAATGTAAAAACTTTGCACCATGAAGCACATTAACTCGCATATTAGGGCCATTGTAGAACAAAAATGGAGTAAATTTCTGCAAAAAAACCCCTCAGGAAATTTGTAGAAAAAAATAGAAAATTTCAGAGTTTGAGAATGTGAAAAATTGCTGGGAAAAAATCAAGAAATTTTGCGAGTAATCTAAGAAATATTGTAGAAAAAATACGGAAATTTCTGAGTCTGACCTTTGAGATCAATCTCAACATTTTTCAGTGTTTTGGCAGAAATTTATTTCTTTTTTTAAAAATCCACAATGGTCCTAATACTCCTTTGGACACAACAGAACATTATAAAGTGTCCTTTACATCCCACACCAGATTTTGTTTGAACCTTTTCTCTTTCCCATTCTGGTATGGGTCTGCCATGTTTGTTTTTCTTACAACTGACTTGATCACCAGCGCTTCTGCTGGATGCTGGCCAAACTACGTTACTAAAAGAAGGTCTAAATGAACATCTTTGATTAATCGATTGGAACACATTTTAATATAATAAATTATTAACCAACAACTTGGTTAATTGTTTGCCCCCTGTCCTAAAAATATTTAGGATTTTACTCAGAAGGAAACGATTTAATTCCAAAGTATGTCGACTTTCTCAGGAGGAGGAGCGTCTTCAGAGCGAGTTATCCTACAGGACGGACAGCGGAGCGACCAGACGAAAGCTGCAGGACACCTTCGCCGACTCGCTGCGCTACGTCAACAAGCTGCTCAACGGCCAGTTCGGCTTCACGTCGCGCAAAGTCCCTGCTCACATGCCGCACATGATCGACCGTCTCGTCATGCAGGAGCTCCAGGACATGTAAGGGACAATTTACTTCTTCTTTCTTAGGTAACTGTATTGTTATGACTGTGTGTCACAGCAATAACAGCCCCACAAACACAAATGCTGCTCTTGAAAAACATTCCTGTTTGTTTCTTTAGGACATCAATAATATAATGAAATGCGATTTATATAATTAAACTGCAAATTGTAACTGCATTTAACCATATTTTTAAATTTACTGATATTTATTGATTCTTTAACGGAACAGTGACAAAAATAGTAAAACTAAAAATCCTGACAATAAGGACAGTTTAAAAAAAGACATTAATTGGAATTCATCATGACAACAATAAACCAAAATTCTTACCATGGTAAGAAACTTAACATGATAAACAATAAGCGGTACTATTTTTCTCCATCTGTAGTTAAAATAATGACATTGCAGTTTTTAGCAATAGCTTCATTTTTCCTGCAACAGTTTGTTTCTGAAAGGACGACTTCTTTAATTGAACTGAACTGCTTTCTTCAGATTTCCCGAAGAGTTCGACAAAACCTCGGCGCACCGCGTTCGTCACTCTGAGGACATGCAGTTCGCCTTTTCCTACTTTTACTTCCTGATGAGTGCCCAGCAGCAGCTGAACGTCTCAGACGTGTTTGACGAAGTCGACACCGACCACTCCGGCGTTCTGTCGGACAGAGAGATCCGAACTCTCGCTACCAGGATCCACGAGCTTCCCCTCAGCCTCCAGGTCAGTCTGAGGATCTGATGCTTGTTTTCCTGGAGAAGCCGTGTCGGGTTTTGATGTTTTTACTCTAAATGTTGAATGTAGGATCTGACGGGTTTAGAGCAGATGCTGATAAACTGCTCTAAAACCCTCCCAACTAACCTGACCCATCTGCACCTGGTGAGCCCCATGCAGGAAGCCTATTATGATCCCAACATGGTGAGCAATTAATGAATTTGACATTTTTGTTTACATTTTATTGCAATACCTAATTATTTTTATTATTTCCAGCCTCCCGTCACTAAAGGCCTGGTCCTTCACTGCAAACCCATCACTGAGAAGATTCATAAAGCTTTCAAAGATCAGAACAAATACAAGTGAGGTCACAGATTCTATATTCATCGCTTCCTTAAATGTTTATCTTTTTTAAAAGCTGAGATGGATTGGCTTCTTTGACAGGTTTGAGATAATGGGAGAGGAAGAGATTGCTTTCAAGATGGTGCGGACCAACGTGTCCCATGTGGTCGGCCAGTTGGACGACATCAGGAAGAATCCCAGGTGAGAAGGATTTTCCACAGCAATTGATTTTATGTGTGTTTAATGCAACATTAACAGGATGTCCACAAAGCCTTAAAAAGTCTTAAATTTATCATAAAATATCTAAATTGTCCTTAAAAATATTAATCACAGGCAAGATTAATGTTGTCTTTTATGTAGCTTTTCTTCTCTTCTGAGACTTTTCTGTCTGGCAAAAGTTTGAGTCAGACGCAGAAATCTTCATTGCGTTCCGAGTCGAGGCGCTTGAGGCTACCGCTAACTAGCTGCTAATATACCTTGCTAGCTAGCTAGCTTTTGCTTCGATCGGGGCTAAGTGCAAATTTTTCGCCAGTAGGCTGAACTATGCAGTGTGAGAAGAACAAATCTGCTGCAAAGAGCCACAAGAAGATCCTAGAAATCTCACAGTTGTGGTATAAGTGTTAAATTTCATTCATACTGGTTTTAAAAAGGTGTAAAGTCTTAAATTTGAGTTGGTGAAACCTGCAGAAACTCTTAAGTATAAGTAGGAAGCAGGATGAAAATGCGGTTTGGTTTTCAAAATATTTTACAAATATAAATGTAGGTCATCCATATTTAGTATATTTTTACTAAATATACTAAGAACTTGTAGCTACAATCCAGTACAGCTTTTGTAACTCGTTGCATTGGATCGACAAATTGCTCAAATGCTTATTAAATAGCAAAATTCCTGCTTATCTGCACATGCTAAAGAATGAAAAATGTGCTTTAAAGTCAAGGAAAGTCCATACCTTATATGGGGCTTGTAGGTTAGGTCATTGCCGAGCATTTTCATACACTCAGATGCTCAGAATGTGTTGCAAAAAATGCAAGAAACAAATCGAAAAATTTGAGTTTCGAAAAGTCTGGAACGTGTGGAAAGCCGGTTAATGTGACCTCCATTTGTCACCGACAGGAAGTTCATCTGTCTGAATGATAACATCGACCACAGCCACAAGGACGCTCCCACTGTGAAGGCCGTGCTGAGAGATTTCTACGAGTCCATGTTCCCACTGCCGTCCCAGTTCGAGCTTCCCAGAGAATACCGCAACAGGTTCCTGCATATGGAAGAGCTCCAGGACTGGTAGGTTATCAAACTGGGAACAACTGAGAAGTGTTTGCACAAAACAAATGAGCAGTTAATAGTTTATCAGACTTTTTTTAAATCTAAAAAAAATATGTTCTCTTGCTTTCTTTTCAATAAAAATGAAATTTCTGCAGCTAGTTGCACAAAAAAAAAAAAACATAACTTTTCCCTTTAAGTGGGAGATTTAGTCCCCTGGGGAAAATGTGCAATCAACACTGGAAAAATGGGCCTGCAAAAATGGGTAATTGGCAGTAGAAAAATGTGCAATTGGTACTGGGAAATTAGCGAAGTAAAAATGTGTATTAGGTACTTTAAAAAAAGCTTTGTGAAAACGGTCACTGGTAAAATGTGCATTCAGTGTTGGAAAAATGTTCGATCGCCAAAGTAGATGGAAGTCATCAGAGTGTGTTTGTTGCACTTGTGGTTGCTAAGTGATGTATCTTGTGGCTTTCATCTCTAAAAGAGTTGATTTATGAATCATTAGCGTCCTTACTGTCTATGAGCTGAATATTGAGTGAAGAATTTACGGCTGTCATCACTTTGACCAAGGGTTGCGTGTTGGACGCGTGGGAATCTCTCGCTGGGGCATTAAGGCTTCTTGTCAGGGATCCCTGCTCCTGTTGGCAGAGCCTGCAGCTCTGAATAGAGACTTTATTTAGACCGAGCAGCTTTAGATGGGTAGCTGAAGCAGCCGCCACAAATATCGGCTTTTAAATATGTGGGGGGAAAAATCACTCAAATGTAACCATTTGTTGCTGCAGCTCCTTAATTTCCACTGCAGAAGTTAAAGTTAGAATTGAAGACCCTGGAAACATTTAGCTTGTAAATCATGACTTCTTGGTTCCATTTGTTATAAATATGATGCAACACAGAGGCCTGTTTTTCTTAGTCAACGTACAAAAGGGGGAAGACAATAGAACATAGTGTTCAAATCAGGTAGATGTCTTGTTTTTCTTTCAGACTTTTTCTTTTTATTCTTTCCAACTTTTTCTTTCTTTCACGTTTCTTTCAAACTTCCACACTTTTTTTTTTTCAAAATTCCTTTTTTTTTCTTTCAAACTTTCTGTCAGATATTAGCATTTTATATTCCAGAATAAATGTCTGGTCCTAAGAACTTTAGAAAGTTGAGTCTGAAAGTTTCCTGACAAGAAACCTTCCTGGTGGATCTGATGTAAAAACATCACATCTCACTCCAGTATGGTAGCGGATCCGGCATGCTGTGGGTCTGCTTCTCTTCCAATGACCCTGTGAACCTTTTTGAAGTTACAGATGCATTTTCTCTGTCTCTGTTTATTCAGTGTTTAATGCAGGAACAAACAAAAAGCTTTAACGACTAGGCCTGTTGCGATAAACGATAAATCAATTAATCGCACGATAAATTAAACCTATCGACCTCATTTTAATTATCGGCTTTATCGTCTCTTCCTGAATGAAAAAAGGCTAAGCTCCGGTGTTCCACTGACCCTCCCTTCCTCATTTCTTTAGTGCAATGTCCAGCGCTCACTACAGGAGTTGTCAGCCGATTGTCGGCCCATTTTAAAAACCTGAGAGACACATTAGCCGACAGAAATCCTAGGTGTAACGGTTCGATCGGGTTAATCAATCCTTTACTAGAATCTACCTGTGATGCCTGTGGCTAGAGTCAGCGTAAAGTCCTGACTGAATGAAAATCATTATAACCTATTTATGTCACGTTAACGAAAAGAAAACGTTTGAATTCCTGTATTTTCAGGTAGATAAAAACCTACCGGGTTTATCAACTGCGGTAGCAATTTGCCTCCAACTCCTCTCCTTGTCATTTCTATATTCTTTGCACAAAATGTTGAATAAATATTAATGTTTCCACATATCATCTCCAATGTCCACTGGATTTTGGGTTGCACCGTGTCAGCTGTTTGGGATTTCCCTCCATTATTTCCCCTCAGAAAGCAGGAGAAGAATCTGCGCTTTCTGATTGGCTACCTGTCACATTCAACTGGCTGCATTGATGCTTCCAGTCGGGGGAAATCCCTGATTTAGATCGGAGCGGAACGACGATCTACATCACTCTACAGGATGATCGGTTACGAACTCACCAATCGTGTAGTGTGAACTGGACTTTAGGTGGTCGGGTGTTCCCGTCTTTTCTATTTAAATCTAGTGATTACTGAAGGCCAATATAGTACAGACTTCATAATCTGCACTCTTTTGGTTGAATGCAATATTTGTTTCCACTTTGGCTTTATGTTTAGATTTTATTCAAGTACGTTTTTTGTTCATGGAGACTGAGAATCCATTTTATTTTTGTTTTCGGTTGTTTTGTTTAGTTTATCAGTTCCAGTGTTATGTGTTCTTTTGAAAATAAAGTATCTATCTATAGCAGGAAATCACATGCATTATTAGTCATTTCCATTAAATCAGTGTCAAAAGGTCTTGAAACAATATTATCGTTTATCGCAATCATTTTTTAGTCAATCACTCAGCAAAATTTGTTATCGTGACAGGCCTATTGATGACTTAACCCCGTTGTTTTCCAGGCGGGTTTACCGGGACAAGCTGAAGTTCTGGACCCACTGCGTCCTCGTGACTCTTGTCGTCTTCACCATTATGTCCTTCTTCGCCGAGCAGGTTGGTGCCCACCTTGGACCTCCTCACATTTAAATAGAAATAGATGACATTTGCTCCCACACATCCTTATTTCCATGATTCATGCTTGTGTTATGATTCAGGCCTTCAATAGAAATTTAAACTCTGAGCTCATATGTCAAGTCGGAATGATCATCTGGGCCAGAACCCGACTTAACAGAAACGAAAGACCCCCAGACATCCTGTATGAAAGGCGAGACCCGACCGCCTTTGTAGATCTGGATCAGACTGCGCTGTGATTTATTTTAGGGTGCTTTGTTGCCAAGATGGTTGAATCTGTCGGTTGAATGTGACGATAAAGCCGTTTCCTCGTCACGCTTTTCAAATTTAGGGAAGGAAACCTGATTAAGGAAATTTAGATAAACCGTTTTCTACCCAGGCATCACTTCTGTCCTGATCGGAAGGTTTTTAGTTTCTTCTCTGCTCACTCAAGGAAAGGTTAGCTATTGACCTCAGGAGAATCTCTCCTATCACCTCACTGGGACCAGAGCTCCCACTGAGGAATGTGTCAATCGTTTAGGCAGCAGGTGATTTTCTTGACATAGACTTAAGAAAGATCAAAAGAGTTGTTTTACTCTGCTTTGCTGGACCTAACGAGGTTTTTACAGTGTTTGTGAAAAAGTTTGCAAGTTGGTTTGGTTATTTCTCAGATTTGTAAAAATATTCAAATGTCCTAATTTAATCTAAACATTATCTAAATATTATTCTTTCCTTCCTGATGTCCCACTCTTTCACTTTCCTTGTCACTAATTGCTTTTCTGTTTACCGTAAAATTGTACGGTTTTATGGAAACACGGAAATTTAAAACAAACAACAAAAAAAACACCTTTTTGTACCTGAACCAAAATTAATATGTTTTGCACTTTTTTCACATCACATGTGTCATGTGATCATCAACTGGATGTTACTACTGGCAGAAACCACGAAGAAGACAACAGGAAGTGGTTGGAGGATGATTGCGTGGCATGGTTTTAATGCCTTATCCTGTGAACAAACTTATTCACGTCTGATTTTAATCACACGTGAACACAGCAACGGGAACACAGCAATTGCAAAATTGTGTTTTGTCGATATTCGCGGAATAGTAACAAATTTTGTGCACATTTGTAATGAAAACGCAGCTAATTTTTACATTGGTTGTGTACTTTTTTTCTTTACACACTCGCACCTTTACACATTGCTCTTCATTGCCTCCTTCTGTTTTTCCTTTTCTTTGCAATTCTAGTTTTACATTACATCCTTCCATCCTTCCATATTTCTTGGATCCTACCTTCTTTTCTTCTATCCTTCCTACCTCCTTTCCATGTGTCCATTCCTTTTTTTGTTTGTGGGGTCCTGCATTCCTTCCTTTCTGTCTGTTGCTTTTGCAGATAACATATTTAATGCCCACCTGCTGTAGAAACACACTGCCTATAAAAAGTACTCAGCCCCTGGAATGTTTTAAATGTTCTGTGTGAAACATGTTTCATTCTGTTTAATAGTTTTAAAAATCTTGAAATGTCTTTTAAACAGTTTGATTTGTATTTAAAAGATGCATCAAGTATGACCAAACTAATAATTAAAAAGTGACACGTTAGCCATTTTTATGAAGTAATTACATTAATCGAAGAAACTTGCTTTTCTTTTTTCTTTTTCTTTTTTTTTTTACCAGAGCTGCAGAAAAGAAGTGCTGTCCACACATTAATTATTTTTCTTTTTGTAATTGTGCAGAGTTTACATTTTTTTCACCCTTCTTCCTTCCTCCTGCAGCTCATTCTGCTGAAGCGGAAACTGTTCCCCAGACGCAGACTAACCAGAGACAGCAACCCAGAGCGAGTGTAAAAGAGGAAGGCCGTCTTGTCCTCCATGAAAGTCGTCCTCCACGCCTTCTGTCCTCCTCCAAAGAGAGACCAGGAAGGAATCTGGGTGGACGCAACAGTCTGGACTGCTGAGAGCAGCATTCTTCTGAATGTGGGAAGATACTGCAGCCAAACTAAATCAAGAAGTTGAATTTTCTTCCACTGGGGGCATTGAAGACAGACACAGCACTCCTGCATCAGATCCTGCCGTCGCATCGACTCAGACAAATGTACTGTTGAATTATGAAACTTTTTCCAGCAAGTTGTATTATAGGAAGCTCAAATTGCAGCAGGTTGTATTATAGGAAGCTCAAATTGCACCTGTATTTTATAACGGTACAAACTTCTAGAATTTTTTTTTAAAGTTAAATATGTTTTTGTGTTTAAAAGACATCTAAAAATGTCGCCTTTGCTGCTGCGAGTATCTTGGGAGTCTAAACGAAAGTGTTGCTTTTACAACCTTGTATTTTTGTTTGTTTTAAAGATGTAAAGATTTGGGTAAAAGTATTTAAGTTTTGGCCGTTTCAACCTCTGCAGTCTTGGAAAACATGAAGTGCCTTTGTTGTTTATTCCTGTTGGATTTGAACATTTTCTTTTGTCACCCACACCTGAACCGGGTTTACAGAATCAATGAGTCAGCGCTGGTTGCCATCATTACTGTATGCGATTGTTTGATGATATGCGGTATTTCCGTGGCCTTCACGGCTCTCGTAGGTGTGTCCCTGTGGGACTCGGCAGACTCGCTGCTGTCTGACATTCAGACCACCACAGCATGTTCTCTAACTTATTTTTGACTTATTGTGACGACGACCAATGTATTGGTAATGTCTTATAAATCGCTCGTCATTTTTTCAAACTCCTGATTGTCCGTTTTAACAATTTTCTGGATTATATTGACAGAAATGAGAGCGACTAACTCGGAACATATAGCCTGGCTATTCACTTCAAAGCTCCGTGTAGGCTTCCTCAAAATGACCTAGATTCTTCCGGTAGAATTTCAGCTGGGCCAATCAGCGAACAGAATGAGAAGTTCTAAACGATTACGTCATCGATTGCTTTTTCTGCCTCCAGCAATGGCGGCGGTACGAAGCCGTTCAGTCTGTGTTGAATTAACGTCAACAGCCATCTTGTTCGACGCGGTACTAATCCCCATTTGTTGTTTACAGCGCAGACGGTTTCCGGTAAGCTTCATAGCGCCGAAGTGGCGCATTACATGTCGGGCAAAACGTTAGCGGTTGGGTAAAATTTCAAACTAAGAGAGTCCAGACTTCCGTACGAAGCAAAACGTGTAACGGTTGACTCTGGAATGGTCTATTTAGTAAGTATCAAGTGTGTCCTTTCTTTTATTAGTAACTAAATAATCCAATTTTAACGTCTTAAAAGTACAGGACTTTTTTTTTTAAAGAAGTACTGGAAGTCTAAGTGTCTCATTATCGTCTCATATTGCTCGGCATCAGTTGTATTATGCGAGAGACGATTCAGTGCCATCCAGTGTTCCGAAATGCTAAAGGACATATCTGGGAATGGGAATTTTCAGTGGTTTGTCACATTTAAATAAATTTTTACTGGGTCAGTCAGAGTGATTTTTCTTTTGGGGCATTTTAAACTTGATTTTGAAGAAGCAAAATGCCTTTATCTAAGAGTGTATGTTTCTATATAAGAATTTTGCAGAAATAATCTTTTTTATGACAAATATATCCTCATAGGGGCAAAGTTATTTCCACACTAATACCGCTAATGTTTGGTTAAATTATCATTACGCTAATTGCACAGAAAACGCTTTTCATAGCCATCTGGAAATTTTACAGCATAATTATTGGTAAATAATAAAGTTAATTTAAATTGGCCGGTTTCCCAGTGCAGATCTTTTACTATTGCTGTAAATCTGAACAGAGTACAAACACTTTAATGCAGCAATTTCCCAAGATTAACAAAGCCACTGAAAACGATGAAAAATATGATTTTTATTACAATCTTTTCATTCACATCTATTAGAAATGTTTGACTGTATTACTGAACAGTACAATGAGGTGATTGGACTCAAATTACATGTTAATGCATAGTTCAAACATTCATCTGAAAATGATGCAAAATAGTGTGTTAATACACGTTCCTCTGTCGGGCTTATAATGGTGCAAAAGCAGAACATGAGATGAAAGTTTTCCAAAATAAAATCCAGGGCATTTTACAGCCTCTGGAAAAATCCCTTCTGATCCCAGTGCACCTAAATTATGAGTCAAAGTACAATATTTCCATGATAATCAGTCAATATACAATTACTAATAACCACATTACCAAGTAACACAACTGAAATTCACTCATCTAGGTGAAAAGTTAATAAAACCAAAAAATCTTCCAGTTCTATTGTAACTATTGCTGTATCTGGCAAACCTTAGTGAAAATAAAGAAACAAAAACATACAAATCTGCTTTAAATACACAAAAAAGTAATTACAAACAAAAATATTTAAGGCGTATTCAGTTGATTTCTGTACAATCATACATAATTGCGTATTAGCCCTTTAGGGAGAAGAAATGAGAAAGCACAACGAGTTGAGTGTTAACGCTTCATGAGTCGACAGCACTCCAAATACCAGCGTATGGATGTTTTATTAATAACTAAACATAATGGTGAGTAAATTCTCTTTAAATTAGAGTGACGTTGGTGGAATAACCTAAAAAGGTCCTGTCGTCGTTTTCAGCATCAACACGTGACTCTTACCCCTTCACAGAGCCCTTTGACAGCCCACCACTTCACATTGGAGACTTAATTTGAATTAAAATGTTTTAATTTTAAAGCCCTGATTTGTTCCACACTGGAACACTGAATAAATAAACAATGGGTTATTTAGAAAAATAATTCATTGGGCAATCTATTTAGTTTCAGAACACATTGATGTTTGGTTTTAGTGTCAAATCTATGGAGAATTTAGAAAATAAACTGTCGTGATTTAAAATTAATAAATAATGGTTTAATATAATAAACAACATTTGGTATTTTGGTTGAGATAACAAAAAATCAATGACTTTCATGACAGCATGCACCAATTTTTAAATTAAATTAGATTAATTTCAACTTTAACCATTTAATTCCCTGACAGCTTTTCAAGCTGTTTTTTTTTTTTTTTTTTTTTTTTTGGTTTGCAGTGTTGGATTGGTTCACTTGTTCCTTTTTTCTGAGTGAGGCAGTTTTTTTAATCGGAGGTGGTTACTTTGTCAAGGCTGCAGTGGCTCGGGGTCAAGGGTCTTTCCTCGCTGAGTTCGTCGTCGTCTGCTTTCAGCAGCGGGGAGAGATCTGCGTCTCCTCCCGCCTCCTCCCGCCGGGCAACCCGTCAGTCACGGTGGGCGTTGGGCTGCGGCGTGATGCTAAACACCTGGATGCGCAGGTGTGAGGCGATCTGGAGGCACACGCCTGTGCAGTACCGTGTCAGATCCACCAGTGAAAGGACCTACGAAGATGGAAAAGAGAAAAATTAGGCCTAGTTGCTAATAGCTTAACTTCGATAAGCTATTATCCTCGAAACAACGTTTTTTTCAGCCTTTCACAACGAATGGCCGAACATAAACAGCTAATTCTGGTGGAGTTTTGTTTCTGTTTGAAGGAAGTTGTTTCTTCCCACTGTCACCACATGTTTGCTCAACAGCTGCATTTTCATTAGAAATGTGTGCAAAACTTTGTCAATATTCTGCAAAAAAACACAACTGAGTAGCCAAATAGATTTCAGCTTAACTTTAATTGTAGGATTCTATGAACTTGACTTTTAGCTTGAAAGTTATTATCCTGGGAATTAAAATAACACAATTTTTTTTTAAATTTCAGAACAGACCAGCTAATTAATACAACTAGTTAAAAAAAATAAGTCAGATTTAAAACTATATTCTATATTGAAGTAGCAATGTTTCATTGATATCTCCTTGAAGTACTTTGGGTTTTATTGTGTTGATTATCTTAATCAGTAATTATTATGACTTTTAAATTTGGTTACTGCATTGTATACAAGTGTGTAATTATTAATACTACTAAAAATTATTGAGAAATTGTTTAATTTCAGATTTATCCTTCAGATATGATGCTTGTTTTTTGCAGGGAAAACTTAGCTGTGTCCCATAGCAAGAACGTCTGAGTAGGATTGGATTTGTGTTTGCTACAATAAACACCTGGGACTTTCCTGCAAGAAGGTAAGTTTACACACACAGGTTTGCTTATTTTTATTTTTTAGAAATATTGTTGTACTATCATCTGGTAAAAATGTGATTTTTACACCCAACGTAAACATGAGTTTAAATATCTAAAAAAAATGGAGAAAAAACATGTAAATTAATAGATGTTTCAAATAATCAATACAAAGTCTAAAGATTTATATTGGAATATTAATATTGAATCATTAAGAGAAGTGCTCAACATTTAAGGTTTAAATAAAGTCAGTCCTTGAGCTAAATTTAAGATTTTAAATTAGTGTTTAAAACAGCTCATTCTGAATAGGTAAAATTCTCATTTTGTACAAATGAACATCTTTATATTAACTTGCTTAAGGAAGCTTAATAGATCACCTTTAATCAGAATAAAATTGGTAAATCCAAATATTTTTCCTTTTATTGTTTTTACACCTAAACTGTAGAAAACTGGGGGAAAACTGTGATTTCAGATTTGTAAAACTGATTCAGCGGTATAATCCTTTAAGCAATAAATATCTATTGTCCCTTACTTTAATACTTACCATTGCGATCCAGAGGACTATATGTTCATCGATGAAGCTGTTAAAATACTGGTTGAGGAAGAGGAGGCCAGGGCCGATGAAGGCTGTGTCTGGAAGATGTAACTCACTCCTGGTCATGTGCGCTATCTGCAGATGAGAAACATGCGATAAAATGTCACCCAAAAAAATCACTTTTAGCATTTTTTGAGGTGACTTGGAGACACCAAACGTACCACCAGCTTGTTGGAGATCTTTGCGATGACCATGCCGAAGGTCAGCAGGTACAGGCAGGGATGGTTCTCAAATAGATGGCTGGATGACTTCTTAAAAATGATGAAGGCCAGCGTGAGGACGAGGCCGATGTGCAGACCAGGAGTCAGGACGCTGGTGTCCTGAAAAGGAATAAATATTGTTAGCATCAGTGCTAAAACACCTCATTTATGACCAGCAGCTGCCACTTACAGCCACAGTGGAGCCGTTCTTCCCAACGCCTCCATTCAGAATCACATAGAAGTAGTTGTAGCAGGAGTACAAGGCGCCTCCGATGATGCCCATGATGGGGAAAACGTACAGCGGCATTCCTACAACAGGCAACTACAGAAACACAGAAGGCTCAGATTAATCAAATGGCTAGACATCCAGAAGCTCCCTTACATACGAGCCGCAGCATGCTGAGCGTGATGGCAGCGCAAAGCAAAAAACAAACAAATGCAGGTGACATCATCAGCTTTTTGAGCCAGATCATGTCCAATAGATGACCTGCTGGCACGGCGTTTCCTACCCATATTTACCTTCGCACTTCTCTCAATGACGTTAAGTCAAGCCTCCAAAGGCAGCACGGAGTGAAAGTAAAACACAAATTCTATTTAAAGGCTAGAAAACCGACTAAAACTAGAAAATAATGAGCTGTTCTTCACTCTGGAGACACGGAAACGTTCCCGTGTGCCTACAGTGTTGTTGCATGCGAGAGGACGAAGAGCGAGGTTCTCAGTTACCACGTTTTGCCAAAGGGCCACGCCTCCGAACGCAGACATCAGGTACATGATGATGATGGCAATCTGAACCTCTGTGACGTCGACGCTGTGAAGAGAAGAGCAGTTCAAGTCACTGTTTACACACACAATTTGAGCTTTCTCAACTCAACACGATTTTGTGTTGTAGAATTTTAAATTTATCCACAAGCTTCAATAATATCCACTTTAAATCAAACTGAAAAGTTGCCAATCTACATTTCTAGATCTGTTGCAATAAGCAATTAAGCAATTAATAAATTGAAACAAGCTCAATAATTTCCATTTTCATGATTTACGTTTTTTCTCTTCAGTCTTCAGTCTGGTGTTTTTGGTTTCAAATAGCCCTTTTTTTGAAGAACAGTTTTCTTTACAGAGACTTCGTAATTCATTTTATTTGTTGTTTGGTTTATTTGTTTGAAATGTCTTCCAGTTCCAGTGTTAAATGTGCATTAGGATTTAAAGTTTATTGATCTTTGAGAATGTTTTCTTGCATTATCCACCATTATATTACTGTAAAATGACTTCTGGGAGAATTTATCGTCCAGCAAGATTGTTTATTGTGACAGGCCGCTATATTTCTGCAGAGCACAGGCTTGTGCAATCTAAAGGTTTTTAAAGTTTGCCTAATTTGATAAGTGTATTATTAGCAACAGGTAAACTCCAATTACTCAAGCATGTTGAAGCGCAGACAGAGGGCAGACAATTTACTTCCTCATAATGTCGATGGAAAACAATATGAGGCCAGACAGACTAAAATGTCTAACTGCTGCTGTCATTTAGAGTTGAAACCAAGGATTATTTTAGTTTCAAATTACTCTGACGATTAACTGGATTAAAAAAAAAATACTTTCTGCAGATTTTTCATGTAACCCTTTTTATGCAACATTAGAAATTCATCTGGAGATGCAACAAATACTTAAATTCCTTTTTTAAATAAGAAAATAAACATTTTATTGACTAAATGTAGTAACAGCATTCTTTAAGTGATCATTTGTAGCAAAGGAAGAAACAAATAAGCCAACATCAACATGCAAAAAGCTCAGCCTTTTCTGTTAGACTTAAAATCAATATTTACAGAATTTGAACTTTTTTTGATAAAGACATATTTACAGACATGTTTTTTTTTATTATCTTAGATGCAAAACGTATTTATGTTTTGTGCCGTTTTGGCTTAATTACTGCTCTGAGCGAGTTATTTTTGCATCAAATTGCTTTTTTTTTAAAAGTTTGTATACTCCAGTAACGATTAATCGATTACTAAATTAGCTAATAATTATTTCAGTGATATTTTGTATGAATGCATGACTTACAGCCCAAAGCGGAGGGTCCCGGATACGTAGGTCTGCCAGTGGGCACAGAAAAACATAAACATCCCAATGAAGCCACAGAAGAAAATCCAGTTTGGGTATCTTCCTATTCCGCATGAAATGCAGGTTCCCACCGCAACAAACACTGAAATCATAAAAACACAAATATACAACGTGAATTCTTCCCATTTCTCTGCTTGTCAAAGTGTACAATAAGAATAAAATGGAGCAGAAATTGGACATTTTGGCTGAAGGACCTGTGGAGACGGCATCGCAGCCGTGGTCGAACAGTTCCCCAAGCGCAGAGCTGCTGTTTGTCCTCCTGGCCTGTTTCCCATCAATCGCATCCAGAGACTGATAAATGAAGAGACCCAGAGCAGACAGGAGGAAGGCCCAGGATGGAGCCTGGAGACACGGAGCAGAAGAAAGAAAATCTGCGTTTCAATATGGCCGCTCTTCGCATCAACAGTCGTAAAATGTGGTGGAAACAAGTTTATTTTACAAGACGCACGAGTAAAAGTGGGTCTAAAACCAATGTTACATGTTGCACCTGCAACTCTAAACTTAGATTAAAAGTGGTGTTTGTTTATCGAAAGTAAAGCTTAAAATGATGTTTGTTAGAGATATTACACACAATAATTTCACCATGTTGAAATTCTGACTTTTTATCTAGAATTTTGACGTCAAATCCAACTCCAAGTAACTTGAACGCAGCATGAACACCAAAGCTTTTTATGGTGGAAATACATAAATAATAATGGTTTTGTTTTATTTTAAAAGACCTTTGTTTATATCTTGTTACGACCAGTCTAGGGGGAGCCAGGTCGCAAGGGGGAGCCGTCAGTCGTAACAATCTTATTTTGTATTGCGTCGTAAATGTGAAAGTTTACTGTAAAAATAAAACGAAAATATATTTTTGGGGCTGAATATTCACTAATTTTGCTTTAAGAAAAATTTAAAATTACTCCAGATGTCTCTTTAGAAACTAGGATTAGACTCATATCCAATTGTAATTGTTATTTAATTGTGCCTGTATGGTGAAATAATGTGATACGTAACTCTGACTTGGTATCAGGTTCCAACATCTGATTGGTTAACCTGCACAGGAAGTTCACTTCTGACCAATCATCTTGACCAAGAGCAGCGTTTGTGCCAGCAGTCTGTGATGGGTAAGCCTGACACATAGAATAAATTCACAATATGTTGAAGAGCAATCATCTATTTACATTAAAGTCATGATAATTATAGACAAATTCAGTCTGGGTGAGGAAATTGTGCGCAGCAGAACATGAACAGTCTGTGTGAACCTTTAACAAAAATGAACTTGAACTTGAGCATAGTGGTGCAAACTATCATTCAACAAAGCCCATTGGTTTGACTCTAATTGCTATCCGTAATGTGTGAAAATGTTTCTTCCACTCCTTCACAGCCTTTGTAGACGTGCAGTGACATAGTTACTTTTACTTAAGGGATTCATGCCCTGAAGCAGTGTTTGCATTAGCACGGCAAACACGAGGCAAAGAGAAATGTTTGCAGTAGACACCGTCTGAAATGCTATTAAACAAATATTTAACAGCTGAACAATCTGGTTTTGTTGAACATACAAAAGTTAAATCGCATTGTTTGACAAAAATACTTCTTAGAGAGAAAGATAAGTGATATAGACGGCAAAAGTGATGATCAATATGAACCAAAAGAATCTCCCAGTTCAGGTTTGACTATAAAAGTGGTTCCAGTTAGTGGTGGGTAATATGGACTCTGAATTTTATCACAATATTTTGCTGTACTATTGCGATAACAATAAAGATTATAATTCTAAAAAACTATTTATTATTTTTTAGGTGAGAAAAAGGCCACAATTCTCACCTTAATCTCATATTAAAAAAAAAAAGAAAAAAAAGGTTAGATTAAAGTAATAGTTCTGATATTGAAGTCAGAATTTCTTGCTTTAAAAAAAAAATTACACAAGTTTAAAAACTTTTTGCACATGTCTGAACTTTAACTGAGGTCTGACTATCAGCAGGTTGTATGGACTTTGTTTCATGAGTTCTTTCTCATGCTTGGATCGGTCAAAGGTGCTTTTCTCTGATAAACCACAAACATATGTCTTATGGCTGTGGTAAAGTGACGCTATGCACCCACCTCAACTGGATCATAGGTCAGCTGCAAAGGCCTATTTCTGCATTTCAGCTATATATGTACCAGGGATCTTATGTCTGCACTGTCTTTGGAGAGTTGTTTTCACAACAGGATTGCTATAATGATAACAGTCTTCTGGATGGTGACCTAAAACAAGATTATGTTCCTAAATGAGGTTTTGTCCCAGCCCTGCATCACATGAGAGGGGACAGACAACAACACGTCAAAATCTGTAAACTTTCCAACTACGTACGACCATTAATCTATTCCGCAAATCTGCCGAATCAAAACGGAGCTACTTAAATCATCCTCACCGCGTGATACCAATAAAGCGTTATATATTGTATAAATACAACAGATACAGACAAGCGTGATTGTCTTTAATTCGGCTTATATTATCTTTTTAAAAGCAGTCGCCTATTTAAAAAAAATTCCAAAAATAGACAATCGATTGCGTTAGCTTTCGCTATTACGGTATTGATTTAATTGGAAATTGTTTTCACATATCAAATTATATTATACTTACATATAGGCCGAATTGACAGGAAAACGTTTCTGATTAAGACACTGTATTTACTTTTATCTTTTAGTAGAGATGGAGTGAAAGGCTGTCATGAACTATTTATTTCGGGCTATTTTTAAATGCAGTTCTGTACGAACATAATCAGCGCTCGAGCCCTTGTGGAAAAACTTCAGCTAAGGTCGATTTACTCACCTCTTCCGTTGCCGTAGGACAGTACCAAACCAGCACCACCGTGGACAGGATGTTTATCAAGAGTCCAACAATAGTCAGCGTGTTTGGTGCGACCCATGTCGGTATTTGTAGGACCAGCCAGTTCCAGTAGACTTGGCACGGAGGCTCGAACAGGGAGCGACCCGAAGCGCTGTATTTATGCTCCTCCAGCCGCTTCAGTTGTGCGGGTGACAGCGGTTCTGGCCACAGGCAATGTGGCATTATCCGGCCGCCTCGTCGCTCCTCTTAGTACCGTAACAAACTCCCTGGTTTCCCCAAGCCAGCGCCCTACAAAATGGTTAAATTGTTCTCTCTGCCGACTCCAAAACAAGAGCAGATCATTTGGCTTTTGTTGCTCTCGGTGCAGTCGAGGCCATTTCTGCAGCGGAACCAAAATCTGCCGATTGTCTGTAGGCTGCAGACCGAGGTACAAGTCTGCAGGAAGCGGAGCAATAACATGACTGTGCACCGGGAAATTTAAATCTGCATCCCGGTGAACTGTGGTCACTATTTTATTGCCTCATCTGCAAAAGTGTAGTATTTAATCATTACACTTAATCTGGCAACTAAAGTAATATTGCAACTATGTAAAACTATAGGCTTTTAATCGTACCAATAAAGCCTATATTTGTACCTTTTTGTTAAATAGATTAAAAAATAACAGATTGTGTCAGAATGTGTCATAATAAAAAAAGTGTTGAGAAAATAATAAATATAAAAGCTTAGCATGAATTTTTTTAAATAAAATATGATAAAATTAAAGTTTTTATGGTTATGGTGTAATATACTAATACATCAGTATATTAGAAAAAGGAAAGACTACAAAATGTAAGAATTAAAAATGTCTATGAATTAAAAATATTAAAAGTATTTCATATTTTCATAAAATAGATTAGTTTATTATAAAACTGATGAGAAAAATCTGAAGTAATTTACTTTCTAATGATTTCTGTGAAACATGTATCATATAGAGTTAAGCTATTAGGTAAATATGTATATAAGGAAAATAAAGTGAAATTATTATTTCAAAGATGAAAAAGATGGGAAATAAAAAAAAAAAAATATATATATATATATATATATATATATATATATATATATATATATATATATATATATATATATATATATATATAAACTGAGATTTACTCCAATCAAATGGAACAGCTTAACGAATATGCAAACATTTAACATGTTAACATGTTTATCTAAACTTATAGCTGGCGCAGGAACCCTCCCGACAAGGGTGTACAGAAAATGGATGGGTGGATGGATGGATGGATGGATGGATGGATGGATGGTTGGATGGATGGATCTAAATTTGTTAAATTTAGTTTTCTGATACAGCATTTTTGTTTCCACCACCATGATTAACTTGCCTCGTTTCTTAAAAAGCCACTAATACAAGTTGATAAAATATAATTAAAACTATCAAACACAAAGATATGAATTCATGGCCATCATTTTTATAAAACATATGAACCCTGAACACTAACTCAAAACCAACACAAAGTTTATGTTCTTCTCATTAATGTATTTTGGAATATATTTCCCCAAAACCAAATAGTGAAAACTCATTAAATCCACTCAAAAGAAGATAGGATAACAAGAAAAGACAGATGCAATTGGAAGGTTTATTATAGCTGCGGTTCGTAATTACAAAGGAAAAGGCATGCACATATGGTTGAACCTTGATCAGTCCAAAATAAACTCAAAGGTCTAGGTGTCATGCATGTGAGTAAACTTCTACATTTCCTCACAAGAAAAAAAACAAACAAAAAACCTCAAAGAATAAATCAAGTTTCTTTCTCCAACTTTACCGAAGTCATTCTTAAATTCATATTAACATCGATAATTTAAACATTTCTGTTTCTTTTCTATGGATCTCCCCAAAGAAAAATAACACATTCACTGACCAAACCCAAGAAAAACCCACATAAAATACCTCAGGCATGAGTTGCTGTTCATTATTCCATAATTAATTTTTTTTTTTCTTGTTCTTAAACACTAAAGTAGGTTCTGAGGTGATACATTATTTCAAACAAAACAGGGAGCGAAAGGAGATGAAATGACTGTGTTTCTATGGCAACAACAAGCTTCAAACATGCACACAGCATTCCACACCACAGACCAGAACTCCCTCCACCAGAACCGATCCATTCATCCCGTTCCCGTCAATCTGCCGTCAGTGTGCTGGTCCAAAAAGAGAGGCGAGAGACGAGGGTTGCTGATGGTAGACGAGTTTTGCAAAGTTAAAGCTCCTTTTTGCAGTGGTTTCAGTTTCATTTGTCTTGCTCTACGATCTTCGACTCGTTCATGTATTTATCAATCAGGTGTAAGGGTACGCCACGCTGCATGAGCTCGAAGAAGGTAAATCCCCCTAGAGAACAAAAACAGAGTTATGATGATGTTTTTAAATTTGAGCAATTCTAAGAAAATTACTCGTTCCCCCTTTGGCAAAAATATAATTGATTCATTTTTAAATTTGAACTTCACATTTTAAGTTAATCAGGGAACTTTTAATTAGTAATCAAATATTTTGTTTCCCTGTTGGGTAACACTTGACATAATGCCTGTCATGAATATGAAGGAGTCTTCATGAATGTTTATGACTGAATGTTTATGAATGTTTATGTCATTTCATCAATAATGACGCTTTTAATGCAAAGTTACATTGAAAGTCAATTAAAGGTGTCAACGATGCATTAAAAGTGTCATTATTTACCAAATGACACTTCATGACAACAGTCATAAACATTCACAAAGACTCCTTCAAATAAAGAGTTACCCCTGGGGTAGATTTGATTTATTTTTTAGTAATGTCATACACCATAGGGTTGGACAATAAATCAATATATCATAATGATCGGTAGCAATAAATAATACATCTGGTAGAATATTCAATACATGAAATATTCACTGCACTCTGATTCTGAACCGCACAGCATTCTGGGAAATGTAGGCAGAGGAAAGAATTGTCCAATAACTTCTGGACAATGTTTATTTTTCCTTTTATATCTAATTTGCCTTGTATAACTAACTGACAATGTTACTTTATGCTGCATAGAACCAGAAAAATCCTGCAACTTATCAAAAGTAGTTCAGGTTATCTACAATTTTGCTTTAAATCCATAAACCTTGAAACTTTGCCCCCAGATCTACAGCTGGGAATTATTCAGGCTCTGCAGATTCCTGCATGTTTTAGATGTTCATCTAGTTTTAGTACAAAGCCAGAAAAGTGATGCCATACCCAAAGTCTTACCTTTTAGCATGTTCAGAAAATGCATTTATTTTATAATGCATTTATTTTATTGTTTTAAACTTCATTCCACTATTGTTGTTTGTCGATGGGACACCAATACAGAAAAACATGGAACTAGGATTTTTTTTTACAACCATGCACAATTCAAGGTTCACAATTCTGCAAAATCCAGATTACTAAATGACATAATTGTCAATCATAATGTTTTTCCAAGGAGTTGGATCTTTTCAGTGACTTTAATCAAGTATTTTACCAAGATACCATATTCTGTATGGAGCTAAACTGGGGCAATAAAGTTTGTTCAAAAGAAAAAAAAATTACATTGAAAAAAGTTGCAAACTACTTTTCAGAGTCAAGTTTTTTCTCAGTATCAGATGTTTTCAGTTAATTTTTTTTTCTTTTGAACAAATGTTATGGCCCCAATTTAGCTCCATAATTTGATAGTTTCATGTTAGTCCCACAAACTTGCTCATTGGAAGCAAATCAAAAAGACATGAGAGATGAGTCAAGACTTTTTCAGCAATTTATAACATCAATTGTCCTCAATTTTAACTCGCTTGGAATAAACAGTGTACTCACCTCGTTTCTGTCACAGCTTACATGAGAAACAGTACAACATTCAACTAATTTCAAAGCAGAATTCAGTAAATATAATCAAAATTGAAATTTTTAGGTAAGCCAGACTCTGACTTTACTGGTTTCTGCTTTTAGCTGCTGCTGTCCTTCTAGCCGAGAAAGCCAGGGTTACACAGGCAGACCAATAGGTGCACAATGAGTGAAATAAGCTTCATATGCTGAAACCATATGAAAGCTTACCTTATCTTTTATATGAGAACATACATTCACAATTCTTGAGTTGGGACTGGGGGGAAAAGAAGAAAAGAGGGGTTAACCAAAGTTTACGTGGAGTTATATGTGTGCACCAGGGAGTACAGCTGAGTTATTACTGAACTCTTTATATGAAGAGTTAACATAACAAAGGAGACACTGGAATCTGTGGAAAATAGTTTAAGATGGAGACGTGAATTAATAAAATGCAAGAACATCATTGGTGTGTGAACTGTGATGAATAGAATGGCAGGTTTGGAAAAAGACACAAACATAAGGGATGACATTGTGTGGTGGTGATGTGTCACCAAATATTATTTACACTGCACATACTTTAACGGATTATCATTATTAAAACCAAGTTGCACCAAATGTTTATGAATTCAAACATGGCCTGGGATTTAATCTAAAGCTGAGATTTAGACAATCTGCAAATGATCTGTTGTTTTAAAGAATAGATTAAAAATCTGTCTATTTTAAATACAGGTTGGGCCATAGGTTTCCATACATAGGGAAATGTAAAATGTATATTTCTTTTATATTTCATATACCCAAGAAGATGCATTTGACAGAAAAGCAAATAACTGAAATTATACTGATGGCTGGATCGGGAAGCAGTCGCATGGTTGCACGAAACTTTAACAGAAAACATGGAGCGAGCGTCACACATGACACTGTGGCAAAACTTATTTGCAAGTTTCAGAAAACATGAAATGTTGCAGATCAACCAGGAAGTGGTCCAAGACATGCAGCGACTACACACAGTCCCGCAAAAAATAAAAACGGGTGTCCAATGTTTATTTTTTCTATGAATGGAAACTTATGGCCCGAAACATCTCACTGGTTTAGATTTAGATGGAGAGTTAGAGAGCCTGGATTTCCAACCACTCTGCTCGATTTGATGGATATTGCCAAAATATTTTTCTCCTTCATTTAGTTTAGCTCAGTTTTGAAAGTGACTTCATGGCGTTACAGCTGCTTTCCCTTTTTTCAAAATAAAAACAAACATTTAACACAAAGGTATACAGAATTGGATGTTCTTTGTTTTTTTCATAAGAACATTTCATAGGTGAAGGTTATAGACGAGCCAGGCTTATATTTCTGGCTCATCTTTTAATTCACCACAACAAACCAAAGTAACGCCAATATTAATGCAGATGATGCCCACTCCATTCTGCCGTCACATCTGAACAAAACAAGATACTTGAACTCTTCCATTTGAGGTAAAGACTAACATTCAAAAGAAATATTTGGCCTTGGAATTCTCTAATTTGGGCTTTTTGGGCCAGGTATGAACATATATATATATTTGTTTAAATAAAAAATAGGATTTAGCTTTGTACCCTACCGCCCACCGACTGACTGCTGTTACCTGTGTCCAGCTAACCAGGACGTATGGAAGTCCTTTTGTCTAAAATTGATCTGTAGCCTGGACTTATGGAATGCATACTTGGCAACAAATTTAAATTAAACTTAATTTGATGGCAAACCACTACATCTTTTCAAATTGTTTTTAAAATAAATTTCTGTTGTTTTATGAAATTGAAAGACAGGACAGACAGGTTTTATACAAATTGACCCATTTATGACATTTACTTGGACTAACAAAGCTACTCTTAATGAAATCAAAGGTAAAAATGAGGACATCACTTAAAAATCACAGCTCCAATTAAAAGCAAAAGCAATTTTCCAATAGTCCTGGACTTCATGACTAAATATTGTTTCCTATATATTTTCAGCTTATACTCAGATGCTTTTTCTTGAACATGTTTGTTCAGTATTAAAATGTAACCCAGGTTTCTAAATTACCACAAACTAGTCCTAAAAAACAGTTGAACTCAAAAAAGTAATGAATTTCTAAACAAATGGTGCGACTCAGTCCAGGTACTTACGTTTCCACTTGGTACCGTCCATTTGGTAGACCGTTATGATATCTAGATGGAGTTGGTTTCCCAAAAAGATGCCTTGCCTCTTTACAATTATTACAGACTAACGATTATGGCCATAATAGCAGTTACTGGCATGAATAGGCAAACATCTTTACGATATATACCCAAATTTTCTTTTACTCACAATAAGGAAGTAAAGAGGTAAAAATGGGAAACCAGACTCATAGACTTTAATGCACACCTCCGGGTCCACACTGACCTTTGACCTCCAGCTTGCACTCCACCTGGGCCTCCCCTAGGTCGTTGATGGCCTTACAGGTGTACATGCCGCCATCATAGGGACTGGGCTTCCTTATCTCCAGTGTGCAGACTCCTTGGTTGCTAAACATTCGGTAGCGTGGGTCTTCGAAGATGGTCATCTTATTCTTCATCCAGATCACTTTTGGCTGCAGGAAGAAACAGGAATATCAAAAGTACTTATTGGTTGTGCCTGACTGTAACTCAATACCCACTGCTTCCATAATCCCATATGCTAGTAACACGTGGCATTTTTTTTATACTTCCATTTGAGTCTCTACTGATTCTAAAGAAAAGCCCAAACCCTTAGAAAAACATCCAGATGTTTTTTGGCAATAATTTGAAGTCTTTTGGTGTCTGGAAAATAAGTTTCATTAGTTTCAAAAACCTCTGGAATGTAACGTCACAAATCAGCAGGCACTGCTCTGTTACCTAGCAACCCAGGCAAAGCCCAGCCTCGTCACCTAGCAACCCCAGGAGAGCTTTGTCCCATCATCCAGCACGTTTTGGTCAGCTGGTTTTTGACTGCTAAATTGTGATGTACGATGAGTGTTGGAAAAGACTAGTGTTTTGTTATTGACTTCCTATCCAGAAATCACTTGCTGCATTCATTAGTTGTGCAGGAGGCTCCACTTCTACTTTTCAAAGATGTATGGTTGTGTAATTGCGCATGTTTTTGCAGCCATTTTCATGTAGCATAATGGTCCACTTTTTTCTAAAGATCCTCTTAGATTATGAAATGTTCCTGAAATACTTGTTAGCCTTAATGGAAGCTAAATGCAACAAGCTTAACTGTTGCAATTGTTATTTCATTCCAAATTTGTAAAAGATCTTGATCTCTGTGTGGTAAAAAAAAAAATACTTTAGAGCTATTCACGTTGTAAATTATCTTGTGAACAAATGAAATGCAGGATATAAAATACATTACTTAAAGATAAAAATAAAAGTTAAACAAGTAGACTACCACTTTTTGTGCTATCATTGCATATAAATGTTTTACTTGTTTCACCACCTACCCTTGGGTTGGCACGGACGCTGCAGTTCAGTGTAGCGTTATAGCCGGCAACAGCAAAGGTGTTGATAAGCGGTTGAGTGAACTTCGGTGGCTCCTTGAAGTCGTGGTCGCTGTACTCGGGTATTTTCATCTGCAAGCCTGTGGGGGTAAGGGTAAAGGAATGGGGTTGTGCATGATACTGACGCTGAGCGGTATCATGTGGGGAGTTCCCTATGTGACGAGGGAAGGACAATGTATTTTTTTATTCATCACCAGCTGAGACTGAGACACCACCACTAAAGGGCCTGTCAGTCATACCCAAAACCCAGTGACATTCAGAAGTGAGGGTGTTAATCAGACTCACTTGAGGGTTGGAAAAGATCACTGACAGTACCTTTGGAGAAAGCATAGGCAGCAAACGGAAAACGTTCCTGTAAAGAGTCAACTTTCATCATTTCCCTCCAATCAGTAATAAAGGCAGGGAAACATTTCAACTTCTCCAGGACAGAAACATAGACACTGTATTTTAATAGATAAGCACAGTTTTACCTCAACATCTGAACCTGGAATATTGAAATTAAAGAAAACTATAAAACAATTTTTCATAAATAAATTATTAAATAAATTACTTTTTGTGGGCAAAACTTATTTCTCATCTTCTCTTTGTATCAAATACATGTCCTTCAATAAAGGAAAACAATTGAATTTATAAAATAAGAAATCTAAAATAAAGGTGATTTGTTTGCTAAATGTTTATTAAAGGTCAGGAAAACTGTCTTATAAAGGAAAAACATAGATGAAGTAAAAAGTTTTAGAGATATTTCCAATCTGAAATCCCGTGTAAGTAAGCAAAACTTTGAAATTATAAAATAAGTGTAATTTAAAGTACAAAAACCTTTTAAGAGTATATTATTTCATTTTTGAGCTACATTTATTTTTCAACGCTATTTATTTCAGTCTGCAAAATAAAATGAACAATTCTGAATTTTAAAATAAATGTTTAACTTCTCAAAAATAAAAATGCTACTAAAGACATTTATTTTAAATAACTAGCTTACATTTACTAACTTGTGCAAAAACAATGTTGTTCTAAAGTTTCACCTTAGTAGCTAAGAAATAAATGTGTTATTTTGATTTTAATTGGTTTATTTTATGTAAAAAATTATTCAGTGTTCTAAATTAGAGCTTTACATTAAATCTTAAAAATTTAATTGGATATATTAAATAAACATGTATGTAAATACTAATATTCAAATTCACTAAAATCATTTTTTTTTAAATTAATTTTATTCAACTATATATCACTAAGTATGCATTAATGAAAATGGCATTCCACTCTTCATGGTACCTTCTTTGACGATGAGCGCGCTCTTTTTGGTCTGGGTGGCCAGTTCGCTCAGGCCACACATATTTTCTGAGAAGACCCTGAAGAAATATTCATTCCCAACCACCAGTTCTGTGATGGTGATGCAGTTCCGGTGGTAGTGCTCAATGCATGTGAACCATTCCTGTAAAACAGAAGAAATACTGTGTAAATATTACATAAACATCAAGCTTCATTTACAGTTTGAATTTATGGCTTGATATTTTGCACAACCATTGTTTTCTTGTCTGCTTTCTGAATGGTGTAGCCTGTTATTGGGGCATTTCCACTGTCTTTCGGAGGGGTCCACACTAGAGCTACATTTTCTCCCCAAACGTCTTCAATTGTGACACACTGAGGCGGTCCTGGTAGATCTTAAAATCAAAAAGGAAGCCTAAATTAATAGCTGTCATTACCATGGAAGTAAATAAGGTTTATTTCTTATCATAATGTCACTTACCCACAATCTGTATGTCAATAATTGCCGTGTCAACATGATTCTCAACCTGTACCGTCATCTCATACTTCCCAGAGTGGTTTCGGTCTGCTTTACGGATAAAAATGATGCTGTCACAGTCTGTGTTGCGGATGCTAACATGGGAAGGTTCTACAGGATTGCCTTCCTTGATCCAAGTAACCTTCGGCCGAGGTTTTCCCTGTGTACATGCATATGAAACCTCAGTAAAGCATACCACTCTGAAGGGTTATATTAAAGGAGTTAGAAGTTTACCTGGAAAGGCACCACAAGGTTAACTGTTTCTCCAACTTTGCGAGTGTAAGTCTGTTTCAGGTGTCGCGGGACACGGATCTTTGGTGGTTCTGCAGAGAATGTTATGCTTGTTAAATCAATTGTGTTTGACTGGCTCATTTGTTACAGTTGAACAGAAACTACAGACTTCTCAGAACTCACCAACAACTTCTTTGACCAGGACAGAGTGCTGCAGAGTGCGTGGAGCACTGGCTCCAGCTTTATTTATGGCTTTGACTCTAACTAAAATCTTACATCCTGGAGTTAGTCCAGTGATGGTGTACTTGGTTTTCTCAGTCACCTCTTTGTTGGATAGCACCCAGTCATTGGCTGTAGGTAAAGATTGTCAAGTTGTAATAATAAACTAGAAATATTTTGTATCTAATAGACCTCACCTCAATGTTGTTGAGATTTGACTCACTTCCTTCAATGCAGTACTCCACTAAGTATCCATCTAGCCCAGCTGCCCCAATGGTTTCTGGAGGACGCCACTTTACAGTCACTGTGGTGTCCGTAACATCGTCCACCACCAGCATAGTGGGCTCACTGGTCACAGCTGTGTTGAAATAAAAGTTGTTGGTTATTTTTAGTTGGATAGTGGGTGGGTGGATGGAGGGAAGAAAGAAAGGAAAAAAGAAGGAAGGAGTAAGTCAATGTATCAATTAATAAATCAGTACATTGGACAGTCGAAAGAATGGACTGACAAAGGAATGGAGATATAGGCAAATGTAGAACAAATGGATAGATGGATGGATGGATTGATGGATGGATGGATGGATGGATGGATGGATGGATGGATGGATGGATGGATGGATGGATGGATGGATGGATGGATGGATGGATGGATGGATGGATGGATGGATGGATGGATGGATGAGGAGTTGGACAAATGGATAGATGGATGTGTGGAGGGACAAATGAATGGGAAGTTGTACAAATGGACACATATGGAAACAACGATTAGTCTTTGAGATAGAAATGAATAATACTGGAAATACTGGATAGAAATACTGGAAATACTTCATACGTTATTTTTTCAAGCCCTTTCTTGACTATGTATGAACTGTGTGCAGTGATTTCTCATTCTGCATGTGTCGCAGCAATTATTATGTGATGTACATATATCTGATAAACAAAATAGCATGTGACTAAGAGATCACTATCTTTTGCTGGTATGCCGTGCCAGAACTCATTAGTGCCTATTCTGGCTGTCTATTCCTGTGTTCTGAATCATATTTAACCCCTATTCAAACTCTGACTGACCTGATCCCATAAACCTCTAATCCATGAATGATTTCACAGCCATCATAAAGACATACTTATTATCCCCTAAAGCTGCTGTACGTCTAGTGAAGGTCAAAGTCAGAATGCTTTGTGTGATTGGACTGAACAGCTTTGTTACGGGGGAACCAACAGCAGCCAACATAATTTGTATCACACAACATCTCTTTTAAAAGTTTGCCAGTACAATAAAACTGTTGTCAGATCAACTGAAACCTTATATATATTATTTTTGCCTTGGTGACTTGTTGGCACTAGCACTGAGATTACGGGATGAATGTTGGAGACAGCTGAGCTACTCACCAAGAGGAGTAAAGGCTTTGGATGGTTCACTGGGTTTGGAGACGCCAATGGCATTGACTGCAAAGATCCGAACTTCATATGGCACTCCTTCAATCATCTTCTTAGGTTCAAATGAAGTTTCTTTGATCAAGTCAAAGTTCAGCCTCATCCATCTGGAGCTCTGTTTCTTTTTTCTCTCAATGAAGTATCCTTCAGGGAACCAATAAAAAGCTTGTCATTTCATAATCTTAATACTTGGCCACTGGCATGAGGCATTGTTTACCTAATATGGGTGAACCTCCATCATACTTGGGTGGTTCCCATGTCATAGAACACCAATCGCCACCCACAACTGGGACCAAAGGTGCTTCAGGGGGGTCAGGAATGTCTGCAAGTGACACATGACTAAATTAAATTGAACAAATTGACATGAATGTTTTCATGTTGGTATTTTCTTACCAACAACCTTGATTTTGACACTAGCTGTAGCTTCTCCTGCCTCATTCTGTAAAACTATTTTGTAGTTTCCTGTGTCTTCGCGCTCTGTGACTTCAATTGTCAGGCTGGTCTGGTCGCCGTAAGTTTCAGCGTGAACTCTGTGGCCTGAATCAAGAATCACCTATAAAAGACAAAACTGAATATAGAACAGCTGAAAGTTTGGTAAATATGTAGGATTTTGACAGTTTAAGCTCTGGATAACCCTGACTATTTCAGGTTAGCTATTTTACTATGTTTCTTAAACTCCGTTTTTAACCCAAACAGCATCTAAATTTAGTCAAAACAAAGATGTTTTGGCTAGGTCAGTGACATGCCTGGATTATCAAACCAAAATGTCAAAAAAAATAAGCAAGGAGCTCACCCTTTCTCCTTTCATCCACACCACTCTAGGCGCTGGTTCTCCACTGATGGGGATCTCTAATCGGAGTTTGTTTCCAGCCACAACTGTGACGGTGTTGTCTGGGAAGTTCAAGCTTTCTAGATGTACTCTTGGAGGATCTGCAGAATTGTAGGCGATTACCATTGTTAGATCATAGCACAACTAATAACTCAGAAGACATGAAGTGTTCAGTTTATGTACCAATGATGTGGATTTTGGCAGACAGGCTTTGTGAGTATCCTTCAGGCACAAAAGTGTAATCTCCTGCATCATGAAGGGAACTTGTCTCAATTTCCAGTCGGTGAATTCTTAAAAATAAAAAAGGTATTTGGTAGTGTAAACATGTTGGACTCCAGCCTGGAAAAAGCTAGACAAGAAATGACTTTGATTGAAGTATTTTTCAGTTCTCTGAAAGAAAGTATAGAATATTTTCTGTATTTTGAGTTTATGCTTCATTTCTGGTTCTACGCAGGTGGTACAAAGGTAATGTTTTTCATTTAGACTTTAAAATAGCTTCAAACTTTCAGCTTGGACAAGCGTGGCATTTTAAAGGGAACCCTGGTAGGCTTACTTAGCCCTGTGTATAATGTTGAGACGATCACTTGGCTGGATCAGCTGTCCATTCCTGTACCAACGACCTGGGACATTTCCTGGGAAGATTTCACAGTGTAGCTTTATGGGTTGCCCCAGCATCACTGTCATATCCTGCAGATCCTGAAACACCTTCAGGGGTTTTACTAGAGAAAAGTACAAAGTTAGAATATTTTTTACCAAACGTCTTACCATTGACAGAATAAAAGAAGAAGAAACCTACAGTCTACTTGAACATGAGCCTCTGAAGTGCCACCACTGGCCATGACAGAATATGTTCCAGTGTCTTCTTTGGAGGCATCATCAATGACTAAGTAATGTTTGGTTCCTTCACACTTCACTCGGTACCTTGAGCGAACTCCTGTTGGGACTTCAACACCGTTTTTCATCCTGCCAGAAAATCTTATCGTCAGTTTTCTCCAAAGAAAGACGATAACACGAAGAACGTATGTCTTACACTTCTGAGTTCTTGATTCTCCAATGGCAAAAAATACTCTTGATAAGGATGAAAATCAAATATTTTCTTACCATTTAACTTGAGCGCCTTCCTCTGACACCTCACACTCCAGCTCAATCCTTTCGTTCACTGTAGTCTTTACAGGCTCAATACCTTTAACAATCTTTATTGGTAGCTCTGAAAGGAAACAGGCAAAGATGAAACTGAAATAGGGTTTTTGCATGCGTATATATAAAAAATGAAATACATTTTCTTGATACCTTTGACAAAAAGTTCTGTGGTACATTTCTCTTCTCCTGCAACCACAGAATAGGCTGCATCATCATTAGAGGAACAGTTGTTAATGACCATAATCCTTTGCGTCCCCTTATGTTCAAAAATATACCTGAATGAAAAGTCAAGAACTTACATTACTGACTTTCTAAAAAAGCAACTTATAAATACATACATAATCCTTCACTATACATTTAATTGAAATTAATAAATTATCATATCCTAAAGCCACAAAACCTAAAAAATCTTGAAGTAATGAAATGTAAATAAATCACATTTGGCCTTTCCAATGTTTTTAAAGACAAATAAATTTAAAGCTCCTTTCCTGAAGCAAGAAAGTCATATCAGTTATCACACTACATAAGTAATGCAATATGAATAATGGATGATGCTGTAGCATAATCACACCATTTGAAACTCTTCCATGGTAATCCAAGAATGGATGTTTTCTGGACATTAATAACTTTTGAATTAAAAAATGTTGAATGTGTTGGACCACATATTGGTAACACACTCTTTGATCAAAGAGAAAAATATTGCCATCAAAGAAATTTTAATTTTGATCAAAGCAGTCTTTCCCTTTCATCTTAGCATTTTCCCTTTGATCATAGCATATTTATCTTTGATCAAAGCAATTTTGTCTTTGATGATAATTTTTTTAGATCAGAGAAATTTTGTATTTGATCAAAGACAAAAATCGTATCATCAAATAAATTTGATTTTTGATCAAAGCATTTAGTCTTTACCTTTGATCATAAGATTTTTCCCTTTGACCTTAACATGTTTGTCTTTGATGAAAACAATTTTGTCTTTAATCAAAGAGAAAAATATTGCCATCAAAGAAATTTAAATTTTGATCAAAGCATTTAGCATTTCCCTTTCATCTAGCATTCTTCCTTTTGATCATAGCATGTTTGTCTTTAATCAAAACAATTTTGTCTTTGATCAAAGAAAAAAATGGTATCATCATAGAAATTTAAATTTTTATCAAAGCATTTAGCCTTTCCCTTTGATCATAACATTTTCCCCTTTGACCTTAACATGTTTGTCTTTGATCAAAACAATTTTGTCTTTGATCAAAGAGAAAAATATTGCCATCAAAGAAATTTTAATTTTGATCAAAGGATTTGCCTTCCCCTTTGACCATGACTTGTTGGTCTTTGATCAGCGCAATTTTGTCTTTGATGATAAGATTTTTTTTCTTTGATCAAAGAAATTTTGTATTGATCAAAGACAAAAATCTTATTATCAAAGAAATTGTAATTTTGATCAAAGCATTTAGCCTTTCCCTTTGATCATAACATTTTTCCCTTTGACCTTAAGATGTTTGTCTTTGATGAAAACAATTTTGTCTTTAATCAAAGAGAAAAATATTGCCATCAAAGAAATTTAAATTTTGATCAAAGCATTTAGCCTTTCCCTTTGATCATAACATTTTTCCCTTTGACTTTAACATGTTTGTCTTTGATCAAAACAATTTTGTCTTTGATCAAAGAGAGAAATATTGCCCTCAAAGAAATTTAAATTTTGATCAATGCATTTAGCATTTCCCTTTCATCTTAGCATTCTTCCTTTTGATCATAGCATGTTTGTCTTTGATCAAAACAATTTTGTCTTTGATCAAAGAAAAAAATGGTATCATCATAGAAATTTAAAATTTCATCAAAGCATTTAGCCTTTCTCTTTGATCTTAGCATTTTTCCCTTTGACCCTAGCATGTTTGTCTTTGATCAATGAAATTTTGTCTCTGATCAAAGAAAAAAATATTGACATTATTAAAGAAATTGTATTTTTTATCAAAGCTTTTAGCCTTTCCCTTTGTACTTAGCATTTTTCCATTTGACAATAGCATGTTTGTTTGACCAAACCAATTTTGTCTTTGATCAAAGAGAAAAATATTGCCATCAAAGAAATTTTAATTTTGATCAAAGGATTTGCCTTCCCCTTTGACCATGACTTGTTGGTCTTTGATCAGGGCAATTTTGTCTTTGATGATAAGATTTTTTTCTTTGATCAAAGAAATTTTGTATTTATCAAGACAAAAATCTTATTATCAAAGAAATTGTAATTTTGATCAAAGCATTTAGCATTTCCCTTTCATCTAGCATTCTTCCTTTTGATCATAGCATGTTTGTCTTTGATCAAAACAATTTTGTCTTTGATCAAAGAAAAAAATGGTATCATCATAGAAATTTAAATTTTCATCAAAGCATTTAGCCTTTCCCTTTGATCATAAAATTTTTCCCTTTGACTTTAACATGTTTGTCTTTGATCAAAACAATTTTGTCTTTGATCAAAGAGAAAAATATTGCCATCAAAGAAATTTAAATTTTGATCAAAGGATTTGCCTTCCCCTTTGACCATGACTTGTTGGTCTTTGATCAGCGCAATTTTGTCTTTGATGATAAGATTTTTTTTCTTTGATCAAAGAAATTTTGTATTGATCAAAGACAAAAATCTTATTATCAAAGAAATTGTAATTTTGATCAAAGCATTTAGCCTTTCCCTTTGATCATAACATTTTTCCCTTTGACCTTAAGATGTTTGTGTTTGATGAAAACAATTTTGTCTTTAATCAAAGAGAAAAATATTGCCATCAAAGAAATTTAAATTTTGATCAAAGCATTTAGCCTTTCCCTTTGATCATAACATTTTCCCTTTGACTTTAACATGTTTGTCTTTGATCAAAACAATTTTGTCTTTGATCAAAGAGAGAAATATTGCCCTCAAAGAAATTTAAATTTTGATCAATGCATTTAGCATTTCCCTTTCATCTTAGCATTCTTCCTTTTGATCATAGCATGTTTGTCTTTGATCAAAACAATTTTGTCTTTGATCAAAGAAAAAAATGGTATCATCATAGAAATTTAAAATTTCATCAAAGCATTTAGCCTTTCTCTTTGATCTTAGCATTTTTCCCTTTGACCCTAGCATGTTTGTCTTTGATCAATGAAATTTTGTCTCTGATCAAAGAAAAAAATATTGACATTAAAGAAATTGTATTTTTTATCAAAGCTTTTAGCCTTTCCCTTTGTACTTAGCATTTTTCCATTTGACAATAGCATGTTTGTTTGACCAAACCAATTTTGTCTTTGATCAAAGAAAAAAATATTACCATCAAAGAAATTTTAATTTTGATCAAAGGATTTGCCTTCCCCTTTGACCATGACTTGTTGGTCTTTGATCAGGGCAATTTTGTCTTTGATGATAAGATTTTTTTCTTTGATCAAATAAATTTTGTATTTATCAAGACAAAAATCTTATTATCAAAGAAATTGTAATTTTGATCAAAGCATTTAGCCTTTCCCTTTGATCATAACATTTTTCCCTTTGACCTTAAGATGTTTGTCTTTGATGAAAACAATTTTGTCTTTAATCAAAGAGAAAAATATTGCCATCAAAGAAATTTAAATTTTGATCAAAGCATTTAGCCTTTCCCTTTGATCATAACATTTTCCCTTTGACTTTAACATGTTTGTCTTTGATCAAAACAATTTTGTCTTTGATCAAAGAGAGAAATATTGCCCTCAAAGAAATTTAAATTTTGATCAATGCATTTAGCATTTCCCTTTCATCTTAGCATTCTTCCTTTTGATCATAGCATGTTTGTCTTTGATCAAAACAATTTTGTCTTTGATCAAAGAAAAAAATGGTATCATAGAAATTTAAAATTTCATCAAAGCATTTAGCCTTTCTCTTTGATCTTAGCATTTTTCCCTTTGACCCTAGCATGTTTGTCTTTGATCAATGAAATTTTGTCTCTGATCAAAGAAAAAAATATTGACATTAAAGAAATTGTATTTTTTATCAAAGCTTTTAGCCTTTCCCTTTGTACTTAGCATTTTTCCATTTGACAATAGCATGTTTGTTTGACCAAACCAATTTTGTCTTTGATCAAAGAAAAAAATATTACCATCAAAGAAATATTAATTTTGATCAAAGGATTTGCCTTCCCCTTTGACCATGACTTGTTGGTCTTTGATCAGGGCAATTTTGTCTTTGAGGTTAAGATTTTTTTCTTTGATCAAAGAAATTTTGTATTTATCAAGACAAAAATCTTATCATCATAGAAATTTAAATTTTCATCAAAGCATTTAGCCTTTCCCTTTGATCATAACATTTTTCCCTTTGACCTTAACATGTTTGTCTTTGATCAAAACAATTTTGTCTTTGATCAAAGAGAAAAATATTGCCATCAAAGAAATTTAAATTTTGATCAATGCATTTAGCATTTCCCTTTCATCTTAGCATTCTTCCTTTTGATTATAGCATGTTTGTCTTTGATCAAAACAATTTTGTCTTTGATCAAAGAAAAAAATGGTATCATCATAGAAATTTAAATTTTCATCAAATCATTTAGCCTTTCTCTTTGATCTTAGCATTTTTCCCTTTGACCCTAGCATGTTTGTCTTTGATCAATGAAATTTTGTCTCTGATCAAAGAAAAAAATGGTATCATCATAGAAATTTAAATTTTCATCAAAGCATTTAGCCTTTCCCTTTGATCATAACATTTTTCCCTTTGACCTTAACATGTTTGTCTTTGATCAAAACAATTTTGTCTTTGATCAAAGAGAAAAATATTGCCATCAAAGAAATTTTAATTTTGATCAAAGGATTTGCCTTCCCCTTTGACCATGACTTGTTGGTCTTTGATCATCGCAATTTTGTCTTTGATGATAAGATTTTTTTTCTTTGATCAAAGAAATTTTGTATTGATCAAAGACAAAAATCTTATTATCAAAGAAATTGTAATTTTGATCAAAGCATTTAGCCTTTCCCTTTGATCATAAGATTTTTCCCTTTGACCTTAACATGTTTGTCTTTGATGAAAACAATTTTGTCTTTAATCAAAGAGAAAAATATTGCCATCAAAGAAATTTAAATTTTGATCAAAGCATTTCCCTTTCATCTTAGCATTCTTCCGTTTGATCATAGCATGTTTGTCTTTGATCAAAGAAAAAATTGTATCATCAAAGCATTTTGCTATTTAGCCTTTCCCTTTGATCTTAGCATTTTTGTCTCTGATCAATGCAATTTTGTCTTTGATGATAAGATTTTTGTCTTTGATCAAAGCAAAGCAATTTTGTCCATGATCAAAGACAAAAATCTTATCATCAAAGCAATGTTATTTTTTATCATAGCATGTACCATTTTCCTTTGAGCTTAGCATTTTTTATTTAATCATAGCATGTTTGTCTTAGATCAAAACAACCAAAGCAATTTTGTCTTTGATGATAAGATTTTGTCTTTGATCAAAGCATTTTTGTTCTTTATCATAGCCTTTAGCCTTTTCCTTTGAATATTGCAATTTTCCCTTTGATTATATATTTTTTTGTCTTTGATCAAAGCATTTTTGTCTTTGACAATAAGATTTTTTGTATTTGATTAAAGTGTTTTTGTCTTTGATCATAGCAATTAGCCTTTCCCTGTGATTTTATCAGTTTTGTCTTTGATCATTAAATTTTTGTCTTTGACCATAATATTTGCACTCATCTATATGTTGCCAGGATATTTGAGTTTTAAAGTACTGTTTTTAATAACTCTTAAATCCCTCCATATGTGATATCGTCTTGTTAAGTCTCCAAGCCACATACTGCTTTTGTCACCTGGATCAATCTCTGCTCAACATACAGGACAAAAGCATTCTACTGTATTTGAAGCTGCCTTGTTCTTGCATTTATCGTATTTCTTCACTTGTGATATTGATTTAAATGTGAGAAACAAACCTCAACACAACTGAACAAGAACGGTTGTAAAATGAAGTATGTGAATTGACAAGACGGACAGACTTACTTCCTTTGACTAAAAGTCATCGTTGTAGCCAGAATAGGGCCGGATCACAAGAAGTAATTATGATGGTAGGGAGCACCAAGGTATGACAGACGAAGGTATGACAGATGAAGGGGTGGAGGATATGGTTGGTGACAGTATTAAAACAAACAAAAAAGAGGATAGAAATGAAGATTTTTATAGAAAAGTCTTCAGAACAGGGGGCTCCTGGAGAAAATGGCAGAGGAGGTCAAAACCAGAAAACAGCAATATCCTCCCAGATGGCTTTAACTTCAAATGGCTTTGAACAGAATTTTTGGGTAGTTAAATCAAATTTAGTTCTATTTTATGTATTTTTTAAATTTATTTTATTTTTTATTTTTTTTACTATTTATATTTTGTAACACCATTAGGCTAGATTAAAATTCAAAAATATTTTATTGATCCAACAGGAAATCAAATAATGGAAGCTAATTTACCATTTAGCTTAAGGAGTGAAGTTTATTTGATTAAAATATCAGTACCACAGATTTGAACATTACATTATATGGTTAATCTCATTACTTTGTGAAGTAATGACAGAGGCAAGTTCTGCACCCCATAACTACAGCTCGGAGAATCCTAAAAATTAGTCAAATCAACGCTCCTAGAGGCATAAAACAATTATAAATTCAATTTTACTATTATCAATACATTTCCACTAAGTGAGTAAAAAGTGTAGAAATGTTTATTTAGAGGTCTAGGCACCCCTTGAAATGGATCATCCCAATTTCTGAACCTGCCGTTAACATTTCACCCCTACCAATCAAATTTAGCCGTTAAAGAGCCTTCTCTGTTCACCCTGAACCGACCACCGTCAGCTGATCCAAAGTAGACAAATAAATGTTGAAATTACATCACTGTTAGGTTTTCTCTTCAGGTTACTTAATTACATCGTGTTGTTCATAAAGTTACAGTTTTGCTAGGTCATGCTAACAAATGGCTTTTTCTGGCCTTACGAACTGAAGTTAGCTTATGATTCATAATTTCTGATTCTGCCGCTGTTCAAAGGGCTCTTACGCCGAACCGGAAGCTTTGAATCAGATGCCAACTTCAGAGTCTTACCACTTTAAAAATATGCTACCTGATTTTTATTACAGCCTTTTTATGAGACGACTCATGGGAAAAATTATATTTTTTACTGCTTTTACTACCACTACCAATAGGTCAGTGTTTAAGACGCTTACAGCCTAATTCTCCAATTAAATCATTGATTCATACCTTAACTGCAGGTGAGGAATAAAGTGCTAAATTTTGCTGCACCTTCCTCTTTATCACGTAGTAAAGTGTTTATCCTTCATATATATTTTTAATTATGTCAATACTAAGATGGCTTATTGCATACAATTATAATAGCAGAAAATGCTTACATTTACTACTAATTAATGATTTTCAAAAAGTTAAATGCAGTTATTTTATGACTACACCACTGCAGTTAAAAAGATTGGATATTTAGGGAGTTGTAGCATAGCCTAAAAATATATAGTATTTGATATAAAACTGTTCCAAAGCCAGACTTGGTTAAAGACCTGTGAAGGAGATACCACCTTTTTTCCTGTACAGAGCAGGACATGTACAACGTTAATGTCAATTAAAGACATCATACAATGCATGTATACCATTTGATTGCACATGGTTCAGTGGATTCATTATGATGAGAAACTGCAAATATAATCCTACTTGAGCCTTGTTGAAGTTCATAAAAGACTACTACAAGACAAACTGTTCACTACCTGTATAATGTGAAGTCAGTAAAAGTAATTTGCAGACAGCTTGCAGCTGCTGAAGTTACTTTTAGACTATTGTCGCAAATTTGCCTCTCAGTCGAGGATCATTTTATAAACACTGCTGCAATTTAGTGGCTGGAAATGTGCCAAATTATACCTAATTAATTTACCATGTTCTACTTAATTAGCATATCATTTGAATTCATACAAATACAATATATTTTCCTTATAATTGTAAATGAATTAGAGGAATAAAATAATGTGAACCATTGTGCTTTATAGAGGTGACAAAATGAATACATACAATAAACTGTTTTTTAAAAAAATGTGTTGCAACAAATTAAAAGCATTTAAATTTTTACTGAAAATGCCTTTTATTTGTGCAGTAATGAACCCAAAATGTCAAGGAAGTTAAACACAAGCACAGGATTGTTACATACTTTGGAGTAGGCCTGATCTCCTGTCCATTCTTGTACCACTTTAGATCCACTGTGGGGTCTGCCAGCTCAACTACCAAGCGGATCTTTCCGCCTTTATCCACCTGGTATGCTGGATCCAACTTCTTTGCAAAGGCTTAAAAATTACAGCAGTAATCAGTGAAATTCATTTTCAATTTAGTTATATAAAATATTCAGAAACCCACCTACCTGCACTCTTCTTTTCCTCTTTGGGCATCTTTTTCATCCTTTTCAGGAGACCCCTGAGGTCGGTGATGCCGTACATGAAGGCGATTTTCTCATACTGGTCTGGCCTGGCGTTCTTCAGGATCTCCCACACGTCCACCTCTGGGGTGTCGTCTTGCTGTTTGTGCTCCCTAGTTTTGCCATGTACAAGGTGGAAATATGAATACACGCACCGTACGCTGGGCTTTGCAACATGTCCTGAGGAACTACTATTTACCTAAAAGAAAGGTAATAGGAGTTAATGTAATCATTTCACTGCTTAATTCTTATATTTCTTATATATTCTTTTTCACGGGTTCCTCAGGACATGTCACCCAAAGGGATGGGCGTAATACACAATTCTTTGTGTTGACTTTGGTTCTGATCTCATTTGTTAATGATAAAAAGGTGGACAAAAAAAACGGAAGGTTTTGTTTTAGGGAAGTAGAGAGTTAATAGGGTTTGGAGGAGTTTTCCATGGGTCTGTCCCTCAGGAGTCTACTTAATAAAACAGAACTTATAATTTTTCTGTTTTGGGACAAAATATTTATTTCCCATGCATCATCTGCTCCACAGGTTCAGGCCTTCTCCGTTTTTTGCTATTTTATTTCATTGTTGCGTGAAATAAAATACCAGCAGCACAAGCAAGCAATCTGAAAAACACAAGCATATTTTCTGGTTAAAATATCACTTTGTGGTTTCACGATGCTTTAAATTTAATATATTTTTATTTTAACAATAATAAAATACTTGAATTTATTATTTTTACAGCTGTAAATCTTTTGGGGATTAAAGGGAAATAATTAGATAAAACTATCACCTACCCCAAATAATTTTGCTGTAATATAATATTCATAGTCAGGGCATCTTATTGCATAACATTTGGCATTGTCTTGCTGAAATGAGCAAGACCTACACCAAAAAAAAAAAAAAAAAAAAAAAAACCACTGTGTATGACGTAAGAAACTTTCATTTCAACATATTTTCCTTGCTTTGTTATTTTATCAGTTCAAACTCTCCAATACACTGATGAGATAACCACTGGCTCAATAAGCAATGTCTCTCAGTCTTATAAAATAATATTTTTGTAATTACTCTAATCTTTTACTTTGAGAATTGCATTTGTTGGATGAACGAAGGGATGGAGGGTAAATATTAAAGGTATGTTAAAGAGGAATTCTGGTGTGTAGTTTAAAATGTAGGTGGAAGAAATATAAAGGGAAAATTACACATGGTCCATCAGAGATGAATGAAGTTTTTAATGGGGAAATCTTTAGCAACATGAGGAATCGAACCCTACCAGGATAAATGTGTTTAATTACATGCGGCATGCAGGAATTTAAGAACTGCTCCTGTAAACAGCCCATCCCTTTGTTATTCTCCATTTTGAGTGATCACTTCAGAAATGCTCTTACGTCGTTAAATGTTGCGTTTTTCCTTACGACGGGAGATGAGTGTACATATTAGATCAAACAAAGAACCATCAGTCAGACCTTTCTTTCTATGACATTTCCCCAAATGTCGGAAAGGTTGAATTTAAGAAAAAAAAAAGCATAAATTACTATTCTATTATTGTTTTTATCATCTGTTTATTTGCAGTCAGTTATAAAGAAAACTGAAATAAACATGATGGTATTACCTTACATTTCTAAACTGAAACAGATGTGTAGTGATAACACTATTTTACAGCATCATTTCTCAGTGGCCCACATCAGTAATGATCCAAAATGGCGCTCTTTGCTTCATACAGTGAGTTGATGCAAGGCCCATCTCTATCATTACAGGTAGAAATGCTGCTTTCAAAATAAAGTGTTACCATGCTACAGGAGGCCAACACTCTTGCTCGTCCAATTCCTGGAGCTACACGTCATGCTGGGGAATCTACAGGATTACAGTACTCACCTGCAGTAAGGTCTAATTGTTTTATTACCAATATCTTTCACCTTACTAACCTTTGATTTCTGAATATGTAGGGGAGAAGAAGAGACAGGCCCAAAATAAATGTGTATTTTAGCTCATGAACAGTGATACTGTGCTCATAATTTTAATCCTGCACAGTATCTCAACTATGCAACATGAGGTTTATTGTGAGCCGCAACAGTAAGTTGACTATCGAGCTTCATCACATCTGTTTAAGTCAAATCTTACCTTGATGATATGATGGAGCTTTTTTTAATACCTGAATAATTTCGTTTTATTTAAAGGTGCAGTGTGTGTGTTTGTTTTAAACTTCCAATGAAGACAAATAGTCACAGTTGTACAAAATGTGAGGAAACAAAACCTAGTTCGGCTTAAAAAAAAATCAGTCTTTGTTTTTTAGCAAGCCTGGTAACCAGATAAAATTTCATCTTGTAAATAACATTTACTGCTTTAGAAATTTTTGTTTACTTAAACCAGGGTCTTCTACTGGAAACACTTCTGCTTTTGACCTGAATTATTTTCTTTGCAAAGTGAAGGTTTTTGTAATTTACTAAAGGTTCAGACCGTGTGCACAATTTCCAAAACGGCAACTACATCCTCTGTGGGCACATCAATAAACCGAGTAAGATGAAATAAATTTTATTTATAATGGAGCCTTTTAAAAATGGTTAGCTATTTACTAGTTTTGTATTGCTAATGGACAGAAAAGCACTTAGTTCTGCGATTGTTGCAGAATTAATTCACATAATAAAAGACCAGAAGCAGAGCTACAGCATGTTTGGTGTTATGCTAGCAAGTTGGATTTTTTCCCCTCCTTTTTAGCTTTTCAGTTGATTTTACTGTCAAAATATAGATTATAATTTGTACCAAGATTTTTTACTTAAACATCTTTTACACATTGCACCTTTAAAATACATGTTACTGTATGATTAACTTGTTTTGTTTGTGTACATTTTTAAAAATAAATTCATATAATTAATTTCTTCTGTCAAATTGCTTTAGCAAACAATTATCTACATTTTTGACACATTTTGATTAAATATAACTCCCTGACAGAAGAGATATAAAAACAATTTTTTGTGCTATGAAATTTAGAACAGTGTAATTCTCAACCTCTTCATCTAACACTGGTAATGATTAGTTTAAGTTTTAAAAAACTCCTAATTTAACCTCCTGCTTACACAAAAGCCTCATACAATATTTACAAAACATGTGAAATGAAAGAAAAAGAAGCACATCCCAAAAAAAAAATGTGAAAAGGACAAACTCAGGGTCAGGATGTGTTTCTCACCTATGTTTAAGGAGACCACTAAAGTCAAGCTCTCCTGCATCTTCTTGTCCTTCACTGCTGTTGTTAACAAGGAGAAATTATTGAACATTAAATTAGACTTGCAGTTGTTACCAACACTAGAAAACAATGCTATAAGAGCAACACAAAGCAAAAGCTCTGTTGATCAGTGAGTTAGAGTCGAGCTAACTCATGATTTGTGCTTACAGAGAAACCTTTATTTGGTCTTTGTATGGATAAAAACTCAAAATAAGGTTGTTTGTGTAGCACTCATCGAGAACAGTCCCAGCCAGAATTGCCACAATGTTTCTGAAATGTTGAAGCAACATTACTGAATAGCAGCATTGTGGAAATGCAGTGGATCTGGGATGCTTTGCATTGCTCTGCATTGTTCAAATCGAGATTTAAAGTGCAAGAGTTGGCCTTTAATTACACATTCAATCAAGTAATTGACTTGTAATTACCTGGAGGAAAGGTTAATGACATTACCAATATCTTGTAGAACTTGTATTTAGTTGTATTACCCGATGGAGAAATGCTCACCATTGCTTCACAATGTAAAATAATTTTTTTTTACTTTTGAATTCCAGCATACTGAGGAATTTAGAGATTTTATTAAATCATGAAATATCTTAAAACAATTTGCCACTATACATATAATGGTTCTTTCTGATGTCTCACAGGTTTTTTATTACCTTCTTTTGAATGCTGATCGAATATCAATAGCCTGTGAGCTCTCAACTTCTGTAAAACAGAAGAAACATGCATATAATTGTATGATTATTTCCACTAGGAATTTATGTGATCAGTTTTAAATTTTTTTTATTGTTGTGACCAACCTTTAACTTCCAAATCAAAGGAACAGCTGTCAAACTTGTCCTTGTAGGTCACCTCACACCTGTAGTTTCCAGCATAGTTGTCTTTGGCCTTGATGATGTGCATCTCAAAGGTGTGGATCTGCCAACAGGACGATGTACCAGAGTTTATTAACAGCACCGTTATTAGAGAACTTGGATGCATGCGTATGGGTATGTTACCTTGGTTTGCCGCTCAAATGTCTCCTTAAGTTGCAGGTGTTTCCCTGTCTTGCTGGCCAGGTCCATCCATTTCCCTTTAAACCATTTAACAGTCGGTTTGCGGAGAAGATCTTTAGCTTCCACCTTGGCAACAAAAGTGATGTCACCCCCTGAAACAAATTAAAAGGAAATTGACTATTTCTAAAGATTGACCGAGTGAATGATGCGTTGTTTTGTACTCTAAAGACCGACCTAGGAATTTGCTTTTATCTCCAACCTGTCACGATCCGTGTTTCTGTGTGTTTATTTTTGAGTTCTCTGTGTTCAGTCCTGTTTTCCTGTGAGTCTCTGTCCTGTCCCCCCGTTGATTGTCTCCCAGGTGTGTCTCATTCCCTTAATTACCCTGTGTGTATTTAAACCCACCTGTTGTCTGTGTTCCTCGTCGGGTCGCTGTCGTTTGACTACTGTGTCTTATGTTCGCGCCAGTTGTACTGCTTAGTCCTGGTTTGCGTTAGCTCTCGTCTCCAAGTCCTGTTTATCAGTTGCTACCGGTATTTGGCTGTGTGCCTGTCTCTCTGCCGTGCTGCCTGTTGTTGGACTGTTTGAGCATCTTCATCATTAAATATCTTCATCATCATCACTATAACCTGGGTCTCAGCGTCTCTCCTCACCACCACCTACCACACCTCATGACACAACCCTTTCCTTGTTAACCTTGTCTGCTGATTTTTAGTCTGTTTTTAATTTAATCCACAAGATGATATTTAAGTGGCTTCTCTGCAGAAACTGCATAGAGGTGTATAAGCCACTTCCTGGTCTGGATCATTTGTTGTCGCTGTTTTAAAGGACTAGTAAATTCATCCAACTTCATAGAAACAAGAGTTCACTTTAATCGAACGAAGACTTAGGTTTTAGGTTCAGTCGAGTTAAAAACGAACCAGACGTTCGATTACAGTTTGATTAAAGTGGCCTAAACAGGACTGGTGTTAATACGTCTTGAAAATCTGCCTAATTTCTTGCCCCCATCCTCAGAATCATGCGATTACATCTGGGAATTCCTTGTGTAAACCCACAATGTAACACCTATTGAACTCCATCGGTGCTGTCCAATTCATCTCCTTTGTTTTGTATTTCTTGTTAAGAATTACAGTCGGGGATTTTTTTAACACTCACCCACAGTGACAGTTCCACTCTGTGGGCTCTCGATCAGCAGCGTAGACAGCGGTGGATTGTCGATTGGTTTGTCCACATCCTCTGGGGCCTGACCCTCTCCCAGAGACCACACTGACCAATAAGGAAAAACAAATTCATAACTCAGAACTGTTCTGTTCCTTCATACAATACCCACCTGTTGTTTGTGAAAGCTTTGTATGAACAGTCTTACAGGTATAAAAGAAACAACTAAAACACAACAGTCAGACAATTTCCCATACTTTCAACATTCACGCCTCATATAGCGGCAATAATTTAGCTTTTTGCGACATGAAAAGCATTAAAACAGATGTAAGCAACAACATGTGATGTGATATGAGTTCATAATTATTTTATTTGATGGAGTTATAGATATTCTAAAATCACAATGTCAGCATGATGACAAACTTTGCTTTTATCAAATGTATGTTTATTGAACATTTAGTGTACTCTGTCTTAATATTTTAACCTATTTCTACTACCCTAATACTGATTAGCTTATTTCTAAACGGCTAATACAGAGATGAGAAGCGCCGCCATTTGTGAATAATCATAATACAGGCAGTACTTTTCCAAACTTACGAAGTGCTTCTACAAGTTGCTCACCTTAAACATGGTACTTTGTGGAACTTCATTACTGTATTATGAGATATCTAGTACTTGGTACTTTCAAGAATCTGGTTGACTTGAAAGTACTTTCTAAAGGGTATTTTCAAAGACCAGGCTATGTTTTAAGGTGGTTTGTAACCAGGTATCTTCATTATTTTATTGGTTACTTTCCAAAAATTGATTCAAATTCAGAAATACTTTATTGATCACAAAGGGAAATTAAACATTGCTGTAACTCATATTAATTCAAATTCTTGAAAGAGTTATTGTAGATGAGTGATGACTGTTGGCAGGAAAGATCTCCCATAGAGTTTTGTATTACAGCTAATACCTAAAACATACAGGTTAACTTTTTAGTTGTGGTACTCAGTTGTAACCTGTAAGTTCAAGAATGTTACAACTCGCTAAAGCTGCACTGTGAGTTCCAGAAAGTACCCTGCAAGTACCCGAAAAAATCCAGGAAAGTACCCTGTAAGTTCTCAAAACGTACAGTGTAATTTGTAGAACGTATTCTGCAGATTTGAGGAAAGTACTAACTGTATTATGCATTGCCAAAAATGTTTTTAACAACCTTGTTTTATCTGAAAGGGCTGTGGAGGGACAGCTGTTTCTAGTTCTCATACAAAGCAAGCAGATTTCTTTTGTTTCCTTATACTTGTAACTACTTGGAAGTACGTGTTACCTGAGTCTTTTCTGCCCGTGGTTGCCACAGGGGCACTATCATCTAAACAAAAAGAGAAATTTACAATATATTGTAAGAAATAGTTCTGGAAAGTCTATGAAGCAAGCAAGCAAGCAGTCATGAAATCTGAGAGCTACAAGCAGTTAGACATGCACACAGGGATGAAAATATTCCTAAAGCAAGAAAATAAATATTATTACCAGGATTCCAGATAGTTTATGTCATATCAACCAGAATTTCCCTATTAAAAGTTCCTCTGTTTAGTATTTGAATGCACAAATTGTCATTTGTTTATTAACATTTTGAAGGACATTTTAGTTTGTATTAATTTGTTAGCAAGATGACATTTGTATAGTTTTTAAAAAACACAAAATCTCCAAAATCAAACGTCTCTACCATGTTTCCTACGTTTAGTCATGTTTAATTAGACTACACTAGTTTGGTAGGAGGGTCTGAAGCGATGCTGAGTTTTAACCAAAGGATCTTACTAGGCAGGTCTATTGAGAGTTTCTTCACTGTATTGCCATCTTCTGTGGGGAAAAAAAAGACATTTACCATCGAATCAGTCAAGGTAATCTAAAAAGCAAATAAACAAACAAAACGCTTTTTCTCATCCTTTTTACAGCAAATGGTGTATGTGAAAGGAAAATTTAAAACAGAACCAGAACCATTTATTTTGTAGCAACTTTGTAAAACTGTGTCGGGTTTGAGGCAGCGCTGCATTACTCCGTTTGTTTAATTAATTCATCAAGTGATTGTTACTGAATCACTTAAATATGCTTTATATTCAAGAGAAGCTTCAATTTTGTATTTGTCAGTGAGTTTAATGAGTTCTTGGTAGTGTGTTCAATAATCATTCTCCGTTTTTATTCAATAATTTCTTTACTTTTGTTTGTATGTAAACCTTACCATTTTGGCAGTGATGTTCAAAACTTCAACATTAATTTTTAATTCTTTTCAACGACCAAGTAAAATTTCTCACAAGATGTAACAAAACACATACATTTCATAGTATCTCTCTCAAAATAGACTGTAAATCACCACATCATGAAGTAGCAGGATAATGCTAATGTAAGCATGCTAACGCTAATGTACACAGCTGTTTTCTGAGTTCAGCCTGTTTTTAAAATGCCAAAATGTAAAAATATTCTTGATGCAAAACAAGCGAAGAGAACTTAATAAAAAGACCAAAATGTGATGAGTGCCTTAAAATACTGAACTAATTATGTTTCTCTTTTTGAAAGCTGGGGGGGAGTTAAAGTATGGGGATTATAAGTTAAATCCATGTTTTTACTTGTGTCTTTATTTACTTTTTTATTCTGCCTGTAATGTTTTTCTTAAGCAGAATGAAGAGGTTCCTTTTTGATTACTTACCTTTCACACAAATTGTATCTGTTCATATTGTTAGACCTAAAAACATTACTTTGTCTTTGATTCCATGGCATTACAGGCTGGTTTGAGCCTTTGCACTGTACTGTATGTACATTTTATTCTGGATGTCTTTGTGCCAATTATCACTAAGACTGGACTGGTTAAGATGCATGGCTCCTGTTGCATGGCAAATCTGAAGTCCATGGCATTCTTAGCAGGGAATAACCTCTAACCCAAGTGAAAATAAACGGTTATATAAAGTCTTTTTAAAAAGCTCAGCTGCTAGGTTATTGGAGTTTGCATTTTTAAGATTCATGTCCACTTTTAGTAGCTTTTGCTCTGGAGAAACATGCACTTTCACTGGGATGGGAATGGGAATGAGTCACATTATTAAAGTGGCATACTTACCAGCCGGAGGGGGAGAGCTAGTGCCCTCCTTTACAGCAGGGCCAGAGGACTCTGCTTGGTCATTCACCCCAACCCTACTAGGCTCCCGTTGGTTTGAACCGTTCTCGACGGGGTTCTGCTCCTGAGCCACCACAGCCTGTAATGGCTCAGGCCCAGTGGGCTCTGGTTTCTTCCCATCAGTCTCTACTGGCTCTTTCCCCTCTGCTACCGACTCTGTATTGCAGACAAAGTGCCAGGCTGGAGCAGCAAGCACAGAGCACAAACACTGGCTGCCTGACAAGGCGGCACTTGTTCAGGCAAAGTTGGTATAAACAGCTGAAGACCAGATGGATGAAACCTCGCCTTTGTTTTTTGACCTTAAAAAGGGACCTATTAGGCAAAATTCACATTTTGGATGTTTTGGAAGTTTCTCTAGAACATTGAGTTCTTCTTCCATTTTGGTCTCCACTTCTTCTAGAAACGGCTTAAAAACACCCAGCCATATTTTGACAATGAGTTAAGGTTTTTGGTGTCTGGAAAACCTTCCAAATGTAACTTCATTAATCAGCAGGCACTCCCCCTCACCTATCAACCTAGCGAACCCCAGCCGAGCTCTGGCACATTTGGTCAGCTGTATGTGCGGTACAACGGCTGCTGGAAAAGAGAAGTATTTTTTTTGTCGACTTGCCATGGAGAATCCACTTGCTGCATTCTGGTTTGTTGTGCAAGGAGGCTCCACTTCTGCTTTTCAAAGACGTATGGTTGTATTATTGCACATCTGTTTGCTGCTATTTTCACTTGTGAGTGTAAACATTGAGTTTGGGGAGTGTGACCGGCAGCAGCTTATTTGGATATAAAGTGACAAGACGCCCTAAAACAGACCATTTTAAAAGGAGCTCAAAATAGGAAGAACCGATCAGACTAAAATCTCATTGTCTGAATGATTTTGTGCAAAAAAAATTAATAAACATGTTTTGTATTTGTCATAGACCTATCTTAACCTGTTCAATAGGTCACCTTTAAACAGTTTTAGCATGCTAATATTTGCCAATAACATCTGACTAACGTAGGAATCTCCAAATTCAAAGCATTATCCATCTGGTCTTTGCATATCTATACTGTAGAGTGATCAAGGGGGCAGGGATTTGCTCCATGTATGAACTGATTACTTGTAAAATTTAATTTGACCAGTAAGACATTTACCAGAGTCAAATCCCTTTTTTTGATGACTCTACATGACATACAATGTCACCAGCAAAGACACAGCCACAGCTTGAGTTAGTAACAGCATCATATTCCAGTTAGAGGAGCACATTCACCTAGATTTGACTGATCTAAGCTACCTAAACCAAGTTTTTGTGTGAACATACAGTGCAAGAAAAGTGCAGCTTCAGGCTTCTTTAAGTGAATTAAGAACAAAAAACGGTGATGGCACACAACACAAAAACACGTGACGTAAGTGGGATGTGCAAGAGGTGCCACAGTGTAGGGGCGTGATTTAAACAGTGAGGTGGAAACATTACCCACCTGGTGGGGGAGAAACCTCCAGGGAAATCTCAGGCAGGGTGGGGGCACCATTACTGTCTGGGGCAACACTTTCTGAGCATGTGACAAATATATTGGTGGATGGAGCAACTGCTTTAAATGAGCACAAAGCTTCAACATCTGCACTCATTCACACACTCACGCAGATTACCCACCTACCTGAACAAAGCCACACACCCTTCACCTCAACAAATTTTACTCTTTAGAGTTCTCAGTTTAAATACATAGCAGACATGGGGCGAGTTGTTGCTAGGAAACAGTAAAAAAAAAAAACTCCCATAATGGGACCAAACCGTTCAGAGAAAGGCATCTTTTAATAAAGTTAGTGAACCTCATAAAGTGGTTAGATTTTTATTTCTTAAACATTTTTCACTCTTAAAAGGAAATATAGTCAATCATAAGTTTCATAAGAGTTATTTTAAAATTTGCATTTGTGTGTAGCCCCCTTCACTCCCAAAGTAGCTGTAATTGTAGCGTGGAACTTAAAACAAATGCATGCTACATAGATTTTTTTTAAAATGTTGTAAAACGTTTTCTTCCACTTCTTTGAGTTGGTCATACAATCTAAATAAAATGTATTGCAGCTGGAGGTTGTAATATAACAAAATGTGAAAAATATTAAGATGTATTAGTAGGCCTGTCAAAATAAGCAATAAATCACTTAATCGCATAAATTAAAATTAGCTCAATAACTTAAATTTCTATGATTTATCTTTTGTCTCTTCATCTTCAGTCTGGTGCTTTAACCTCAACTAGCCCATTTTGTGACAGACAATTTTATTTACAAATTAATTACATTTGTTGTTTCTGTTTGTTTATTTTGGATGTTTAAAATGTCTTCCAGTTCCAGTGTTAAATATTAGTTTGAGTTTAAAGTTTGTTGCTCTTTGAGAATGTGTTTTTGCATTATTATGCCATTACATGAATATGGTTTCAAAATAACAATACTATCATTTATCGCAATAACGTCTGGGACAATTTATCATCCAGCAAGATTTATCATGACAGGGCTAATTATTAGCGCTCTATGGCGTTGAGCTATTAGCTAGTGGACAGAATAATTTATCTGAACGGTTCCCTGTATTATTTTTAGTTAGACTCTAAAAAGTTGAGCTCTTCCCCCCTCGACCATGTTGGAGCCCCAAGATGCTCCGGCTCCAAGGTCAAACCCTTAGCCCCCGCTAAAAGCCTGTTAGATGCCAGCAACTTGCTCACATGGGATGGCAGGGCCGTCAGCTGAAACAACAAAGGGGGATCAGCTGGAGTGGGAGAGGAATGCATGAGATGTTGACAGCCTCGTCACAGATAAGTCCAGAGAGCAGCAACACGTCCATACTGCTGTCTATTGGCTCCACATTTACACTCCCATGTATCTGTGTTGCCACTTTTACACCACTTTTTATCGTCGAGATGCATTTCTTTCTGCCCTGTGCTCATGCAGGTCTATGCTGGCTTGTTTGACGTGCAAATTTCAACGGAGAGATTCTATAAATGTCTTGATTTTGATTTTCTTGCTTTTCATTTGGTAGCTGTTAGTTTTTGAACCAAACTGTGGAAGATTTCCCATCTTTGGGAGCTCTAATCTGCTTGCTAGTCTGTGAGGTGACCGTGAGATAAGACGTGCACTCACCTTCTGGCTGGCCATTTGGCGTCTCGTCTGCAGAAAGACAAACAAAGCAACAGACAAGATAGTAAGACATCTTGTGTAATGTCTTTAATGCAATTATCACCTTTTTGTTTTCTTCTGTTTGAACACTTTGACCCCCACTTTGATACATGCTCACCATCAGCTATGTTATCTTTGTGCTGGATTATGGCACACTCTCACTGTTGATTCTACATTACTTGAACTAATGAAAAAACTTTACAAATTTTACTTTGCAACTTTACATTTACTTAGTTACATCTGCTTGAGTAACGTTTTGGAAAAAGATTTCTTTTAGGAGTATTTTTACTACGCCGTGCTTTTTACTTGAGTAATTTCATTTTTAAGCATTGCTACTCTTTCTTGAGTAAAATGTCTGGATGCTCTACCCACTTTGAGTAACTTCACTAAATAAAGAACAAGCATGTTTTGACCAAACATTCACCAACACACACCTGCAGTTTTTTTAGTTTCATAAGTTTTATATTGAAAGAAATTGATTTGGAAAAATGCTTACTTTCCTGGTTTTATTATGTCTAATGAAATATTTTCAGTTTGTTCTTTGAAATACCAAAATTTCCATATATATCTGGTCCGGCTGGTGTAATTTTAAAATATTCATTGTTTTTTACTCTTAATTGAGCTACTTTTTACATGTTATCGTTGAAGTAGTGCAACTCTTACTTGAGGACAATTTTTGGGTGCAGTTCTGTTTATGATGCAGGGCGATTTGTTGCCAACATATTTTCAGACTCTTTACGTGCATAGCTGCTTTAGCTAACACTTAGCATAGTACAAATGTGCCTCCTCAAACAGACTATGGAGTTATCCTAAAGGTGCTTCATATAATGCAACATTTTCAGTGAAACACAAACTGTATTTTCTTTCTTCCAGTTGCCAGAGTCTATGCTTTTTCTGGTAGAAATTTAAAAATGGAATCAGATCAGTTAGGAAAGCAACTTGAAATACTTTCATTTTGTAGGAATCTTAAATAAACAGAGAAAATGTCAGATGTTGTCCTAAGTTCAAAGATTTTTCTTTTCCAAGCTCAATAATCTGGGTCTGTCTCAGCACTCAGTTTTCACCTCTTAGTTATGTTTGAAGAACCTCTTATGCTGAGCCAGTAGAAGCTTATTGCAGCTGCTTTTGTCTGGGATTTTATTCTTTTGGTAATTATCCATATCTCATAGTCAAAGGTGAGAGTCAGAATGTAGACAGGCCAGTAAAATCAGAGCTTTGCTTTTTTGCCCAGTTCTTTCTTAACCAATCAGAGAGCAATGCCCATATTACTGAAGATGAGATCTCTCCGTCTCCTGCTCCTAACATCACTCATGAACAAGATACTTAGATACTTACTACTGACACTCTGATGCTTGATCACCAGTGTTAACACAACACCAACACCACTGTTACACATCCACTCCCTACAACCTGCCTGAATGATTGAGTTTCCTATATTAGTCGTTTCATGATGGTGGAAATCCAAGTTCAGGTTGACCCTATGTGTGTTTCTCATTAGCTTAAACCAAGAGAGGTTTGGTCTCGGAAAAAGCTGTGTGTCTTTTTATTTGATGTATGTAAACTTCTGGTTTCAACTGTACATTAACAAATGTAACCTGATAATGGCCTGTCAACGGAAATAAACTAAAACTAACACTGAGCTCAGCATAAAGGCATTGGAAACAGGATAGGGACAGGCTCAGAGGAAGAATGAAAAAACTTTTTTGATGGAAAGATGCAGCCGTATGGGAGAGTGAAGTTCAATCTCCAACTCATTAATTGAAGCGCAATATTTTTCTCATACTGATACTTTCAGAAAAGTTGTTCATTTGAGGTTGAAAATGAATATTTTAAAATAAAAAGTGACTGAGCCAAGACTTTTCTTTTGTTGGCATATTGTACTTCTCTAAAATGGCATCAGTACAAGTATGACTGTGAACTCTCTTCTTAAAGGGCCATTAAACTTCCTTCTCAGTCTCAAAATGAACCACTCCCCAGTCTCACTTCATAACAATGCGATGCTGGCCACTCGACCACAATCCTGCAGGGTCACATCATCCACCCAAGACTGAGCCTCGGCCTCTTGGTCTCATCACCGCTGAGATAATGAGTGTGGAGAAAGGTTTTGTTTTACCCCGGAGGGCTCCCAGTGCAGCTGACATGGCTGCAGGTATGTGCAGCTGTTGTCCGTGCTGGCCTGCAGACAGGAGGGCTCATATAGGCTCAAATGAGAGCCAAATTGCAACCAGCTTCATATTTTCCTTAAATAAACCTTTATGATGTTGGCAAAGGCAATCTGATAGCCAGACTGTTTGTTCCTATCTTTGTTTTTTTCTATCTGTGACTCCTTTTGTCTTTGGCTGAAGTAGATGAGAACTGCCCTCAGGTGATAATTAACTGCTGACAGCCCTTCCCCTTTTTACCACAGGTTAGATTAATGATGTGGTATCCCATAACACAAAGCAACATGGCCAGTGGGCAGAGTCAGGAGAGATTGATGGATTGGATATAATAAATATCACAAGGTGAAGACATTGGTCTTGCCTCCATTGATACTAAGAGGTTGTAAACAGTGTGGACAACCCCAAAGGGCCATGTGGGCCAGTTTTATAGGGAAGTGCCTGACCTCTAAGTGATCCATCTTTAGCGGAAAGTGGCAGCGAGACGTCTGTGTTGGTGCGTGGCAGGAAAGGAATAGGGGGAGAGGGGAGATGGCACCGAACAAGGCGCGGGGATTAAAAGTGCGTTCATTCTGAACTATTCCAGGGACAAGAATCTGTTTCCCAAGAGACCCACAGACGACCATTTCTAATGTTGACTTGGGTGTCTAAAACAACGGCGCTGGCCCTCCCCCCTTCCTTCCTTCCTCAGCTGTTCAGATTCATTTAAAGAACAATAGTTTTCCACTCATTTATCTGCTGGTTTGGTAGCTATTTTTGGGAAGGATTTGTTGCAGGCTTTACTTTGCCTAATTTCTTCAGACAGCTTTAAGGTACAGACAATTCTTTAGAATTACCATGAAACTTATTGGGATCTTGCTCAGCTTCTCAAAAGTTGTTCCTGATGAATTTGGACTGGAGCTATTGGTTAACGTCTTGTTTCACCGTGTTTTTCTTTGCTAAATAGAGATCAGGACTGATTCTGCCACAATAGCCGTTGCCATAATAGAAAAGATGTTCATTGATGGCCAGATTTAGGTGGAAGCTTCTACTTTGAGGTAAAATGATTTGGATCTGGCAGATTTATAGCTGCCATAAGCTGTGTTTCCATTAAAAATGTAGGCAAAACTTGGTCAATGTTCTGCTAATGTAAAAAAAAAAAATACACTTTTGCAATTGCTGTGTTTCCATTTTGTTCTTGCCATAAGTCATAAAAAAAAACCTGTCATGTCATCATCCTCCTACCACTTTCTGTCGTTTTCTTTGTGGTTTGCTCCTGTTGCAACATCTGATTGTTGTTGATCTGGTTTTTGCAAAATAAACCAATTTCAATACGGCCAAAAATCCGCCTTATCCTACTGCCAGTTTTTCTTGTATTAAATTGCCGTGTTTCCATTCCAAATGTCAAGTTGAGCAGTTATACGGTCAATGGATCGCAGCTATTGACAAAAACCTGGAGGAAAGTCAACCTGTTGTAAAGGATTCGTCTCCAAGAACCAGATATTTTAAACCGTGTAAAGTTCAATCTATAGAAAAGCTCCTAAAGATCTTTAGTAGAACAAGAAAATCTTAATGAATATCCTGATCTATCCTTTTGAGATGCCAGTTAAATGGTAATGGAAATGTGTTAGAATCGTCCGTTTCTCACCTTTAGTGATGCCTCACTGCGGTCAAATTATTAAACCAAGTCTTACTTTCAATGTCTGTGTTTCGGCTAAATCTGGACAGAGGTTATGGGCAAAAACTCTAAACACGGAAAAGCACCATCCAATCTCAAATAGCCATTAAAACTTGCATCCTTTTACCCAAACACTAAACAATACATTCAAGTTATTCTATATGTACTTGAGTGGCCATAGACCTGGAGACGGCTTTGCTAACGAGGAGTTATCGAGGTGTAATGCCTGTGATGACAGACACAAGCAGTGTGCTGATGGACATGAAGGTACAGATGAAAACGGGTTTGCTGGGCGGGACAAAAGGTGGGCAGTGATGCTGTGGTTGGTTGAATTTGGGTGTGCAGGGGGACGGTCTCGATGGACAAAATAGGCCGTTTCTGCTTGGCTACACAAGTCATCAGGAAGGCATTTAGAGAATCTGTCCCTTGTTTGGCTTCTTTAAATTCAAATTGCATCATCCTTCCTGAGACGCTTGCTTCACCACATTCCTGCGCCGCTCTCCATCATCGGATCTTTCTCCAGCCGGGGTGCAACAACACTACCCATCCACACACCTCGGGTCAATTCTTGCACCAAAGATGGCAGAGACACGCATGCATCAGTAATACAATACCACTGTCAAAGTCACTTTGAGGATTCCTGTGTACGAGCTGGCAGGCAAGCCGCAAAGTGATGGATCCCCTGCAGTGAGAAGCAACTGTCCCTGCTCCCTCAAAGACGTATTAATAGAAATAAATTCCCCGTTTGCATCCCAGGTCCATACTCTATTCAACACGTTACTTTTTCACCCAGAATTTGGTTGAAACCAGCAGAGCAGCAGGTGTGATTTGGACTTTTTTAATGCATGAAGGCAGCTTATAATCAGGACTCCTACCTTTCTTTGTTGGCTCTGGCATCTTGAGCCGGCTTGCAAGAAAACTTTAGATTTCTGCAGGTAGATGCAGCCAGTGGGTGTGACTTTAAGTCTTTGGACTCGCCTTAGTCCAGGTAAACAAACTGATGATGATGAGAGTTTAAAAGAAATGATGATCCTCTCAAACAGCAGCTGATGAGGATGAGTCTTAGTAGGGGGGAGACTGGAGGACCAGTGGCAGATCCGGGGGGGGACTGGCTTTAAGGGCTTATATTGGGAGGAGGAATGCTCCTCCTCTCCGTGGTGGAGCTCTGTGCTGCAATTATAGCACATTTATTGTGTAAAATAATCAAAATATTACTAGTTTTTTATGTCCTTGGCTCATAAGTATCAGATCATCACCTTCCTAAAATAATAATAGTGATTGTTTGTGCCTAAAATATCTTCTTGGTTTTTTGTGTGTTTTTTTTTTGTTGTTGCCATAATCACTTAAAGAAAAGAAAAAAAGAAAAAAAGTGACTTCGGCCATTATTTCAGGAAGCTAAAACCTTAAACAAACGTCATGTTAAATCCATTAGTTTAAATGACACAATCAATTTAAACAGCAATGTATTGAAGACGGCTGTTTGCATCTAGTTAGTAAATTTATTTTAAGGTTTTCAGGCTCTTTTCTTGAAGATTAACCGAAATTAAACTATTTTCATCCTCCATTTGTTCAGAATGTGAAATTATCTCTGTCACTTGAGTTCCAGAGATAAGTATTTGCTGATGTTATTGCAGCTGTATTTTGGTTTCGTTGAGCTCCTCCTGCTTATTTTGGGGTTATTCCCTTGACAGACGAACAACAATAGCAGTGGGGTGGGATATAAAAGGAAAAGGTGTCGTCATGGTCACGGGTTTCGGGCTGACGTCATTCTCAAACGAAGTGCAGCACATTCAGGGAATCTGTTGATTTATATTGAAAGAAAAGTTAAACATGACAAGCAGGGAGCTGGTGCAGATTCCAGACATCGATTTAATCCAGGTGGAATGCTTGCCAAGAACAGCAGGCTTACAGACCCAGAGAATAAATACAGGGGAGATGCCTGGAGGGAGGCAAAATGCTCTATACTTAGAAAGCCATCATAAACCTTGACATTTGACACGTGCATGTGGAGAATTTTATTGTGAATTATAATAGTCCTGGTTGAACCGTTTGGCTCATCAAACTTAAATGATATGTCAGGTCTGTGCTTTGATGGGGTTGAAGAGAGATTAAATGCCAAAGCTGCAGGAAACGACCGACAATAAGCCCAGAACTCTGCAGTTCAACAGGAGTGCTCAAACGTCTGGAGGGACTCTAACTCCAACAAAGTTGCTTTTGATTAAATTTGTTGGGTCAATTCTTTGCAAAACTGCACTTTGCTGCAAATGCAGCTTCAAGACTTGTTTTATTTGGGAGATTTGAACATCAATAGATTGAGTTCCTTTAATTCAAGCCCAGTCTGCTGTAAACAAATCTTCAATTTTATTTAGTTCTGGGTTTTTATGGTTGTTGTCTTGATGGAAGTTGAACAACTGCCCCAGTCTCTAGATTTTTGCAGCCTCTAAATGTTTGCTTTTTTCTGGTTTTACTGAATCTTATTCAGGTGAATCCAAATGCAGGCCACACTATTCAGATTTTACATTGTAAACTTTGTATCTCTTCCTTCCACTTTACAGTTATTCTTTACTTCACACAAATACATAAATGTTTGTGGTTATAATGTGAGAAAATGTTGGAAAAACTTTTGTAATTTCATTTTTTTCAGACTTCCACTTTTGCGTTTCAGTAAATGGTGGATATGGGGAAGTGGGCCTGACGCTGGCATATCCAGTTGGTAATTTGTGCAACATAAGAAGAAACCGAAACATGAAGGAGCAGCTTTGAGAAGGACTACACTGACACCCTCTGGTTTATAAGGTACGTGTCGACTTCCTCCATATTACATCCAGCTGAGAGCAAAAACATCAACTAACAGGCTTCGAAAATAAAAACAGGTTTGGATTCAAACCTCAGAGACTTTCTGTGCAAACACAATAATCAGAGGAAATCATTCAGTCACATTAAGTGAAACACTGTTAATGCTACCAGGTGCTTTAACAGGATTTCTATTGCAAACAAAACATTTTCCCCATATTTTAAGAAAAATAAACTGGTACAAGTAGTTTTTCATCAATTTTAAGGAATTATTGACTTGAATCAATCTCCCACTCCTAACTGAAAAGTTACTTCTGCGTTAATTTTGTCTTATTTTAAGTGTACTAAGATATTTGGACTAGAAACTAGACCAAAAATACTTGGTAATATTTTCAGGTTTTGCAGTGCAACACAGTTGATTGTTTTATTTTTTAAATCTAAATGCACTGGTTGACCTTTGATGACCTCTAGAAACATTTATTCATATCCTTAAAATGATAATGTCTTGAGTAAAAATTTTGTTTAATTGAAAGAAACTGGGGTTCCCAATTTCACTCAGTTTAATGTCAGTGTGGGTGCACTGTAAAAACGCAGAATCTTACCAAACATATTTTGTCTAATTTCTAGAGCAAGATATCGGAGCTTGTTTTAAGTCACTAATTCCTTAATACTGATTAAAAAGTACTGATTAATTTGCAGGTTATTTCACTTACAACATAAGAAAATGTCTTATTATAAATGAAATAATTTGACAGCAGAATTAGCGCTTTAAGATTAAGAAATTATTTACTTAAAAGAAGTTGATACTTTTTGCTGAAAAGTTACTTGTAAGTTAGTTTTGTCTTATTTCAAGTGAACTAAAATAGTTGCCAAAAGTACTTGGTAAGACTTTGTGTTTTTGCAGTGCACTTCAGTCATTTCATCATGATGTATTTCTACTTCCTTTAGTGCACTTAAAATAAGACAAAATTAACTTATAAGTAACTTTTCAAAAAGATTAAAAACCGTCTTTTAAGTCAGCAATTCTTTAACATTCATGAAAAGGTTCCACTAATGAAATCTTTAACTTAAAATAAGATATTTTCATCAATGTTAAGGAGTTATTTACTTAAAACAAGCTTGCATATCTTGCTGAAAAGTTATTTGTAAGTCAGCTTTGTTATTTCAAGTGTACTAAGATATTTGCAATACAACCTAAGATTGTGTTGTTGCATTGTGTATGTAAATACCTTAGCCTGTGTGTATAATTTTGAAAATACACAACAAATTTAAACTTCCATCCATCCATCCGTCCGTCCGTCCATCCATCCATTTTCTTCCGCTTATCTGGGGTCGGGTTGCGAGGGCAGCAGCTTCAGCTTGGACAAATTTAAACTTGTTCAAGTAATTTCTAGAAAAAGAACCGTTCATTTACACCCATGTTGGTTGTGTTCATCATGTGTTTTAAGAGAGGAATTACAGCAAAGTGTACTTAAACAATAAATTTAATGTGACAGCAAGTTTTTATTTAGTTCTGTATTTACACCGCAGTAAAATGTGAAAAGAGAGAGTGTACAGTAGATCTACGGATCTCCTCCGTGGCCTTTCTGCAGCGATGTCAGCGTGTCCCGGCTGAACTGGTAGGTGAGTTTTTTCTTCACCTTGAAGATGTGACCCGACCGGGCGTAGTTCCTCAGAGCGCGGGACATCTTCTGGTACGTCATGGGCCTCTTGTTGCCCTTCCTCTGGCCCCAGAGCGCCGCCACCTGGTCCTTGTTCCTGGAGGAGAAGCTGAACACGCCGGGCGGCGCCGGCGCCCAGGACAGGCAGTGAGCCATGCTTGGGTCCTGCAGCATCTCAAACAGGAAGTGGAAGAGCCGCAGCCTTCTGCCTGCAGGTGTTGAGCAAACTGTGAGCGGCACACGTGACGAAAGGGGATTTAAAGGGGAGAGGTTTAATAGAAAATTCATAGCAGTTAATGCTGGTTACAGTTAATCATTCCCTCAACTACATCCATTCCCAGAAAATCTCTTAAGAGATCATAGATCTGCATGTCAGTGGCCACGACTTGTAAACACTGCGGTTATCTGATAGATATGTAAAATAAGCTAGTGCGCTAAGCCAAGCACAGCTCCATTGTGTTTTACAGTAAAGGGCAGGTCTCTTATTTGCTCTCTTGGTATTATTTCCCCCAGGCTAATAGCAACTGTGACAATAACAGCGTCTAATGACCAGGAAAAAAAGGAGAACTCACCCCTCCCTGCTGCAGCGGCCGGGTGTTTGGATGATTGTCTCGCTGAAACAAAGTTTGGCACTGACCCACACTCAGACAATGTCGCTGTTGTGCTTTGGCCAAAGACGGCTCGGGCATCATGGTTTAGGAAGGTCTGAAACACAGGCTTGACGTCCTGTGATGGAGTCAGAAAATGAGAATGTCAACAAAAAACTCATTTAATTTATTAATTTTGTTCAAAAAGTGCAGCTTGCATAGATTCCTTACACACAGACTGATTGGTTTAATTTATTTTTGTTAACTACTGAAAGCACAATTTCAAAATTGTGTTGTTTTTTGACATTAGCTAAGTCTAGGCACATTTGTAGTGGAAACGCAGCTAATGACAACTTTTGCATTTCTCCACTTTTCCTCCAGTCTTGAAGGCCTTCAGAGTTAAAAGCAGAAATTACTTCCACCTAAAAAAAGCTGTGCTTTGAACATCTGACCAACATTTCAGGCCTTTTTTTCCCCCTGAGATGAAATCAGACATTCAACCTGCACCAACCTACACTTTTTCCTTCCACTAAATTTCCTGTTAAACTCTGGGATACTGCCATCTTAAGATTTAATAGGGCCTTGCGTAAGATTTCTGTATTAATTTTTTTTTTTTATGTAATATTCAGATTCTTGGTTTTTCATAGGCTGTTAGTTCAAATTGTCAAAATTCATTGTGACTACACATAAATTTTCCTTTCTAAACTAAATTACTAAACTAAATTAACATTTTATTCATATTATATTTAGGTGCACCTGTGAAAAGATTTCTAGTTTAATTTGTTGAACATTAACAGGGAAACAAACGTGCGTGCGTGCGTGCGTGCGTGCGTGCGTGCGTGCGTGCGTGCGTGCGTGCGTGCGTGCGTGCGTGCGTGCGCTTACAGATGCATCATGGTATGCCCAGTTTTCATCACAGGTTTGACCCACAGCCACATCTCCTCCATGCACAGACTCAACTGAAACACAAGATTCATTTTCTGCTGGGAAAAAAAAAAAAGTAAAAACAAAATCAGTTGAAATTGTTTATTAAAATTAACCTCTGGTTGTTTTTCGTACCATTTTCTGGAATGCTTTGTCTGTAGTATTCCTCCAGAAACTCTAAAATCACTTCCAAGTCCGACTGGGTGTCCTGGAAAGAATTCTGATACAGTTTTAAAGTTAATATTAGGACATAATTAATGCAGTTAAAGTGAAGCTTGTGTGCTCTTTACCATCACCGATGAATATCTGGCGTAGTTCAGTCTTTGCAGTTTCACCCAGGTGACTCTGAGACTCGCAGCCCTTCTTATACCCTCCCATGTTAGCACACCACCAAACGTCTCCTGCAGCCTGAACTCCCTGAAACAATGACCAGCGATCCCACAAAGCCCCACCAGGCATCTCACCGACACTGACCACATCCTCCCCGCTGGAGCAGATAAGACCCAGAACGGGAGGCAGCCTTAACGCAGCGCTCCGATTTCAGGAGAAAAAAGAAAACACCACGGCTGGCACACTTTTCCTCAGGATGTGTCTAAATTTTTATGTTTTCTGTTGTAATAATTCATTCATGGAGGAAGAAAACGCAGCGATGCAGGTTTTTTTTCTTCTTTTTTGCAGAACATTTATTAAAACATTTAAAATACATGTTTTTATTAGCAAGTTGTTTTTACAAATCAACTACAAAATAAATTGTGTAATTCTGTTACATTTATTCCACCATTTTCAAACATATTTCAATATAATTTTAATGACGTTCAAAAAGGATTAAAGCTTGAATAGCTTAATTGTCAAATTAGATATTTTTCCTCAGGATGTGTCTGAGTTTTTATTTATTCTGCGTGGCTTTTGTAATAATTCATCACAGTTGAAAAGTTTAGAAAGAAAGAAAGCATAGGGATGCAGTTTTTTTTTTTCCAAATGAAAAAAACATTTACTGAAACAATTAAAAAAATGTTTTCATCAACAAATTGTTGTTGCAAATAAATAAGCTTTTTAATTAATGGTTGAATTCTAATATATTTATTCCACAGTTAGATATTTTAGGCTAAATTTTTCATATTTTAATTTTTTTTTAAAGTTTCCAATAAGAATTAAACCTTGAGTTCAAATTATATAGGTGCAAAGCTTATTTTTATTGTTTAAAAGTGATGATTTTATGCCCTGCAGGAGATTTACAGATAATCTTTTTATCTAATCCTCTGTTAGGTGATTTTATTAAATGCCACTGGAAATTTTAAAAGGTCAGCTCAGTAATAATAATACAATGCACTCCTTATAGTCTTCAATAACTTGCATGAACAGAGCTGTTTTCCACTATTAAATTAGTATAACTGCGTAAATAAGCAAAATATCAAATAAAATACACAGTTATCAAAACAGTTTTGAGAGAAAAATGTGTTTCTTCATGTAGAACAAAACAGCTCAGATAAAAAAGACTTCAAAATAAGGACGCATATCAAAACGAGAACATAATTTTTACTTCAATTTCAACATCATTTTTGACAATATTTACAGATTATTTACAGAAACTGCTGAAATGACTGGACCACATCGCGTGCTGCTTTTAGCTGATCATCCACAGAACATTTAGGTGCAACATGCAGACGAGTCTTTTAGAGAGTCCCTCCAAACGACAAAACGTTTTCAGGATCTGCTGCCTGTCGGCTCACAGTTTGGCTGAGCTGTGTGAGGTGAAGCTCGCCGCCAGGTCGTAGTCTTCCTGAAGCTGGTAGTGTCCGTACCAGCTGTGCCAGTCTGCCGCCGCCGCCGCCACCGACCCTGGGTAGCTCTGCTCGGACGGGCTTTCCTGCCGACTGTGGGCGTCGTCCTGCGCAGATGGGCGCTGCAGGTGCATGGGTACCTGGGCCGAGCCGAGCCTGTGCAGGATGTCTGGGTTGAACTGGTAGGTGAGCTTGCGGCGCACTTTGACAATCTCGCCGGTGCGGCTGTAGTTCCTCAGGGCTCTTGCCATCTTCTGGTAGGTCATGGTTTTGCGGTTGCCCTTGCGCTGGCCCCAGCACTCGGCCAGCTTCTCTTTGTTCTTGGAGATGAAGTGGAACGTGCCGCTGCTGCTGTCCGTCCACTGTATCGAGTCGCCCATGTTGGGGTCGTTCAGGGCTTCATGGAGATACTCGTACAACCTCAGCTTCTTACGTCCTGCCAACATGGATTTTACACCCGTTTAGTGCTGATTAAAAATCAAAAGTTGCTGTCTTACACTGCAAAATGCAAAAATCTTAACAATTTCTAGTCCATATGACTTAGTACACTTAAAAAAAGACAAAACTGAGATAAAAATAGCTTTCCAGTAAGATATAACAGCTTGTTTTAAGTTAATAACTCCTTAATATTGATGAAAAAGTTGTAGTTCCATTGGCAGTTTATGAAATTAGTACTTGTTCTTCAATATTAAGGAATTATTAACTTAAAACAAGCTAATATTTCTTGCAGGAAAGGTTTCTGTAGGTTAGTACGCTTGAAATAAGACAAACCTGAGTGAGAAGTAACTTTTCAATAAGATATAACAGGTTGCTTTAAATAAATGATTCATTAAAGTTGATGGAAAAAGTGGTAAGTCCACTGGCATGGGAACAAACATGGGAAAATGTCTTATTTTAAGTTAAATAATCTGCCAGTGGAAACAGAACTTTTTCATTAATTTTAAAGAATCATTTACGTTAAACAAGTTGCTATATCTTGCTGAAAAGTTACTTGTAAGTTAGTTTTGTGCAAAGACATTTGCATTAGAAACTAGAAGAAAAAATGTCACCTTTCTAAAATAATCGCCCAGTGTGATTTAGGAAATAGAAAAAAAAATTACTACTTTTTTCTTTCCAAAAGATGATTTAATAAAAAAATAAAAAAAAAACATTTTTTTCTTTTTCTTTTTCTTTTTTTTTTTGCCTAAACTAAAACATTTTAGGATGATGACAAAGTCCTTGGTAAGATTTTGTGTTTTTGCAGATTATAAGCCTCAACATGAAATCACCTTTGCTGTTCCTCTGCGGTGGGATGATGGAGTAGAAATGCGGCGAATCGTTCTGCACCGAGTGGCTCAAAGAGACGTCGGGGATGGCCTGAGGCCAGGAGTGCTGCTAAGAGATTCAAGATTCAGTGTTAAAATTGAGACTAAAGTTCATCGTTTTCCAAAAGGCAGGTGCTTTGTAACACTTACAGCCGTTTCGCTCCAGTCGTAGCCTACAGCTGGGATGTCAGATTGGTGTGCGAAGACGTGGTAGGACATCTGAACCTGCAGAGACGACGGCTGGCTGCCCAGCGTCTCGAAATATTTGCACTCTGGAAGAGAAAGTTTAAAATTATGTTCATCGAACATGTTTTCGATCTCTTGAGATGTAACAGGACGTACCTGGATCGTAGTATGCGTTGTGTGAATGCTGCTGGATCACATCTATTGCATCCTGAAAGTGTTGGTTGATATCAGGGTCTAAAGACATCTGGAAAAAAACAACTGAGAAATCAGGCTTAAAATAGAAAAGAGTTGAGTAAATTACCATCCTGGTTGCGTATGTAGAGGACTCTTACAACTCACCATCTTATAGGTCGGAGTGTTTCCCTCAGAGGAGGCCATTTCTGTCCTAATAAAGCGAATGGTGCAGGTACACATCTTGCACAGGTATATATACGTGACGCAGGACTCCAGCACCTCCGCCACATTCATAGGCAGAGCGGCAGGCCAATTTAAATGCGTTAATGTCGCACACTTCTTCTTTTCTGGTAGCACAGATAATGCTGAGCATTTCTCTCCCCCCGGATTGGCAAGATCACAATCTACAAACAACAAAAAGCTCTTTTCTGTGCAAACTTAAGCCAGGAATACCACTAATTTGCAGCCTGACCAAAGAATTTGCATACAGGGCGCTTGACGTATATCTAATATACACATCTGTGTTTAAAGCTGCAGGTTAAGGACTGAGTTTCTCATATTTTCTTGAGTTTCCTTCAAATGTGTGGATTGTTCACTTTCAGTTATCAGCTTTATTTTACACAAAATGCTGCTTTCGACATCAACCTGCAGCGCTTAGGCCGAAAATGAGGCAATAAAAGTCGAGACCAATTAAACACCCAATTTACCCGAACACTATAAACACTTCTGGTCGTGATTGTATAAGTTAATGGTTAATGCTGCGCTGGCTACTGCAGGGCCGACTTGTGTCTTTCTTTGCCCCACAGAGTCCGCCCTGCTGTTCAAATAAACAGTCCTTTTTTTGAGAAGTTAATTTATCTCTTTCTACTGCAGTTTTAAATATCAACTGACTCGTTCCTGAAGTTCCCCTTTTGGCCCGGAGCGCTTCGCGGCACACACCGCTTAGACAAAAGAGTTGGACACGCTTGGATTAATGCGTGAATTAAAGGTTACATAATCGGCTTTCCCCGCATTACTTCACGAGCGTGTGAAGGGATTTGTATTAATAAATGTTGAGATTTTCACTCTTTAAGCTGGTTTTTCTCTGTTAATTTCAAGCAGTAAATACACAGTGTCACAGGAAATGACCATGTTGTCTGGAAGCATGCAAACCTGCGTGTGTGTGTGTGTGTGTGTCTGTGTGTGTGTGTGTGTGTGTGTGTGTGTGTGTGTGTGTGTGTGTGTGTGTGTGTGTGTGTGTGTGTGTGCGCGTGTGTGTGGGGGTGTGTGTGCGCGTGTGTGCGTGTGTGTGTGTAATTAGACGTGTGTTTCCTGCCGGTGCAGCAGGCTGATAAAAACAAAGAACCACAAACCTTTTCCCCCTCTCCCACTCCGTCTTTCCCTGCTCCCATTCAGGGTGAAGCTACATAAATTAGAGACCACAAGCTGTCGGCCTGCAGCTGAAGTCGATGCTTGGTTACTTTCTTTAAATAACCCGTTGTTCAAATATCCCACTTACCTAAAAAAATAATCCTGAATTTCAAATATTTTTTGCAAAAAAAAAACAAAAAACGTTTACTTGATTTTGCTGTAATTTACTGCATTTTTGTGCCAAAAAGCATTTAGTTAAGGCTTTTTATGCAACTCCTTTTATTGAAAACTTACATAATCTATTGTCCAGATGTGCTGCTTAACTAAAAATAATCTCAGATTTTACCCTTTGTTTGTGAAAAACCTTTTGTTTGGAGAACATTTTATACATTTGCTGTATTTTATAAGTATAAGTACTTGTATAATTTGAATAATGTTATATAACCTATTATTCAAATATCCAGTTTGTCAAAAGAAAATCCATAATTTCACACATTTTTTCCAAAAATACTTTTGTTTTAAGAACATTGTTTAGTAAATTTGCAATATATTGATGCATTTTTATACAAAAAATAATGTATTTATAACTATTTATGCAACTCCTCCTATTTGGTTGACATATTGTTCAAATATTCTCTTTTTCTAAAAAATAGTCACGGATTTCACAACTGTTTTTTTTTTAAAAATTGTTTTAAGAATTATTTTATAAATTTACTGCATTTTTATGTAAAAAGTCATTTATTTACAACTATTTGTGCAGCTTCTTCCATTGAAATGATGTCATATTAACCATAGTTCCCACTCATCTAAACACAATAATCCAGACGTTCACACCTTTTTTGGGAAAAAAAATCAACTCAGTTTTAAGAACACTGTTTCATAAATTTGCTGTATTTTCTAAATTTTTATGCAAACCAGCATTTGTTTACAGCTATTTGTTTCTTCTTCTTCTGTATATTAATTGCTGGTAGAGATGTGTCTCATATGGTGTTTTGTAAGAGGAAACATGAGATGACGTCATTTCCTCCAGAGATGAAATCATCAAGTCACAGTCCGTAAACGCAGAATGCTTCAGCATCAGTTCATTTTGTGGACATTCGTTAACTGTTTTGAGGTCCTGCTCTTCTCAGTTTTAGATCTGGACTTTGACTAGGCCACATTGACCTTTTGTTGTAGATCAGCTGAAGAGTTTGGATCTTTGACAGTTGAAATTAGGTTTGCTGTCGATTCTTTTTCTGAGCTTTTCATGCTGCTTTGGACATTTCTTTGTGGCTTGATGGCAGGAAAATCCCCAACTCCTACTTCCACATAGTTGCAGATTATTGATTAAAAATATGTGTTGATTATTAGCACTTGTGTGCCATTTTCCTGGCACTTGTGTGCTTTGTGGCACAAAGCTGCTTCAAAGCGCATACATCCTTTGAAGCAGGATATAGGCGCTTAGTTTTCCCAATAACTATAAATATTTGCCAGCGGTTAATGACAATGAAATTACAAAAATAAAGTTGTTATAATAACAAAGTTGTAGTATAATGAGAATAAATTCATATTGTGAGTCTTAAGTCGTAACATGAGAATAAAGTCAGATTTCAAGAATAAATTCATAATATTGCACCAATGAAGTCATTATGATTTCATAATATGCTATTATAATAAAATCACAATATTTTGTAGATATAAAATATTCCATATTTTATAATATAAAAATATATCTATGTACATAATATTAAATATCTTATATTTTATAATTTTGTCCTTTATGCAAAGAGTGAAACATGGTGGTGGCAGCATCATGCTGTGGTGATGGCTTTTCTTTAGGAACAAGGAAGCTAATCGGAGGTAAAATGAAGAAAATCTGTCAGAGTTGCAATGGAGTGACTCGTATTATAGCATATTCATGTGTTAGAACGGCCTAGTCAAAGTCCATACCCAAAAAGACTTTACTTGCTTTCCACTATAAAAATATCTACTAGTTTGTGTTGATAAAGCGTACAAAATCCCCTAGACCTGGTCAGAACACCCTCGTCATGGTGGTGGCAGCATCATGCTGTGGTCATCCTTTTCTTTATCAGTGATTGATCGACCTGCTACTCTATTACATTTTATGACCAGAGATTATTCAGTAACTTCTTTAAAATTGTTTCAATCAAGTGGTAAATAACGCTCAACTATATAGAAATATAATTAGCTTTTTCACTTTAAAAAGCCACACGTACTGAAAGCACATTTTTGTCCTGTTTTAGTGGAACATCGGTTTGGCATAAACCATTTTCAAAGAGGACTATCATGTTTGTGTTTGATCTGCAGCTGTATCTCCGAACAAAGAGGCACTTCCCTTCCCCTTCTCATTTCAATAACTGCGTGCATGTTGGCTGCGGTGTGGGTGCGGCGGGCAAACCACAGCACAGTCAGCCCTATTGTTCTTCTTTATTTACTGGCACTCGATGAAAATCAAGAAGTGCCAAAGCCATTTGTGTGTAATGAGTCTAGTAGGCTGAAAGCTGGTGTAACCGCAGAGTCATAATCATTATCTAGGAGATCAGCGTGTCCTGGATGAGTACACCAGAGAACAACTGATAACCAAGATGCTCCGGTGTGTGTTTATGTTTCTCTGCTACACTATTGTTTATAGTTGAAGTGCAGAGCGCAGAAAGTATCAGAAAGTTTGACACCGTTTCTTGTCTTTTCTCTAATGTTCATTTGAATTGCATGTATTTAACATTTTAACGTCAGCAGTGGCATTTATTTTGGTTAATAATTGGTTTTAATCCTCTTCTTCCAGTACAAGAATCCTTAATTTTCACAAGTTTTCTATTATATGGACATTCTGGAAATTTTGCACAAAGCTGAAGGGCAAAAAGACGATTTTTTTGCATAGCCACATCACCGCTGTGGAACAAATTTGTTATCAAAATGAAACCTGGACATGTTGGTATTATTAATTCAGTGCAGCTCCACACAGCAAAGTGAAAAATATAACACAAAAAAACCAAAATATTCATATTCTTCTTTATTCGCATTCTCTGCGTCGCCCACTCTACACACGCGCGCGCGCACACACACACACACACACACACACATATACACCTGTTGCCATAGTAACTGACTGACGGCAGCTCCACTGGTCTATCAGGATTCAACATAAAAAAAAACTCGCCTTATTTTATTTTTTATCTGATGTGCTGCATCGTAACATGCAGCACATCTACATGTTACGATTGTCTAAGTCAAGCTAGCATAGCTGACCTACTTCCCTGTCCCTCGCTATTTGGTTTCATTTAAAACTTTTTCATGACCTTGTTATCTAGTTGTCGTAATGCTAAGAGAGCTCTACATCCCCTTTTCTGTTATTTATCACATGCATTAAAGATTTAGTGCTTTCTGTTGACAACTCGATAGCTAAAACCAACTGGTAGTCATGTGTGAGCAGCTTCTTTCATTTCTTCCATTTTTTTGTTTTTCATCAAACTTAGATGTTTCAATTCATCAAACATTTTTTAGTTTCAAGCAAAAAATAAACAGATGAACTACAAGATGTTGTTTTCACATTGTAATTTGTTAAGGGAAAACATTTACCCAAATCAGTCTGGCCCCATTTAAATAAAAAGTAATTTCACTCTAAAACTAGTATTTTACTTCACTCTGAAGAAATTTAGTTCTCTTCTTTTGCAAGTTTATGTTAACGTTGCCACATTGGAGAGTTTGTTCAGTCACACACCAGCATCTTTACTGAATTTAAGTCCAGACTTTGACTAGACAAACCCATCACTTTTACAAACTGGCTGAAGAGAGAAGTGGAGAAATGGAGGGCAGAAGATAATTTTTCAGGTCTCAAAAGATACTTAGGATAGAAAAATAATATCTGAAAGTGACGTTATTTAGCAGAAATCAGATCCAGCATGTGGTGTACCACACAAGCAAACAATCTTTTCAAACACTAATAAATAATCTGAGAGTCCACCTGCTCTTTTATTGTATTCTCCATTTGTGTCATTATTCTAACCTGTTTCCCCAAAAGTTAAGAACGATAAACAGTCATGTCTTTAAGAAATAAGAAAACCACAAAGAGCAGCAGCTAAAATTTTATTTTGTCAAATTGTATTAGCTTAGGTATTTTTCACAGTGAACTAAGGAAAAACAATGTAATGTTTATGATAAAAGTACTTGAAGATGTAATTTAACATTGGTTGTAAAAAGGAAGTAAATATTAAGAGAATGATTCAACAAAAATCATTCCTTAAAACAGATTTAAAGCACTGCACACACTGTTTCATGGTATTAAGTGTTTTGGACAGAAAATGGGTGACAGACATTGACATAAACTATAAAGAAATGACAGCATCTACTAGTTGTTGCGGGTTTTCTAATAAATTATAACTGTGTTTCGCGTCAAAAAATCAAAATTTTCTCTCGTAGTTTGTGTCTAATCTGTGCTTCTCCTCAGCACTTAAATCGAGTGTTTTGAATTTCCTGCTCTGACACCAGGAGCTTCACACACATTTGGTTATCTGTTCCAGTGGTTTCCTACCTGAGGATTTGGATAACGGTTGTTCACTGAGCCAACACACAAAGCTGTAGTAAAACTCTAAACTGGGATTTTACCGCTTATGGTGCCTCATCTGTACTGAATTCACAAGGTGCGGAGGACAGGATTTAAACATCTCTGCTAATTAAATGTATATATGTCTATTGTTTTTTGCTATAATTAAAATATTTGTATTCATTTTAAACATTTTAATAGAAATGCATCCACGTCCCATAAACCTTTGTACTTTGGGGATTTTATTACCTAATCCTCCTTTAAACAACTTTCTCTCTGATCTCTTCCTGTTTGTTCTCCAAATATGATAAATTCATTCAGAGATTAAATGACACAAGTGGACTCTGTTTACTAGCAAGGGGATTTCCTTCGGTTGCACAGGCTTTTATTTCGGAAAATCAAGTAGAAAAAGAAGATTGTTAAAAAAATCACAGGACACTTTTTCTGATTTTTAATAGTATAAAATGTTACTAGTGTGGTCTGCTTTGTTGTTGCACGTTGTATTATTATCCCAGTAAAGCACAAAGCAGAATGTAAGAATGTTTTAATGGGTATGATAATTTTGTATGCTTTGTAAACCCAAGAGATTTACATGTTATAGCATTAAACACATGCTACACATTCAGCTGTAATCGGATCCAAAAGGGAAAACATGTTAAATTCATGATCTCCAGATCAGTGGTATCAAACTCATTTCGATTTTGTTCCTTATAAAAATTATGAACATACTGAGCCAGAATGGTTTGATAAAAACCATTAACAATATCAATAAACAGCTGTCTCTGCATTCAAATTAAATCAAATTGAGCATCTTTTCACATTGATTAGTCCCTCATGGATTTCACGATTGTTTTTCTGGGTTTTTTGCAATCAAAATGATTGATTATACGATAGTATGAAGTATTTATAAATTAGAAATACTTCCTTGCAATATTTGTGGTTATGTTATGACGTTAAATGTGACTTTTAATTACTCGCCAAATCAATCACGGACTGTAACTTGAGTTCAAGTAAGGACGAGGCATCAGTGGAGTAAAAGTATGAAACAGTGCCCCCTCAAGGTGGGAGTTAGCATCACTTAAACCCAAATTTTTGACCATTTTTTGCTAAACAATTTGCAATAAATTCACAATTATACATTAGCAGGGATTTTTTTTATTTAGCATAAATTTCCACAGCTGTGGAATCATGAAAAAGTAGAGGGACAGATTGATGTAACTTGATGGCGCATAAAAAGCCAGATTTGGCCCCCCGAGTTTGACACATGCTCTAGAAACAGAAAAAAACCATGAACAGAGATGTTGCAAGATGTATGACATTTAGAGAAATGTGCTGGTTGTCTTCATTTTTATCTATATGCTGCTCTCTGGTGCTGATGGATGCTTTTCCAAACATGATCAACCTGATTTCAGTTTCCTTTGTCAGTTTTTTCATAGATTAAAGAGAAAAAAGGCTTCTGTGAGCCGAGGTAGCGTTACATTCTTCTACAAAATCTAATTTAACTGCAGAATTCAGAAAGGAAATGTAAATAATTCAGCAGGAATACATCTGAGAACTGAAAAGACACAGGTCAAAATGCGTTTTCTACTTTTTGCAGTAGACTATAGCTCCATAAGCCACCACTCCTACGACGGCCACTAGCGCAGCGCCTCCAAACAGAAGCTCGGAGGAGCTCAGAGATTTGGTCTTAGGTGCAGCGGCTGCTTTAACTGAATGTTCTCCATCATCCTGAAGGGGAATCTGTGAGAATTTAGCTTCTGGACTCTCTTCTGTTTGAAGCTCTGGAGCCTTCGGCGACAGGATGGATGGAGGGTGGAGGCCCAGCGTGGAATATTGCTCCTCCACTTCGGAGGCTGTGGTTGAAGGGACTGGTGTGGTTGTCGTGGAGGGGGGATCCAGTTTGAGAATGGGCAGCAGAGGCAGCGCCATTGGGGGAACAACATGCCTGAACTCTGCATGAGGCTCCTCCGCAGACACCAGCAGCTCCTTCGCCTCTGGAGCTTGGAGGTCCGGCTCCGCCAGCTCCCTCTCCACACTGAGCATGCTCAGAATGCTTGCCTGCAGCTCCTCGTCCTCGTCCCTCCATCTCCTCCCCTCGGTCTCCTCCAGCATCTCCGCCTCCTCCCGCTCCAGGTGCACCATGTCGGAGTTGGAGGAGTGGTTCTCGTCTCCGGCTAAAACGGGCCCGTCGTTGCTGTCGAGGCTCTTGCTGTCCTCAGGGTCCATGTCGCCCATCGTGGACCAGGACTCTGCCAGGAGACTCTCGCTGTGCCAGGGTCCAGAGGTCTCTGCCGGGGTCAGAGGCAGAGAGGCCGGACTGCTGCCTCCATCCCCCCTGTTGGGCTCGACTGGGACCTTTCCCTCCAGAATGAAGGCTGGTTCCTGCAGACAAGCACAGATCAGAGGTGAGACGATTACGTTCAACAGCATTCAAACTGGGGACGGAAACAATTAATCCACTTAATTGACAATTAATGGCTGATTAGGTAAAAGTTAGTTCAATTCGATTAACTTAGACTTTAGACTTTCTTTCAGTGTTGTAATTTGGCCGCCGTTCAGCAGAGGGCGCCACTGGTCATCCTTAGCAATTGATACAAAATTAAATATGGCGGCCAAACCAAAACAGAAAAGATGAACGGTCCAAACAGAGTCTGGTGTGGTATGTAAAATGCACTTTATGCAGTTTTGTTTAGCAAGATAAACACTTGACAAACTCCTTAAGTTGTTTTAAAATAGAAATACTCGACATTGTCCTTAATTTATCACATTAGCAACGCTCATTCAGAAACTGCATGACGTCGCTGCGTCAACTTCTCATTCAAAAATTACTGACGTGCTAAAAAGGCGAGGAAAATATTCTGGAATATAATCAAGAAAAAATGTAACACGATGGTAAATTTAAAAAAACAACAACATGCCAATAAGCTAGGTTTATTTTGAAGACTGTTGTGAGTTATTGAACTTTTTTGAGCGAGATTTTAACGTTCATTAAAAAATAACCAGAGACGGTACTTATATAAACGTCTATTTTTTAAATATTACATAAATTCGTCCACCATATTATGAAAAACGTATCTCTTTATGTTATTTAAAGACATACAAGAAAAAATTTCTGTTTTAAGAAAATGGCTTCTTATTAGTTAATTGTTAGTTGGTCGATAAAACCAGTCAACTTTTTAACTAATTAATCAATAACTTGCATCCCTAATTCAAACCCGATTAAACTAGGTTAAGATCCAAGCACATTCTTGTGTTAGAATGGCCTAGTCCAAGGGTCTGCAACCTTTACAACCAAAAGACTACTGTTAGAGCCACAAATGCCACTTTTTTTTAGCCAAAAGACAACCAATAATTTTAGATAAATGTCGTTTGTAAAAAAAAAAAATAAAAAAATAAAAAAAAGTGTCATTTTTAAGGAACCATCATTTTACTTCTGTTTTTAGGATTTCAAAAAAATAAAAATAAAAAAAATAAACGTATAATGTTGCAAAGGGCATGGATAATTTTTTTTCTGTTGGATGAAAAATGATGTAAGAAAATAAAAAATCACAGATTCCAACCTTATGACAAGAAAATAGATCTTAAGACAAATGGATCTTTTTAGTGTTATTCTTTTAGTGTGGAATTTAAACACACATAAAAACTACTAAAAATGCATTTATTATTATATCTGTGTATATAATTTTTAACCAAACGTAAGAGCCATTAAAGTCCAAAGAGCCACTTGTTGCTCCGGAGCTGCATGTTGCAGATTTATGGCCTATTCAAAGTAGAGACCTGGACCTAAATGAAAATCTGTCACAACACTTAAAAAATGATACTTCCAGTATAACTGGGCTTGTGCAAAAGTGATAAATACCCATCATGCACAGCACAGATTTCAGATTTTTAATTATGAAAAACTTTCTTCACAGTTACTTTTCGGTTGTTTTTTTTTTGTCATAAATTGAAGTTTGTGGTTTTAATGTGACAAAGCGTGAATATTCTTTTATAAACATTGTGTGTTTTTATAAAGGCACCAAAGTTATCCAGTTTTTCCAGACAAAGTTAATCGCATGCGATTGTTGTCTGCGTTCTCGTTGACATCAGCCTCTGGAAAAAATTGCTCGCTTGCTCCTCTGTGTTGCTATCTTTAGCCTTGCATATCTTACTATGTTTAGGTGCCATATACATGTCTGTCTGTCAATCAAAAATGGAAGCGCTGCAGCTTGGGAAATAGTGATATAACGCCAACACAACAGATTTAAAGTACTGACTTAGCTTTCACATGTAGTCTGAAAACGTAGCTTTTTATTCGTGGGTATAAAATCAAACATGTCGTCTTTTCATGAATTCTTTTGAGACGTTCCTTTAGGTCACACCTTGACCTTCTTGTGTCACCACTTTGATTACGGTAACTCGTCCCCTTCATGCCAGTCCCAGAATAGATATTTGTAACGCTCTCTGGTCACTCTATAATATTGTATCATATTCACTGCTAGTCTTCAGAGCCCTGTCTGGTTTTAATTTCACTTTTCTAAAACATCACATTGAATTAAACTGAAGTGGCATAACCCCAGACAGACTAAATAAAACTGATATTTAGTTCAGTTGAAGCTGAATTGAATTAAGGTTGAGCTTTGATACAGTTTGTTTCAGTTTAATTTACGTCTTAATATGTAGGTGCCGTGTACGTTGACTCAGTTCATACTGAACTGAATCAATATGATTCAGTTCAAACTTCATCCTAAAATAAATTCAGTTCAAGCTGAATTGATTTAAATGAAAATAAATCAATTCAGCTCAGTTAAACTGTGCCTGAGTTAAACTCAGTTGAACTCGGGCACATTTAATTAGGCTTCAGTTTTATTTAGCTACAATAGGATTCAGTCCAACTCAATTCATATTGAGCTAAAACAAATTAATTCAAACTGCAGTTTGACTGCATTTAAACTGAACTGTTCAGTAAGTTAAAAACGTAATTTAGTTTGAATCCATTTGTTTGAGCAGACATTTATTTGAATTAAATGAATTTAATCAAATGTATGTAGAATTAAAGTAAAATTGGTTGAAATTAAAACAAAACTGAATTGAGTACAAGTGTCATTCAAGGCTAAATAAAAAAATGATGAATTACAGCTGAATTCAGTTGAAATAAAGTTTGAACTGAATGGGATCTGAAACTTTTTGAATATATAAATCTGTTGTCTCGATTTTTTTTATTTTCTTTATTAACTCATATTTACATGTTTGAAATAAATAATCAGAATTTTAATTAAATGTCTGTTTTAATTCAGTTTGACGTTTTAATGCACGATATTTATGCAAACGGGCTAAAATGAAGTAAATCAAATTTACATGAGCTAATCAGAACTGATTAGCTCATGTTCATGATTAGTTCAGCTCACAGAAGCTGAACTAAACTTAATTGACTGGACTTCAGACAACAATTAGATTAAAATATTTATGATTCTTGTAAATTTAAAAAAAAAATTGTTTGCCAACTTATCCATTTCTACAAAACAGTTTGGTGCTAAAATATTTAATTTTTACTTTCAAAGCTGGTCTGTTTCCCACCTTGTGTATTTGTATAAAAATGTGAAATAAATACTGACATACTGAGTTCATACTGAAATAATCTCTAACATGCTGATATATACCCTAAATTTCCATAAAATGTCCAAAATTTAAAATATATAAAAATCCTCTGTACTTATTGTCCAATATTTCATTGTCTAAATATTTTGTTTTTCATAAATATTTATTTTAATATGTAGCAGTGATGTGGACTTGTTGCTCTTTCTAAACAACAACAATACGATTTAAAGTCTCAAATTTAAAATGATGAAGGTTTTTGAAGTAAATGTCCAAAAGGAATATTTTTGCTGCCATTTCTTTGAGCACATACAATATTTCATTCTTATTGTCTCAAAGGGAAACAATTTTCTGTCCTCCAACAGCGTTTTTATTAAGCTTTCTGAGACTTTAATACATTAATTAGTGAGACCTTGAAGATCAAAGAGCATATGTGTTTAATTTAATTCAAGAAAGTTTATTGTGCCTTTACTTGTAATTATGACTTTAAGGGTTTTTAGTCCTGCAGGTCTGTGCAGACTGTAGCAGCAACTGGCCTGATCTAAACAGCAAAGTTAGTCAGAAAACAAGCCTCGTCCACGTCGACCAGCTCAGAAACGGACCTTTATTTACTGTCCCACATGGGAATGTGGTTTCCAACTGGTCCTTTACATCAACAGCAGATTACGAGGGGTTAAATAATGAGATTTAGGCCGAGCTTTCCATGCTAACATGCAGCCAACACAGGTTGGAGAAGGTCAGCTTTCAATGTCAAGAGAAAAAAATTCCCTTTTTGCTTCACGTTTTTGTTGAACCCTGGCTGCAAACATGATAATCCTCCAAAACAAACGTCAGCTTAACTCTGGACAGAATAAGTCATCAATATTTAATGCAACTCAAACAGGATTTATAAGAAAAGCAGGAGTACCTCTGTCCTCTGTGGAAGAGTTGCTAGATGAGGAGCAGGTCAGATTGTGACGTGCATTCAGAGACAAAGCCACAGGTCAGCAGATCGGCAGAAATGCATTCTGGTGCTGGGAAGGGAATAACAAGGTGGACAAGCTGTCCACAAGTGTCTCTCCCTCTCTCTCACCCACCCACCTCACAAATCCATGACATAACAGTTGGCAGCAGAGGAGTCAATCGTGACTTTGCTGATCATCCCAACTGAGAAAGTTTGGACAGTAATCAGTGAAAATATAGTTTTTTAAAAAAGACTCTTAAAGTTTAATCCAAGTTTAACCTTTGTGTTTTGTGGCCTGTAAAGAGGTCAGCGGATCTCTGTGCTTCACTCAGGTAAACAGTCTCTGGAGTTTTACGCTTTCTGTCCAAACAGATTAGAGAGCACAGCAGGTGCTGGTGACACTGTGACATGAGCGGAAAATGCATGTCAGACACAGAGAAGAGCTATTTCTAAAGCTAAAGTTTCCAGCTTCTAGCTCCCCCTGCTGGCAGCAGGGGGAAAAAACAAAACCTCAGGAGTGCCATGATGATGATGTCTTGCAGATTTTTAGTTTTATCATTTTCTAAGACAACCTTCTCTGTTTCTCTTCTTCTGTAAAACAATCTGTCTTCGGACAGATTCACCACATTTAATCATATCTTTACATCCTAAGTTTATATCCGTCCTTTGTTTTTATAACTCTTTGCTGTGAACTTCCTCTTTGTTTGCAACTTCCTCTGTTTATACTCAATGAAGTAACTGTGCACTAAATAATACAAAGCCTGGGAATGTGTAGGTGAAATAATTACTGCAATTTAATTTGGATATTTTCCAAATATCAAGCAAGTTCAAATAAAACAAATGAAATAAAACTTCAATCTGGAATGGCTTGGAGATAAATTCACTGAGTTCAGCTTCTCACACCTGTATCTATAGTCACCTCCCTGTTAAAAATTAAACAATTTTTTTGTTTGATTACATCTTAATCAATTCAAAACTGATTAATTATTCAGTAAAATATAGTGGTTATCTTCAAGGTCATATGTAAACCTTTGCTTAATAACACAATCTTATAAAATACTGCTGTTACTCAGGTATTAAAATGCTAAATAAATAATCTTTTATGCATAGTAAAATTATGGGCTTAATTTGTTTAAAGTTTTTTTTTTTTTTTTTTTTTACAGAAAATGTATAAATCTACAGGTTTTAACCCACAAATAATTGCTACATGCAAGATAATATATGAATTTTTATGATAGCAAAATAGGAGTGATTTGAAGCTACAAAACATAAACTGTGAAACCTTGTAATTATTTATTTACATGGAGCACATGCATAGAATAATGGCGTTAAATCATTTTAAATGGTTTGTTCAAAAATCTAGAAAGATCTTTTTTATTCAAATGATCTTTGTGCTACATCCTTTCAGTCATAATTTTAACTTTCAAAATCCCTATTATGAATCCAATATTTATGTCATTGTCACCTATAAATCTCACTCTCATCAAGATCACTTTAAAAGTGAAAATATTTTTTTCTTTCATATGCATTACTTTTGTACTTAATTATTAGTACTTTGACTATTTTATTTTATTTTATTTTATTTTATTTTATTTCCGCCTGTCCGTTCCTCTCCGGTCCGGCAGGGGGCGGTAATGCGCCTCTGAGCCAGTTGCTCCCTCTGGTCAGAACCAACCGTCAGGTGACTCCTGCTAGTCAGCTGATCTGCTGTGGACATCTTTTGGAGTCACGACTGCGGAGATTAATTCAAACCGTCTCCTCTGTCATTCTCGGGTATATTTACACATTTTAAACCCCTCTTCTTTTAATTAAAATATTGTTATTGTTAGTAGCAGCTGCGTGTCGTCGTTTGTGTCGTTTTAAAACCGTGTTTGTGTTTGTTTTTCCCCTCCTGAAGGCCTCGGTGTACCTTAAACAGCCGTGACCATGGCGCTCAGCGATGCCGACGTTCAGAAGCAGGTAACAAAGTGTTCAAACACGCAGCTTTACTCCATAAAGCATTATATTGTAGGATTATCTTTTATGCTGCTAATTTAAAAGCTACAGTAGGTAAAACCGTATTTTTATGACCTGTAATCCGTCTGGAAGAAGGATGACATTGGCAGGTTAAACCTTCTGTACTGCGTTTTTGGGGGCTCTAATAGGGCTGTTACTGGTAAGAAAACCAGTTTATGTTTGCTGTGATTTAAAGCTGAGGCCGTACAGAAGTTATTGCGGTCATATTTCCAAACGATCACATGATGAACAACACGCCAAGGCCTGATGAGGAACTTGGAGTGACTGAGGTGGAAAATAATATGAAGAAGCTCCAATAACTAGCAACAGAAGAGATCTGAGCATTAAACATGGCTGCAATATCCCTCCCTCTCCCTCTGTAAATGTCTAAATCATTCATCTGGTTAAAAGAAACCACATTTTATAGTGAAGTATTCTTCAACACTAGTACTTGAAACTTTCTGAATGTCTGTCAGGGTTTTTCACTGGTCTTAAAATTTGTTTTTATTCATTTTATTGCCAATTCTTTACCACGGTAGCCTGTTATGCAGATTCAGTCAGTTTTATTCATATCAGAGGCAAATTTTAGTGCATAAATTTACTTCTTAAACCAACTGTTAAGAATAAAAAGAAACTTTATAAGAAAACTGACAGTGTTTGCAAAATTATTCATACACTTTACAGCAGATTTAACATGTTAATTACTAAAATTAGTAAATGAATCCCATTATTAACCCTTTAGCCAAACGTGCAAACATTTTTTAGTGTTGCAGCAGTAGCCCAAACTAAAATGGAAATGATTAAATCCAAACATTTTATTGTGTTAGAATGGCTCAGTCAAAGTACAGACCAAAATTCAAATTACATTCTGTTGCAAGACTTCCACCCAATCAGAGCTCAAGCTATTTTTTAAAGGATAGTCGAGAATGAAAGTCTTCACATTTTGCAAAGCTGGTGGAGACACATGTAGGTGTAACTTCTGCTAAACAGGTTTTGCAGACGATAACCCCGGGTTCTGGAGTTGCAGTTCTTTGAATACTTGACAAAGCTAAAATTATTTCAGAGGACTATACATATTCAGAAAGTTTGCTGCAGCTGAGTTGTATTTGAAAGTAATAGTAACTAAAAAAAAAAAAAAAGTCTTAGAAAATAGACTTAGACTTTTCTGCTTTGACCTGCAACCAAATGATCTAAAACATTTCTCACTGATGTGGCAAATACCATCAGAGATGTTACTTTACAAATAAATGGAGAAATAATGTTGAAAGTTAGAGAGAGTATATCTACCAACAGAACTGATGCATGTCATTTTGTTTTATTCCAATTATCCACATTACACATTAGTTACACATTAAAAATTAAGGGAAAGAAATCTGTTCTGCACAAAATTATGGATTTGTTCAAATAACCTTGCATTTGGACATGATTACAAATATCGTAAATATGCTTCAGATAAGCAGGAATGTTTTTGTAAACAAATTACGTTGTGAGTCTAAGTTTTTGGCTACATAAATGGTGATATATATTCTATTGTGGAAAGTGACTTTTTTTCACTTCTCTGTGTTTTTCCCCCCCCACAGATTAAACATATGATGGCCTTCATAGAGCAGGAGGCCAATGAGAAGGCAGAGGAAATTGATGCAAAGGTATAAACACACAGTCATTATCACACACTGATAATTTCGTTAATATTATTGTTGCTTCAAATAAATATTTCTCATTCTGTGCTCAGATAATATTCTGAATCAGAGTTATTAGGTCTGAGATGTCACATGGTGCCTTCAGGGTATTTTTTTATTGTGAAATCAGGAAATCCATCTGCTTTGCTTCTGTTGGTCTGTAAATCAGACAGGAAATGATTGAAAACACATCTGCTGTTTGCTTAAGGCTTCTTTTTTTGCATGAGCTTTACTTTCAGTAAATAATTTGTTGAACTAATGTCTATTAAGCAAAATTGGTTATTTACTAAAGCTGCTAATAATGGTATAAAAACAGCTGGAACCCAGAGAGAGAAAATATGAGGATTGTCACGTTTCATTCCATTTAGTCCTTCAATGGGTGAAACTCACCACTAGGGCCACTAGGGGGTGCTAAAAGCTGCAAATCGGAGCATCAGAAACGCCATAACACTTGCATTTTTTTAGGTCTTAAGTTGATATTTATATTCTTTGCATATAATTTTTGGTTTAAATGATTATTTGAATAGAAGTAACCTAAATAGCTGTGAGGTGGAGTGGATCCAGACAATAATTTTAGGTGTAGAAAACACCCTCACCTTCAAGTTTTAACTTTTCTTTTTTTGAGAAAACAGAATAACTAAAATACATTTGTGAGTTCTTTTATCTTTTTCACAAGATGATAATATGCTAGTTTTATTCATCATTATTGTTTTTATTATTACTACTGGTAGTGTAGTCATTAAATATGTTTGACGAAAAATATTCTGTATTTTAACTTATTTAAAAATTTCCTCATAATTTTTAAGTTGTTGATGGAGCTAGGACTGGCTTATGTAGTCATTATTCACCAATTATTAAAAATTAAAAACAAGTTTACAAAATTAAACCCAAATAAATCATAAGATTCCTCAGTTTTCTGTGTCGTCTGGAAATGTGTCATGCAAATCTGAATAAGTACGGAAAAAGAGAATGGAAAATAGAAAAATGCTTTTATTTTCAGACTTTGTTAGGTATGTACTTTAATTAAATGTTTCCATTGTATTCGTGTGTTCATGAATTAATACACAACATAAATTCAGGTTTGTCTTTAATATTTGGACTGAAAAAGGAAAGGAAAGGATCTCTACACCACAAACTGATCTCTTAAGAAATAAACCTTTCAGTACATGAGCTGAAGTGTTTTAAATCCAGCCAGAATAACCCAGTGTGTCCCTGCAGGCAGAGGAGGAGTTCAACATTGAGAAGGGCCGTCTGGTCCAAACCCAGCGGTTGAAGATCATGGAGTACTACGAGAAGAAAGAGAAGCAGATAGAGCAGCAGAAGAAGATGTAAGTCATGGCGGGACACCAAATCCTTTTATTTCTCACTTCAGGAACAAAGAAGCAGCTGTGTGCGCAGCAGTGTTTCTATAATTGTGTCCCAGCTCTTCACCCTGTGGTTCCCTCTAACCAGCCCGCCTCCTTACCGTCTGCATGGATAAATATAGATCCATTTAGCAATCTAAGCAGCTCCAATGTGTCTGTTATTTGTCCAACAGTCAAATGTCAAACCTGATGAACCAGGCTCGACTGAAGGTGCTGAAGGCCCGCGACGATATGATCTCAGTAAGCCTTGTCGCACGCACAGCAGTGAGACACGCAGGTTGAGTGGAAATGACAACAAATCTGATCCATGTTTGTCCTGTCAGGATATGCTGAATGAAGCTCGCCAGCGGCTTGCTAACATCGCTAAAGATCCAGCTAGGTACCCAGCTCTGTTGGACGGTTTGATTCTGCAGGTTTGTTCACGTTTTATACCTGATTTTTAATATTTACCATAGGAAACACATCACATTTAATCCAATAGATTAAAATAATCCAATAGATTCTATTGGTTTCATAAAGAAGACACAGTGATCTGCTGGGTATTAGCCTATGTATTAGATTAACTGGGAACTTCCTTGAAATTGCCAACAAACAACTTAATTGTATTATTCTGTACAGCGATCATATGGTGCCTTATCTTTTGTGGTGTACAGTTTTTCTCAGATTGGCTCTGCAGTTATCTGTGTTTTAAGTTTTCCCATTTAGATCATGTGAGTCTAATTAGCTTGTGGTGCTCTAGGTTAGAAACAATTAGCCACAGCATCTCTTTCTAAAAAAAAGACCTATTGTTTCAGTGAACAACCTGTAGGTTTCTCTATAGAAATCACTTCACTCAGCTAGATCAGTTTTAGATTGGTGTGTTAGTGTGGCTCCTAACTGTTACATAAAACTTAACTAAATTAAATTAGTCAGGTTATAGAGTTCAGAGTAAGGTTGTGTAATATGGATGTATAAATGCATCGCTGTACTTAGTGATAATGATAAAAAGGATAAATAAAAGAAAATTAATACGTTTTTTAAATGCAAAATTAAAATTTTTCAAGTTTTTTACTCCAAATAGTTTTAAAAACAGCCAAAGCACTTAAAAAAAACACCCAGCTGTTTTGTGGCAATAAATTAATGTTTTTTGGTGTCTGAAAAAGTGAGATGGTTCCAAAATCTCCAAAATGTAACGTCATAAATCAGCAGGCACTGTCCCTCACCTAGCAACCCCATGCCTAGGCTGTTACCTAGCAACCTCAACAGAGTTCCGCTCGTCACCTAGCAACCTAAGCTGAGTTGCATCTCATTTATTAATACACTCGTGGACAAAATAGTAAAAAGAAAATTTCTGATAACACTGTCAATTTTGTTTTTTATTTAAGATCATTAATTTAAATTTATGGGACAACGATAAATCAAAATTCTTACCATGGTAAGAAACTTTGTACGATAAATGATAAATTCCCACCACAAGTTCAGAGGATTTTAGACGTTCCTCTGACTTCAGTTCTAGACTTAAGCAAATCTGACCTAAAATATGAAGACATTAAAGCATGTATTTCTTTTTATAATCTCTCATATCAGGGTTTCTATCAGCTGCTGGAGCCCAAAGTGACGATCCGCTGTCGTAAACAGGACGTTCAGTTGGTACAGGTGAGAAAATGGTGTCAAGGTCTTAAGGTTTACACTGTAAAAACAAAATCTTTCCAAGTATTTTTTGTCTATTTTCTAATGCAAATATCTATAAATAAGACAAAACTTACTTACAAGTAACTTTTCAGCAGGACACAAGAGCTTCTTTTAAGTTCCACTGGCAGATTATTTCACCTATAACATAGTAAAAATGTTGTTATATTCTAATGGAAATAGCACTTTTTTATCAGCATTAACAAATTTACGCCTGTATTTTGCTGAAAAGTTGCTTTTTTTGTGCCTAATTTCAAATGAGATATTTACACTAGACACTACAAGGAGAAATACTTTACAAGATTTTATGTTTTTTCTAAAATATGCAAACCTCTAAATGAAGAACTTGTGTGTTTTTAAGGCGTCCATCCAGAAGAACATCTCCATCTATAAAGCAGCTGTGAAGAACAACCTGGAGGTCCGGATTGACCAGGACAACTTCCTCTCTCCAGATATGTAAGCTGAAACATGGATCAGATTATTCTGCAGATTATGTATCTTTGGGTTTTAATCTGTCCTGCTTTCTGCAGCTCTGGAGGTGTTGAGATCTATAACGGCGACGGGAAAATCAAAGTTTCCAACACCCTGGAGAGCAGACTGGACCTAATGGCTCAGCAGGTAAAAAACACGCACAACTCGCATGTTTACATCTGTTTTTCCCCTCTAGATTTTTGTTGTTCTGTATATTGTTGGTTTCTATAAAGCCATTAGATACTTATGTTGTAAAATGTATTTTTCTTGTGTGGTAGTGGAGTTTTTATTGCTTTGTTTTGGTTGTGTGTCGATCAAATAATACCAATAATTTGTTTTGGCTTGACAACTTTTCATACACTTGTTGATTTTTGATTGTAGAATTTAAGGAGATAAATTAAGTGTTTGGTTTTTGAAGGTTTAATTTTTTAAAAATCTTGTTTTTGTTTTTTTCGCCAATGCACTCCTTGGATTTCCATAGTTTAAAGCCGCCATCTTTGTTTGACAGGGATGATTTACAGCTTCTAATTTATTTGGCCTTTGAATTCCTTTGAACCTTTGTTCTCATTAAAACAATTCTTTTCTCATAATTTTAAGACGTTTTTTCTGTTAAAATTGTCTCTTTACTAAAGAACAAGCACAATTTTACCATTAGATATTTTGACTATATTCTCTTCTCACACAAGGGATGATTGAGATAAAAGCCGCTTAAAACCATATTTTCAGTCATTTTTATCAATTTTTTAGAAAACAATAATTGAGAAACAAAACTGATTAAAATTGGATCTGGTCTGAAGAAATGTGAATGCTCAAGCAGCTCTAGTAGACTGATATCCAGTCATCTTTGTTTGTTTTGCTGATGATTTTATGATTTCTAAAACTTTGCAGATGATGCCTGAGATCCGAGTGGCTCTTTTCGGCGCCAACCCGAACCGCAAGTTTTTGGACTGAGATCCTTCGTTGTGCTCGAGACAAAAAGCTCCTTTTTATTTTCTACATGTCATATGGGAGATATCATTCCTTTGTCTGTGAAACCAAATTGCTGATGCACAAAAGACGTGTTGTTGTTTGTGTGGTGTATTGCTGTTTATCTCCTGACGGGGGCGCTCTGCTAACTGCAGGGATGGCTAGCTCTCGGTGGTCTGAGTTTACGGATTGAATGTTTTATCAGGTTGTCCTCTAATTGGATCAGTCTTCATGACAAAAACAGCTTCTGTGTCGCAGTTTCTGCTCGTTTTCTAAACCTCTCAGCACATTAAAAGGCTGCATGGGGCTTTGTGTGGCTAATGGGTGTCTGCTCCAACCAATCACAGACAAATAAATGGTATCCTAGAAACAAAAACACCATCCATGACCTTACTGAGTTAATTTATTGATGTTACACCAAGTGTACGTTCTTCTCTGTCTGAGAAGTGACCGATATCATTCCAGAAGCTGCACTGTTTGTATATGAGGTTTCCAGATTAAATTATGTTTGTGTGCTCGTTATTTTTTTTTTGTTTGTGATCGTGTCCAACTGAAAATGTTAAACTGAGTAAATGTAAAAACAACATAAAGATATCTAAACGATCGGTGCTTCCTGTGTGCTCCTCTTTTTGACTCATCCTGCCCATTCATGCCTCCTTCATTAGTTTATCACATGGCATTGGTCAGACAAAAATGCTCCAATTATCCGGCCGCTCCGAGGATTTTGCTGACATGCTCGGCCGCTGCAGTTTGTCTCCGCGAAAACAAGCCGAGCGTTTTGGTCGGGCGGATCTGAGCTGTAAGTAGCTGCTTTTTCCCTTCAAGAGTTTTAAAGTAAAACAACTAGAGATGTTTCTAATTTGTAATCTGAGATTTTAGACATGTTTTATTCTTGGTAAACTGTTAAATTTATGTTTTCAGAACTTGATTTTACTAGGCGATTATGTGGTCTGCTTATGTGTCTCATGTTAGGACAGCGAAAGTTTTAATACGTATGTAAAATTTATTTTTTTTAAGTTAGATGTTGCAGCTTTAAGCAGAGGTTCGGTGTGAGTCACTGCCAGGTGGAGCAGAAGCGGACTCCGTCTGTCAAATATTACTACCTGTAGAGCGAGAGCAGAACCAGAGTCTGACATCGCAACTCGAAGACTTAAATAATTTTGCGGGTTATTTGTTTAGCTTTCTGACCGTCATGCTAATCCGGGTGAGTGTTTGTAGCTGTGCGCTGCTTTACCTGCTATCTGATCCTCCATGTCTTTTTTACTGCAGTGAGCCTCGATGTAGCCAATCTCCGTCAAGTATGGCACTGTTTTTATGTCATATTAGATTCGTTGTGTTGATGCATTTTGACCTGCTTCAATTTTCCCCGCAACACGCAAACTTCCCCATTCACTCAGTGCGTTATAGTTCCACATCGCTTAGGATTTGTTGCTGCGCGTTTGCGCAGTGAGAAGGAAAGAGGAGACCAGCTGCACAGGCAGGCTGCGAAATGAGATGCGGGTGATCGGTATCGGCAACAAGAGACCGTGATCGTCGATCACCCATCATACACTTTTTCACGGAATCGGCCGATTATGATCGGTGGCCGATCGATCGGCACACCTCTAGCTGTTGCATGTCTTTTTTTGTTTTCAGCTCCAAAGCAGAAAACTTCAGCTCATCTGAAGCAGCGGCAGCATGTTCCAGTAGGCCTCCCAGTGTTCCCAGTGGGGTAAGGAGGACATGGTGAACTTACTCTGTCTGACTCTGCTCACCTGCGTTCCCCTGCTGTGGCTTGTGAGGGAATCTGCGGGGATGCCGGACCCCGCTCGCAGGGACCTGCTGATGCGTGAGGAGGCGTCCCGGCAGACGGGAGGCCTGCTGGCGCTCACGGCGGCCGAGCAGAAGCTGGACGCCAACCTGCATCGGTTTAAAGAGCAGGAGATGGCGGCCACTCTCTTCCTTCCTGCCTTACACTTCTTCAAGGCAAAGCCGCTCATCGAGAAGAGCGCCATCTACAGACTGCTGCAGAAGATGCCTAAGGGTAATGTTAAATACTCAGCTTTGTGGATATGTCAGTGAAATTACACAAATTCAATTTATTAGGACTGTTATTCCAACTTGAATAGGTTAGGATTGAGCGCGTTACAAAACATGTTCACTACATTTTTTGCACAGAATTGTCTTTAAATGATAAAATTTTAGTCTGGTCAGTTCTGCCTATTTTGGCTACTGCTGGCCACGCCCCAATTAATTAAACTTTTAAACTCTCACCTGAAATTAGCTGCAAACAGATGGACAATTGTACATCTTTGAAAAGCAAAAGTAGAGCCTCCTGCACAATCAACAAGAATGCAGCAAATGCTTGCCTTTTCCAGCAGCCATTGTATGCGCATCCAGCTGTAAAACCAGAACACCAAAGATGCTGGAGTTCTACTAGGGTTGCTGGTTTACAGACACCAAAAAAAAAAGTTTTTTTTTTTAAGTGTTTGAGGTGTTTTCAGAAGCAGTGGAAACCTAAACAGAAGTACAAAAACATAAACCCTTTAAGTCAGGTCAAGTTTATTTGTATTGCACATTTTAGCAACAAGACAGTTCAAAGTGCTTTAGACCAGAGAAACATCAGATAGTCATCAATTATGAAATCATTATCAAGAACAGTGTTTTTCAACCACTGTTCCGCGGCTCACTAGTGTGCCGTGAGTGATCGTCAGGTGTGCCGTGGAAATTATTTAATTTCACCTATGGTACCGTATTTTCCGGACTATAAGCTGCTACTTTTTTCCTAAACTTTGAACCATGCGGTGCGGCTTTTCTGTGTATTTTTCTTCAACCACCAGGGGGCTCTCTAGCAGGAAGTGAATCATTAGAAGTCAAAATTGTAAATCAAAGAAGAACGCGTTAATTTTCATTTAGAGCAACCACGTGCTAGCAGCAGACACGACGGAGAAATGTTTTCAAACTCATATGATGCAGCTTTTAAGTTGAGGGCTGTCGAGCTGCCACTACAGGAGAGAAATAGAGCCGCTGCACTTAAGCTCGGCGTGAACGAAACCATGGTTAGTCATTGTCTCTCTTCAATTTCTGCCAGAAAATCAGCTGTTTTATCCAAACATGAACAGGTTTCACACTAGGTCGGTAAAATATACAGATATTGACATTTTCTACATGCAAATCTTCATATTGTAACAGTGAAATCTTTCCCAAATAAGCTAATCTAATAATATAATCTTATAATAATATAATCTTTCAGAATAAGAATTATTTTCTGTATTCCAGCTATAAGAATGCTTGTGGATTAGTTTGTAAAACACTAAAGTTTAATACAACTTCTTTAAATTTAAGACCACATTGTTGTGGCCCTGTTCAGGTGTATTTTTGAAGTGGACATGTTACGTGCAATTTGAAATAAGAAATGTAAAATGTGATAAAAATACATTTTTGTGTTTATTTTATTCCTATTCAAGACACTTTGATAAGAATGGCTATATATGTAACATAGGCGGATACAGAGTATCTTTCTTTACATTTTTGGTTGGTGGTGTGCCTCGAGATTTTTTCAATTAAAACAGTGTACCTTGGCTCAAAAAAGGTTGAAAAACACTGATCAAGAAAATATGCAACTAATGTGTTGATAAATGTTCCATTTATTAATTATCAAAGGCAACTCTAAACAGGTGGGGATTTAGTCCTGATTTGTTTGAATTTTAGCTTTTATCCTACTGAAGGACCCATTTTAAGGTCCTAAACCTAACCCTTTTTTAAATTTTTTTTTTTTTTACAGTTTTTAATCTTTAGCACAATTTCTTGGGTCTTTGAAGGAGAAACAGGCCCACTCCATCATAGAGCCACCGCCATACTTAAAAGTGAGCTTGAGATTCTTATCCACATATTTATTGTTTTACACTAAACCCATCACATATGTGAGTTGTTTTTCTTTCTTGTTACTTAAAATCACAGCAAAAGGATGGAAGACAACTACAAATAAGATATATAAATGTATGAATTTACCACATTTTCTATGTTAGCAAGTAAAGTTTCTGTAGTACCTTCACAAAGTGAATATAAACAAAGACAAACCCAAGATTTAAAAAAATACAAATGAAATGATATTTAAGCTAGAGCTCAAGTCATTCTTAAATAGGATACGGACCCAAACGTCACACAGATACAAAATGTGGTACATCCTGGACATTAACGGCAGCAAACATCTTTTTAAGATCCCAGTGTACACAGGCTGTTTGCAGATGCCGGGTTGTTCCTCTTTAGCAATAACGGCCTAAATGCTCTTTCTATGAGGCAGATTATCCTCATCATGTTGGCACCGTTCCTCAGTGTGTGCAGAACTTCCTCTTTGGATAATTAATTTATCTTTGCCTTTTGGATGAGGTGGCAGTTCCTGGCCCCGTGTGATCATGGAGGAAGAACGGCTCTGCCTGGGCCTGTCAGAAAAACTAATTATACTCTGTGATAAATTATTGCGATCAACAATAATATTGTTTTTGAAACCATTTTCAACTATTTTGTTGATACATGTCCTTGTTGGTTGCTGCTGTATGTTCTGCCCACAGGCGCCGCACTCCACATCCACAGTTCATCGCTGGTCAGCGCCGAATGGCTGGTGAAAAACGTCACCTACAGACCTCACTGCTACATCTGCTTCACGTGGGACAACTCGGTCCGCTTCCTGTTCTCCACTCTGCAGCCCTTCCCTCGGTGGGACTGCTTCTACTGGCAGCTGCTAGAGTCGCTCAGAGCCAGGATAGGGGACAATGCAGGATTTGACAGCAGGTTAGCAGAGATTAAGGGTGTTTTCACTCCTGATGCATTTGTTATATTTTCAGCTGGTGCGGTTTGCTTTCACACTCCACTGTGTCAGTCCAAACTCTTTGAAAAGCCTGTTCCCCTCCTCGCCTGTGGTGGCGCTGCACCAAGAACCTCTGAAGAAAACACTGCGCACAACTTCCTCCTTCACAAAATTTTACTGGTTGTAGGATTTCTCTTTTGTCATTTGTAAAAGACCATGAGCCATTTCTACCGCTAGATTCTCACTTTGGTTTTGGTTGTATTTACCCAGAATGCTGTGCACTGTAGTCCACTTCCTGCTTTTGGAGCGGTCTTTGATCTGTTTGGCGTTCACATATACAGTCAAGCCTCGCCAGAGTTCACTTCAGCCGAACTAAGACTGAGGTTTTTAGGTGGACCATAGTTCACCGCTTTTTGACTCATTTTCATTTTTGGGCCTCTTCAAGACCATAAATATGCTCAAAGGGCTGGTGTACCCATTAACAAATTGTTCTAATCTTGTTTTCTCTGCGTTAGATTGGTACAACTTAAACTGTAGCAGTTTTGAACATGATGTAATTTGATCTTATACAAAAACTGATTGGATATGACTGATAAAATAATATCTTAAAGTTAAAATTTTGTGTCCCTCTAAAGTGTTGAGGGCCACATAAATGCACATGATGGGCCAGATCTGGCCCACAGGCCTTGAGTTTGGCACTTGTGTTCTATTCAAACAAACTAGAGTTAAACAGAGATGGTGAGACTGAACCGTTAATATGCAGAACAAAAAACAAACTCTGGTCTGCTTCAAATGCATGTGTGAATGGTGAGCGGACCAGAGACGAGGAGGGGAACAGGCTTTTTAATTGGTTTTGTTTGACAGAGTTCAGTGTAAAAGTAAACCGCAGCAGCTGAAAACGTAACTAATGTTGCAGTTTTTGTCCCCAATCAAACCAAATCTACTGGACTACGAGGTCTCACTGTTATCATGCTTAATGGTGGAAAATGATCTGAAATATTCCCCCTCTGGGTGTTTTCCAGTTTAATCCAGCACCTCACACTGTTTACTGAGAATCCAGATGGTGAATATCCAAACCAGGATGTTGTGTGGGAGAAGTTTGAGAAGGCCTTCATCGCCGCTGCGGGGTTGATCACCCACGCTCCCGTTCTGAGGGATTACATCTACCAGGGATTAGAGGAGCTTCACAGGGACAACGTCATGTACCTGGAGCTGAGGAGCGGTCTGTCCAGGGTTCGTTTGCTTCCCACACGATCAGCTTGAGCTCCTAATAAAACATCAGCTCCAGTAGACACATTTTTCTTCTCTTCGTTTCAGACGTATGAACTTGATGGAACGATTCATGACAAGATCTGGACTCTGAAGCTGTTCCAGGAAGTGACATCAAAGTTCAAACAAAATTATCCAGAGTTTTTTGGAGCCAGGATCATAATTTCAGTCCACAGGTATAATATGACAAGATCAAATAGGTTTACAGATAAAGCAAAAGAAATTCATGCCGGTTCAATAAAGTGGGAACCGTGTGTCTCAATTTCCACACTTTGTTGTAAGAATTTATTTTATTTAACTAAAATTTAATTTATTTATCTCATGATTGAAGCAGAAATAGCAGCAAAGAGAAAGATGTCAGTGTCTGGCTGTTGGAGACGTTCTGGCCTCAGCAGCACTCAGACATTTAATGAGATGCTATAAAGACACATTTTACACAAATATGAAGCATATGGACTTAATTTTCTCCTTTTTAACAAAATCAACTCTTTTCTCTACTTTTCTTTTGTTCTAATTTCTGTTTATTTGAAGTCAAAAGTTAGGCAATTTACTGCTAAAGGCATGGCTGATTTTAAGTTTAAAGTTATAATTCCCTATAATAACCTTTTTCTGTATGACTTGTGTTTTTGCCATTGACAGGAATTTAAATATTTATTTCTGTACAATTTTTGTATTGTTTTTTTTTTCAGCATTGTTTATTTTATCTTTTATTTTAAAATGGAAAGGTTAAAAATGACCGAACTTAAAAAAAAAAAAAAAAAATTAAATCAGGTGTAGAATGCCTGCATTTAAACTATGGTTAAAAAAATAAAAGAAAAATAAGAATTAGACAGGCAAATTTACAACATAATATCCTGCACAGAAAACAAATTACAATAAATAAATAAAAAATAAGCAGCTGCAATAAAATGGGAGCAAGTTTTGTTTTTAACATAAAAACTGAATTTGAAGAAATATTTTATCATTAATATAAATAAAATGCAGAGTGCTGTTCTCCAAATGCTATAAATTAATTGTTTGCTCCATAATAAATTAATACTTGTTTAAATATATTTTTTTTTTACATAATTGATCAGGCTGAACTCTAAAAAATAAAAATAGGATTATTTTAGAGCTTCAAGGCTCTGGGACATTTTTCCAATAAACTAAAAGATGTATTAGTGTTTTCTATTTAATCTGCTAAACAGTTTACTTGATTGATTCTGTCTTATGATTTTAATATATTATGCCGGACTTTGTGATTTTGTCTTGAAAGATGCTCTATAGATAATTTTTAGAGACTTGCAATAAACAAAGAAGGAAATTTATCACATTGTAAAGATGTTCAGATTATTTTAAAAGGTGTATATGTTTACAACATAAATCTTAAATCAACGTTATATGATTTGACTCATATCAGTTGACCAAATTAAGCAGAAACTGTTGGCATATCCTTATAACAAAGTGTTTTTCTGTTGAATATTGTTCTAAATTCACATGTTGGGGTCAAAGACATTTTGTGCTAAAGCTGAACTGTTCTAGTTTTTGATTCCGTTCTCCGGCTCCTTTCTTCAGGGCTCTGAGCGTTTCAGAGGTCAAGGCTGCTGTGACAGAGGCCATCCAGCTGAAGAAAGACTTCCCAGACGTTGTTGCAGGATTTGACATGGCAAGACTTTATCTAGTTGTAAATTCTTTGACCATGCTGTATCAGTTAGCCACTTCCTGTCATAATGTGATATGGTTTGTAGGTCGGCAGGGAGAATAGCGGGCGGACTCTTTGGGACTTCAGAGAAGCTCTTTCCCTGCCAGCTGAGCTGGGAGCATCGCTGCCGTACTTCTTCCATGCAGGAGAGACGGGTCAGTCACCCTATGTACGCGAATCCTTAAAAAGTCTTACATTGATGCCCCTAAAATTAAAGCCTTAAAACATCTTAGATTATTACACATCATTTTCAATGCCATAGTTAGTATGTGTCATTTTTGAGATGATGCCATGTCAAAAACATGTCATTTTTAGTATACTACACAGTATGTCATAAGGGTGTAGCGATACAATAATTTCACGATACGATACAATATACGATATTCTGATCACAATGCGATATGTATCACGATATTTGTTGAGCGATACAATTCGCTGCGATTCAGTGCATTTTTATGATTTTCTGAAAGATTTTAGAAGGACAGAGTGATTTTAGTGACATTTTGTGTTCCATAGACTTGAATTTAGTTAACTGAAAACTGATTAAAAGCACCAACTACACAATACCTGACTCTGATTGGACAGTCTAACAGTCTGCAGCTGGACAAAATGAATCAAAGATGCAGTGAGAGAATTAGTTTGTCATTTAATTCATGTGGATTTGACATAAAACTCAAAAGTTTAAACGGTAATCCAGGAGCAGAGTGGGGAGATTATCAGCCTCTGTAGACTCAATATGCAAATGATTGCACTTATGTTTTTTCTTTTGGACACTGGCTGCATTTTGGAGTAAAAATGCAGTCTTTTGGACTATGGGGAAAAAGGCTTTTCTACCTTGTCTCCCAGAGTTAGCCGTGGCTGTAAGCTGCTTTCTTCTAACTGCTAAAGTAGTGGCTCTGCCTCACCCCGTAGTGATCGACTCCCTGCAGCTACGCAGCGCCGCTATTCCCCTGCTTGGATCTCTGAGTAGCTGCCTCTCAGACTGCCAGGATCTCATAGTACTCTCAGTCTCTGATACTTTTTGTCTGTTGCTAATAAGAATGATCGATCAGCCATTGTTATCATGGAAATCCTCACTGCGCCGCGGATTCCGGATGGGAGTTTTTCCTCTTCGTCTTCCTGCTCAAAACACATCGCCGCTGCGCGCCCGCTTCGGATATTATCAACCCATGTTCATTCTTCAGGTAATCCTTTATATTAGGGCTGAAACGATTCCTCGAATGATTCGAGTACCTCGATTACTAAAATTCCTCGAGGAAAATTTACCTGCCTCGAAGCTTCGTTAATTTATGTTTTATTAGTTAGCGCACCGTGTTCCGGCCGGGACTTCATTTGCGTTGCGCGGAGCTCTCACTTCCGCCTCTGAGTTGTTGACAAAAGCTAAGTCTCAGCGGCATAAAGTCCAATCTTCAAGATTGGCCCGTGGGGATTTTATTGATTGATGGTAATGCCCGACTTTTTATCGTTTTTGGGGAACCAATAAGCATCCTTAAAATGACTGGGGGAATGCCTGGAGTACGGCAGCATTTCTCCTCCGGGGCTGCTGGTTGAAAGCGAACGGCGGGAAGAGCGCTGAGGTGAGCGGATAGCCTGAACAGGGCGGGTGGCTGAGTAGCTGATGCTTACCGTGTAAATGTAGCTTTACCGACGAACCGCACAATAAATTTCATATCCCGGTCTGAAGAAACGGGTGGCGGAGCGCATCGTACATGGCTGGTAGATGAGTTTCTGAGTGTGACCAGTGAAGGTGTCGTAAATATCCCGTATTGCTTCCCCCCGTGTTCGTCCCCCGGTCTAACGGTTCGTCAGTCCGCTGGTCTATTTCCTCCCCTCCACCCCATGTTCGTTCATTCGCCCTCTCCTCCCAGTCCAGGCGGCATTTCCCGTATTTTCAAACCCAAAGCGTGAAAGGTTAGGTGGCAAGGTGAGTTTAATTAATCTATTAAACTCACTGAAGATGAATACATAAACTAAAAGCTGGATTGTAGACATTTTTATAAGCATATTTGTGAGCCTGCCCCTTTGTTATTAAATTCAATATAATTTCAGATTTTTCTATAACTTTTCTTCTGGTTAACTTAGAAAGTGAGCTGTTATTGTTACAGGTTAGTTTTCTAAACTACAAAAAAGCAACTGTTAGGGATGCTCAAATATGAAAAATTGGACTGATATTGATACCTGATAGTAACACCGGTATTATGCCAGATTTACCAATATTTCATTTTATAATTTTTTTTTATCCGATTACTCGATTAATCGTAAGAATAATCGATAGATTACTCGATTACTAAAATATTCGTTTACAACAGCCCTACTTTATATACAGAACAGAAACCGGCAAGCTAAAATCTAATTACGAAGTGAATGCTACCAGTCGAAATTTGCATTAATTTTGCGATTTCACTGCTTTTGCAGCTGCTCCGTTCGCTCCGCTACTCTGTTCCGCTTCTCTTTCCCAGTTACTTGTGCAACTTTACTTCGTTTCTCAACAACAAAATACAGCCCATCGTTATTTATTTAAGATTTTACATTTCCAAAAACACAGGAATATAATGTTTCGTTTCGTACATTTGGAAGCTCATTCCCTCTCACATAATCGGAAAAGCCGGGGAATGGCGGAGCTTTTGACATTTCTCTGACATTCAGAAAAATATTTTAGCATAACTCCGGTTATACTTGGCCTATTAACACAATTTAAAAGATGGTGTGTAGTTTATAATGTGCACTTTAAGCTCAAGTTGAAATTGAGACTGAGGGAGGCGGAGTCTTGCTGCTACGCCGTAACAAACTAGACGTTAAAAAGAGCCTATGGAGCCCTATGGTTTAACAGATCAATACTCGTGGATGAAAAATCGATACTTTCCGAGGGCGGAAAATATCGATATATATCGCCGAATCGATTTATTTATACAGCCCTAGTATGTCATAGTATACTATGTGATTTTCAAGTCAATTTTGAGAACATAGTACACTATTTCATTTTTTGGACATTTTTGACATCCTAGCATGTTATGTGTCATTTGGCCTAATTTTGGATGTCTAAAACTGTTTTTTAGACAGTTTTTTAAATGTCCAAAAAAACTTGTTTTTTTGGACATTTTCGACATAGTTTTTGACGTCCTACCATGTTATGCGTCATTTGGCCTAATTTTAGATGTCATAGTATACTGTCGTTTTTTTGGACATTTCCGACATCATAGTATGTCATTTTTATGACATTTTCAACGTTATAGTATAGTACGTCATTTTTGATGTTATAGTATAGTATTTTTTGGACATTTTCGACATGTCCAAAAATGTCCTTATTTTGAAATAAGGCAAAATCAGTCATTTTGCTTTATTTCGACTTATGCTATTTTTAGGACATTTTTGGCATCATCGTATATTGTCATTTAGGACATTTTTGAAATAGTATCATGTCATTTTTAAGTCATTTTCGACATCATAGTATGTCATTTGTTGGACATTTTTGACGTCATCGTATAGTGTGTCATTTTTCTGACATTTTTTACATCATAGTATGTCATTTTTAGGACATTTCCGAAATCATAGTATGTCGTTTTTAGGACATTTTCAACGTCATTTTTGATGTCATAGTATACTGTTTTTTGGACATTTTCGACATGTCCAAAAATGTCCTTATTTTGAAAGGCAAAATGACACATTTTGCCTTATTTCGACGTATGTGATTTTTTTTTTGATATTTTCGACATCATAGTAAATATGACATCAGAAATGTCCAAAAATGACATACTATGCTATGATGTCGAAAATGTCCTAAAAGTGACATGTCATAGTTTTACTATGTCATTTTTGGACATTTTCGATGTTATAGTATAGTGTCATTTTTTTGTACATTTTCGACATCATAGTTTACCATATTGAAAATATCCAAAAAAGTATAATTTTTTGACATTTTCGACATCATGACGTCGAAAAAGTCATAAAAATAACATGCTATATACCAGGGGTCACCAACTCCAGTCCTCAAGGGCTACTACCATCCTGCAACTTTTAGATTCACCTCTGCTCCAAAATGTCTGAATTCAGAGTTTGATCCAGGTGTGTTTGAGCAGAGACGCATCTAAAAGTTACAGGATGGTAGCCCTCGAGGACTGGAGTTGGTGACCCCTGCTATATACTATGATGTCAAAAATGTCCTAAAAGTGACATATTATATAATATGTCACTTTTAGGACATTTTTGACATCATAGTTTACCATGTCATTTTTTGGATATTTTCGATGTCATAGTATATAGTGTGTCATATTTAGGACATTTTGACGTCATAGTATAGCATGTCATTTTTATGACTTTTTCGACATCATAGCACATAGTATGTCATTTTTTTGACATTTCTGAAGTCATAGTTTACTGTCATTTTTTTTTGACATTTCTGAAGTCATAGTTTACTGTCATTTTTTTTTGACATTTCTGAAGTCATAGTTTACTGTCATTTTTAGGACATTTTCGACATCATAGTTTACTACATACATAGTTTCCAAAAAATGACATCATAGTATAGCATATCATTTTTTGGACATTTTCTAGTTCATAGTATGGTATGTCATTTTTTGACGTCATGGTATAGTGTGTCATATTTTGGACATCATAGTTTACTCCATATATATAGTTTACTTTCGACATCATAGCACAGTGTGTCATTTTTTGGACATTTTTGTCGTCATTGTTTACTACATACATATATAGTTTACTTTCAACATCATAGCATAGTGTGTCATTTGCAGGCTACTTTGCACTGACCATTATTTTATCATTAATATTTCTATCACTATTGTAGATGTTTTGATTTTTATGCTTGTTTCTATACTTATAATCAAAAATAATTTCCCAGAGAACAAAAAAGCCATGGGAATAGAAATTAGTTTCACAGGCGTCTACGAAAAATGCAATGAACATTCAAGTTAAAATTGGTAGGCTTAACAGCAGCCAATCAGAGCGGAAAAATATTCTTATTTTGTGCCATTTTCTAGTTGTTAAATATTCCACAAAATGATCAAATAAAAGATGTTCAACATGCCAGTTTAAACTTTGATCTATTTGCAAACCGACTGAGCTCTGCAGCATTAAAACATGGATAGAACTGTAACTACATTAATCATAGCTCTTCTTTTTTTCAGTGTTTGTCAGTTTCTGGTGGTGCAGCTCTGTGCTGCCTTCAGGAGAATGGGACATCAGAGTATCATCCATAAATTTCACCCACATGGCATTTACTGTGCAAACCAGAGCTTTCAGTGGAAAAACAAAAGTTCCAGATCCTTTAATGCCATAGAAATATGAGACAGAAACATTGATTATATCTTTATATAGACCTGTCTATTGATTTATAGATTATTAGTTTTACTGGACAGAAATTACAAAGAACAAATCTGGCTCTTAATCAAATCTAATTAAAAACATGAATAAGTGATAAGTTATTTACTGTTATGATCTGTAAGATATATTTATTCTCAGTACTAGATGTGGTCTCAACAAACCCATGACATTTCAACAATATTTTACTTTTTATCTGGAAATAGTGTGTTTATTCTTGCCATACAGTCCTCTGTATTAATTATTGATCTAAAGGTCTTGCCATACCAGTTTATTCCTTTGTACTTACTTTATTCTTGCATTTTGTTATTCATTCATTTCCATTTAGTTTCCTTTGATTACTATTATCCTCTCTTGGTTTATTGCTGTGTCCACTTTAGTTTCTTTCCTGTTGCTAGATTTATTTTATCATTTATTGACCATCATTAATCTTCACTCATCACCTGCTGCGCCACCTAATCGTCATGTGTTTCACATCATGTTGATTTTTCACTGTCCAGCGTCGGATTCTCTGTTTTTATGCCATAATTCACATCTAGTTCGTCGCTCCGTTTTATGTCCCGCTTCTCCTGTTTCAGAGTTCTGCGCCATGTGCGCGTCTTTTTTTTTTTACCCCCTAAGGTGCCGGGCGGTCGGGAAACGTATCGATGGGGAAAAGGCAGACTGACATAAACCTTTTAAAACAACGGAAACAATTTCTCAATTTCTGCATTCTGATTATTGAAATTTAAAAGTGCTGTCAGAAGCTACAAACACTGAATAGAAGAAGAGCTGCCATCGATACAGTTGCAGCCAAGCATAGTTTAATGTTACACAATGCAGTTTTACCAAGTCGCTCAAAGTCTAAACTGGCATTGTTGTGCATTTATAGTGTAAAGTTTACCTTCGACCAAAGGCATCCCAGCGCCCCCCTTTTGTAAAAATGTCCGTCAGCGCCCCCTGCTGTACTCTGAACACCCCTGGGGGGCGGTACCACCCATGTTGAGAACCGCTAGTTTAGTATGTGTCATTTTGGTCATTTTTTGACGTCATAGTTTTAGTATGTGTCATTTTCATTGTTATTTGACATTATAGTTTAGTATGTGTCATTTTGGTCATTTTTTCACATAATAGTTTATAGTTTGTGTCATTTTTGTCGTTTTTGACATCATAGTTTATCATTTTGTTCAATTTTTGACATCATAGTTTAGTTTGTGTCATTTTGGTCGTTTTTTGACATAATTTAGTATGTGTCATTTTTTCTCATTTTTGACATAGTTTAGTATGTGTCATTTTGGTCGTCATTTGACATCATAGTGTCATTTTGGTTGTTTTTTGACGTCATAGTGTATGTAGTATGTGTAATTTTATCTCATTTTTGACATAGTTTAGTATGTGTCATTTTCGTTATTTGACAGTTTATTATGTTATTTTGGTCATTTTTCCACAATAGTTTAGTTTGTGTCATTTTTGTCGTTTTTTGACGTCATATTTAGTATGTGTCATTTTGGTTGTTTTTTTAACAAAATGACACATACTAAATGTCTTCTTTAGTATGTGACCAAAATGTCACATACTAAAGTGTGTGTCATTTTGGTCATTTTTTTACATCATAGTTTATCATCATAGTTTAGTTTGTGTCATTTTGGTCGTTTTTTGACATCACAGTTTATCATTTTGTTAATTTTTTGACATCATAGTTTATCATTTTGTTCAATTTTTGACATCATAGTTTAGTTTGTGTCATTTTGGTCGTTTTTTGACATAATTTAGTATGTGTCATTTTTTCTCATTTTTGACATCATAGTTTAGTATGTGTCATTTTGGTCGTCATTTGACATCATAGTTTAATTTGTGTCATTTTTGTCGTTTTTTGACGTCATAGTGTATGTAGTATGTGTCATTTTATCTCATTTTTGACATAGTTTAGTATGTCATTTTCGTTGTTATTTGACAGTTTATTATGTTATTTTGGTCATTTTTTCACATATGTCATTTTTGTCGTTTTTTGACGTCATATTTAGTATGTGTCATTTTATCTTATTTTTTTACATCATAGTTTATCATTTTGTTAATTTTTGACATCATAGTTTAGTTTGTGTCATTTTGGTCGTTTTTTGACATAATTTAGTATGTGTCATTTTATCTTATTTTTGACATCAGTTTATCATTTTGTTCAATTTTTGACATAGTTTAGTTTGTCATTTTATCTCACTTTTGACATCAAAGTTTAGTTTGTGTCATTTTGGTCGTTTTTTGACGTCATATTTAGTATGTGTCATTTTATCTCATTTTTGACATCATAGTTTAGTTTGTCTCATTTTGGTCGTTTTTTGACATCACAGTTTATCATTTTGTTAATTTTTTGACATCATAGTTTATCATTTTGTTCAATTTTTGACATAGTTTAGTTTGTCATTTTTTTTCTCATTTTTGACATCATAGTTTAATTTGTGTCATTTTTGTCGTTTTTTGACTTCATAGTTTAGTATGTCTCATTTTGGTCGTTTTTTGACGTCATAGTGTATGTAGTTTGTGTCATTTTATCTCATTTTTGACATCATAGTTTAGTTTGTCTCATTTTGGTCGTTTTTTGACGTCATAGTGTATGTAGTTTGTGTCATTTTATCTCATTTTTGACATCATAGTTTAGTTTGTCTCATTTTGGTCGTTTTTTGACGTCATAGTGTATGTAGTATGTGTAATTTTATCTCATTTTTGACATAGTTTAGTATGTCATTTTCGTTGTTATTTGACAGTTTATTATGTTATTTTGGTCATTTTTTCACATATGTCATTTTTGTCGTTTTTTGACGTCATATTTAGTATGTGTCATTTTATCTCATTTTTGACATCATAGTTTATCATTTTGTTAATTTTTGACATCATAGTTTAGTTTGTGTCATTTTGGTAGTTTTTTGACATAATTTAGTATGTGTCATTTTGGTTGTTTTTTTGAACAAAATGACACATACTAAATGTCATCTTTAGTATGTGACCAAAATGTCACATACTAAAGTATGTGTCATTTTGGTCATTTTTTCCACATACTAGTTTAGTATGTGTCATCTTGGCTCATTTTTGACGTCATGACGTCGAATATGTCCTAAAAATGACAAACTATACTATGATGTCAGAAATGTCCAAGAAATGACATTTTAGGACATAATGTCACTTTTAGGACATTTTCGACATCATAGTATAGTGTGTCATTTTTTGGACATTTCTGAAGTCATAGTTTACTATGATTTTGAAGATATCAATAAAAGTGTAATTTTTAGGACATTTTCTACATCATGATGTCAAACATGTACTAAAAATGACTTTTGACATGGCATATGTCATTTTCGATGTCATAGTAAAGTGTCTTTTATTGGACATTTTCGACGTCATGCAGTCTTGTAAGTGAAATAATCTGCCAGTGAACTAGAATTTTCTGTTACTCAAAAAATATCCTCTTGCTGAAAACTCACCTGTATGTTAGTTTTGTCCTTTTCAAAGGTCACAAGAAGATTTGAGCCAGATACTAGACCAAAAATGTTGTAAAATTTTGTTCTTGCTGTTACTGTGGGATTAACCGCAGACTAATTTACAACCAGTTCACCAAGTCTAATATATGTAAAAATTCTTTCCACGTCTGCAGATGATGAAGGCACAGATGTAGATCAGAACATTCTAGATGCTCTTCTCTTCAATACCTCTCGTATCGGGCACGGCTATGCTCTGGCACACCACCCTCTCGCCAAAGAGCTTTCCAGGAAGAGGAATGTAGCTGTGGAGCTTTGCCCAATCTCTAACCAGGTATCCTGTCAGAGCTGCTGGATGAGAAGGACATGTTTGTTTCTATGGTGAAACCATCTGGGTTTGTGACTCCTGTGCAGGTGCTGAAGCTGGTGTCGGATATGAGGAACCACCCTGCAGCCGTTCTGATGTCCGAGGGTCACCCTCTGGTGATCAGCTCAGACGATCCCGCTCTCTTCGGCTCAACTGGACTCTCCTACGACTTTTACGAAGCTTTTGTAGGAATCGGAGGTCTGAAGGCAAATCTGGGCACCCTGAAAGAGCTGGCCGCCAACTCCATCAGGTCAGTTCATGATGCTCATGGGATGTATTTTTTTTTTACAGTCGTCCATAATAATTTGAATGAAATCACATTTAACACGTTTTTCTTTCACTTTTTATTTTTACAATTTGAAGATAAATTTACAGAGATTGCAAATACCCATATTTGGGTTCACAGAAAAGAACCCAGATAATGGATTTAGATAAATATTTGTCATGTTCAGCTCAATGTTTGAATTGCTGCAGAGTATTTGTTAGAAAGATGAAATCTCCTGTTTTGATGTTTGTTAGCTTTCAGTCATCTCTTGTCATTGATGTGAAGGAACAGAGGATTTTCTGCTTTTATGTAGTTGCTGGGACCATCAAACACAATCATTATTCCTTCACATCAGTGACAAGAGACGACTGAAGGAAGCTAACAAACACCAAACAAAACAGGTGATTTCATCTTTCTAAGTCACATAGTGAGAATCAGTCACTATGTGACTACTCACTTCTACATGACTACTCAGGTAGAAGTTCACATGTCAACTTCTACTCAGGTAGAAGTTGACATGACTTCTACTGCTGATGTAGAAGTCATGTCAACTTCGATACATCTCAAGATAAAAATTTCTAGATAAAGATCTAGATAAAAATCTAGAAAACATTCCTAGATAAAATCTGGAAATGTTTTCTAGTTTTTTTTTATCTAGATAAAAATCTAGAAAACATTTCTAGATTTTATCTGGGAATGTTTTCTAGATTTTTATCTAGATTTTATCTAGAAAACATTTCTAGATAAAATCCAGATAAAATCTGGAAATGTTTTCTAGATAAAAATCTAGAAAACATTTCTAGATTTTATCTAGAAATGTTTTCTAGATATTATTGAAATATATCTAGAAATGTAATCTAGATAAAATCTAGATCGAGATATTATCTAGAGATGTCTTCTACATGAAGTCCTGTCTTCATGTGGAAGACAGGACTTCTACATGAGTAGAAGTCCTGTCGACTTCTACTCATGTAGAAGTCGACAGGACTTCTACTCATGTAGAAGTGGACTTCTACATGAGTAGAAGTCCACTTCTACTCATGTAGTAGTCCTGTCGACTTCTACTCGTAGAAGTCCTGTCAACTTCTACATGAGTAGAAGTGGACTTCTACTCATGTAGAAGTCCACTTCTACTCATGTAGAAGTCCACTTCTACTCATGTAGAAGTCCACTTCTACATGAGTAGAAGTCCACTTCTACTCATGTAGAAGTCCACTTCTACATGAGTAGAAGTCTACATGAGAAGTCCACTTCTACATGAGTAGAAGTCTACATGAGAAGTCCACTTCTACATGAGTAGAAGTCCACTTCTACTCATGTAGAAGTCCACTTCTACATGAGTAGAAGTCCTGTCGACTTCTACATGAGTAGAAGTCCACTTCTACATGAGTAGAAGTCCACTTCTACATGAGTAGAAGTTGACAGGACTTCTACTCATGTCAACCTAAAGACTCTAGATATACAGCAACTTAAGATAATTTTTTACATCTGTCCTGAGTTTTAAAGTCATCTCTGTTTGTAGATACAGCTCGCTGCCAGATCATCTTAAGGACAGAGCTTTCACCATGTGGCAAAACAAATGGGACGCCTTCATCTCTGATAATTCATGACTGTCCAATCATAACTGATCCTGTTTGACTTGAACTATAATAAAAAATCCCAGGATGTTGCCTGGTCTAATGGAGCACTGGCCTTGCAGGTCACAGTACCTGTTTCTCTGAATTAATGTGCCGTTTCTGTGCCGTAATCACATGTTGTATCGTCCATCTCTGACCGCTGCACTGCTGGAGAACCAGTCTGGGGTACATGTCTCCCAGCACTACTTCCAGGCATCTCTTAGTGTCTCTGTTCTGGATCTGTCCTCCCTGTGAATAAAATTATTTTATCTTTAACTTCCCTCCAGAAAAAAACACTTTGTGTTGCATATTTAGATTGAAATTGTTTTTACCTGTTTGAAGTCCCAAAACATGTGGAGTTTCTTCTGCTGGGCCAGGTTGCACTGATGCAGTCCTGGTGAAACTCCTGAACCAGGATCCACCAGACAGTTGTTGCTGCTGTATTTGTGTGATTGGATCCCACCGATGTAAAGTTTTCCGTCAGTGAGGTAATAACAGTGCTGAGAGACAGAAAAACAAAATCAAGAAGCAAGAAGCAAAAGTCTGAATGTTGTGAGCTGCTGAGCGTTACCTGAGAGGAGAAGAAGTGGCATCCATAGAGGATGGGTGTGGAGCCAGGAGCCGGGCCCTGATCCACACACTTAGCGGGCCAGCGGTCATTAATCAGCTGCACACAAAAAACAAACATAATAAAATGTTTCATGTAGTTCTGTGGAGGCCACCAGTAACCAGTACTGATTACTGGTGCTAGCTTTTTAGCATATATAATGGGTAAGTTCAAATTTATCGGCAGTAAAGTTTCAGTTTTTAGATTAATCTCAAAATTTTAAAAGTCAATGTTCAACTTCTTTTCTATCTATAATGATCATAGTGTAAAAAAAAAACTCAAAAGCCACAAGTAGACCAGAGACATTTTTACAATTTCTGCCGAGCTTGGTTGTAAAATGGCAAATCATCTCCTATGAAATGTTTAGGCTAGAAGGCTAGAAATAGACTGCTACTAAAGATTTTTCAGTCTGGTAACTTTAGATACTGGCAGGAGAAGGGAATTTGCTGATTGGAGCACTGCTACGAAAAGCAAGTATTTATGTCACTACAGCAGTTAAAAGAAGTTTAAACTGACAAAGATTTCCTTGGCTATCTCCAACTTCGCGACTTCATAAGAGCTAATCAGAAAGGAAGTTGGAAGCTACCATCTATGTCTCCCGTTGAGGAAATGTGTCATGCCAGTTGGCCGTTATGTAAAATCATTTCAAGGGTGTATACAGCACTCATGTCAACTTTAGCTATAAATGGGATGGATAGTTCCAGAATCAAATGGGAAAAGGATTTGGGAATATCTATTGAGAGGCAATTATGGAATAATTTGTGCAGAGAAGGTCTCACATCTACTCTAAATGCTCAATTTAGACTAGTACAATTTAATTTTACACATCAGTTATATGTCACCCCACAAAAATTACATAAATATAATTCTAATGTATCTCCTCTTTGTTTTAGATGTGGCATGGAGGAAGGAACATTCCTCCATGCCACCTGGCATTGCTCTAAATTGCAGGGTTTTTGGAAAGGGGTTTGTGAAACGTTATCAGACATTCAGCATCATGATTCCAATTGACCCAGAGATCTGTCTATTGGGGAACTTTACAAATTCCAATTTATAGACAGTCTGTGACAAGAAACTTACAGAAATCCTTTTGGCAATTGCTAAGAAATGTATTACAACAAAATGGAAATCAGACTCCCCCCTCCCAATTAAAATGTGGCTTTGTGAGATTAATAGCTGTGTGACACTAGAAAAAATAACCTACTGGATGCAGAATAGAGGCAAGACTTTTTATAAAATATGGCAGCCTTTTTTAAGTTATATGCAAAATCTACCAGCACATTGGATTGATTGATGATCCTGTAATCGAGCTGGACTCGACAAGATTTATGAGCGAATCTGATACCATCTGTGTCTCAATCCATTTCCGATTCATATACATTTTATTTCATCCCTATAGATTACCCACCCCCGTCCAGTCCTCCTTTGGTTGTGTTATATTATTGTAAATGTATTTTACTTTCAATATGTCTCATTGTTTGAATTGTGCTTCATTGTGTACCAGTTTTGTCCCATTAGTTTATACCTGCGATGTTACTACTAAAAATCCAAAATAAAATATTCTTTAAAAAAAATCCATCTCCTATATTTATTTTTTTTCTGTCTTGTATTTGTTTTTTTCTTGTGGTTTTCCCAACCACAGGCCTTTTATTCAGGTAAAATACTGTCTGCTGATAACTACTCCACAGAACCCCATCTCAAAAATATCACACCGTTTCCTTTAGCTGCCATTATAACTTAGCAGTAACTAATTGGCACATTGAGACCCTGTGTGAGGATTTAAAAGCCCAGTGTTTTTAACTCACAGCTCCGTAGCCCAGCAGGTCCTGCAGCAGTTCCAGCATGGGGTAAACATTATCCAGGTACCACTGGAAGGGTTTACACTTCAGCCTCTCCCTCAGCTTCTTCCTCTCAGAAACATCCCCGATGTCAATTCCATGATTCTGTTGGAGAACACATTCAATAAGATCACATGAGGCCGTTTTCTGGATCATTAAGTTCGTTTGTGGCCTTTCCTAAACCCTAATCGGATTATTTTTGATGACTAAAGATTGAACTCATGTTAGTAATAATGTGGCGTCTCGTCTGACCCCGATGGGAAGATTCCAGGCCACTTCCACGTTGTATTTGTAGTCGTCCATCCAGACCTCTGCCACCCTCAGGGCGTTGCGTCTCATCAAGGCACTCAGGTCCAGGGCGTAGGGCTTATGAAAGCGTTCAATGTGAGCGACCTTGGAGCAGGGAATGACCTCTATGCTGCCTCCACACAGCCACACCTGCCAAAACACAAACTCACTTTAAAACAGTCAAAGAAAGGCAAAACAAGAGTCTAAAACACTTTTAATATTAATAATTCTTCACTAATAAGCTGGAAAGTTGTTGGTTCCAGAAACCACCACTAGGGGGCAGATGACTGAAATAATCTCATAAGTTAAAAATGAAAAATACCAATTTAATGTATTCAATTTTCTTTTAATTACTTTTTATATCTCTAATATTTGTACATTACTTTTATTATTTAACTGTCATCCATTTTTTTCCATTTTTGTGGTAAAATAAATTAGAAACAAATATTGAATTGTCAAAAATAAATTACAGAAAATTCTAAAATGAATATCAAATCAGCTAAATTGTAAATGTAAAATTAGAGGCTAAAGTGATTTTTTTTTTACTAAAATATTTTTTTCCCTACATCATTCCAAAGTACAAATCTAATAATATTTGTTTACTATCTAAATGTATTAAAACTGATTCCATATATCCATTTTAATGTGGCAAGGACAAATTACTGAGCTAAATAAATAAATGGAACAGCAATATTGTCATTATATATAACAAAACCAACACTTGTAACATATAAAACACGAGTCTAAACCATTTAATTGTGTTTCTTTTTGGTTCTGAGCTCATTTTAAATCTCACCCGTATGCCGAGCTCCACGTTTTCACCTCCGTATGTCTTCATCCCGCCATCAAGGCTTCCGATCTCTCCAAAAAACTTCCGATCTGCAACCAGTATTCCCATGACGGACGGGCTCCTGGTGGGACCAGGAAACAGATCAAACACTGAAAGTGGCTAATAAGTCAATAAACAACAACAGAGAAATCAAGTCTTAAAGGCTCCATCTGGTGCCACCTAGTGGCTGAAATTCTAAGTGGCGAAGACAGTTTTTAAGGTTCTGCAATGATTTTAAGACTAAACGCTTATGCATTATGTAAAGAGGAGTAACTTCTAGTAAAATCTGAAATGAATCACCCTGAAATAATTTAGCATAAATTGGTGTCTGAGCTGTTTAATTTAAAATAAAAATATTTTCTTCCAGATGAGAATATACACGTCTTTTTCAACATTAAAAACTCTCAAGAACTGCATAAGAGTAGTTCAGGCTTCTTCTGTCTGACGGGACTTTAATAGAATCTGTTTCTCGCTTACTTGTGGAGTTCCTCAGGGATCTATTCTGGGGTCAATGTGTTTATATGTTACCTTCAGCTTTAGTTCCCTAAAACAAATATTGTCACCTTCCTGAAATAATGTCCCAAATCACCTTTTTGGCAAAAAATATACTTAAACCATTATTTTAGAAAGTAAAATAACTACCATCGGCTGAAGAGGCACTCTCTCTCTCTTCTTTAAAACATGACTTTGATGCTAGTTTTGACAACACTCCCAATTTGAACATCTTTTTATACCCTGTCCTGTGGGGTCACATTTAACCAATAACACCAAGCTGATTTAAGACTTCAAAGGATAAATATTCCCTGCTCAAAATGTCCTGCAGCAGGCTTTCTGTCAATAGTGCTTTGTGTGCTTCTCTTTAACCTGTTTGTTTCCCGTCATGGACGCTCTCCTTCACCAGAACACAAACCGGTACATAGCAACAACAACATTTTACAGCAATTAAGCCAAACACTGAGCTGGTTGTCCAACATGCTGTGAAAAATGAACCAATGCTGACAGTGAAGTAATCAGGACCAAGTGTGAGATGTCATTATAATCTCATTATAGCAAGTTATAAATATGCCAAACAATTAACCCCCTTAAAACAAACCTGTTTAGCCACAAATAAGGGTCAACATTAAGTCACTGCTATAGCTGTAACCAAAGTAAATGTAAACCAAATCCATGACATTTTTATTTTTGCAAAGTGAAGATGAGGCACAAAGAGAGATATTTGTAAATATTAAAAAGGAGAAGTTTGAGTTGAGCTTCTGGTTTAGAGCAGGAAGATATGGGGGGTTCAAATAAATAAAATAGTAAAACGTAATACTGTGAAATCAGTTTCATTTCATATGAAAAATCTGAATGTTATTAAAGTTTTGCCAGAATGTATTGATAAACCCCACTAAACTGTTAAAATATCAATAAATAGCTGTTTGTCTCAACATTCAGTAAGTGTTTCTTAAAATGAAATAAATTTGAACATCTTCTCCATCCAGGATTTTGTGATCGTTTTTGTGGGGGTTTTTTGCAATCAAAATCAAAGACGTTTTGGTGCAAAATTAGAAATATTTGTAAGGAATGTTTATGTTAAATGTGACTTTTTATTACTCGCTGTATTGATCACTTAAACTCAATGGTTTTTTTTTTTACCAATTTTGTAGATTTGTGAAAAACTAGAGGGACTTATTGATGTAATTTAGAACCTAGAGGGCCACATAAAAAGCTACAGTAGGCCAGATTTGGCTCCCAGGCCTTGAGTTTGGCACATGTGCTATAAACTATAAACCAAGCATAAACAGTGTGGGCTTTCTAACAAATATGACTGAAGTGACTCTTACTTGCCAGGTTGGGATTCATCCTCCAAGGCGTACCACTCGGGTCTGAATGCCTCATACCTGCACCATAAGGCCCAGTCAAAGCCATCAGCATTGGCCATATAAGGAATCACTATCAGGTCATCAAAGTCGACTTTATCAAAAACTGGTGTCAGTATCACAGTGCGGTCCTCTTTAATCCGAGCCAGTGTGGCCTATGTGGTTTTGGTGGCTTCTATCGGTGTGGTAATGAACGACAAGGAGCTGCTCAAGTTGGCATCAGCTGTTTCTTTAATTCTCCATCTGCATTTCACAGAACGGGCATGGAGGTAAGGTCAGTCTCTGGCATAAAACAAGCTCCTCGTCAGTGATCCTCATGGCTCTGAGGATTACCCATAATACAATAACCACAATAAAATAATTTAAAATTACAGTGATCGTATAGTGGATTTTGTTTTACAATAAAAGGACAACCAGTGAGTCTCCTTTTTAGAGAAAATAAAGTAACTAATTAAAATGTTCTGAAAAATAAAATAAAATGCTGACATTTTATTTACTGGATGCCATTTTTATGTTTTAGTTTATATAACCTTGCATTTTAGAACAATGCAGAAACATAAATTAACCACATCATTGTATAAAACTGTTAATATAAAACTCAGTGTCATGCTAACCATCTGCTACAGGAGATTTGGTAAAACATACCTGCATTTCACAGAACGGGCATGGAGGTAAGGTCAGTCTCTGGCATAAAACAAGCTCCTGCAAGGAGGAGCCATAATGTTACCACGTGGGAAATTCCCACTGCACTTTCCCACGAACTAAACATTCTCAAACACGACAAAAACGACATAATAACAGAACTAGCGTGACCCAGACCGAACATATTTCAACAATATGCAAAAACGAAAACCACAAACGCACTTCACAAAATGCATTAATAATATTTCTTTAACACATGACAGAGACACGTTACCTCGTCAGTGATCCTCATGGCTCTGAGGATTACCCATAATACCTCGCTCTTTCTAGGGTGAATGCAATACAACTTTTTACCAGCAGATGGTGCATTTTAGCAGGATTTAACCTCAACCATTTTAACTATGTTACATACACCCCCCTTAAATTCTGCTAAAATGGGGTTGCATCAAACAAGCACACACAGCACTAAAATAAAAGTGCGATAAAGAGAGCACATAGTTGTCACATCAGTTCAAAACTTCCCCTAAGGAATAATGCTAGCAAGAGTGTGGCCAATACTCTCACCAACACAGACCCAAAAGATGCCATTTACACCTTTTGATATTCAACCGTTGCTCTATAAGGCAATCACCGAGAAAAAAAAACAACCCCCAAAAAACTTTGAATTAACACAAATCTACCCAGCAAACATTGTCTTTACAAAGGAAAACAGAGAGTCCACAGTCGACATTGAATCATCCACACCCTGTTCATTCATTTCACATATAAGTCTGGCCGGAGGCTTAACAAGCCTACCCGACCTAGTGCATAGCCGAGAAGGCTGAGTGCAAATAACATCAGTTGCGGGCAAGTCCAGTTTTGTGTCAATACTATGTTCAGCTGAAAGATCATGCTGAATGAGCTCAGAGTGGACAGCTGCAGTTGTAAGGTTGGAAACTGGTTCAGGAGAGCTTGACAGTGCAACAGATTCAGGGAGATGAGGTTCAGGCAAATCCTTGGTCACATCACTTGAGACAGGAGACACAATGTCTACTGAAGAACCACATACTGAAATGTCAGAAGCACAGTCAGGGTGATTTACAACAACTTCATCCATACAACCATTTCCGTCCATCTGCAAAAGCCAGTTCACAGTTTTAGTTTCATTGTCCTGTACCTCATCAGGCACAACAGGGTGAGAAGGTCCACTTCCTGCTGTGGAAGGGCAAGAGGAATTGTCCACATCATCAGAAACGGCAGCAGCAGTAAGAAAGTTGACAGGGAGGAGAAGATTTCTGTGGAGAACCTTTGTCCTTGATGTGACAGGGTCTCTGATGCAATACACATTGATATCAGGCTTCACAGACACCACTTCATATACCGTTGATTCCCATTTGTCTGCAATCTTCCTCTTCCCTCGCTCACCACGATTAGCAACCAAAACTCTGTCACCCACATCGAGAGGAGAACCTTTAGCCTTGCGGTTGTAGTACATTGCTTGATGGGCTTGTTCTGATGAACTGTTTTGTCGGGCAATGCGGGCAGCCACAGAGAGGTCATGTTTGAGGCGGGAGACAAACTCATGATGGTCTACAACTGGGCCATTTGACAGAGCGTGCTGGAAAACCACATCAATGGGCAGGCGCGGGATCCTGCCGAACATAAGGAAAAACGGTGCAAATCCAGTTGTTTCATGCTCAGTGCAATTGTAGCAGAATGTTAGCATTTTGAGCATCTGAGGCCATCTTGCCTTGGACTGGGGAGGAAGTGCACGTATCATGTTTCCTAAGGTTCTATTGTAACGTTCAACAATGCCATTCCCCATCGGGTGGTACGGTGTAGTGTGAGATTTTTGTATGCCAGCCATTTCCAGAAGTTCTTTGATGAGAAGACTTTCGAAATTTGCTCCTTGATCTGAATGAATGCGTTTAGGAAATCCATATGTGCAAAAGAAGTCATCCCACAGACGACGAGCAACTTGTTTGGCTGACTGATTCTTGCATGGAAATGCATGTGCCATCTTGGAAAAGTGGTCTGTTACAACTAGGACATCCACACTACGCTTATCTGAGAGCTCAGCTGTCCAAAAATCAATACAGACCAGTTCCATTGGCTCAGAGGTCTGAATACTTTCAAGGGGAGCTCTGTCATTAGGTTCTGGAGTTTTGCCAACCACACATCGAAAGCAACACTTGACATGGTTAATGATGTCACGTTCCATCCCAATCCAAAAGAACCTCTGTCTGGCGAGAGACAGTGTGCGGGCCTGGCCCTGATGACCAGCTGAGTCGTGCACTCCTTGGAGGACTTTGGCTTTTAAAGAGTCAGGGACAAGAAACTGTTGAGTTGTCATGTTCATTTGTTTGTCTTTCTTAACTCTGTAAATCAGGCCATCTTTAATGACAAGCTTAGGCCAATGTCTCAGCAGGTTTAAAACACCAGGTGACTCACTTGCTCGTTCACGTCTGGTGGGTCTCCTGTGACGCTGCATATAATAGAAAAGTCTGCCCAGCACACCATCCTGACCTTGTAAATTAGCAAGTTCACTCTTTGGCAGCAAGGCAGATTGATCAGTGTCACTGAGTTGCAAGACAGCTGGATCAGTGGCTCTCATCTGACTGAAACCTCCAGACTCATGTGCCTCAAGAACAGCTGACACATCTTGTGATGTTAATGATGTCTGGGAAGTTGGTGAGGGCACCTCAGCATCGTCATCTGTGCATTCAACAACCAACTGACAGTTGGTCGTACAACGAAACGCGTCTTGGACCGTTTTCTCCACCACACCGTTCACCTGGTTAAGTAGTGCGGTATATGGTTCAGTTACAATGCGATGGCTCATGCATGACTGAACAAATGGTTCTCTACTCAAGGCATCAGCAACAACATTTTTGCTACCAGGAACATAGTTCAGATCAAAACTATAGGGAGCGAGCCTGGACACCCACCGCTGTTCACACGCATCTAACCTTGGTTTGGTTAGTATGTACGTTAATGGGTTGTTGTCTGTCCAGACTGTGAAATGACGCCCTTTAAGCCAGTGGCTAAACTTGTCACAGATTGCCCATTTCAGAGCAAGAAATTCCAAGCGATGTGCTGGATAGTTTAGCTGAGAGCGTGAGAGAGTCCTACTGGCAAAAGCCACCGGTCTAGCCACCTTTCCATCAGGAGGAAGCTGTGACAAAACAGCTCCAATGCCATCAAAAGAGGCATCAACTGCAAGGATGAATGGAGCATTAAAATCTGGATGAGCCAAGGTAACACCACTTATCAACTCATTTTTCAAAGTTTTAAATGCTTCCTTGCACTCATCAGTCCAGTCAGATGGGGACAGTTTAACCCGACCCTTTTTAAATTTGGGTTTGTTGCCTCGCCCCTTTTTGTTTGTCACTCGTGGCTCAGCTACAAGGCTAAAGAGTGGTTTAGCTTTAACGGAGCACTTCCCAATAAAGTGATGATAATAAAGGACCATCCCAAGAAAGGATCTAATTTTCCTGGCACATGGTGTCTCACCATCAGGCTCCATAAGATCAGTTTCCTGTACCTCACTGATAGCCTGAACTTTACTAGGATCAGTGCTTACACCATCCTCACTTATCACATGACCCAAAAATTTCACTGACCTACGAAGGAAGTGACACTTTTTGGGAGACAGTTTTAAGTTATTTGCAGCCAGACGAGAGAAAACCATCTGGAGCCGATCAAGCGCAACCTGTTCAGATGGGGCAAAGACCATCAGGTCATCCAAATAACATAGCAAGCTAGTGAAATTTTGGTCCCCAAAAATAGACATCATCATCCGCATAAAAGTTGCGGGGCTGTTGGTCAAGCCTTGAGGCATCCTATTGTACTCATGCAGGCCAAAAGGAGACGAAAAGGCAGTAAACCTTTTGTCATCCTCGTGTAGTCTCACATTATAGAACCCTGAAGTCAGGTCCATGGTGGAAAAGAATACATTCCCACCAAGTGCAGCGAGGGCATCTGTTTGATGAGGCAATGGATGCGCGTCTTTAACGGTTCGCGCATTCAACCATCTGAAATCATTGCAGATACGGAGATCTCCATTCGGCTTCACAACCAGAACCAGAGGAGAGGAGTATTCGCTTTGTGATTTACGAATAATTCCCAACTCCTCCATTTCACTCAGAGCAGTGCGCAGTTTTTCATAATGACAAGGCGGAACACGCCTGTATGGTAGCCTAAAGGGCTTGTCATCCACCAGACGTATTCTGTGCACAAAATCTGTAGCATCCCCACAGTCCATTTTATGCCGAGAAAAGATGTATTCATACTGCTGAATTATTTGCAGTAACTTATTTTTCCACTCAAGGGAGACTTCACAAGATGAGAAGTCCAAGTCCTGGAGTCCAATGTCACTCAGAATGTGAGACATCTCCTCGTCAGTTACTGGTGTTTCTACAGGGTCTTTGGTGTACTGTGTGTTGGATTGGATGCACTCAGGTTTGGTGAAGTCATGTACAGAAACACAAGTGGACACATCGGCAACTTTTGCATTTCTTCTCAGAGTGAGAAGTTTTTCAGTTGGATTTACAATCTTGACAGGAACACAACCATCAGCATACAATGATGCTACAACTCTCCCCACTAGGATTTGTCTGGGTCTGCACTTGGACTGAGTTGGTTCAATGATGACTGAACATCCAACTAAAGAAACATCAGATGTAGGCAGTTTGGCCCAAACTAAATGTTCAGTTAGAGGCTGGAGAGTAACAGACCTTTTGAGTTTGGCTGTGCCCACTTTGATGGGTTTCATGCCTGGGTCACAGGACATCGAGTCTGACAGCAGAGACATTAAACAGGGCAAATTGTCTTTGTGAATGTCTCTCTGAGAGGAACAGTCAGTTGTCTCATCAAAAGAGACTTTCATTCGTGAAATCAGCCATCTGATAGCATTACTGCCCAATATCATTTCATCAGATTGGCCCGGAACCACTAGAACAGGGATCATGACATTAAAGCCAAAAACTGTTAGAGTGAGTTCATACAATGCAGAAGGTGTGACGACATGACCTCCACATCCAACAATAACAAAATCAGCGGCTGGTTTCTTATCCAGGTTCGTGAGATAGTTTGAAAGTTTTGCTTCTGCTTCCTCACTCATGGTGCATGCCATTGATCCACTGTCAACCAAGGCTTTGAGGGAATGTGTGCCTCCAACAGTCACATCCGTGTAGAACAAGCTGTCAGTCTTAGAAAGTCTCTGAGGGGCTTGCACAATCAGTGTCTTTTGTGGTGGAACCTTGCTGCTGTAATTAATGTACAGAGTCTCACAGTCCTCATCAGAAGAATCCAAGGTGGGAGTGTCACTAAGAGGATCTGCGCTGTCCTCCCCTCCACGCAGATCTTTCAGTTTTCCTGTTGGTTGTGGGAAGGTAGCTGATCTCTCTGACTGCAGTTTCGACTTGAATGGCCAGGAAGATGACAGAAGAAGCACAGATTGTTCTGTCGGCAGTGCATACGTGCAGTGTGAGAATTATCATTACACACAGAACATGGTATGTCATTCAGTCCTTTAATAGTCGGCAAACGGTTTTTAACAGGTTGCCTTCTGCTGGACTGGGAGTTGCACTGGGCTTGAAGTAGCACTTTCTCCAACATGCCAATCAGTCTTTCCATTGTGGAATTGTCTGGGGCCACACATTGTTGCAGTTCCTGCTTTTGAACAGATGTGGGCGCTGTGCAGGCCACTTCTGCTCGGTTCACACTGATTCTGCTTTCTTTCTCAGCAGACCGCAGTCCCTTTTCCATATGATACTCATCCAACACTTCCTGAACATCTTGTGCCGACCATTTTTCTATGGTCTTGGATCTGAAGGTGAGAGCTAAATCTTTACATGGACAGTATCTGATGAACATGCGAGTGACTTCAACACTTGGATTGTCAAAGGTCTTACCCTGTTCTTTAAGTCGGTTAGCAGCAACATCAGCTGCTCCATTCAATCTTAGCCAATATTCGAATGGATCCTCGTTCTCTCTTGGCCGGGTGGAGTAAAAATCAGCAAGCGGTACTGGAGAGCACTGATCAGACCCAAAATGTTTGCGCAGAAGCGAATAGATGGCTTGTGGATTACGCTGAACATCAATTCCACAGTTGCGTATTCCACACCTCACAACATCCCTCGCTCTGCCTCTAAGATGGATAAGGATCTCCTCAGCCTGGTGTTCTTGCTGCACACCACTCTTTTTTATGTAATTTTTCATCGAGTCCTCCCATTCATCAACTGTAACCGTATCAGAACTCTCCCCCTTAAAAATAGGTGGTTCCTTCACCTGGCTTCTGGAGACGAGTTGGACCTGAGAAAGATCCAGTGAGCCGCATGGGACTTGATGGTTCTCATTTCGAGTTGTTTCAATTACAGTTCCACTTGGGCTGCTTGAGTTCAGGTGTGCCATAACACTATCAGCCAGCTGTTGCCCTATTTGTTGGACAATAGTGCTCATCTGATCCACTAGCCCAGCATTATCAACATGAGAATCTTGGATAGATGTGCTAGAACACTGAGGAGGTTGAATAGTAGGACAGGTCTGACCACTGGGTGTAACAGTTTCCCCAGTCACCAATGAGTCATTTACAGTATGTACATCAAGTGATGGACTACCCAATGAAAATGGAACAGGGGTGTTAGAGAACCCTCTACCTCTGCCAATACAGAGTGGAGTCCCATTTGATTGTCCAAAATTACTGAAACTCATTTTGACAAAAGTCCAAGAGCATTCAAAAGAAATGTCCTTTCACAAAGATGTACAAACACACTCAGATGCGCTACTTAGACTTCCGTTGCAAATTCAGATGACACAGTGGAGCACCAGCAACGTGAGGATCAGAAGTCACCAGCCCGGTCCGATGTAGTTCTCGACGAGTCACGGCACCATTGTGGCCTATGTGGTTTTGGTGGCTTCTATCGGTGTGGTAATGAACGACAAGGAGCTGCTCAAGTTGGCATCAGCTGTTTCTTTAATTCTCCATCTGCATTTCACAGAACGGGCATGGAGGTAAGGTCAGTCTCTGGCATAAAACAAGCTCCTCGTCAGTGATCCTCATGGCTCTGAGGATTACCCATAATACAATAACCACAATAAAATAATTTAAAATTACAGTGATCGTATAGTGGATTTTGTTTTACAATAAAAGGACAACCAGTGAGTCTCCTTTTTAGAGAAAATAAAGTAACTAATTAAAATGTTCTGAAAAATAAAATAAAATGCTGACATTTTATTTACTGGATGCCATTTTTATGTTTTAGTTTATATAACCTTGCATTTTAGAACAATGCAGAAACATAAATTAACCACATCATTGTATAAAACTGTTAATATAAAACTCAGTGTCATGCTAACCATCTGCTACAGGAGATTTGGTAAAACATACCTGCATTTCACAGAACGGGCATGGAGGTAAGGTCAGTCTCTGGCATAAAACAAGCTCCTGCAAGGAGGAGCCATAATGTTACCACGTGGGAAATTCCCACTGCACTTTCCCACGAACTAAACATTCTCAAACACGACAAAAACGACATAATAACAGAACTAGCGTGACCCAGACCGAACATATTTCAACAATATGCAAAAACGAAAACCACAAACGCACTTCACAAAATGCATTAATAATATTTCTTTAACACATGACAGAGACACGTTACCTCGTCAGTGATCCTCATGGCTCTGAGGATTACCCATAATACCTCGCTCTTTCTAGGGTGAATGCAATACAACTTTTTACCAGCAGATGGTGCATTTTAGCAGGATTTAACCTCAACCATTTTAACTATGTTACACCAGCAGGGGTTCTGCCCTGCAATCAGAAAGCTGTTTTACTAGAACATTAAAAATAAGATGGAAAACTTCAGAATGCAAAGTCCTTCTACCAACCACTGAACATGGACCTCTATGTGTGCATCCAAGATGGCCACCACATCTCCCACTGCAGCTTTCCACCCCGTCAGTCTGGCCTGGGTCAGGCCGAGCTGCTCAGAGTGCCTAATCTTCTTCACCAGACCGGGCCGCTCCTCATGGATGGAGCTAATGTACAAGTCCAGCTTGTCCAATAAATCATCTGCAGCAAAATAAAAACAAAAACCTTCTGGGGAGGAGATTCCATCTTCGCACATTTAGGGGAAATAAGGATGAACATTATCCAAACGCCCAAAAATTCCAGAGGCATTTATAGGTCCTGTTTAAGCTAGGAACCCTTAGTGAAATTTAAAACGATATATGAAACACTTAATTCCGATAAACAAAGAGACTCATACAAAAGTCCTGTCATTCTTGAATGAATGCTAAAACTTCACTGCATGAATTGTATAAACTCAGAGTAGACCTCAAAATTAACAGTGCTTATTGGCGTCATGTTTTTTTCCATCCTGTTACGTTCTTTTCTGTTACCCCCTTTTCTGGCTTATTATCCTCACCTTCGTAGCACAGCAGTCATTTTTGTTTGAGAAGTTGACGCTGCTTCGTCATGTAGCTGAATGAGCGCCTAAAGTGATAACTTAAGGAGCTTGTTTAATGTTTATACCGGACTCTGTTTGGACCGTTTCTTTCCCGCTCTGGAATGGCCGCCATCTTTGTTTCTACATCAACGGCTCCGCTTTGAGGTGACCAGTGGCGCCCTCTGCTGGATGGCGGCCAAAACTACAACACTAAAAGAGGGTCACAGGGTTTAGAATTTTAATCCAATAAACTGCTAATCGACAATTTAGCGCAAGTTGATTAATTGTTTGCATCGCTAATTCAAGCTAAACATGATTTGCATTCTTTTACTGTTTTTTCTTGAGTGTACAAAAGTATTACAAAGCATTTGTGAAACAAAGTGTTTCCAAAGCATTTAACTTAAAAAAAAAATGTGCCTCAAAAACTGCTTTTAAACAATAAGCACAGAGCAACCCAAGGTTTTAGCTGTTCTAAACAAATGCTTAATGTTCCTATGGATTACTCATCCTGCCTTTTTTAAGGTACATAAAACTTTGCAGAACAATAGAAAAAAAAATTGGGTTCCAAGTTGAACCGACCAGTAGCGGACACAAAGACTCAAGTACTAAGCCCAGTGGATTGCCATGTAACAATGGAGCACAGTAGGATCTGGAGTCTTTTAGAATAACACTGTCCACGCCAGGGCCGCAAATTTCTTCACTATACTCCAGGTGCCTTAAAAGGATATTAATTCATAGAGCTGAAAACAACAACCAAGATCACCCTGAATCTTTAAAGTAGAGCTTCCCACATTGTTTCCAGCAGAACTTTCAGATAAAACCTCAAATGAAAAATGCAAATTTTCAGTTGTCAAACTAATCCTACAGCTAATTGGATACCAAACAAACCGTTGGAACTGTGATCATCCACCAGTATGATTTCTCGCAGCAGCCGGGCAGGCGTCTTGTCGATGATGCTGCGGATGGCTCTCTTTATGACAGAAAGGGCTTCATCCAGATAGATCAAGATCACACTCAGGGAGGGTAGATCCTCTGGATACTGTTTCTCTGCACATCTGTAACCGTAAATAAAGTAACTGTAAGATAATTCATGGTATTCATGAAAGACAAATATGAGGTTATTGACAAAAAATAAAAGATAAATTGCTTTAACACTTGTTCTAGCGTTATGTGATATATAATTTAAGTTGAATGGTCTCTTTTGCCACCTCTGAGAAAGAAGTTGACACTTTTACACATTCTGTCCTTCATCGAGATCGTTCTGTTCTCGATGAATTTCTGAAATTCAGAAATTTATTTGTGATTCAAACAACATTCTGTGAAAACCAGAGAAACATCACAGAACCTTATTTTGGCAGCCCATGAACACAAAACACATTTGGAACCGATTGTTCTAATTTTGTTTCTCTATTTACTCCATTGTAGGAACATTTGTTTGATTACAAAGATGAAATAAGCTCTCAGTTTTACGTGATTATGAACCTATAAAAACAACCAATAAATCCACATTCTCTGATCTAAAGCCAGATCTCTATTTAATGTAATAAAGTGCTTGTGTATAATGACTTCAAACCTAAATCACCAATGGTTTACTCAAGCTGTAAAATTCTTATATTTTACATTGATTACATTCAGATGTAAACAATACTTTGTTCCTCCTGTTATAACTCATCATTAAATATGGTGGCTAATAAGCTAGCTTGCATGCCATGTAGTTGCAACATATTTTAGTGCAGTCTAGTTCGTCGTGTGTGTAATAAAACTTACTAAATTGCTCTCCTGCTTCATAAAGTTAGCACTTAGCATTACCAGGTGTGTGACATCAACGCACCTGTCTGGGTAATCTGGCCTCTAATTATAGATTTAACGTCCGTTTTCATACTTATGGCGTCTAGCATCTGCCATCGAAAGAGCTAACAGATAGTTGATATTTGCCATCTTGCGTTCAAAAAGTATAGCATCTGGTGGTGGAATTACGTTAGTTTTTTTTTTATTATTATTAAATCTAGAAGAATTAGCTTTAGGCAATATCTATTCAGAAAAACCTTTGCTAAGGACGTAACAGGCTCTGCTTCAGCGGTCATTCCTACAGCGATGTTTTCTCAGCAGTGTCCCCTCCTGCTCAGGAAGGGAACTGCAGGGGTTTCGAGAAGGAAATGCAGCTGAACATACTGTAGACACCCACAGGGGGCGCTGCAGCCAGCCCTCAATCAATGCAGCTGCTCTTTTTAATATAATCCTAAAACAATACAAATAAGGCAATTTTTCGCATGATATAAGAAATATTTATAGACTTTGCATAGCAGGACATTACCTGTCCGGATCACTACAAGAAAAGTTATAAATTAATTAATTAATTTATTCAAACCTCAAACTGATCCCCTGCCTAAAGGAACCTCAGACTGAAGAACTTTCAGCCCCCAAGTCACTTAAACTGGCTCTTTTAAATACCAGATCTCTCTGTGCTAAAACTCTATTAATTAATGATTTCATCACCGAGCATAATATTGATGTTTTATTTCTGACAGAAACATGTCTGAATGACAATAATGAACCAATCATACTAATTGAATCAGCGCCTCCTACGTACAATTTTTTAAGTGAGAATAGAAAACACAAAAAAGGAGGAGGTGTGGCTTCAATATTTAAGAATACCATAGACTGTAGTAAAATCTCTCTGGGTAATTTTATGTCTTTTGAGTATCTTGGAATTGAGGTAAAAGGCCACAAACGAACTTTGATACTAACTTCATACAAAACCCCAACATATGAGGAAAATTTCTTTACGGACTTCAATGAACTTCTATCTCTCATCTGCATTGATTACGATTGTTTGATAATTGTCGGTGATTTCAACATTCATGTTGACAACCCCGAAGACCGAGGGGCAAAAAAGCTGTTTAATATATTAGAGAGTTTTGGTTTAACACAACATGTCAAACAAGCAACACACACTCATGGACACACACTGGACCTGGTTATCAGTAGTATTCAGTTCATCTCCAGCTGAACAGAAACAAAACTGAAATTATCATCTTTGGACCTAAAGAGGAGCAAACTAGAATCAATGCTCAGCTTCAGTTATTACAACTGAAAACTAGTGATCAGACCCGAAACCTGGGAGTAGTGATGACCTCTGACCTGAACCTTCAGAGCCACATTAAGACAGTCACAAAGTCGGCCTTCTATCACCTGAAGAACATCTCCAGGATTAGAGGACTGATGTCTAGAGAAACTCATCCATGCGTTTATCTTTAGCCGCATTGATTACTGCAACAGCGTCTTCACAGGTCTGACTAATAAATCAATCAAACAGCTGCAGCTGATCCAGAACACTGCTGCTCGCGTTCTCACTAAAACCAGGAAGATAGAGCACATAACACCAGTTTTAAAGTCCCTACACTGGCTCCCTGTAGCTCAGAGAATAGACTTTAAAATACTGTTAGTTTATAAATCACTGAACGGTTTAGCACCACAATACATTAAAGATCTGTTATTGCTGTACCAACCGTCTAGACCCCTCAGATCTTCTGGTTCTGGTTCTGCTCTGCATCCCCAGAACCAGAACCAAACGAGGAGAAGCAGCATTCAGTTTCTATGCACCACGGATTTGGAACAAACTTCCAGAAAACTGTAAAACAGCTGAAACACTGAGTGCCTTTAAATCCCAACTTAAAACCCACCTGTTAGAGCTGCTTATGGCTAAATTAGGATTAGAGTGTGGGTTTTGATGTCTTCCATGTTTTTAATGTTTTTATCTTTACTTTTTGTGTATTTATTTCTCTTTCTCACTGTCTATGTTTTAATGATGTAAAGCTCCCCGGAAAACGTCCCAGTTAAACGACGTTTAACTAAAGTCCTACGGGGTTTAGAGTCCCAGTTGACGGCGTTTCAACTAAAAACCTAGAGGTTTGAGTCCTTGTCAAACGGTGGTTTTGACTAAAGTCCCAGAGGGTTAGAGCCCCAGTTAAACGACGTTTAACTGAAGTCCTAAAAGGGGTGCGGGTTTTATTGTTTTTATCTTTTTTAATCTTTTTCAAAATCTCTTTTTCTCACTGTTTATTCTAAGTCACATGCTGTTTGCATTTTAATTATGTAACACACTTTGAAATGCCTTGATGTTGAAATGTGCTATACAAATAAAATTTGATTGATTGAGAAAACTGTCTAACAATACGGTTTGAACCGATGTTCAAAAGACTGTTTCTATATATCAGTTGAATTTTTTTTCTCCATGATGTCAAATAAATCAGAATGTTTGAGGTGTTTCCTTAAAATACAGTAACTTAATAACTATGAATCTATCATCAAAAACAATCAATAACATGCAAAACAATGACATCACCTTTTGGTTTAGTTAGTTTTGGAATTAAATGTAAAAGAAAAAGATAATCCTGATAACAAAAAAAAACCAAGCTTAGTCAGCTCTAACACTTGTGTAATGCTAAAAGTTTGACAAGCCACTCCAATTTTTTAAAACTAATGTATTCTTGAATTTATGCAGCATTTAAAATCGTTCTTAGTGCAACTATTACCTGTGTTAGCTCAATATTATTATTATTGACCTTTATTCCACCAGGAAAATACCCCCAAAAACTTTTTTTAAGAGAATACAGGCTAAGACATAGATCGCTGTTGTGCATTTTCAAAACAACAAGCAGGAATGATGTCAATAAAGTCTAAACCTGTTCCAAAATCAAATAAGAATCTTGGTTGCTTATGGCAAATTGACTTTTCAGAGATGGGAAACTCCCTGTGATGACACCTGTGTGTGTGGAAAAGGTGTGCCAGCTTTCACCAGATTCTGCAGGAGGAGGAAGAGGAGCTCACCTCGGCGGCCTGGTGTCAGGAATGTCCCAGTTGAGCGGCAGCCGGTCACTCAGGAAGGCGTTGTATCCGTATCGCTGGAACAAATCCTCGGCCTCCTTCTGCTCCTCCTCCGACAGATCGTCGCCCCACTTTCTGAACAGACGGGAGTTCGGGTACAACTTCTTCACCAGCTTCTTCTCCTTCACTTTGACCCCTTTCTCTTCCTCCTGCTCCTTCTTTTCAGACTTTTTCATCAGGTCCACTGTGGACAAAAGCGCTGAGTCTTTAGTTTGTTTTACTTGCCCCTCCCTGAACTGCAAACAGCAGCACATAAAATCAACATTCAAAACAGTTAATATTATGATAATAAATACATATCTAACAAGTGATGTTGACTTTAAGTCATGTAGGAGTTTAGTTAGATATTAACTAGAATCCACACTGTGGCATTTTAAGAATTTCAACATTAGATTACATTATAACACTAAACAGACAAAACTTAAAAAAGCAATTTTAGAAAAGCCATAACTGATATCAAAAAGCTAAATCATTTGAAAATAGCTTAATGGCTTGAAACCTGTTCATAAGTTGAACTGAGTTTCTTCCTAAAAGTACGTTTGTTGTGAACGAGCACAAAGATTTTGCTGAATTTTGTGAAATTCTGAAGATATAAAATGGAGTCAAAATTTGCATAAAAGTTCTAAAATCTTAAAAATTGTGCAAATAGTTTAGTATACTTGAAGTAAGATAGAAGCTAATTTTCAAATAACTTTTCAGCGAGATATAGGAGCTTGTTTTAAGTAAATAAATCCTTAATATTGATTTTAAAAAGATCAAGTTCCACTGGCAGATTATTTAACTTAAAAATCAATGTTAAATAATTATTTTATCAAAACGGTTATCTATATCCTGCTGAAAAGTTACATATAAGTTGGTTTTGTTTTATTTTAAGTGTACTAAGATATTTGCAGAACTGCTGCTAAAGTATGCAGAACTAGTTAAGTGCAGAATAACATACAGATCATGGAATAGTAAGAAAAGAGAAACAATCTGAAGAGGTGAGAGTGCTGACAAGTCTTGGTTTGTTTAAGAATCAGCATAGACGTTCAAATAAACCCAGAAGAATGACATTTATTTTCTAAAATCAACTCAAATCTGAGAGGTGTACTCACACAGCCTGCTGATGTCCTCTTCCATCCTGTCCATCCTGCGGATGGAGTCGTCATGCTGGGCTCTCTGCAGCCTCTCTAAGTGGGATTGAAACTCTGTTTTTATGGAGCTCAGGTAAACCAGAGCTGAAGTCACAACGAAGAGCATCAGCGAACCTCTGACCCAGCCGGACCTCATCCTGCTGCAGACGCTGGGACGTTTCTGCTCTTAAACCAAGAGGCAGAAAGTTTTCTTCAAGCTGGATAATCTCTATCTCCACCCACATCAGCGAATCTGAAAACATAGATTTTAATCTGCTGGGCAGATTATCTTGTTTCAGTCTCACTCTTTACACAGTTTGTGTTTTCCTTCCTTCACACCTGCAGGGGTGTTCACCATCAACTCCACCAGCAAAATCTGTGGGGAAACACGGAGCAGGAGTGAAAGGAAAACTCAAATATCATTTTACTTCTGCTGTTTTAGTGAATATATTAAACAAACTCACTAAAAACAGGTGTTATTTAATTCATTTAAAGCTTCATTTGGCTTCAAAGCATAATTTTGTTCAATTGAATAAAAAAATATTTTTTTTCTGATCCATGCCATGTTTTCCTTGTGTCCACTCTGACCTGAGGCGTCCTGCTATGAAATATCAAAATATCAAAATGACAAATGTTTTTAAAATCAAAATCAAGGTGAAGATTTGTATAAACATTCAACCTTCTTCATGACTGAAAAGATGTTCATGTAGATTGAATATAAAGGAAAAATCAGAACAAAGATTAAAATAAGAAGAAATTTCTGAGTAAATATATGAGTGATGACTAAAATAAAGATAGTTTTCTCTACAATAGATTATTTTACCATCAGATGCTGACATCAACAGCATATATAAATTCTTTACTCCATATTTACACATTTATTTACAAACTACTTATTGTTTACCAAACTGGCATATCTACATTTCATAATAAAAAATAAGAAAATTTAAAATAAAAGATCTTAAAACACATTTATCTAATAACTATTTGAGGAATTTTGAATTAATATAAGTTACATTTAATTTTCCTTTGGGTATTTTTGAATTTGAATCCTCTTCCTCACTTGAAACATATAAAAATGTTTTTAAAGTGTTTATGATATGCATCTACAAAAACAATCCAGCGTGAAAAGATAAATGCTTTTAAACTTTATTTTTTTGTTTATGTACAGAATATACAGGCACTATAAAGATGAGTAAAATGTTTTCAACACAACAGATGAAAAAAGAGGATATAAGGAAATGTAAACAAAAAAAAAAGATTCATTCTGAACTAATTCAAACTGAAAAGCATCACAACTGAGACTGAAGTCAAACAGGATTAAAAACATTGACAGATTATCTGTCAGTGAGTGGCGACGCTCGGGTGGAGCGGTTTGACCCGGACCATGCGGGACAGTCCCAGTCTCAGCCCGGCGCTGGGAGACTTCACAGCCGGCGTCTGGGATGAGGTCGGACTTTTACCGACCTGAGCTGGAGAGCAAACGCATCTTTATTACGTTTACTGTCTGGAAACAGAAAAAGGCAGCAGAAAATGCGGTGGGGTTGTACCTGGCGGGTTCCACTTGGGTATTCTGCCCCCTGCTGGACTCACAGAGCTCACAGGCTTCACACTGAATGAAGCTGGATAACTGGGAACCAGTTTGGCTGCTGGGGGACTTTTGGAAACTACTGGAACATAAAGACATGGAGTAACTCTAAAGCAAAGACTTATGCACATTTTTCTTTACACTCACAAACATGGTTGGAATTTATTCTGTTCATGATTTACTGTGAAGAATTTTTTATAAGAATTTCTATTATCGTCTCGATAAATTTCAATTAGTGATGTAACTAAAAAAAACTCACATTAATGTTATTTTTTGTAATTTTCTCCACCGTTTGTTACATGTGGGCATCAATAAATATAAATAATATGGAAATATGATTAAATGCAGTCACTGTGTGCAGTTTGATGATATAAATCCCCTTTTTTGTTGAGTGTTTTTCAAATAGGAATGTTTTTCAAGAACAATATTTGTATTTATGGTGCTGAATACCAAGCAGTCACAGCCATACAGCTACCAAAAAAAAAGAAAAGTAATAAACTGTTTTTTTAATCAAAAACTTAATAATTGTAATAATACCACATATCACTATTAAATTCAAAGTCCACATCACCCAGCCCTACATCCAACCTTCCAAAGCTCACAGGCAATTTAAATTTGTAGTACAAAATAGAAAAGTTTAACATGAATTGATGTAGATATTTTTTATAGTGGACAGAATTTCCATATGTTAACCTGGAAAACACGACGAACAGCAAAAGGAAATTCTAATTTAATTCTCCTGGTCCTTCCAGGTCTGGAAAATACTGAAATTAACAGGAATCTTGCTGAACTGAAGCCAACTTACCTGCAGCCTGTGGTTTAGAAAGTGAAGACTTTGATTGTTTCTTTTCTTTTCTGGGAGCGGGACTTGGCCTGGGTTTGTCTTTCTTGGTCACTTTCTCCTTCCTTTTAGCCTTGCTGGACTTCTTCACTGTAAACTCCTCATCCTCGCTCTCCTCGGGCTCACTGAAGTCTTCATCGCTCTCTGAATCTGAAAAGGCAGGGCGGTTATCGCGCCAAGTCGACAACAAAAGCAGGTTGATACGAATACAGGTGGAGCGCCAGATAACCTGGAGTCAGTTTAGGTTTGTAGTCTTCATCTTCATCATTCTTTCTCTGCACCTCAGCTGCTTTAGTCGAGGTCTTCTTTTGTCTGGCAGCTGGTGATGCTTTCTCTGATGTGATTTCATCAAGGCCTGAAGGAAATGTTGTTTAAAAAAAAAGAGACGGAGCGAGAGAATAAAAAAGAGAGATTTACCTAAAACTGCTCCGTTCACGCTGCAGTTGGACAGAAGCAAAGAAGCTGGATCTGTGTTTTCATCGACGGGGCTTTGAACTTTAACATCCGCTGGGAAAATAACAGGAACAAGACAGAATTAGAAGTTTATAAAACGTAAAATCTACATGTTACATGCAACAGCTAATCCTTACTGGTGGGAGAATCGTTTAATCCGTCTGAGTTATTGAGTAACGAAAGCGTGATGGCTGCTTCTAGATCTCTTTCATACAACTTTTCATCCAGCGGTTTTCTGGAAACAAGTAATGAATTCATGTTCACAACATGTAACTACACACATCACAGCTTACAACAGGAGCAAACAGGTTATTGTTGAAATTTTTGTGAGGTTTTGTAGCGATGGATTAGCTGGCTCCAATAAATCTGAAGATAACACACAGAGGCAGACTGTAAAACTGATGTTCTTGCCCTGATCTGCATAGCCCACCTGCTCTTGTCGCTCTGAGCTGCTGTTGGGTTTGACTCTTGGCTGGACGACCTGACTGGAGGTTTCTTCTGTTCGTGTTTCGTTTCCTCTCTGGCCTTTTTGCTGGGCGGTGCTTTCGAACAGGCGAAATCCTCATCTGTCCCAGAATAAGAGCAGGAAACACAGACATCTTTAAGAAAAGGAAGCTTATAATAAAGAGTTGTTTTTTTGTTTTTCCAGAAACAACATATACTAACACATTTTCTACCACCGATGTAAAGCACTAGTAAAAAAAATCATAATATTTTCTTCCTCAGGTCCCATTGAAAACCTTATATGGTTGCATATTTTTAAGATTTTCAGAGACAAACTAATACACTAATAAACAGTTATTTAAATAAGACAAATGTTTAATGGGATATTGTCGAAAAAATATTTACTAAAGCAAGCAAACCAGCATAGAAAGCTCATTACTTAACTCACCATCATCAAAATCTTTGTTTTCACAGTAGTTCACAACCTTCGTCTTCCTGTGTTAACACCAAACGCGTAATCATCAACAGCGGTTAAAATGATTAGCATATAAAAGATAAATTTACAGTGATAGAAGCGTATTCTCACCTGGATGGTCGGTCCATGTCCAGAGTAAATGTGAAGCAAAATTTAGTTTTTATTCTTGGAACATTAACGGCTGGTTTATAAACACGAACAACTGCTGTGACAATACGCTAATGCTAAATGTGTCCGAAGAAGCTAGCCTAAGGCTACTTAAAACTTTACTCTTACTTTCTAATTAAAAACAATTTCAGTTTTAGTTAAGTAAAGTCGTAGAGCGTCCTTCCTGCTTTCATCCAGCCCGCCGGATAACACCGGAAGTGACGTTTTGTTGACCAAAATGACGAAACACCCGAGCTGATTCGTTTCTACCTTCAACGATTTTACTTTTTTCGGTTAGTTTTTCTTCTAAATAAACAAAACTGTATAAATACACAAAATAATATTAAGAAAGAAATAAAACTATATTTTTATTAGTAATAGTAATTAAGTGACGAATATGCTTCTTTGCTGCGTTTGACGTACGTGCTGGCGTTAACAGTCTTTTTGAACGTCAGCGATCCCGCCATATTGGAAAGGTAAATTTGTGCCAACAGCTTTGCATAACCGCTGAATATTGGACCAACACAGACCGTCATACAGCTGAATTTTTGTATTTTCTTAGATGACCCTACGTAAAAGTATAAATAAGTAACACATTTTAATTGTATTTTGGTATTAAAAAATATTTATTGTATCAGGCTAGGACATATTTTTAATTTACTTCAGGATACTTCTTGTTATAATATGACTTCTGATGAGTAAAATGGCTTTAATCAGAAGACAATATATTGTTTTCAAACAATTGTTAATGTTCTCTTATCCAATTTTTTATTCAAAATGTGTTGTTTAATACAGATGGACTGCCAGTTTTTCTAACATGAAAGACTGCACAATGTTATAAACATTTTGTGACTAACGCTTTCTTACCATCTAAATGTCTTGATAAATCTACCCACTGATTTTTTTTTCCGCAGCTAAAATCATGAAATAAATACATCTATTCAAATTAACTTAACACTAAAATCATAATTTTAGATCTCAATGAAAACAATATACAACAGTGTCTTCTTGCTGTTTCCTACTACTTAGAATAAATTAAATGAGGATGTGTTGAGACACTGGCCTAGAAATAAAGCCTAGGAATGACTCATCCCACACTTCCAGTACCATGCTGCCAAACATAAGTTTGCACAAGCTCACACGTGGAAGTGTGTGGGGAACCAAAGTTTAAAAATAACATAAATTACTTAAAATGTAGTCACTTGTCTTTAAACAGTTTAAATACAGTTATCTAACAAAATTAAGTATATTTTATTATAAGCCTGTCCATTTTCTACCAAATTTGGACATATTAGACATCAATTTTAATAATACTGAAGAGTCCGTCTCTACCTGTGGATGCAGGGTCCCTGGAGGTTGGACAGGTGGGGTCCATCCTGGACAAACAAGACAGACAAAAAGAGGCCAGACAAGCTTTCTTAGCTAGCATTCTTGTTAAAGAACTGTGAGAACAAAAAGAGTTCAAGTAATGCTAATTTCATATAACATGAGGGGGGAAACACATATTTTAATATTAATCTCAGAAATCTTCAAGAAAAATCTTGGACATTTGAAAACGGTGGAGAAAATTTGAAAATTTTCGACTTTACAAGCTCAGAAATTTTTTTTTCCAAAATTTTCATTTAAAAAAATTCAGTCTAATCGCAAAAGTTTTTTGTTTTTTTTCTTGCAACCTTTTGACTTCTGGAGCTTTACTAGAATAATCTCAAAATTGTTGAGTGTTTCGGCAGAATCTTATCTTTTTTTCTATCTCCAACTGTCCTAACTCGGCGGCACACACATAAACTCTGGTCAGGGGTCAGGGTGCGGATCGTCGCAGCGTCTTGACGCAGTGTCTCCAGCAGATGGCGGTGTGGGTCCGATGCGCCCATTGACTCTACCGGCTGATTGACATGAGCTTGACACGTCCTCAGCTGCCCACTCGCCCACACTTGGGCCGGAAACAATCCCTTCTCGCTCTGAAGTGGGGTAAAAATGAAATCTGTCCACTTTTACAGCCATTCCAAGAGAGCAGCTGCTCTACCGAAGGTTGTCATTTTCCCCTTTGTGAGTGGGTGGCTGTCGGCTGTGGTTTGTCACACAGTGGACCTGAAGCAGACGCTCGGGGACGCCTGGATCAATGTCTTCGGACCCAGACAGGGAAGGAAGACAAGCAGGCTGGGGCCAAAAGGTCTTGTGGTCACACATTCCTAAACTCCTCCAGCGCTGCCTACAGCTGGGACTGAAATATCTCTCCAAGTCATGCAAACACTGCTGTACAACACTTCTGATCGCATGTAAAGATGTTTACATTATGTTTATGACAATATCCCAACAGCTGCAATGAGGATGCCTCAATATTAGACCTTAATAGTTGATTTAAATATACCAGCTTCAATTACAACTGTTAAACTTCATAAGATCTGAGTTTTACGTGACATTTGTCTCTAAATAGCAAACCATTTTCCTACATTACATTTGGCAGATTGTCTATTAATGTACTTTAATTAGCTATTTGGATGGGGGACCAAAACTGGCTCTAGCCTTGGAACCTTTATCTGTCTAACTCCAGCCCTCCTTTTATGAGAAACTAGGTTTCATCAACTCCACAGAGACAAAAGAGTACATTTTAGTTGTATTAAACGACAGAACAAAGGTTTCATTTTTATATTTCCCCTCCAGTAATTGTTTTATCTCCTAAAGAGAAGCAGCTTGGTTTCCTAGCCTACTTGGCCTCTGAGGTCATCAGTGATCTTAATTTGAGTGTGTTAGTTGGAAGTGGTCAGGATCCTGTTTTCCTTCTCCCCCACTGATGTGAATGCCATCATTATGTTGTGTTTATCGCCTCAGAGTGGTAGTTGGACTGAGGCTCTCTAGGAGCACAGCTGGTGTCCATGTTTGGTTGTTCCGCAGGCGGAGGCTTCAGTGTTATTTACATTCCTGGAGGGAATAAAATGTATTCTGTAGCATAGATGCTGCAAAACATATTCACATTTTCGTGTCTTTTATTCAAAAAATGCACATTTTCTTTTAGCTAAAGAGCAAACGTAGATGATCTTTTTTAGCTGCTCCGATTCATAAAGTATGTTATTAAATCTCAAGCTGGGTATATTTTTAGTTACTGCCTTGCAGAGAAAACTCTCCGGTTGGGGCTGGGAGTTATTTACCAGCCTCAACCTAAGGATGCCTTAATGAGCTCGTAGCGCTTCGGATATCCGGTGCGGCGTTGTTGTTTTTGTAATCTAGAAATGGCCTAAAGCCAGATGCCTCCAGGCCAACCGCAGCCAGTGAACCAGAGTGGGCAGACAGATGTGTCAATCAGCGGCTTCCGGAGTCCAAACTCGCTGTCACTGAAACTTCACCAAGGTTATTTTTCCAGCTGCAAACTGAGCAGCCACAAAGGTAATTTCAAGGAAGAAACCGTCATTTTGCGCATTTATTTTAATAAAATTAGGGCTTTTAATCAGGATTACGGGAAATATTAGGTACATTGCTAACTTGTATATAAACAAGTATTGGACTAGTACAAAGGTGTTTTTGTTTGTTAAAACACTCTGACCTAACTAAATTTAAAACGGAAAATCAGAAAGACAGTAGAGCTGCTGATCAAGACAACAAAATAAATTCTGGGTGGTTTAAAGATTTTCCAGTATTTGTAAAAAAAAACAAAAAAAACATAGTAAGTTATAAAGCTGAAGGATGAAAAACATATTTTCTTAAAGTTTGCAAATTAATTAATTTGTGAAAAGGGCACAAAAAATAAAACTGTGATTTATGAAAAGATTCACACCACTAACATGATTTATTGTATTATTAGGGTTAAGAAAGTAACATGTTGCATATGATAAGTTTATCATAAGCATGATAAACTAAATTGTAAATATTTAGTTTCCAAAACTATTTTATTGAAATAAACTCAGTTAATATGACAGGAATATAAGTTACCTAATTTTTGGGGGTTAGAATATGTTTTAGCCTAACATAAATGGACGTGGGTAACTCCTTTTTTCCCCTAAAGTGCTTACTGTTTTTGCTTACTACATTTTTGTTGTTCTTCTTGGATTATTGCAGATGAGATTTAATTAATTCCAGCATTCAGAGGGCCACAAATGGCCCCCGGGCCGTGCTTTGGACACCCTGCTTTAGCATTAATCCTTGACCTTCTGATCCATTTCTAAAGCTTTAGCCATGCTTTGATCACTTAGCTCAATGCTACATAACACAAGTAGTTTAAAGTCATCTGCTGATGCTCTCAGCGTCTTCCCTAAAACCCGATCAGAGCGATACATGCTCCCAGACGTCACTGTTCTGGATGATTCTACGTGTTGACAACACGGTGAAGCTATAAAGAGCTTCAAAGCGGCGGCAGTAATTCATCGCTGCCAACTTTGCACTGTGACTCCATTTAAATAGCATTGTTTGATGCTCTGCACTGCAGCTTCGTTAGGACAACCTTTCAACAGGAAGGTCAGCGGCTGAAGCTCAGCAGAACCTGATCACCCATCATGCCTGGGATGCTGTGATGTCACCGGTGACTCGTTTGTTGAAAGATCAACAACAGCAACAAAGTGTCCGGCTGCAAAAATCTCTGACAGAGTCCTCTGAAGTACTTTTGGTCTTACTTAGGCCTGTCACGATAACAAATTTTGCTAAGCGATTAATTGTCTAAAAAAATATTGCGATAAACGATAATATTGTTTCAAGACCTTTTGACGCTGATTTAATGGAAATGACTAATAATGCATGCAATTTCCTGCCATAGATAGATACACTTCATTTCCAAAAGAACACATAACACTGGAACTGATAAACTAAATTAACAAAACAACCAAAAACAAAAATAAAATTGATTCTCAGTCTCCATTAACAAAAAACGTACTTGAATAAAATCTAAACATAAAGCCAAAGTGGAAACAAATATTGCATTCAACCAAAAGAGTGCAGATTATGAAGTCTGTACTATATTGGCCTTCAGTAATCACTAGATTTAAATGGAGAAGATGGGAACATCCGACTACCTAATGCAATAGTTCACACTACACAATTTTTTGCCCCTATTTTCTCCTTATCACAATCTTAGATCGTTGGCTGATCTAAGATTATCGCTGGTGAACCGATCATCCTGTAGTGTGACGTAGAAGGTCGTGGCTGCTCCGATCTAAATCAGGGGTTTCCCCTTCCCCGAAGCATTAACGCTGAATGTGACAGGTAGCCAATCAGAAAGCGCGGATTCTCCTCCTGCTTTCTGAGGGGAAATTACGGAGGGGAATCCCAAACAGCTGAAACAGCGCAACCCGAAGTCCAGCGGACATCGGAGATGATATGTGGAAACAACATTAATATTTATTTAACATTTCGTGCAAAGAATATAGAAATTACAAGGAGAGGAGTTGGAGCCAAATTGCTACCGCAGTTGATAAACCCGGTAGGTTTTCGGCTGTTCTTCGTTAACGTGACATAAATAGGTTATAATGATTTTCATTCAGTCAGGACTTTACGCTGACTCTAGCCACATGCATCACAGGTAGATTCTAGTAAAGCACTGATTAACCTGGTTTTAAAATGAATTAACTGGACTTGTAGCCCTTATTTTGCGCCCATGTGGCTGGACACCAGACGACACGACGAACCCGATCGAACCGTTATACCTAGGATTTCTGTCGGCTAATGTGTCTCTCAGGTTTTGAAAATGGGCCGACAATCGGCCGACAACTCGTGTTGTGTGCGCTGGACATTACACTAAAGAAATGAGGAAGGGAGCGTCAGTGGAACACCGGAACTGAGCCTTTCTTGATTCAGTGTCATCAACAGAAAGAAAAAAAGGCAGGAAGAGACGATAAAGCCGATAATTAAAATGAGGTCGATAGGTTTAATTGTTCGATTAATTGATTTATCGTTTATGGCGACAGGCCTTACTGTAATTATCTTATTTCACTTGAAATAAGATAAAACTAACTTACCTGTAACTTTTCAGCAAGATATAGAGGCTTTTTGAAAAGTAAAGAATTCCTTAATATTGATGAAAAAGTATTAGTTTCCCTCGCAGAGTATTTTGCTTACAACATGGGAAAATGTGAAATAAGCCAAATGAACTAGAACTTTTTCATCAGTATTAAAGCTACAGCATGCAACTGTTATAAGAAATAATTTTTCACATATTTGCTGAAACTGTCACTATATAGAGACAGAAAACATGGGAAAAAATTCCAAAGCCAACTAGAAACAACCAATCAGAGCCAGGAGGCGGATCTTAGTGCTGTCAATCAAGCCAGTGTGCACGCCTTCCTTGATACAACTTCTTCCCATCAGCACAGCCTGTTGTGAATGCTAAGGCTAGTTAGCATGGCTGCTATTACTGCAGATTAACATTTTCCTGTGACGTTTCTCCGCCTTTTCATGAGACTGATTGACAGCGTTGGCCCCTCCTCCTGGCGCTGATTTGTTGTTTTTGCAGTGAGGTGGAGGAGGTTGACCTTTTCATATTTTATCTGTCTCTATTATACTGTAATGGTGATAATTATAACAAATATGTAAAAAAAAACATTTTGTAAAAATAAAAATCACATACTGCAGCTTTAAGGAATTATTTGCTTAAAAAAACTTCTATATATTGCTGAAAAGTTACATCTAAGTTAGTTTTGCTTTGTCTGAAGTGTACAGAGAGATTTGAACTGGAAACTAGGCCAAAAATATTTGGTATGTGTTTGATGTTAGTGACTCATCCTGCTGAAGAAACCTGGAATCTTGTCGCTATATGTTGAATATTGATTAGCCATTAGATAACAATCCAACACACAGCGGAGGACGATTCTGCTTAATGCTAATTATTACCTGCAGTGCAGATTACTGCAAAGCTTTCTTAAACATTTTTTAGGTTGAAATGCTGCATTTTGTGAAGGCAGTATTTATTCATCATTATCTGTTGTATTCAGAGTTAAAAGTTCAGAATAATTCAGCTTTTAATACTTTTGGGAAAGGTTACTTTAGTCAATGAAGAGTTATTGATCTAACTTCAAGCTTTTGCCAACTTTCAAGTGCTGCAATGCAGTGAGTTATTATCCAGTAGTCAGGGTGTCATGACCCCTGTCTGACGCCAGAGGGCGGTATCATTATGTGGCAGCCGTTCATTCGGATTTACAAAAACTCAACTTTTCTATGTTCCTTAGTTTATGGGAAGATGTTTTGTTCAGATTAAAAGTTTTAGATGCAGCTCTAGAAAAAAACATGAAGAGCCGACTTTACTGAACCCCGTAGAAAAACTCCTGGTTTTTCCATCAAATTTTGAGTTAAAACATTAGTATTGTTGTTTCTAAATGAACATAAACTTGTTTTCTTTGCATTGTTTGAGGTCTGAAAGCTCTGCATCTTTTTCGTTATTGTGACCATTCCTCATTTTCTGCAAATACTAAACTTATGCTTGTAATTTCAGAGACATGTTGTCAGTAGTCCATAGAATAAAAGAACAATGTTCATTTTACTCAAAAATATACCTATAAAAAGAAGTAAAATCAGAGAAACTGATCAGTTTAAGTGATCTATTAGTTTTTTCCAGACCTGTATTTCCCTGGAGGGCAATAAAATAAACAGTTGATCAAAACGAAATTAAAATGTGAACAAAAAATGTATTTAATTCAGTAATTCAATTCAAAAAGTGAAACCTCTTCACAGTGCTGTGAAAAGTATTTACCCTTTCACCAATTTCTCCTGCTTTTTCTATTTTGTCTCAAATCATGGAAACATTTGAATTAGACAACCGCAATATCTAAATCAACTCATCACAACCTGAAAACGTATTAATAATTGGTTCAATAAACAACAATGCAGATGTAACATTGAAACAATGTAGGTTTCCCCAACACCTCAGCAGTGGCACAGGTTGATTCGCTGATGCAGCAATACCTGCAGTAAGGTAAGGTAAGGTAATTTATATAGCACATTTTCAGCAACAAGGCAATTCAAAGTCTGAAACAATCCAGACCAAGAACTGAATGGAAATACTGTGCCAACATCTAACTGCTCTGCATTAAAACTGTGTAATTATCTAGATGTGAGGTATACTCTTCCAAATTAGCATAAACACTCTGTCTGTGATTAATCTGGATAATATATGAGTTTCACTTTTTAAATAAATTGCATTTTCAACAATATTATAATTTTTGTGACATTTTACGAACTGCAGTCGCTCGCGTCTTTTTCTTGCTATTGTCACTACTGAGTATTTTACGTTGCTACCCTCTTTCCTCAAATAAGAAACTATTTATTCTCTCCAAGCTCATTTGTAATACCCTGTTACTTCTATATTTTATCCAGCTTTGGCAGCTGCAGCCGTCTTTGCCATGCTTTTGATTAAACTTCTTCTTTTGTTCTGCCTTCAAGGTGGGAACATGTTAGATCAGCATGGAGGGACATCCGGGTTGAACTGGGTTCCATGAGGCCAACCAATAAAACTGAAACAAGTTCTTTATTTAGGCTGACACCTGGCTGGATGTCAAAGCAGAGAAAAGTGCATCTGTTTGCTCCTTAAAGGGTTTAATTAAAACCTACTGTAGCTTCCAAGTGTTTCGGACTGTTAATCACTGTGATTATAAAGGAAAACTGGCCACGGTCCAATAGATATCGCTTTGGATTCTTCTGGATCTTTCCCAAATGTCATTTGTTATGAGTTGCTCTCCAGGACAGGCACCACACCAGAACCTTTGATCAACTACTTATGGGTTTAGATTTCATCCAGCGGGGGGCTACGACAAAAATAAACGATCTGATCTTTGTTGTGCTGGCAGAAAGAGAGCGGCCCAGTCCAAGATGACTCACTCTCAGCAGGCTGCCATGCCTGACGCTCTCCTCCACCCGACAGCCAATTCGCCTTGATCTTCCGCTCATTGCTGCCTCTCGGCCGCCATACTGCTCGAGAAAGGTGGACTCGTCGGCCCGATTTTCATCTCACAGGGGTGAGAATGAGCAAAGCGCTAAGCAAATGTGCTGAGAGGATTCCTGGCATTCCCCCACTCGGCCCTGGTGGCCCGGATTGGTGTTGGGTTCCTGGGAGAGGGGGAAGAGGAGCCGGAGGAATCGGCAGTCGACTCAGCAGCTGACACCTCCTCTGATCTCCACCTCTTCCTACAGCCATAAACCAATCTGTCTGGGTTTTCAGCATAAGCATTGCTTTTCCTTTGTGGTCTCAGTTACAAATGCCAAGCTTTTTATCTTGATTGAGTAGCTTGTTGTGGTTTGGGTCGCAGCATTAAACATTCCCTGGAGATCCTCAGATGGATGTTTTAAAGGTTTAAATTCACATTTTGAATGTTTTTATACTTCCATTGGGCCAGCATGAAAGTAAAAAATATGCTGGACAATAAATTGTCCCAGTAGTTACTGAGATAAATGATAATATTATTGTTTTGAGACCAATTTATATTGATAATTGAATAAAAATGCAAGTTCATCCTGTCAAAAACTAATAAACTGTAATTTCGTACAGAACACTTAACTGGAGGACATTTAAAATAAAAACACTAAAATAATAAGTAAAGCAGGAATAAAAACCACTTATAACTGAAACCATAAATAAAATGAATTATGAAATCTCTCTAAACAAAACTGACCATCAGAAAAAACAATTAAATCATCAGAAGGAAAATTACGGAGTTCATTTATCATGCTACTAATTGAATAATTGCTTATTATGACAGGCTTAATTTAATCTGTTTCTAAAAACATACCAAGTTCTTAAAAACAAACAAACAGCCATTTAGATTTAAAGCAATCTAAAGACCATAGAACACAATTTATTGCATTTTTTGCCAATAAATAAATATTTTTTTGGAGTCTGGAAAATGAGCTGTTCCTAAAACCTTCCGAATGTAACGTCACGAATCAGCAGGGAACGCAGTGTTACCTAGCAACCCCAATGAAGCCCAGCCTGTTACCTAGCAACCCAAGACGAGCTCCAGCACATTTTGTCAGCTGGTTTTATCGCTGTATGTGCTTTACAATGGCTACTGGAAAACACAAGTGACAATTCAGAAACCACTTCCTGCATTGTTGTTGGTTGTGCAGGAGGCTCTACTTGTGCTTTTCAAAGATGTACGGTTGTGTAATTGCTCATCTGTTTGCAGCCATTTTCATGTAAAAACTGGCTGGAGTTGGGGGGGTGTGGCCAGCAGCCGCTTATTAGGATTTAAAGTGACAAGACGCCCTGAAACACTTCAAAATAGTTAGAACTGACCTAAAATTCTCATTAACTATGAATGATTTTGTGCAAAAGATTTAAAGAATATGTTTTATATCGCTAGATAGACCTATCCTAACCTGTTCAACTGCTTTAAATCTAAAGACGACAGAATAATGAACAAAAGTTAAAAATGAAACTCAAGATAACTTTTCAATATGGAGAAGAGCACAATATGTATTTTTCTTTTGTTAAATTTTTTAAACAAATTCAACCAGGTGGCTATCTAAAGACTGCTCTGAGGAATCCATGTTCACACTTTCTTGAATTGTGCTTTGCTTGCACTCTTCAGGGTAACATGGCTCTGGTGTTAAGCTTGCAAAACTGTTTGATCAGAGCTTGTTTAACAGACCACTGGCTTCTTTCAGCTCTCTGGGGAAAACCATGTAATTACTGAGCTTAAAAAAGATCAGTCAATCTTTAACACGCATTATTCAAATGTTCCTTTTGCATCCAGGGAGACATGTGGTCAAACCAGATGTTTGCAAAGTGAGAGAACAAATATAATGTAGTTCTCTTATCTTTTCTAACTGCCTGAAAAATAAAAATATGTTTTTTACTTTTTTATATAAATGTTCTTAGTGTTTGGTATAGTTAGTTGCGTTTCAGGTTTATGACTTGGGTCGAATGTTTTGGGTGTCCTTCAAAATTTTTTGTTATGCTTCTGGCAAACAGAAATAATTTTTGTGATTCTAACAGACAAAAAACAAGAGAAGTTTAGTCTTATTTAACTTCAGACAATAAAAAAGTGTCTGCAAATTACATATAAAATCAGAAGCAAGAGATTAAATTTAATCATGTTATTTTTGTATCTTATTTTATTTTTTCTATCAATTCATTTTTTTGTGTTTTTCCAGTGTCTCTGTATGGATATAAAAGTGCATTTATTTAAAATTAAATACATAAAATGTTCAAAATTCCTACAATTATGCCTGTAAGTATAATAAATTACCATTAGCACATCGAGCAGTGTACACGATGTTGATTTGCAGCGTTAAGACCCGCCTCTATACCATCCTGTCATGACACTGTAACAATTTTAACAAATATGAAAAAAAAAACAACGTATTTTTGTAAAAGTTACAAACTGCAGCTTTAAATGATTAACTGCTTATTGCAACAGGCTAGCCCACAGTACTAAATCTACAACACATAAATGTATCTTTTAACAAAAGTTTGGTTGCTGCTTTACGATATTTAAAAGATTGCAGTCTTTTTTTTGTTTAAAGTACATCACTGAGTTGAGCATAAAAACTGCTGCATCATTTGCCGGGGTGTAAAGTCACCTCTGCCTGGCTTTTCTTTCCCCCTTAGTCACTCCCGGCCCGATTTAGCAGCAGCCACATCTTACTCTGCAAGGTGCACAAGCTGTACCCTTGATGAGGTATTTTTACTGGGAAGCCTCCCCTGTGACAGCCAGCTCTTTGTCTTCCTCCTGCAGCGCCGCTCTTGACAAACGTATAACGACAGAAACAGATTTCTTTCATGAATACTTCATAAAATCACACACAGGTTACCGTCTTTAAGTGTCTGCTGGGTTTACGCTCCAGCAAGGCGGGCTGGGTTTTCTTGGGTCACAAATTTATGAAGCAGAAGGGGGAACACCATCTGCAGTTTTTGGCTGCTGAATTATTCATCAGCTGGCTCAGCACTAATCTGAACCCAGAACCTCTTTCATGGGGGAACATCAGTGTTTTACAAGCTGCCGCTCCTTTAATACCAATCATTAAATAACCAGCCAATAACCAACCAATAACCTGGTATGATCCACAATAAAGCCTTTATTATAGATAATGTCTCCTGTCCTAACATAGCATAAATTTCACTTTTTTTTTTTGCCACTAGTGGCTTTTATTTTGAAAGAAATCCAACAGAAAGGGGATGGAAAGAAGGTGGGTGGGGGAGGACATGCAACCAGGAGCCACGTAGCCAAGACCACCTACCCAAGACCAAGTCAAGACCAGCACCCCACGCTACGTGACACAAAGTTTTACCTATCAAAATTGCTTCTCAAATTGATCTGAAAGATCCACATTTCCATAAAACACCTAGATATAAAATACTTAAGAGCTGAAATGAATTTAATCAGTAAAGATCCGTCCAGAAGAATCGGATCGTTCCTGAATGTCATATCAATGCAGACTTTGGTCACAGCGTTTTTCCATATTTGCGACACCTCAGTCAACACCTCCACACAATGCATGAGTGACAACTTTTTTTCATCGCAGATGCAACATGTGTCTCCGTACAGCTAGCTTTGCTAGCATCACGTCCACTAGCTTACCTTTCTTTAAGCTTTCCTTCCAAGTGACGCTAAAAGTTGGACTAAGTCCCCACCGTCTGTGAAAGCGAAGCGCTGCTGGTTTTACATGTCGCCATATCTTATGATTTATGCAGCGCTATTATATTACTGATGATTAGACAGACATCTTCTCCCGTTCAGAGGAAACCACTGCGCATGTGGGGAGCTCCGCGTGGGTGTAAAGGTGGAGGCGATGGGTGACAACAGACACTAAGTCACGTTATTGCTTGGATTTTACGGCGCCACCTTAAGACCCTGAACTTCACATTTTAACGGAAAAAAAGAGCAACGCCACTTGGATGTAACGAGTAACGCGAGAGTTTTGTAGAAATGTAGTGAAGTAGAAAGTACAGATACTTACTGTAAAATGTAGTGGAGTAAAAGTAGAAAGTATCCATTATTAAATCTACTTAAGTAAAGTACAGATACACGAAAATTGTACTTAAGTACAGTAACGAAGTACTTGTACTTAAGTACAGTAACGAAGTACTTGTACTTCGTTACTTCCCACCACTGCAATTAATCAATCAATCAGATTTTATTTTGATAGCATTTTAGGACAGTGGAACTGAACCAAAGTGTTTTCCATTAGCGCAGCAATAAAAACGCTGCAAATTTTACACTAATTTGTTATTTCGTTATTCTGCAAAAAATAATCCTTGTCAATCTGGTCGCTGTAAATAGCTTTAAAATAACTGAACATCTTTTTCTGTCTTATTTAGTATGGAAAAATAAAATGATGCCTTTTTATCATTCAAATTAACAGTAATTGATATACATCTTAATATACAATGCCTTGTTATCCCATTAAATTTAAAGCTGTAACGTCCATTTTATCACTTTTCTGAGTGGCAAACAAAGATTTTATGAGATATTTTCTGAGTTAATTGGTCAAAGTTTCAGTTGCCATCTATTGTTGTCATTGGGATGACATTTTCATGCATCGCTTTGATTAATTACATAAATTTAATGTAATTAATTGACATGTTGCTGCTGCTACTATAAACAGTTTCTCTGTCTCTAGGCGTGTGTCTGTGCAGCTTTGCAGCATCATAAATTATTGCTCAGCTGTGCCGATTATTATTGAGAGATCCTGAAGTCACGCCAGAGAAACCCCCTCTCGCCTGCGTCTCCCCAGCTGCTGTTTTAATATTTCATTTTCCAAATCATACATTAATAAAACACTGATTGAAAGCTCTTTGCATCTTTCTCTCTTCTGTTACTTAAACCTGACTGCTTTGCTGGGTGTGTAGTCTAAACTGACCCTAAATCTACCACTGAATAAACTAGGAAGTGTTTACTTGTCAAAATAAAAGCCTTAATTTTCCAGTTGCTCAGGTTTTACGACGTCAATAGCTCACATAGTGAATGTGGCTAATATTACTAATAGAACTAAACCAAAACTAAAAGGACAACTCTGCTGGACTATCAAAATAAAACTTAAACTTGCTCTACAAAATAAAAGCCTTCCTGTTTAACAAAGCCATTTATTGCAGAATTAGTATATAAAGTTTTGCTGAAATTGAAACACTGATGGAAATGGGTCTACAATATCCTTTCAAATAAAGCTTACAGATAATTTCAAAATAAAAGCCTCAGTTTTCCAAAATTACTATTATTTTTTAAAGATGTTAACAGCAACTGCAGTGAATTAAGAATAGAAAGTACATCCATTATTACTAATAGAACTGAACCAGAGCTAGAAGGACAACTATTTTGGACTTTCAAAATAAGACTTAAAATAAAAGCCTTCCTGTTTTACTGAAACTGAAGCAGTGATGGAAATAGCTCTAAAGCTTATAGATAACTACAAAATAAAAGCCTCAACATTCCTAAGCATTTAGAGTTTAAGCAAGTTATAACAGAATATAATACAGATTCTTAATTAAGTAATAAAATAATGGGATCTTTGCCAAACAGCAAAGATGAGCAGAAATTGTCTGGATCACATGTGGCTGGTGACATTGTGATATCAGGTTAAAACATTCATTCATATACAGACGACCTTCAGGCCAAACCAGATGAAATAACAGAAGGATTTCCTGAAGAACGTGCATATTTGGTCATTTTCATGGACCTGACACACACAAACTGAACTTTATTTTAAGCTCTTCAAACCTGATGGACGCTGGGATGAACTCAGGCAATAAAACTCTGGCTTTGCTCCAGGAAGTAAGAACAAAGTTTCCTAGTTTATTAGGCAATAATTTAATTTCTGGTCCATTTCTGGCCATGTTCATCTGCGTTCTTAAAGTATGTGCAAATATAATATCTAAATGTCTTGTTCCATCAGAGTGCATTTACTTCTAATTACCTTTCTTTTAATTATTGAAAGTAGTCATGACTGAAGAGCAGCATCAGCATCACCCCAGTTTTAGCTGAGTTAATCTGAAGAGCTCAGCACTGTCTCATTAACAGCCACACCGTCCATCGATTCAGGTTCCACTCTGTCAATAACCCAGTAGTTTTGTCTATTCAGGCTATTGGTTGCCTTGGTTAGGATAGACATGTGCTGATGCAGCAAATAAAACCCCTGTCTCATTAATTTGGTATTCAGTGTGATCTGGATAGTTTGTCCCTTGGGGAATAAAAAGACTAAAACACAAATTTCGACAAACTTGTGTTTTTACGAACTAGGAATATGAAAAATGATCTGGTGTTTACCAGGTTTTACCTCCATTGTAGAATACACACTGCACATGTTGTTAGTGTTAAGTAAAAATAAATTGATATTATGAAAGCTGTGTGTAGAAAAACAAACATTTCAGCTTCTAACAACTTTTGGTTTTGGATTTTGATGCACTAAAATATGCTGCAAATCCCAAATTACAGCATAAGCATTCACACTATCTATGATAATGATGAATAAATGGAAACCTTAAAGTTACTGAGTAAAGAATGAACACGAGTGAATATATGAGCCTAATTAGCTCACTTTGGTTTATTCATGTCGTCTTAGGAAAAACCAAGGACTGAGTACACAACCCTGAGGAACTCCTCAGTGGTATTTCTGACTGTCGACATATCTCCAGTCGTCCTTTTCAAAGGAATTCAAAAAGGACATTTTTTAAAGTAAATATTTAAATATTTACATATATATTCATATATGTAAATACATCCACAGTAATGTTAAAGACTGGTCATCACAAAAGCTGCCAACCTTTTATTGAGTTTAGAGAGCAATGCTTTTTCACACAGAGCTAGGTTGGTCTGAATAGTTTTTTGTTTTTTACTCTTCATGAATGAAATTTTTTGAAATCTGATTTTTATTTCTATATATGTATAGAAATAAAAATCTGATTTCATTCATGTATATATAGTGATCCTAGCAAAAAGTAATTCTTGAATGGACTTCATATTGTGGTTAAATTTTGCTGAATGTTCAGCAGGTCGACGTTTATAAGTCTATTCGTCTGATTTCAACTTGATTTGTGGAGCTAAACACAAAAGTATTCCATGAATTTGATCCATGCAGGTTGTATTTTTGAGCTGGACAGTGCACTAGTTACAACAATAATAACAACAATATGCAATATGACCTGGGAGAATATTTTGGTTGTGTAAACTTCCTGGACAAACAGCGAGGGAAGTGTCAGACAGGATTGCCATTTGCTCCCCCGAGACTGTTTTTACACCTCCTTCTAAATAAGGCCGCAGGCTGCCAGGACATATGACCACCGTCCCGATTTGGGCCCTGGACACAGTATCCATCCATCTCTCCAATGCTTGCTCAATGCCAATAAAAGCCAAACTCTCCCTCTCTCTCTCTCTTACAGACACCCTCTGAAGGTTTCCCATGTGAGGAGGATCTAGGTCAAGTTAGCTCTGTTATATTGAGGAAGACTGAAAAAATAGACTGGCTTCCATTCAGAATAAGGAAGGAAAAGTTTAATAATGCAGCATTTCCCGTCCCCTGTAGCAGACCATGCACTGCAAAAACACATTTTCCAAAGTATTTTTAGTCTAGTTTGTAAATATCTAAGTGAACTGGGAATAAGACAAAACTAATATACAAGTAACTCTTCAGCAAGATGTAGGAGCCTGTTTTAAGTAAATAATTCCTAAATATTAATGAAAAATGCAAGTTATACGTTAAATAATCTGCTATTGAACAAGACATTTTTACCATAAGTCAAAAAGTTTTCTTCCACTTATACATTATTTAAATAATAACTTGGATTTTTCATCCATGTTGAGGAATTATTGTGTTAAAACAAGATCATTTAAGCTGGTAAAATATCGTTTTTTTTTACACTTTTGTTTAAAATGATCATCATGTAACAATATAAGACAGATAATCTGTGAAAAAACTCTAACTCCTCTGTCTTCTCCCAATGCTCCCAGTATTAACTGCAAAAAAATACACTACTCTGTCAGAAACAACCAATCAGAGTCAGGAGGAGGGTCTTAGCGCTGTCAATCACCCTCATGCTCACACCTCCCACTTGCTCTCAGCTGGTTCACCACAAGATAGCCTGTCACTAACGCTAAGGCTAGTTAGCATAGCCACCTTCCACCATTAGCACATTTCCACAGAGTACATGAGGATGATTGTCAACGCTAAGACCCTCCTCCTGGCTCTTATTGGTTGTTTTTGACATTTTTGCAGACAGTAGTATCTCAGGGAGGAGGTGGAATAGCTAGATTTTTTCCAGATTATCTCTCATATTATACTGTGACATGATGACAGTTTTAATAAATATGAAAAAAAAACATATAACTATTTTTGTAAAAGTTACAAAATAATTATATTAAATAATTATTTTTGTTTTATTAAATTAAATCATTTGAAAACTGCTGTTTGTTTTTACCTTCTTAATTTTGCTGGATATCAATTTGCTGATTTTAACCATGAAACTGTAGAAATATGTGGGCAAACATTATATTTGCACAGTCATTGACTAGCATGAGGTTTTATTTTGAAAAGCACCGGAGGACGCTCTGGTTGTAAGTCCTTCTGACTTGCCTGAGGCTGGTGTGAAGGTGCAGCCCCCCCATCATTCCAATCAGACTTGCTGGTGCTGCTGAGGTCCAGGAGCTCTCTCCTCCTCCCACCTCCTACTCGTAATGGGGGAGCTGCATGCAGCGGTGAAGTCACAGTGATGTCATTTGAGGATGTGAGAGAGTAGGGGGCAAGGTGAGCTGATCTTGCAGTGAGTGGTGCCCCCCCTCCACGGCCAGCGTTGCCTGTACAAAGGCGCGGAGCGGCGAAAGATGGTCATCGCCACCGGCACCAATCCAAGCTCCGACGCGTTCTGTTCTCCACTCGCTCAGATCTCGGGCCATGGGGCCCTGATCTACTCTGACCCACAAACTCTGAACCTTCATCGCCAACATGCCAAAGGACAGAAGATAAGAAGAGTTGCTTTTTTAGGGCAGGTAACTTTAACCAGGTGCCCCAAAGGTAAACTGGATGGCCATTGCGCAAAGGTGTCACTACAGCATGCGCAGCGGGGCCGAGACGCACTGGACGCTGCCAGCAGTTATTGTTCTGTGGACTTCTCTGTGGGCAATCGCTTCCTCTTTCCCGACCCCGAACAGGACTAACGCTACTTTGTTAGAAAGGAAGTGGGAGACGCTTTTCTCCCGCTCCTATCTGGGTGTAAACGGGGGCAGATCGCAGCTGAACTGGCAGAGCGACTACTTGCAGGGCATCAAAAGAGTGCGGCGGCTGTACTGCAACGTGGGCATTGGGTTTCACCTGCAGGTGCTCCCGGATGGCAGGATAAGCGGTGTGCACAGTGAAAACCCATACAGTGAGTTGCATCCTGCAAAATGCATCCGAAAGCGAGTGTAGCTGTGTGAAAGTTAGAGCCGGGTTTTTCCTTGCATGATATTTTGGTTGAAAGTTTCCGAAAGCAAAAACAACAGCACCGTGCAGCTCGAAAACATGACACGAATGCATGACGCTGACTTATTTTTACCCCGCTGCAGGACACTCATGTTGCTCTCAGCACGCTGTAAACCACCCACAATGTCTAACATGCAAAAAGCTGATTACGGCACTCAATACCGAGCATCATCCGAGTCGCAGTGCACCTGCAAGGTTACACCCATCACTGCTGCATAGGCCACTTCAACTTGTCCCGAAGCGCAGCGTCGCACTGACCCTGCCTCATTCTAACATTGTGTCTCATTCAGGTCTGATAGAGATCTCCACGGTGGACCGAGGGGTGATCAGCCTGTTCGGGGTGAGGAGTCAGCTGTTTGTCGCAATGAACAGCAGAGGAAGGTTGTACGGAACGGTACGTAACAGTGCGCAACTCAGTCCCACATCCTGCTGAGTGTGAGCGGAGTTCACACAGAGCTGCTGCTGCTGCATCCGCTGCTTTATTCTGTCATTAATACATCCTGATGACGGGAGAGGAAAGGGAATCAATGAGATGTGCAATCTCTGCTGCAAATGTCACAGTCTGGGGTATTTATAAAGCTTAATCCTTCTGTTATTTTGATTCCTGGAGTGCAGTTTTACCACTCAATAGTGTCAGAATCCTCAAATGTTCCCCAAAAACGTCTTTGTGTCTGTATTATTAATCACATTTATAACTATTTTATTCAATATTTAGCACAATGATGTTTTTCATTTAGAAATGCATTTTATTTATTTTTTACTGTCCATCAGAAGAACCTACACAGAAAAAAACAATGATTGTACAAGAAATTGATTTATTTAAAAATGTTTTTTTTAAGTAGAGACGTGTGGGGAGTTGTAACATTTTTATTTTATATGCTGATTATGCTTATTAAAGTAAACAGAATAAGTTTCAAACAGAAAAAAATGCTTTCAACTATGTTTTTAGATTTTTTTTTCTTACTTTTTAATGGATCAATCTGCCATAAGAAGGAGGTTAAATTAAAGTGTGCAACACTAATTAAGACAGAATATTTGTTGAAATGTAATTTAACCCATATTAAATGTTTACAAAATAGTTGCAAATGTTTATTCAGGAACTAAAAGTTCTTAATAAATAACAAAAATACTTGAAATGATGTGGATTTTAAGCCTTAAATTAATATGAAAAAGTTTATTTCATTCATTTACAGTTAAATATGAACAAGTTGAATGTTGATGTAAACAAAATGAGTATTTAAAAAATAAATATAGTATATCCTTTCTCTCAAAAGTGAATTCATAACCAACTAACATCAATCAATAATCCATATAAATGCAGTTTTAAACACAAAGCAGACAATACGTATTTATAGAAATAATAATAAAGAAAAGTATATTTTATCTTTGTAATGATGCAGCACTCTGAATCAATATACCTCCGTATCTTTATAGAATATATTTTATTGCTTCCTTAAAAGTAAAAATTGATCTGCTCTCTGGTTTCTTTAAACAGAAATGTAACGTTACACTTGTTTAGTTTTGACTTTAGGTTTAAAAAAAAATCTCTCATCTCTAAAAAGTTAATCAAATTTAGTCAAACTCTTGCAAAACTCATCATTTGTCATTTATTTCCAATAATTTGTAATATTTTTGTTTCATAGATGTTATTTTCAATATTTTTTTAAAATAATTTGAAAAAATTGGGGCGCTTGTCTTATCCATAACATTCTTTAAAACGCATCAGTTTCGACTTTATGTCAAAGTTTGATGACGATATCAAACATTACTCATGAAATCTACATATTTACTATTATTTGGATCATAAATCACAGTTAATTAATATATTTATGACTAATAAAGTTAGTCAAGGTCAAATGTAAGGCCACAATAAAAAACAAGATGGATACATTGTTATTTTATTGTCATTGCAATTGTAAGAAACGTATTGGCATAAAACTTTCTTTTATGCTAATTTATGATTTTATTTTGAAAAAATTAAAAATTAATCTTTATGCATAAAGACTAGTAAAACAATAACAAAAATATGTTAAAATTAAATTTTGAGGAAGATTCTGACATTTCTGCATTGGTTGCTTGTTAAAGCTCAATATAAAACTGAGATAATTGAAGGTTTTGGAAAATATTTCTGCAGTTTCTCTTAAAAAGGTCGACAGTTTAAAAGCCACTACCTGTCATATATGGCCTTAGAACCGTAGAAAAGCAGATATTAGAGCAATTTTATCAGATAGATCAACATAAATGTGAAGTAAAAGAAACCATTCTTCTGGGTTTCAACCTTTTTACAAATACTAATCTGAAAAGTGTGGTGCACACTTGCATTAGCTGCAGGTCTTTTTGGTGCATGTCTCTACCAGCTTTCTAGATGTGTAAAATGTCAGACAAAACATTAATTTTCAAGTCTGATCAAAGATTCTTACTTGGATTAAAGTCGGCCTTTGACTGGGCCATTCTAACACCTGACTATGCTTTGATCGTAAACCATTGGATTGTAGCTGGTTTAATGTTTAGGGCTGTTTCCCTCCTCTCTAGACCTCCAGTGTTTAGCATCACACACTATAATGCTGCCATCACCGTGCTTCACTGAGGGGATGGTTTGTTCACGGCGTTGAGCCCCCTTAGTTCGCCTAACTGCAAAAACACAAAATCTTACCATTTGTTTGGTCTAGTTTCTAGTGCAAACACTTGAAAACTAACCAAGCAAGATAAAGGAGTTTGTTTTAAATAAATAATTAATTAATATTGATGAAAAAGTTCTAATTTCACTGAGATTATTTCACTTAAAACATGGGAAAATGTCTTTGCAATTATTTACTCAAAACAAGCTCCTTTATTTTGCTGAAAAGTTATTTGTAAGTTAGTCTTCCACAATGCGTTGGCTGAAATGTAGCTGTAATACTTTCTGATTTTTGATGCTATCTGCTGGGTTTCTTATTCTTCATGATGCTGATTGTGCACTGGATTCATTCTGAGATTAATTTCCACGCAGATGGAGTCTGTTTACTTATTTCACCCTTTCAAAGAGCAAAAGTAACCTTTGGTTTCTTTTAGGGGTATCGCAGTAAAAGGGGGTGAATACAAATGCACGCCATACTTTTCAGATTATCATTCGTAAAAAAAAATTATGTTGTACTTTGTGTTTGTTTGTGGCATGAAATCCTAATGAAATGAATTGATTTAGTGACCGCAACATGGAAAATGTGAATAAGTTTAAGATCAAACTCATTTTTATTTGGGGTCAAAGGGCGAGATGCGGCAAAATATATTGATAATACTCCAAATTAAACTGCTAAAATATGAATAAATTGGTGTCTTTGCATTCGATGACAACTTCATTCAGTTAAATAATACCAAACTTTTTTATACTGATGTAATTTGGAATAATGCAGATTAAAAACTGATTTGATTTGATAGACAAAACAATATTTAGGAACTATTTATGAATCTCCCTAGTATCTAGAGGGTCACATAAAGCTTATGGTGGCCCAAATTTGGCCCCTGAACCACGAGTTTGACAATAATAATAATTTCTGCAAGGCATTGTTTGCAAATTTGATACTTTCCTCTCAGAAACATCATAAAAATACACATTTATCTCCACTGCTAATGATTAATAACAGTAAATGCTCAGTTACACCTCAGTATTTTCCTCACTACTTGTGACTCAGGAGTTAAACTTTTCTCCGTTTCCAGTCTAATAAAGAACCGGAGTCAGAGCGCTGAATGGGAAAGTCGCAGAGCAATCTGCAGTTCAGCACCAAAATGGCCGAACTATATATAGAACATTGTAAAAGCTGCTATTTATTATCACTTTTAATAGATTATACCTCATTAAACCAAGTGACCCCACATAATGCTGTAAAATATCAATGTGGACATGTTACTTTGTGTTTGAACACTTCAGATGGAAAGAATTACTGGATCTTATTGCTAACAGTATTTAGCAACAAAACAAACACTGACTTCGCTTCCACTTCTGAGACAAATCAAATCCAACATCAGTGCTTTTCCAAACTAATTTTGTCTTTTTCCTCTCTGATTGGCCTTTCAGTCCATGTTGGTACAAATAAAGTAACTCTGTAATCAGCGTCATCCTTACAAGGTTTTTAGCTTCTGTTTTAAATAAGTTAATTTCTGACACATTCTCAGTGTTTAAACTCACATCTTGTTGCTTGAGGATCCGGATTTTGCTGATTTCTTATGGTTTTTCTACCATTCAACAGAAAAATGACCAAAAAAATTGTACTCAAGTAAGAGCAGAACTACTTCAACATATTTTTAATCAAGTAAAAGTAAAAAGTAGCTGCCAAGAAGTTACTCAGTTACTCATCAAAACATTTAATAATTTAAAAGTACATCATCAAACGGACCGAAATATAAAGTTGTCTGGAAATTTTGGCAGCTTTAAGACCAAAATGAAAATATTTTCCAAAGCAATTCCTTTGAAGAAGAAAAAACAAAAACGTATTTTGGTCAAAATAATTTTGTTCTTCATTCAGTGAAGTAAGAGAAGCAATACATGATGATAAAATTACTCTAGTACACTGCAAAAACAAAATGTTTACCAACTATTTTTGGTCTAGTGTCTTGGTACACTTGAAATAAGACAAAAGTAACTTGCAAGTAACTTTTCAGCAAAATATATGAATTTGTTTTAAGTCAATTATTTAATATTGATTAAAAGGTACTGGTTCTACTAGCAGATTATTTCACTTATAACAATCCCATCAATATTGAGGATTTATTTACTAAAACAGGCTCCTGTACGTTGCTGAACAGTTACTTACAAGTTAGTTTTGTCTTTCTTTAAGCATATAAGACTAGAAAAAATACTTGGTAAGACTTTTTTGTCAGTGTCAAGGTAGTAAAAATACTCCTAAAAGTACATCTTTTCCAAAACGTTACTCAAGTAAACGTAAAGAGCTACTACCAAATCTGGATTTGATGCAGCCAATTTTGAAAAAACGTTGCGTCTTTTCAGTCAGAAAAGACGCAACATCTGGTTCGTGATGTTTACTGACGTAAATGTTTCTTATCCAGAGCCTCTTCAAGGACGAGTGCAAGTTCAAGGAGACGCTGCTGCCGAACAACTACAACGCCTACGAGTCTTTTGTTTACAAGGGCTTCTACATCGGCCTGAGCAAGCACGGCCGGGTAAAGCGAGGCAACAAGGCGACCACCGCCATGACTGTCACACATTTCCTCCCGCGACTATGAAAGAAGCTGACATTTTCAGAGAAATTTGCACATGTGGATGTTCCTCCAGGTAACAAATATGTAGAAATGGAAAGTCACGACAGACGCGCCCATGAACTGCGAAGGAAAACACAAATATTTATTCTGTTATACATATTTATGTGTATATTTGGATAGCCGTGTTTGTAAATGTATGCCAAACTGTGCTGCTTATTGTTTTTCTGGACAGGGCAAGTCGAAGCCCGTCCCTGTCCCACTTTACCTTGGTGCTTGCTGAAACTCAACTACACGCCACTTACTTTTCTGAGATGGAGGATGAGCTTAAATGCTGTGCTTTTAAAGAGTGAAATGAATACTTTTTATTACCTCAACGAACCACTTCACTAGATGAAGGACTGCATGGACTTCTGCTCAAATATCCGCTGAGTTTATCTTTTTACTCAAACCTTTAAATGCTTGACGGTTCACTGCTTGGTTACTGTTGTCCTGCAGTGGAGGGGAGAGAGAAATTTAAATGCACTACTTCGTTCCTGCACGATTTAAAGGTGCCTTGGTGTTCCCACTTGCTGGCCCCCTTTAAACCTCTGTGTAAGAGACACCCGGGCGAGTCAGAAATAGGGCTGACGCTCCGGAGAGAGGGCCTCAGAAAAGGGGGAACGAGGGAGGAGGGGGTCGGCTATCTCTGGTTTATTTTCTTTTCTGTAATTAGATCGATTAAGTAATAAACAATCTGTGGTTGAGACCGGAGAACGGTCGGCCATGGAGGCTGGCGCAAGGCCAGGTGTTTTACTGTGTAGCTAAGAAAACAGGGTGGAAATCCGTATGTGCCACAGCATGGGGGAACGGTTCGGGTCGGACCTGGCTTGCTTCTGCACAATTATCGACTGAGCGGACGAAGCAAATAGCAAATAGCAGTAGAGTGTGCTGCTGTTTTTTTTTTTTGGAAATGTGAAGCTTTTAGCTGCTAAAGGAAATGGAAAACAATGTAAATAGCTGCAAGTTTAAAAGAAGACGTTTTTGTAGCACAAAAAATACAAAAGGCTGCACAAGAAACCAGCAATGATGCTACTTAAAACACTCGGTTTGTCTTTGGTTTTGTGCTTTTGGGGATTTCTTTGCAGCCTTTCTGTCTTTTTCAGACCTAAATGCAATTTTGGCGCTCAGCACCTACATTAAGGCTTAACTATTTCTCTACAGAGGAGGAGGGGCTTTAGGTATAAATAGCACCAGTTTGTTCACAAAGCAGAAGGTGGAGGCCGTTTTGCAGACTCACGAATCGGATATTCTCGTTCAGTATTCCAAAGATGTTTTTCTCGCCTCGGTCTCTGAATTCCCCAGACTCCACCGGAGTGGATCTACTTGTAGTTCCTGCAGCTGTTAACTGCTTCATTCCTGTGCGACAGGAAGCAGGAATATTTAAACCCAGGAAAGACGTGTGCATGCTGTCTTTGTTTGTCAAACCGCCCCCAACCCCTGCAGGAATGCGGGTCTGCCAGGATGACAGGGGCGCTTCCCCACATACCTGAACTCTTGACAGGCTGCACTGTCCACCTCTGCCTGTTTGCTGCCCCCAACCTTCACCCGCTGCAGGGAGGAACCTTTCAGATTCCAGTTTTAACCTGTCAGCTTCCTCCTCTCATTTCAGCCTTTTTTAGTTCAAGGTCAGAGTCACTGAGCAGCCTGTGGTCAGGGTGGCCTGTTGTCCACAACAGGAATTTAAATCATCGTTTTAAAAGTGCTCATATCCCTTCATGTGTCGGCTAAAACTACAAGCTGTATGTGAGATATCAATGCAAATGAGAATAACTGTGAAGTGGAAGGAAAAAGATTCATGTTTGTTGTTGAATTTGGTTGTGAGTTCTGACGAAGAGCCGTGTTTTGTAGGTTTGTAGTTGTGCTATACGCCTTACCATTTCCAGTGACGTATTGAACAGAGCAATATGTTATGTTCACACCTTGACATATTATTTTAGGTGACTCATTATGCTTCCTTAGACAGATTAGGGTCAGTTTAACATGTTCATTACATTTAAATAGTTCTTATTGAGATTTTAATCTGCCTATTTTAAGCTTCTTTTGTCACTTTAAACTCAATATTTAAACTCGCACGTGAAAATGGCTGCTAACAGATGCACAATTATACAACCGCACATTTTTGAAAAGCATTAGCAGAGCCTCCTGCGCAACTGACAGGAATGCAGCAAGAGGTTTCTGGATGGTAAGTCAACAACAAAATACTTCTGTTTTTCAGCAGCCATTGTATAGTGCATGCAGCAGTAAAATCAGCTGATCAAACAAGCTGGAGCTCAACTTGGGTTGCTAGGTAACGGGCTGGACTTTGCTGCGGTTGCTAGGTAACAAACAGTGCCCATCGGATGGTTAGTTTGGTTTATTTAAAACAGAGACAAGGTGCAAAAAACATTAATAAGCTAATTTCCATCTGTATGAATGTGACTCAACAATTGGGAGGTTTTTGGAATAGCTCGTTTTCCAGACACCAAAAAATTTCCAATAGACAGCTATGTTTTTTTTTTAAGCGCTTGAGCTGTTTTCAAAAGCAGTTGAGACCCAAATGGAAGTACAAAAATACTTAAAAATATGAATTTTACATAACAGATCCCCTTTAAACATTTCCACTACTTCATCCCTGACCTGTCTGTGTTGTTCCTTGGTCTCTTGATGCTGTTTCACCAAGTATTTACTGATAAGATGCTTTCAGAAGGTTATTGGTTGCAATGGATTTTATTTGCGGAGTGAAGGATGAGATGATTTGTAAAAGAATCATCCACCTGCTTCCTTCTACTTCACAATTTTGTGCTACTTTGTGTTGGTCTGTCACATAAAATCCCAGTTAAATGCTGAAACAAACGACAAATTTGAAGGTTCTTGAGTAATTTCACAAAGAACTGGATGAAGTTTTTTTTTTTCCAACGGATTTCATCTGGTAACTGCTAAAAACACATCGTTTTACCATGTTTCCTGCTCTTTCCTGAAAGCGGTGGTGTTTCTTTAGCGAGGACCTTTGCAAAGTTGATGCAGTCTGTGATGATGCAGGTGCTGAGCTCACCTCTGCTGCTGCAAACCCCCCGTCTGTCCTGACCTCAGGCTGACACGCCGTTTGGATTCACGTCTCCTCGCACGTAAAACCGCTTCAGCGAAGAAGGACGAAGAAGCTTTCCTAAAAGAAACAAAGATACGAATTTGTAGATGAGGCTGCATGCTAGTTCCTTTGGAGACTCCTGGGAATTTGATTTAGGCTAAGAAAGTAAAAGTTAAACTTGCACATCAAGAAGTCTGATGTCTCGAGTAGCACTTTAAGGCGGACATCTTGATCAGTAAACAACAGCAAATAAACGTGTTTGATACTTAAGACTCAGCGTTCAGCTTTGACCCAAATCTTATTAAAAGGAAAAAAAAAAGAATTTCTTGCTATTTATTTTTCTTTCCACATCTTATTTTCAGTTTAATTTAAGTGACGGTTGGGAAAATGTCGTTTTATGTTTGAATGTACAGCAGCAGCCTGAGTTTTGAGGCGCATGCTTCATCTGTTCTCGATTCCTCTGTTCTCATATACCTCACCTCCTGCCTTAGTTTTGGTTTGCTGATCACTGTAAAACAAGAAGAAACAAACTGTAGTGATTTGTTTCTGTGGGCAGACATTGCTAATTATTTTTGTTCCTTTTATTTTTGTACGTATGTGCTGTGCACAGCAATCTACTGTATTCCTGAGACAAGAGATAATAAAAGTTTTTTTTTTTATGTGTGGCTGATGCTTGTAGAAAAAAAACAATTAAAACCACTAAATTTGACTTTGTTTAGGACATTTGAGTTCGTCAACAAACTACATCCATGACGCTCATGGCAAAGCTCTGCGTTATTTATAGTTTTAGTCTAAAATTAGACAAGAAGATGAACTTACTCTGGAGTTTATATCTGGCACACAGCATTAAATAATTATGCTACCTCGCCTGCAGCAGACTAGTTAATGCTGACATCTTCTGGTTTGTCTTAGAGGCGGTGCTTTGTTGGGAAAAATCTAAGAGTTGCTTAGTAAGCAGCCGCTGCACACGTTTCTCAAAAAATATAACCAGCATAAAAAGACAATACAAGCTGTTTGAGTTATTTATTTTCCAGGAAATGAGACAGAATCTGGAAACGCAAGTGATTTTCATTCTCCCATTCTTTCTAGAACTAGGAAACACAGTGCTGCTCAGAAGTTTACATACAGCATTCAAAAACAATCGTTACAGAACGAGGGTCACAAAAAAGTCAAAGTCCTGAGCAACCTGCTTTGCTGTTCCATCAAGAAACTTCTGAACTGATAAAACATTTATGCTTTATCTGCAAATTTTCAACATAATGGGGATTTTGGGGCTTTAAAAATGCAATTCTAAACAGTAATGAACAATTTTTTATTTTTGTTTGGGATAATTTAACTCTCGATTGTGTAAGTTTAAACAATTCATCCCCGATAATCTCCCTCAGAAGAAAGAAAATTAGTTTGAATGTTTAAAACTGTTCAGGAAACACCAAAGGACACACTGCTATCCACAGAGTAAATCTGGACAAGCCAAATACTTTCTGGAGAAAAGTTTTATGGTTCAATAAAAGTTTGCAAAAGTAAAGATGAGGTTTTCCAGCCTAAGGACACAAAAACTGCCCAGCATAATGGTGAAAAATGTACAAATTATACATAAAAGCGGCACGAATCCAAAGAACTCAATCACTTCACTGCCCAGAAGAGTACAAAATATCACCAAGAAATAAAACATCCACAGTGAAATCAAACTTGTGCTCCCAAGTCTTATTTTCAATTTAATTTTTATTTATATTTTGCACAATTTTATTTAGGTTGGTAGAAGTAACCAAGTTAAAAGTGGAAAAGATTTAAATTTCTACAGAAAAACAGAAGCTCAATTCCTCGAGAGCAGGCATTTTTTTTCTAAGAAAACATAATTATAGCCAGTTTACTGTTTCCTGTTTCTGCATTCTTTCAATAAGATCCAGCGTTTTAGCCTCTTTTGTAGGATTAATCCTGAGTAAGGGAATGTCTCCATCTGCTGGTGAAACAGTGGAAATGTGGAGACGTGCAGGTGCGAGAAGTAAGAAATAGGACCGACAGTCTAGTGCGTTTATAATATTTGAGCAAAAGTTGCCAAGAATGTAATTTGAAGGATTCATTTTAATCTAAAATCACACACACAAAAAACCCCTGTAATTTTATTTGAAACTGTTTAAGGTCAATATTGAGTATTTGTTATAATTGCACAATCTTATAAAGTGACTCTAAATGACAACCTGAACCGGAGGATTATTAATAAACAGTTTAAAGTGGAGGAGGAAAGACGTGTAACCAAAAATACGAGTCGTGTTTGACCAACAGCTCTGGGATAAACACACCGAGGTGGAAGTGGCCCTTCCGTTTGCAGCAGCCCGCACATCTTTGGGGGCGACTGTTTTGTTTTTTTTTCCTAGCAGGAGTGGCGCTCGGAGGGGTTTAAAAAGGTGCAGTCCCCAAACTTGGGCGCAACAGAGCTCCCAGTGGAAACCAGCAGGATGAACGTCAGCAATCGACCGGGGATGAGGGCGCTCCTCCTCGCCGTCCTGCAGGGTCTCCTCATCGGGGAAGCCTCCCCGAACCCGTCCCCGCTGGCTGGATCCAACTGGGGAAACCCGAGGAGATACGTCCACCTGCAGACCTCCACGGACCTCAACACCTTCTACCTGGAGATCAGGCCGGACGGCGCGGTGCGCAGAGCCACGTCCAGGACGTCATACAGTAAGCTCTGCTTCACATGAATCTGAGCCTTTAAGGCTGAAAATATATCGGTATTTGACAATTAAAGTCGATGTTTTTTTTCACCTGCAGGTGTAATTCTACTGAAAGCTGAAACACGGGAGCGCCTGGCCATCTTCGGAGTCAAAAGCAACCGCTACCTGTGTATGGATTCAGAGGGCAACTCCTACACCTCGGTAAGCATCCAGTCATTTAAATCACTACTAAACCTCCGAAAAATACATTTTTCAGTAAATTTCGCTTTTAAATGTTTGTTTTTGCGGAATTTATCTACCATGACGCACTTCTTATCGTCGCGTTTTATCTTAATTGATTCGTTTTTTAAATACATTTTTACTTTAATTGTTCCTTCACAATATAATTTGTCGCAATTAATGTCATTCGAAAGTTGTTTAAACCGTTGTGTTGTGCGCGTTTGGCACAACTTTACGCACAACTTGTAACGCCGTCTTCTACTCTGGTACACAAACGTAGTTTCAGCAGGACATTTCTCACTAAGGACTATCATCATTTTAACTGTAAATTGCGCAAAGAACAACAAAACATTGTTTAAAGATTATTGCAATTCGAAGATACTGTTTTTGCCAAGTTTCAAGCCAATTATTGTTTTACTTTTCTGCGTTTCGGAAAATAATTTAAGTGCTTTAATGTAACTTAAACACTCCTTTACTTGTACGTTTTTTATAACTGTTATTAAACAAATGAAGTTGAACTAATTTGAATTAATTTGTGGATTTCCAGAAATATCTGAGAAAACATCAAGAACTTTTCATTGACTGATTTGACTATTTTTTTCCTACTTTTTTCTTTCAAACTCGTTGTGCTGTAACGAAACGTTTATTACAGGGGGGAAAATAGCTCATATAAAACTGCTTCATTTCAGTTTTTATCAGATTTTGGAAAAATAATTTTAAGTTTCTAAGGTACTGGGGTCACTTGAAAACTCACAAATCAATTACAACTCCTTATCAAATTCCTTCAAGTTCAACAAAACAGTAAATTTAAATAATGTATTTTTATTTTACAACCGGTTTAAGCCTCTATCATGCGTTTTTGTTTCTATTTAACATGAACTAGAACTTAATTAGTTTAATTAGGTTCAATTAAAAAAATATTGGAAATTTAATTTAATTGTGTTTTAGCTGTTCAGCCTCACATGTATTAGTCAAATTGAACAGCTGTTTCATGGAGACACTTTTTTCAATTGCAAAGACATTTTAAAATCTTTTAAATGTTTAAAATTACTTAACAAAACATGTTAAATTTAAAAAAATTTCACTGAAAAAATAGTTGATTCAACTTAAATAACTGCTTTGATTATTGAAAAAGTCTATCACAGTTAATTTATTACATTTATTTTAGTTTGACAACTTAATAAACTTAAGAAAGTAGCTCGTAGAAAATAATTTAAATGACTAATCTTCATAACTTCAAAATTCATGTGTATGTAAGCATGAATTACTCTGAAATTTGTACAACTTCCTCAACTAATACAGTCAACATCATAGATTTTGAATTTACTGTTTGATACATTTACGAACTTATCAGTTCGTGTTTTTCATTTATATATGTGTGTATATATATATATATATATATATATATATATATATATATATATATACACACATATATAAATGAAAAACACTTTTAGTGACAAAAATGTAGCTCTATTCAAAGATTATTTGCAATATAGACTGATAAAGGAAACACTTTGAACTGAATCCATATTTAGTAGCGGGCTGGACGATATGGCTGATACCGACTGATATAAATAATTATTGATTAGTTTTGTTGTTTTAAATATTTGAAATTCTACCAAACTGGTGGCGTGACCTTTCCTGTTTTATCTCCACGCCTTTTTTTTTTTTTTTTTTTTAATTTTAAGCAGTTAGGAAGCATAGTGACTAAACCTTAAAGTGCAACAACACAAGTCACTCAAAAGGGTGTTGCTCGGCAACAAGAGTCAGTGAGTTGTTGCTAGGTAACCAAAGAACAAATGCGCCAACCTAGCTTAGCTGGCCGTTAGAAGTTACGCAGCTGAAGTTTTTCCTCTAACACTGTTATCAAAATGAACCAAAGTGGTGATTAATGTCAAAAACTTCTTCGTTTTGCAGTCTGTTTGTCTCAGGGAGGAATGTTTGTTCAACCACAAGCTTCTGGAGAACAACCGTGACATATACTACTCCACCCGGAACAGCATCCTGTTCAACCTGGAGGGCTCCCGGCAGGTGTACGTAGCGGGCCAGAATGTGCCGCAGACCGCCCTCTTCCTGCCAAAGAAGAACACGGTGCCGCTGGAGCGCCTCCTGCTAAACAGGGGGAAGAGGAACCAAGTGGTGGATCCCTCAGACCCACACAACGCCCTCATCTTGCAGACCGAGGACGGCTCGGACTCCAGGGCCGTGCGAGAGGACGACGGAGAGCTGGAGGTGGAAGTGGAGACTGAGGTTGGGGACGACGGGGTGAACGCCTCCAGGGAGAGGCCGCAGCAGGCTCCGTCCAACCACGACCCCTGGAACGTGCAGTCTTCCAGACAGGCTAGCCCCCGGATCACCGGCACCTTGGGATGAGCTTACTCATAAAGCTGCAGTATGGAACTTTGATTAAAAATACATATTTTTACATATTTGTTGAAACTGTTACTATGTTCTGACAGGATGAGATAAAAAAAATCTGGCTCCTCTGTCTTCTCCCAGAGCTAACTAGAAACAACCGATCAGAGCCAGGAGGCGGGTCTTAGCGCTGCGAATCACTCCTCTGCATGAATGCTAATGCTATGTATCATTAATGACACAAATGACTGCTGATAAATCGTTTTCCTGTAACAGTAAGATGTTTCTCCTACATTAGCACATTTAGCAGAGTACATGAGCTTGATTGACAGCACTAAGACCCTCCTCCTGGCTATGATTGGTTGTTTTTGGTTGCATTTCTTCAGACGGCCATAGTAACCCGGGAAAAAGGTGGAGGAGATTGATCTTTTCATAGATTATCTGCCTCATAACAAACTGTCATGACGTGGAGAGAGTTTCAACAAATATGTAAAAACCCTTTTTTAATTATAAAAGTTACATTCTGCTACTTTAAAGTCTTTAGATTAGGCCAAACTGCTGGTGAATGATTTAGAAAAGCAGTGTTTACACGCTGAAGGTGGAGCATTTCACTTGAGTTGCAATCACTTTTGCACAATTTCTATTATATTTAAATAATCTGTAACATTTACCAAGATCAGATCTTTAGATTTAGTCTTTTTTTAAATAGTAGTTTAGATACTTAGTTAAATTCCCAAAACGTAATTATATACCATGTATTTGATTTTTTTTTCTCCAAAAATAACAAAGCTCAGTAGAAAGAATATTTTCAAACGTAAATGTGTACTTTGGGGGTTTTCACTAACAAACCTACAAAGACCGAAGCCTGACTTATCCTACCTCTGGAGGACCAAAGGGCCCATCTGCTGGTGTGAAGCCAGCCAGGCATTGCTTAAAATCTAAATGTACATATAAATATACGTAGAAGTAGCTACTAGTACAGTTGGGGTTTTATTTTTACTGCTTTTACATACCAGATTCTTTGTTACTTGATAAACCTTAACAGCAGATTATTATTTAATGTCGATTTTAACTGCATTTGTCCACCATCCAATACATGACTTGAAAAGAAGGTGACTACAGGGTAAAAACTTTAACAAAGTCAAAATTTTGAGCTCAAATTTGACCTCTTGTGTGATAAATAATTTCACACAACACTATTTATTTATTTAAACCCATTCCTTTATTGTTATTTATGGTATTTATAAGGACGCTTTACAGTTATGATGTACATACAAACTAATAATAAATAAATAAAATGTTTACTTTTGAATGTATGAGCTGGAGTTGTTGTTGATGGAGATGTGCTTGAATTTGGTGCAAAATAAAGAGAAAAGGAAGCATTTTCAGGGTCTGTCTGCTAACTCAAGCGCTCTCCAGGTTTCCACTCACATATCATAACAATGTAACACATAAATCACATTAAATACTTTTTGACACCTGAATGAGATTTCCACGTTAAAAGAAAACTTTGATTGCAGAGTCCCGGTTATACTGGAGTTAATAAAAATGTAAACCGTTGACTAATCTTATATCTTAGGTTCACTTATTGTTTTATTTGGATTGTTTTGTTAAATAGTGAAAAGGCTTTTAAGATTAACATTCAACAACCTTCACAATTATTGGTAAAAATATGTAAAATGGCTTAAAATAAATTGTTTTATTGCAGCAGCACAAATTTTTACACAATTTTTTTTTTTATGTACAATTGTACTGGTGGGTATAAATATTAAGAAATAATCAGAGTTAGCAATTCCCCCATTCATCTTTTTTTCTCTCTCTTAAAATTCTAATTTTAATCACAAACTTCAGGCTTTTTTTTTTCTAGAATTATACTGTTTAAAATCAGAATTCTGACTTTTTCCTCAAAATTCAGGTTTTTTCTGAGACCTGACTGTTTCCTGATGTTGTGATCGATGCTCCACAAAAAGCCATTGCTATTAGTTGTGTTTCCTTTTTCTTCGTGTTGCTACGATCTTGTGGCAATATTATCGACTCCAATTGCAGAATAAACTTTAAAATTGATCTTTTGTGCATGCAGGTCGATTTGGGGTTTAACTGGTAATATGAACGACCAGGCAACCAAAAAAAAAAAAAAAAAGGATTTCAGCACAAAAAGTTGGAATAAAAAGTGAGAATATTTCTTTCAGTGGCCCTAACCCTCTTCTGTAGGCATTTCAAAGCGTAAACAGGAGAATTTAGAAGGAAACCTGTGATATCTGATGCAACCTCTGAATCCGATCAACATCCTGACAAAACTAAAATAAGAATCAAACTGAAGAAAAGACTGTTTACTCCGTTTGTTCCTGTCTGAAACCATGTTCTACAGAACGTTATTTAAATGGCATGTTCTCTTGTTTTCTGAAGTACAAAAATTTTATTAAAAATTCTGTTAAATTCATAATCAATTAATTACTATTATTGATGACATATCCTAAAAACTGATGATTTAAAAGAAGGTTAAATAGAAATAAAAAAGAAGGACTCAGTCATCTTTAACAGGAATTGCTAAAGATACAAACATATCTAAAAATTGTGACTTTAGGGAAAATAATTAACTTCTTTGTGTTTTTTTCCCCCCTTTCTCCTAATGCACAAAAATTGAAGGTTTAATTTTCACTTCCTCCCAGTTAGGATTATGCTGCTGCAGTAAAAGATTTATTTATTTTAAGGCTTTCTGTACATTTTTAACAGGAGTGTCAACATCTCCGTTCATTAATAACCTAAATCTGTTAAAGAGGTATTTCTTAATTTTTTTGTGCGATTATGGCTGAACGGAACTGAAAGTTGTGAGTTTGAGTTTAACTTGGTGGTTTTGTTTTCAAGACGAGGTTTCAATCATTTAGCTTATAAAACATTTTGAAATTTAACAAAGGTAATAATTTAACACCCCACAGCAAACGAACAGGCACATATATGACAAATAAAGTGTAGCACAGTGTCTCTACAATCTTTTACCCAGGATATTTTACCATGATTCAGGTCTTCAGTTTGTTGCGCATGTAGAATGAAGAACATCTGAACTCAAAGATAAAATAAATAGATTCTACTTTGGTATTAAATTATAAAAGTTTATAAATGCAGTGCTTTTCCCTACAGATGCAACTTTTAAAATATTTCCCATCATCGGTAATCAATAAAACACGCCCATTATCGAGAAAACACAGTTTGATTTCGTTTAAGGAAGTTCCAATCTTCTCCGTTTCTTCTCTGCTACTCAGGAGGCGTCAGGTTTTCCAGATGCTCCTTCCTGTTGGTGAAGAGGCAGCGGGCGGCAGAGAGCAGCGGACCCGACTCGCTCCGGCTCAGAGTGACAACGAAGCGGCTGACGCCCGTGTTGGGACACGGCAACAGCAGCTGCGACATCTTCACACCCGCAGGCAGGACGCACCTCAAGTCCTCCAGCAGGTGCCTGGCGGCCACCCGGATGTAGGCGCCATGGCTCACCACCAAGACGTGGGCCGACGCCCCCTGGTGGCCGTCGTTGGCGGAGGCGACGTCTGCGGGCGTCTCCTGATCGTCCAGCATTTGTTTAAAAAGAACTTGGAGGAAATTTTTGAACCTCTGCTTCACCTGGAATCAAGCGACAGGGAAGCTAAAAGTTGAACATGACTGGCGAGAAGAAAACTCAGCAGTCTTTGTTTTTATTCTCTTTATTAGGGATTTTACATGCAGAGAAAAGCAAAATAAATAAATAAATAAAAATCCAAACATGGAAAGAGTGACTCAATCTTACAAAGTTTTTTTTTGGTCCACTTTCTTGTTCAAATAAATCAATTTTGTCTCAAATGCACTAACTTATAAGTAACTTTTCAGTAAAAATAAAGAGCTTGTTTTAAATCAATAATTCCTTAATGTTGATTAAATAATTTGCCATTAGAACAAGACATTTTCCCCAAATTATAACTTATGCCATAACTTTTCATCAATACCTTATTTCTTGCTGAAAAGTGACTTGTAAGTTAGTTTTGTCTTATTTCAAGTGAAGATATTTGAACTAGAAACTAGATCAGAAATACTTTTTGTGTTTTTCCAGTGCTGAACCACTCAAGTCACCTAAAGGTTTTCCCATTTGAGAAGTTACAATTTCATTTTATCTGAGAAACCAACACAAAGTAGTGGATAATTATGAAGTAGAATGCAAATGATGCATGGTTTCAAGTATTTCTGACAAATTAAAATTTAAAAGTGTGGAAAAAAAATCCTCTGTCTTCTTATTTAATACTTTTGCTGCCTTTCCATGTGTGTCTCTACCAGCTTTGCACAGATCCACACTGAGATTTTAACCTGTTCTTACAAAACAACATCTATCTTTCCACAGATTCTGAATTAGGTTTAAATCTAGACTTTGACTGGGCCATTCTTACACATAAATATCTTGATATCTACCTTTCTGGCTCTTGAACATTTTAGTTAAAGGAAATTTCTCCAGTAACCTCCATCTTGACATACATTTTAAACTGCAGTTTAATAGGTTTTTAATAGGTTTTATGGGTTTCTGAGCAACTAAAGCAATGTGGATAATCAGTAAAAGAGCATAAAATTGACCTCAATGAAGGAAACCGAAGTTTGGATGTATTTAGTTGATGGAAGGGATGTTGACGCAACAATTGTATCAACATATTTTAAGTATAAAAGCTCCAAAAAGATTTTTATAAGAACAGAAAGGAATAAACACAAATAATCAATGCTTTAAATTTATATTTCAACATGGAATAATTAAATTTCTCAGTATTGTTTTATTCTTAAAAAGCGATTTTGAAAGAATGGCCAAGTTATTTTATTGCAATACCTAACGGTGGCCACTGCGTGTCGCTGTTTTTCAGTAAATTGACTCAAATTCTGACTCACCTGATCTAAAGTTTCTCCTCCTGGCGGCGTGAAATCACGGCAGGACTGACCAGCTGCTTTCGCCATGTTCCTCAGATACTCTTTGTGACGGCCTTCAGCCACGCCAAAACCCTGGACCAGAACAACTCAGCTCAGAACTGAACCCAAGACAAAAAACTAATTAAACACATCCAGTTTTTATTTTAAATTGAGCGGATCTTACCCGTTCTCTGAGTAAGGGCTCCAAAATCATTTCCATACCAGAACGGTGAGTGTTGTTCCTCAAAATTATTTCCGCTGTCTAGAAAAAAGACAAACAACCTGGAAATGAATGACTCAAAAGATATAATCCTGGACTGGACAATATTAAGCAGGAGTGAGTCAAACAGCCACAGAAACATGAATATCCAAACAACTATTTCATTTATAAGTCATTCATCCTGTTTTCTGTCTTACTAATGAGACATACATGAGCTTCAACTGATTTTCCATGGATGCTGCCATGAAGATGACAGGAATAGGCAGGAATTGGTAAAAATAACAGAATCATGCCTTATGTTGCTAATCCATGGTTAATCAAATCATCTGTGGAGGAAGAATCTCCTGGTAGGTTGGAGGATTTTTGAGCAAAAACAGTCTGGGTCTTAATGTTCAATTCCAACTTTTTGTGCTGAAATCTATTTTTGTTTGTTTGCATGGTCGTTCATATTACCAGTTAAACCCCAAACTGACCTGCATGCACAGAAGATCGATTTTAAAGTTTATTCTGCAATTGGAGCCGATAATATTGTCACAAGATCATAGCAACACAAAGAAAGCTAAGAAAAAGAAAACACAACCAATAGCAACGGCTTTTTGTGGAGCATCGATCACAACTTCTGTAGAGAAATCTGTAGTCAGAGCCAAGAGAGTCGAGTCTGTCCCACATATGGAAGCGGCACAGATCAGAGTTTTTGGGAGGTGAAAAGTCTCACATTGTCACATTTGACTCATCATTAGGCTCATTAGTCACACATTAAGAACATTTCCTGTTCTTGTTTCTTTCAGAAACATTTCCCAAATGTGACATATGGTCTCCAGAGTTGACCTAGAGGAAAATATTCATTTTTGTGTGTCATATCAGTTTCCGGACTCCTGTAATGCTTCTTCAAGTCTTCAATTTCACGTTGGTAATCCAAACAGAATGCAGCAGCCAGACTTTTCCCCCCCAAATCCAATAAATTCAGCCACATCACTCTGGTTCAATATTCACTACACCCATTATGTTTCTTATGCTTGTTTTAAGATTAATTTTTACTCTACAGGACTTTTGTGAATTTATGTCTGTGAAAATTGCTTTATAAAATAAACTTTACTCACTTATTAGAGTGGTGTGATTGTGATGCATTTCAGTGACACAGACTTCTTTTTTTAAGTTCATAATCTTCATTTCAGCCATTGTTTACGTCCAGATTTACTGTGTTTGGTTATTCTGGTGTAGAATTATGATGCATCTCTCACATTAATGACATGAAAGTCAGATAAAATGCAAATTACCATTCAGACGGCAGATGCTTTGAAAACAAGTAGATACATATGCAAATTAGCTCCACATATTTTAGTGCCATCGAGTCTTACCTGCACAGCTCGCTGCAGGTTACTAACAAACACTTTGCAGAACTTGATGTCTCTAAGGTATTGCCCCACAGCTTCGCACTGCTGCACACCTGTTTCTGACAGAGGCGTGTCCACTCCCTGACCTGAAAGCAGACAATATTCAGCCTGAGGAAAAGCTAGACTTCATTAATGAACAGAAACCCCCGCCCACCAAATTACAAGTTTCAATTCACACTCAATGTCTAAAAGATAAGATAAAAACAGTTCTCTTTTTGCTGATATTTTTAGATTTGTACATGCTGTGTATGCTAAATAAATGGTTTGACCATCATCCCATCTTCACCTGCAACCATTTTAATAGCTGGACAGACTCTTCTCTCAAGTCAAACTAACCTCCAGCTTCTTAGACCCAATTCCCTCCCCCATCACTTTTTTATTCATTTTGTAGATTTTTTTGAATATGAAATTATCAACATTCATAATTGTTTCCATTGACCAAATAATTGCAAAATTTGACATTTTGGAAATAAGTTTGGTTAATGGAAACAGATAATTTTGAAAATAAAAAAGTATCAAAATTGGCTTATTTCTCAATACTGCAATAGAAACACTTTTTTCCGCATTAAAAACCAGGAAGAAGACAACAACAGGAAGTAGTTGGATGATCGTGACGAGGTATATCGCATGAACAAACTTATTCACATGTAATTTTAACTGTGTTTCTTTTTCAATAGAAATACCTCAAATGTATGTCTTTTTTTCCTACATTGACAAAGTTTTGAGCAGATTTGTAATGGAAACGCAAATAGAAACCATAGTCGTCGTATTTAAAAACGGGATGATTTACAGATCCATTGCTGCTTTACCTTTGGATAAAATTATTCCCAAATCGGCTCATTCCTTCACCTTTGTTTGCCCGTAGGTGTACTAAACATGTTAAATAAACCCCATTTTCCTGTAACCTAAACTTAAAAGCCGTTTTTAAATTGAGTTTAATACATAAATCCTCATTAGTATTATTTACCTTGCAGGAGCTTGTCTCTGTTGTACTGCGTCTCCCCACTGTTTGAAAACAAAGTGAATGAATTAAATGGGTCACATTATTCTGAGGCTGTTAGTGACAGAACACAGTCAAACTTCATATTAGTCGACATTATTTCACCAATAAACTCGTAAAATTAACTCCATGTTTATTTGCCACACATATACACTGCAAATTTAAACAACCGGAGCAGAAACGAGCCGTTAAAAGACCAACTTACTGGCGTATGAACGTGAGCGTGAACGTTGCCATTTTCACCGGCTGTTCCCCAGCTACTTCCTGGTTGAGTCATACGTCACAGGACGTAGCGTCTTCTGTCATGACGCATTGCGTGGGAGCTATCTGAAATTAAAATGCGAGTTTTAAACGTTGAGTGACTTTATAAAATAATTTAAACACAATGTGGTTTGAAAGAACGAATAAATAATTAAAATAAATAATAATTGAAATATATATATTTATCTATTATGACGACTTAATGAGTTATATTGACTTTAGTTTTTACTTTGTAAGACAAATTGATGCGTGTACTGATACACCAGGATATAAGGCTAGGTAATTATTTATTCTAATACGCAATATTTTTTAAGGAGAAAAAAATGATTAATACAATATACTTCTGCAATTTTATAAGTATCTTAGGTACAATTATATCAAAAGTGTGTTAGTAAATATTTAAATGGTCATGTAATTTGATTTATATCAAAATATGAGTTCCGACTTCTCAGTTGGAAAAATCAACTTGAACCTCCTCCAGTGGGAAGTCGCATCTGTCACTGGAAAACTGGAAGCAACTCCAGCTACCCTCAGTTACGACTTGTAAGCCGAACTTCGTGTTTCAAATTCAATATGGCCGCTTCTTCTTGCAGCAACTGCAGTAAGATATGGTAAAAACGTGTTTATTTTACAAGACAGACGTGTAAAAATGCACCTAAAATCAATGTTACACGTAGCGCCTGCAATTCTAAGTTGAACAAAGTAAAAGTGGCGTTTGTCTATGGAAAGTAAGGCTTAAAATGATGTTTATTGGCGTCGCCATTTTGAAATTCAGACGTCTCTTCTCAAGTTCCACTCACCTGTTTTAGATTACTGACCTCTAGACTCTGCTTCTTCTGCTCCTTCCTCTGCATTACTTCTGTTAACCTTTACCATTTTAATAATGAAGCTGGTTCTCACTTTTTCTCTCTATTGTATTATTCCTGACAGCTTTAGCACCCCCTGGTGGCAGCTAAACATTACAACAGAAAGACAAGCCACACCAGTGATTTTAGCCAATTTATTTAGAACAAATTATTGAGGTACACAGGTGGTTGCACATGGGGATAAATGGGAAAAGGATTTGTATGAACAACCACAGCAAACAATTGTAGAATCGAGTAAATGGGTACCTCGATAAAAAATAAATGACATTGAACTGATCCAAACTTGTTCCCCGAATTGATTTTTTTTTCAGACAAATATAAAACACAGTATAGGCTTTTTATTTTTAACTAGCACCAGATATGAAAATTAGCCATTTTAAAGTAGGCTGGAGGCACTTTAAAAAAATCAGTGGAATCTGGTAGGTGGATTTATTAACATACAGGAAAAAAAAAAAAAAAGAAAAAAAAGTGAAACCCGTCCGACGATTTAGGAGTGAAGTCATTCTGTGTGATGCGACATGTGATGAGGTAATTGTGAGATGGCCTCTCGCTGTGTCTATCCAATTAATTATCCTGAGGTACATAAAAAGCAGCAAGAATATTGACAGAACGAAGATAGAACAGATTACAACGATTAAAACAATAAATGAATAAAACATGCTGATCAAAACAGATTTCCAGTCCCGCACCAAACTGCTCCTTTTCCCTCTGGTACATTGACAGAGAAAAGCAGACTTGTTACATACACAACATATTAAAATATAGCAGCACACAAGTGAATGACAATAAGGCATTTTTGTGTAAGACTAGAAAAGAAAAAGCTTAATAGCAGCAAAGAATGTCGTAGATTATTTCTTTTTTACTTTGGAAAAAACATAAAAGCATTAAACATGCTCAAACTTAAAGCATTTTTTTTTAAAACAATTTGGCTGTTTTTTGTTTTTTTTTGCACATCAAAAAAAGGCATCAGAACAAACGAGAAACAGTTTCGGGTTTAAAATGTCACATGGATTTCAAGCATTTTTGTCGGTTATTTACACGTGTCAAAGGGGCGCCTTTGAAAGAAACTGCAGATCAGAAATAAACACAAAACAGAAGGATGTAACTATTAGATCTAGTGGAATGGGTCTAAATCTGGAAATGGAATAAATTCAAGTTTAGGATGACGCAAGCGCACTGATGTCTACCTGTGGCTTGCCTTGATTTATAAACTTTTACATTAGGAGGGTGATTTTTATAAGTCTACTCACCAATTGAGGCAAAGCATTGAAGACAACATGCTTCACCCCATGGGAATCCAGCCCAGAAAAAACCCAAATAACTTAAAAGAAAAAGATAGAATAAAAACAAATGACCCCTCCGAACTTGTCCTCACAAACCATCCCCTTACCGAAACTTAAGGAGTGTGTTTTAAAAGTGCATTGATATCGTTCCACGTCGCCCTCTCTACAAAAGGCCCAATGGTGTAATTGATTACAGGAGAAAAACCCCAAAAACGACATTTCGCCGATTTCCTGCAAAACAAAAATCCTGCAGAAACATCATAAAGCTTAAAAAAATCCTCCTTGCTTTCTCTTTCACCCTACATTCTGCTCACTTTACAACCACTTTCCACTTGCTTTCGACTCGCCTTCCCAACAAACCGCTCAGCCTCTAAAATCTTGAAGAACTTGCAAAAACTTATTTTTTTAAAACTCTTTCATCAATGCTAACCCCTTCTGAGCTATTTAAACACTCCTAACTGTGCTTGAACACAACATCAACAACAAAAACAACAACGTGGCTTTGGTGAATTCAAACGCCACTTCATGGAGTCAACAGCAGCGACTGCTCCGGACCTCAAACCTGTTTCATTTCTCCTCCATGAGCAGGCCCAGCCCACTCTGAGCCAGCACCTCTCTGCATAAATAGTAAGCAGTGCTACAGGTGCACAGTATGATAGACGGAGCCATTAGCTACGGTAGCGCTCCTCTGCTTTAATTACTGCTATATGGAATTCCAAATAAAGGAAAACTCCTGTAAATCGATAACTACTACTCACTAAAGCTGATTAAAGAGTTATAAATGCTGGCTAAATATACATCATTCGGTATATCTCATATATTTATGCAATTTTCAAGTATGAAAAAATATTTTCAGGTTTTTGGAACCTAAGGCACTATCAAGTCTTCAACAATTATTCGTCCGTTTCTTTTCTTAAATAGCTAGAGACGTGTACAAAAAAGGTGAAAAAAGACCCAAACCAGGTGTGAATGGGGCAAAAACAAAACAAAAAAGGAGAAAAACTACAAATTTCTTAGTTTCTAAAAGTTCATAGATTGTCGCGCCATCACTGAAGGGGGCAACTTAAAATAGATACTGGCAATTAATGCCCCCTCTCTCCCTCCAGCGTCTCGCTCCTGTCAGTTCATTGGTAAGCAGGCACGCGATGGCCGAGTAAGGCGGCGATGGGAGCTCATAAGTTGACGTCGCGCACGTCCGTGGGGGTGCTCGACTGATCCTGCTGCTCCCTGGACTTGCTGCCACCTCTGACGGCGCTGTCGGGTCCATACTGCTGGCCCTGCTGCAGGCTGGAGGCCAGCACACGCTCGATTTGCTCCTGGCACGCCCTCAAACAGTCCTGCAGCGACAGGAAACGTCAAAAGTGGTTAATTCAAATTCAAAAACCCTTCCCAAAGGGAAATTAAATGTTGTTGTAACTCAGATTAACTCAAAATTCTTCAAAGAGTTATTGTTGATGGTGGTGGCTGCTGTAGCAGTCTGTATTACAGCAAATTTTAAGAAGCCTCTGACTAAAGACAAAACAAAATAAAATAAATGAAATTGAGAAAATATTTTTGTTAACTGAAATACATAAAAATGGGAATTAAAAGGAAAAAACTAACTGGAACTAAAACATACTTAAACTACACATAATATCCTTTGTTTCTGTACATTTTAATCTATTAATTAGCTTGTGTGAAATAGATTATTTTTCCCAAAACAAACAGTTTATGTCAGCTACTCCTCCTGGCAGCATTTACAATACTGAACAAAAAGTTTGGAGGAAACAGCTGGTTGTTCAACTATTCAATAAATTTTTTTGAAAATTGTTTTTTCTGTTGAGGACTACCCAATTGATGAATCAACCTTTTTGAATTCTGCACCTACAAAATTAACCAAAGTAGGAAAAAAAAAATCAAAAACTACTACAATAACTAATAAAAATGAACCTAAAAATAAACAATATTTAAGTAATAAATATAATCAAACAAATGCACACTAAAAACTAAAACTAACTGAATTACTCAAAAAGTCACAACAACAAAAAATTTATTATAACTATAACTGACATAAAACAAGAGAAATTTGGTCTGATTTCACTTCAGACAGTCAGAAAAAAGTTATTCGTTTTATTATTAGGTGTATGAAAGCATCAAACGTTGGATTATTACAAAACTATTAAACACTTTGAAGGATTTTTTACAGAAATCAAGAACTTTCCAGGCCTTGAAAACACCTAATTGAAATAAACTGAAGTGGAAAGCTGGAAGAGAAATATCTAAAAAGTTTTACAAGTGTAAATGCGTGTAAGAGGTGCTTCCGCTAAATGAAGTGCACACCGCACTATTCAGATTTGCAAAAAGATTTGTAGCGTACGCTTCACAACTCAAGTGTCGCTCCAACACATCAAATCCCAACAAAAAACACAGAAAAGGGGTTAAAAGTATAAAAATGAAATAAAATCTTATACTTTCAAATACTTAAGATAAATTAAAGATGATTAAAGACGAGTCTGTGGATCTGAACAAATGTTCACAGACAGTTAAATGGATGTTATTTTGCTCCATTTGTCATGCGAGTTCAACCTTTTTATTCACATGCTTGGCATACCGGAGGGGAATTATATGTGTTGAGGTAGGTGGTCCATCAGGACCAGAACAATGAGTACCAGCGAACTCTGAACACCAGCAGAGCCGCGATCGAGACGCAGTGGCACAGGAATGATCCACAACGCCACGCACGAGAAAACCAGGGAAAGTCAGGGATCGGAGAGAGAGCGAGGTCTGAAACCATGGAAACGGTTCCTTCAGCACTTCAACGAAACAAAGGATGAAAGGAAAAATAGACGAACAAACAAAAGAATGAATGAAAGAATGAACAAATGAAAGTGAACGAAGCAAGGAAGGACAAACAAATAAAGAACGAACAAAAGAAGGAAGAAGGGATGAACGAACAAAAAAGAACAAATGAAGGACAAAGAAGGAAAAAAAACAAAGGAAGAAAGGTACAAACAAAAGAACGAACGACAGGAACGAAGAGCAAACAAAAAAATGAACAGAAGAGGAACGAGGAAAAGAACAAAATCCAAACGAATGAAGAATGGAGGAATGAATGAATGAATGAAGAATGAATGAATGAAGAAAGGGCAAAGGAAGGAATGAAGGAAAAATGAACAAAAAAAGAATGAATGAATAAATGAAGAATGAATGAACGAAGGAGGAATGAAAAAACAAAACCAAAACGAACAAAGAAATGACAAATGAAAGAAGAATGAATGAAGAATGAATGAAAGAACAAAAAGAACTAACAAAGGGGGAACAAATGAAGGAAGAACGCACAAACAAAAACTAAAGAACAAACAAAGGAGGAGGGAGTGAAGTAAGAACAAACAAGCGAACAAAAAGAAGAAAATTCAAACAGAGGAAGAAATGAACGAAGAACGAACAAACAGACTAAAAGAAGAAAAAGGACGAATGAAGGGAGGAAAAAAGAAGAAAACAAACAAATAGAAAGAAGAGCTAAAGAAAAGAAAGAACCAAGGAAAAAAGAAAGGACAAAGAATGTACAAAAGAACAAAAAAAGGGGACGAAAGAAAACAAAACAACTAAAGGACAAACAACAAAGAAAGAAAGGACAAAAGAATAGAAGAAAGACAGAAAGAACCAATAAGATGAGCAGAAGTAAACGTGTGCGTCTCGTTCCTCCAGTACTTTGGGTTTAAGGCGCTCAGTCTCATGTGGAGGCCTAGAGGAAATGGCTTTGACCCACTGAACCTTGACCTCTCACAGTTTGGGCCTAAAACAGAACGCAGGACAGTGGGACCGGATGTTTTTGGAAAACTTCTGCTATGAAAGAAGATCCTTTCTGCGTCGTCCGCCCCCCGCCTGCTGCTGCAGGTCTGAAGATGTGGGAGGTCTGAACCTTAAAGAACGAGCCGAAGCTCGCAAAAAAAGAGAAAAAAGGCCAGCATTCCTCTAAAACGCACCAATAATTGGAACCCGATGGGCTGCAGTCGGGGGCGCTTGTTATGACGGCGGTGCTGGGGGGCCCACGTAACCGTAGCAACGCAACCACAAGCCTGGAGACAACAACGTTTGTGTTGATTTTAACACTGTTTAGAGCCTATCACCAAATATTGTTGGAATAAAACAATGGCTGTGGTTTATGTGGTAGCTTAGAGAGACTGCTGCAGAAAACTGATATTTAATTAAAACCTCGACAAGCGATTCATAAACGCCAGAGCCGTCCATTCATTAAGGTTAGAGACGATTAAAAAAACAACAGAGAGATCAGTCACTCAAAGGAGGGGAGGAAGAACAAGAGAAAGACCAGAAAGGGCGAAAGAAAGAATGAAAAATCAAAAGAACAAAAAGCCAAAAAAGACAAAGAAAGGATGAAAAACAAAAAAAAGGACAATAAAGAACAAAAAGCCAAAAAAGACAAAGGATGAAAAACCAAAAAGAAAGGATGAGAGGAAGAAAAGCTTAAAAGAAGGATAGAAAGAAGAAAGGGCAAAAGACAAAGATGAAAAACCAAAGAAAAAGATGAACCAAAGGACAAAAGAAACGAAAAACCAAATGGAAAAGAGAAAAAAGGGACGAAAAAAACAAAAGGACAAAGGATAAAAAAACAAAAGAAAGAATGAGAGAAAGAAAAACTTAAAAAAAGAATGAAAAGAACAATGCAAAACCAAAAAGGATGAAAAACCAAAATAAAGAATGAAAGAAAGTACAAAAAACAAAGAACAAATGAAAGAAAGATCCGAAAGAACTAAAAGAGTGAAAGAAAGGACCAAAGCAAAAAGGACAAAAAAGTAAAAAGTAACAAAGAAAGAAAGAACGTAAACATAGGATGAAAGAAAGAATGTACCAAAGAACAAAAAGAACAAAAGGAAGAAAGACTAAATGGAGAGAAATGAGGAAAGAACAATGGACAAAAGAAAGAAAGGACAAAGAAGGAACTAAAAAGATATGATGAAAAGTAGGACAAAAAAAAACTAAAACAGGACGATTTAAAGACGGAAACAAACGACAAAATGGATGAAAGAAAGAAGGAAAGCTAGTTGGATGAATAATCAACAAAAAGACAAAGACACAAACTGAGGACGGACTGTTGGATGGGCAAAAAGAGATTCCTGGAGGAAAACGTGGATGGACGATAATAAAGTCCACCAGATGGACTGGTGAACGTCTGACTGATTAAAACCCGGAAATCGGTCAAATAAAAGCCCAAACCTTCAGAGACGGCATAAAAAACACGACATGGTCTTAATTACTGCCCAAACTTTAGATTTGCGTTAGTTTCTGCTCAGATTAACAGAACGATGACAGTTTGGACAACGTTCACCCACCGAGGATGTTTTTTTAAATTTTTTCGCCTTCATTGCAAACATATTCCTCCACCAGGAGGGGTCCACAGCTAAAGTGGGAGGCATGCAAAGAAACTGCATGCGTCCCACCACAAGAATGTGGGCTCTGAGTTTTAAGAAGACATTCCCCCAGCCGCTGCTCTTTATAGCAGCAGTCTAGCTGCCCGACCAGCAACCAGAACGCTCTCTCTCTCTCCATGAAGAGCAAATCGCTTCAGTCTGCTGCGACTCAAGTCGTCACTGTTGTTTACTGAAGACTCTTTTATGCTGCTTGCGTGCGATATTGCAATCCCAGCTAATAACTGTTGCCTTCTTGCGATGCTTACCACTTCAGTGTTGGTGATCTTGGCCAGCAGGTCGGTCAGGTTGTCCCGACTCAGCCTCTGGTCGCTGTGGTCCAGCTGGAGCCCGCAGATCGCAGCCGCCATGCTGCCGGTGGCGATCATGGAAGGAGGGTTCATGGCGAGACGGTCGTCTGTCAAGGAAAGGTGTTTGAATGAAACCGCAGCAGGTGGAAGTGATGCAATCACAGGGCTGGACGACAACTCAACCAACCCGCTACTTGGGTTTCCATTATTCAGAGTCGGGATGCAAGTTATTCACCACAAAAACAACATTTTACAAAGTATTTGTGGTTCGGTTTCTAGTGCAAACATCTTGGAACGCTTGAAATAAGGCAAAACTATCTCACAAGTAACTTTTCAACAAGAAATACAAGCTTGCTACAAGTCAATATTTCCTTAATATTGATGAGAAAGTACCAGATATTTCTCCCATGTTCTAAGTTAAGTAATCTGGAGCTCTGCTTGGGTTGCTAGGTGACGGGGTGGGGTTGCTAGGTAACCCCAACTAGTTGATGTTGGTGTTTTTGACACAAACATCAACTTCTTGCCGATGAACTAGTAGTTTTTCATCAATATTAAGACTTGACTAAAAACAAGCTCTTATATCTTGATGAAAAGTTTCTTATAAGTTAGTTTTGCCTTATTTCTAGTGTACTACAATCTGGACCAAAAATACTTGGTAAAATTTTGTTTTTGCATTGTTGATTAAAGAGTTAATCTAAAGTTGGTTGATCTTATCGATAATTTGATAAGCGACAATTTTCTTTAAAAGAAAATGATCACTTGTATTAAGGTTTTCTACCATCTTTCCATAATATAAAGGGCTACATTTTTTATAATTTGCTAAATAAAAAAAAAACATTATGAAACTCAATTGGAGTGTAAAGCGTTTATATTTCCACAAAGAACCGCATAAAATACATTTTATAACGACTGGACCATTTCGCCATCTTTGTTTCTGTATTAATTGGCTCCACTTAAGGATGACCAATGGTGCCCTCTGCTGGATGGCAGCCAAACTACAACACTAATAGACAGTAACGGGGGTCATTAGTTAATCAATTGGAACTAATTTTAATCTAATAAACAATCTACAATTAATCATAATTTGATTCAATATTTGGATCCTGAGTTTAAAATGAGTGACGTCAGCACACCCAAGGCGGCCATCTTGTTTCACAACCGTGTTTTACAGCTTCTATTTCTTTGGGCTTTAAATTCAGGTCAACTTTAGGACTGAATACGAGTATAAAGTTTTAATATTACCAGAATAAAGTTGAAATACTAGGAAAATGAAGTTTTAACTTGAAAAGCATGAAAAATAATAATAAAAAAGATGAGGAATGTTGAGTTATACATTGGTATGAGTTTACAGATAAGGAAGTACTTAATCTTTTAGGATCAGCATCAAATTATTATCAGTAGCAGGATTTTAAAGGGAAAAGAAAAATGACTGGGTTGGTCACGTCAAATTCTGATAACTTTCTCAAAGCTTTTTTCTCATTAAAACAAACATTTTTACAGTTTTTCTGGTAAAATTATGTCTTTATTTTGCTAATGTTATGGCTACATTCTCGTAATTAAACAAAAATTCCTAGTAACCGTCGTCTAACTCACAGAGTGGATGATGGAAATAAAAGTCACTTTTTGAGAATATTTTCTGTAATTTGTAATTTTTTTTATTTTTTAGAAAAGAAAGCAAGAAAAAAAATAGGATGTTATGAGATTTTAATTTTTAGCCCTATCACCCAGCCCTACTGCAACATCTCTGATGCACACGCTCTGGATTTTTCCCACAGTCTGGATTTCAACAGACACAGCTAAAACAAACCTGTGTGGGTTTTCCTTCTTAGTAACCTCCGCTCTGATTGCAAAAGCAGAGCAGGAATTTCTCCCACTCGCTGTGCAATGAGCTCCAGGCATGACTCCCCTGAGTCCACATGCAAGTCTGAGAAACTTTAACTAAAGCAGACCTGGGTGGATGAAGTGAAATCCCTTCTCAGCTCATTCAAACCTGAAACAATTTAAAGTTTCTCTTATGCAATGCTGAGCCCTCCGACTCAGTGCAAATACAGATGTTCTGCAAAAGGTTTTTTAGAGAATAAACAGCATCACAAAGGAAAAAAAATAAAAGTATTTTTGGTTATTTTCTAGAGAAAATATCAATAGCGAGTTATAGGAGCTGGAATTCTGTTACTAGTTCCACTTTTATTTTCTGAAGAAGGATAACTCATAAATTTAGACAATATCCACTTATTTTTGACAGAATTTTATTTCTATTTTTAGAGTAAAGAAGGATCAATGTCCTATTTTAAAATATTACTGGCACTTTTATTGTCATTCTTTGTGGAAATACAGTGTAAATATTACAGAAAAAAAACTATTAAGGACCTGCATCAATATTTTAAAACAAAGTGATTATTTAAAATTTTATCATTTCAAGTTATTAAGTGTCATTAAGTGTATACTCAAATATGGCAGTGGTTGATGTATTGATCTCAAAAATACCACAAACAAACGCACATTTTTTATCTGCAAATAATTTTAAAAAATGCGTCGACGTTTTGGTTGAAATGTGACAGAACGCGAGAGGTCAAAGGGTGTGAACAGTTGTGCAATGTGCTGCAACAATCTGATGTTCACACCAGCAGGTCAGCAGTTTTCTTACTTCTCGTTTCTCATTCTCTAAAGCCCATTTCTGTGAATTAACAGTACAGATGCAAACTGAAGGCAGCCCACTACCTGCAGCAGAACATGTCAAGAGAAGCAGTTTTTCTGATGGGTTCAATTAAACCGTCCAGTCCAGCTGTCCATAAAGGAGGAGCTGCGACTAATATAAGAATAACATCTCCATTCTGTATAAAACTCCAAACATTTACATTACAGCTAAACCGCAGCAGGCTTCCCCTTTTTTCCCCCCACTGCGGCTGCTTTGTGCTTTGATACGAGCAGCTGCTTATGAATAGCAGAAGCAACCGCTGAAACACACCCAAATGCATAAAGAAGTGACACAGAAAGCTGTGCAGAGCCGAGCAGGGCATGAGACTCATTAAAAGAGACGCTGACGTTTGTGAGGGATTTTATCGCACCCAGGTGACCTTCCTTGTTTTGTTTCCTTCATCGAATTAGCTGCAGAGGCCGTCTTGTGACATCCTCCTAGATGATCATGAAGTAGCATTTCTTTCCAGGATATGAAAATATTAGAGGGATTCCAAGTATAGGCAACAGGAATCCCATGAAAGTATAAAGGAAAGGCCTAAGGGGGGACGTTTTCTCCCCGCAGCTTTCAGAGTTTATTTTGGACATGAGGCCAGGATGGGAGGAGGAAGGAAGATCAGCCTGACTCTTTAAACCTGGAAGCTTCCCTGTCAACAAACAACACAGGACGGCCAGAGCCGGAGCAGAGCTAGTGAAATAATTACAATCCCAGCACAGATCAGATATTAACGGAGAAACATGGACAAACGCTTTAAGCGGCTGTGAAGAAGAACAAGGCGGAAGATAAATCAGCCTGCAGAGACGAGAGTCGTCACAGATGACTCACTTCCTGAGAATGTTTGGATCTGTGGGAATATTCTGGGAGCCAACTGAGCGTGCAAACGTGTGAGAAACAAAAAGCAATGGAGAGGAGGGTACCTGTGGCACAAAGGGCGATGAATGTCAGCGTGTGTTTGCAGACCATCGCCTGCTTGTCTTTGGGAAGGGGCAGGCGGCGCATGATGTGCTCTATGAAATCATTGGGGATAACCGAGGCCATGTTCCACTTCAACTTCCCCAGGACGACCAGTTCCCACTCCTAAAGCATTAAAAAAAACACAAAACAGGCAGTTAAAGGTGACTTACTGTGCTTTCTGAACAGGTTAGACTAGGTCTGTGGGCGATAAAACACATATTTGTTACATTTATGCACAAAATAATTCTTAGAAATGAGCTTTTTGAACACTCGCACATGAAAATGGTTCCAAACAGATGTGCAACTGTACAACCATACATCCTTAAAAAGCAGAAGTGGAGCCTCCTGCACAACCAGCAAACACGTGGCAAGTGGTTTCTGGATAGTAAGTCAACAACAAAACACTTGTCTTTTCCAGCAGCCATTGTGCAACGCAAACAATACTAATAGATTGATCCAGGAATAACTGCGATAAACAATGACACTATTGTTTCAATGGTAATGGTGTAATAATGTAAGACTACTAAACTTTAATATTGTAGAAAACACTTAACACTGGAATTGGAAGGCATTTTAAATATTCAAAATAAGATGCAATAAAATAAATTGGAAATAAAAACACAATAGAAACCATAAACAAAAAAAGTATCATGACATTTCTGTAATAATAACTATCTACAATTACTGAAGTATTTTGAATTTACATTTAATTTTCCTTTGGGATAGACAAAGTATTTTTGAGTTGAATTTGAAACAAAATTCTCCTTCAAAAAATATTTTTAAAAAATCATCAGAATAGATATCATCAAGCTCATTTAATTACTCATCAATAGTTTAACTGCTTAGTAAGTGGTAAAACCACCTGACCAAACGGCTCGAGATCTGCTTTGGTTGCTAGGTGACGGGGTGGGGTTGCTAGGTAACGGCGTAGTGCCTGCTGACTTGTGACGTTACGTTCCGAAGGTTTTTGTCACCAAAAAACACCAACTTATTGCCTACAAATGGCTGGGTGTTTTATTTTTAAGTGCTTGGGCAGTTCTTACACTTTTAGAAGTTTTTACGCTTCCAAACGGAAGCGCAAAAAAAGTTCAAAATGTGAATTTTGCATTATATGACCCCTTTAAAAACTGTTATTCTAGACAAAATCCACCCAGTCGGGCTCCAGTGGCGTGCTGCCATGACTTCATTGACCATGAAAAAGATCACAGCCAGTCCTTATTCCCAGAGGAAATAGCTCTGTAAGATGAGCAACATTTCTTCATTTTATCTCTCCTCACTGTGTCTTATTATCTGCGTGCCTTTCTCATTCCTCGCATCCTTTGTGTTCATATCGCCGGCATGTGACGAGCTCTGCCCTGCTTAGAGGCCCTGCCAATGAGACAGCGAGCGCCGAGCTTCCTGTCACAAGCCTCAAGCAGCTACAACGAGTTCACACTGCACAGGCAACAGTCGGTCTTTGTAGCAGCAAAACAGGTCTACGCATTCTCACCTTTTAATTTCCTGTGTCTCCGCTTTGCTGCGCTCTGAGATGAAAGATTTACCAACCTTTCAATCGTCTCTTTAACTTTCAGTATCAAGATTAGAAATGGATCATTAATTATCTTGTGTTTTTAAAATGTTACCACTGTTATGGTATCTTAACAATATATGTTTATATAAAAATTACTTTCTTCAAAGACGTTTATATACACTAAGATTAAACCACTTTAAAAGAGTCAGAGATGATGTCACGGGTTAGCAAGCTTCTGATTGGTTAATATGCAACTTAAATGGACGTCTACTTGTTGATGATTTTTTGTGTCTTCTGGTATTAGTGGCCTTCATTAATCAGGGTTCACACCGGTTTGCCTAGAAAGTCTGGTTAGTTTGGGGAGGTATGAATACACAATCGAATTCTGATCCAGACCAAAAAACTAACTCTAGTCCGACTAAAATCCTAGGGCTCAGTTCAATTAAAGTGAACTCTGATGTGATTCAAATATATATGTGAATGCCAAGTGGACCGGAGACCCCTCCAAAAGCAGGAAGTGTACTAAAGCACAGGGAATTCTGGGTAAAAAGAACCAAAACAAATGTGCTAGTCTAGCGATAGTTGGTGAGATATCTCGTGGTCTTTTAGCAGAGACAAAGAGAAATCCTACAATCACTAAAAATTTATGCTACTCCAATTTTGTTTGCATTTCTTCAAGAAGGAAAACCATAATCTACTGAAGACTGTTACTGGTATAAACAATATACTAAAGTGCAGCCTTTATACCATTAAGTTTCCCGTGTTAAGCTAAACCAAAGTTTTAATGATTTATAGTTTGATAAAAAATGAAAGTTTCCATCATCCTATATGGAGCACAAAGCAATCAGCGCTTTCTCTCTGTGACCTGTAGGTGCACACTGCTGATCAGCTGGCTGAAAGAAGGCTATTGCACTTTCCGTATTCTTACAAGACATAAACGGCTTCCCAACTAAAGGACAACTTAATAAACACTTTTATTAATGTAATGCGGTTTTAAAATTACGGTTAGCAAACTGCAAGGAGAGTAGAGATGCACCGATACGATATTAATGTCTGTATCGATCCCAATATTTTAAAACAATTCTAGTTCGAGTATTGGTGACAGTAAGGGCAAATCTATTCAGTCTAATTCTATGCTTTATGCTGAGTGATGTCTTGTTTCATTATTTATTTTACATTGTGTTTTGAATCATTTGAAAGGTTTGTTGCAGCTTATTTTTTTACATGTTTGACCAATGTAGTGAAGTTATTGTTTCTGTCAGTTTCAGCTTCTTTATAATTTATTTTAAATTGACTGTTTTAGTTCTAATTGCACAGATTGAATAAATGAAAGTTTTCTTTACATGTTTAACCAAACTTTTGAAGCTATTGGCATATATGTGATATATATGTGATGTTCTGGTGTAAAGTTATACAATAAATATGTGATTCAGTACATTTATATCGGTGCTTAAAAAAATCACCCATTGCATCAATGCAGCACAGTTTTCTGTATCGGATCGGTATCAACCGATACTAAGCCTCAGATATCGGTATTGAAAGTGGAAAAAGTGGATTGGTGCATCGTAAAGGAGAGCAGAACAGCAAAAAACAAATACTTTCTTCTGAACAGTAAAGAAATACATTTATCTGGAATAATCAGAATAAACACTTGGAGGTTACTTACCAACACTTCAAAATCCAATATGGCTTCCATCTTTATAAAACATAGTGAAAGTGGATGAAATCAGAGTCGCCTCTGATCATTTATGGCTGATTGTTAAATTAGCTGCTTGTGTTCTTTGACTATAGTTTGAGTAAGCCAGAATAATTAGCTTGGCATGTTAAAAGAACTGAAGCTTTAATGTTTCCATGAAAACAGCTAGTGAGTGCAAAACACTGTCACAAGACAGAACAAGCTTCCAGGAATGTCTTGATGGAGCAGTTTGTGATGTTTGAATGTGCTAAATGTAAAAACAAAAACATCCATCTTTCTTTCCTTTATTAGTCTGAAGGCCGAACATCTAAAAGCCGGCAGACGTTTCCAACCAAGATGGCTAATTAGCAGCACAAGCCAAAGGAAAATATTTTAATTTAATTTGCTAAAATCAGAACTAGAAACTACACAGCTAACTCCAGATAAAACTACTCGACATTTAAACATAGCGATGATCAGAAGCAGATACGTGTGACTTGTAACTTCCCCTACGGTGAAACAAATCCCCTACAAAGCAAACGTAGTAAGCAGTGAAACCCCGACAAAAGGCGGGGGCCGTCCCCGCTGGCGCTCTTCCAAAAGCGTCTCTGTCACCTCGGACGCCGGTAACCATTCACATTTGCGTGGGTTTCCTGTGCATAACCCAAATCTTACGTGCTTACGTTAAAAGAAAGATCAGTGATTGCAAGATGAGCAGTAAAGAGATTTTGCTGTTGGTGTTCTCGCTTCCTGAGTGCTAAAAACAGCTCACACGACCTCTACTTCAATCTGTCATCTCCTAACGGCCATTTTCTTGTTAAAAATAGTCCTTGCATCTATGCAAAACAAAAGATTAAACAAAAAATGTATTGTGTTAAAATGAAACTACAAAAACAGCAAAAACATAGAGAACTGCAATGATAAAACTCTGTTATATTGCACTGTTGGCACTAGATGGCATCACACGCCTCTGCAGTCTGCATGAATGCACAGCACAGATGTGGCTGTGTTGCAGTTTCACTTGTGATGAAAATTGGATACTTCCTGTGAGACTAATTCAGCCATTAGCATTATAAAATACTCCAAAAAAAGAATATGACGCTGCATTTTTAAAGGCTCACATGAATGCATGGATGAATGAATGAAACCTTGGTTCTTACCAGCAGCTCTCGGGGTGTAATGGAGTTGTCTGTGTACACGCAGAGCTTTTCCGCTGATGGTGGCCTGCAGTCCTTCAGCTTGGCGGCCAGGAAGATGCACACAGCTCCCAAGAGCTGCAAATAGTTTTTTCTTGTAGGCATCACTGCTAAGAATCTGTCCAAATAATTAATGGCTAAAGGAAAGACGTCTTGGTTGGTGTTTTCCTCTTCACAAACCTGGAATGACAGGAATTTAACAGAGAAGAAGAAACTTAGAAGGGCTTTTTAAAAGACAAATCCAGCTGAATTAAATTTAGTGTTGACTACTCTAAAAGAAAATCAACTGGGTTTAAATATTCAGCGATCTAGATGGTTAATGATGTCTAAAAAATGTAACATATACTGCAGTGAAGTTGTGTGACAGACAGCGTTTGGTCTGAAAGTGAAGTCGCTTTTCGTTCTTCAAAGTGTAATTCAGATTACTTCCACTAGGGGCAAACTTTAAAATATTGGTTGCTTTAAATGTTTCCTGCTTAAAAACTCAAACAATAATAAATAAGTGTTTCAAGTTTTATTACTGAAATATTTCCCCAGAACTAATGGGAAAACAAACAAACAAATAAACAAACAAAAAAAACAATTGGGACTTGATGAAACTTTAACATATAAAATAACTGATCCAGTTTTTGATGATCTTCAAACTTCATATGTTGATATGTGGGCCCAATCAGAATATATGCAAAAAGTGACGTCACATGTTGAAGAACATACACTAGTAAAAACTGTTGTCAGAATAAGAAAATGGGCCATTTCGTTGTTGTTTGATATGTATTGTTTTAAATATAAAAAGATTAAATCTAATTTTAATTTTTCATAGTTCATATTTGACCACAAAAAACAGAAAACAAGATTTTGAATTTATCATTCTGCACTTCAAAACTAAATAAGTGTTTCAAGTTTTATTACTGATTTCTAACGAGAACATTTAGTAATAACTTATGCGTGGCCTGTTTACAAATAGGTTTAAAGAGGACTTGCATGAAAATGATTGAGGTATTTTCTTTTTCAAGCTTAAATCGCTAATTTCTACACCATTTTACTGAATGAAGGGCAAAAAAATTCAAGCAAATTAGCTCAGTAGGAAGTCGTTCTGCAACCCCCTTCTCGTTTTTCGAATCCTCTTCCTCATTGTCGATTTCTCCATTAATAAAAACTATGATAGATAAATCCTCCAAAAGTCGTTTAGATGCAAATAAAACACTCAATCGAATTGTTTCCGACGGTCGAATCGAATGAAAGTTGAATAAAATCGACATATTTCTGTTCACAAAACTGAAAGCGGCTCTGCCTGCTTCATGGCTTGCAACTTGAGTCACCTTTAAAAATTCGTAATAATTAGTGAACATGGAAAATACCAGATTTTCGATTATGTAAATTAAGATAAACTCTTTAGCTGTCGTCTGAGCTAGGTATGAAGCAAAAATTCCCAACAGTGTGGCTGTAAACTAATGTAAATAAGTAGCTAAGCGCATTGAGGCTGATTTTTCTGGAATTTCCGACTCCCCCACGCCTTTGGTGAGTCACTCTCATTCAATTGTAAAACAGGTTAACACCAAGATCGGCTATACTTTGAACTGCATCTCTGAATTTAAAGCCACATTTAGCTAAAACACGCAAATAAACGCGACAGAAGTTAGCTAAACTTTAAAGTTCCCACCAACCTCGTGCATCCAGCCTGCAACCATTCTCCTCATATAAGGCTGAATGTCCTTCTGGACCCGCTGGAAATACGAACACTGAGGTAAAAAACTGTCCTCAATAGTTAATAAACTCTGCAGCACTCTATCATCATAGAGGATGTTTGGGTCAGGCTGGGCTTTCACGGCTGTGTCCGACTCCAGGCAATACAGCTCCATGACTAGGGCCCCCTTTCTGCTCTTCCACCGCTTTTCTCCTGCTTTTGTGTGATTAAAGTGATAGAAATAAAAAATAATAATAAATAAATATTGTTATAATAACGTCGTCAGCCGACCGGAGCAGCAGAAGTCCCCGAGACGAAGCATGAGGCTGAGGCAACGAGGTTCTCTCCCGACCTGCTGCCTCTCGGGTCTGCTCCTTCCTCCAGGCAGAGGACGCAGCTACAGCGACGCACAACTTCCGGAGACACCTTCAAAGTAAAAGCCGTGTACGGGATATCCGGTCTTATGAAAAAATAAAAGCAAATCAAGATACACACAAAAAAAATCTAATAAAGTAAAAATAATAAAACAAAAATAAAATTAAAAGAAATCAAATAAACATAATAAATAAAAAATTTTCGTGCACATATCAGTAAATAAATTGGACAAAAATGTAGAAAATTAATACATTTTATTTGTAAGCACCTTTCTTGACACTCCAGGTCACCTCCTATAATTAAAACACCAAAACAACATTAAAAGACAAAAAATAAAAATAGAATTTAAATAATAAGCTGCAATTATTCATAAATAATAATACAACAGAAATAATCACAAATGATAAGAAAAATAAATTAAATAATATAAAATACAAAAATAAAACATTAATAGATACAATAAAGTGCAAATAGGAAAAAAAAAGTCACATGGCATACAAATAAAATACAATACAAATTGAAATAAAAATTGTAGTTTTAAGCTAAAAAATATGCCAATAATTAGATTATTATACTTTTAAATAGAGTAAAATTATCTCAATTATATGTTTGAACTGTAAAGATTTTCAGCTTTATGTTCTCTCCGTTTTCTTCTCTTGTAACCTTTGTCATACTTTCCTGGCAACAAATTAATGTACACCTTCTATAGATGATAAACTTGGCCTTATTTTTCAGTGCTTAACCGTGTCTCTCTCCAAGACGCATATTAGCTACAATTTAATGTAAATGCTCCAAAATATTTGGCACCATTTAACAGATACATATTGTAAAACCGTATTTATATAAATTAGTTCACAAACAAGACACAAACCATCTGAATCATGTTGCTGCTGCAGGTATCAGAGTTTTTATGTGCCTGGCGGCCATATTTGTTTATATGGAAAAACTTTGACTTCCCCAAGATCGAGTTCCAACTTTCAGTGTAATTTCAGTTGAAGTCCATCAAGAAACTCAGAAATTTTAGCTAAAAAAAATACAAACAAATTGAGTCCAGCATGGTTATTAATGTACAGGTCACAGTATCTCTGATGTTGGTTTATATCTCATTAAATCATTTAAACACCACCTATGATGCTGTAATGGAAAATGTTTTGATGTGCTCCTCACCCCTTTTGTGCTTTAGATTGTGCCTGATGATGAGATCATGTGTCTGAATGATCTCATCATGAGACTGGTCAAGCTGCTCTCCTATAGACGTCTACAGTGCCGTTTAACAGCAGGAAACGTCGTTGATCCTAAAGACTATCTAAGTGTTACTCCCCCAACCCAGGACCTATCTGCCCTCTTTAGCATGAAAGAACAACCTCCTTTCCTTAACAACAGACAAATGGCCAGACCATTTGTGTTGGGCTCCACAGAACCCCTGATACATATCAATCAGGGATTCACACCCATTGTCCAATCAAGTCTCTCTTCTCTGACCAGAACCTATAACAGGAAGATCCACTGTTGGTCAGACTGACAGACTCCTTTGACTCTGTATTTCTGTTCTCACCTTGCAAGGTTTTAATACATTTCTTATTTCTTCTCATCTCTTGTTAAAGTAATTTTTTCCACGACAATTCTCAACACATCTCTGCACTGTTTGAATCCATAAAACGCAAAGGAACACATTGCCATCGCTGGTTTTGGAACAAGAGTTGTAAATAAAACACAATTAAGTTGGATCTGTCCGTCCAAGACCTGTTATACACGCAGTTGCCAAGATAACCATGTTAGCAGTCTACTTTTAGCAATACAACCAGTGACAGTGCTCCTCTCTACATAGATTCTGTGCGGTGCAATTTCTGATAAAAACCATCAAAAATGTGTGAAGGAAGTGTCGCAGGTATCGGTGCATTTTATGTGTGGCAGCCATATTGGATTTTGAGTTGGTGCAGGTGAAAAATTTTCAACTTCCCAGCAACAAATTCCAATTCTTTCAATTTCAGTTGATTTTTCCATCCAACAACTCAGAAATGTTGACTTCCAGGTACAAATGGAACACTTCTCACTCATTTCAATCTGCAACGGATCCTTATTAATAAACTGAGGTAATAGAGACAGATTAAACCGTTAATTGGCTTTTTGTGTTGATTTGTAACTCCTTAAATCGTTGCTGTAACTGTACCATCCCTTCCCATTTTTACAGTTCTTGAATGCTTACAAATTTAAGTCATCAGCTGGTGTGACTAATCGGCGTTAGCCTGGTCTCTTGGCAACAATATTTAACACATACCAATGGTTTACCAAATTAAACACTCTTAAGTTGGGTGAGGATGACCGAGGTCGACTTCTAAGGTAAAACCTCCTTAGCTGATTGATGCTGTTCCAGACCAGAAACTCCAAACAACGTTCAATTTATCTAGTGTGTTATCAGCTAATTTTGTTTAAGTAATAATAGTATTAATTTTGCAGCTCACACTGATCTGGACCAAGCAGTTCATTAACTTGGAATGTCATTCTGAGTTTTTAGACTCCAGATATGTTTAACAGTTCCTGTTTCGACAGAAAAAGCAAGAAACAAAGACAAATATCAACCCAATAAAGTAAATTCTTTCATCTAGGTTCAATGTTGTTACATAAAGCATGTTAGTTGACCTTTGAATCTGATTAATCCTTTCAAGATCCCAATGCATGTACACTATGTACACTCATCTACTCTGAAAATACAAGTGGAATTTAAGAAAGCATAAATAAATACGCTTACTTCCTAATGTTTAATGTCTTTTGAGTATTCACTCTCTGTTCTAGGTAGCTTTATGTGACAGTTCAACTGAGATGTCTCTCATGAAGATGCTTTTCAGTAAAAGTCAAAGGTAACCGTGGAAGACTGTGAGAAACCAAAGACGGGAAACTCTCACTGTCCATGCAGCATTTTGTTCTTCATTTTCTCAGGACATTGATTGGCCAGGAGGCGCACAAATATCTCTTATCTGAAAAGCCAACCTGCTCCGGAAGAGGACATGCAAATACTTTTCAGTTAATTATTGACTTAGTTGCTTGACATTTGTAGCCAATATAAAGTTCACATTCACTACAAAAAAAACCTCACAAACTACTGAGGTTTCATTTGTAGACAAACTGCATAATATTGGACGATAATTTAATCATATGTAGATAAAATAGGTCTCATTTCACCTGTAATATGTCTACATTATTTCATTTGTCTACAATATGAAATAATGAACTCATGTGATTGGGCAGAAACTGTATTTTTTCAGGACCTGAACCTAAAATATGTCACCCCTCAGTCTTTTCAGTTCCACATCCTTTGTTTTTCAGTGGTTGCTATTTTTCCAGAGTCATCTTTTAAGACACAACTTGCAAAACAGAAAGCAGGGAATGACTGGTATCAGTTAAAAAGTTACAATGATATCAGCTCTTAAACTATGCAATAAAAGCTATAAAGATATTGAGCAGTTCACAGAAAGCTACGTTTCCTAAAAGTACTTCTCTAATGACGCTCTTAGCTTAAAATATCCAAAAAGTGTTGAGTATTTTTAAGTCTTAACATCATCATTCCATGAGAGGATGCTTGGATGCAAACTTTCACCTGAAATTCATGGTTAACATAAAGCTAACTATGCTTGCTGACATGTCTGTAAAAACTGAGATATGTGAGGCTGTCCTGGTAAATTTAAAGTTTTAAACATACAGTAAATCTCAAATTTTTTTCTATGAGAAAATCACGTTTAGCTGAAATAAAAAAACTGTTTATTTATCCATTTCCCACCAGTAATTTGATATATTTCACACAACTGAACAGATAAAACTAAATATGTGCGTAGAAAAACATTCTAATTCTTTGTTCAAGCTCTTTTAGATTAAATATGAGAATTCAATCCTCTTGAGTTCATGTCTTACATTGACTATAATGAATCAGATCAACCTGCAATAAAGCTCAGATGCTTTTGTTGGATTTCTTTGACATTTATTCATTTGAAATATTTAATTAAAACAACAGTTTGCAAAGTTTATAGAGGATTAAAGGCATAAGGAGAAGTTATTTGGATACTGTAGGACCTGAGGTCTTTCCAGAAAATATAATTTGTTTTCTACAAGTTACAATAAACTTCCATGTTCTCTATTTACCTGGACTACAGAGTAGTAAAGTTGCAAGACTGAATCTTTTTCCAAAAAAAAAAAATCATAAATAAATAAAATAAAATAAAAATTCAGCCATGACTAAATTCAGCCAAAATTTGGTGGGACAATAAAAATATATTTTCTTCATTTTTATTAATAATTATTTTAGGCCCTCTTGTCACTTTAAATCAAAATAAGCTCCTGCTGTCCACGCAACCTTTACACTCACGTGAAAATGGCTGCAAACAGATACATAATTACACAACTGTACATCTTTGAAAAGCAGAAGTGGAGTCTACTGCGCAAGCAACAATGAATGTAGTAAGTGGTTTCTGGATGGTAAGTCAACAACAAGAGCCTCGTCTTTCTCAGCAGCGGTAGATCCAGCTGACCAAACATGCTGGACCTCTGCTGGGGTTGCTAGGTGACGGGCGGAACTCTGCTGGCGTTGCTAGGTGACGGGCGGAACTCTGCTGGCGTTGCTAGGTGACGGGCGGAACTCTGCTGGCGTTGCTAGGTGACGGGCGGAACTCTGCTGGGGTTGCCAGGTGATGGGCTGGGCTTTGCTGGGGTTAGTAGGTGATTTGTGACGTTGCCTTCGGAATGTTTTCCAGACACCAAAAAACATTTTCTTATTGTCAAAAAATAGCTAGGTGTTTTTTTTAAGCGCTTTTGCTGTTTTTGAAACAGCAGAGACTCAAACAGAAGTAAAAAATTAGATATCTTTAAAAAAAAAAAAAGCATCAACTTTGCATAAAGCGAATTTGTGTATTTTATATTTGGAGCTTGGTTCAGCTCTGTGGGAGCAACGCAGGAATCTAAACTTGTCGGTTAAGATCAAGGCAACTTTACTGTTAGAGCAAACAGAGGAGCTAAACTGAGTCACGTTGCAAACTTCCCCCTTTCACAGCTGCCACCAAACGGCTGAATGAGATACGGACTTTCATTGAGAAAAAAAGCCACACACACGCACACACACACACACAAAGCACTGTGGAGCTATTATGAGAGCAGACTGTGAAGTGAGAATCAGAACCGTCTGTGAGGGAACGTCAGGGTTAGCAAGATTAGTTCTGCTTTAAAAGAAGGAGTGTCTGAACAGGCCACTCTCAGAATTGAGATTTCATGTCGGGTTATCCAGTTATCTTTCCACGGAGAGGCTGACAAATCCTTGCGTCAAAGTTTTTCTCTGATGACAGTGAGGCCTTCCATGCCAGCCAGTCAAAGCTCCGACACTTGAGGCGTTAAACAGATAAAAGCAGCCTTACTCCAATGCTGCTGTTTGTGCATGTGTCCTGTGATAACACGTCAGAGCCTGAAACCCTGGGAAAACGTGGAGCAGCGTGAAATCACCTTGATCCAAAGATTCCTGCTGCATACCAGTCCGCTGAACCCACCAGAGCACAGGGGCCCGCAGATAAGCAGGCTGCCAATGATCAAGAGAAACAGACAAAGGAAGAGGGATGGCAGTCTTGATCTGTAATCCAGGAGTTTGGTTTGCAGCTTAAAATCATGTAATGCATTTCCTGTGTAAGATCAAGGAAGTTGCTCCACGAGGGAGGCCGCTGTTGGATATAAACACAGGATTTACTTTGGCATGCCAGTTCCAGAGCTTGATTACAGGTTACCCATGTGCGCCGAGTCAAGCTGGCTGTTTGGGTTTACTGACAGCAGAGAAGAGGATGCTATGGCTGGAATGCAGTGGTGTGAACAGTGGTGAGCGCTCCTCCCAGAGCTAAACGATAGCTGGTGTTGCTCAGACGGAGATAAAGCTGCTTTTTTTTTTCTGTCACATGCTCGCATTCTGGGAGCTTGCAACACCGTGGAAGTGGGCCAAACACTCGTGAACCAAAAAAGAAGGCAACTCAAATGTTGACTTGCGTGTTCTTGCTCTTTCATATGCTATTCTGGTCATGCTATCAGCGGCATGGGCAGGTTTTTATCACACATCAAAGGTCTGTTATCACCGCGGAGCGGCTTTCCAGGAGATTCCAGCAAGGCGTGTTGAAGCTGCTCCCAACAACTGCTTTGGTTCTTAATTATATTTTTCTGGATGCATAAATCCTCAGAGTAACACCCACCATGAATCCATCCGTCAGATGTGATTGGAATCTGCGGTACAAGCAGCTAATTTGCGCTCAACTGCGAAGGCAAGATTAGAAAACAAACGGAGTGAGCGCAGGAAGAGGAGGGTGTTTCCCCCGCTGCGTCTTTGGAATGTTTTGGCTAAACTGAAAGCCATCATTCAAACGCAAATGCCAACATTTGAGGAGACAATGAAGAGATAGATAGCAACATCCGGGCCTGGTTCAGGCCCCGAGCACAAAAAGGGTTTCTTTTCCTCGGTCACTGCAGAATTTACCCCCCTCCTGTTTTACGTCTGCACACGAGTCTGACGTCCGGTGGATCGCATCCCCCAATGCGACCAGAACCCTGGAGAACATTACCCCATTCTCCACCATGAAGTCAGGAGAGACGGCAGACGAAGAGCGGAGATAATGAGCGTGAATTTAAAACAAAGGAGGGTCTATAAGGTGCTGGAACGAGAGACTGTGAAATGCTCACCACTTGGTTTATGGCCCCAACATCTCCTTCCATGAACTGCATCAAAAATGTTCTGATTCTTTACGTCGTCAACAAGTTAAGCTCTTTAAACGCAACAAAGAAACAGGCTGACAATGCCTGATGGGTGCTTTGTTCTGATGTTGTTCCTGTCAAGGAAATCGTACTTCTTGTTGGGATTTCCTTAAATCTATTTATGGCAGGACCGTACCGCAGCTCTGGAAACTATGAAAAAACACTTTTCTTTTTTTTTATAGAACCTTAAAGAGGCAGTATTATGCATTTTCCAAGAACATAGTCCACTTTTATACCACAATTAAAAAACTATGTTACCTTCAGTTGTTACAAAAATGCTGCATATATCAAATATGACTTAAAAGAAGTTTGACTTGAAACTCTTGCTCTTTCTGAAACTCCGCCTTCAGGAAGTCATCACAACATGGCTCCTCTATTAACAACGTTTTCACCAGCGTTTTCACTGAGAAGTAGCTCTGCAGATGTGTGGTTTCACCAGCTGTTTGCTAATTTCTGCTGGCTAGTCTGAAGGAGCTGAAGAGGAGGAGCTGCGTCTCGAAGGCGGAGCTAGGTCCACCCAGGTGTTTTGCCCAGCTAAATGATTGCCATGGAGATTAAAGGATTTCTCAAACAGGCATGAATTAAGAATTACAGCAACACCTGCTATGCGTTTAATGACGGAAAAACATTACAACATGATGCAAAGCTCAAAAAAAGTTAATTTTACATAATACTGTCCCTTTAAAGTAAAAACATTTCTTAGCAAAACAAAACAAAAAAACATTCTTTGATGTTTGTGTCTTAAAATTACCAGTCAAAGACCCTTATGTCTCAGTGTGGATTGTGAGAAAAATATTTATTGCAATTAGAAGTGAGCAATATGGAGTTAGAGTTTTATCACAATATTCTATGATAAGAACTATGTATTACCTCTTTGTCATGTAACTCTATGGTGCAATTGTATTCCACAAACACAAATACTGACACCAGTCACATAAAGAAGTGACTGGTGTAAATATTTTATAATTTATTGAACAGTGATGAAAATAGTAAAACTAATAATCTCGACAATACAGACAGTTTTTAACGGTTTTAAAATCATAATTTGGAATTCATCATGACAAAAATAAATTAAAATTCATATTAATAATGATAAACAATGTTATTAATGCTCACCCCTACTTGCAATTAACTTTCTGATGCTTTCAATCAATTTGCAAAGATTTGTTTTATTCCCATTCTTTTCCCAATATCTATATGTAAGCCTATCGCAATAAGCAATTAATTAATCGCATGATAACTTACACTGAGCTCAATAATTTCCATTCTGATGAGTAATATTTTTTGAAAGGCAATTCTGTCTACAGAGACTTCCTAATCTATTTTATTTATGATTTTGGTTGTGTGTCGTTTTTATTTATTTATTTTTTGTTTGTTGTATTTTATTTTGGATATTTAAAATATGTAGTGTCAGATATTCTTTCTCTCAAAGAGAGAAGGAACTTGCATTATTATGCCATTATCAATACTTTACTAGAAAATGGTCTCAAAACAATGTTATCGTTGATCCCAAAAATTACCAGGATGATTTGTGATCCACCATAATCTTTCATTGTGACAGGTCAGTGCAAACATAAGTTAAATGGTGACTGATAGTATTTACCTTGAGCGGATGAATGTGTGATTGAAAATGTATCTTCTCGCTGTTCCTTTGTCTGCTCTGACGACTCCAGGAAACTTTGACCTGCAATAGGATAAAACGTTGAATTGTTGCTACACAATGTTCCACGTTTAATGCCAAAGCATTGAAACATTTGGCTGTAATGATCTTTGTTACCTCTGGAGGAAAACGAGGAAAGCAAAGCATGAAAACACCATCCCTACTATGAAGCATGGTGGTGGCAGCATCATGTTCCACGGATCTGCTGATCTTTGAAAAAGAGATGGAATCAAGAGGAAAGAACATTATGTGAAACTAATGAAGAAGCATCTCAAGTTATAAGCAAGAAAGTTGAGGTTTGGGCACAAATAGTTCTTCGAGATGCAGCTCCTTTCCCTCCTCAGCTCCTTCAGACTAGCCAGAAGCAATTAGCAAACACCTGGTGCTGCTTCTCAGTGCAACGCTGGTAAAAACGTTGTTAAAGAGTTAATAGAGGAGTGATGTTGTGATAACTTCCTGAAGGGAGTTTCAGAAAAAGGAGGGATTTCTTAAAGAGACAGAGGCTCAATTTCAAGGCGTTAAATTACAAAGTAAAATGTCTTTTAAGTCATATTTGATATATGTAGCATTTTTATAACAACTACTTGATTGTGCTATAAAGTGGCACTAGAAATATATAATACTGCCCCTTTAATCTATTATAAATAATTTTTCACATGTAACAGTGTTTGGTTTGTATTAATCCATGTTATTTTCAATATATATATATATATATATATATATATATTTTTTTTTTTTAATGACACTAGCTTGGAGCTCTTGGGGGCCCCCTGGTGGTGTGGGGGCACTTAGCAGTTGCCTTGAGAGGAATGGGTCAAAACTCCAGCAAACTACTGAGAGAACTCTGAGGAAACCCAAACTGTTTGTTTGAGTCAAGTTACATTTTAAAACTTCAGCTAATATTAAGGAATAATGTACATTTTGAGCTGTTGAAAGTAAGAAAATGTCTGAGTTCTTAACCTGGCATTTAGAAAATAGAAATTTCTAAATGTTTAGTCCCACTTATTGTTATACAATGTGGAAAAAAACAGGTTATATATCTTATGTTTCAGCTAGATGCAAAAATTCAACCCAAAGTTCTCAAAGGACACATATTTCAGTGAGGAGCACAGAAGGGACACTCTGCACGAAGCCTAGGTTAACTCATAAGTGACAAGTAGCAGCATGAATACACTCCAATTCACACTGAACTATAAAATAACTCTGATACCTGGATAAGATGATACTTTTCCAGTTTCTCTGGACGCCTGAGCATGCATGGAAAACACAGACTTGTGTTTCCAAAAAAGACAGAGCGGCATTCTTGATGTGAGCATACAGCTTGCTTTTTGTTATATAACTCTGCTGAGGGGGGGCACTTGTCCTGTTCCAACAGTTGACTCTGAAGTTCCCCCAGCTTTCCTCCTCATTTGCTACACAACACACATGTCTCAGGGCGGTGCTGAAGACCCGGGCGGGGGGGACTGAAGTGGACCAAGGCCAAAAGGCAGTGGCTGCCTGTCACAAGCGAACAAGTGTGTGTAGTCAGAGATTATGGAGGGAAGGACACAAACAAAAAAAAAAATCCGGCAGAGGAGCTCCAGTGGCAGCTGTGTCTCTGAGTGCAAAGGATGCTGGACAACTGGAGAGCTACGATTGGCTGGTGAGGTAAAGTGGGCGTGTCCTGGCACGGACCAGCTTCCTCTTTGTGATCCTCAATGAGAAGAGTGACAATTCATCAGAGACAGGATGTCCAATAGGAAGACGGATCCCAGCGGTGGACAGAGAGCCTTGCAGCTGGCCACACAATGACCTTGGTCGAACAAAAGTGAGGCCTCTCTTTCTCTTTCTGTCTTGCTCTCAAACAATCTGTAAGGCCTGCAGAAAAACGAGGTATTAATCAGCAACAGACGACCGAGAAGTTTCCAGTAAGTCATTTTGTGTAGGTTTATTTTAAGCATATGGGCCTCCCAGCTCCACAAATAACATCACTTTCTTCGTCCATTCATTTCCCCCCTCAGCTCTGCAACATTTTCACTCCTACACACTTACATTTCCCTCCTGAGAAACGGGAGGAAATGAGGGGCCTCGAAAAGTTAAGGAAAGCCCTTTGAAAGCGGTGCTAGTGAGGCCTTATAAACGAGTAGCAGGGAGGGTTTCAGATCTGGTCTGGACTGTCTGGGGGCTTGCCTGGTGTTTTCCTATGTGTGATGCATGCTAACCTTGGGCCCCTTTTGACTATGACAGTGGCATAAAGAGGCCTCTGTAAGGCTGACTTAGCGTGCCTCACCTCTTTGGTCTGATTGCCTAATTGAATTCAGAAGAAATTCCTCAAAACATTTGGATAGAAAATGACAACAGCTTATTCAATTTTCAACAGACTACAAAGAGAAAAGTGAGTGAATTGCAGAACCTAAAAGCTTCATAGCATTGTATGATTTAAATGAGCACCACCACTTAAACCACAGGGCAATTGTCAGGCGGATCTCAGGCCTGCATTCAGCTGACCGCTACTGGTAGCAATGTAAACCCAACAAATAAACACTTTGGCGATGGCGAAATCCAATATTTCCCTCTTGCATGTTGTGTAATTCGACATTCCAAGAGAGCCCTAGAATAAAAGAATGAAGACAAACAGGGGCATACCAGGCCTATCTGCAGGAAATGCCATGATATGAGTTAGCATGGTGATGGCGTAGTCAAGGGTGGGTGACAGCGGCGTTCTCCAGCAGTCCCCTGACGTCCGGCGAGGCTTTGATCATGCACTGGGTGGGGGGTCCCACAGAGCGCCAACAAAAGGGTCCAGTGGCGCATAGGAGTCCATCAGTACGCCGGCATGCACGCCATCATGGAGACCATCAGCAATGGTCCACATTGGGTGTTCCCATCTCAAACAGTGGAAGCAAAGTTCACATACCACTGGATCTGTCTCATCTGACTCTAATGGTGGACTATTACCCAAACCCGCACGTTCTATCAAAAACTCAGACAAAAATACTGAGATGTAGTATTTTTGCCAGTGGCTATATAATTGCGCAATATATAATTACAAAAATAAATTTGTTTTGGGGAGAGGATGAGGTGGTTTTTCGACTAAATCGAAATTAGCGTATTTCGTGAAACTGCCATGGAAACACTTTTTCCCACCACATCAGTCTATCTCAAAGGTTAGCTTTAGAAAATGCTGAAAAGCATTAAATGTAATATTAACCCTTTATATCCCAAATTTAAACTCTCTGCCTGGATATTTTTGCTTATTTTAATTGCACAAAGTTCTTTAAATGTCCTGAGTAAACATACATTTCCCATTTATCCATAACAACTGGAGCTTTCAATACCTATCAGCTATTTTTACCATCTATTAAAAGAGCGCCCCTCAGATTACTCCCTGCCTGTTACGCAGGGAGTGAAATTACCGTAATAACCTGATATTGGATGGAAAGCGCAACGTCTCCCCTTTCAGAAACAGTTTGAATTTTTCAGATTGCGCAAAATTGTCTAAATCGTCTGGATGTTTAGGACTTACAGGGTTAACTGTTAGAATGTTTTAATTTTCATAGACAAAATGTTTTTTTTAAGAATATTTAAACCCAAATACAAGTTTTAGCACATGCTAATAGATGCTCTAGCATTGGGTGAACAAATAATAAACATTTAAAAAAAAAAAAATAGGAGATTATATGTTTATAAACTAGGCTGTATTTGTGATATTTACAGGTGTATGGAGGCAGATTATGTTACCCATACACTGAGTTTGAGCACTGAGTAACTCAAACTAACAAAGGAATTTGCATTTCCCTCAACATGACAAATAGTAACTTCAGACTTCTTACTCAATTTATCAATGTACAGTGAGTTATTTAAGGTGCTTTCTTATATCTCTCTCTTTCTAAACATTGCTTTGAGTGCAGTCCTTTACAAGTCAAAGGTTCAAAATCCAGTTTTGCCAGCTGAACGTTAATTTAGACACTGAAAGCAAGTAAAAAAAAAAAAACTTCCACCCTAGACAAAGCTTGTTGAAACCAAAATCTAAAGTTTAGTCCAAATCAAATAACAAGCTTACAGAACCAGATACCAGGGCTTTGTTACCCCCCAAGCTACAAGAGGAGGATCAGACTGATCATGATACAACATGCTATAACTAGAAAAACAAAATAATTTCACACCCCTGGAAACAGGATATTCGATTCAACTAAACATTCCCACAAGGACTGCCCTGTTTAGCAGCCGATCACACTCGTTAATAATAGTTACCGCCCCGAATAAAATCCTTTCCTGAAGAGAAACTCTTTAGTGCTTCCCACCGAAAGTCTGGGAGGAACAGAGTTAATCCTAGGGCTGTTCAAATGTCAGCCGACAGACCACGCTGGGAAAGAAGGAGTTTCCCAGTGCTGCTGCGACCTGATGCTGCAGTGCTCTGCTTGATCCTAGGCCACCGCTTCCCAGGACCGAGGCCTCGTCCCGAGGGAGCGCCGCTCAACTTGTATCACTTTGCAACTGCAACACTGACCTAAAAATTGTTTTTGCCAATAAAAATGCTCATGTAGCAGTGTACAAACGTCTGCTAAAATGCCAGAGATTTAACCTGAAACCAAAAATTGAGGTCAATTTTTTATTTATGTCAACGAATGATGGAATTATTAATTTCAGTTGATGAAAAACAACTTGATGACATAAACTGCATAGGAGTAGGGCTGGACAATAAATCAATGATAATAAACAGATAATATGTCTGATAGAATATTCAATGTGTATAAAATTCCCTGAACTTTGATCTAGAAGCACAAAGGATTCTGGGAGATGTAGGCAGAGGATAGGCTTTAGCTGCTCAACCTCTTATGGTCAGGTAAGCAAAGTTAGTGGAATCAACTAACTCACTCACTCTTTGGTTACCTAGCAACTCACTCACTCTTTGGTTACCTAGCAACAGACTGTTGAGTAACTTGTGCAGCAGCGGTTTAAGGTTTTGCCACTTTGCTTCATAACTGCTTAAAAATAAACAACAGCATGGAGGGAAAACTAGACAAAACAGGAAAGGTTACACCACCAGTTTGGTAGTATTTCAGATATTTAAAACAAAAAGCTAATCAATAGTTATGGATATCAACTGATATGATACCCTTAAGATATTAAGGCTAACGCTGTGCAGAATTTAACATTTCTGAGAAACCGTTGATTAATTGCTCTATATCAGTTATTAAAAATGTTTTAATATACTACCATCTTTTGCTACACTTCCATTTAGGGCTAAACTAAATGGCTGACAAAAAATTTCACAATATAAGCGCTTCATTTCAGCCGATGGCAACAATCAATGGTTCGGTTTTTTGTTTTAAATGTCTAAAACACACTAGTGATATGACCACTCTTGTTTTTATCCAGATTTTTCTCTCAAGATGTTTTTCTCATTTCCTCCTTTCACTCCTCAAAGTTACTCAACAGGTTGTTGCTAGGTAACCAGAGAGTGAGCGAGTTTCTAGGTTTCTAGTGAGAGAGTGAGTTGATGCTACCAACTTTGCTTAGCTAGCCATGAGAGGTTGAAGAATAAATTGAAGTGAAATTATTGCATATTCTATCAGATGGATTACCCATCGATACTGATCATACATTTATCATAATATATTATTGATTTATTGATCAGCCCTACCTCCATTATTGTCACTGTTGAACTTATTTTATTCTGAAATTGGCTGATCTCCAAACAACTTATATTGGATTTGTTTTAAAACCTCATGTGATCCCCAGTAACAGGAAATAGCAGGGAATATGTCATGTTTGGAGTCTTGGCCAGAGCTCAAGCCCTTGGTAATGATTCCCACTGTCAGTGAGGAAATGAAAGCACAGAGGCTATCTTTATGGTTAGCCTATGAAGACATAAATACTCAGAGAGAGAGACATGACTTCCAATCAGACTGCAGAAAAACTGATTACTTGGCAAAGAATGAATTGCATAAGATGAAAATGTCTTATGGAACAGCATCAAAAGCTGAACAAAAAATGCTGCCAGAAAGACACAATGCAGCTCTGGATTCATTTTCCCAGCATGGTTCTAAAAAACAAAACCAAAGAAACAAACAAAAAAAAAAAACGTTCATGAAGAATGTGTAAAATGTGCAGCGTGGGAGGCGAGGTCTTACACATGTAGCCGTCTTTTAGATAAGCTGCCAGGTCTTTCAAGGTGTGTCTGTTCTTTTCATTTACAGTTGCACATATATTTGCAGTGGAGGGGGCTGTGCATGTTTGCAGATCTTTTCTAGCTTCAGTTTAGTGCTCATGTATATGTTATAAGTCATCAAGCATCCAACGTCTTAAAGGTGAGCTAGATGTACTTCCTTGAACATGTTTGGATCGGTTTGTGAGCGATGCAAAACATGTTCGATACATTTTGTGCTCAAAATCAATGTTATAAATTAGATTTTAGTTTGCTCAGTTCTGCCTGTTAAAATAACAGAGCCTTCTGATACTTTAAACCCAGGTAAGCTGCTATAACTCAACGTTTACACTCGCACATGAAAATGGCTGCAAACAGATGCACAATTACACAACTGTACATCTTTGAAAAGCAGAAGTAGAGCCTCCTGCACAACCAGCAAGAATGTAGCAAGTGGTTTCTGGATGATAAATGGTTTCAACAACAAAACACTTGCCTTTTCCAGCAGCCATTGTACAGAACATGCAACAGTAAAACCAGCTGGAGCCCAGCTTAGGTTGCTAGGTAACGGGCAGTATGCGTTGATTTGTTACAATCAGAAGGCACAAAAAAGTAATTAACTGATTGCAAAAAAAAACAAAAAACAGCTGGGTGTTTTTTTGTAAGGTTGTTGTCAGGATGGTGGGGTTGTTGGTGGTGAGGAGAGACGCTGAGACCCAGGTAAATTGTGAAAATGAAGAATTTAATAATAATACGCTCACAGTCCAGGACAGGCAGCACGGCAAACAAGCACACAGCTAATACCGGTAACAACTGACAGGATCAAACAAGAGCGTCGCAAACCAGGACTTAAACAGTTCTACTGGAAAACAGACTAAACGGGAGCCAGCACAAACCAGGACTTGCCAGTTCCACTGGAGAGTGCCGACTACATTAGACATAGACAACGACAAGGATCCGACAACGAACACAGACACAGGTGGGATTAAATACACACGGGTAATCAGGGGAAATGAGACACACATGGGGAGCAATCAACGGGGAGGACAGGACCGAGACTCACAGGAACAGGACTACACAGGAAAAACTCAAAAATAAACACACAAAAACACGGATCTTGACAGTTGTTTTTAGAAACAATTGATACCAAAATGGAAAACATGCAAAATATTGATTTAAATTTAAATATAGCAGAATCTGCCCTAGAGAATCAAACCAGGGTCTAAAAAAACTGGACCAACAGTCTGTTCACACACACATCCTCGAGTCTGTTAGCACAACGTCAATAAGAAGAGACAAAACAATGTCCTGAGAGCAGCCATTTTTCTGGGAAGGGTCACAAGGGCTTTTCCAAACTATTTGAATTCCATCATTCTACAGTAAGAACGATCAATCAAAAGTGGAAAACATTTAAAGCAGTTAGGAATATGTCCCAGCACATTTACCCCAAGGTCAGACTATGTAGACTCAAAGAGCTACATTTCAGACTGTACACGCCTCAGCAAGCATGCCAAGTGCTAAAACTCATAGAAACAGAATTAGATATAGACTGGACAGTATGGCTGGTTTGAAAAGCCTCTTCCCTTTAAAAGAAAAAACAACATGGATCTTAAGTTTCAAATTGCATCCAGATGAACCATAAGACTTATTTGACATTATTTTATGTGGACGGAGAACTGGTGTTTGGTCACAATGCACAATGCCATGTTTGGAGAACAGCACAAACTCCAGATAACAACTCTTAGGTTTATAGCCATTACACCTGATAGTCTGGTAGACTCCATTCAACCAGGCACCAAAGTTTCAACAACTGCTACATTTTCAGCTGGTGCTGACAACCAAAGAGATGACAAAAGAAGGCCAAACCCAACACAACAGTTAAGCAAGGTGGTGAAGTGGTGATGACTGGGGATTGTTTTGCAACTCCTTGCAGTCATCAAGTCAACCATGACATGAAACAAAATGGAGGAAACCCAACTGCCAGGTTTTCCTCCATTATAAGCCTGGCGGGCCACTCGGCTTTGCTTGCCCCCCACCAGGCTTAAAAGTTTAAGTAACAGTGATAGAGAAGACAGGCTAAAGAGTCTCTGGTGAAACAATTGGAAGCACAATGGCAACATAGTATGGTCAGTATGTGAACACATTGGGAGACTGAGGTCAGGTGTCTATTTTTTAATTTACAGGAAGTAACCACTTTCTGACTTTACTGGTCTACACGCTTCAGCAAATAAAGTAGCAAGTCATCGACACAAGGTAAAAAAAAAAAAAATCTTGGAGACTTTAATTGGAATTAAAACAGAAACATAAATTTTGTAATTTTATTATGTTAGTCTTTTTAAAGACTTTATAGTTGATGATGAAGTATTGTTAACACATAGTTTTCAAATTTTGTGTAAGCGATAATTTTTTAGCTCAAGAACACGGTGGGCCGCTGGATGCTTTCTGCACAGGAGTCGGTCCAAACGCTTCAAGAAAGTGAAAGAGTTGCAAAAAGTTATAGAAGTTAATGAATTACACTTAGCTTTTCCACAAGCAGCCCTTTCATTTTCGATCGTTTGTGTTTAATAAATTATGACCGTGTACTGTAATGCTTTGCGGATTTCAGAACGTGGCAATGATAAGATCATGTTAATAATCCACTAACATGTAAAAACCTCTAAACTGAAAAAGAGACTACTGTCTTTTAAAGATGGCGGTTATAGATTGCATGTCAGCTAATGTAGCTTTCTGTGTAAAAAAAACATGAGGCAATCGTTTTTTCTTTTTTTTTTTGGCATGTACACAGAGCATAAAAGTGAACTAACAAGGCTGCAACAGCTGATGCCTGGGTCTATTGCGGTTCAACAGAGAGGAACAACAAAAGGGTATCAATGGCCGACAACAGCTGGGTCTGCTTCCTCCAGAGAGCAGCGTTTGATGGATGGGGAACATGATACAGTCTCCTCCACTGTGCAGCCACACAGCAGCCTTCATGACATTTGATCTTTCACCACCACGTCTGGACTAATCATCTTGACACGACACATGGAAATGTCCATATTTGAAGTACAACAGAAGAGTCGAGCCATTCTTGTCCAAGTTGTGACATGTGGTGGTTTCACGTCGAACAGATAAGCAGCACAGATACATGACATTCAGCTGGTTGAAGGGAGAATACACAAGAAAGGGAAAATGATAGCACATTCTCTTATGCTATAATCATTTCCTCCCTGAGGCGCAGTTTCTGCTTCGATAGCTAGCTTTCCAGCTGAGGGGGAAGAGAGGATGTGCTGCAAAATGTGCATCAGTAGAAACAAAAGCTGAAAAATATGTGACATGATAGCGTACACCATTGATACAGCTTTAAGTAAAACAGGCAAATTTGAGCGGAATGACAACTAAACATTCAAAACTGAGCTCTTTGTCCTCAGAAGACCTGGGACAGGAAGTGAAAAAGCTGAGACATTATTATGATTGCAAATGTTTTCACACGTGAAAATCTAGCATTGCAAGTCTGCAGGCCCTTACATGCCTCTTAAACGTTTATAGTTAGGTTCTGCTAAAAAGTTATAACATGTTGAGTGAAAATATTAAATGAAATCAAACTTGATGGTTTTCATTTTTGAGGGCAATTCTGTTTACAAATCCTTTAGTGTCCATTTTATTTGTCGTTTCAGTTGTTTTGTTTATTTATTTTGGATATTTAAAATGTCTCCCAATTCCAATGTTAAATGCAATCAAACATTTAACATTTGGTCAAGTTTTCAAGTCTCAAAACTTCACCATTTTCAAGTTTTGAGTCTTGATAATGGCCTCAAAACAATAATATTATTGTTTATCACAATAACGGCTGGGAGAATTTATCGTTCAGTAAAACTTTAGTTCAGAGTGAATGGCCCAAAGCCGCCATCTTGTCTGACAAGAGTGTTTTTATTTACAGCTTCTATTTATTTGGACTTTGAGTTCAGGTCAACCCTACAACAGATTATTAGTGTCAGGCTGCGAATGCTTTTTAATTACGAGAATAAATGGTGGTAATGTTATGAGACGTGAAAAATAAAAAACAATGTTCAGCATGTTGTAAAGCTACTCTTTACAACAAATAAAGAAATAATTTATCTTTTAACAGATCAACATCAAATCATTAGCAGAATTTTGGAACGATTGTGCAAACAACTATTTATTTCGAAGAAAATTTCACCGACTGAGCTGGCCACATCGGAGCTTTTTCCTCATTAAAACTTAATTTTAAGATGTTCTTCTGGTAAAATTGTGGTCTTATTAATATTATCAAAAACATGTTTAGGAGCCTGGCCCTTATACTCTTTTGTTCAACTCACGGAAGGGATGATTTAAACAAAAGCCACTTTTTAAAGACATTTTATTTGTGTACTTTCCTTTTTTATAAAAGAAAGCAAGAGAAAGAAACCCTTTTAAAATCAGATCTGGTTTGAAAACAGAGATTTTATTTTGAAGCCATTTCACTCAGTCCTGTAAATGACATTTATTCTTTGAACATAGATGCATCTTTCCATTTCTGATGGTGTAACTATGCTGATGTGAATTGGGCCTCAACCTGGACTTCCCCTTCAAAGACGTGATGTTGACTAATAAGCCAACTTCTGTTCACACACTTGGGACATAACTTGGACTAAAATACTTCACATTTGACTTTTAAGAAATGTTTTTTTTGAAACTGACAGTGCAATAAAAAGCAAAACATCCTGATCTACAGATTTAATAAATACTTTCCCAGGCCTCTTGACCTCCTGCAACAGTGCAAAGCAGGTAGATGAAGGGTTTCTGTATGTAATTTAATAATCATACATGTCAGAGAAATCCATTCAAAGCCAACAAGTTTCATTTAAAATTATCGTGTTTGCTTTGGGATATTTACTTTTTCTGCATACCTTGAATGTCTACAAATATCCTTGTAGCCACAGTGTCGTTACAAACTGGTTTTTAACCTGATATTTTGGCAATAGAGTTCTGCATGCCCTATTGTTCTTTTAGGAAGAGGAAACGGCCATATTTGGGAAAAGTGGGCGGAGCAACAGACTGATATTTGACACCTGGGAAAAAACAGAGGGACAATTATGCTTAATGATGTTGTTACTCCTAAAATAACTGCCAGCACATTGCTACATAGAAGCATAGGTAACAGGATATTCAGGATATGATGGGGGAGTTTGTTTTGTCAATGAGTTTTGTATTTATTTTTATATTTTTTGACTAAACATACAGCCTGAGATAACATAGGATAATTTAGATTAAAGCAAATCTAAATGGCCTAGACAAAGTTCTAACGAAAATCTAATCCGCTTGAATGTGAGCTACTTTGAAGTAGGTAGGTTTATTTATAAAGCACTTTTCACAAAGCGCAGTACAATAAAAATCAACTTTAACAAAACAGAGCATCAAACAAACATAACACTGTAAAATCATGACACGAAGAACAATGGGGAAAATATTTTAACTCAAAAGAGTTACAGCAGCAACTTCAGCACTCAGTGGTTTCACAAACGAGTAAAACCAAAACCTCTAAAAAATCTATTTGCTAAATGTTCTGGCATCTAGCAAATAGAAATTATTTTGTTCGTCCAATTCAACTTCAGACTTTGAGAAAAAAATGTGTTTGTGTTTTTACATGGCGTACGTAAACTTCTGGTTACAACTGGATTTTCCACAAATTAATTGGAATCAAGAAAAAGCTGTGTATAGTTGGGATCCAAAATTTTGAACTGCAGATAGACGGAGGTCCACTGTATAAACAGGACTCTTTCACGTAATATTTAAAATGTTGAATAAAATGGGCTGCTGTGATTGGCCAGTTATTAGGTGTGTCCCACCATTTTGTAACATTTCTCATGTGTTCTTCTCGTTTAATTTTAAGTCACAAGACAGAAACAAATGCTGTAAACGTTTTGTTCTAATTGTTGGCCAAGATACTGTAATACATGTTATGAAATACATTTCACACACACACACACACACAAAAATCTCATTCAAAAAAAATAGAGAAGTGAGCTCTATCCGTTTTCAGTGGAAGGAAGAAGTCAACGCCAGCCCCAAACATGAATAGACCATCATCATCAAAGCTTCCCTCGCCTGGGTTAAAAAATAAACGCAGCTGCCGAGGTGGAATATGTCGTAAAAGAGATCTTAGTTTGAGGGAAACCAGAACAAATTTGACCTCCTTTTAGCAAGTTCTATAAACGTCTGTTCACATCTTGCAATGTTGACAAGTCATTGTAAATTCTGGAGTAAAACTATCTGTTCACCAAATGTTAGGCGCCTACCCTGCCACAGTCAGGTGGTATTATGTCCATCAGTGATCTGTTACTGGGCGGATTAGGCGCAACAATGTACTGAAATCACAATGGGAGACAGTTTAATTGCACTGCTATGCCTCCCTTTGCACAGTTATGGGAACGTTTCCATGACTGTCAATGCTGGTGAAATCTGAGAACAATGTTGCACCAACAGTAGTAAAGCAGTAAATTATGACTTAATTAACTTATTGTCTGTAAAAGCAGGAGTTTATTCTTATGCAGACCATGCAGGACTAGGCTAAAAAACAACAAAGAGAAGACGTAATTGTCGTAGCTCAACAATTTGGGAAGAATTTCAATGCTTGAAGTTATGACTTTCAGACTGATAATCCCAGATATTTGCCAAGGAGCCTACAAGTCTTGGGCCCTGGCCACACAAAGACAAACAAAGTAAATTCTTGTAAATGACTAAGAAGAAATATGCGTCCACCCAACAGGACGAAGCACCACTGAAAGCGCTGCAGTAGGTCTGCCGGACCAATGGGTGGCACTGAAAACAGGGGACACCAATGAATGGCGCAAGTGTTTGACATTAGCTGCATTTACATCAACCATTAAATTGTATAAATTATGAAATAAATTCACGTAATGGAAACACGCCAGTTTTGAAAGAGAAAAAGAAAAAAAAACTCAAGTTTTTGCACTAGGATGAGGAGATTTTTCAGCCGTATCAAGATTTGTGTATTTCGCACTTTTTTTTATTTTTCTTTTTTTACTTTTTTTGCAACAAGCCAGTTTGCTGACAGCAGCAACACACAGCAGGTCTCACAGCGTCAGAAGTTGAGTTGTAGAATCCATCACTCTTCTGTAAAATCGCCATCTACAATTTCCAAAAAGCGCTGCATAAATACGCAGCTGCTCCCAACTACAAGGAGCTCACTGCTCCAACGACTGAAGAAGACGGTGACATCGCCTCTGATGATGAGCGTTAACGCCATGGCCAAAATATAAATATCTTATGTAAGAGTTTACATCCCTCACCGCCATAATTTTTAAAGACTTATCACACAGACAAGCTTCTCATGTGTGAAATTAATTGCATTTCTTATTTAATTGAAACACCGTAACTACAAAATTGTGTTGTTCCAACATTAGTAAAATATTGAAAGTGTTTTGAACACATTTGTAATAGAAATCCAGGTATGATGTTAAATAATCACGTTTGGCCGTCAGCAGAAATATAAAAATGAGCACCAGGATGAACAAGAAGACCTGTGGATCAGTGGCTTTAATGTCCTTTGGAGAGAGGAAACTGAAATAAGATGTTTGGTCATAAAGCCAAGCGCCATGTTTGCAGAAAACTATACCCAATAAAAACAGTTTAGATCAGTGTTTCTCAACCCTGGTCCTCACCGCCCCCCTGTCCCGCATGTTTTAGGTATTTCCCCTCTGCCACACACCTGAATTGTATCTCTGGGTGATTAAAGTACTTCATGGTCATGCAACCATTTGAATCAGCTGTTCTGGAATAGAGGCACGTCTAAAACATGCAGAGCAGGGGGGCGGTGAGGACCAGGGTTGAGAAACACTGGTTTAGATGGTGATGGAAGGATGATGAGGTGATAAAAGTCCAATATATGCTCTTCTGTCGTATTAAAGACACTCAAAAAGCTGACCATTACGACCTCACATGAGGCTGTGTAATGGAAAATGTTTTGATGTGCTCCTCACCCCTTTTGTGCTTTAGATTGTGCCTGATGATGAGATCATGTGTCTGAATGATCTCATCATGAGACTGGTCGAGCTGCTCTCCTATAGACGTCTACAGTGCCGTTTAACAGCAGGAAACGTCGTTGATCCTAAAGACTAAGTGTTACTCCCCCAACCCAGGACCTATCTGCCCTCTTAGCATGAAAGAACAACCTCCTTTCCTTAACAACAGACAAATGGCCAGACCATTTGTGTTGGGCTCCACAGAACCCCTGATACATATCAATCAGGGATTCACACCCATTGTCCAATCAAGTCTCTCTTCTCTGACCAGAACCTATAACAGGAAGATCCACTGTTGGTCAGACTGACAGACTCCTTTGACTCTGTATTTCTGTTCTCACCTTGCAGGTTTTAATAAATTTCTTATTTCTTCTCATCCAGACTCTTGCTAAAGTAATTTTTTCCACAACAGCTGAAAGCTTTTTATTATCCTAGAGTTTTTACACCACGTACAAATGCAAAATTTATAATTATGAAGGTGTTTTATGAACGCTTATTGGAACGCTCGTCAGAAAATGCTCCTTAGAGCAATGGCCTTTAAACTGGAAAAGATTTTGAAACAAATGTATGTTTATTCTTTTTAATATATGTTGATAACCTTGAATTATACTGTCTCCTTTAAAACATAACAACAATCAAATGCAACATGGCGGCTTTCCTGAATTCCTCTGGAGGGCTTAAGAGCTCTGAGGCAACACAACCATACAGAGTGATACGCTGAACAATCAGAGAGCCAAATCTGAGCCAAAAGACTGATCTGATCCGCTTGTTTTAAAATTTAGATCCAATATTTTGTTTATTTTATTGACTCTTTAAGTTCCATCAAGTTTTGTTGTTTGCACCTACTGCCGAGACCAGAACCAGACTAATACAGCAAAGTCAGTTTTGTGCGTATTTACCAATGTGATACTGAACTATAAGAAAACATATAAGTGAAATTAATTGATCTTTTATTGCATTAGTGACTAAACACTACGAAAACACAAAATGTTACCAAGTATTCTTGGTTTAGGTTTTTATCTTAGTACACAAGTAGACAAAACTAACTTCAAAGTAACTTTTCAGAAAGATATAGGAGCTTGTTGTAAGTAAATCATTTCTTAATACTGATGAAAAGCACTGGTTCCATTGGCAGATTATTTCACTAATAACATGTGAAAATGTCTTGTTAGTCTGCCAATGGAAGTAGCACTTTTTCATAAATATTAAGAAATTATTCACTTAAAACAAGCTCCTATATCTTGCTTATAGGTTACTTTTAAGTTATTTTGTCTTATTTCAAGTGTACTAAGATATTTTCACCAGAAACTAAACCAAAAATACTTGGTAAGATTTTGTGTTTTTGCAGTGTGATCACTCAATTTTTAACTGAAGTGTTCATATTGTGATTCTGAAATTATTTTAATTTTATATTCAATTAACACCTTTCAGTCATGTACATGTGGAGTTTCTATTCTCTACATCTGCTGAATCTTGTGTTTATTTGTAAATTTTAGTGAGATATCATTCTGTTTACCTCCTTATATCAGAGTTCTAGTTTTGGAGGATTAACGAACAAAGATTTAGGACTTTTTAAGGACCATTATGAATAAACTGTAAGACCTGTATCACGACAAAAATTGCACATTTGTGATGCTCTCTACAGCTTTACCCCCATAGTGCTAAGCTTTTCTGCACAAAACGCACTTAGCCTTATAAGAGACCTCGCTAGATAGCACGGCTATGTTAGCGGTAGCATCAACTGCCTCAAGTCACATACAACAATGACCTTAAAAATAAATCTACAACAGAATACCCGAGAAAGAAAATAATCCATGTGTTGCATTGGTCCAGTCAAAGTTCACACCTCATCTTGATTTTGTGTCGAAACAAATACCCTCAAACCACAATGAACAAAAACAACAGTGGACTAAAGCTCCTCCACAGCGATGTGAGAGGCCAATAAAGTCATACAGAAAACAACGACAGAGAGTTTGTGCTGCTGAAAGACATTTCTGCGACACATTGTGGACCTTTAAAACTCATCTTTTGGCCAAAACCTATGAGACCTTTAGCTGCCCAGGTTCTCCTGGGTGCAGATCGATTCGCACTGGAGGACGTCTCTCTTATTTCTGACGTTGTCCTCACATGGAAACAGAAAACCACAACAGGCTCTTGCAAGTTATCTGCTGCATGAAGACCAAAACCTCAGACTCTTATGATGCACTTTGTATTGTTAAACAGAGCTTTAAACACAACCTGATTCTATTTAAAGTGGAAAAAATAAGACATTCTGAAATATCGTGTTTTTCCTTTACATATTTGGACATCTAATAGAAATTTGTCTAAAGCTCATATATATAGCTTGGAACGTATGAGTCTGGTAAAGGATTTAAGGAGGTCTTAAATAATTTAGAGAGAAGCCAATCCACTGCACAGAAAATAAAAATAAGTTGTACATTTTAAGAAATAGCCAAGACTCCCAGGTGTGGCCATCCAAGTAACTTTACCCTGAGAGCAGCAGCTAAATGAAGCCTTCAGAAAGCCTAAAATATCTTAATGAGACCTAAACTCTTGTGAATGTCTACAATTATGAAGAGACTGCACAGGTTTAACTTTCATTGGAATGTATAAAGAAGTAAAATTTGCTATTTAGAATAAACAAGAATCCAGAATAAAGTTTGTCTGAGAGATATTGTGGACACAAATTATGATTTTTGAAACGATATTCTTTGGACAGATGAGTCTAAAATGTAATTGTGGAGCCCCCTTATTCACAAGTTGAGGCCAAATGTTTGTTCTTACATTTTGGGCTAATGCTAATGGGTCAGTTTTGACACAAATGAGAGTCTGAGTAATTAATTTTTTTAGTATTGATTATATCAAAATATTGATTATTTTAATAACCAGTTAAAATACAGTTTAATGTCTTGAGTTAAACAAAGTACATTTTTTATATTTACTTGTTTTTACATCGGAGATCATTTCAAGGTGACTTGTGCTTCCTTGAACAGATTAGGATTGGTTTATGGTCTATACAAAACGTGTATTACATATTTTGCCATTCTCAGATAATGAAATTTCACTTTGCTTAATTCTGCTTGTTTCAAACTCCTTTCAGAACGAGCTGTTTTGGGGGACTTTAAATTAAAAAACTGCTGCTCATAAACTCCCATTTCCTGAAGTATATCTTTTTAGAACACGAGTAAGACGCAAAAGCAGAAGAAGAGAAGAAGAAGAAGAAGAAGAAGAAGAAGAAGAAGAGTGTCCTGCGCAATAAACAAGAATGCAGCAACTGGTTTCTGGACGGTGAGCCAACAACAAAACACTCGTCTTTTCTCATTATGTAGCAGCAAAACCAGCTTACCGAACGTGCTGGAGTTCCACTTGGGTTGCTAGGTAACAGGACTGTGCTCGACTAGGGTTGCTAGGAAACAGGCACAGCCTGCAGATTCCGACTTAATATTTGGAAGGTTTTTGAAACTGCTTGTTTTATAGGCACAAAACAAACATTAACATTACCAAAAGAAACAGCTGGATGTTTAAGCGCTTGGACTTTTTGGAAGCAGTTGAGACCTAAATGGAAGTGTAAAAATGTTCAAAATGTGAACTCTGTAAGTCTAAAATTAAACAAAAATATTTCTCAGTAAAGAATTTTAACATCAAACTTAAATGTACATTTAAGTTGTACATTTAAGATTTATTCTACTTAAATGTACATTGCATGTACATTTAAGTAGAATAAATCCGTGGCTCTTTACCTTCAAATAATCTTTTTGCCTCATCATGACATCAATCACAACACCACCTACACAAAGTTACTGCAGTACATAACTTCACGACTCAGTGCAGGACCTGACAGAGAACTGAGAGCGAAAGCTTTCAAAGACTCATTCCTCCAATGGAGTGGCTCGTCTGACGTGTTTCTCTTTTTTTTTTTTTTCTGTTTCTTGCTCAGTCAGTCGTTTCTACCCACAGATGCTGAGTTGCATCTTGGGCCCGACAGGAACTCTGATGTTCTCACCACCTACAGAATCGACGTTTGACAACCATGAGACATTTCACAACTGACGTTGACTTCTCTGTCGCTCATGTGGGTAAACAGCAATGGACAACAGACGGGCGGGCGGGCACGTGCCAGCATGCAGAGCGCTGCACCCTCTTCTCACAAAGCCAGAACGCATGCTTTCCCACACTGGCTGCAACAACAATGAAGGGAAAAAAGACGTTCTGGCTATGTAATCAGAAGATCAGCGGACTCTGTTTTGTGTACAATCTTTGCATAGCAGGAAACATGGTGGCATGACTGAGCAAGCTCTATAAAAGATAACGACTGCGCTTTATTAGAGCGGGCGTATCAAACAGCCCTGCCATGACTCGTATGATGTGTGAGGGTCTGGCCATGGGGTATTACAGACCCACTGAAACCAATTAGGTTTATCTTTGCCATTTTTCTAATGAAACTGCTTTTTTTATTGCCTTTTATATGCAAATACTTACAAAATTATTCAGTTCTCTTGAGCTTTTTCGCTACTTGCTATGCAAAAACAGAACATTTCCATGCAATTTATTTGGATTATACGAGATAAACCAACACAAAGTAGTGCAAGAATTTGAGGTGGAAGTAAGCAGATAGGGTCTGTGTTTGTATTCACCTCCTTTTAATCTCAGTTTTTCAGTATCTTATCTTCCTGTAATTAATTAAACATGGTTTAAGTCAAGAAATATTCTGCTTACGGATGTGCCAACAGCTATTTATTATCCATTAAATCCATAAACATTGTTTCAACGGCCCATTGTCCTCATGTCATAGATGCAGGCCTTCTTCAACACTGCTGAAGTAAAAAAATATGACGTTAGCAAACCTTGATGGTACGCTGAAGAGTTAACATCCATCTGATTCAGGCTTGTTGGATGCATTCAGGGATGATGGTCCGGTAGACTCGATTCAACTGGGGACCAAATTACAACATTGTTACATTTTCAGCTGCTGTGGATCGCGTTCACATTGCACTGAGTCAAACAAACCAAACCAAGGGCTGGACAAGAAATCAACAACAATATGTACCGTGACAGAATATAGGGTTAAGAACGTAGAATATTCAATAATTTCACTGAACTCAAATCCAGAACCACACAGCATTCTGGGGGATGTAGGCAGAGGAAAGGCTGCTCAACCTTTCACAGAAAGCTAAGCAGAGTAGGTGGCATCAACTGTAACTCACTCACTCTTCGGTTACCTAGCAACTCACTCACTGATTGGTTACCTAGCAACAACCTGTTGAGTAACTTGCGCACCAGCAGTTTAAGGTTTCATCCCTGTGACTTGCAACTGCTTAAAAATAAAAAATTAAGTGCATGGAGTGGAAAGTGTAGATGAAAAAGGGAAGCTCATGTCTCCAGTTTGTATTATTTTAGATATTTAAAAGAGGTAACTAATAGATAGTTATCGATATAAACTAAATGAAACGCTTATATCGTGACACGTTTTTCAGCAATATTGTCCAGTTAAAGCCAAACCCCTGAAAAACCTGTTACCCTCCTCGCCTGTGGTGGCACTGTACTAAGAACAACCGAAGGAAACAAAATCTCTGAAGAAGGCAACTTCATTCTTCACAGAACGTAAACAAAAATGGAGTAGCGTCAGATCTTAGCGGTTGTATAGTTTGTTTTTTGTCTTGGGGGGGAAAAGAATAAGAGTAATGTCTCCCGCTAGAGCTAGACATGCATGTTTGTTTTGGTTGTATTTACTCAGAATGCCCGGTGCCATAGTTCAGTCCCTGCTTTGGGAGCAGTCTCCGGTCTGCTTGGCAATCACTTATGCATTTGAACCACAATAGAGTTCACTTTAATTGAACCGAGACCTAGGTTATTAGGAGGACTAGAGTTCCCCTTTTTTGGTCTGCATCAGTGTTTGATTACACATTCACACCTCCTCAAATGAATCAGACTAACTGGAGTTAGATTAAAGCAGACTAAGCGGAGCTGGAGTTAAAGATGTTACATTAGACGAAACAAGGGGAGAGGTTTACCTTTCAAGTGGAAGTTGACCCTAAACATATAACCACACACAATTGTCAAAAAGTTCAATGGTGTCATTGTCAACAAGATCTGAACCAGCTTCAGCTTCATACGCTCATCAATCCCACTTATGCCAAGACTTTCAGGATCACACCTTGGAGCAAAACTGCATTGCAAGCTGAGAAATCGCACACTGGTTTCAGCATGACAAAGAGTCGCTGGCGGTTGCTCCTCTGCAGCCCCAGAGGAGTAGTCGCTCAGCCCCGCAGTAATGGAACATTGTGTGGGCCGAGAAGTTCATTGAAGTTGGCTCTCACAGGCCTTCCACATGAAAACGCTTTTGCAATGTCATATCACGGAGAATAGCGCAGTTATCCGGACGAGTTGAACGGCGGATTGTGCATCGGATCAAACGGGCTAGCCTGGGGCGCACAATATCAGATTTCATCTGGGGTTGAGGGCCTTCATTCATTTTCTGACATTTACAGTTGGACCGGTGGACCCCTCTTCGAGGCCTCTTGGCTCTGGGTCTGCACTGAGGCCCTGTCAGCCACTCTGGAAAAACCCGCTGCATCTGACTTGCATTGCCTGGCTCCACTTGTGTGTTCTGTTTGGCCCGTGCTGCTGGAGGAGGAGAGCGGGCCAATTACCAGTCGCCGCTGCGAGACCAATATGATGTCATCCTCCCGCTACGCTATAACAGGCTGCAGATGAGAGAGGCTGGGCCCCCTCAGCAGCCCCTTTCACTTAACACAAAGCAGAAGGGCTTTAAGAAATTAATCTTAAAGACTTGGGAACTTTTCTCTTCATCTAATCTCACTATTATCATTTAAAAATATTAGGTGTGCATCACTTTGCAGTTGTTAATACATGCCAGAACCTTGCATGAATACCTCAGATAAGACCTCATGGGAAAACTTTGAGCATGTTTTTCTATTTGAAGCTCCCTGCACTTGAAAGATGTGCAACCAACAACCTCAAAAAAAGTCACCTATATGACCCGGTTTGAGCTTTGATTTGCAGCAATGCTTCCTCTTTCCCTGGAAAGTGAACTGCACTCTCACACATCAAAGGTAAGAGTTTAAGAGCAACGTTGAGAGGATACTCAAATGCTCGAAGATGCAGGAACATGCTCACAAAACTCAAGAGACTACTTAAGCGGTATCCCAGAAGGCCTTGCATTTCCTGGGAAGTCATGAAGCCACATCAGACGATGAGAAGGGGCCTGTGGGCTGCAGCAGATCTCCTCTCATTTCCCCACATACTCCATTTCCAACGCCCCACAACCGCACACTACATATAGACTCCGAGAATAATATATAGCCACGGCTGCAGCACAGAGAATAAACAGCTTTGATTGTTTTGGGTGTGATTTAATCTCAGTTTGAAAAAGGAAGCCTTTTTCAGACTCTGTAAAAACTGTCAGCTGTCATTCCTATGCTAAGACAGGTATTGTTTCGCAGGCAAAAGGAAAGCTTTAGGGCATGTCTGAAACGGTTCAACAACAGGAATAAACACTCCTTTGCATTTAGACTGAAAACTTCCTGTTTAGCAGGATTGTTTTTCTTGGTAAATTTGATGGAAGTTGGTTTTCATCCAAACTTTTGGTGTCAAACATGTTTCTATGAACGTCAACTCGGTACTCCAACCTGTTTAGGAGGATAGGAGGATTTATTACCTAATCATGTTGTTTCACTTGTAATAAGACATTTTCCCCATGCTACAAGTGAAATAATCACACAGTGGAACTTTCATTTATATTATGGAATTACTGACCCTAACCCTAACCTTATAAGCTCTTAAGTCTTGCTGAAAAGTTAGTTGTAAGTTAGTCAAGTGTATTAAGATATTTGCACAAGAAATTAGACCAAATATACTTGGTAAGATCTTATGTTTTTGCATTGAGAATGTCAATATCCACAGTAAAACAAGCCCTGTACTGACATTGTCTGAAAGGCTGCTCAGCAAGAAAGAAGCCATTTATCCAAAAGCAACACAAAATATCCAGATTACAGTTGCTAAACACACTCAGGAAGTGACCACTGTTCAATTTGGTGGATATATTTGTGTGGTACAGAGTTGGGAGTATTAGGTTTAGCTGGTGTTTTTACTGCAGGAGGGACTCTTGGGCACTTCATAAAACATATGGCAACATGACAAAAGAACATTACTGAAGCAACGTCTCAAGATGTCAACCAGGAAGTTAAAGATTGGGACTAAATGGATGAAGATCCTCAAGAGCCAATGTAAAACCAAGTGTTTAAAACACAAAACATTTTAAAAATGGATAATAATTCACAGTTCTGCATAATTTTGAGGATGAAATCTCCGTTTCATCAATCAATGACCTTGACGTACGTCAGCTGGTAATCTGTGTTTGGTAGCAAAGTGGAAATTAAACTTTAGTTGAAAGAGGATCAAAGAACACAGCAGAAGATTTTAAGATGGCAACTTTCCAAGTCTGAAAAAACTTTAACCACAACATCCACATTTTACATCTCTACCCTTAAGCCTAGTTACACAATAAACATATTTTCTTTCGTTTTTACAAGTACCGTTGGTGTGTTTTTCTCACATGGTTTTCTAATCTTGAATGCAGCTCTACCTACACATAAATATGGTTTTAACCAGAAACTAAATAAGTATCTTTGATTCACACGTCCACAAACCATAAATTTTTGGGGCCCACGCCTAGTAACATGTCATTCTTTCATTCCTGCTGCAGGGAAATCTGTGCAGGTTCAGACCAAACTCACTCCCACACAGTTTAATGCAAGTAGCGAAATGGACAACCCAACTGCCATGTGCAATCATGAGAAAGGAAGCATGCAGCGCTGTTATCCCGAGTCCCATCGTCCCCTTTCATGTCTGCAGACTCCTCCGTGTAAGACCTCTTCTTTGTCAATGTGTCTTTAGGTCTGTGTCACAGAGACTGTGAGAGCCATGCATTCCTTTGCCATCCAACCTCTGTCCGGCCTGGACTTTCCCACAGAACTCTAAACCCTGTGAATGAGAGTAAGCCTTTGTTTCTGGCATTTTTCATCCCTATCCCAGCAACTTCCACATATTGGAATGCACCAGGAATGCCAGCACCAGCTACCTGGCATTAGAGAGTCTTTGTGCGGAAATAGGAGAGGCTAGGTCAAAGAGGTCCGACAAAGGATGGCTCGGCTTCTCAAGGTGGCCGGCGCAAATAAAAGAGTGATTAAACAGCAAAGCAGGGGTCAAGCATTACGAGGTTCACCAAGGAAGACCTCGAAAGCACAATGACAGTGTTCACATCTTGGAGAGTTTTGCTATGACTTCTTCATGTTTACTGTAGAAATTATTAACTGGAGCAGTGGTGTAGCAACTGATTGGCATGCATACACAAGCTGAAGCATTTAACCGGCTGCTTTGAGGTTATCATTGGCTGAAGGCTGACACGGTGAGGTATTGGTTACCCTCGAGGTGCAATTCCAGTCATTCCTGTCGACTGAGAGACAACCAGCACTGGAGTTTAATTTAAAGGAAGGCGATACAGATTTACTAACCAGATAGTTGGACATGATTAAAGTGATGGCTCTCTTGGTGTCTTCATTTATGGTCCTGGAGACGTTTACCACCTGAAGATAACTCCAATCTCAAATATACCAATGTGGTTTGTGCAAAACGCTACTTTGCAAAGCTTTAAATTTCATCCAATTACTATTAGTTGGTGAGTATTAACCTAAAGACATACATCACATTGGAAAGTTAATTTTAGTAATTCAATTGAAATCAAACTCAGTTACTCTACACTCATTTCACCAAGTGTTATGAAAACCCAAAAATGTAATTTAAAAAAATCCATATTACATAAAACACATATATTTTTTTTAAAATCTAATATTGCACATTTTTAAAAAGTCACTATTAAAGTAATTGGCTGTTCAAAGTTCTGCACATTAATGGAAAGTTAAGTAGAAGGAAAAAATGTAGCAGAAAATGTTGCAAACATTGTGAACAAATAATTAAGTGGAGATTCACAAGGTGAAATAAAAGCTTAAAGACTCACCATGTTCAGATATATCATGAACATGGTCTGCAAAACAACTAGTCAGAATAATCAGGATTAATCGATTATTGAAATAATCATAAACTAATTTAATAATCAATTAATCAATTACACACTCAAAAAAGCCAACATAGTGAGAACAGTAACTAAGCCCAAACCGTGCAAAAATATATACATTTTACATTTAAGATAAAAGCAGCTTTGTCTGTAAATATGTTTTACCTGAAACTCCTCAAGTGACATTTTAGGTTCACCAGGTTCAAATTCACTAAAGGAATGCTGTTAGACAATACAACGTTCTCTTATTTAAACAGAAATTGAATTATTTGCTTCTCTGACTGCATTCCTAATATTGTATAAAAAAGGCTTATGTGGTAAATAAAAAATAAGCAGAATGTTCCAATATTTTTATTTAATTAATCGTCAGAATAATCGATAGAATAGATCCTGAACTATTTCTTTAAGGGTGTTTTCCGTCCAGTAGATTCTGTTTGACTGGAGACCAAAATTGCTAAATTTGTTACATGTTCAGCTAATTGGTTTGCTTTCACACTACACTGTGTAAAATGACCCAAACTAAATGAAAAACTTGTTCCCCTCCTCGCTTGTGGTGGCGCTGCACCAAGAACCACTGAAGAAGACACGAGTACGACTTCCTTCTTTGTAAAATATACACAAAAATGGAGTAGCATCAGATTTTAGCGGTTGTAGGATTTCTTGTCTTTGGTAAAACACGACAAGGTATTTCTCCAGCTGTAGCGCTTGACTCCTGCATATGTTTTGATTGTATTTACCCAGAATGCCCTGTCCTATAGTCCACTTCCTGCTTGCCATTCACATATGCATTCAAACTGCGCCAGAGTTCGCTTCAACCAAACTGAGAACGAGGTTTCTAAGTGGACCGGTTTGCTTTTACAAATAGACATTTGCAAACAAAACGAACCGGACTTTCTAGACAAGCAAACCAGAGTTTGATTAAAGCAGGCTAAACAGGGTTGGTGTTACTGCACCCTAAGACACCACTCAATGTTTTTTCAACTCTTTTATTGTTGCCCAAAAGACAAACATTCAGACAAACAAGAGTCCGACAGTAAAGCTAATTCAAGTGCAACATGAGCGGCTGATCTTCCCTGGATCCTGAGCCTGAAGATAAGGAGACCAGATAAGGTGATAACTGGAGGGACTCATGAAGGCAAGGGTGGGGCTTAGGGTGGGGGTTATCAAAGGGCCCTGCAGTTGCCTCCTGCAAGGACAACATCTGTAGCTCTGCACTGCTGGAAGTCTACTTTACAACAATATAAATATCCAGAGTAATAACTGAGACCGAATATGTATCATTAGCCACTAAACAGCAGTATCGCTTGCCATTTTGAGTCAGATGAAAGCGGCTTAATCCCAACCTCGGTTCAGCTCCAAACCAGATCTGAATCCACTCTGCCGGGTTCCTAGAAAACTCAGCAGATGTTCTGTTTATTACTCTGAGACTGCCAAGAATCTCTGGGAGGACGAGCGAACACGGGAAGACCAGACTCCCCTTTCTCCCTCCTGAGAGGACATTTTATTCGCTCATGGAAAAGACGAAACATCTTACTTGACATGAAATCACTTTCGGCAAACTTTCCAAAATAACTTCCGGTTTTTTTTATCTGGATTTCTTTGCACAGAGGAGAACTCGGTTTTCAGCTTTCTCTTGCATGCTTTATCTGATTTACCAATTTTGTTTTATATGAGGGGAAAAATCTAAGTCATGCAGCAGAGATTTCCCTTCAGTTCTTGTTTGGTATTTACCAAAGCAGACTTCACCATGGTCACCGGCCCTGCATGTTGAGCAAAAAGGGAATCGTTTCCTATTTGCTTCATTATGTAACCAAAGAAAAGCTGCACAACCAGCCTCACCACCTCTTAAACATCCAGAGGTTTGCTATAAAGTAATCTCTAAAGGATCAGAAGAGTTTGGATGGGGCTTGTTAAAGGGTCTCTGTCTGCACAATCTGGGTGAAACGTTCATCTCTTTAGTTCTAGTGCAAAAATAGCTGCTTTTCACAATCAACTGAGAGCAGAAAATGAGAAGTGAGAGAGACAGAGTGGAAATGTTTACTTCTTTATTCTGTGAGAATGCGATAATGAAGAAGTTATGAATGAAGAACACGTTGCATTGTTTTAGTCCAAATTAGACAGACTAAGTTCTGGTTTTTATTTGTCGAATGCAGTTTGAACGGGGAAAAGCGTGTTTCACTGTAAGTTGGAATGTGATTGTAAGGGAGAATTAGCGTGTAAACTGCAGCTCCGTTAACACGTGGAGTCCCTCATGACAGAGCCGTGACGCTTTCTTAAAGGTACAATGACGCAATTTTCCAAACTCAAACTCAGAGTCAAAAGCCTGAACTGAGAATGAAAACAAACATTCACTCTGAGAAACTATAGGGGAGGGATGGATGGATGGATGAGCAGAAGGATGGATGTAACTTTTAGGTACATCTTTTCAGACTGCGTTTTTAATCAGTTTGTCTCCTTTAAAACCTATTTTCCTTCGTTGCCATGGAAACGACAAATATTTCTCTACAGACTGCGTTTCCATCTGCAAGATGAACAAGCCATCTCCCCATCTATGAGCAGCAGTGAGGAATACTGTTCATATTTTGATGTTTGTCTTCTCTACTTTCACTTTCTGGTGTAAAAGAATAAATTTTAAGTTTTTATTGGCGGCTCCAGTTCATCAGCAGGAACCGTTACAATGGAGACACTCTTACTTTTTATTCTGTTAAATTACTTTATTCAGCTTTATAAAGTTTGCTTGTTACATTTTACTGAACCGTGTTTTATTGTTTCTGGTTTGTTTTATTTTTCAGAACTTTGCTCCTACTTTATTGGTTTTAAGCTTCATATTAAAAATAAATGCCACTGAACACTGATCCTAAAACTTTAACACATATCCTTAAAGCTGTTTGTTGTGGTTCCATCTTTGTGTTTAATGTTTAAACCTTTTCCAAAAAAATATAAAAGACTTTATAACATGTAGTAGGAATGAAAACCAGCTATTTTTGAATTGTTTCAGGCCTAAAACAGTATAATTTTCCAAATATAAAACACTAATCTGGGCAGTTTTAAGCATTTTTCCATCTCTACAAGTTGTTCAGTTCTTACTGTGCCATGTTTTCATTTACTTCAATATGATTTTCTATTATTTGCAAGGTAAAAATAATAAACATTGATCAATTTTCCAGGAGATTTTGCAAAAACATTGTGAAAAATTGTGAAGTATCATACCAGCTGTGCATCTGCAACACTGGAAATCAACAGAAATATCAACATTTCTGCAGCTATCAAGTCAAAAACCAAAATGCTGGAAAGGATTAAATCTGCAGGCAAGTCAAATGCATTTGAATTAGCAAAAAGTAACACCAGGGTCTCTCAAAACATTCGTTTTATACATTTACTCAACTGCTTTTCTATTAGAAATGAGATCTAAGAGCTACTCTTTCCCAAAGAACATAAAATAGTGATGACTTCTGGAGCAAGAAGTTGGAACTTGCTAAAAGATAAAGTCAGACGTAGGAGTTTATCTTGTGAAATCCTCATAAAAAGGAGAAAATGCAACAGTGCTTTCAAACAGTGAGATTCCATGGATTACATTGGATATGCTCACCTAGTAACAGGTAAACACACATCAACACTGACTCGAAAGCATAAAAAAAAATGTCCAAATTAAACAAAATCAGTCAAACGTGTTGGAGGCCTGAGGTACAGCAAACTGCAGCCTGTTTGACCTCCACTTCACATCTGTTTCACTTGTGGTTTTACTGATTTACTGTGTCAATCATTATCGCCGTCGGAGAAACAATACGGCAAAACAAAACATCATAAGGTGTCCTTGGATGACTAGCGAACACACGACCAAGATAAAGGGCATTATTGCCGATATTATGATGCACTATAAAGTGTGTGAGTAACCATACCCAGAGGCCTTTGCTCTGCCGAACAATAGACACAAAAGCCTTCTGCTTTCGCTTAAAGAGTTTATAAAGCAAAGCCTCAAGGTGTGAAGTTTACACTGTACATCTTCATTATGAGCGTTTGGGTTGATCTGGAACAGAGTTTCTCGAACGTTTTCACATAACTTGAAATTTTTCTCACAATAAAACAACTAGGGATGTGCCGATCAGGTTTTTTCCTCCCGATACCGATACCGATCACCCATGAGGGCCGATACACCGATACCGATCACCGATACCGATCACATAATTATTATTATCATAAACACTACTGGTTACATTATGTGGAAAAAGGAACCATGAATTCACCTTAATTTAGACAAAAACTTGTTTTTAATAACTTTTTCCAAGAAGAAAACTAAACAAAACAGGCATTGTGCAAATTGTACTGCTATTGATAACTATCTTTAACAGACTGATGACATATGAAGGCTCTGAAGAGGCTAAATAATACAAATAGCCAAAATAAAACCTCTCAACATTGCCAAAAAAATTCAAGTATAAAACTTAACATTCAAAGGCAAAAACAGGATCCATTACAATAAACAATCCAGAGTTACTGAATGAAAACTTCCTGATAGCATGGCGGCTAGCTGATTACTGCTAGCTCTGATTGGCTGTTTCTGACTGAGCGGAGTAATTATGCAGAACAGGGAGGAGATCGATTATTTTTTCAGAGATTATCTGTCTCATGTTAGGACAGCGAAAGTTTTAATACGTATGTAAAATTTATTTTTTTAAGTTAGATGCTGCAGCTTTAAGCAGAGGTTCGGTGTGAGAGTCACTACCAGGTGGAGCAGAAGCGAAGCTCCGTCTGTCAAATATTACTACCTGTAGCGTAGCAGCGGTTCAACAGCGAGAGCAGAACCAGCGTCTTACATCGCAGCTCGAAGACTTAAATAATTTCGCGGGTTATTTGTTTAGTTTTCTGACCGTCATGCTAATCCGGGTGAGTGTTTGTAGCTGTGCGCTGCTTTACCTGCTATCTGATCCTCCGTATGTCTTTTTTACTGCAGTGAGCCAATCTCCGTCAAGTATGGCATTGTTTTTATTCCATACTAGATTCGTCGTGTTGATGCATTTTGACCTGCTTCAATTTTCCGCCGCAACACGCAAACTTCCCCATTCACTCAATGCGTTATAGTTCCACATTGCTTAGGATTTGTTGCTGCGCGTTTGCGCAGAGTGAAAGAAAGAGGAGACCAGCTGCACAGGCAGGTTGGAAATGAGAAGCAGGTGATCGGTATCGGTAAAAGAGACAATGATCGCCGATCACCGATCATGCACTTTTTCACGAAAATCGGCCCGATTGTGATTGGTGACCGATCGATCGGCACACCTCTAAAAACAACTTCTTAGGGTACATCTGGTTCGATTGGGGACCAAAGTTGAAACATTTGTTACAATTTCAGCTGTTGTGGTTCAGTTTCTCACTGCACTGTCAAAACTAAAAGAAAAACATGTTCCCCTCCTCACCTGTGGGGGCGCTGCAGCAACGACTAGTGAAGGAAACGACACAAAGATCTTCTGCTTTCATTTAAAGAGTTAACAAAGCAAAGCCTCAAGGTGTGAAGTTTACGCTGTACGGCTTCATTATGAGCGTTTGGGTTTATCAAGAACAGAGTTTCCCAAACGTTTTCACTTAATTTGACATTTTTCCCCACAATAAAACAACATCTTAGGGTAAATTTGGTTCAATTGGGGACCAAAGTTGAAACATTTGTTGCATTTTCAAGTAGAATTAAAAAAGCTGTTCCCCTCCTCACCTTTGGGGGCGCTTCACCAAGAACCACTCAAGGAGAGGACACAAAAAACTCTGAAGAAAACTAGCACAACTTCCTTTTTCACAAAATGTAAACAAAAATGAAGTGATGTAGTTAATGTAGCCGAGATGGAAAAATAGAAGAATAAGAGGGGAATAACCCAGGCTTAAACTTGGAATTACCTAAATTATTCCTAAAAAGTTATTTGCAAGTTGTCTTATTTTAAGTGTACGAAGATGTATGCACAACAAACTAAACCAACAATAATTAAGATTTTCTGTTTTTGAAGTGATAGAGATTACAAATAATTGATTCAAAATCCAAAAAGAGGAAAAATCAACCCACTGCAGACTGAAATCCAGTCTACTTTTAAAATTATTCATACCATCTGAACTTCTTGATTAATTGTGTTGGAAAAAATCTAAATAAAGCTAATGTGCTTCCTCAATTTTCAACTTAACTCTACAAGATTCCTTTGTAACTCCAAGACACCGATAGCTAGTTAGAGGCCAATTTAGATAATCAATAAATGACGTGATGCATGTCATGAATGAACCTACACAGCAGAAAATGAAAGAGTCTCATTAGTTCCACTTTGAGGCGCTGAATTAAACATTAACAGTGCCCAACAAAAGCATTCGTTTACGGGAATTGGAGGGTTTCTCTGCATGCATGGTATCAATAGAAAGAATCAGTATTGGTGTATTTTTGTTGCTGAATGAGGCGGAGCTAATTTAAAGTATAAACAGAAGGTGAGTGATAATCAGCATTTGGAAAAGCTGGATTTTTTTTTTTTTATCATCCTGATCTAAATGTTTGCACCTGCTGGGAGTGTTTAGTGTACACAGTATGTCCATCTGATATGTTGTCATATAAATAATTAAAAAGTTTACATCCACAACTGCCACATTATGGTTCATCCAGATGAAATGCTTCCTGTTTGAAAGGAATTGCCTAAAAAAAAAAAATTTAATTGTGATGTGTAAAAGTTTAAATTCTTATTTCTTAATATTTCCCAAATTTCAAAGTTTCCTTGGATGCTTTTTCATCCATTTGACATCCCAATAATATTAATACTATTATGAATATTTAATGTAGAAAAAATATCTAATATTCTCATAGCCATTTTTAAGAAACTGGAACTCAACTGGGATTTTTTTCTTTTTAAATCCAAGGCATGAAAATTAAAGTTGTTGCCATTGACAAGCAAACACACCTTACATGAAAATTGTTTTTTGACTAAAAATCTGAAGTGTTAAAGTGGTAAGGACCTCTAAGAATGTGTTACTGATTGAATATTTGGGTATTGAAGTATTTTATAAGAAAAATAAAGAATTTTCCAGCAGTATTTGGGAAGTTGATATTTTTTCTTATTCAGTGCAAATACATAGCAGACCTTATAGATGTTTTTTTTGTGCAGGGTAATTCCAAATTATTTGTCGATTTTTTTGCGTAGGGCATTCATGAAATATTTGAAAGAAAAGATAAAATATTTGTGTACATAATTATGTCAAAGTCATGTGGCTTATAAAATCCGGAGATGATTAGCTACTGGACAGAAAGGGAAAGAAAAAGGAAAGATCCAAAGAAAACTTAAAAATGTCAAACTAAAGCTGGACGATAGGGCAGGAAAACTTATCACGATATAAGCGGTTCACATCAGTCGATGTCGATAATTATTGATTAGTATTTAATTTTAAATTTCGCCGTTTTTTATTTTTAAGCAGTTGTGAGACACGGTGGCAAAACATTAAACTGCTGCTGCGCAAGTTACTTGACAGGCTGTTGCTAGGTAACCAAAGAGTGAGTGAGTGAGTTGCTAAGTAACCGAAGAGTGAGTGAGTTAGTTGATGCCACAAACCTTTAGCTAGCTGTGAGAAGTCAGTGGCTAAATTCTTTCCTCTGCCTAAATCTCCCAGAATGCTGTGCAGTTCTGGATCGGAGTTCAGTGAATGTTCCAAATACTGAGTTTTCCATCACACATTTTATTTACCGATCTTGATCACGTGTCTATCTTAATTTACACTGTTATTGATTTATTATCCAGCACTAAAAAGATACCTCAAGAAAACTTGAAAAACTGTTGATCAAAACCACTTTTACAGACTCCATTTAACTCAGGCTTCATGAATGCAACCCTCAAAGAAATGAGGAATGACGGAAGACTTTTTCACTCTGACAGATTACAAGACAGCGCAGAAAACTGTTTGCAGCACGTCGGTCATATGCGGTGGTCGGATGGTTTCCAGACTTAGATGAACAGCGAAGATCTGAAGCCAGAAACACTTTTGAAAACAGCTGACTCAGATCAAGAAACATCTCTTGCAGGCTGAAATGAGAAGATACCTCCAATCTGAGCAACACAGCATAGAGATGACTAAGCGTGGGGCCTGCTGCCTCTGGCACTGTGCAGACATGTTCCACTCTGCAGCACACAGAAACCATTTCACACGGTCCCCAGACTCTTGGCTAAGCAAGTGGGAAACTTCAGCAGCTCTGTAGAGAGCATTTATACTCTGTGGTTGACTGTGTACACTTGCTGCCTGGTGATACATCAGCAAATGTATGAAACATTAAAGCATTTCAGAACTAATGAGTTTTTCCTCAAACAGCAGTTTACAAAAAAGGAGGAATAAAACGAACAAAAATCAGATTTTTTTGTGGATTGTTCTCAGAAAATAAATGCAACAGCAGCATAGAGAAGGAAGTGAGTCCGTTTGCTGGTATTCCCCTCAAATATCTGAGCTAAGCTTTCTCTTCAAACCCACCCCCAGTGTGAGTGTGTTCACAGTGTGTGGTCTGAAGGGAAAACTTTCCATGCTTTGAGGTATTATCGCCATCTCCTGGTCTCGGTCACAAACTGCACCCGCTGTTTACATTTCTGCTCATTTTTAGTCACAGAAATATCAAATAAAACACAACAGATGACGTTCAGATTGGAAATTAGAAATATATGTCACGACAGACGTGATCAATATCAATAGATAATAGAAAATTAAATAATTTCACTGAATTTTGATGCAGAACCGCACAGCATTCTGGGGGATGTAGGCAGAGTAAATATTTTAGTCCAGGTGTGTTCAAAGTGCGGTCCATGGGCCATTTGCAGCCCTTGGAATAATCCAACATGGCCCCCAATTGAGGTTTAATAATGGTACAAATTTGAACTACAACACAAAATATGTTTTCTTTTATGAGCCGCATATTTTCAGTAAAATATGGGTGTTTGTTTTAAGTCAACAATTCCTTAATATTGATGTAGTTGTACGTAAAATAATCTGGCATTAGAACAAGACACCTTAATGGGAATAAAAAGTTAAAACAAGCTCTTATTTTTGTCTTTTTAATGTTTCTTGTAAGTTAGCTTTGTTTTATTTCAAGTGTACTAAGATATTTGCACTAGAAAATAGTGCAAATAAAAAATTGTATTGTGTTAGGCTACAATGCAAAGTGCCTTTGTATTGTAGCCCAACACACAAACAAAGAAACACTCAAAAAGTAAAAAATAAAATAAACTTGCTTTTACTTACCTTTCAGTACTTAAATCAAGTAATGCCATTTAAACATGCAGCATTTCCAAAAACCAAAGCAGAAATCACAATAACAAAAAAATTGCAATCAAATTACCTGCCATTTTTAACTAGACAAAATATGGCCACTTAGTTCTGACAACTTGTTTGCAAAAAGTTTGGAAACCCCCGCATAACCAGATGTGGGGGTTTCCAACACATCTGGCTATGTGTTGGAATTAACAGTTGGAATTAACAGGTTGTTGCTAGGTAACCAAAGAGTGAGTTGCTAGGTAACCAAAGAGCGAGTGAGTTAGTTGAGTAACTGGTGCAGCAGCAGTTTAAAGTTTTGATCTCATGCCTTTTAACTGCTTGAACTTAAAAAAAAAACAATGGCATGACGTGAAAACTGTAGATAAAACAAGAAATGAATATCAAATAAAACAGAGATAACGCCACAAATTAAGTTTAAAATATTATTCCTAAATTCTTATGATTCTTAGAGGAATGAAGTACACTAAAACTGAAATGTGTGTTTAGAAACACACATACACACATGCAGACATGATAGAGGAGGTAGATTTCCTCTGTTTAAGGTTCAAAAGTTTAACGGCAAGAAACACGCCGACTGTTAGACTTTAATCTTGACCAAGGAGAAGACAATAAGGCTTTGTCTAAAGATCTAAAGAGGTTTCTGTCAAACAACAGAGGATAAAAGCTCCATGATGTCAGTGGGAATCAAGCTTTTAGGGCATTAAATGTTTTTAGTCAGATCTCAACTTTAACTCTAAAAGCAACTCTAAAAGTGGTCAAATAAAATGTAAGTCATGCAATATCTTGTTTTAGATGTGCATCTGTTTTTTTTTTAAAGAAGTGTTTTTCCGAAAGAGACTGCTCTAAATAAAAGTCAGATTTTCAAATTTTTAGACAGAAGAATGAAACGGCTATAATCACAGCATTGATAATGTAAATTTTTAGCTTTTCAACGGGCAGGGATGCTAAAAATGTCGTTTATTACACATTTTAAGTGCAGGATGGAAATATAAAAAGGTAGCCAAAAATCTAATCTCCATTTTGTCCGCTTTTTATGTTAAAGCTAGCGTGAGCATTAGCACAATATATTTTGTGAGATGAAGCACAAAATAATAAAAATGATCAGTTTAGGATTTTTACTATTTGGTTACAGTTTTATGTAAAAATACAACTGAACCTAAATCTCAAGTTTATTGTTTCCGTTTAAGCTAATGCTTACAGCTAACTGTACACGATAGCATTAGCAACAGATCCACTCTTGATAGGACGGAAGTAGCAAAACAATAAAAGTCTTAAGGAAAAAGAAAATTAGAGCCAAAAAAACTGACAATTTCAGAATTCTTACTTTTTTCTCATTACTTTAATCTCAAAATGTTGATATTTTTATGCTCTTAGTAATCTCAGAATTATGTCTTTAATCTTAAAATTGTCAAAATTGTTAACATTATGGCCATAATCTTCTTCCGTACATTGATTGCTAAATAAAATTACCTCTAGCACTTAAAATACTTATAAAACACAAACTAAACTCAATAAATTGACCTGATGTAATCCTGAAGTATTGTTAGGTGAAAATACTTCAACTGGTGGATTCAACCACTGCGTGTCATTTTTATTTTAGCTCACTTAAAACACTAAAACTCGGTTTAAACCAAACCAGCTAGCTTTTAGCTTAGCAAGCTATGAGGACAAATTTATGATTTAACATTTTGTAAACTTCTTCAAATTTGAGGGTTTGGAAGTGTCCAAGTTATGAACAAACGTCTTACCTTTATCTTTGGCTTTCTTTCGTCTTCTTCCGTTTCTCTGCCCCACTAAAATAACTTAATTTAATCCCATAATCACCGTTCGCCATACCTGTCAGCGGAAGTCAGCCTGCGTCACAGTAAAGTGCAAGGATTTTAATTTAAATATCCCATAAAAACATCAGCAACATCTTAACATTATGGCTTATTTTATTCTTTCATCCTAAATGTATTTCATAAAGATGGGATTTTTTTTTATCTTCAGATGAGGCTAAGCATTTAACTGTATCGCCCTCTAGTGGCTGAAGGAGTACCATGCATTTGCAGAAGTTGAAAATATTTATTTGCACTCAAATACATTCTAAATTAAGCATATAGTATTTTCAATATAACACGAACAAGTACTCCTTGATTATATATATATATATATATATATATATATATATATATATATATATATATAATGGAAAATTAAGGTTAATGGCGCATAACTGACCGCTAGATGGAGGCATAGTGCTGCAATGCATCTACTGGACTCGTACATGTACTAAAAAGGATTAGGGTTAAATTAACATTTTGTAGACTCCCTCCTTTTGAATTATGTGTTTTTAACAAATTTCACTTGTAATATGAGGAGAAAATATAACTTTGGAGGTTTGGTTTAGTGTTATCACTAATTTTTGATGCAATAGTTAGGAAATTGAGTGATAAATGGTAACAGCTTGAAAAAAATTATAAGAAACACAAAAAACCCAATAAATTTAAATTTTTTTATTCCATGCAGACTTTCACATCATTTTCAATTGAAGAATATGGAGGCAAAAAAGGGGCAAAAATACCACTTTGTCTTGACAAGAAATAGTATTTTAGAACCTATTTATCTTTCAAAACTGCTAATTAGAAAAAATTAGAAAGTAATGACCGATTTATGCATTTATTTTCCCTCTAGATCAGGGGTGTCCAAAGTCGGTCCTCGAGGACCGACTTTGGACACCCCTGATCTAGATGATGTTTTAACTGGTAAAAACAACCATTTCTCTGATTCACTTTCACAATTATTCAGTTACAGAAAAGATTCAAATTCCTAAAGCCCCTTTCTCCTTCCATAAACTAAACCCAGTGTTTGATATAAGAATAAATCAGGGTTAATTTACCCTTTAAATAAAACTCTAAATGTTATAAATCGTTCCCTGAATTGGGAAGAGGCCTCTGGTATCATTTTGCTCCTGGCAACAACACAAAAATATCTTTGGTTATAACAAAAAAGACAAAAAACAGCAGAAAGAATAAATCTATCAGATGAGCAATGCATGTTTGACACAGATTTAAGAAAATAGTTGCGGTAAATGGCCGCCAGAGGGCGTCATTGTACAGCATTCCCTGCAGCACCATCAGCGTGACGTCATTCAGCATCAGCAGAGAAAAAACATCAGCTATCATAAATCCTTATGATTGTCTTCATACTCCTTTAAAGACTGATTGTGTGTTTTTTTTTTGGTTTTTTTTTACAAATTCAAACAAAAAACTCCCAAAAGTGGATAATTCTTACAATAAAACATCTCCGTAAAACTTTTTGCACCTTCTTTTTCTTAGGATCGTTTTTCCCATCCTCACTTCCTGTTTCTCTCTGGAGTATCTCAGCTTGGAGGTCAAAGCTGGACATTTCAACTTGACATTTACCACAATCTTATGTTTTCTTCCTTGTAAACATTTCATATTTCGCTCCTACTTCCTCAAACTCACTCAGTCGACTTCCAGAAACTATTTGCATCTTTTTCCTGCACAAACTAGATTTTCCTAATATCACTGAAAAATATTTCTACTAAATCTAACTTGATAAGAATATAACATTTTCTGCTAAAATATCTTTACAATCAGTACCCCATGCTTAGATTTAGCTGTACCAGTTTGGAGGCCCATTCCTGTCAGTGCAAAGAAATAAAATGCCATATTTACTGTAAATAAAGTTTACGACTTTAAATGTTAAAATAATAAAAATGAACCTCAATTATGTCATAATTATGAGTTTCCAGCTGTAAAACTCAATATTATAACTAAAGCTCGCAATTTTTACTTTATATCCTATAATTATGTTAAAAGTGAAGATTATAATCAACACTTAACCATATTTGATGTCATAATTTTGTGACAAAACATCAAAAGTAGGAATCTGAAAGTTAAAATTAAGACTTAACCACTCACAATTTGCACAAAGCACACAATATTTTGCTTTGCAAAGGCAGCAATGTGCTTCCATATGTTTGAAGCGTCTGGTTATGGAGACCAAAATGTGCCAAAATCAATGTTATAAAAAACTGACTCAATTACATTTCATAAGGTTTCAAATATGAACCCGTAATGTATTACTAATATTTCAAAATCTAAAACTATAAGCAGTAAGTATAACAAGTCAAAGAAGTGATAAGGTTCTGAGCAAAACATACTTATATTCCATAACTTTTCAGATTGTTTTCTAAAAAAAATATGCTAAAAATAAATAGAAAAACAATGATTTCTCCTTAAACAAAATATTTAATAATCATTGATAGTGATGACTTATCTTAATATTACAGCTAACTAAATTATATACGGAAATTAATGTTTTTAAAAAGTCGTAAGACTCTAACGTCATGCCGAAATTCAAAGAAAAAGACAAAAATGACTTAAACATAATATTGTACTAAAAAAAATAAATGTGACAAAGAAATTTCAAATATTTTATATTAACATGTGGATCTTGTATTTTTTTATTTCTTTAAAAATAATAAAACATAAAAGCAATTTAAGATATTTAATATAAACCACTTTTTTAGGTAAAATAAATATATAAGTTTTTGAGTTTGGCACATCTGGGACTCCATACTTTTTGTAAAAAGCTACTTTTTCTGTAGAAATACTTCTCCATTTCCAACTACATCCCTACATCCAGTTTACCTTTCTCATTTCTCAATTTCTCAGAGTTTTTGTTTAATTACACGCATCTGATTCACTCATCAGCTAGTAAAAGCCCTGATAAACTATTCTCTGTCTGTGTCAAAAACACGTCTGTCTCCTCCTCGAAACGAAACAAAATAAGACTCGCTTTTTTAAAAAAAAAAGGAGAAAAAAAAATAAAGCTTTGCCCATATAAATTAAGAAAAAATATTTACAAACCTTTAAGACAAAGGCATTAAATTAAAAAAAAAATACAGCCTCAAGTCTTTCACTAGTTAAAATAAAGTGAAAGAAACAAAAAGGAATCAAGATAAATTATGTGACAGCAGAAGAAAAAAGAACGAGGGATGGTTGAGAGGAAATAATGTGGCACGTGAATGGATCTTTGGCGAGTGAAGGAAGTCTACAAGTTCATTCATTTTCTTATTTGTCCTTCATGTCTTTTATCCAAACCATCCCTCCGTCCAGGTGCTGCTTCCCTCCGTGTTCACAGCCGTCCCTCCACCAACACGTTCACCTCCGAGGAGATTAACAACAGAAAAACAACGTCCGTTTGGTTTGTAGGAGGGTGAATCCTCTACGAAGGCGATCCGACCGCCATCATGGCCTCCTGCAGTCTCTGGCGGCAGACCTCATAGCGGCGAATTATCGCCTCCTTCTGCTCCTGCTCTTCTTTGTCAAGTATCCGGAGAAAGTTTCGCAGCTCTGGGATGGAGAAGGCATCCCACTAGAGAGGAAAATACAGACGTTTATGTTTCTAATGCTGCAAAGACTCAAAGTGTTTCAAAGTTATTTTACGTGATGGACAACAACAAAGACGTGGAGAACTAAGAAAAAGGAAGGTTATGAAAATCTGAAAAGTGTAGCGTACACATTTTTTAAAGGTGACCTATTGTTCTTACTTGAACAGGTCAGGATAGGTCTATGGGCGATACAAAAATTTTTTTGTACATTATTCTTAGATGATGAGATTTTACTCTGCTCAGTTCTGCCGTTTTAGGGCGTCTTGTCACTTTAAATCATAATAAGCTACTTCTGGCCACGCCCCCCCAAACGCAACGTTTATACCCGCGCGTAAAACTGGCTGCAGAAAACCGTACATCTTTGAAAAGCAGAAGTAGAGCCTCCTGCACAACCAGCAATCATACAGAAAGTGGTTTCTGATAACTCTTCCAGCAGGCATTGTACAGCCACCAGGAGAAAACCAGCTGACCAAACATGCTGGAGTTCAGCTTGGCTTGCTAGGTAACGGGCTGAGCTTGCCTGGAGTTGCTAGGTAACAATTAAGTGCCCATGGAATGCGACTTAACAAATGTGAGGTTTTTGAAATGGCTTATTTTCCAGACACCAAAGAACATCAACTTTTTGCCCTCCACAAAAGCTAGAATATATATTTTTTAAGCACTGGGGTTGTTTTTAGAAGCAGTTGACACCCAAATAGAAATATAAAAAAGCCTAACAGGTCCCTTTTAAGGTTGAAATGAAAGAAAAACAGGAAAGAACACAGAAGACGACTGGGAAGAACAGGAAAACAAAGTGGGAACAGATTTGGGAAGAGTCCAGCTGGTCGCACCATAACTTCTCCGGTCTGTTGTTCTCTCAGAACGAAGCTGAGCGTGTCGAGGTCGGGTCCGGCCACCAGGCGAAGGAACAGCGGCTTCTCAACGTCCGCCAGCTTGCACACATACACTGCAACACACATCGGGGAGGTAAACATCAACACACATCCATACAGGTGCTGCGGTATAAACACACCTGGATGGGTGTGGCACTTTAACAACCACCAACTCTATGAGAAAACGGGGTCAAAGTTCAACATCCAGCTGAAATGTTGAAACCTTGAATCATTCCTGTTTGCTAATTCCTAAAACAATTGGTTAATTTCTTGGAATTCAGAAGCTTAAATACAGCAAAATTACATTTAAAGGTTGTTTTTAAAAAACGTGATGATGTAATTTCTTTTAAAGCTTCTGATTCACAACATCAGAGTTAATTGGAGCCACGCCTCCGGATTTATTTAATGACAGAACTTCAAACATAATGCCTCGTTGTGTGACATCTTGGGAAAACAAACAGAAATAAGCCAAAATATTAGACATCAGTTCTGGTTCAAGTAAAATTTACATCTTATAGACGCCTAAAGGTGCCACACTGCAAAAACAAAAAAATCTTAAAATTATGTTTCCCTAGTTTCTACTGCAAATATCTTAGATTAGTTGAAATAAGACAAAACAAGCTTACAAGTAACATTTAAGCAAGATATATAACCTTAATTTAAGTAAATAATTCCTTAATTTTGATGAAAAAGTTCTAGTTTCATCTGCAGATTATTTGGGTTAGAACAACACTTTTCCCCATGTTGAAAGTAAAATAATCCTCCAAAGGAACTAGTACTTTTTAAATCAATATTAAGGTACTCTTTCTGTAAAACAAGCTTTTATTTCCTTCTGAAAAGTTACTTTTAAGTTAGTTTTGTCTTGTTTTAAGTGTACTGAGATATTTGCACTAGAAGCTAGAAAAATACTTGGTAGGATATGGTGTTTTTACAGTGTATTTTGATTTGTTCAATTAAAAAAAGCTGGGTTACCTGACCCAGTTACACCGATTCTGTCAGGAGGAATGGATCAAAATTACATAAAATTATTGAGAGATGATGGTAGAAGGGAATTCAAAACGTTTAACTCAATTCATAGTTTAAAAATTATCCTAAAATAGAAATTTAGCTTGATTTGACACCAGACAGTGAGGGAAAATATAGATTAAGCAAACACTGACAACCAATGTATAAAAATTCAAAACATTCATTCCTAAAACATTCTTCCATCTCATGCCCACAACTCAGTAAAAATTTTTACTTTCTAATTAAAAGTCAAATTGAAGCCTTTAAATTTTACATACATATCTGTCTAGACACAGCCTTTAATTAGCAGACACGGCTTCACTCCCGTAATTATCGTAAACCAAACCAGGAGTGGCATAAAAGAAACTCCACAAATGCTTATAAATATTCTACTGATAAATAACTTTGAAGATAAACATCTGAAAGCTCATATTGGAGGTTTGTGGGTGATAAAGTGTCTCCTCAGTCTGAGCTGTTAACTAGACTCAAACAGAGGTGAAATCCTACACCGTGTGTGTGTGTGTGTGTTTGTGTGTGTATTCCTGGGTATCCCTGGTGTGTTGTCGTAGTTGAGTGAACCCTGTGGTATTCAACTCGAGGGCGAGGCCTCCACACATCACAGCTCAAGCATCTGATACTGCGCCCGGCATGATCGGCATGAAACTGCATCTGCGAAACGGTGAGGAAGACTCACCCTGCTCGTCTCTACGGCAACGCTTGTACAGCGCGTACTTGGCCGGGTTGTCTGCCACCGTGAACTTGTTCAGCAGCGCCATGATCACCTGAACGCACAAACACAAAACGTTACTCATAAACACTTTACTAAACTACAACGATTTTACAACTTTAGGTGAAATTGTGGATTTATTTTGGGAAACCCTCCTAAATATTTTCCATCTTAAAATGCACCAGACTCAACTGTCCAGATTTTACTAGCTTAATATATTAAAATATATAAATATATGCAACATATTAAGTCAAGGGGGCTTAAACAGTTACACGCCACACTTTTCAGATTTTTATTTCCTATAAAGAGTATTAAAATATTTTTTTCAATTCATAATTATTCGCCGCGTTGCGTTAGAGCTGAAACAATTAATCGTGATTAATCAATTATTGACATAATTGTGAATTAATTTAGTAATTGATTAATTGCTAAAAGACTCAAAAAAGGCAATTTGCTGAAATAATTGCTGCTCTGAGTGTGTTAAGTCAAAACTTTACAAAAACTATATACATTTTGCATTTAAAATAAAAAATGAATCCTTTATCTCTACATATGTTTTACCCAAAACTCCTCAAGTTATGTAGTTTTAGCTTCACTTGGTTCAAATTCACTAAAGGAAGGCTATACTGTGCATTTCAGGCATAAAATGTTTATCTTCTTATTTAAAAAGAGAATTTAATTATTTGTTTATTAGTCTCTTAATATATTTCTAGAACTACACAAAAGGTTCAAGAGATTATGTAAAGAAAATTGAATAATATGTTAATTTTTAATCAGTTTAATCAATTAATCGTCAGCATAATCGATTATTTAAAAAATGCATTTTGCATATAAAATAAGGAAAAATCTTAGTTTACTTAGTCTGTAAATACGTTTTACCAAAAACTCAAGTGTTTTTTAGCTTTACCTGGTTTAAATTACTGTAAAAAAAATTCCTATTGATATAAAATTATTAATTGGTGATTCAGAAACTTCCCAAGTGAACAACCCTACAGTTTATTAATATTAAATTTATTCTTGAATTGTGGTTAGAAGGCCGCAAGAAATCAGTCCAGGAGCCACAAATGGCCCCCAGACCTTAACTTGAGCACCGAATTATCAGATCTATAGAGTTTGGAGTTTAGAGTTTTGCTGCCTTTCATTTGGACTAAACTTTCTGTTTTGTCTCTCTGACCTTGACTTCACCTCATGTGTCATCAGATCCTCATTAATTTTCCCAGGTGGCTGTGAGCTGAAAAGTGCATCTGTGTGCATTCCCCACCTGCTTGACCGTGTTTTCGGAGCTGATGTGGAGAGTGTTGATGACTCCTCGCGGTAGATAGAAGGCCTCCCCCATCGTGGCTCCTCCCGCTGCCCTCTGACCTCCGCGCACCGTCACCGGCCGCCTCAGATCCATCATGACCTTGACGAAACCAGTGAACACACCAGTAGGGTTCTGAAAGACGGACAGTTACAACGTCAGCTCAAAGCCGCAGGCGCGAGTCCCGGGGGTTTGTCATCCAAGACAAAACAGGAGTAGAGATAAAAATCAGAAAAAAAGAGCAAAGACAAAATAAGGTGTGGCAGCAAACCGCTCTGGTGTCGGTGAATATTTTGTTACGGGAGTGGAAAGAATCCGGTCCGAGTCGTTTATTTTAGCCTCAACATTTCCAGGAAGCAAGGAGCTCAAACCGTGAGGATCTGCCGGTTTTCTGTCCAAATCATTAGAAATGGGGCTGCAACTAATAATTATTCTAATAACCAATAATTATATTGTTTGTTCTGACAATTAATCGGATAAAAATAATACGCAAATTCAGCAAATTTTCATTTAACCTCAAACTTTTTTTAAAATATAATATTAAAATACTTCAAAAAAGTCAGATAAATAAACTAATTTTTTTTTTAATAAGAAAAACATTTTATTGCCTAAAATTCAACAATGTGGCATTCTTTCAGTGATTTCTATTGGTTAAAACATTTACAGACAAAGGCGTTGATATCTTAAATGCAAAGCGTACATTTTGTACAGTTTTGTCTCAGTTACTGCTCTGAATATTTCTGGGATTTTGAGTCTGTATACTGCAGTTAATGATAATCAATTGGTAAATTGGTTACTTATTATTTCAATAATCGATTAATCACAATTAATCCAATTAATGCTTTCAGCCGTAGTTAGAAAAAAATGCAAATCACTGCACTTCCACTGAAAAAAAATCTGAAAACAACTTTTATAGTCTTTTTATTCCATGCAGTTAAAATATTTAATCTGAAATCCAAATGTTTTACTTCACAGAAGCCTGAGGCAAAACTCCTTATAAAAGTTTAGCACCACCATTTTAGCAGTGAACTTCAAACACATCTGTCAGTGCCAAGGGAAACACACTGTAGGGGAGAACAATAGCAGGAATAACATCACGGTCTGATGTGAGTGTTCGGGAATGCAGGGAGCAGGAGGGAACCGGCCTTAACACTGAAAAACCAGCAACAACCTGGAACCTCGAGTGTGAACTGTTGTTACCTCCTGCACAATCCACATCTGCTGAATCAAAACACAGCGCCGTTTAGCAGCAGAATTAAAAGTTTTCAGCACTAATTTAACTCCTTGAACAGGTTGGGATCAATCTATGGCCCATATAAAACATGTTCATTACAATTTTTACAGAAAATTGTTCTTAGATAATGAGATTTTGAACAATAAAACGCTCGTCTTATCCAGCAACCATGAAACCAACTGACCAAACATGCTTGTGTTCCACTGGCGTTGCTAGGTAACAGGCTGGGCTTGGCTGGGGTTGCTAGGTAACAGCACAATTCCCATGGAATGTGACATTACTTTTGAGAGTTTTTGAAACGTTTCATTTTCCAGACACCAAAAAACATTAACTTGTTGCTAAAATACAGCTAGGTGGTTTTTTTGGTTTTTTTTTTTATCATTTTGGCTGATTTTAGAAGCAGCTGAGACCCAAATGGAAGAAAAAATTCAAAATGCTTCTCATGAAAACCTTTCCATATTTTTGGAGTGCTGGTTATTTATTTTACATCAGCTGTTATATTCCTAAAGTTGTTGTTTTTTCATGTTTGATCAAGCTTGAGAAGCTATTGGTGTATTTAAGTATGCTACAATGGTGAAGAGTTATTAAAAAATAATTGTAATTTAGTACATTATGTCTGTGTTTTTTTTAAAAAAAGAAATGTTTTAAGTAAATTTAGAACTGTTTTTCTTTATTGAACTGGTACATGGTGCATCCCTGCTATTTTTAATACACAAAGACAAAGGGCAGCTTTAACTCTCTTCACACAGGAGAACATGTTAAGATAAAATGAGAAACATTCTTCATGTTTAGCGTCATACGGTACGGTATCCACTCACCAGTGTCATTTTAAGGTAGTCTCTGGTCAGAGAGTTGTACTGGTCAATTTTCTGCTGGATTTCCTCCCTGCTGAACTCCGTCCGTACTTCTCGTTCCTTCTCCACATCCTTCAAGAGACGGGAAATAAAACGAAAACGTGAGCCGCCAAGTGTAGAAATAAACCAAATCAATCCATTCAGACAACAATAACAAGGCACATGGACAACTCAATATGAGTCATTTGAGTTTTTCTTGCATTAGAGGCAACATGTGAAAGGCCTTTCTGCTTCAGGGTCAACCCATGATCAAAATCTCTTAAAAAATCAGCCCCATGCTAGAAGACTGGCGGCTAATTTTAGCATGTTCACAGGAATATGACTGGAAATAAACACAAGCCTAAAAAAGTCTTTAGTTTGGTTAAAAGATCACTTTCAAACCAGACACAGATGTAGTCAGTGACTCAAAAAACACACAAAACATAACTGGTCACATGTAGCAGGCGACTGTGCTGTAGTTGTAAATACGCAGCACTCTGACCTCAGAGGTAATTAAATGTTTTATTACATAGCCAACATGACTCCAAAGAGCTCAGATATTCATAAAAACATGTCATAAAGTGCCACTAAAACTTCAGCATCAATAAATCCTAATGAAAAATAAGTCTATTTATTTCGTTTTGAACTTTTGGAGTGTAAATGGGGATATGACTCTTTAAAAGCAATTAACTGACTGAGCGCAATGTTGATAGAAATTGGCTGGAGTCCTTAGAATTAGGTAATAACACACATATGGAGTTTAACTGCTTCATTTCTTTTAACCAGTAGGGGGTTTTAGGCCTGAAAATCAACAAACTCAAACATTTAAAACTCAATAAAATCATTCAAAGAGACCAACAGCATGTAAATCCCAGTGCAAACTCTTTATCTTTCCCTGGTGTATCCTGTGCATAAATGGGCATAGTGCAGCTCCCCTCTGCATCTATTAAAAACCACACACACACACACACACACACACACACACACACACACACACACACACACACACACACACACACACACACACACACACACACACACACACACACACACACACAGTGCAGAATCTAGTGAGCCTCCGAAGCACGTACACCCTTATATGGAAAACACACACAATGCTGCAGGAAGACCTGAGGTGCCAATGCAATGAGTGCAATGAGCCAAAAGGTTTATGGCTCTGAGAGACAACAGGAATGCCAGTCTCTTTAAAAACATTAAAACAATTTAACTGAGAAATCTAAAAAATGCAATGAGACAAACTAACTTTAGTCTAGCTTGTATCGCAACATATACAATTCTTTTGAGTGACGCACTCAGAAGATATGACTGTGAGCTACAAAAAGCTGCAGCAGCGATTTACTCCACCGTTAATTATTCATTAAAAAACAAATAGAATATTAGAATAATCAATGCATTTATGAAATTATTTTTGAAAAACCTAAATTATTGTTTCAGACCTGATCAGTAGTACAGTAAAACCTTTTCAAACTTATTCATGATTGTATACGTTTGCAACTGAAACCAAATATACAAATATTGCATAAAAATACACAAACGGGTCAATTTGGATAACCTAAATTATTTATAGGTCTTCAATGTTTAAGTACTATGTTTTTCAGGTTATAACCAGCAAAAGAACACATAAAAGTCACTATGGACTATAAGTTGTAGTGAAATTATACAAACAATGTCTGACTTATACTCCAGAAAATACGGTAATTAACTTTTTTCAAGTCTTATATTCTGCTTAAGAGCTTGAAATACTAAAAAAATTGTGGAAAACTTTTAATCTATTCTTTTTATGACTCAAAACCACTGAATGCTGCAATAACACTCATCAAAAACACAAACAATATTTCTAAAAAGTTGAATATTTAATCAAATCTAGTCAGCGACTCGTCGGGATTAAAGAAGGAAGGCAGACATGAAGACATCAACGCATCTCCATCAGATGTTTAACAATAGAACCAGAGTCAGAATAAGTTCAATCAGCTTTAAAGATTTCTTCACTGATTCTAAATCTGTCTGGTCAAACTGTTTAGTTTTTCCCTTCATGGTTTAATCTCACCTCTAAGCTGTGACGCTCTAACGAGACAAATCTCATCACCAGGAAGTGGCAGGTAAAGCAGATTATCCGCCTTGTGAGGAAAGGGAAAGTTCAACAAGCAGCTAAGCAGTTGGACCTTCATGCCAGCTTATTATAGGAATGAGGGCGACTTAAAGGAGCTCTATTACGCAAAATTCACATTTGACATTTTTTTATACTTCCATTTGAGTCTCTACTGCTTCTAAAATCAACCCACGTGCTTTAAAAAAACGGCTAGCCATTGTTTTGGCAAAAAGTTAATGTTTTTTGTGTCAATTACACAATTGTTCGTCTTTGAAAAGCAGAAGAGGAGTGTCCTGCACAACCAACAAGAACCCAGCAAGTTCTTGGAAAACACTTGTCTTTTCCAGCAGCCATTGTACAGCAGTAAAACTAGCTGACAAACGTGCTGGAGTTTCAATGGGCTGCTAGGTAACAGTGTCTGCTGATTTGTGACATTACATTCTGGAGGTTTTGGAGACGCCTCATTTTTCAGACAACACTAAAATTAAAAATTAATAAATTCTTTTAAGAGTTTGGGTTGGTTTTAGAAGCAGTAGATACCCAAATGGAAGTATAAAACTGTACAAAATGTGACCTGACCTCCAAATAAGGAGTGTTAATTAACTGGTCAGATAATTTCCTATAGAATGCCTTGAAATTCTCCAAAATGCAAACACAAACATCGTTTTAATGAAATTTCATGTGGTAGACCAACAAAATGTGCATAATAGTGAAGTGAACAATGTGATTTTAGGCTTTTATTTTTTTTCCACAAGTAAATATCAACCAAAAATGTGCAAGCTGGTCAGCCCAGGCTAACTCTGGAGGAGCTGCACAGATCCTGAACTCCACATATCCCCTTTATGGAGGAGCAGAAAGAAGAAAGCTGCTGTTGAAAGCAACCAAGAAGTTCTGTTTGCACATTTCCACAGACGTTCTTAATCCACTCTGGATTAACAGGTGACAATTTCAGTTTCTAGTTAAACTGGTTGGGATTTACCCCAAAAGATTAGCACCTGTAATGAATGTTAAAGTATCGGGTCAATACATAACTTCATAATTTCCACCACAGTCATGAAAATATTTGAAAACTTGCAATGTTTTCTTCTATGTTGCAAAGTACTGTACAACACCAAGTCCCAATAAAACTCACTGGAGTCTGTGTTTGTAACGTAAAAAAGCTGAACCTTTACAGTGTGGTCAGATGGAGTTAAAAGGGAACTGGGAGGACGAGAGCGACCGGATCTAAACAAACAGGAGAGGAGAAGCGCTGTAACACAATGAGGTCATAGTCCGTTTTCAGGAACAAAGCGAATCCTCCCACTCAGGGCGAAAGATCAACACTAAACAGACGGAGCAGCAGCCAAGAAACACATCATTATAATCTAAAAGATGTCTCTCCTCTCGACTTTAACCAAGCTAAAGGTTTTATTTCTAAAGATTTTGTCATTTCATCAAGCTACTAAACATTTCAGATTAGGAGAGACTAACTAGGTGGAGTTATAATTCACTTGTTGCACAGAGTAAAAAAAAAAAAAAAAAGCAGAACTTTGTAACACCGAAAGCAGAACAGAAAACGAAAACCATAGTTTTGTCTGAGAGGGGTAGGACTTTCTTTCTTTAGCCTTTTATCTCACACACACCTGCAGCTCTCCTGCCTCTGTTTACCTCTGTCACGCTCGTCTGACATCTTCTGTCTGTAAATATGTGACATCACCACAGGAGGAGTCTGGGCTTTTCTGGGCCAAGACTAAACACACAGATTCAGCTACAATTTAGCTGAATATTGCAATATTATAATTAAACCCTTTGTATTTCTGTGCCATTCCCTGACTCTTTGCTAGTGTTACTAGCATGAAGAATTTGCATGCATTGCACATGAAATATTGCAACTAACCAAATGTTGCACACGTTCATATTGTGCAGCTCTAATAAACAAAAGCCACTTCTGATTTAGGGGTTAAGAGTTATATTTGGCATTTTGAGTCATTAAAATTAGTCTTAAAATCATTTTGCTTGTGGTTTTTAAAATGAAAACACAGCAAACTGTAAATATTAGTTTTGCTACAACACAAAAATGTAATGTTGTTGATCTGACTCTTAAAATGACAGAAAATATTCCTTAGACCAGGAATGTCCAAACTTTTTCAAGCTCAGAAGAACCTGTGTGCCAAAAAAATATAAAATTTTTAAAAACTAAAATCACCCCCCAAAATTTTTTTACCTACTCAAGAATAATCTTAACATGAACTATTTTAATTAAAGTAATAAGATTGTTTTTGGAGGAATGGGATCATAGATTTAAAACTTCAAATGTTTTTTCTTTGTAAAATGAAAACTGGAATAATATTTCATCTGTCCTCAGCAATAACTTGTGTTGGATCAAGCAGATTTTAATTTAAAAGTCATAGTTTTGTCCTAATTTACGTTTGAATTGTGGTCAAATTCAGTTTACGAGCTGCAAATGGCCCTCACGCCTCACTTTGAGAACCCTTCCTTTAAACACTTTTCTGATCTGGAGCGAATACATTAATAAACTCCATTATGACTTGTTTTTTATTTATGTTGGTATTTATTTCTCTGCCCCTCCTGGCTTGCAGCCTGTTCCTCTGCATGCGACTTCCTGTTGAATCGAGGGGGAAGTCTATTCAAGCCACACCTTTCCTCTTGGCATTCCTGCACTAATGGGACCAAACGGCCCCGTGAAAAAGCACAACAATGTGCTTTAAAGTGCGGCTCACACCTTTCCTCTGGTGCAAACAGAAACAGACAAATTATTTCTAAATGAACCTTCTGGGACTAATGGACACATAAATCATACACATAGCTTTGATTGTGAAGTTTTACACCCAAATGGGGTGTTATTCACAGGAAAATGTTATTTTTAAGATTTATCAATCAGATATAATTTTCTAACAGTGGAAAGTGTTAAGTAGAACAGAGTATTCTACTTTTATAACAAGTAAAACCACGTCGATCCAGATGATTTTACTGAAAAGCCGACTTTGCTGCACCCAAATCTGCTTTTATCCAATTTATTAAAGTCGGCTAAATATAGCAAGTGTTTTGAAAGAAAGTGACCCAAATCCTGTAGTTATAACAGAGTAAATTAATTCAACTGAGCCCAAAAGAATGTGAAAACTGGACGCCTTCCTTTTAATACAGCAAACAAGTTTTGGTTCTATGATGAATAACATCTCTTCCCAACAAAACCACAAAAAACAAAGAAGTTTTAGTTTTTATTTTATTTTCCTTGAGCCTTTTTGATTCTACAATTTCGGTCCAAGTGAGAAAAAAGTTTGGTCTAGAGGCTCTCAAAGATATTATACTAATGTTATGAATCTGAAGCAAGTAAAGGCTTCAAACTTTTATATGTTACTGAAAGTGAATCTTCAGCGGTGCAGACAAAGTGGTTGAACTGAGTAGCATGTAAGAATTATTTGTTTTAATCAGGATTTTTCTGTGACATTTGTCTCCAATGCCACTACATTTTTTAAAACATCCCACAAAAAATGTCACAGTCTGGTTCAGCAAGAGGTCAAATTAGACATGATGCAGAATCAGATCTACAGGAATCTAATTGTAGAAGGTAGGGCTGAAATGATTAATCAAATTAATCACGATTAATCCTTTACTGAAATAATCAACTAGGATGAAAAAAAGAGGCGATTTGCCAGAAAAAACACATTCAGAGCAGTAATTCAGTCAAAACTGTAGTAAATACATTAGGAGTAAAACAATTTACTAACCAGTTATTAATAATAAAAAACATATAAATAAAAAGGTTAGTAGACTGTTTTTTAGCTGCAGATGCATCCTTTGCTACAAATGATTAGCATACATTAAAGGAATGTCATTGCATTTTAGGCAATAAAATGTTGATTTCCTCATTTAAAAATGAATGTATTTGCTTATTGCATCTTCAAATGCATTTCTAAAATTGTGTAAAAAAGGCTCAAGTATTAAATGAGAAATCTGCAGAATTTGCCAAATTTTTCTATTTGATTAATCGTCATATTTCTAAAATAATTGCTAGTTGCAGCCCAGTAAAGCTGCATATCTTATACATCACTGAAATGCAAGGTGGATACTGAAATAATACAATGTGGGAAAAACAAACAACTTGTTTTAGCTTTGAAGAAGCTGATCTGTAAGGATTTAGATGATTAGCCCGTTCATGTGAAATCTAAACACTAATGAATAATTTCACCAATGAAAACTCAGCTTTGTAGCATCCAACAAGGCAAACCAGTCAAACTTTCCTCTGCCAAGGTCACAAACAACAAAGTCGAGTTTAACATCAAAAGATGTAATTTAAAGAAGAAAAAGAAAAACCCAGATTTCCTTGTAGAGAAAACAGAGGTTTGCGTTTGAAGACCAGCGAGTAAAACCTGCAGACTAAACCTGCTGAACCACAAGGAGTCCGGAGCCAGATTTTCTCACAGTAATGAGGACCACACCGGCATCGAGCTGCAGAACCGTCTGCACTTTTCCACTGTGGTCCAATCAGTACAACACGGAGAACGCAGAACATCCAGCCTGTTTCAGGACTCTGTTATGAAACCGCAACAAGTGTGTTTGCAGAGGCCACCCAAAGATGGAGCTCAGTTCATTACCAACATCAGCAGACGGAGGAGAAGGGGAAGTAAAGACAGATGAGACAACATGATCTGCAAAATGTGGAACAAAAAATGAAAAATGACACAAGAAGAGGAGAAAAAGGCTGATGGGTTCATCCACTGCAAACCAGCAGGGAGAAAAGAACAAGAAAATCCCATAAAATTACAACAAAACGGCTCCTTCCAAGCTTCGCATTCAATAAAAACACTTCCACCACAAAACAATTTCAGTGTTTATCAAATACCGTAAAAGAAAAATGAAAAAACTGCTGAGAAACGGCCTCATTAGCTTTCTTTACAGCCAACCTTTCCAAAGAAACAGATGTATACAACCACACCAGGGATCCAGTTGATGTGCTAATTCTGCTGCTATTTGCAGCAGATTTGTTAACTTGAATATTGTGCAACACACTCAAACACTGAGGTGTGTGTGTGTGTGAGTAAGTATTTGCTGGCAAAGATTATGAAACTTCATGGTTCCGACCTTGGAGGAAGATAGAGTAGAAAAAGTTGTGCGTTTTCAGACAGCGAGGCAGCAATAACGCAGACTGGTTGTCCTTCTTCTGGTTTATTATTTTGTTTTAGTCCGCATTTTTAAAGTAAACTCCAGGATTGCATAGTAAAGTGTCTGAGAATGGTTGTTTTTTTTTTAAAGAAAATCCTAAACAAATTGACTATAATTTACCTTTTAGTGAGCTGGTTAAAGTGTTTGGGCGCCATTAAAAGACTAAACACGCTCTAAACAAGGTCAAGCAATGAAAGGTACAGCAAACAAACAGCAGCTGTAATGGAGAGCACTGGCAGCAAAGTTCACAGCAGAGTGAAGCAACACAGTAACCATCGGTGTTATCTGTCATCTCGGTTACTAAATAAACCCTGAGCTGCCAGACTCCTACAGGAAGGGTTGCTTTTATGACGTGTGCGGTTATTTTCTGAAAACATGTCGAGTTTAGCCTGAAGGACGGTGGGAGGGTAACATTACGACACCGTCAGCTGTAATTTATCGACACCTGAGCTGGAATGTTTCTGCTGTTGCACAAGATCTGAAATGTTCTCCTGCTTTACTTCATCCATACGTTTAGTTTTTTTCCATAAATGAGGAAAGGTTGGGCTTCTGTAGCTTTAATGTTTGAGTCATTTCCACGCTGAGTGAGTCAGTCTTTATTATTATGAATAGATGAGATAAGTCCGGACGATAAATTGATTTGGGCCGAGGGCGGCCATCTTGTTTGACAAGCATGTTTTACACCTTCTACTTATTTGGACTTTGAATAAATCAACTGTACTATATAAAATATTAGGGCCTGCCTACATTTTTTTTCTTTTAATTACAAGAATAAAAACTCATATGATGAGAATAAAGTTGTGAAATCTTAAGTCTATGAGAACGCTTACATGAAAAATAAAACATTGTGGTTTAAAAACAGACTCAGACTTTTTCACAATCTTTTCAACGTTCTGCTCTGGATAAACAATTTATCCTGATCAGGCAGGCCCTAATACTCTGTTGTAGAGTTGACTTGAACTCAAAGTCCAAAAAGACAGAAGCTGTAAAACACGCTTGCCAAACAAGATGGCCGCCGTGGGAGCTGACATCACTCTGAACCATGGACTGCATTGGTGAAAAAACAAAAACTTCATTAAGTTAATAAAATCGATTCATCATCCTTCCCTGCTTAGCAAATCTAGAAATGTTTTATTCAGATTCTTTGTTGCTGTTTTTGCATGATCATGTTGTTTACCAGATTACTTTCCTATAGTAAGAAGCTAGGAAGCCGTCCATGTTAAACATGTCCAGCTCTTATAGAGAGAAACTGCAGTGAAATTCACATCAAACCAACTCATCAGGTTTTACAAGGTGTGACCCATTTCAGCCATCATCAGCTGTAGAAAAAGCTTATTTCTTATTATAATAATCTCACCTTAGCTTCTAACTAAACAAGGCCAGAGGCTTCGCAGCCTGTGATTGCATCCAGATTGTGTTGCAGAGGAAGTAAAAGAGCAGCTTTAAATTACATGATGCATCATAGTTCTGCATTTGTTGCAGGGCTACAATGACGACAAAGCAAGGCGTGTCTGGGTGCAGTCTGATCATGGGAAGACAGGAAACAATACCTGAGAGACATGCATGACTGTATATGGTTTCCACTTCGACTGCAGTGGAAAATCCCTTTTTATATTTATAATCCTCTGACTGCCTATCATCAAACTGATCAAAACACAAGGTGATAATCAGCCAAACAGAATGACACTGACTTCACAGCAAACACCCACAGTCTATTTTCATGACACACACAAACGATGACGGGTTATAAATACTGTCATTAAGCAGAAACCCAAAATTAAGCAAGTTTCAAATTACAAACTGGGGGTATAGAACGTCTTTTATCGTAATAAACGGGTTTTTTAAATACAGTGATATGTATTTTTTTAAACTTATTTTACTGATGCTTTTAATTAAATAACAGTTTTGTATCACAAAGGGAAATTAAAATTGAAGTATCTTCAAAGAGAAGTTGCAGATGGTGGAAAGGTCTCCAAAAGCAGCCCGTCTCGCAGCGTATCTTAAGAAGCATCTGACTGAAGACAGTCGCTATCAGCTCATCATCCAGGGACAGAGATGATATTTCACAGTAAGAGCTGTTACTTCTAATCCACCTCATTTGCTTTTACAGCTACTCTTTACATCTCTCTTTTCCAAAGTAAAAAAAAATCTATTGTATTATCACTGATGATGGAAATTCAATGCAGTTCATTCCACTAAAAACTGAAAAACTTCAACTTGCATTTATTGTTTAGAGACACAAGTTGATTTCAGCTAAAGTAATAAGTCCAATGAGGCTGTGGCTCCACTAAACACCTCAGCAGAACCACAGGATCACTTTCACTGCACTCATTGCACAAAGATGCTCTGAAACAAAATACCTGAAACAACACTTTGATAAAACCTTGGAGATCAAATAATGCTCAAAATATCAGGGCTGCAAATAATTATTCTAATAATCGATTATTCTGAAGATTAATCGGATAAATTGCCACATTCTGCAGATTTTCATTTAGCTACTTAAGCTTTAATGCAAGTAAGCTAAATTAAATTCTGTTTTTAAGTAAGAAAATGAACATCTATTACCTAAAATACAATATTCCTGTAGTGAACGCTTGATCATTTGTAGCTAAGAATGCAGCTGCAGCTAAAAGGAAATACCTCTAGCATCAACATGTGAAAAGCTCCAATTATTAATTGACTAATTTGCTAACCAATTAGTAATTGGATAACAAAAGGTGCTTAATAGTATATTTATTTTGCTAAGTTTGAACCAGAAAAAGGTAAAACTCTCACTTGAGAAATTCTGGGTTGAACATATTTACAGACAAAAAGTGTTTAGTGTGTATATTGATCGTTTTTGGCTTGATTATTGCTCTGAGTATGTTATTCTTTCAGCAAACGGCTGTTTTATTTAAAGTCTGTTCAATTAATCATTACTAAATTAGTTTACGATTATTTCAATAACCGATTAATCACAATTAAAGCGTTTAATCGTTTCGGCCTGCAACATATTGTGCAAAATTGAAGCACTTCATCATGCTTAAATAAATTGTCTCTCACTTCCTGTGGATCTGTGTAATTTTTCATTGTTCTACTTTCACTCTCCTCTGCACACATCAAAGCGAGCAGCAGACCACCTCAAAGACGGCGGCTGCGGTTTGGTGATAATGGCAGCCTGGAGATCACAGCCGCTCAAACTGCTCCCAGATGAGCTCCGAGCTGCAGAGCAGGAGGAGATAGAATCGCTTAGGGAGCGCGGTGGCAGCCCAACAGCGCTTCAATCCTTTTGCTTCATGTCACATGAAGATCGTTTCCTTTGGGATCAGGTTCTAGTTCCAGCAATCATCTGTGTTTGGGGAATTATCTGATTACCTGTCACGGGAAGCATCAACGTGACCTTGAACCAAATAAAAATACAGCAGAAGATGATAAGAAACCTCCCTGAAACTAAAGCTGCTAATGAGCTGAGAACAACATCAACATGGTCTTTTATTAAAGGACTCATAAACATCTGTTTTATGTCAGAATCAAATTTACTTCTTTCTGTTTTTTTCCTGTTTTAGAGTCAGAATACAACATTGATTTATGTTGAGTTTTCTGCAAAAACAGGCATTTAATTCAGAACAAAGATGGAGGAAACCAAATCAACCCACCAGCTCTGCTCAGTCCGGTTTACTCCCCTAAACCAGGGTGTTCAAACTGTGGTTCGGGGTCCATTTGTGGCCCTTCGGCTGATTTTGTGGGGCTCCCAACTGCTGTTCAAGAATGATACAAATCTGGCCTGTACAGCTTCAGATGGAGACTTTTTATTTTTAATCTGGGTAAAATTGTTACTGAGAAAAATATCTTTTAATGAAAAAATGTTAAGTATGACACAAATTATTTGTCTTTTTATAACCAAACATTTACGGTAAGTGGAAGCTTTTACTGGAAAGGCGACTTTTCTTGGCCTGTGGGTAGTTCTGACTTGACAATTTTGGTCCACATGACAAAAAGTTTGGACACTATTGAGTTTATTTGGTTCTCCCACTCCTGGCTTCTCAGTAGAGTTCCTCTTTTGCAGATAATAATCCTAAACTAAGCCGTGTTTAGGCGCAATTTATCATCAACCGAGTCCTGACAAACACTGTTCTCCATGACGCAGGTAGTTCTTTTCAAAGGCAGATTTATCTTATTATAAAACAACACACTGCTCTGTGAAGGAGCAGAGTGTGTGTGTGTGTGTGTGTGTGTGTGTGTGCGTGTGTGTGTGTGTGTGTGTGTGTGTGCATGCCTAAAGGCCTCTGGGTCTGTTTTAGAAGATAGTGAAGGCCACACAAAGAACAGGAGAGGCAGAGTCTAATAAAATCCTGAGAATAAAGGAAAAGCGGCGTTTCACATCACAATGATGCAATGAATCTCAAAAAGGAACTCTGACTTGAGCTTTAAAATATTACAAAAGCAGTCAGGAGATTTGGACCCAAAACCCGAAAAGTTAGCCTAATCATGAGACTAAACATGTTACACGCTTTGCATCCAGCAGCTGTTATTCTTGAGCTCAAAACCACAAAAATCATGATCCAGTCAGTAGGATCCAACCTCAGACCAGACTGAGTGAAACTTCACAGCAATATTTTCTTTTAGTTTTCCATATTTAAGTTCTGATAAATACTTTTTAGGAAATTCCAGGCTTTTCCAGACTCTGTAAAAACCTGGGTTTTGTTGTTGCAAAGCAAACTGAAAACAGAGAGGAAGTGAAGTTTCAGGAAGTAAGAAATCAGGTCAAAGTTGGGCAAAGGAAGGAAATCTAGTGATGGAAAAACATGGGAATGACTTTCAGTAAAAAAAAAAACTAAAAACTAAAATACAGTAAAATCAGCAGTTCTACCCACTGGTTACATCTAAATATGAAATGCCTAAAGTGATGCTTTAAAAAAAAAAAACATTTACTAACATTTTTTTGTAAGTAAGTATATGGAAAAAGAAAGCAAAAATTGTTCCCAATGTTCAAAATTCTGAATACCAGCTCATACTGTTAATAAAAAGAATTTAAAAATATGCATATATATGGTTTTCTTTTAAAACATGGTTCAAATTTGTGCTTTAATGGTGCACAAATAACCATTTAAGTGATCAATTGGTTAGAAATTATCCAAAAGTTAAATATTTAGTAGTAAGACAAGCTTTTTCGTAAGAATAAGAGATTTTTCATTTTTCATTTGGCAAACATAAAAATGTCTCCAGTAGGTCAAGCAGTGACGCCATGAAGCTGTTTTTAGAGAATAAATGAATTAAGAGAGATGAGCTTGCCACCACAACGGCAGTCAGCCTGTCTTCAGAGTGGCCTTCCAGATAAAAACTAAGAGGCAATTTTCCCACAGCAGCAGATGAGGAAGTTAACGTCCAAACACCGCGACTCTGCTGTAACTCCAGCTGGGATTCTAAAGAAATTTCTAACTCAGCCTGACTAACATAAATGAGCGTAATGATGCAGAAAAGACCGGTCTGACAGGACACAAAGTGATTGTGACAACAAACGGAAAGGAGAGCTGAACACCAGCAGAGAGGCACAGGCTGCAGCCAGGTACCAACAATGAAGCATAAACCAACAGGCAGAGGAAGCGAGCGCTAAACAGCAGCGGAGGATCCGCAAACAAATCCTTTATCTCACTCTGTCAAGCACACAATGATGTCAGGCGTCCTGGACCCATTTGAAAGGCAAACACGGGCTGGATGCAGCTCAGGAGGAATTACTACTTCCTCTAAAGAAATACATCCGACTGAACTCTGTACCTGAAACCAAGTCCTGCTCCTGAAGTCATGAGCTGCTTTGGAAGCAGAAAAAGTCGATCCAGAGGGAGTAATGGGAATTATTTCAGCAATATGACAATGTTAAACTGGAATGTTTTGATAACAAAATTAAAATAAACCACAAGTTATAACAGATGCTAACGTCTATAATGATTACTAGCTTTTTCTTTTGACTGAACTCACAGTTTGATTTTGTGAATTATGTTTTTAAAAGTGCAAATCTAAAGCTAGCATGTTTACATTTAGTTTTAATATGACTTGTTGGTAATATGGAGTTCCAGTTAATCATTTGTGAACAAAATCTATGTGACTGGCACGTTGTACACATTTTTTTTTATCAAACTATTTAAGCCTTTTTATACAATATGTGAAGTACTTTAAACATTGTACTTGAGGAGTTTAAGTTAAAACATATTTACCAATTAAAGCAGTTTTTATCTTAAATGCAAAATGTGTGTGTATGGCAAATGACCATATGGTAAATGGTCTTTTGTTGCGTCTCTATGTTCCAGCTAACGACTAACCGATTATAAAATTAGTTGATTATTTCCAAAACCGATTATACACGATTAGTACGATTAATTATTTCAGGCCTAATATATTTTGTATAGTTTTGTATTAATTACTGCTCTGAATGTGTTTTCTCTGTGAAGTGCCTTCTTTTGACTCTGTATACTCCAGTTAATCAATTGATTACTAAAGTATTTCGACAATCACGATTAATAGTTTTAAAATGAACGGTGCTCCTGGATTGTCTGATTTGCAAATGCCAGAAATAAGTTGAAGTCACATTACACAGAAAAATCCATGAATACTGAGCTATTATTGGTTGGGATCCACTCTACTTAAAGGAAGGCTATCTGATGATGATACATTACCTCCCTGTTCCACAAAATGGTAAATAAACAGTAATATTCAACTTACTGGTTTCATTCAGTTCAAAAAATAAGCAAATCATTTTTAGTTTCAACTTGAAGTTGCACATTTATTCCAAAGATTCTTCATAAAGTCAAAATAATACTGTAATCTACAGCCAGAACTGGTGAGTGAAGGAAGCAGCTGCCGACATCCATCCAAACCTCAACACAATCACTGTTAGTGCAAACTGCACTACATTTTCTGTTAGCCAACACTCTGCAGTATCAAACAAACTGAGCAAGTCATCATCAGATTGTTACTGTCCAGATTAATTCATCCTAGAGGAAGCGTCCCTGCAGCAACACGGCTGCTGACGTCAGCTGCACAGTAAGCCTACAGTCTACCAGACTGAATTAAAGATGAGCTGCTGCTTCAGCTGTCCACTGCGCGCGTATGGTTGAAGCAGGGGGGGTTGGGTGGGATTAACCCGCCGTGGTTCTTCATGTGGTCAGCGTGACATTTCCAGACACAAACTGCCATTCACACGCAGACGAAGCCGTTAAATCCCCCTTAGACATGGCTGCTCTGAGTCTGCCCATCAGCTGTCAGTGCTTGTGTTTCTTTGTCAAACTTTATTAAACTTCACTTTTTCTTTCATGCAGGTACTCTAAAGTAGCCTGAATGCATGTTCTCTGTATTCACACAATAACTTCCCCATTTTATCATTTGCATGCAGACAACTGTGTGAGCAAGTCCTCTGAGTTTTAGACAATTCCTAAAGAAAATAACAGTCACACACAAAGCTGTATATAATTACTGACACACATTTTTTCTGCTTAATTAGAAGCATTTTGAAGGTTTTGTATTGTTCAGTCTAGCCCAGATTTTGCTTTTTAGACAAAAATATGTGGGTTAAAGAGATGCCCTGCAACATGACAGCTTAAAGGGGACCTATTATGCAAAACTCACATTTTGCAACTTTTTATTCTTCCAGTTGAGTCTCAACTAAAACAGTCCAAGAACTTAAAAAATATAACACCAAGCGAGGGTTTTGGCAATAAGTTAAAGTTTTTTAGTGTCTGAAATATGAGCCGTTTGAAAAACCTCCCGATTACTAAGTTATAATCCACTGGCTCTGCGCTGTTACCTAGCAACCCAACCAGAGCTCCAGCACATTTGGTCAGCTGGTTTTACGGCTGCATAACAGCTACTAGAAAAGTGTTTTTTTATTGTTACTTACTCTTCAGAAACCACTTGTTGCATACTTGGTGGTTGTGCAGGAGGCTCAACTAATGCTTTTCAAAGATGTACGGTTGTATAACTGCTGATCTGTTTGCAGCCATTTTTACTGTAAATGAGTCTGGAGGCGTGATCAGCAGCAGCTTATTTGGATTTAAAGTGACAGAGTCCCTAAAACGGCTCAAAATAAGCAAAACTGACCAGATGAAAATCTTATTAAAGAATAATTTTATGCAAAAAAAAAATCTAATGAATATGTTTTGTGTAGCTCATAGACCTGCCTTAATTTGTTCAAGAAACATAATTGGTCACCTTTGACCTGCTGATAAGCATTTGGCAAGAAGTCATTTACTAAAACCATTACCGTCTCTAAAAGAATTATACTGAACACAATAGTGAGCATAAATACACATTTAAACTGTAGCTGTCCTTCAGTTCTGCAAATATACAAGCAGTGGTTTTGTGTAGCACTGCCACACATTCTTTCCCTGGGGGCAGCTCCCCTCCAGTTGTAATTACTGTTGGCATGTGGGAAACCAGCAGCACCCCACTGCAGCTCCAGAGCCACTGTTTAAGGTCACAACCCCTCGCTGCAGCGCTGCATAGGCTGCATTGTCCATCGGCCGAAGTGCAAAGGTGAAGGGTCATGCAAGGCTGCAGGATCTGCAAGCAAGCGTCGTCTGACAGAACCAGACAAATGTGAAGTGGGCAGAGAGAGGATGAATGGCTTGATTCTGCTACAGTATGCTGAGCTGTCAGGGAGGGGAACAAACCAGCTGTGTTTGCAATGCTGAAACAAGCTGGGCAACTTATGAGGAAGAGTAGCAACTCAAGGACATGCAGTACCTTGCAAGCAATTTAAAAAAAATCACATTGTGTTCCTTACAACCAATGAATGCAATACATTTGATTAACCTTAAGGCTGATTTTAGAAATAAGAGACTGAAAAACTGATACATAAGTTTGTGTTTGGCCACTTTGAGTCAAAACTTTGTATGAACACCTTTTGCTGCTCTAAGTGATGATTAATGTCCTGTTTTATGCTTTTTGTGGGTTTTTTAATGTCTAGATGTATGTATTCAAGTGTTTTATTTTTCCTTTTCCAATTCTGTTTGGTGTATTTCCATTTATAATTTTCTCGATTCCTGTAAAGAATTTGTAAGTTTTAGAAAATGTTATACAAATAAAATATTATTTATGTTTTTTGGGATATTTCTGTTCCAGATTTAGACACCTCAAACCTGATATTTACGCCAATTGTTTTGTAAAATAGCTCAAGCTCAGTCAGATTTTTAAAAGGGATTTAGGTCAATACTTTGACTGGACCACTCTAATACTTATCTGTCTCATTGTCCAATTTTCTATGGGTTTCCTCCAAGTTTTCAACTCATATTTGCCTGTATTTAACTCCATCCACCTTCCCCTCAACTCAGAACAGCCGTTATATCACCACTTGGTCACCACTGCATGATGCTGCCACCACAATGTTGCAGTTAGGATGGTTTGTTTGCCAATTAAAATACAAAGAAGTTTGTATTTGTAACAATATCTGAATGGTTTTGCAATTCAGCAGTCGGTCCAGATCTTTCTGCAACAGAATCATTATTTCTTCAGAGTGAAAACTTGCCAAACTGGGACCACTGGTCAAATTCCAGCGAAACCAAACTTGAAAAACGTGAAACCTCGTAGCGCAAATGTTCTTGTAAAACTCGCTGCCAAACCTCAGTGAAAATTAAAACTATTATGTGGTTTTACAATTAAAAGGAAGCCTATAATATAGGTAGAATACAAAAGCATTGAATATTTATAGCTATAATAATTTCAGCTTTAATCATAAGGTTTGCAGGTGGTTCTCATCTCCCTGTCAGGTGAAACCAAACTTAAACAACAAGTGGGCGGACGCTTAAAATAGTTATTTTTCATGTGTTCCCGGCATAAACTGCAACTACTTCAGAGGTTACCTTGCTGTCTGTGACTTTCCCGGTAGGTTTTTTGAAGAAAGATGTCCTGGCGGTGAAAAAGTACTCCTCGGAGTCTTCCTCCAAGCTGCTGTAGCCGCTGCTCATCGTGCTATTCCACGTCATTTGCGGGCAAAACTTCCCGACGCGGACCCGGTCGCATCAAAACTCCCCTTTTGAAATAACAGTACTAATAAAAAAAATAAAATAAAATCCCCCGAAGCTGATGTTAAAAACAAGCTCCTGACACCAGACCTGTGGGTGTCTCCGTCAACCGGTGATTCCCTCCTTTAAATCCTCTCTACTGTCTCCCAGTCGTTTCCCTTCCCCTTCTTCGGTCACTGGAATAAGTCCGCCGGTATGGCCGAAACTCGTTGAAATTGTTCCATTTTAAGACGCCAAAAACCCAACTGACTTATTTTGCGAAAAAATAGTCTTCTGAGTAAAAAATAACCTGAAATTTTAAATGTAAGAAAGGGGGGAAACCACGACAAGCTCCAATCATTCGACGTCTCTGCCCGTTTGACTGTTGAATGTGCGACTCCCCTGTGACAGCCAGCCAGCTACAGTGAAGCCCCGCCTACTACAAGAAAGAAACCAATCACCTGTCTTAAAATTTTTACTAAGCCCGCCCCATGCAAGCAACAACCAATCACGGAATTGATTACTATTTTTAAGACTGGTTAAATATTCAAAACAAAAAGGGTGTAAAAAATACACTTAAATTTAGGCTATTTTTTTCTTCAGAAAATGTATTTTCTGAAATCAAATTTTAATAGAACTGAGCTATTATTTAAATGAATTTATTACATTACATTTATTACATTATTATAAAACCACAACTCAGAAAAAATATAATAAAATAATAATAATAATAATAATAATAATAATAATAATAATAATGTTACTAGTAAACTCACTGGAAAAATTGGCAGTACAAGTATATATTCTCACATTCTAGAATCTGAAACATTTTGTTGAGAGCAATCATGAAGTGAAGGAAAATGATTAAAAAAATTTTTTAAACAAGTGAAAATCTGAAAGGAGAGGTTTCCATTTTTATTCAGCCCCATTTACTCAGGCAACCCTAAATAACATTTAGGGCAGTAGTGTCCAAAATCAGTCCTCAACAACAAGCATCTTGCATATCTTTACAAAACCTTTAGTCTATAGATGAAAAAAGCTGCTTTAATTGCAGCAAAACATGGTTCTACAAAAAGTTTATGAAGCACAAATGCTCTTGCAAGACACTCCAGATATAAAACTGTAAAAATGATACTGTGTCATAAAGGTTAGCTAAAAGATGTCCAATTATAGACAGGTAAAACTAGCCCAAAAAATTATTAAACCACAATGAAGCAGATTCTTTTCAATGTTCTTGAAAAACATTTGAAATAGGCTTCTTCAAGACGTCACTTACTTAAAAAAAAAGTGTGATTTGTATCAACAAACTGGACACAGTAACTGGATAATGACATTTTCAAATTAACTGATATTTAAAGATTCTCTTCTGGACCAAACAATGGAGAAAGTAGCAAAAATACATTCCAGTCAGTTTTGTTTTTTATTTACCATTAATAACTGAAATTTATCATGGCAGCGAATCAAAATTCTCATCACTGAAACATTTTAACAGACTACGATTGTCTTCTGAATATCGCTACCTCACATAATGTCAAATTAAATTAATAAAAGGTAAACTTGTATCAAAGGTGGTTTAAATTACATCAGGGATTTATTTATATTGAACCACGTTGTATCAAAGCCTCCTATGACATTTTTACGTAGCAACAGCTGCGGTAAATTAAAGCTGCTCCGTTTTCGGGCGTTTTTATTCATTATAGAACATGACGTTAAAGGTTCTTAGTATTAAACTGTTTGTGTAGCAACCCACCCAGCTGCAAAAAAGCCACAAAAATCAGAAAAGCAGATTCAGAATCTATGCTACATCTGCATTAAATCAGGCCTAACCCAATCTCACACATGTACACACTCATACAGCAGAGGGAGCGTTAAATGCACACGAGCACTAATTTAAAACCAGGGAGGGTAGAAAGGAGACCAAAATAAATATGCCTCGTGTGGGTCAGCCAAACCAAAATCTGGTCTTTTGAAATGCAACACAGCAGAGATCTACTCAAAACAATCAGAGTGCTCAGATCAGCATTGCTTCAGTGGACCGCCCAGCGTCCGGCGGGACACGAAAACTTCACGGGACATTCTTTCTTTAAATCATAATAATTCATAGCTTCTAGAGTATGAATCCAGGAGTTTAAGAGATTTAAAGCTCTAATTACCACAGAATAATTTTTCAGCTTAACTGTCCAAAGATTTTAAGATTGTGCACAAACACATGTCTGGAATCAGCTTCTAAACACTCCTGGTATTATTTCATTCATTAGCAGCTTTTTACTCATAAATATTCAGGAAATCCCAGTTTAGCTGAAACTACAGATGCAATCCTGATAAACTGAGAGAAGTGAATGAAGATGTGCTCATTGTGTTAATTGCTGCTCAGTGACTCTGGCCTGGAGCCAGTCGGGTTAAACATTACTCGAATTCCAGTAAAGGCAACTTTTGACTAGAAAACAATGGAGTGGATGATGACATGTTGCCCTATTGGAAAAGTCAGCATTCAGGTAGAGACAGACACTTTCCAGGAACAAACAGCAATGGTACAAGATGCTAAACACAATATCAGACCTGAGAAAACAACACATTTTACTCAGGGTTTCCCTGAGTAAAATGGCATTATAAGCCTGGAGAAATTCTAACTGGGTAAAATTGGTTTGACTAGGTCCAGGCTTTACAAAAATCAAAACAAAATTGCCACAAAATTCTGCTTTGTTTACAGTTTGTGTCAAAATTATTTTATTTTAACTGCCATTTGGTCAGAATGGCCATTTGTTGCTTTAATTCTAGAGAATAAATAGCACAGTTGATTATAAATATATGACAGGCATTTATATAATGGCCATTTTTTTAAAAATGAACTTGCCAAAAATACAGACCAATAATCTTCGACATTTCTGTAGCTGTCAGCCTGGAAACAATCTGGGATTCCCAAAACGAGATAAGGACCAATCAAATCAAATAAAAACTACAAAAAGCCTTCCTAAAGGCGCAAAGAACCATTGAGAAATAATTTATAACTTCTACTCATACTTAACATTACTACAAAGACTGAAACATAACTCAGCCATGTATTCAGAGAAGTAGTGACGAAGAGGTCTGGACATAAGAAAGCTGTTAGGAAAGATAGATGATCTGTAGCTCCTTCAGTTACACATTACACACATTCCTCCTCTGACAAACCGGTGATGTTTCCAACACAGCCTGCAGCTCCGACCTCAGACTGACGGTACACTGGGAGCTGCACCTGAGTCACCAGCCAATCACTTCCTCAAGGTTTAAGAAACCATCAGAAATTAGAGTTTTTCTGCTAATCTTTAACGTGCTGGAAGGACTTTAGTTGGAAAAATTAGACGTGGGCTGTTAAGTGTTAATCAGATAGAAACTGAGGAATTGACAGGTTCCAGAGATTTTTCACGATTTTGGGTTTCAACTGCTTATAAAAACAGAACAGGTGACTAAAAAAAGCAGTAATTTAATGTTTTTTGGTGTCTGGAAAGTGAACTTCCGAGTTGACATGACGTCGGCTCCGCCCCCTTGTGGAAGTAGAGCTGTCCTCCGACAAGCCAACTGCTATGGCAGACTAACAGACCTCAATGTGTTACCCGAAACATTTTTTGAGTCATTTTTATCTTATAAACCAACACTGAGGCAAAAACGGCAGGCAAGAAAATTCTCTAACTAGTTCTACATCAGGTCTATAAAGTTATTAGTGTGAAATAACGGAGAAATCAACGATAAAGCCCAACAGGAAGAATGATGGACACAAAGTCTGGGTGGATGTGAGGGTAAATGCAATGGGACGCTTATTTGATGCTTAGCTGTCAGTCGTGAGTCGTTAGCACGGAGCCGTGAGTCGTTAGCACTGAGCGTGAGCCATTTGTAAGGAGTCCTGAGTCATTAGCACAGAGCTATCAGTAAGTGTCGTTATGAAAAAATTGGGATGTTTACTACCAGTTACCTTCGTGGTGCTGACTAACTTGGTCGTTTCCGTCCATCAGTTTCATTCAACTGAACGTGAGGTGGGCTCCAGTCCATGATCCATTTCTTGCATTATTCCAGGCTCCTTTTTGGTTTTGGAAATGTAATAAATTGTATTCCGGAAATCATTAACCCATATTCGAAGGGCACTGCGCCGTTACCTAGCAACCCCACCAGAGTCCAGCCCGGTTACCTGGCAACCCAAGAGGAGCTCCAGAACGTTTGGTCAGTTGGTTTTAAGAAAAGTGTTTTATTGTTGACTTACTACTCAGAAACCACTTTCTGCATCTTTGTTGGTTGTGCAGCAGGCTCCACTTCTGCTTTTCAAAGATGTACGATTGTGTAACTCTGTGTTCTGCCACATTTTTATTTAAAATGTTCAGATATTTTAGAGCTCAAGAAGATTAACCGACAGCTAACCTCATATAAGTGCCATGCTCTCTTTAGGGAGATCCCAACAATCTGTTCATGTTTTTTCTCTGAAACTCTGTAAGTGTAAACAGCAAAAAATCAGAATAATTTAATGTACAGAAGGTTTTCAGGAGCAGATGTCAGCCCCTAACTGTATTTGGCTGCTTTTAAATTAAGTTTATCTAGTCTGTTGCATCTGCTGCCTGATTAAATTACCCTATATTGGCTAATTTGGAGCACATAGACGTTAAACCTTTAACTTTTTTTAAAAAGATGCATCAGTTTGGATTTCACTGGAGTGTTTTAAAGTCTAAATTCTGCTTTTTCTGGGTTACAGCAGTGAGGTTCTGTGGGAAAAGCAGTCAGCGGCTAAATGTCTGGTTAAAAATTAATCTGGTTTAAAAGCAGACAGACCTCATTGTGTCCTGGGTGATGGGACAGAAACCACCAGGTGGACATGAAGCAATAAAACAAAAACCTGGCAGTTTTCTCAACAAAACAAAGTAAAATCAAATTGCTTTTGGCTTGTGTTTCTTATTTAACGGAAACACCGCAAATGCTAAAATGTGTTTTTTTTTTCAACACTAGTGGGATATTGGCAAAGTTTTGCGCACGTTTGTAATAGAAATGCAGATTTAGAAGTTGCTCTTGCTTTTGTTTTTTGTTTTTTTATAATTTTTGCTTCACACGGTTTGTTTCTGGGTGGGTGAAATCTGAAGACTCAATTTCACTCAAGAGTTCAAACTTTAAGGCATGTATCACAGTCAATGCTGGATTTTGTTACGGGCCACGTGGGCAGTTGCCCAGGGTGGCAATAGAAAGTGGGGCAAACTAGCATCAGAAAAAAAACAAAGACAACATATCTGTCAGTTGGGCCTTGAACATGACTTGTGGCAGACTGTCCTCAATTTTACACATAAACTGGAGGTACTGGTGCACTGCACAAGGTGAATAAATGTAAATAGATAACCTGAAAATACAGTAAACATTTTCATAATTTAATCTAGAAATATATTCCCCACTCTAACCAGGTTTGTGGTTTATGCTACAAACAGACAAATGACAAACTTGCATGCCGACCCTGATGCTTAAGAGCTTACCTTGTGAGGCTCTCTGTGCTCAGGAGTATTTATTAGTGGGGAGTGGTTTCTTTTTTCAGCAGGAAGGTGTGTTTGTGGTCTAATTAAAAGGTAGGAAGGTTGGGGGTTTGAGTCCCTTACAGCTGCTTTAAAGATGGGAAACAACAGATGGGGATTTTACTCAGGGAACTCCCCCAACTTCTTTCACTTAGTTAATAATTAACACTATTTTATGCTGTAGGAATTAGACCTCATAAAACTTTGTCTTAACTGCATCAGAGAGGTCAGGTTTTTATAGCTTTAGACTTCTCAACAGGGTTTATGTTTGTTTAATTTATGTAAACAAATTAGGCATTTGATCAATCTGGAAGAGTTCAAAGCAGCAATTTTAGAAATAGTTGTAATAGTAATTAACACACGAGGAATGAAGATGTCACACCCAAATAGATTAAATAATCATAAAATAATCAAACATCAGGCTGCTGGTCCTGACTCTTCGAATAAATTCTACATAATTGAAAGACACAGTCTAGTTACAACTAAAAATATATAATTAATTCATATTTATATGAACTTATTGTACACAAAATTAACTCAATGAGAGGTTTTGTCTTTAATCCTGAATTTAATTAAAGTTTGGAAATTTACAATTCAGCCCCATTGTTGCAGAGAAAAAAAGTAAACAAAACATTTTTTTTTCTAAATTACAACTGAAGCCTTCATGTTTAACATAAAATAAATTTTTTATTTGTCTGAATTTATAGTGAGAAAAAAAAGAAAAAACAAAACTTTCCTTAATCTTTCTTCATGTTGCATGACAACCACAAATTGCTTTGATGGATTCTTTAAATGATTTTAAGAGCATTTAGAAATAAAAACCTATTTTCAAAAAAGTTTGTCAATATTACATTTACGTTCCCAACAGGAAGAACCATAAGTGGATCAGCTCCTCTGTCAGGAGATTAAATAATGGACTGAAATCTTTACAGCTTGATTTTGCATCAAATGTCTCAAATTGGCTTTAATCTGAGACATTTAACTCAATTTTATTTTTTATTTAGCACATCCGCCTGGCCTTAAATCATACTTTAGTTGAATGAGTTTTGAATTTCTGTGACGAGTCTCAGACAGACTCAGAAACTGCATAAATCAAACATGATGCATTCGGTTAGTTCAACATGAGAAGATGCCTGCAGTGTATTCTTTTTTTTTAATTTGGACTCCAATTGTGATTTCTGAACGTGTCCCAGCACACTGTGATCTACTGCAGGTTGTGCGGCCCATTATTTTACCCTGACAGACAAAACACTGAGTGTCTCATGATCAAAGAGCAGAGGAATGCTGCCGGAGGATCACATGCAGGCCCGGTGTATCGCATAATCACAGACAGAGAGCCAGAGATGCAGGATTAAACACAAACAGTTGCTGGAGAAAAAGATGCATTGGGAGTAAAGACGCATTAACGCGCGCTATAAACTGCCAACCGACTGAAACAACAGAGTAGATGTACAGCTGTAACCAGACACACACCTATATGGGCAAAAAAACACATACAGAGTTATTTTTAATCTACAGTTTAGTTGTTTTTTTTACTTCTAGAAGTGTATTTGTAAGGTCAGACACTGATGTTGGATGAGACTTTAATTCTACTTGGTTCAGGTGTCTGCCAACCAATCCACACCAAACTTTCTAAAACTCCTAAAAACAACCCCACACCTTGATCGTCCTTTCACCGAACTTTAAACTTGACACAATGGAGTCAGTTGCTGTTGTTATGGCAACCGCTAACCTCAAATTTATCCATCGGATTTCCAGACAGAAGCAGGGTTTCCAGTGACCATTTAATTGTACAAATTGGAATCAGAAAATAAAATTTGATTAATGGAAACAATTTTTTTGTATCACGAGTCACGTGATCAACAACCGAATGTTACTACTGGGAAAGACAGTGAAGAAGAAGAAAACAGGAAGTGGTAGGAGGATCATGGCGCTGCATGTTTTTTAATGATTTATTGCATGAACAAATTTATTCATGTGTGATTTTAATTTTTTTTTTCATTCAATGACAACTCAGCAATTGTGAAATTGTGGGGGGGTTTTTATGTTAGCTGAATAACAACAAATATTTGCAGACCTTTACAATGGAAACAGCTACAGAAGTTTGATTTGTCCCTCTGGAGAACAGATCTCCTCTACTCTGGTGTGTACAGGAGTCGTTTCACATCACTTCACTCAACGCTTTGATTAACACTTGGTGATGTAAGTCTGGGATGAAGCTTCTCAAACCAGTTGAGCTCTCACTTGTGTGGCCACCAGACGGTTACAACATTGACATTTGCATTTTTGTTTGTATTGCTCTTAGCTTGCGGGATTTAAATAGTGGTGCAATAGACAGTTTGTATTTTTTTTTCTATCCTATTAAATAATCAAATAACATCCAACATGGCAACCTTTGTTGAAGTGTTTTAAATTGGCCTTGAGCAATAGTTTGGCAGGATTTCTAAACATTTTAAAATCTCCATAACAACATTTTCTCCTGTAAACGAAGAAGATTGTAGAAAGAAATACTGGTAGAAATATCAGGCCATCACAGCAGATGAACAAAGTTGTTGTTTTTTTCTGCTCAGCACAGATTTTTGATGAATAAAAGCTGCAGGTCTGAACTGAAACAGCAGAAGGGAGTCTCTGCAGTAACAGCAAAACAGCATAACTCTAAGTCAAACTCACACAGACTCAACTGTGAATTATTGCCAATATAAACCTTCCCGACTCTCCCAACACAATCTTTTACTATCCTTTTTAAACGCTCTTCATCAGGAATTTCAACTTTTTGAAATCAAACTTATCAAAATATACAAACTAAGCAAATTTAACTTTATGGTTTAGTTCTTTCCCTTCTTTTGCTTTATCATAAAACACAGACGCCTTTGTATTTAAATATCTTCCTTTTGGTTTCATCTTGCTGCTTTAATCAGAAGCCTGAAAGCGTGCATTCAGCACTTTATGTTGTTGACAGCAGGGCCACGGTGCAAGAAGCCTGAATGAATGCTGAATGTGGGTCATTTACAGTGCACTCTTATCCAAGCCAGCCAGTTTCTTGGATAGAAATCACCCAACAGGATAAGGACCTGAGATAAACACAAACAAACAAATGCTGTGCAACATGACAGATAGCAGTTCACTGGGAAGTCCCACCCTGATGGGTATCTAAGTTTTCCTCTGAACTACCAACAAAAAACGGGAAAAAATACTTATTCCATTCATGAGAAGAAGAACATGCTGGATTAGAGTTTTGAGTTGACAGATCTGCAGATCTGGTTTAGACTTTTAATCCTGAGCAAGTAAACACAACTGAAAAAGACCTGAGTTGTAGATTCCCAGTAGGCAGCTTGAGAATGTTTTCAAAGAATAAATCTAAATAAGGCAGCTGAGGAGAAAGGTTAAGCATTAAATACAACTAATTGCATTGCATTAACTACTACCATGTATCTTACCATCTTTAGACTGGTTAGTTACCCATTGCTGCAAGGACTATTGTTATAGTAGCTTTAACTCGTTAAGAAATACACAAACATATTAATTATACTATGTGCTTACTTTTCTTTTAACAAAGAAATAAAAAAAGATATAACAATATAGATAACCGGAATTACACACTTTTCTAACTTCTTGTTGCCACTAGCTGTGCTACATGCTAATACTAGCTCATATATAGATGAACCCTTGAAATTCTACATTATGGACAGCAGAAAGACATAATGTTATAAAGAAGATTAAAAAAACACCATGCTCATGAAACATATTTTGTTGGGTCTTTTTTTTTTAGTTTATTTTATTTAAGTTCTATTGTTCTTTCTGTTGTAGTTATTTATGCTTTCTCTGTGCTGTTATGTAGCCTTTCTTCATTTAATTATATCAAGTTTTACTATAACTATAAATGCCTTTCATAACTCTAAGACTTCCTGCTTAATATCTTGAAAGGACACTTATGGCAACAGGAAAGCTACAGGAGTGAATGTTAATGAAAAACAATATTCTTGAAGCTAAAAGAAACGTAAGAACAGCCTAACTGCAGGATACCATTTATCAGCCAAGCTACATTCTCAGTGGTTTGGTTCACATTAATTAGACAGTGAAAAGCATCCATTAGCACACAGTGACAATGACACACATGGGGGCTCGTCTGGGATCTTAATGGATATCTTAATGCCTTTAACATTACAATTGTAAGAAAGGAAACATGACTCAACAACTGCAATAGAAGAACTTGGATTTGATGAAAACAACATTTACAAAGCTAAAAGAAAAACCATGAGCTCACCAGGTAGCAACAATTTGGCTCAAAATCAAATCTTTATAAAAGATTTGATAAATGTGGGGGCAAATAGCAATAGCTATGAAAACATAATTGTTGACAGAATCAAAATGAAATAAACACTGTATATTTACTGTTACAGAAAGATTTACAAATATATCATAACATCTCTCTGCTTCTTTACATGTTTTATCTCAGAATAACAGTTGGTGATGTTGCACATGTTAGCTCCCAAAACTGAGAAGGAAATCAGAAGAACCCATCTGCTGGTGGGTCTCTAAGCTGCAGACGGGTGTCCTGTTTCAGCTGACGATGTTAGAGCTTTGTTTGTCAGACTGAGGACTTAATCCCAGACAATCCATAAAAGATTACAGTTGAAAAGTGAGTGTTATATTTCATCTCTGTCACTCGTTCTGCTGTTATGCAAATGTATTTTCTGTTTTATTACTGTTCTTAGATAACTAATTGAAAGGTTAATTTTAATTTTGCAGTTTAAAAATTTATTCTGATTTATTGTTTGAAAATTGATCAGCAAAAGAAACTAATTCGGTGGTTTTAATTAAAGCATTGGTTTATATTATGTTATTAAATTTACTTTTTTTTACTCTAAAGGATGTCCTAGCTCTAGATGAGACAACACTTTTGTTGAAGTAGTCAAAAAATAGGAACTGGATCTTTTTAAGGACTTCAGAGTGATGCCTTTTGGAAGTTTTAAAACAGCTCACAGATTTATGCACTCTTCCTAATGACAGAGAATATTTGGTTTCTGTGGAAATGTTGGGGTCCTTCTTCAATTTGAAAACAATTTGTGGGATTTGGAAATGTTTTTCTCTCCAACACATGTTTACAAGGGATCTGTTTCACCATTAAAAGGCTATATGACCAGTTTAACGTTGGACTAGATATCTACAAGACACTAAATGCAGTTTAAATTCATGTACTAGAATGGATTTCCCAGATCTACTTCTCCCTCTCTGCGAAACAAGGCAATTCATGGTGCTTTACATGGTAATAAGATAAAGTTTTTTGGTGTCTGAAAAATCAGTTGTTTCAAAAACCTCCCGATTGCTAAGTCACATTCAGCAGGCACTGCGTTGTTACCTAGCAACCTCAGCAAAGCCCAGCCTCGTTACCTAGCAACCCAAGTGGAGCTCCAGCATGTATGGTCAGCTGGTTTTACCGTTGGAAAAGTTAAGTGTTTTGTTGTTGACTTTGTACTACTTAGAAACCACTTTCTGTTGGTTGTGCAGGAGGCTCCACTTCTGCTTTTCAAAATTGCGCTCAAATGTAATGAACATTACAGTATTCTGGTGCTAAGCCATTCAGTGATTTATAAACCAGTACAAGTATTTTAAAGCCAGTTCTCCAGAGTACTGGAGAACAGAAGGAAAGGGAAGATTGGAAGAGATATACCGAAAGGAAGAGTAGTGTGATAATTGCATGGTGATGGTGTTTGTTAACGGGAAGGACTGCATGAATTCAGATGTTTGATAGTGAAGGGGGGAAGATGATGAGATACTCAGACACTTGAGATTGTATTGTCTGCTTTCCTGATGTTTTATGATGCATTTTCTCTTAGTATCCATCAATTATTTTTGATGTGTTCCCAAGTTTTGAGCAATTAGGCGTGATTAATGTGGTAATCCACATTCACATTCTGTTTAAGTATCAATAGATATATACCAACCAAGTTGAATGTTGAACTTTACAATTCAAAAAGTAGGCAAAATGCAGCATTTCTTCTATTTTCTGAGATTGCAGCATTTTTCTGTTTAATTCATATTTTTATGTATTTGTGTGTTTTTGAATTTGTCCATGCATATGTTTGCAGTGCGTTATGCGTTTGCACCAGCCGACCAATGTATATAACCTCATAAGTTGATTTGTAAGTTGACTTTTACAAAGTTTAGCAATCTCTTTCATGTTAGACAAACAGCTTGACTTGCAGACTTGAATTCTCAATTTTCAAGAAAATCTTAATCACTAGAAAACATTAGCAGCACGAACAGATGCTCTGCTGTCCAAGTTGTAATCAATTAAGTTGTAACAATACTTTCCCACCATTAGGTTCTTTCCCACAAGTCAAGAACCTGGCATACAGGCCATAAAGCTGGGTGAGGTCTCATCAGATGCTAAAGGAAACCCAACAGCAGCTAGGGTATTTAAGTATTTTATCAGATGTTTTTGGCATGTTTAACATCGTACAAACCACTAATATCATTTTTAACAACAGAGTTTTGTGTGCCGTTTTTTGTTGTTTTCCTGGAAAGGTCCAGAGTTTTTTAATCACTTCCAGACCCAGATAAATTAAGCAACAAAGTAAAAGACTTAAAAAAAAACCTCATGGACATTGCCCTCTGTGTTCACTCTCGTTGTTTCTTCCCATCTGTGATGGGTTTGGTTTCTCTTGTGTTTGTCTTTCCCAGCTCACAGGAAGTTAATTTTATTCTCTCTTTTGGCTCCTTGTCAATCATTTACAGGATCTCCTTGCAGTTAAACCAATCGCATGGCAGGAGAGGAATGTCACAGTGTTACATGTGTGTTTTTTCACAGGTTTTAGTATTTTTTTCATTAGGTTTACTTTTTAAAAATCTTTTAAATTGATAAACAACCTCAAATAAAGGAATGCTCTATTTTTAGGGGGACAAGTCGGAGTGGAGAAGAGCTGCAGCTTTACACCGTGACTTTATGTAATATAGAAATTAATATAATTTCCAGGATTTAAAATGAGTTATCCATGTATTCTTTTGTTCTCAGTATTTGTTGTGTTCAGGTTTCATGTGCTGCACATTGAAGGCAGATAACTGAATTGACTGTTAATTCTGTTAGTGAGTTAGTGGTTTATATCAAGCAGACATTTCCTCCTAACAAGGTTTAATGGCCATGGTCAACGTTTTGAACTGCATAATGACTGACTTTGTTGCCCATTGTAGCAGTTCTATTTATTTATTTGCAGCTGAATTATTTTTAGCCCGATTGATTCATTGATGGACCTCGTGAGGATGTTTTTTAAATTGTAGCAGATGGGTTTTTAACGGTGATATAAGAGTCACACTGTAGTTCTTAACATGAATACAGCAGCACTGACAGGACTTTCATACATGAAGCTACAGTAAACCGACACGGGTCTGTGTGAATATATGTACGTGTAAATCCACAAGTGTTGATAGATGTTCACATACTGCAGAGAGCACAACCGATTTACTTATCCTTCAGATATATATAGGTGTGTGTTTGGTTGGTCGCTTAGTTGGAGTTTTGGTTGTTAACTCCAACTAAGCAACTTGTTGGATAATTTTTTTAGTTGGTCGAATGGTTGATTGGATAATTTTTGAGTTGGTCATGTGGATGGTTGGATATTTTGTTGGTCTGATGGATGGGTTTAGGTAAAAGCCTCATGAAGCAATGGGTGGAGAAAGAGAGGTGGAGAAGAAAGAGCAAACCCAACAAAACCTTCAAAAAGGCCCAGAATGTACTTTTGTAAAATTACTGTTAGCTCTTTGTGAAGGTTTTTATAAGAATTTGCTGCTATTAGGTTTTTACATGGAAATACTGGCGGAACATTAAAAAGCAAAGAGAAAAAATAAAGAATTTGGCTGAATTTAAAACTGTGTTTTAAGAAGTAAATTCTGTATAAGAATAACTGACTCTGACTCGCACACCCAGGATGCATCACACAATAAGTATGGTGTTTAATTCCTGGAGGACAGCTGGGCGTGCATCCCTTCTGGTTTATCATGGTGTAGTTTTGCAGCTCACACTATTCTATTACAGCCACATTTTGCTCATTTTAGTAACTTTAGCAGTTATTTTATGTGTCAGAGCTCTTAAATAAGCAGCTGAGCTTCTTTTCCTTTCAGGAAACAGTTGCAGGATGTGTGACACAAGCACACAGAAACACCAACAGTCAGATAGTTTATCTTCATATACGCAAATTACACATCAAAACATGAGGATTTTTGTCTACTTTGACCACCATACTACAGTTTTCAGTAACTCAAATTTGCCTCCATTAATTTTCTTTTCTTGGATTTTTTAAATTAAAACTGCAATTAATTAAAAAATGTGTGTATATAAAATCGACCTATGCTTTAAAAGGTCTCAGAGTTCACACATTACCTCGTCCTGACATGATTTATCACCTTAGAAACCGACGTTTCACCTTTGTGTTTACAACACATCAAACCAGTTAATGCTGATCTGCCTGCTGTGGTTTTGGCTCTGCTGCTGCTCAACACTGATGTGGGTTTATCCTTCCTGCAGAACCAGGATTATCTCAGCACATTTCCAACCAGAGCTGAACACATTCATGAACCGTGCTGAGTAATGCTGAGTGCAGCATTGTGGTCCATTCATAAAAATATGCTTTTGTTGTGTGAGGGTGTGTGGTTGCAGGCGGCTGTGTTAGCTCTAAGGATGGCGACGTCTTTAAAAGCTGATTTGCTGCAGAAGTGCTAAAGCAGGGTTTAGTTGTTGCGAACATGACAGGAATAACAAAATAATAAACTAAAACTTACTGGAAAAAGGTTTGACACAATTCCGGATGGTTGCATCTTCTCATTCCTAAGACTGCTGAACTATTTCAAAAACTGTCTGTTGTTGTTGATGAGCAAAATTAAAATCTTTGAAAAATATTTACTGATTTAGTAAAATTATCTATTTTTTTCTGTGAAACATGTAACGACTCTATTGCTTGTTTAAGCAGAAGATGATGGTGGAAATCTCAAGAGGCAGAATGTTTGACTACAGCACCATCATGTGGTGATCTCTGGTTACTACAAAATATTCAATTTTAGTAAAATTACTCCAGCTTCATTCCAGTTTTAACTTTATTTGACTATATGGATCTTTTATCTGATAAACAATAGACAAAGTATAAACCTAACTTGAAGCCCTGAAAGTTGCAGCACCCAAACTTCTTCTTGAGAAATGTAATCTGGATGCTTCCTAATCAACACATTTTCTACTCTTAAATTCTTTCTTTTAATCTATTCCAGTTTCTAAAAATTAAGCAACTAATGTGAAATAATCACACTGTAAAAGTTTAAAATGCATCTCACTGCTGTATTTGAGACAACTGATTGGGTCCGTCGTAATAAGCAATAAATCAATTAATCGCACAATAAATTAAGACGAACTCAATAATTTCCATTTGCATATTTTCTCTTTTTCTACCAAAAACTGGATGACAAAAGTCTTCAGTTTGGTGCTTTGGTCTGAATTAGCTCTTTTTTGAATGACAGTTTTGTTTATAGAGCATTCATAATTCATTTTATTTGTTGTTTCTGTTGTTTTGTTTATTTATTTTGGATATTTAAAATGTCTTCCAGTTCCAGTGTTAAACGTTCATAAGAATTTAGTTCATCTTAAATAAAATGTTCTTGCATTCTAATACCATTATCGTTATATTACTTGAAAATGGTTTCAAAACAAAAATATTATTGTTTTTCGCTGCCATTAGTCTTAATAAAAATAGAACGGAGGAAAATGCAGCTAAGTCCTCTAAAATACGACTGATTAGAGGAACTGATTTGAAACAAAAGTATGACTAAAACGTATAAATACACATATTTCCAAGCAAAAGTTGTGAAAAGAAACACCCATGAAGACATCTGCACAGACAGCTGCTGACGTAAACAAACATCGGCTCATTTTTGACTCACATGGAGCGGCGTGTTGTTGTTGTTCAGATGGTCCTGACTGACGGGCGACGCAGCAGGATGGCAGTCGAGTGACACTCTCTCTCGACATTCAGCATGACAAGCATATTTGCAGCCTGCAGAGAAATGAGTCTGCATCAGCTTAAAAGAGCGTGAGAGCCAAAAACAATAAGAGGAAGATGTTATTTGTGAGCATCTCAGACATGCAGAAACAACGTATATGCAAATCCTCCATTGATATCGACGGCTCGTCGGTTGGGCTCCTAGATCCCATTTTGCAAATAAAGCCGACGTAATGCAAATTCCGAGATAAGCGAACCATAAAGAAGAAAAGGTTTCAAAATAAAATTCATCGGGACACACTAACATTATAACGATAACGTACGAACAGGAAGGATTTAAATGAAATAACTTGGAAAATAAGCATGAATGGAACAAATGATTGAGACAGACAAACATTCTGAATGTTTTCTGTTTAAAAACAAGTGCATTCTGGGAAAATGAGTGCAAAACACATTATAGTTTTACAACAACTCCACTAAAATCAATAACAAATACCTTTTAATTGAGAAGTTCTTTGACTTTAGTCAGTTAAATTATGCATAAACAAAAGTAATGTAGTAAACAGATGAAAACTTTTCAATCATTGTTTCTAAAGTCATATTTAATGTTTAATCTGTGAACTGCTAAGACAATAAGAAGAGTAAGAACCTTATGGGGAAAGTCATGTTATCCTTAAAAACATGCATAAGCTGACAACTGTAATGGATAATAATTGAAATTGTAACAAAAACAAAAGCTGTAGAAAAAGATTGACATTTATTCAAATGAATACAAAATACAATAAAACAGTGGAAAAGTGTTGTTTTATTGTATTCAACATGTGAAAATATAGATGAATTTTGTCATAAAAATAAATAGTCATAAAATTCATATTGATTACTTTAATGGAAAAAAATACATTAAAATTTTGGAATTAAGAAAATAGTTATTGAACAAGGTAAATAAATTTTTTAATAAAATAATATAATTAACTTTGATATTACACTATAAATATGTAAAGTCAAATGATTACATTATGTACTTCATTATTTAATAACTTGGATTATTAAAAGTTTAACTTAATAAAATAAAATTGATCTATTTTATGGTAAAATTAATTAGGAATCCAATATGTGAATAAATAATGATGTTATATTAGTATTATCAATATAATTATCATAAACATGCATTTTCTACAATGCATGTTTTAGTCCTTAATTAGTAAAAACATGCTTTAAAAACTATTCAGTGATATTAAGTTATAGGAAGAAAGGTTAATTTTAATTGTTTTGAACAATTTCCAGTAATATCCTGTTTTCAGTCCAGTTTTCATCCGTAAAACTGAGAATTAAAACTGGATGCTAAAAACATTGGACAATGCTAACACTCTTAAAAACAAGAAGCAGTATCTATTTATATTTTCTGACATTTACGCATTTAATTGTGAAAAATAAGCATCTGCATCAATAACAGATGAACTACATGCCACATAAACATTTGTTTTTAGGTCAAATCCCTTCATAAACACTCGGTTAAATCCCACAATCCTACCTGCCGACTTTTTCCTCATGTGCTGTCCAACTTTATCCGACAGTTTGCACATGGCTGCTCCCATCTCCCATCTTAAACACTGTTAGACCTCATCGTCATTGTTCATCAGAAAGCTCGGCTCCTCGCTCTGCTGTCTGTCTGCCTCTGATCAGACCTCAGATGTGCGCAGCTGCCATTCTTCCCCTGTGTTGTTGTGCTGAGTGGGTGATTTAACAGTCAAATGGAGGCCACAGTGAGATGGACACAGACAGGGCAGGAGGGAGGAGGCGGCGGATTGGCACAGCACTGCTGACTCAGTCATCTCCAGCAGCTCTCTTCTCACTTACGCAGTTTGTTGTAACTAAAACACGTCCGACTAACCCGGCTTCCAATCCGTCCATTCATCCGAACATCAGATCATCGACATGGATCCACAGCGGGAAACACAAAACCCTCTACACACAAACTATGATCCAGAATAGCTTTGCATATGTTGCCTTTTAAACTCCACAACTTGGGTCAAGTTTCTTCCAGAAACTTCTCACAATAATTTGCTGTAATTTTGCCCCATTCCTCCTGACAGAGCTAAGTCAGGGTTTCAACTCTGAGTAGGCCTGTCGCAATAATAATAATCAATTAATCACACAATAATTTAAAACGAGCTCAATAATTTCCATTTGCATTATTTATTGTTTTTCGCTTTTCTTTAAAGCAATAAAGCAAGTCACCTTTGTACTACTTATTAGGGATGCAGGTTATCCATTAAGTTAATCTAAAGTTGATTCGTCTTATTGATCAATTCAAAATGAATTGATAAGTGGCTATTTTCTTAAAATCCTGAGTTTTCCATAATATGAAGGACTAAATTACTCTAAATATTAAAATCTGAAAAGAAATTCATTAATTTTCAGCCTTACTTTATGTCAGTTGTGTTAAATACTGACTGAATAAACAGAAAGTTCTGGTTTTCTCATACTGTTAAACTTAAACATATTTATAAAATATAACAAAACAGCAACCGCTTAGGTTGCTGAATAGAAATATAAAAGATGAATAGAATAATATGCGAAACACTTTAATCCCCCATGAACAGAAAGATATTCATTAACTCAAGATCTATCTTGCTTATTGTCGTCATATTTTTTCCATCACTTTACTTTTTTTTATCTCCGCTTTTCTGCCATCGCATTCTCACCTTCGTAGCTCCTCTCATTTTTTGCTGAGAAGTTGGCGCTGCTACGTCATGTAGCTCGGCTGAATTAGCGCTATTAAGGAGCTTATCGAGTGCTTATATTTCAAAACAACTTAAGGAACTTGTCAAGTGCTTATATTATTAAAGAAAACCGCATAAATAGCATCTTCCATCCCACACCGAACTCTGTTTGGACCGTTTGTCTCTCCTAGTAAGAGGTGCGCCATCCGCCATCTTTGTTTCTGCATCAAGGACTCCGCTAAAGGATGACCCGTGGCGCCCTCTGTTGGATGGCGGCCAAACTACAACACTAAAAGAAGTATTTAATCGATTGGAACTCATTTTAATCTACTAAAATTATTATTAGATTAATAATTAATAATGAATTCTTAATACTTTTTAATAATTTAATAATTGATCATTTAATCGACAACCATTGCTCAAAGGCATAATAACCTCACTGGATGTAAACGTTTGAGTTTATAGTAATGATAAACTACTCAAATGAAACATGATCAGTATTCTGGCTCGTAGCAAAGAGAAATAACTTTGTAAACCTAGCTGACCCAAAACAGGGAAAGATTAGCCTGATTTAATGTCGGACAGAGAAAAATGTGGGGATTTTAAAAAATGTGGGGACGTTGAAGCCTGTAAAGCTTCAACATGCAACATGAATTATCTTAAATAATCTCTAGCATGAGGAAATTATGAGAGAAAGAACTATTTTCAATCTTTGGGCAAAAATATGCAACAATTCCTGCATGTTTTTGCTGTTAGGTCACAGTTTTTAATACTTAAAAATGTTAATTGTGCTATAATGCTGCACCTAATACAGATTTAAAATGCATGATTCAGTTCCAGTTGAGCATTTCGCTTTTCCTCTCTTCCTCTTCCTCACCCTCATCTTAGCTCTATGGAGTCATAGTGCTGTCTCAGATAAAAGCTTCCTTGATGCTGCAAATCGATCAGATACAATCAGCCTGACAGAGATGATGAGCTTGGACCAAAAAACGCCCTGACCTTTTCTTTTTTCACATCTAGAAGACTAAATATAGAACTTATTTGAATTTTGGCAACAGATGGGCAACAGTTTACTGGCTTAAACATCTACTGGCTTAGACACAGGAAATACATTAACATTTTTATGGACTGCAAAAGAATCCTCCTATGAGATTATGTTGAAATTGATTGGCACATCATTTCTACTAATTTAAAAAAAAAAGTAAATCACTACTTTGGATTAGATTTTAAAGAACCAAAAATACCTGATTTAAATATAGCCATGAAGTTAAAAGAAATTCATATTACTAATATATGTTTTTGTTCATTTTTTTATTCCATTATGTTTATTTAATTCTATTTTTTATTAATTCTAATTTAAGATCCTACTATTATTAAATATTCTTAGTAATATTATTATCAATCTGTGAGGTATCTAGTAGAAAAACTGTGTTGTAGTTAAAGTATCAACTTTTCCTCATGACTGTTTCCAGTAAAACATCAGCTCTTATTGTGAAAGGATCAGCTCTGAGGTCAAACCCGTCAGACAGGTCAGATTTTTTTTCTTCTATTTTTTAGGCACGTGTCAAACATTTTTCTCTTTTGGCACCACGTCTCTAATTAAGTCTGTGTTTGCAGAGAGAGCAACAGAGAGGCTTCAGCTCCTCCAACATTTATTTACCTGCTGAGACGTTTCTGACCTCAAACTGAGACAAAATGGAGGAAAGTGGCTCTAAATCTGGAGCTGACCAAATGCTTAAACTACTAGAGAAAATATACATTTGATCTTTTACTATAATTTTGTTTGAAAAAGCTTGAAGATTCACTCATCAACACAGAAATGATCACATTGGATGTTACAGTTAAACATTGTGTTTATTAAATGAGACGTTGTTTTTTTTCTACTTTAGGGGAATCCAAGAGATTATGTAACAATTGCAAATTTGAGCGAGGTTTCCAGGCACCACATATTTACATATATTACATAAATAGACTGTATTTTTCTTCACTGTCCTGCATGACATCAGATAAAATTGTTCCTGTTTTGTATCTGTTGAAATACCAAATCTCTTTCTTTCTGCTAAATGCCAGAAAAATGAATAAAACATGTTTTTAGAGAAAATGTTTCCGCCTATCCAGGGATGAAAATGTTTAAAATATTTACCAGATTATACCTTTAGGAAAAAAATGCATTTCACAGTATCAATAAAATAATTACAAAAAAAGTTTTGTAGCATGATCTAATTGTTTCTAAAATAAACAACAGAAATTACTGATCTAAACCTGTTAATTATTAAAGATATAATCAATGGTATTTATTGCTATTTGGAAAACACCTGGGAGTGTTAAATATATAACTATCTTGCAGCACAAACGTTTGACCCCAATTTAGTTTGTTTGGTGGGGGAATTGGTTGACCTTTGACCTCTAAACTTTTATTAATATCTTCAAAACAAAAGCAGCACAAATGTAGCAGAGTTGATGAGTTGATGGACACCAGTTTTGTTTAATCCCACTATTATGGTTGACCTTTTGTGACCTTTGGAAACATTTATTAATGTATTTGAAATGATAGCAGCACAAACAAACATTTTAGCTACACAAACGCTTTAATACCAATTTTGTTTGGTTTGATAAATCTTTATAACTCAGGTATAAAAAAAAACATAAAGATTTATATTAGCATACAAGTACACTGTCTATTAAATATGGTATTTTTAATTTTATGATGCAAATATTGTTTGAACCGAAGTTCTTTTTGTGAAAATCTTGCTGTATTCACACGGCAGCTACATGAAATTCAAACATGTTTTTGTTTGAAGCACAAAGACGACTGTTAGCGTGTGAACAGGTGAATAAATGCTGCAGCCATCTGCTTTGTCCCAAGTCTTTTTCCAATGACCTTCTCTGCTTCCTATGTGCCTGAATACGAGCTACATTGTTTGTGGCACGCAATCAAACTTTGAGCTGCTCAGAATAAAAAAGGCAAAGCTATAATGTTAAATCCTAAATACCTCCAAACAAGCAGATAGCTCATTTTAATAAAAAACTTGTAAAAACAGTAACTCTTCTTCATGAATTTAACTTCATTGCTAATTTGCTACTAATTTTGCAAATTTTGCAAATTAGTTTCTTTCTTGAGAAAGAAGCTAATTTGGAAGCGAAACAGCTTCATTCACTTCCTCCGCTGCTGTTAGAAAATCGACGTCATCGCTCATGATTTCTCCCTCTGCTCTCTGATTGGCCGGATTGAAATTCTACCAGAAAGAATTGAAGTGAATGGGAGAAAGTCCAGACGGCTAGCCAAGCTAGTTTTTTACCAAAAGTAAAAATTCAACCAAATATCTTTAGTTTGGACACCGAGCACACCAGTTATGACCAAGAAAGTAATAAAAAATATTTTGGATTTTCCGCCGTCGAAACTCACCGGACTTTCTCCAAAGCGGACCAACTTCCAGACCCGCGGAGCGTCGCACCACCTTTGGAAAGCGGCAGAAAAACCGGGATATTCTCCTCACCCTTCTCCCAAAGTATTCAACAAACCCCATCCGCCCTGCACTCTGCTCGGATGTTTCCGCCTCCGAACGATAACTCCCGTCTACAGACGCCCACAACCAGAGAATCATCCTCCCTGAGACGCTTCTCGGCCGGCGGCGTCGTCCGCAGTGATCCACCGGCTCTCTTTGCGGGTCATTATCTGTCCGTGGGGGCCGTGGAGCCAAACTGTCAGAGCCACTGAACAAACAAGACGCCGGCAGCTGACAGACGCCCACTGAAAGCCGGTGGAGTTGGATTATACTGAATCCGACAATCAGATCTGGTATTTCTCACAGAGGCTCAAAATGAGATTTAACGATGTGAAACCTCCGCACCGTTTGCGCTGAGGGAGGATTTACTGCGCATTTCCTCTAATAAAGACAAAACTATAGATATAAGGGTTATGTTTTTCCATCCAAGATGCTGGGATGGATGTTTGAAGAATTAGTTTAATCAATTTGTAGATCTGAAACCAACGATTATTTCAGTAATCAATTATTCAATTGAATATTCGGACGATTAATTGGATAAAATAAAATCTGCTACATTCTGTAGATTTTTAATTTAATCGCTTAATTCTTTGTTTTCTTTCTTTTCGAACTATACCAAGACAAAAATAAAAAATAATATTACAAGAATAAAGCAATACACCAAAAAAAGTCATAATATTATGAGAATAAAGTCAAAATAATACTAGAAGAAAGTCGTAATAATATAATTGAGTCAAAAAGTCATAAGACTACAGTCATAATACTTTATCATAAAGACTACATGATAATAAAGTCGTATTACTGCGACTTTATTCTTGTATTATTTCGACAATAAAAAATAAAATCCAGAGAATAAAGTCATAATATTAAGAGAATAAACTGGCATGAGGATAAAGTCAAAATAATAACAGAATAAAGTTGTAATAATATGAGAATGAAGTAATATTTTCAGAATGAAGTCAGAATATTAAGTCTTTATTCTCAAAATTTAAACCAATGCTGTCAATGAGAGTTCAAAATGAAATAATTGTCTCATTAAAGAGACTTGTTCCATGAAAATAAGAGTGTACCGAGTGAGCCAAAGCTCCAGTTTCCTGCAGAAATGCCTCTTGGCTAATGAACTCACGCTCTAATGCAACATTAAAGCCAATCAAACAAAGATCCCTGCTCTGTTTGCAGGTTTCTGTTACTGCACTTCATTGAGAAACAGACAAAGAACAAGAACCAAACAAAGAGAGAAGCCATCAGTCCTCACACTCAGAGGCACAAACACTGAAACAGGAGCTGCAAAACTCAAATGATTAAACAAATTCATTCAACTCATCTCTGGGAAAAACATGTAGGATACAGTTTAATATGTAAAACTTTCATAACTGCAATATACAGAACATTACTATATCATACAAGACGTGCTTTGCACTCCAAGAACACAACATCTAACCAAGTATTTTATTTAAAGTGTGTAAATATCTTAGTACACCTAAAATAAGACAAAACTAACTTACAAGTAACTTCTTTATTAATAATATTGATTTTAAAAAGTTTTAGTTCTACTGACTTTTTTTCACTTAAAATATGGAAAATATTTTTGTTATAAGTGTAAAAAAGTCAGTGAGTGGAACTAGTACTTTTCTTTAAACCAATATTAAGGAATTATTGTCTTAAAACAAGCTCCTATTTCTTGCTGAAGTTACTTGTAAGTTAGTTTTGTCTTATTTTAAGTGAACTAAGATATTTAAACTAGACAAAATCTTAATAAGATTTTGTGTTTTTGATTAATAGAAATGCATCAATCAGTTTTTGGTCTGATTCCAGTTTTTGACTTTATTAAAGCTCTAAACTAGAGATAATTTCTGTATAATCTGTAAATCCTGGATTATCTGCAGTACAACTCATCTCAGAGGTTTTCTACAAGATTTTATTAAATTTTGAGTTGTGAGATTCATTTGAAAAAGGTAAATTTTTAAGGTTGGGGAATCATTTCTGTCTTGATATGTACCTATATTCTGGATCATTATTGTCTTTCCTTTTCCCAATTAGCCTGCTGAACAGTGAATTCTTTGTCAAACAAAACAAAAAAACAGGCAGTTTAAGGTACAGAGAAACTCGAACAAAAAGACATTGCAAAATTTAAAATATTTCAATATCCAAAGAAGACTTGCTCATCTGGAAAAATTAATGTTCAACTGAGGAAAACTGCTGCTCTTGCTGGCTTATAAGTGACTGTTTCTTGAGATAATAAGTGAATAAGTGACCAATGTAAATATCAGTAGAGAAGGAAAAAAAATCATAAGCCTATAAAGTTTTTCCTTTAATGTTTATTCTTGTAGCTGCTTATTCATTTCTTTGATTTGCTGGAGGTTAAACAGGAAAAAAAAAGAAAGAAAAAGGATGTTTTTGGGACATTGTGTTTTGTAACTTGTCTTTCTGTGAGGATAATATAAAAATAATATTAATGTGTGCAAAGTGTAAACTAGCTAAAATGAACAAGTCAAATTCATAAGATAATTAGAGCAAAAAATTGAGATATTAAGTTTTTCTGAATTAAAAGTATTATTAGAACAAAAAATTCTAGTGTTAGATGTTTGCTTTAGGGCTGTCATAAACTAACACCAGCTAGTTAGCTAGCTAGTGCTAGCTTTCCTTATTAAAAAAGGCAGTCCTGAAATTATTGCTGTCACAATTCATGTAATAAGTTGTTATGCCAACAGTAAATTCAATAAATTATAAATCAATAAAATACAGCTTTTTGTTTGTACCACTTCGGTGTCAAAGTAGAAGGGAAATATATACACACAAGTACACAAGATTTGAAACTAAATATAGCAACTTAGCTAAATAGTACTAGCTTTATGAAGTTAGCACTCGCTAGCTTCATATAACAAAAAAGGTAAAACATGATTGTTTTCCTCATTTATTAAGGTCATTGATATGCCACTTAAAATTGACTGAACTAAGGTTTTTATCATTGTAGTCCATCTATTTTATTTATTTGGACAGGAAAAACATGTCATGTGTGCTTTTCACATAGACTATCTGTAACTTGTCAGCCTGTTAGCTAACATTAGTCAATATCAAAGCATAGGAAAGCAGGAAGTGTGTTTCTGGTTTTCTCCTGTGTAATCAGCTTACATCCTCATTTTAGCTAATAAATTGATTACAGTGGACGTCAGCCTGTTTGTGGTCCAGCATTTGTTGACTCACCTATTCACGGATTTTTCAGTGGAACATTCTTTTTTTTCCCTTGGCTCTGATTGGCTGTAGCTACATGTATATATAGGTACATGAGCTAACATAAGGAAGAAGTTAGGTGTTAGCTTAATTTGGTAGTGCTATGACATATTTGTACTGCTTATCAGTGCATATGAAAGCATATTTGGTGTTTGAACTATTAAAACAGGCAGTTATGAGCATTTTTAGAGGAAACTTAAGTATTTGTGGATTTAAGCAAAAATATTCCTTCAAAAGCTGTGCTATAACATTTAAGCTAGTTAGCTGGTGCTACATTGTTTGTCTATATTTACAAAGAACATATTTTTGGCTATTATTTTAGTGAAAAATAATATTGAAAGTGAAGCTAAGCACAGGAGAGGAAAAGGCACAGCATCAAAATCTAAATGATACAAGTTTCGAAATGGAAGAATATACTCATGAGGCAAAACTTCTTCTTCATAACTTCCTCCTATTGTTTGCCAGATAACATCACACACAGAGAGGGAAGTCCAATGTTTGTAGACGAGTCAGTCAGGCTAGTTTTTTTTTTACCTGAACTAGTTCACCTGCATACTGTCCACATTCCTGACATCAAGCATTTCAGAGCCCTGCCTACAACTTCTGAGCAGTCAGTCTTTACAAACGCCAAACTGAGTTAGCTGTCACATGTCATCATGTCGACTTTATCTCGACACCAATCAGTTCTTACAAAGTATTTCAACCCCAGCTGCAAATACAGATTGGCTATTATGTCCAGATTAAATTATTTAATACATTTTTCGATATGATTCATAGGATGACAAAATGAAGTTGTGAGTTTAGGCTCTTAGTTGTACTTAAAGCAACAACAAAAAAGGGTTTTGTGTTGTTATTAAATTGCTGGAGAGATCATGGTTCTTAAACAAGAGGAACATAAACTGTTGAAAGAAGCTAGCCTCAAACTGCACATAGATAAATAAAAACCTGACAAGTTGTTTTCAATCCTTTTACATTGATATCTGAATAAAATCCAGGGAAACTGGTATGACAGACCTAAATGGTAAATTGAGTCCACCTGTATATGACATAAGTAAAAATGGAGCTTATTATTGAAGGCCTAGGTTTCCTAGAGTTGAAAGGTCTAAAGCAGATTTAGGGTATAAAACAATGTTCCAATCTTTGAGCATTTTAATTAAATCAAATCTACAAAGACATGGCTACCTATACCAGGCAAGACAAGACTAGCGTTAATCGAGGAAGAAGTCATAAAACCCTTTGTAACCCTAAAGAAGTAGCCCTGAATACATTATGGAAGAAGACCATATGTTGAAACATCATGCTGTGAGGGGTGCTTTTCATCACCTGAGAGATCCAGAAAGAAAACCAAACTATTAAAGATCTGAGATGTAAAGACTTCAGTCCAATTTAATAATCAAGACTGTTTGGTCTCCATTCAGTCTGAGTTTAACTGTTTTTGAAGGAAAGATGGGAAACATTTTTAGTTTCTGTACAGGGTAAATTTATCCCAAAAGACAGCCGTAGATGAAGTCAAATTTGGTTCTACAAACTGGGTTTCATGTTTGATTTGTTCCCTTAAAAAAAAAAGAAGTAATTTCTGTTTCACCTCACAGTTTTCGGTTGCTTAAAATCCAAACTCATTGAGGTTTGTATTTGTCTTTAATGAGGCAGTTTGGACCTCCACCGTCTTACCTGCACAGGTGAGTCCGTGTTGGAGGATGTAATTGCAGCAGACATCGCACCAGTTGTTCTCGCCTCCCGGCTCGAAGGTGTGTCCCTCCCCGGTTTCCTCCTTCACTCTGGGGTCCTTTTCTCCGGGGGAGAAGATGGTCCTCACGTCGGGGGCTCGAAACCGGCTCTTCCTGCTCCGGGGTGGCCCCCCACCTTGCCCTTCAACCCCGTTTTTAGCAGCTTCCGCCGGCTTCTTCCTCTCGGGGCTCCGGGGTTTCTCCTCTCTCGGACTCCAGACCTCCTCCAGGCTGGCCGATTGCGGGGAGGAATGCCGCCGGATCACTCTCACCACCGCGCCCTTGTTGGCCTTGGAGATCCGCATCCTGGCTCCGGGCGGCGGCCACGTCGTTTCGCAGGGAGCCTCGCAGGTCGTCGGGCTCAGCAGGGATGTGTTGGTGCGAACAGGATCCACTGCCGAGTCACCCGTGGGGGCGTTTTCACGGATCCGAGGCGGGGGGTTAAACATTATTCCCTTCATGCTCGGCTGGCTCGGACGGGTCTCTGACACCGAGCCGCGTCCTGCCGCTTAAAGTCCGCGTTGGTTGTCGGAGAGCAGGTTGATCTGCCGGAGAACGGGTTGGATCTCATTTCAGACTCCACAGCGGCCAGCATGACACGCTCCGCTTACAAAAACGCAAATTTAAAGTTCCTTACAAAGACTGCAAAGTAATAAAACCCAACTTAATTTACCCACACTGTCTATGCAAAACGTAAGACTGCCAAAAAATAATTCGTATCCCGTTTTTGCTTATTTTATTTTGCAACTCTCTATCATGTAAAACACAGTTTGTAAAGTAAAGTCAATAATATTACGGTTAATTAAAAAATAATAGTCTTCAAATTTTTATGTAAATGAATAGAAAAAACTACATCTAAATGTCAGTTTAAATGTAAAAACGCAGTTTGACACGTCGTAGTTCCGATTCTGATCACGTGAGGGCGCTGTTTCAACCTAAATTAAGTTTCTGTTGTAACTAAAATGCAAATTTTAAAGGTCTCTACAAAAATTGCACAATAACAAAGGCGTCTTAAATCACCCACACTGCATATTTAAAAGCTAAGCCTCCAAAAATAATTCAGTCTGCTTTATTTTGGTTTAAATGTAGTTTTATATGTAAAACACCTTTTGTAAGCAAATAAACCTACTGTTAACTTTGAAAAGAATAAATGTCATAAATACACAGAAAAAGTTAATATAAATTTTAGTTTAAAAGTTAAACCAAGGTTTATGCAGTTGTAGTTCCTTTATTGATCAGCTGAAACAAGTTTCTGTTCCTGAAATAAAATTTATTTTACAAAAAGTAATAAACTCACTTAAATAGAGGACTGTCAATTCTAAAGGTTAGCCTGAAAAGACAGACTTTTAACCTTCTTATTATTTTAAGTTTTTATTGTAGTTTTCATTGTGAAACTTTGCATAACAGATAATCAAATTATATTATTTTGTAAATGTTAGAAATGTAAATCACTTAATTAGGTTAAACGTTTAATAAGAACCGCTCAAAAAAAAACCTTTGACCGATTTCACACATAAACTTCATTTTAAGTTTAGATTTTTAATAAACTTTTGCATTAGTTTATTTGGAACCTTTCTGTGCAAAATCCATATATGTAAAAAAGAAGTAAACATGAATATAATGCTTACATTTTATATACAAAGTATATAAAATTAATATTTTACACTCCATATCCAGAAATTTGGTTTAAAATGGATTTTAACTATTTATTGCAGTGAATTACAGTTAAAGTTATATTTCAGTTAGTAGTTGTACCAATAACCAATTTTGTTCAATGTCAAAGTTATTTATATAGCACTTTAAAACAGGTATAAAACGCACCAAAGTGCTGTACAAGAACAACAACTCAAATGACAAAACAGAACACAAAACAATACACCAATTAAATGCCAGAGTAAAAATGAGTTTTAAGAAGTGATTTAAAATGATCCAGGCTGTGGGCAGATCTAATCTGGAAAGGTAAGTTATTCCATAAAACAGGAGCAATTTTGTTTTGTGTACATTTTCTTCAATGACTTACGGTTCATTTTATAAAACTATGTTCTTATTTGAATTAATCTGAACAAGTTGAGTAAACTTTAAGATATTCCAGGGAGGGATTTTCAGTTATTTTCTCATACTCAGTACAAGATAATTGGAGTTTATCAAAATAAAATTACAGTAAAAGTAGCTGTAATTAAAGCTTTTAATTATAGCTACTTTTACTGTAATTTTAAGGTTAAAAAATATTCTAAAAATATTGTGTGAACCTTTTTGTTGGCCATGTGTTCGACTCTGGCATTTTTTGTAGATATAAAAACCTTAATTTATTATCTTCGTGAAATAAGAAAACTGATATAGTATCACAAAATGTTTTTATTCAAAAATATAATTTAATGTTTACACTTATTGGTAACAAAATAACATTAACATAAAAAAGAAAAAAACTTAACATATTGTTTCTTTTTTTTTATAAAAGTGCAGGTGCGTTAACAAGACATAATGTTTTATGTAATTAAATAAATTAATTTTTGTTGATGGTAGTCTGTACAATAAGTGCTTTCCATTAAATTAATGTGAAAAGAATTTCCTCTTAAACTTTGGTCCAAGCAGAAAGAAAACTGCTCCTTGTAAACGATGAAGGTCCTGAGTGATTCTCTTCTTTGCACCATTTTAAGACTTTTTTTGTTCTTGTAATGAATAATCAACTTCCAAATCAGTCAACTTCCTCTTCATCAGGAAACACTGCCTCCTGTTGGAGAAAGATCAAACACGTTTCAGAAGGTTTAGAAAGAACTGGGTAAGTTTACTTAGACACAGAAACAGGAAGTGGTGCCATATTAGGAAATGGAACCACTCCGGAACTAAAGGGGGCGCTATTTTCTATTTCCAGTCATTGCTGACAACATACTGTACCAATTAAAAGGCTCTCAGAACAACTTGTATATATGAATTTTTGTGTTGTATTTTTCTGTATACTACATTTGTTTTTGCCATTTTTTTCAATAATTTTGCTTTAAAAAATATAACTCACTGATATTTTGATGTGTGTATATCACAAATGCTTTTTTAAGTTATGTAAAATTGCTTTTTATGTAATCCTTACTTCTTTAATTTCCCCTGTAATTAATGGAGTTTATTATTAAGTATTATTTATAATGAATGTTTTATTTTGAATGTAATCTGTGATTTATTTATATATATTATTAATAGACTTAAAAAAATAATGGGACTAAAGAGCTAAAAGGGGCACCATTTCCCATCATAAACAGAAACTCTTATTTTAAAACATTACAAACTCAATTTACTTTATTTTTAATTTCTATGTCTGAACAATATTTCACAAACATGGTAAAACAAAATTAAAATATAGGTACATTTTATGAACATTTGCAGTTATTTCTATTCCCACATTATTGCAACAAAGACCTAAAATTATACTTTTATTGCAAATAGCTTTAATAAAAAAGAATAAGAGATGTGGAACCAACAAACCCAATTAGTTAAATATAAAATATTGTTTTATGGATGATGACGCAAACAAAAACAAAAGAAGAGACTCCAGTAAATATTAAATAGCGCCCCCTACAGCTCTGGAGGGCAATTGTGTCTTTCCCAAATATGGTATTTCTCCTTTTTCTGGGAATTTAAAGCAGGAAGTGAGGATGTACTTACATATCCGCCCTGCTCCTGAGCCCACGATGAATAATATTCCTGAAGATATCGAGCTCCATGTTTACATAACTTGACTTTGGGCAACGCCTCCACAGAGGCGAGACGACTAGTTATCTGATGATTAAAAAAAAAGAAAAACATTTGTATGAGACAAAATACTGCCATTAAAAGGTACAGACTGCAAAGCTGTGAAGCAAAAAGCTGCTGTCACCTCTAAGGCGGCAGCGATTTGGGTTCTGTTGGCTGCTTGGGGTCCTAAGGCGTCAGCGTCCGGTCTCCTGAAGCCGATCCTGATCAGAAATGTGTTGAGAAGCCTCGCAAAGAAGCTGTAGTCTAAAAAAAGGTCTGCAGGAATGTTCGCCAGGGGAAACTGTGGGTGGACATAAAAATAAACTGGTTAGTTTTGGGGAAAAAAACGTTTTAACTGTGTAACTAACCACCAAAATTAGATCGTTGTCTCCATAAAAAGTCTCCAACAACACAGAAAAATGTTTTTTGTTAATCAAAAAGTTGCTAAATACAGTGAGAAAGTTTATAAAAGTTTATAAATAAGCAGCAATGCTTCTGATCCCCTCCCCCCCTCATCTGTAGATGTAGCCACGACCCTCTGTGTCACCTGGCTCCGCCCACTTTGATCAAATTTTCAAAATTTTAATTTCATTTTGACAGAGTTAAAATCAATAAAACATGAAACAGTTGCTATTTATCTTTTTAAAAATCATATTTTAGTGAAATATAGGACCTCGTTTATATTTTTGTATTTATTTTTTTTATAGCTTCTGATAAAACTGACAATAATTCAACCTATGAACCCTGGATGAGCCATAACTGACTGAGTCAGTGTTTTATTGTTGACTGCAAGTGGAAACTCCTCCATTGCATAATAATACTAAACATTAGTCATGTGCAGCCGGACTTCCTGGAAGAACTCGATTTACTGTAATTTCCTTACCTTCTTGACCAGCTCGTCGCCTTGTGCCCTCAGCAGCAGACCAATCGCCTTCTCCAAGTCATCTTCCATCTTCCCCTCATCAGTTTCCCCTGGTAAAGATTTTACAGAAATTTAATTTTTTAATTCAAAGGAACAACATTTTAGGGCTCAAACTAGAAGTAAGAGACTTGCCATCAGAATCGATGACGGGAGTGAACTGAAATTCATCGGCGATCCCGATCACCCGGTCCGCCACTTCCTTCATCGCATCCTGATCTTCAGCTAAAAGAAACGAATGAAAACAAGCTGCAATGTTACATCAACTGGGTCATTTTCTTTGTTGCTCACTTCATTTTTTTTTATTTCAGTCTAAAATTTTGACAAAGCATCAGATTTAAGGTTTCAGTTTGTAGAAGATGAAATACAGAACTTGTTACATTTATGGGACACTTAGTAAAAACTTCTAAAATAAACTCTCCAATGAAATTTTAACGTTTAATTTGATTATATTCATTCAATAGCAGAAAAAAAGAGCAAATGTTGAGCCATTTCCTACCACACTTCCAGGTGGATGGATATTAAAAGTATCCATCCACCTGGATGCTTCACCCTCTTATTGCTTTTACAAATCAATTAGGATCAGCAAAATTTGACGTTTTTGACCGAAAAACACTTCTATGTTAAGTGAAACTATTTCTACAAAACAACGACAAAAAGTTCACAAAACCAGTGACAGCATGAATATTAATTTTGTCGAAATCAGTGTTGCAAATTGCATTGGTAATGATTGATTTCTAAAAGGAACAAAAGGGTAAAACATCCAAGAAACTGTCTTGTGCTTGTCATTTGAGGTTTGAAAGCTTCTGAAATCCACTGTTCAGATAAAAAAATCAAACGACAGAATTTCTAAAAAAAAAACAAAAACAAAATAGTCAGAGAAAAACATATTTTCTAAGGTATTTTTTTCCCCTCTGCTGAATAAATTATACTCAAATTACATATTAGATTAATAGAAATATTTAACAATGCGAATCTGCTTCTGCAATAAAAGATGAATTTATTTAAAGGCTTATTCCACATCTTTACAAGATGTGCAGTTAAATGTGTTTAACACTAAACGTTTCACATAATATTTAAACTCAAACCGATTTTATAGGCATAGTTTGTCCATCTCAGAATTTGAGTTACTATATTTGACATCAATATTAAAAAATTATTTCACCATTTTGTTTAATACTAATAAAAAATAATTTTCCTCAACATCAGTTGCCTTATAATTAGTAATTTGTCTGTATAACAAACATTTTTATTAAGCTTGTAGCTAAATTCCAACATTTATATCATAATTTACAAGCAATTAAGCTACAAGCTTAATGGTAAATGTTAAATATGTTTTCACTCCTGATTAATTGTAACATAATTAAGTTGATTTCAAGCGCAAGTTGATTTCCTGTTTGTTGTCTTTTTACATTATTTGGTTGTGAACTGAACAAAAACGTTTTCTTTCTACCTTTAAAACCATAAAAGCTTCTTCAGATGTTTTCAGATTTTTTTTTCTGCACAAATTAAATCTGAATTATTCAATAGGGAGTTTTACCATGATGCTCCTCGTCTTTGTCTTCTGGAACAAAGTTTCGGTTCATGGGGTCATTGAGGTCATCATCCTGTGGTGATTCTGGCTCCGCTGTCTGAGGCTTAACACACTTGAAAATCACTTTCAGATGCCTCAATATATTCTTTTTCTTCTTCTTCTTCTTCTTCTCCTCCTCCTCCTCCTGGTTTTCAGTCTTTCCAGACGTCTGAGTCAGCGTTTCTTCTGCAGCCGAACCATTAACTTTGGGTGTGTTGACTTTTGCTGGCCGCCGCCTCTGAGCGTAAGCCATCATGAGTCTGAACTCCACTGTGTCCTCCATGTTTTCTTTGTCAGAGTTCAAATTATAGTCCACGTGAGTCGGGCCGTTGATTTTTCCAACGCCGTTTTCCACTTTATCGTTCTCCATCTTATTTATCTGTAAAAACATATCAAAGTTGTATTTATTTATCAAAAAAAACAAAAAAAAAACAAAAAATAATTTTAGTTAGAATTTAACCTTTTCCCAGCTGAACATTTAGTATCTGAGGTTCATGGTTTAATTTTCTATATTTAAGATACCAAAAAAAAAAAAAAATTCTTTGGTTACTAAGGAAATTATTTCTGCAGGCACAGAACCAAAGAAAAGGATAATAAATAGACAAAACAACTCCTTAGTAATGATTAAATAAAAAAAACTACAATTACAATAAAAACAAACAAAAAACAATTCCCTCTTATATACGCAAATCTCAGAATCTCCATTCATAAATGGGATAAAAAAATTTTTATATTTATGATTATTGTAAAAGTTCAACATGAGCTTTTTGTTAACATTTTTATTCTTTAATTATTCCAACTCTAAATGGAGTCTGGAACAGCAATAAAAAATCTGCATACCTACACTGGTCATACTTAAACTATATCATTATTAATATATTCATTATCCATTTTAAATCTAAAAATGTATATAGTTATATTAAAAAAATATCACATTTTTATTGTTTTCCTTATTTTTCACCGCTTAGAGAGTGTCAAAGAAAACTTGATGCTTTGGCTAAAATATTAAATAAATAAATTACCATAAACTCAAATTTTGTATTGTGAAACTTTAAGTATGTAAGAAAAACAAACATCGCTCTCGGTATTTTTTGGCACATCTGGGTTGCTGTACAAAAAAGTTTAATCTTACTCATACTCGTACGTACTGTCGCAAAAATATACAATAAAAGCCTAAACCTACAGGTCTATGAACTCGAGAAATTTATCCTATCCCGGTTTTATTTGTGTAATATTAGTTTTCTTGTATGTTCAAGTTAATCTTTGGATATTTTAAGTGTATTTTCTGATTAAGGAAGTTCACGAATTCATGTTGGGGCATGTTGAAGGAGTTTCCTCAAACAGCTGTTTGAATGACGACACAGATTGAAATCTGAACTGTGACAGGACAAAGTTAGACAGGTTAAAAAGGACAAAATGTCGACATATGTATTACTTATTCAGTAAAAAAGAAAAAAACATCGTAGTTCTGCTAGTTTAGCGGTGACATTACGGTCATCTTTCTCCGAAGGTTTAACTTTTTATGGTGAAATTAAACCAAAAACGTATTTTAGTCTCGTTATAAATTATAAAACCTAATTTAAAAAACCCCCAAAGATGCCGAAAACTAAAGTACTTACTGTTCTCTGTCAGAGAAAAAGTCTTCTTGTCGTCCGTTGAGACTCTTCTGACTTGTACCAACCAACCAAAGTTTGCGTGAGCTGCGTCTCAGTTTTATTACGTTTATGACGTCATTATCGACGTCACGTGATAACATGTAGTTTATTTCCTCGTATATGGCAAGCCGTTTTAATATAAATTCAGTTATTGTGGCAAGCCGTTTTAACATAAATTCGGTTTCGTCTGACTATCCGTAATTACATTCCAGATATCTAAAAATGCATTTTGACTAGACAAAACTACATTTTGACTATCCGGAATGGTAATTTAAGATATCTGTATTTACATTCTGACTAGTAAGAATGATAATTCAAGATATCTTCAATTATATTTTGACTAGTCAAAATTCCTTTCAAGATATCTCAAATGATCTGTCATTTGACGGGACACATATCCTTAATTACGATTTAAGATATCTTCAACACAATTATGACTAGTAAAAATTACAATTTTAGATATCTGAATTAAGAATGACGTGGAAGCCCCTTTGTGGTGTCCAAACAGTTGCCTGCTGAATTTTATGTTTTTTGCACAAAATTGTCAGTAAATGCCACAAATTAGAAATCAGCAAATATGAACTTATGAAACTATTGAAACCTTCAAGAATCTTATGTTGTGTAAGATATTTAAGAAAATAATACTGAAACCACACCCATGAATTACTTTGTTATCTCTAAAATACGTCACTTTTTATATTGAACACCAGACATTTCACCTCTTTCCCACAGTTTTTCACTTAGTTCCACGACTGAAGGGGATTTTATAGTCAGTGTTAAAAGCAGCACAGAGTCTGAAGCGATAAGATTCTTGAAGGTTTCAATAGTTTCATCAGTTCATATTTGCTGATTCGGTTCTGTATCATTGAATATTTATTTCTCCTTTTTCTTTGTTTTCCTTAAGCTTGGATAATCCTACTCATAATAAGAAGAGAATTTCTTCTTGGGTCCATATGAATTTCCTGTTACCGGATGTGGAGAATTTCCTTTTACCGGATGTTAGGGGGAGCGGGGGAAATCCGGTCACAGGAAGGGGTGGGGGGGCTTTCCTGTTACCGGGTGTTAATATCATTTAATCCATCAAACTCCGATTAAAATTTGACAGAAGGGAGTATATATATATATATATATATATATATATATATATATATATATATATATATATATATCTAACGGGTCCCAGGTTACAAAACATTGAGAAATACTGATCTAAAGTCTAGATGCACCACATTACTCATTAAACATGTTTTTTTCTTACCTAGTCATAGGATGATTCAGAAATATTAAGACATGTGACACGTTTGTTTTTAAGAATCATATCCGAGTATATTTCTTTGGCTCTATAGCTACAAATATGATAAACATTAACAAATAGTCAACAATTGCGGTGTTCCATGCTGTTTGGCTGTAGCTCTGAGGATATTCACACCTGACAGTCCGGTAGATTGGTTCAATTGGGGGCCAAAATTACAGCTTTTACTGTGGTGTAAAAAAAGGAGTTGTAAATTACTGCCAAAAAATCTCAGAAAATTTGATATCTCAGAAATTTTCTAGAAAAAATAGTAAATTTCTGAGTTTCAAAAGTCGAAATCTCAAAATTTCCGAGTTTTTTGGGTGGATATTTCTACCTTCCCCCCCCATCTATAATAGCCCTAACACTCCGTCATACTTTGACGCTACACTGTCAAATGATCCACTCATTGAAAATCCTGTTCCAATCCTCGCCTGTGGTGGCGCTGCATCAAGAACCGCTGAAGGAAGCGACACGAAAACCTCCGAAGAAGACATAAAAGTAACGTCTTTATAAAATATAAAGAAAAATGGAGTAGCGTCAGATTTTAGCGGTTGTAATATTTCTGAATACAATCTGAAGATATCCTTCTGTGAATTTTACACATTAAATATATTGAAACACCTTTCCTTCCGTCCTGTTGGCCATTAACCTTTTCACATTTAGCCTTTATTTACATTCACACTACAACGGTTTGTGCTTTAGTTACATTGTTACTCGATGAATGATGAAGCTAAACCAATTTAAATGCTGTTTTTTTGTAATTCCAACCTCAATCGCGGTATTTATCGTGACGGGATTGAGTCATGACGGCTTTCCAGAAATGAACTCATGGTAGAAAATATTGTTCTTGCCCTGTTTGTCACAACAAGGAGTCCACATGACTTTCATGTCAGAGTAAAGCCAATGGCAACGTCATGAGATCCTCATATGCTGAGACTTTAAAATTATGCCGAGTCACAGTCATAATATCTTTTGGTTTTCTTTGTATTCTAAACTTCCTTGTTTTTAAATTCATAGAAAAACATATCACTTCTTTAATTTGACTTTACATGATACTTTGTGTCTGTGTAGTAATGATGAGGCAAGTAAAACTTACTGATACACAGGGAAGCAACCAGATGAGCGAGATTATTACTAAAATGAACCCAGGTGGGTCTAATTAGAGCGTAAAGAGCTGAGGAAGTGAGATATTTTGTGATTGGTCACAAACCGGAAGTGAGCGTGGTCACGTAATGGACTTCCCAGTAGTTGTGTTGTTTACAGTTCCTAAAAGAAAGCGTGAATGACTCACAACACACATCAGCATAGTAACAGAGCACAAGACTTCTTCAATGTCTTTAGATGCCAAACCGAAAGCTGACAGAACAGGAAGTAGCTACCTCTTCAAGTTTACCAGAAAACAACAGTCAATGGAAAACAACACACAAAGATGGGAAATAACAGCAGTTACTCTGAATGATAAAACAATATTTATTAGTAGAATTAAGTGATAAAGAACTATATCTTGTTGGCCAATGATGAGACTCAGGAGGATGTTTTAGATGTAGCGAGGAAATTCAGAAGCAGATGAACAAAATGGCAAATACAGAACCACTTCTGGCACAAACAGGAACCAAACGGGGCGATTCATCCTCCACATGACGCCGCTGCACTTCACTCCTTTCTTTATGGAACCAGAAGAGCTTTTCACATTAGGCGGCTTTTTAGAAAGTGTTTCTAGGAAAATTATATCAAAATAGTTGTCACTGAGTGACAGAGAAACAAAAAAAAATCTGTGTCCTTGCACTAATTTTATTGGTTAATATATTTGAAAAATAAAAAGTGGTGAACCTTCCACCATAACTCCATTTATGGTGAGAAAAAGTCTTCACTGACGTCTTATGTTTCACTGAAGTCATTCCCATTGTGTGGCTTTGGCTGCTATTGACCAAGTTTGGGAAGAAAGAAAAGTAAACAAAAGGAAACTCACTTTTCGGGTGCGTTCTCTGAGGTTACAGGGAGTTTGGCGGTACCTGTTTTCTACCTGGAAGTTAAGATTTCTGCACTGCCAACAGGAAAACTCAACAGAATTGTATCTCCGTTGGCATATTTTTAATATAATGTACAATGTTACGCGATTAACCAAAGAATATATACTATTAAATGGATTAATAAGCAATTAAGTTGCAAAGAAAACATGTTGGTAAAATAATAAAGATGTTGGTGAATGTTTACATGTGTAACAAGCTTCTGTAAAACAAAACAGCTGATTTAGATTGCTATTAATTAACATCAGCATCATGTTGAGCTGCCAATGGTTCTTAGTGAATTGCATAAAGTGAATAGAATACTAAAAAAAACTACATTTTTTCAACTTTACCTTAAATCAACAGCTAATAAGTGGATAAAACCTGGACTGAACTGGGTGTTGCTACCAAATACACATCCAACTGGTTTTGGAAAGGATGCAGCTGGCTAACTTTAAGCTTAGAAAACAGCAGCAGCAAAAAACAATAATATTCAGAAACATAAAAAAACAACAACACTGGACCAGGTTTGTGGTATTAAATCAATCAAATTAAAGTAACTCCGCTAAATTTGCCAATAGGAGTGTTCCTATATCCAGACAAAATTAGCTTGTCTGTAGCTACAAAGAGAGTGGTGGAGTTGCATTTTACTAAATTAAATATGAGTGAAGGAGTATGGACACATTTATTTAGAGAAAATCCTCAATAAATGAAATCTTGTGTTGCTCTCCTATTTCAAGTTGCATTAAATAATCAAATAATTTGAAAAACAATCAAAACCATGACAAGCAGATGTAAACTTTTGACCAAAACTGTAAATATACTCGGTTTTGTGTATTTATACCAATATTTGATAAACAACACTGAAAATAATATAGATAAGTGAGTATTTGTCAGGGTAATGATAGGAAAATATGAAAAATAGTAAATAAATGGTAGTCTGATTTGACTAAATTATCATTAGCATCTTTGAGTTAGCCTAGAATGCTACTAGCATGTTATTTTAGCAGATATTTTACAAGTTAAACATGTAAAAGTTGTATTATATGTTGATAGTTACCAGTTTGAAATAAATATTAGCACTAACATTCTGTACAACAAAGGGGAAAATTATATGGTTGCACTTTCGCTGTAGCATGCTAACAGATGCTAGGAGTCACCATGTTAGCATCGTTAGCAAAAATGAGCTTTTTACAAATAAAGTCTGTTTGGTGAGCTTGAAATAAATTTGATGTACTTTATTTGACAAAATATGGACTTTGTACTGTAATGACGATCTTTACATATATACTGTACACATACTAAACCGTATAACTCCGATACATGAGTGGTTTTCAGTCGGCTCCTTGTTGGAGGATTACAAACACAGAAATCAAGAAGTGTGGAGCCCCTTCTACATCTAGATGTCCAATGACAAGCACTTTTGTTGCAGATCAATGAGGAAATCACCAACTTTCCTCCAACATTCACTCAAACAGCAACTGAGGTCAGAAACAAAAAGAATCACAAGTTCTTTAAATAAACCTCAAGTAATCTCAGCAGCAGGAAAATGAAATGTAAAAGCAAAACATGCCCAAACTTGAATGAAACTCAGGTATAATTTTCAAAACTAGAATAATTTAATACTTTAAACAGCAATGCCATTTTATTAAGCAAAAAACAAACCGAAAAGAGGTAAGAAAACGTCATGCAAAAGTGAAGTGTGTTTGTGGGGACCTTTTCACACTGTCACCTCTTAGAATCACTCACATAAAATCCGTTCCTCTATAATCCCAAAAGGAAGCGCTCTGTGTTGGAAATCGGACACCCGAAGCCACGGCAGGAGTCCTGCATTTCGCAACAAACGTTTGTCGTCATCAAAAAGTGAATTTAGTTCAGAAAGTTTCCGGCGAAAGTTGCACAATGTTGAGAGGAAGACTGAAGAGTCTGATTCAGGAATGTCAGCAGAAATGATGCTGTTGCAGATTCTGACCATTAGCAATTAGAAAGTGTCTCAGTTTAATAAAACTTGTTTATCCTTTTTTTTATTATTATATAAAAAAACATTTAATGATGTTTTAAATTGAAAAAAATAAAAATCTTTTCAAAACAGCAGCACAAAAGTCTAACTTTTCATTTGAGTACATTTATTTAGTGGGGAAAGGAAATATTACAAATTCAAAAATGTTTTACTTTGAAGCAAATTTTGGCTTTGGATAAAAATGACAAATTCATGCCATTTGAATTTTCATAAATAAGGAAATTTTAAGAAAGTAATTCAACCCAATTTATAACAAACATATTAAAAAGATTGCAAAAATGAACATCTTTTTGCTCTACCTGTGTGGAATATTATTGAACAAAACATAAAATTTCAGTTTATGCTGCTGCAATAAAAGATATGTAAGGCTTTCTACCAGGACTGCCAATAAATGTGACTTTTAATCACACAAAGACAATAAAACTCTGAACCTTTGAGTTAATTAATTAATTAAAATCATTTTAACTTTCAGATTAGACCCTTTTTTTCTTTTCTTTTTTAATTATCTGGATCAAAATCAGCCTAATTTAGGCAGGAATCTGGAAATTAAATTAATTTAAAATATACATGAAAGTTCCTGAACATATCTTAGTGAATTTCTTAGAAAACCTTGTAAAGTTGTTTAATTTCTCTACAATACAAAAGAAATGAAACTCCAACTCAACATTGCACATTCAATACTCCTCGGTGCTAAATGCTTGACTGTGTTAAACATTAATGTAATGTAAACAACAAACAGAGAAATGTAAAAAAAAAAAGAAAGAAAAATAAAAACATCTTTATATTCTACTGAATATGGCTCAGATGGTTTCTTTTTTTGTCAGACGAACACTGCAGACACACTTTGCTTATGTTGAAGGATAAATGAATCTGTACACGCTTTTTTTTTTTTTTTGTCGGATATGTTGAGTCACATCTTCCCGCTACACGTTTCCATGGAAACGCCTTATGAGTCAGGAGGAGCCATTAAAAAACGACAACAGGTATCGGTTTGATTCAAAGCACAGGTGAGTAATAAAGCTGTCGGGCGATTCCAGACTCGTATTTCCTTGTTTTTAACGCCGATCAACAGAAATACATCAGCAGCTCACGTGAGTTCATCCAGGTGTCTGAAGGTATGGCAGGCAGTTTTAGCATACAATCAGTTTCGTCTGAATATCCATAATTACAATCCTGATATCTAAAAATGCATTTTGACTAAACTGGATGGTAATTAAAGAAATCAGCATTCACATTCTGACGATAAATAATTCAAGATATTTTCAATTATATTTTTCAATCCCTTTCAAAATACCTCAAGTTGCAGCACTGGATTTGTCATTTATTTGTAATTACAATTCAAGATACTGCATCTCGAACATAATTACAAATAACATTTTTACATATCTGAATAAGAATTACCCCTTTGTGCTACACTCTAAAACTGAAGCGTAAATTTCTGGATTAATCTTGGAAATTTTTTAGAAAAAATACGAAGATTTCTGAGCTTAAAAAGTTGAAAATTTGCCAGAAAACACTCAAAAGTTTTTTAGATTAATTTCAGAATTTTTTGTAATAATCTTGGAAACATCCAAGATTCCAAAGTATACAATGTTTGAACTTTAATATTTCAATTTCTTGAAACTTCTTGAGATTAATCTAAACGTTTTTGAGTTTTTTTCCTAGCCATTTTTTCAACTTTTGGAGCTCATAAATTTCCTTGTTTTTTCTGGGACATTGAAAAGTGGAAATTTGCTCACTTTTTTTTCTACAACGGCCTCAAAATGCCATCATGAGAAAAAGCTCAGTTGCTGCATTTTCAAATATTGTTTTTCTTTTTGAAAATACTTTCACCTGCCATATCCTCACCTTTCCACCCTGACAGGTGAATTTGTAAAGACGATTTGCTAAGAAAATAGCTAATTTGACCCCAAGGAATGTTTTGTTGAAACAGAACAGCCAATATATTTCAGTTTTTAAAAAAGGTGTTAAAAAACAAGCAACACTTTAGAAAATTTACATTTCAGGCAAAAAAGGGATTAATTTTGCATTATTGGTCCAAAGTTCAAGCTGTAATCAACACCTACAGACAGCCGTGGTACAGATGTTTAAAAATAACCTTTAAGAGCGTTTATCTTTTATTGCAGCAGCAGTAATATACATGTAGGATGCATAAAAGCTGGTATTTATTCATCCCAGACTTGGGATGAATAAATCTCTACGGTTTAATAAATCATTGAAGGAAAGGAGAACATGCCATTCAGGTGATTCAGACGTGTGTGGCTCATTGCAAGTCAGGACATGGCCGTAAAAACACAATTATGCTTTTAACTTGGTCCAAATCTACAGGCAGTCATGAGTGAGGAGCACAGAGCAGCCCGACCTCAACAAACAAAGCCTTTCTTATCTTGATTTCCACTGGTTTGGAAATCAAGATCACAAAAAGACACATATGAGTTTGCTAAACTATCAGGATTTCACCTGAAATATAAAATAAACGTTCAGTATGTGGAAAAAGCACCTAATGTGTAAAGTTAATTAAAAAGAGAGAGAGAGTGTTTCTCTCCTGAAAGCCCCAAGAAACACAAATTATTGAAACATGAGGTCATTTTTAAATGAGTTTGCTGCAAAACTGAAAATGGTTTATATCTGGGTGTCTTAGTAGCATAATGATCCAAACTTATTGCCAAATAAACACTAAAATGGATAAAAATCAGCTTTATTATACCTGCAGTCCTATTGAAAAATGAATAAATTTGTGAATTTCAGATTTTCTCCAGTGCAAAATGAAGCTGCTGCAATAAAAGGTGAATTTTTCTGAAGGTTTTCTCAGCATCTTACCAAAGGTGTCTGTACATGTGGATGATTTCTGTTCATAACGTCACAGAAGAGCTCAGCTTATTAATGCCTCCATGTACACAACTGGGTCAAAGGTCGACATGTTCGTAAAAACTGACAAGTTCAGTCGTCTTGGTGATGTTGGTTTGACTCCAGACCGGACGGACAGCACAAACAGGACGACCAACACAAAATGAAACCTGGGTTCTGGTACAGATGAGCTACATTCAGTTTGTTTCTTTAGTTTGTTGTTTAGCTTCAGAGAAGATTTGTGGTAATTGTTTCACATCAAACATGTGGCCTCCACTTTCCATTCAAAAACAAACTCTGTGGTTCCATCTGGAAGTTTCCAAGATGGCCGTTTTGACTCGTATTCACAGGAGAAGGTTAAATCCTACAGGGCGCCCTTGTTTAAAACATTTTTTTTAAACTTCTCTGGTAACACCGTTTCCCAGAAAAACTTTGTTTAGGAGAAATAGAGCGCTGCAGTTTGGTTTCTGTGTCATAATGAGCTGTGACTCATCAGGTGAAAACATCAGCAGCATGTGACAGACAGGTTTGAGTTCACGCCCTGCAGATCCAACCTGGATTCATGAGACGGTGGTTATTTGGATTAGATATGACACCACAACAGTGTAATGTCTTTGGCACACAGGTTTATGGGATAAATAATCTGCTTTGATCGCAATCCTGATCATTTTCCAGACTTAATATAGTTGCAAAATATGACCAAAACAACTCCATTACAAGACGAATTGCACTTGCAATTGTTAAAAGTCAATCAACCAGCACAACCAATAAATAGAATAAATAAATATAAATAAATAGTCGAGCGTTAAAATCTCTGCTGCAATGCTGCCGCGTTCGGAGGCAGTTCGTTTCCTGGTTCGCCTCTGCACCTGCGGAGTGAAATCCAGGACAGGTGTGACACTCCCCTCCCGGTTCCTCTCTGCTCCGTACCGGTGCAAATCCAGAGTCCGGCGGGAGAGAGCGACGGAGCGCCAGCGCCTCAGACTGCGGTCTCCAGGTCTTCGTTGGTGCCGGATGACGTCTGCTGCTGGGAGCTCAGGAAGACGGCGAGCTCAGAGTCTCCTGCTGCTTGGTCGGCCGCCGTCTTCCCCTGGTGATGAGCAACAAGGTTGGAGATTAACTTGACGTCAATCTGTCAGTCATTCAGCAAAAAAGTATGTCAAAGCCAAACACTTTCTCACTGCCCGACACAAAATCAGCAAACATTTTCTTGTTTTATTCTGCAAATTTAACTTTTTTGGCACATTTTTATACTTTGATTACACTTTAAAAAAACAGACCTGTTTTCTGGCAATAACTTAATGTTTATTGGTGAAAATAACCGTTTTAACTGTTACGTCACATTCCATAAGCAATGCTCGTTACCTAGCAACCCCAGCAAAGTTTCACACATTACCTAGCAACCCCAGCAAAGTTCCACATATTACCTAGGAACCTCAGCAGAGTTCCACCATCACCTAGAAACCCCAGCAGAGTTCCACCATCACCTAGCAACCCCAGCAGAGTTCCACCATCACCTAGAAACCCCAGCAGAGTTCCACCATCACCTAGCAACCCCAGCAGAGTTCCACCATCACCTAGCAACCCCAGCAGAGTTCCACCATCACCTAGAAACCCCAGCAGAGTTCCAGAACATTTGGCCAGCTGGTTTTATCACTCCATCAAGATCAGGAATGTCTTTAAAAAGAAAATCGTGGCAGAAAGTTTTGATAAAACTTTACAATATTAACAACTTATTGAATTTAATTAAAGTTAAACATATTTTCACTTTGACCTAATTTAGTAGAATACAGATATTGATAACGTAATATTTAAAAATACAACTGTAATCTTGACTGTTCTATTTCTGGAGTCTAGTTCTGATTTGATTTGACACATGCGACTTACTGCATTCTTGTTAGTTGTGCAGAAGGCTCCACTTCTGCTTTTCAGAAATGTACAGTTGTACCCATTTGCAGCTATTTTCACATGCTAGTGTAAACATTGAGTTAGTGGGAGTGGCCAGAAGCAACTTAATTGAATTTAAAGTGACAAGAGGAGCTTAGTAGGTCACCTTTAACAAACAAAAAAAAAAAAACTCCAAAAAACTTCTGTTTAATAAAAACAAAAAACTTTTGCAGCTGTGGGGAAGCCTTCAGCTTGTTCAGTTTGTTCTTTTAACTGTGATCATCTTAGTTTCTGCTCAGCAGCTAGCAGGTGTGCTGTAGCACAATGCCAGGACACAAAGACATCAACAATGATTCTTTAGAAAAGGAAGTGTTCGTGTACATCAGTCTGAGAAAGGTTATAAGGTAATTTCCAAATAATTTGATGTGGAAGTCCATTGTTTACACATGTGAAACATTTAAAACAGCTGACTGTCTTTGCATAAGAGGGTTTCTCAGGGAAATGGTATGAAAAAAACATAAACAGTGTGCTTCCCCGCCTCAGTTAGCATAACTGTTAAAGTTTTCACAGATTAAATACAAAAAAGCATCTTCTGTTTCTTTTCTGATTATAAATTGCTTCCACCACAGAGTTTATATTTTAGGATTTCAACCTGAAACCAAAATCAGGTTTAAATGCAGAAGCTCAGGTTGAGCTGAATTTTACTTATTTTTGCAAATAATAGCAAACTACACATCAATGTTCCCTTTGCTATATTAAAACAAACCATATTTTTGCTTGTTTATTTTAAAATGAAACATGAAACTAAAACTCTGGCTACACCAGAAGTTAAGAGAGACACGCTCTTTAAAGTCAGCAAAGCAACTTCTGGGTAAATCATTTACATATCGGTTTGATCTGAAGTTACTCAGCTGGAGTTACTGAAACTGCTTCATTTCTACCATTTCATCTGTTGGTTACCTGGAAGTTTGTCTTCTCCAGCGAAGCGCCGGCCTCCACCAACATCCGACACACTGCATGCTGCTTCTCTGAGGCGGCTTTGTGCAAGGCGGTCTCCCCCCTGCAGACACACAGGAAGGCTAAGCTAAATATAACTCTGGTTTGATAGTCGATAACAGCTAGACCACAGTGAAGCAAAACTGACAGAAAACAACAATTAGCAGGACACAGTTTGGTTGCTGGTGTGAATTCACACAAAAATGTCCAACTACAAATATCTTATATGGGTTCTTAAATGTGATTGACTAAAAAATTGACTATTTTCAACACATTTTCGCCATCTGACTACATTTCCTGTAAAAGGAGTGACTATGCATGCTAGTGGAGTTTAACATCAGCAAACCTTCATAATTAATACATAACGTGAACATATTTTCCAACCTACTTGTCTCTGTCGGTTAAATCCAGGAGAACTTTTGAACCTGCAGAGTAAGAAACAAAAACAATAAACTATAAAATATCATAAAAATCATCTTTACCAAAATGTGTTGGAATAGAGTCCAGTTTCTCACCTTGCTGCAGGATGAAGCTGACCAGATCTGTGTGTCCGTTCTGGGCAGCTAGATGTAACGCAGAACAACCGCCGGAGTCTCTCACCAACAAGCTGACTCCTCGACGTACGCCATCCGTCAGCTGGACAGAAAATACGCCACAATGTACAAGAATCTTCATGTTTTATGCAGAAAGTGAGAAATAAAATGACATTCAAATCACATGCCACTTTTAAGAAGTGCTTTCCGGCATGCTTTGGATCATTGCTTTTAAATTTCTACTACAACCTGTAAGCCTTTAGAGGAAAAATCCAGAGTCAGAGTGATGGACTCAGACCTGAACCTTCAGAGTCACATTAAGACAGTTACAAAGTCAGCCTTCTACCACCTGAAGAACTTTTCCAGGCTTTCATTTCCACTGGGTTAGTACCAAGCCGTTCAGCAGTTCACTGCTAATCTGGAACAAGCTTTCAGAAAACTGCAAAACAGCTGAAACACTGACTTCAGCCCACCTTGTTAAGAGCTGCCTTTGACAAGAAGTGGTGAAACATTGATCAACATATTTGATGTTTGTGATTTTGACAAAATGTTATGTTTATTTCTTGTTTCATAATTGAACACTGTATGATGCAAGTCTTTATATCTGTTGCTGCTGTTACGCCTAAATTTCCCCTTTGCGGGACAATATTTCTATTTCTAAATCACTTTAAACTGCCTTGTTGCTGAAATATGCAATGCCAATAAACTTGTCTTTGAAAAAAGAGGAAGTGCTTAAGAAACCGGTAGAGTTTAAGAACCACCAAGTCTCAAACTTTCGATAAACTGGAAACGGAAATGAATGAAGCACCCAATGTTGCATCATGTTCAAAGTGCACTCAGTTCAAAATCAACACCTTTAACATCAATTAAAATTCAAACCTGGCCAAATCGACGAGCCAAGTGCCTTTCAGAGAAACGTTTTGTAGTCAGATTAAGACAAATATTGAGCTACTGAGCAGAAGTATGTTTGGTGGAGTGTTAGGCTGCGTTCACACTGCAGCCCGAAGAGACCCAATTTCAATTTTTTTAAATTTTTTTGCTATAATGCGACCTGTATCTGACTTTTTCATGACAGTCTGAACAACACAGGTCGGACTTTTTTCGACCCAGGCCATCAGACATCCTAAACGTGTCTGATCTTTTCAAACGTGACCTGAATCTCAGAAGGTCGAATTCATCCGACCTGAACGTCATTGATACTCGACAAACGTCACTACGCTGCGTCCTGATACGTGCAAGAGGGAAGAAAAACAGCAGCCATGACGGACCTTAATGAGGATTAAGTTATTAATATCCTGCTCCGGTCAGATAACAACTTCAAATGTGTAAGCTAAGCTCTACTGTTAGCATCCATGTTTACGTCTGCAAACGCTGAGCTTCTTCTTCTTCTTTATTATGGCGGTTGGTAAAACATTACCGAACACCCTGTGTATTGTTATTGCGCCCTCTACTGCGCATGTGGGACACTTTCAGTCGTTTGCAGTTCAACGCTGTAGGTCACGTACAAGCCGCATATAATTGGAAGTATGAACAACCATGCAAAAACATAAAAATAATTTTAAAAAAATTACGATTTGACAAAAAACTTGGAATTGGGTCACTTCAGGCTGCAGTGTGAACGTAGCCTCAGTTGGCAACACATGGACTCATCCAGGACAAATCACAGTGAAACACAACTTCTACATCCCAGAACTGACAACTCTAAGTTTTTGTTTGTATTATGAACCAAGGAGTTCATAAATGCTGCATCATAGTAGCTTTTAGCTAGTTTTGTTGTTGCTAAGATACAGGCCCAACAGCTGAACACGTGGGGAAATCTGGATATCATAACCGTAACATAACCATTACTCTCTCTCCCTCTTCTACGCTTCCTGCTGCTACTTGAGAAATGAAAAGTGAAACTTGTTTTGTGCAATGTCATCTCTGCCTCCCCTTCTTCTGGAAAGGAAGTTCAAAGCTTTGTTCTGACGAAACCTGTGACTAAAGAATGGTGCGGAAACGTTTTGAAGCTAAAGATTTAAATCTACTCTGGACAAATATACGAAGAGGCAGAATTATGAAGGGGCATGACTGCTTCAGATAGCAGCATGATCATCAAACATGGAGCAGTTTTCCCAAATCCCAACTAAAATACAGTCAAAAAATTGTGGAGTAAAAGCTAGCTTAGCATCAGGAGACCCGAAATTCAGCTACAAAGGATACAAAGTTATACAAAAACCACTCATGTTGCTTTAAGGAAAACACGGAGAAATATTTTAAATTATGGAATGAAAAAAATAGTCAGACTTAATTAATTTAATGACTCACTGGTGCTTTTGTTTAATAGAAATCCTAAACAGACTGGAAAATCCTGTGGATTATTCATGCAACTCTATCCTAACCTAAACAAACAGGCAGAACTGCCTTTAGAGTTTTTAAGTTTTTGGACATCAGGGTTTTTTTCCCCAGTGGAAAGTACCGTACCAGTGGAAGATCTCCAGTACTGGCAGCGGTTAGAAGAGCTGCAACAAAACACAAAAACACACAGAGAAGTCACGAGACGCATGATTCCTGTAGAATTTAATTAGAAAGAAAACATGTCGAAACAATTTGGTCCATAGAAACTCTGACAGGAATGTTAAAATCATCTGACTCATTGAGATTTAAAAGGTTCAACAGATCCAAACCTGTCGTCTCAGAAATAAACCTCATGATTGTCTGACTAGTGGATAAAATGTGTGTTTCTAAAAGTGGCCTCAGCAGCACATTAAAATGGTTTTATAGGCACTAAATGATCATCATCTACCTGGAGGTGGCACTGGATAATTTTAATGTTGATGCAGAATTGCATAATTAAAATGCAAAAACTTCCAGAAAGTAAAAAAAATAAGTTATAAATTGAGTTTTGGAGCTGAAAACACGGATAAAGATGTGCAGAAATTTCCTGTTTAACCTTTGTGACGTGAAACTGAAAGCAGAGCAGAACAATAAGCAGTGAAATGATTAGCAGTAACAGGGAGTTCAGGGAATTCCTGGCGGTAAATAACTAACTTTGCTCCAGGGTTTCCTTTTTTATCAGGACAAGTCCAGGCATGTCTCAGTTCATTCACCAGAAACAATATTTTATGATTCTGGTTTTCATGCTTCACAATTCTAAATTAAACTCTTAAAATTCTCTTGAACAGTTGAAGCTGTTTTAAAGCATAACCAGCTGATGAAGGGAAAAGCAGTAATCAAAAGTAAAACACTCAGATTTTTACTTTGCAAAAAGTCGAATGGAAAAAATATGAAAAATTCAGTAAAGCGTTTACTTTATTGATTCCTTACATTTTAATGGTGCTTGTTCTGTTTACTGTATGTTTTTGTCTTTTCAGTGGTAGCGTGTTTGTTTTCAAAAAAATCTACAAATTCACATATGTTACACTGTAAAACTATTATGTTTGCTATGTAGGTTTGGATTATATAATTATATAAAACTAATGTGGTTATCATGGTTACCTTGTTCATCAGGTGTCAGAGGAGCACTGGAAAAAAAAAACATAAAAAAGAACAATGATTTCCTTAAATGTTCCCAAGCAGCAAATCTGATCATTAAAAAAACAGAAAGGTTAGCATTTATTATTTTTATTCAGGCTTTCCTTCCAGTGGTGCCATGTTAAAGTGATACTGGAGGCTCTGTTGTGTTGCCATGGCAACCCCTTGGCATATTTACGCCATTTTTTAATCTATTGTTCAACTTTTGCACCAAGAACACAATTAAATGTTTCTAATTTGTAAGAAATAAATAATAACATGAAAATAAAAACCCCAGCAAAGTCAAAGAAAAAGTCAAAGTCAGCATTTTACAGGCAACATAGAATGACATTCAAACAATATTTTTTCAGATAAAATTTACTTTCCAGACTTTTTACCATTTTGGAAGCATAACACAGAAAGTAACCATGAATCTATAACATATATTTCAACACTAGTCCTACTTTAAATGATTACATGGCTTAATGGCAATAAAGTCTGATAATGTTTGTATTTTTCTTTACTTAAACAGATGTGGAAATATTTAAACACAAACCTTTTTTAAAATGATTAACTCTGAAAGTGCCTTAAAAATTTATTTCTCTTACTGAAAAAGTGATCCATTAAATAATAATAATAAAAAAAAACACAATGTATCATTTGCAGTATAAATCCGTCATCTAGTGACATCTGGTGGTGAATAGATGCAACTGCAGCCACATTCAACACCTCAATGTATTCAGACCTCTTCATTAAATCATTCCCCTGGTTCTGAAGTCTGAAGCATTAAACTACTAAAAAGTACTAAAAGAAAAAGATTAAAATGAAATTATTCTAAAAAAAGTTGCTTTCTTACCCTGCAGCAGGTTCAACCACCAGATCTGGCATCCCAGCCGACGACGCCTGGCTCCCCACCGGTCCCTCATGGTCCAGGATGAAAACCTCGTCCTGACATATTTCTGTCACAAAGTGAAGATGCTCCTGCAGAAAACAGTCAGAGTGAAATAAGAACCTGTTCTCACCAGGCGTAGTGACGTCTGACTGCCATCCTTACCTGAGCTTTGTCGATGCGATAGAAACGATCAGCTGATGTCGCTGAAATCACAAGAAACAAAAACAAGTTGCTTTGTCTGTAATTATAACAAATAAGATTATACAAAATATTAAATGTGTTTTTGAAACTCACAATCCAGGAAGCTCCAGTTAGGAGACAGTCTACTGGTTGAACTGGTTATGGGAACGCCTCTGATTTCATCCTGCAGGTAAAAAAAATAAACAAAAAAACAAAAACAAACCATTTTATTATTGAACTAACAATTAGAAATGCATAGACAGACACAGTAAAGTTGTAAAAGTAAAGTAAGCAAAAAAGGAAAGAGTAGAAAACAAAGGCATCAAAGGAAGCAAGGATGGAAAGAAGGAGACAATGAAGGAAAGGAAGGAAGAACGAATGAATGAGAAACAAGAAGGATGGAAGGGCAATATTTAGGAAATGAAACAGGAAATAATCTCTGTAAATATAAGTCATGTTTTAAAATAATCTGAAAAATATATAAAATCCAAACTTTTCCAGACGGCATACAAACTCTAAATTTAAGAAGCAAGAATGTCAAGCTGGAAAAGTTTCATTCCTCATATTCTTAATATTGAAAACAAATGTGTAAAAAGAGAATATAAGTTAAAGGTGCTGAGATTAAAAAATTAATTCAGAACGGAAATTATGGAACAATTTATAGATAAACTAAATCTCTCACTACATTTAAAAGCAAGTTAAAAAAATCCTTGTGATGAATTATTGGATGTTTTTTGTGTATTATTACATTTCTAAGTTAAAATCTTTATGTAAATAAGGGGCAAATATTCTTGAACTGTTCATATTCACTGATCGGTGAATTAAATAAAAAGATTAAATGACATGAAATCATTAGAAAGAATGCAACATTTTTCAAATGACAACAAATCAAAACCTAAAAATAGAGCTGGGCGATATGACTTGGAGATAAAACCTCAGTATGTTTCTGACAGCAGATCTGAATTTAATTATTTTAATTGTTTTGTTTTCTAAAATTGAATCACAAAAAAATTAAAAAGAGGTTTTAATTTCAATCCTCCCTTCTGTGATTTGTATGTTGGAGGTCTAGAGAATTTGTATTTAATTATGAGAATAAAGTCATAACACCAGCAGAATAAAAATGCAATTTTACCAAAATAACATCTTAAAGTTACAAGAAAAAAGTTGTTTTAATGAGGAAAAACTCTTGATTATTTTTTTGCATTGGATTTGTCATAAAATTATCACTTGATTCTTCTAAATCCAGATTTTCCAAAACTTAAATAAATAAATAAAAAATAAAAAATTGATTGATCAATAAAACCGATTTATCGTCCGGCTCTACTTAAAGGCCCAAATGTTTAGAAATATTCCCTAACTCTGTCCCTCTCCAAGCGAAGTACCTGGTAGTGCACTCTGTGGCCAGTAGATGGCGCCTGGTGTAAATCCTAGCAGGCACAGCAGTCAGGTTTGAAGGTTAGCAAGCAGCCGAAGAAAAAACAAAACACACAAACTTCCACACATGTTAAAGTCAAGAAGCTTTCAGCACATGAGGCAACCAGCTTAATAAGCAGCGCTGCGCTCCGAGGTCACCGACCCGCCTATAAATAACCCGGATCACGCAGAAGAGGAAGAAGCGACAGAGGAGGAGAGAAATCAAAGCGGCGACGAGCAGACGGCGATGATGATGATGAAGATGAAAACTTGCCTCTTGTAGTCTGTCGATGTAAAGTCTGCAGGTCTCCAGGTCGCAGTCGCCCCTGACAACCACAATGCCTACTGGGATTGCTGGGAAACACAACAAACACGTAAAAACACTTTAAATTACTTCCTCCTAGCGCAGGGGTGTCCAAAGTGCGGCCCCGGGGGCCATCTGGGGCCTTTGGGCCACCAACTGGTGTTCAAAAATGATACAAATTTGGCTTTTCGATGCAGATGGAGACTTTTAATTTGTAATCAGGGTAAAAACTACCAATGTAATTTTATTTTATTGTGTTGTACATTGAAGTACAACAAAAAGTATTTTGCTAATCAAGTTTTAACAAAAGGTAAAACCAAGTTTATCCAAATTTCTTTCTTAAATGTGGCTAAATAATAGCAAGCGTTTTGAAACAATGTGACCCAAAGCCTGTTCTTATTACTGAAAATAATACAGTTTAGCACAGCAAATATGCAAAATCTGAGAAGGCATATTACTTTTTTTTTTTTCTAATTTGGGATGGGAGGCAGGTGTGTGTGGAATCGAAGAGTTTTTATTTTTTTTTAAACTTTTTGAAAAATTTCTTTTGAATTTTTTTCCAGAAAATTTCCAAGTGATTTTGTTATTAAGCATAAGATTTTTCAATTTTTGGTGAAATTTTAATCATACTGCTTTATTTAAAAAAAAAAATAAATTTTTTTTTATTGTTTTTCTAGAAAACTTGTCAAATTTTTCCAGAAAAAATTCCAAGTTTTTTTTTTTTTTTTTTTTTACAAACTTGTGATTAATCACAAAATTTCAGAGTTTTTTGTGAAAATTTACTCAGGTATTCAAAGTTTTCCTGAAAAATTGGAATTTCTCTTCTAGAAAAATGTTAAAAATTTTCAAGAAAATTTCCCAGTTTTCTAGAAACTTGATTAACCTGAAAATTATTTTTATTTTCTTAATTTTAGGCTTTTGGCCTGTGTGGCATAAAGTTTGGACACCCCTGTCTTCACGGGAGAATATTTAAGTGAATATTTAAGCCGGCCTTACAGATGTCTCGCAGTCGCTCCTTGTCGTACTGCAGCCTGTCGTACTCCTGCAGGCTGATCCGGTTCACCCGCAGCCGCAGACGGTCCGGAACCGCATGAGGGCTGCAAGGGAAGAACATGGCAGTGCATGTACGTGCACGCACACGGATCAGACATGCTCGCAGCGCACACATGAAACGGAGCAGCGACCCGGAAAAGTATTCACATTTACAACCACAAACTTCAGTCTGTTTATTCAAATCGGGAAAAGGAAATAAAATCTAACGTGGTTTTTAAATGTTTTTTAATGAATAATAAAAAATATATAGTTTTAAAAAATATATTTATTAGACATTTTCAAACTCAATCTTCTAGATTTATTTTCATAATTTTTTATGGACATTTGAGAGCAAAATATTCACCTTGTTTACGCACATCATGAAATAAAGATGGCAGGACCAGTGTGCTCAATTTGGACAGGACTTAAATGCATTTAAATTATTTTAGTAATCGATTATTCTATCAAATATGCTGATGATTAATCGATTAATCAGATAAAAATGGGTACATTTTGCAGGTTATTTAACCACTTTGGCCTTTTTTATGCAATATTAGAAATACATTAAACTATGCAAACAAATAATTCAGTTCCTTTTTTAAATAAGAAAATAAACAGTTTATTGTCTTAATGTAGTGACATGTAATTCCTTTAGTGAATGCTTGATCTTTTATAGATTAATTGACTAATTTTTGGATTCACTGATTAATAATTGATAGCAAAAGGTCTTTAATAAGAGATTGTTTTTTTAAAATGACTTCTGAGACTTCTCTGAAACTAAGTTTCTAATCTTTTAAAATATGAAATAAAGTCTGGAAATGTAAACATTTTCCCTGCTCAGGGTTTCCACACTGCAAAAACACAAACTATTACCAAGTGGTTTTAGTCCAAATATCTTAATACACTGCAAATAATACAAAACTAACTTAACAGTGACTTTTCAGCCAGAAATAGGAGCTTGTTTTAACTAAATAATTCCTTAATATTGATAAATAAGTTCTAGTTTCACAGATTTTTTTTAACCTTAAGACATTTTCCAACGTTATAAGTGAAATAATCTTTAAAATTACTGACTTCATGAGTAAGTGGGGTTTATATTTGTAAAAAATATTGGAACCTCTTTCCACTTCACATTAAGCTCCACTGATGTTTATGGTTGTAATGTAACTGAAGAGGCTTGAACACTTTAGCAAGGCACTGCATGTAGTTTGTATTTACGCTGACATGCACGCACAGACGCTCACAAATCACAACTAAATCTGAACGTCAGACATTTTTGCAACTTTTAGTTCCTGCTGTCTGGTTCTCCTCTTAGCTAGAGCCTTCAAAGATAAAGTCTCACTAACTGGAGGCTGTAAAACATTTTTAATCTAATTCAGCAGCACAAAATCAAATCTGAGCTCTGGTGATGTTTCAAAAGATGCTGGAAAAGAAACAAAAAAAAAACCATCGGAAACTGCCCGCAGCATCTCACCATCTTACATTTAAAAGAATAAAAATAAAAAAAACCCCTCACTTTCATCCCTCAGATATTATATAAATAAGTATTTCTGTATGGAAAGAGCAAAGACGTCACATTGAGGGGAGATATAAAAAAAGCAGAGCTCACAGTAAAGTTAAAGGGACGACAGCAGGAAAAGATAAAGACGAGGCAGAAGCACACTGAGAAGACGTCAGCATGCCGCCAGACACTTCCTGGCTTTAGTAAACACTTCCTGGACAGACAGACACTTACATTCAGCACAGCAGTTTGACCCATATTTGATGCTTTTTTAAAAAAAAAAAAGAAAATATATGTATATATATTATGTTTTAAATGTGCAAGTTTTCCCATCAGACTTTTGGTGTTGCAAAACAAACAATGTTTTTAATCATAAAAGAAAAATTTTCATAAACTCTACAGCTAAAATGGGTCTTTTTGTCATAAATTCTTCAATATTCTTCTGGTCCAAACACGTTTTGATCCTTCTGAACTGATTAAGACAAAACAAACAACTAACATTTATGTTAGATATCAATTAATCTATCAATTATGCTGACGATTAATCGGATTAAAAAATGCAGATTTTTTAAATCAAAGGTTGGAAATAAATAATTCAATTGGTTTTTTTAAATAGCAAAATAAACATTCTATTGCCTAAAATGTAATCACAGAGTAGATTTATTATTTGTAGATGCAAATGAACATCTGCAGCTGAAAAATACTTTAGATATCAGATTGTGAAGCTAAACTGTCACTTTTTGTTCTGAGTAGAACATAGAAAGGTTTTTTATTTATTTATTTAAATGCATAATTTATATTTCTGAACAGTTCTGGCAGCTCTGAGCGTGTTGTTCTTTTGGCAAATGGCCTTTTTAGTGCCTGTACTCCATTTAACGATTAATTGATTAATAAATTAGTTGACAATTGTATCAGTGAATCATGATTAGTCTAATTAATTGTTTCAGTCCTGCAAAGAAAATGCACAAACATAAACAAAATTACACCACAACATTCAAATCTACCAGAATATGGTGATCACATTTATTGTCAGAGAGGCATAATTAATTGTAACCGTTTCTAAATTAGCAGCACAAAATCTTTTATTTTTGTTGCAAAATCCTGGTGAGACTGATCCATGTGAAAAGATACTTAATATATGCGGAAACGGTTATTTAATGATATTTTAACAGTTTGTTAATGGATTTTATCAAAACATTTTGGTGCAACTGGCCCTTTAAGAACATTTATGATCTTAGTATGAGTTTGACACCTCTGATATTTTCTGACAAATCACATAAGGAATTATCTTATTGTTGCTAAAATACTATTTCTGTTTACCAAACTGTTCTTTGAAGTGAGTAGCTTAAGCTGAGATCCTCTTTTATTTAAAACCATGTAACGTTTATCACCTGGAAACTATTTAAAACCGAAAAGGTTTTCCTCGCTGAAATTCCTTCCTCAGATTTGACTTTTGCTCAGAACATTACGATCAGCTGAAAACTAAACTGTAGGAAAAGCTGTGGTGATTTCCGTGACACGGCCTTCAAATATGGGCCAAACGTAACGGATAAAACGAGACGGCACCTTTCCATCCGCGCCGACGTGCACAGAGACACGCGAGCGTCCAGCGACAGAACAGGGGTTAGAGGTACTTACACAGAGAAGGAGTCGGGGGGAGCAGAGAGGCGGCGCAGATCAGCTGCACACACCTTCTGAATACTACGGCCGCACAAACGCAAACAAACACGACAAACACGGGAGAGAGGACGGACGGATGGCGGTGGAGAGAGGAGACAACAGGAAAGAAAAAGAAAAGGCGGGGTAAGTGTGTTGGACGGATGAAGAAAATAAGAAAAGGATGGAGAGGAGGAGGGAAAGATGGAGAAAATCCCAAAAGGTAAGTCGACAGACATTGATAGCACAGTCCCATAGCAGTGACACTAGATATACAACAAGAAGCTAAAGTCTCTACTCTTCTTTCTACCACAAAAGGCTGGGCGATCAACTGGTTTTATTTTTTGAAAATTACCTTTTTTTTTTTTTTTTTGTGGAAAATCTGGAGTTTTTTCCCCCCACTAAAGCGCTCTCTGGGTTGTCGGCCATCTTGTACGAGAAGCGTGTTTTACCGTTTCTATTTATTTGTAGTTTGAATTCAGGCCAACTCCATGATGAATTATAAGGGAGAGACTACAATTTATTTTTAAAAATAAAAATAATGTTCATTTTTTCCCCCCAGGATTTTGACTTTAATCTTCTGAGATCAAAAGTCTGATTTTTTTTTTTTTTTTAGTGGCCCTAAAAGGCTTCCATACAGAGCTGTATTAGGGCCATTTTAGATTAATTTACGCCAATAAACTCAGAAATTTAAGATCAATTTCAGACATTTTCTAGAAAAAAAACAAAGAAATGTCTGAATATCAAAAGTAAAAAAATTCCTAGAAAGAACTCAGAAATTTTGAGATTTTCTAGAAAAAATCTGATTTTTTTTTCTTTAAAGTTGAAATTTTTTTACTTTTGAAACTCAGAAATGTCCAACTTTTTTCTAGAAAATTTCTGAAATTAATCTCAATCTTTTTTATCTCCAATGCCCCCAACGTGCCGTTGTACTTCTGTACATAATGTTACAGGAATAAAGTTGAAATAATACCAGAATAAAATCTTAATATTTGCAGAAAAAAGTAGTAATTTTAAGAGAACCCAGACACAAAAAATAAATTAACAAAATGTTAATTATCTGAGCTTTTTTTCCATTAAAACAACTTTTCCTCATAATTTTAAGACATTTTTCTAGTAGAATTGAATCTTTATTCTGCCCTAACCCTCACAGAAGTGATGACTGAAATAAAAGAAAAAATTTTTGAAAATCAGATCAGGTATAAAAAAAATATCTCAGACTTAATTTATCGCCCAGCCCTTCTGCCACATACACACATCTACTGTAGCTCGCTACGAAAAGCAGGAAATAGACTCACGTTTACATTTATAAACTAAATACAGGGAGAAGACAGAGAGTGTTAAATCCTCAAAATGTCTCCTGATGTGTAAAACCACCACATGTCTGATGGCTTCGTTTATTTCATGTCCCTCCTTTGACTGTGGTCAAATCTGCAGAGCGACGCTCAGAGCAGTGAACTCACTAAACAGATTGTGTGACTCGGTGAGTGTGAGCTGCGGCCCGGTCTCTCTGTAGCAACACGGCTGGCCCAGTTCATCTGTCTTTATCTGTCTGTGTGTGTGTGTGTGTGTGTGTGTGTGTGTGTGTGTGAGAGAGAGTGAGGAGCTGACTCACTCGTTCAGCAGCGGCACCGACGTGCGTCTCTTGCTCTTCTGGACCATGTTGGCCTGATTTCGCAGGGAGATGCGCAGAGTGGAAGGAGCCAGTCGGCACGGCTCGCCGTCCACCTACACACACACACACACACACACACACACACACACACACACACACACACACACCACATTATTCTTCTTCAAAACTTCTCTGTAAAATAAAAACCATCTCAAGTAGAGATACTCAATATATGAAATCACTATTTTCATCTTTGCACAAATATATTTTAAATCAATATAATATTTTGGAGGGTCCAACTGCTTTTGATGCTTGTAGCAGATTTATGTTAAAGCCAAAAGAAAATTGTGATGACAAATTTAATTATAGAAAAAAAGAACTGCATTGCCATCACAAGTTTTAGAAATTGTATTGACGTTCTGCAGGCCTAGTTTAAAGTTTAAATAAAATGTCAATTTATTGGATGGATGGATAGAAAACAAAAAGTGGAAATTCAGGAAGATTAAAATTCATCACCTTGTAGAGCAGGAGAGACATGGAGAGAAAGAAAGATAAAGTGAAGGAAAAGGAGAACAACTGAGAGAGTAACAGAGAGAGACAAGTGGAGAAAGAAAAAAAAGACAAAGGAAGGGAAAAAGGAGTGAAGATTAAAGACAAACAGGGAGAAAGAAAGAGAGAGAGGGAGAAACAGAGAGTAATAGAGAAGTAATGTTTTTTGTGTGTATGTTTCAAACAACATTAAGTCATGATTTTTTTAGTGGCCTAAAAAACTAAAAAGGTACGAAAACGAGTGAAAAAGCTTTTAAAATCCAAAAGAAAATAAGTCTGACAGACCTAAACGGCCATATATTGATCCAGACCATCTCAAAGCATTACAGGTTTAAATTTATTACATAGTTAGTTATTAATATAAAGCGGTACATGTTCACTAAATGCTTTTATTTTCAGCTCTGTTACGGTCGAAAAACAATAATAATCCTTCAGAAGGTTTACTGTTAATAAACCCTGGGAAGTAATTAAACATTAAATAAGAGACTTTAAACAAACTGTATTTTCATCACAATGGCGACACCTCCTGGTCATCACATGTAACTACATCCATGTTGGTGACATTACCTGAACAGGCACAGTCTTGTAAGTGGTGAGAACGACCTCTCTGCACTGGTGAAGCCTCTCACCGTGACCGCCGACCTGTAGCGCCGCCTGGTGGACGACACAAACATGCACGGTTTAGTAGAACGTCGACGTTTTTCTGCCGGCTGATGTTTTTTTTAGGGGTTTTCTCACCAGAGAGGCCATGGTAAAGCCGATGACCTCGATGCAGCCGTCGTCGTGGCGCTGCGGCTCAAAGTCTCGGTGGTCTCCGGTGTTTCCCCACGGCATGGTGCCAGCACAGTACCTGCATGTCACACGTCAAACACCAGCAGCTGTGACAGCCGTCTTCATGCTCCCAGAGAGGAAGAAGCTGCTCTTCCTCTGAGGACAGAAGAAGAGCAGCTTCTCTGAACCCAATTAACAGAGAGCACTTCAAGGATCCTGCTCCGGTTCAAGAGTCTCATCGTTTCTAAGAGGCCTCAGCAATCGAGTGGAAAGGACCAATTTAGAGAGCCGTTTGAAACGTCACATGTGACCTTTTGCATCAAGAAATAAAAATATCATAAATTAGTAGCAGAAATTAATAAATGTTTCCTAAAATTCTCAAAACTTTTAAATATTTAAATCAATATTAAATATGTAATCAAATACGGAGTTTTTTGCATCAATGTAACCCCCGTTTTTATTTTATTGTGTTTATTTTAGTGTACATTTATTTTTTTATTTATTATTATTTTACTTTTTTTTTTTTAGGTGTTTTGCACTGGTATATGTAATCACTGTATGCAAAAATATCAATAAACATATTAATCAGAAATATATAATATAATAATAATGGTTTCTTTCTTGAAAAAAAAGTTTAAATATTGTATGAAATATTTAACCATTCTGTGCTCATTAAATAAATATTTCTGTATCAGTGATTTAATTAATAAATCCAAAACTCATTAAAAATGTGAAATATATAAAAACAATTAATAGAGCATATAAACATTAATAAAAATGTGTACTTGATAATAAATACATGTATTTATTATCAATATTATCATGCTTTCACATAAAATTAATGTGAAAGCATGCCAAAATGAATAATTATATTTTAAAAGATTGAATTAAAACTTTTATTTAATTATGTTATAATGCTGTATTGCAGCACTTCCTAACCGATATAAATTGGATTTTTTAAATTATTATCATTTTTAATGTTTTAATGTTGTATTTCTAAATTAATTATATGTAATTTTGTGTGATTTAACAATAAAAGTTGGGATTTAACTATGTTTTATACATTTTTCCAACATAAAATATAAAGAATAATATTTAATTTAGTGTTTTTATTTAAAAAGTTGCTATTTTTCTAAATATTTTATGATTTATATGAGGTTAGATTGCCTTTTATGCAATTGTTGAAGAGTTTAGCGAGATTCCAATGCAGAAAATATAAATGATCAACTTGAAGAAGTAAAACCTTCGATCTGTCTGGATGCGTTTGTGACCGACCCACCTGGGAATGTTTAAAAACACGATGCACTGAAACTTGAGCTCCTGGATTTTGGGCGTTAGATCCGTTCCATCGCACTGCAGAAAGCAGAGAGCCAGAGTCACGCCTGCACAGCAGAACCAACCAGAACCAGAGTTTGTTCTAGACCCGCCTTTTACTTTGACAGGCCGCTCAAACAGTAAGCTCACTTCCTGGTTTCTACTGTCAGATCACACAGCAGGGGCTCCTAAACACCAGTTATTGGTGCTGTAAAATATTTTTAATTCAACTCATAATAGGAGATAATTGAACTGTTATGACTGTTAAAGTAGCAGAGATTTAATGTTTTAGTTGTGAGGGGACGGGGACGCTTTTATGCCGATGTTAAACACAGCTGAAGTCAGAAGATTACATAAACGCCTCGTGGGCATAAATGTGACATTAATTAATTGGTTTAAATGATTTATTTGAAGTGTTATTTTACTCCAAGCAGGAGTTAATGTGGAGCATCTGTAAAAAAAAAAAAAAACAGTAATGGCTCCCATTGGGAATAATAAAGACGCCGTTAACATCGACTGCTACGCTTGGATTCAGTGTCAAGAGTAAACACTCTGCAAAAACATAAAATCTTAACAGGGTTATAGTCTGGTTTCTAGTGAAAATATCTTAGTACAAATGAAATAAGACAAAACTACCCTGTGGATGAAATAAAATGAGGAAAAGTATTTGATCTGTCAAAGCTAATGTATTGTCCTCATTGGTGTCACTGGACCAAACAACAATTTTACAGGTTGGACAGGTCTATGGAACATTTGTTAAATTTTTTAAACAAAATTATTCTTAGATCATCAGGTTTCGAGCTGTTTTAGGGCATCTTGTCACTTTAAATCCAAATAAGCAGCTACTGGCCACACCCCCAATTCAACGTTTACACTTGCACGTGAAAACGGCTGCACACAGATGCCCAATTATACAACTATACAGCTTTGAAAAGCAGAAGTACAGCCTTCTGCGCAACCAACAAGAATGCAGCAAGTGCTTTCTCCATGCTAAATCAACAAGAAAACATTTGTCTTTTCCAGCAGCCTTTGTACAGCGCAGTAAAACCAGCTGACCAAACGTGCTGGAGCTCCACTGGTGTTGCTAGGTAACAGGCGTCACTCCGTTGGGGTTGCTAACTTCGTGTGCATTTTAAGAGCTTGGACTGTTTTTAGAAGCACCAGAAACCCAAATGGAAGTACAAAAATAACGTACGTTTTGAATAATAGATCCCATTTAAACCTGCTTTCTAGGCCGTGGACAGCTATTTATTTGTTTTAACATGGACTGAACGCGAGTGAGGAACCCCAGTGGGATTCCTCCTCAGGGTCAACCCCCAAAGAGAAGTTGAAGGACGGCGCGTTTAATCACCCAACTCAGACATGTCAACACGGAAGACGATACGAGCCAAGAGAGGAAGAGCGTGTTAACACTCACCACCACTCTGACGTGCTTCGACAAGTCCCTGGAGCTTCTCTGGAGGAAATCTGAGAACGCAGCCTGAACACACACACGCACGCACGCACGCACGCACGCACGCACGCACGCACGCACGCACGCACGCACGCACGCACGCACGCACGCACGCACGCACGCACGCACACACACACACACACACACACACACACACACACACACACACACACGGGCAGATAAACAGACAGAAGAAGCCAATCAAACAGAATTACAGTTCATTACATTTCCCTCATTAAAAAGAGATAACTCCTCTGTACGTTTCCGCTTCAACTGCCGCCCGTCCTTTCTGACTTTCAGCTCATGTCTTGCAGAAAAAAGTCAGCTGGATGATTTTTGTTACATCTGTTCATCACTTTCAAGTTGATTTGAGTTCAATTCATCACCGGAAACAAAGCGGTATTCTGTGTGGTTTGTTTAGTTTTTCCTCAGAATGAAGGTCAGATGAATTATTGAGAGCGTGACATTTGTTTTGTGAGCGTTCTGGATGAATATTGCACAAGTCAGGCTGCTCATTATTGATAAATAACTTGGAAACTCCTTTCCCTTAAAGGCCAATGTTTAGCTGCTTTTGCGAGAAATCTCCCTCGATTTACTGTTCCTCATTCTGGCAGGGCGTGTGACGGTCATTAAGGCAGAATTACAGCAAACTGGAGGCAAATGTAAACTGTCCAGTCAAAGTTGGTAAACAGTTTGTCATGGAGGACACTTACGCCGGCGTAGAACATCTTGTTGCGGAAGCGACTGTTGAATTTCTCTGGGTTGGCCTCTGGACAAAAAATGGAGGAAAATTCAATCAACGTGTGCAGAAAACATGGAGAGTTCAGGGATTTAACAAAACAATCCAACAGAACCCTTGAATATTAACACTTTGTGATGTTTTGGAAACAAACTACAGTGGGATTTAAACATGAAGAAGTGCGTTATCATGAAGTGTAAGTGGGGCTTTAAACGTTTTAGCACATCAATTTGACAAAAGTACATTGAAAATTAAAGTCTGAAGGGGTGTGAATACTTTTGCGAAGGGAATTTGTGAAACAGACCTCTGGACTCGTGGAACTCCAGCGTGACGTGAGCGTCGAAGCCGAGGCTGAAGTAGTTGTTGAAAACATTCAGAGGGAGCTTAAAAGGAACAAAAAATATATTTAAATATCAATATGCAAACTTTTATAATTGGAAATTTATAAAAAAGTAAGAAAATAATTGGCCAGAGAGGTTCTGGTGCAACACATAATCAGTATTTACACATAAAATATGCAAAAATAAAAACATTTAGAAGAAAAAAAAAAAACATCTTTACATATTCTTTGATCTGAAAAACATGTTTAGGAATAAATCCAGGTCATTTTCTGGCTTGACCCTTGACCCCCGACCTTCTGAGTGCCTTCTTCTGGCTGGACCGCAGTTTTCTCCACCAGCAGGTTCCACCTGTCGAGCTGCACCACCGAACCGTCCTCAACGTGACACAAAACCTTCGACACGGGCTCGTCCGTGTAACCCTGCAGAGAAACAGAAACAACAGCAAGAAATCAGGTTCCTTCTCATCTGAATTCAAATTTAAATATGAAGTATGAATAAATGTCAGTTGTATCCCCAAGCAGAAAGAGCTAGAAATGATTTAGCGTTCATTAAAGGAGTGCTACATTTAATTTAGGAAATAAAGTCTTTATTTTGTTTGCATCTTTTCTAATATCTTAGAAGGTAAGCTTAAGTGCAAAATGTGCCAATTTTTTCTGATTTCCTCAAAGACACTCCGACTGCAGAGAGCTAAAAAGGACAACCTCACTTTAACACAGACCTGCAGGAGCGATAAAGACGAGAGTGTTAAACCAGACGTCTAAAAGAAGAAAGAAGAGAGGAGGAAGTATGAAGAAAATGAAGCAAGGAGGGGATTAGGAAATGGGAAAAGATAAAAAGAGACGAGGAGAAAGAACAGCAGTCAGTCGTGTGCAGAGGATGAAAAGGGCAGAGCTCTTCCACATCACATATGGTAGCTAGAAATTGTCTCGGTCTAATCTTCTCTCGAAGCGTCAATCTCTCCGTGGATCAGAAGCATCTCAAAGTCATCTGGACATCCTCGCCGTGTCATTTCAGATCAAACAGCTTCGCTCTTACTGAGCTGAATCTTTAGAAATTAAACTCTGCTCATTAAAACTCATCTGTGCTGCTGAATAACACTTCCTAGTTGCTGACTAATATATCTACTTATGCAGAGAAATGGTCCATGTTTCGCCTCTCCTTTTGAGAAAGTATGAGAAACAAAGCACTGCTACGCTTCCAGTAGATTTATTAAAAAATTAAAAATAAAGGATGGAGTCTTTTAAGACTAACCAGTCCAACTGCAGAGACTGTCTCACCTGTACTGATATTCTGCATCAACCAAGAGGCTCAGAGTAACCTTTTTATAAAACCGTGCTGTTAGAAAATCAAGAACTTTCCAAATCTAATTGAAACTCAAGTATTTTCAATGATTTGAACCACCTGTACAAATACTGCAAAATGGCTTAGTCAAAGTTCAGAAATCCAATTAGCGACCTGTGGGAAGAATACGTTTTGTTTTGTTTAACGTTCTTAACTTATTTTTGACTTTTGGGGATTTCATTCAGAACAAGCGGAACATTTTGAAAGGAAACAGGTAAAATATCAACTGTAACTAAATCTTCTGAGCTCGATGTGTCAGCGGCTTTGAGGAGGTCAAACAGAGGTCAAGGCTTGAAATGCTCCGGAAGAGCGCTCAGACATCCTGGAATGTGGGTTTCCCAGGAACTCCCAGAGGCGTTGGAGACGCAAACACCTGATTTATTTTCGGAACGCGAGATAAAAACAGAAACGACTTCGTTGCTGCTTGACAAACTTCACCTGCCGTGTTAAAAAAAAAAAAAAATCTCTGAAGCAACTGGAGGATAAAATAAAATCCTGTCTGCCATCTACTCTGCAACACAAATCTGGAAACTCACCCCGCCCCAGTTGAGCGTCCTGGCGAGGTCATTTCCTGTTCCCAGAGGAAGTACAGCGACCGGAGGCTGGGGATTCATCTGCAGCTCATCGAGAGCGGACAGGATCCACCCCACCTACGGACAGAGGTGGGCAGTAAATACCTACACTTAGTTACAGTCACTTAAGTAACTTTTTCTATAAAAATTTACTTTTAGTGTATTTTAATGCAAAAAATACTCTAAAAGTCTAGTACTTTTTACAGTGGACACTCTACTCACTGTGAGTAATTTCACTAAATTAAGACAAAACAAAAAATGAATGAGATACAAACGCTTGGAATAACTTTACTTTGTTCTAACATACAGTATCTATTACTGACTGTAAGTATTACTTTATTATTTTATTTTATTTAATGTGTATAATTTTGTTGATGTCACTCATCAAAATGTAATGTTTGTTCAATTGTTGGTTGTTTGGTGTTTTATTTATAACTTTGTAATTTTGTCTTTTAGCTGTTAAGTAAATATTGTAATCTATTATTCTATCAATTATTCAGGCAATTAATTGACTAATTGGATAAAAGATGTAGATACATTCTTCAGATTTTTTATTAAAACACTTCATTTTTACACAAGAATAGAAATGCATTAAAAGATGCAAATAGACCAGCAATTAACGTTAACGTTTTTACTTTTACTTGAGTAAAAATATGTTAAAACGATATTATTTCTGGATACTTTACCGACCTCTGTCTACACAGAGGTAGAAATGCTCCAGGATCTTGGTAAACAATAAGAACTGGTTAAAAAATGAACGGAGTCTTACTGTGCCGTCTCCACCGCAGGCCAGGATCCGCAGGTTTGGCACTTTGCGATACAATTCCAACCTGAGAATTGAAACGGCAGCGGGATGAGAGACGGCTGCAGAAATAAATGAATTCCTCTCCAGACTCAGGTAGGCCTGTCACGGTAACAAATTTTGCCGAGCGATTAATTAATTGTCTAAAAAATTATTGCGATAAACAATAGTATTGTTTCAAGACCTTTTGACACTGATTTAAAGGAAATGACTAATAATACATGTGATTTCCTGCCATAGATAGATGCACTTTATTTTCAAAAGAACACATAACACTGGAACTAATAAACTAAACTAAACAGCCGAAAACAAAAATAAAATGGATTCTCAGTCTCCATTAACAAAAAACGTACTTGAATAAAAACTAACCAACATAAAGCCAAAGTGGAAATAAATACTGCATTCAACCAAAAGAGTGCAGATTATGAAGTCTAAACTATATTGGTTTTCAGTAATCACTAGATTTAAATAGAGCAGATGGACACATCCGACTACGTGATGCAATAGTTCACACTACACAATTTTTTTGCCCCTATTTTTCCCTTATGACAATCTTAGATCGTTGGCCGCTGGTGATTTCGTAACCGATCATCCTGCAGTGTGTGGTGGGTTATGGTGGATTGTCGTTCTGCTCCGATCTAAATCAGGGATTTCCCCGACTGGAAGCATCAATGCAGCCCGTTGAATGTGACAGGTAGCCAATCAGAAAGCGCAGATTCTCCTCCTGCTTTCTGAGGGGAAATTACGGAGGGGAATCCCAAACAGCTGACACAGCGCAACCCAAAGTCCAGTGGACATCGGAGATGATATGTGGAAACAACATTAATATTTATTCAACATTTCGTGCAGAATATAGAAATGACAAGGGGAGGAGTTGGAGCCAAATTGCTACCGCAGTTGATAAACCCGGTAGGTTTTCGGCTGTTCTTCGTTAACGTGACATAAATAGGTTAGAATGATTTTCATTCAGTCAGGACTTTACGCTGACTCTAGCCACTTGCATCACAGGTAGATTCTAGTAAAGCATTGATTAACCTGGTTTTAAAATGAATTAACTGGACTTGTAGCCATTATTTTGTGGCTGGACACCAGACGGCATGACAAACCCGATCAAACCGTTATACCTAGGATTTCTGTCAGGTTTTGAAAACTAAGGAAGAGCACCAGAGTTGAGCCTTTTTTCATTCAGTGTCATCAACAGAAAGAAAAAAAGAGGAAGAGATAATAAAACCGATAATTAAAATGAGGTCAATAGGTTTAATTTATCGTGCAATTAATTGATTTATTGTTTATCGCGACAGGCCTAGACTGAAAAACCTAAAATCCTGCCCAGCTGGTGTTTAAAACATACCACAGATTTCCAGGCATCTAATAAAAAAATCTGAATTAAAGCCACTGTTTCAGTGTAGGAGATTCAGATCTTTTTTCTAGAGATTAGAAACGATTACTCACGCTTCTCTTAGTCCACCTTGTGACAAGTCGAACACTTGTCTGGGGTTTAAGATCCACATGAACATGTGCAGCAGCTTGGCACCCTGCAGGTGCAGACGTATGAAACAATGAGGGCTAAAAGCAGCGTGAGTGGATGAAAGGGGTAAAAAGATTCACCCACCTGGTTGCCTCCGCTCTTGGGATTGACAAAAACCAAGACGGGTTTCATGAGGGGAGAAGGAAGCGGTTTCAAAATGAACGGACGCCATTTAGAGTCCTGCAGACGGAGAGAAAAGTTTAAAAATCAAAGAAGTCCAGGCAGAGAGAATTCATTACATCTGGATTAAGAAATTTTTTTAAAAAGTTTCTATGGTTTCTTTTTCACCCTAATCAATAACTACATTTGTAAGACTATAACTTTTAAACACTGACATAAATAAACGAGTGCTGCAACTAACGATTATTTTAGTTGTTGATTAATGTATCAATTAATCGTATTTTAAAAGTATGGTACTTTCTGCAGATTTTTTTTCAAGTAATATTAGAAATATATTGAAAGGTGCAAATAAACAATTATATTCCTTTATAAATTAAGAAAATAAAAATTTTATTGTCTATAATGCAATAACACAACCTTGCTGTAGTGAACGTTTGATCATTTGTAGCAAAAATTCATCTGCAGATAAAAAAATTGTCTAACATGAACACGTGAAAAAGAAAGACACTTTTCAATTAGCTAATTAATAACTGGGTAGCAAAACGTGCATAAAAAAAGATTTTATTTACATAATTTGAACCGAGTGAAGCTAAAACTGACCAAAAGAGTTCGAGTTAAAATGTATCTATAGACAGATAAGTTTGTTTTTATCTTAAATGTGAAACATAAATAAAATTTTGTCCAGTTTTTGATTACTTACCGTTACTGAGTGTGTTATTCTTCCAGTAAAAAAACGTTTTTTATTCTGTACACTCCAGGTAACGATTAATCAATTCCCAAATTAGTTTATTATTTTAATAATCAATTAATCACAATTAATCTGATTAATCACAATTAATCTGATTAATCACGAATAACACGATTAATTACGGTTAACCCGATTAATCATTTCAGCCCTAAAATATGCAATGAAAGAGGAGAAAAAGTTAACTTTAAATAATTTAAAAACGTAAAACGAACATATTTAAACCTGATGAAATTATATTTTAACATTAAATCTAAAACTAAATGGAGAAGATATGTGTGAGAATAAAGAAACTGATTTAAAAAGACATTAAATCCTCTTCCAAACTGAAATAAGATTTCAAACACTTGTTTCTGTGTCAACACACGCACTTTAAAACCATAAACACATTTTCTTTGCTTGTTTGCTAAAAGCCACTGGATCAATAGGAGCATTTTCTCACTCACTTCCAGTCCTTTCTTGCTCGCCCTACGTTTGAAAGACGTCCGTTTTTTCCTCCTGGCCGAGTTCTTCAGCGAGCTCTGGGACACGGAGAGTTCAGATGTTAGTTCGCTGTCACCGCATCCACGCTGACGCTGATTAGAAGAGCGATGAAGCATGCGACGTGTCTGCGGGAGACATTTTTCTGCGCTGGTGCGTGTGTGAGGGAGACTCAAACAGGGGCCTAAACTCAGGCTTCCCTCAGAGATCAGACGTACGTCGGATCACATCGCATCACACCCAGCAGCCTCTGACAGGCCGCTTTTCAAATTTAGCCCCAACGAGGTCGCTTTGCATCATCGTCACCGGATGACAGCGGGTGAACTTGATCCAACTGCAGGGAAGGAGGGCCTCTTTCTCACCTGTGGTTTCCTGACTTTGATGATCCAGGAGGGAGGGACGATGACTCCGGCGTGGGCCCCCAGCGAACACGGCTCCTCGATCTGGTGCAGCATGAAGCACGTCACCTTGTTGTGGAACTGGAAGACAAACGGACGTTAGCTTTTATTCATCTCCAAGAAAAAACAACAACACACATTTCATTTCAGTATTAGACGAGTAGATCATCGTAATTGAATCTTAACACTTGCATGCATCACCTGCCTCAAGTCTGGAACAAATTGACATTAGCAAAGAACGACTTATTAAATTATTAGGGGTTGCTAGGCAACAGCACAGTGCCCGTCCATAGTGACTTAATAATCAGGAGGTTTTTCAAACGACTTGTCCAGGCACCAAAAAACATCAACTTATTGCCAAAAGGTGACCTGCTTCCTTGAACAGGTTACATTTTTTGCACAAAATTATTCTTAGATTTGTTGTATTAGGGGTTTTTGTCACTTTAAATCCAAAAAAACTGCTACTTTTTTTTTTTTTCCACTCAACGTTTACACCTGTATGTGAAAGCAGCTGCAAACAGATGCCCAATTATACAAACATGCATCTTTGAAAAGCAGACGTGGAGCCTCCTTCACAACAAACGAGAATGTAGCAAGTGGTTTCTGGATGGTAAGTCGACAACAAAGCACTTGTCTTTTGTACAGTAAAACCAGCTGGCCAATCGTTCTGGAGCTCAGTGTGGGTTGCTAGGTAACGGGCTGGGCTTTGCTAGGGTTGCTAGGTTACGGGCTGAGCTTTGCTAGGGTTGCTAGGTAACTTGCTGGGCTTTGAAGTAGGAATGTTCTTTAGGAACCGTAAATTTCACAACAGTGAGGCCTATTGTTTCTCATCTTCTTCATTTTTATTTAGTTTTGTTGAAGATGAATGATGAGTTTCCTTACCGCCTGTTTACACCAAGAACAACTGATGGCGATTATTTCTTTACTGTGGAAGAACTTCTGCTGAAAACTCTGAAAAAACAAACATTCACAGTGAGTTTTTGGTTCTTTATAAGGACCGCAGGAACATTTCTGTGTGTTAGTGAGCCCACCTTCCCACACTGTTTACATTTCCCCTCCTGACGCCGCCTGTGGACCCAGTGGTGTCTCAGTACGTTCTGTTGGCAGATAACGGCGCTCAGAGCTACGATTCCTCATTTTTACAGCCACACACACACGTTGACATGAAGAAACACTCACGTCTCTGAGGCATCGGGACCCTCCCTCCTTGAAGGTCGGCTTGCATCTGAAGTTAATCTGAACAGAGACACAGACCACAGTCGTGAGTCTGAAAGCATTCATCTGCGGCTCGACAGAATTTGAAGGGAACAAGATTGGATTGAATTTAATTCAAAGGAAATAAACGTCGGCCTTGAAGGATGAGCAGCTGAAGCGTGTTGGTGTTTGTGAGCCGCACCTTTTCTAGCTGCTCTATGCAGCCGGTGTGGACTACTATCTTGCAGGCGGCACATTTCCTCCTGGGGGCCGACTTCTTAAAGGAAACACAGGGAGCACAGAGCAGAGTGAGACACAAAGCCGCTGAAAATACGAGCAGCGAGGAAAAAACGAGTCATTTATCACCTGGTAAAACACAAACACTTCAGATGTAAGAGGGCAAGTCGCCTTCATGAACTGGTACTGCACGGCTACATTAAAAGCATTTTTACTCTAGTTTCCAATGCAAATATCTCACTGCACTTGAAATAAGACAAAACTAACTTTCAAGAAACTTTTCGGCAAAAAATAAAAGTCATTAATTCCTTACTATTAATAAAAAACACACTAAGTTATTGGTGAAATAAACCACCGGAGGAATTAGACACTTTTAACTCATAATAAGGGAAAAACATCTTGCTTTACTGGCAGATTATTTCACTTATTACTACAGTTTGATCAGGAATTATTGATTTAAAATAACGTTGGAAACATTACTTGAAAATTAGTTTTGTCTTATTTCAAGAAACTCGACTAAAAATACTTAAGACTTTGTCTGCTAAATATTAAACTTTTAATAATCATACTTGTTTCTCTCTTTTTAATTGCATAATAAACAGAACAGTTTATTTTATGGCTTATTGTTACACAGGAACAAAACAAAACAGTTTTAATTTAGAAAACTTTGTGGTCAATGTTGCCAAAGGTTTGGACACCACAGCTTTAGCTGCTTTCCTAAACAACTACAAACAAACCTGAGAATATTTTACTGTTCCCACCATAACCTGTTAAAATTGCTGCACATTTAAAAGAAGGATAGTTTCAGTTTTCATCTGATTTAGCTAATTTAACCCACAAAGACAAATCCACCTGGACGTCAGAGAAATCTCACAGCGAGCCGCAGCGTTTTCTTCTAAACATACTGTAATTACCGAGCTGTTGTGAACGCTCACATGTGTCATTATTTTATTGTGAAAAGTGAAGGTTGTTTCTCTGCTCTTTATGCTAATAGCTGCTATTCTCTGCTGGAGGGCAGAGTTCACAAGGCCTACAATTTAAACGTGTTGTTGAACTTCTCAGCAGGAATGTTTCACCGCTGTCAGTGATGTGAGTGAAAATTAAACCATTAAACAGTCAGGAGTATTTGTAGTACTTTATTTTAAGAGCTGTGCATAAGGCTGACGTAACACCTGCCACAAACACGAAGGAGTCTTCAAAATGTTTAAGACTGTTGTAATGAAGGTAAATAGTGACGCTTATGCACAGCCCTTCAGATAAAGTGTTAACTTTAATTCAAACAAAATACATTTCTTTCTCCGCCTTTGTCCGGATCATAAAAATATTTAAATCAAATCTCAGACGTTCTGTTCTGCTGCAAAAAGTAAAAATGCAATAAGGATAAAACAGTTGTTTAAGCTCAGAGCAGATTTAATATTCATGAATTCCCAGCATTAGTATTCAGTTCAGACGGTTTCAAAGTTGAAATTATTTATAATTCAGTGAGCGTGGAATGTTTTTTTTTTTTTAAGAAAAAGAGGCGGCTAACGGACCAGACAGCAGCAGAAATATGATCCTAGGAGAAGCACCTGCTTCTTTGTTCCTGTTTCCCTCCTGCAGAGACGTGATCAGTCTCTACTCACCGCAGTCTTCAGGAGACACGCGTCCTCCCCGAGGTAGCACAGCTCTCCCGAACAACTCGTCTCCGTCCATAAGTGATCTCCGTTCCCTGCGTTTTCCTGCAGGAGGAGAAGAGAGAGGGCTGAATTATCACTTAATAAGGCGCCGCGCTCCGTCTGCACGTCTGCATCTTTAAGTGATTGTTGTTCGGTCGTATATAAAACTGCTCAGAAACACTCGGAGGAGATTACGGCCAGTAAGTGTGTCGAGTGCATAAACGCTGCTGCTGCTGCTGAGTAGGTGGGTAATCCACGGCGTCTGGAAATCTGAGGTGTTAATGAAAACACTCAGGAAGTAGCGGCTAACGTCCAGCACTCAGAGAGCAGCTCTGTATGAACATATGATGGCGGGAATTTAACAGAAAAAATCCCAGAGGAGTTAAAAAGTAGACGTCCAAGGAGCAGCAAAAGCAAATGAGGTGGATGAGCAGAGCATGGCAACAACTGGACATTTTACTGTGAAATATTGTCTCTGTTGTCTGCATACTGAGCTGTTAGCATGTCCTGACAGTCATGACTCTGTTAAACAACAAGTCTTCAGTCAGAAGCTTCTTCTCATATCCTGCTATTCTGACTGCTACTGGAGAGCCTTCCTGCCCACAGATGATATGAGTAACAAAAACATTTATTGTCCCTTTAAAGTATTTTTAATCGAATTTGAACTGAAAAGTCCTTGTTGGTTGAAGAGAGGGTTGCAACTAATCGATTAATCGGTTAAAAACATATACACATTCTGCTTATTTTTTAAGACGTTTTTACACAATTATAGAAAAAACTAATTAAAAGTTGCAAATAAACAACTCGGTTTCTTTTATTAAAGAAGAAAATAAACATTTTATTGTCTAAAATGCAATAGCAGCATTCATTTAGTGAAAGCATCTGTGTCGGGCTGATCTGTTGAATATTTTTTGGATTTGCTGATTAATAATTGGAGAGCAAAGTTGCTAAATGGGAGACATTTATTTTATTTTATTTTTTTAAACATAATTTTAACCAGGTGAAGCTAAAACTGCCATTTGAGGAATTTTGGGTAAAACATATTTACAAAGTTGTTTTTTTTTTTTAAATCCTAACAGCAAAATGTATTTATTTTTTTTACAGTTTTGACAAATGGTCTTTTTTACGACAGTTAATGATTAATCGATTCATAAATCAATTCATTATAATTATTCTCATCTATCGTTTATGTTCTTTGAAAAATGAATTAAATTAGTTGTCTGCATATTTGAATGAATTTCTAATATTGTATAAGAAAAGAGGTTAGAATGAAAATTTACCTAAATATGCCAATTTGTTTAACCCAATAAACTGATTAACCACTGGAAAAAAAATTGAGGACAAAAAATAAATAATTTAAAAAAAAAATCAACTCTTTTATGGAATAGATGTAAAATATCTCTGACTAAAGCTGCTTCCAAGAAAATAAAATTTGACCAATTCTTCACCGCTGTAAGTCGTGTCCCATAAAGCTGCTCAATCAGTTTCAGTGATCATATTAAAGGTAATTATATGTATGTATTGTTATGTAACTGTGTGTGTGTGTGTGTGTGTGTGTGTGTGTGTGTGTGTGTGTGTGTGTGTGTGTGTGTATCATGCAGGGATTTAAAGGTCAGTGAGGATGTGCTGAAGCGTCTCTGCAGGACGCTCCATGTGAGCCCATAACAGTTTACACATTCTCATCAATAATAAAGCACTTTGTATTTACAGTTCATTAATGATATGCAACGCCTTGAGAGCTGAATTATTCACTGCAGAACATATTTTAAAATGGCATTACACCTTCAATTCTTATATTATTTTGGGGAAATTTGTTTCTTGAAGTCACCAAAGAGAGAAATTCCTTTATTTTTAATAGTTCAGTCAGGAAGGGACAAATACGAGTAAAACTCTAGGAATCCGTCATGGAGTTTGTGGCGTTTTCATCCTCCAGCATCACTGAAGCATTTTAGATATTCATGCTTTATTTTTTCCAAATTTCTGAAACTTTTAATCAACAATCAGTCACTTTGTTTCACTAAGGAGGAAGTAAAACACTGTAAAACATTTGAGCCTCATTTAGTTGTGTCTACTATCTTCTACTCTCCAAGTCAAATAAATTTAGCCAGTTTTAGATTTTGAACACAAATGTGCGAGTTCGTGAAAGATAAACTTACAGTAAAAAGTTTATCTATTAATTTTGTCAGACCTCCAAGAGTCTAGAGCTTTAAAAGAAGTGAAAGAAGAGAAAGGCAGGAGTGGGAACTATTTCCCAGAATGCTTAGTGGCATGTTGTTTCATTGATATCAATTATAGAAAATATGATTTCAGACCAGATTTAACAGCTTTAAATTGTAATATGACAAAACCTTGTGATTACTGCCATCACACCTCCTCCTGCAGATCCACACACTTCAGGTTTTAGAGCGTCGTCTTTGCAGGAAGTGAAAGGTAAGGGGATTTACCTGGAACTAAAAATACCAGCTCAAACTTTTTGTTGACTTTTGGACGGTTTAATGTGTTGTGTTTCGAGTACTTTCCGTTGCCTCTTGACATTTTTTCGTTTTAAAGCAGCTTTGCAGCGTCGTGATTCATGTTTTGTAAATAAAATCCATTAAACTCTGGAAAAAGAAACAGATGCTGGAAAAGTCATATGTTGAGAAACGGTGACAGGTAAAACTTTCTCTCCCACACTGCTTACACATCGTCCTACATTATTAATAAAGAAGAGGAGAGAAACCGCTGGGGTTTTTTTTTTTTTTGTCTCCACAGAAACATAATGCTGATAAAATGAGATTGTAAATGTCAGGCAGTGACTCAGAGGAGAAACTTAAACCTAGACAAGCTTTTTGCACAATTAACAGAATAAATGCATGTCGCTAAGCAGATTTGTGATGCTGAGCGTCTGACCGTCCAGTCCACGCAGGTTCGCAGATCCTTGTTTGGTCCGTTGGACGCCGGAGGGAGCGAAGGCTGAGGCGGGCCGAGGTAATGGAGGCCTGATCTGGAGATGGCTTTCCTGCATTCAAGAAGGAAAAAAAAACACAAGAAAACACTTTAAAATATCATCATTTTTATAATAATAATAAAGAGAAAAGCTGCAGTGGTGACAACGCAGAAGTGAACAGTCACGCTCGCATAATGACACAGAGTGGATGAATAACTGTGAGAACTCGGTTTCAGCGTGATTAAGTCCGTAAATTATTTATTCATAATTTTCCGGCTCAGCTGCAGATATTTGTTTGAGGCGGACTGGGAACAGCTTGGTGGAGCGACTGCCAGCAGCACTTCATGGCGACGCGAAAGAGAGTCGAAGACGGATGACTCAGCACGCGCCTCTTCCTCTTTTTACCCGCTCAGGTTTAGTTCATCTTTACACGTCCGTCTCTCCAGCAGTGATAACATCTATGATAAACTCTACTTATGCAGGATGCTGCCATTTCTGTCCTAATATTGGAAAAATATATTTTTCTATAAACCAACAACTGAAAAAGACACTTAGCAACAAATTTTGCCCATTTTTATTTATTTTTTTACTTTATGCAACAATATGATAACGATATGCCACAATAAATTTTGCTGGACGATAAATTGTCCCAAGTTATTGCGATAAACAATAATATTGTTGCTTTGAGACTAATTTCAATTTATATTATGATAAAGGCAGAAGAGATTATCAAAGATCAATAAACTTAAAACTCAAATGAACAAAAAAAAAAACACAAAATAAATAAACAAAGCAACTGAAATAATGCATTTTGAAGTTTCTATAAACATTATTAAGGGCCAGCTGAGACCAAATACAGAAAAGAGAAAAACGATAAGTCATATAAATGGAAATTATTGCGCTTGCTTTAATTTATAATGCAATTAATTGATTTATTGATTATTGCGACAGGCCTAGATAACAACAGAAGTGACAACAGTATGGCTGTGATTGTGTGCAACATAAATTATAGCCCCACTGATACAAATACTGCTCTTGAAAAACATTCCCATTTGTAATACATTGCCTCAGGACACATAAAGAAGTGGGATTTGTATCACTAAACTGCGCATGGTAACTGTATTTTCAAATTAATTGGTATTTATTGATACTTTCATTGCACAACCAGTGCAGAAAATAGTAAAACTATCAACTATCCCAACAATAAGGGCAGTTTTGTGTTTTTTAAACATCATTAGTTGGAATTTATTGTAACAACAACAAATCAAAATTCTTATAAAATTAAATTTATCAAGATAAATCATAAACGATGCAATAAATTCCAACAACTACTTAAAGGATTTTATGGTCAAGACAGTTTTCAAGTTTAATAATGGCTTACATATTAGTTTAATATGTACATATTAGTAATGGCTAATATGCATTACTAGAATTTGCATTTGTTAAGCTAAAATTCAAAATGTATAGATTTACGATAATATATAAGATATAATACATACGTCAGATTTAAGGAGACATTTTTAAATCACTTACTAAGGTCTAATAACATTGCGTACACATTTTATATCTACTATAACTACTTCTTATTTCACAAAGGAATTAATAACTTATTTTTAACTGTTATTTGAGCTTAACTGAACTAAATGTAATTTATATAGAAATTAATTAAATATGAACCGAATTATTTGCATGTGCAACACAGTTGAAGTTTTTCCACATTCATTTCTGGCAGCGCAAACCTTCACAGATCCGAAGGTTTCCTGAAACTAAAGACGACTCTCTGGACTCCAGCTGGAAAACAAACGAGTGGAAAAGGTTGTCCGACACATCTGACCCGACTGCTGAAAGTTTTAGTGGCCGTCTCTCCAAAACTGATCACAAAGGACAAAGAGGAGTCTACTTACACACCGTGCAACCTGATCACACCTAAACACACACAGACACATACTCACGACCCTGGAGCTAAAAATAGCTTTGCGTGGGCAACAACAGAACAAATGCAAGGACGTATGGTGACTGGACACAGGCCACAGAAATCTGTGGGCTACACTCACAGAGACACACCCCAACCCTAATAACACAAATTCAGTCCAGGGAATGTAAAAAATAAAAATCATAAATGATTAAAAATCAGGCAGCGTGTTTAAGAGCAGGCTTCTGCTGGAACTGCACAATATTAACAGGTTAGTTGATTAAGTATTTATGAAAATAACTTCCTCTAATCTGGGACAAACTTATAGAAATCTGCAAAACAGCCGAAACACTGAGTCCCTCTAAATAAGGATAAAACCCCACCCGCCTTTGAATAGCAGTAACTGGAACATTAATCAATATATTATGTCAATTTATTTTATTTTTATTTTATTTTTTACAATACTTAAGGCAAACCCAATCCCCTTTCACAAGAAAAATAAAATAAAAATAAATAAAATAAGTTTTCTTGATGAAATTTTTCAAAAAGTAATGTTTATTGATTTTTTGAAAATAGATAAAACACTTCTTCTGTTAAATAAAGAAAACTTGACTATCCCAGCTTTTTTTTCATTAACAAATTTTAAAAATACTAAAGTTAATTTACAAATGGATGGATGAGTATTTGGATATTAAATAAAAAATATGCTTCCATACTTCTGGATCCATAATTTTCCAAGGAACTCTAACTTCCTCCTGAATAAGGCTTCACTACTTTTTCTGCTTTTAAAATGTGGAGAACAACATGAAGAATGATTTATTGTCCATATAAACCCTTAAAAAAACGTCTGAAAGCTTAAAACATAAAGGATTTATTTACTCCTGCAGATCCAAGAGGTGAGGCCGGCTCTAAACCGATGAAACACATTTCATCAACACGTAGTTAAAAAGTGAAAAGTAAAACTTGAAAAGTACAGAAAGTTGCAAATTTATGGTTTTCAGAATCAGAGATGATCAATCAGAACTGAGAAAAGCAGATTTTCTTTAAAAAACAAAAAAAAACTGAGCTGCAAAGTTACATTTTACCCACAGAAAACATGGAAACGGTTTGCTCCAAGCACAATCCTGACACTACGAACAAAGACGTGGCATTTTGTCCAAACTTGAATCACAAACATCGGAGTAATCAGGGTGAGATGAGGTGAACGCCTTCATCTTAACGCATTCCTCTCTTGTTTGAGCCTGTCTGTGGATCAGAACTGGAATAGGAACAACATGCAGGCCCGAATACGAGGCTTGGATCCTGGAGATGTTCCCACAGAAGGCAGTACGAGATTTACCGTAGACGAAGTCATTTAGTTTAGTTTCCAGTGCAAACATCTTACTGCACTTAAAATAAGATCAAACTAACTTATAACTAGCTTTTCAGCGAGAGATAGGAGCTTGTTTTAAATGAATAATTCTTTTAAAACTTCAGAAAAGGCACTTGTTCCATTTGCAGATTATTTTCATCTTTTGCAAAACACTTTTGTCATATTATAAGACAAATAATCTGCCAATGGAACGACAATTTTTCATCCATATTAAGGAATTATTGACTTAAAACGTGTCAAACCCAAGGCCTGTGGGCCAAATCCGGCCCACCATAGCTTTTTATGTGGCCTCTAGATTCTAGACTAAACACTAACTGTACTTAAAAATTGTGTTATCAGTCAAATCGATGCAGTTTTTATCTGTTCACTGCCAAATTGTATCAATCAGTCCCTCCAGTTTCTTAAAAATTATTGTGGAAATTCACACAAAATCAATAAATCCCCGCACTTTTTTGCACCAACACATAATTGAGAGTTTATTGCAGATTTTTCTCAAAAATTGTCAAAATCTTTACTTGCACTAAACAGCTGCCTCAGCCTTAATTGACGTCAGATTACAGTCCATGATCTATACAGAGTAACAAAAGTTCCATTTACCGTCATAAATATCTCAAATATTTCCAAATTAGTACAAGAAACACTTTGATTTTTATTTTTTAAAAATCACAAAAAGAATCATCAAATCCTGGAAGGACTGAAAAGATGTTAAATAATATTGATTGATAGAAGAATTGATTGATATTTTAACAGTTTGTGAATAAGTTTTATCAATACATTCTGGCACAACAGGCCCTTTAAGAGCATTCTTAAAGGATCTTGATTTGGCCCAAAAAGAAAATGAGTTTAACACTCCTGACCTAAAACAAGCTCATATATTTTGCTGAAAAGTTACTTATAAGTCAGTTTTGTCTTGTTTTAAGTGTAGTAAGAAATCTGCACTAAAAAGCAGACCGGAAACACTTGGTAATATTTTGAGCCGCTGCTCGGCGGCGCTGGGCCACTAATGAGCATGATGTGGGCTGTTTGAATAAGACAGATGAAGCAGCAGGAATTTAAACCCTAAAGTAAAGAGATTAAACTGGGCCCAGCATGGTGGAGTTGATACAGCTGCTCCCGTAGTTCCCAGCTTCACAATTTAAATATGTTTGCTCTTCTTCCTCTCCATTTTAAAGAAATAATCACTGCCGTCCTCCATTTTCCCTGCTGCATGTCTTCTCGCCACAACCACACATCACACCGACTTCTCCCTGATCTTCTCCACATCACTGAATCTCCCACCCTTGCTCCTCCTAATCTTCCTCCCTCACACTCCTTTTCATCCCTTGCTCTTCTTACTCATCCGCCCCCTTGTCTCCTTTCCTTATTTTCAGCCTTCCCCTCCTACTCCTCCTGCAGAGGTGGGTTGTCAGCGTTGCCATCACGACCACACAGTGGGAGCATCAGCAGCTTGTCCACTAATTATCCTGCCAGAGAATCTGCTTTAGTGTACATGTCTCGTGTGTTTCAGCGACTTTACACTGAAAGCAGTTACACTTATCTCACTCTGTGGGATGATTGCGTGAACGTGGGAAAGAGAAGTCAGCAGGTTCATATCTTTATTTCACCTCCTACGCACGCAGAATAATATCTTCAGTTATTGTCTAAATAGAGATCTTCAGAGGTCAACTGTTTGGGACGTTTCAGGTGATTGAAATATTATGCTACAGTTTCTTTAACTGGTTTCTAAAATTCTTGCGCGCGGAGCGCAACAACTGTGTTTATAGTCGGGGAGAACAAAAGTAATAGCTACAAAAATAAAAAGGCAGCTGCAAGTGGGAGGGATCGAATTTAACATCTTCTGACTCAAGAAGATGTGATTATGTGGGAGAAGCTGGTTGCTGAAGGCGATACAGGGGTCCTACAGAATTTCAAGGCAAAATTCCAGACATTTTTTCTTCCTCAAATTCCCAGGAATCATTTTACAGGGTTTCTGTAGGTTCCACCAATTCACATTTAAGACTTTTTAAGACCATTATGAATGGAATTTAAGACCTACATCTACCTTTGTATAGCCAACTCTCAATAAATCTGCACTTATCCATGATAGACGCAAAAAAAACAAAAGCTAGCTAGCAAGGGTATGTTAGTGGTGAGTTAGCGGTAGCTGCAACAAAGCATGATGAGGATATCTGAGTGACCTTCTAAACTTCTAAACGGGTATTTTTGCCAGTAAACTATTTAATAAAATTTGGGCAGCTTCATGGAAAAAGTCAGTGACTGCTTACAACACGGTAGTTTGACTTCTCAGGATTTCTTTTTTTCTGTTAAAAAACACAAAACCTGTTTCAGTCCAGATTCAAAGTTATCTCTGGTTTCACTCACCTGCAGCCGAAAAGCCGGTGAAACCAACGCACTTTTTTCCCCTTCCTCCTCCGCCTCCCTGCCGGTCCACTAGCTTCAATATTTATCATCCTTATTCTTAAAGAGTTTCTGTTTTAAGCAATTGTTGGTGTTTTTAAGCATTAAATTCAAATCCACGCAGTCATGTGTTTCCAAACTCGCAGCACTGCTCAGGTAATTATGTCAATCAGCGGGACGAGCTACAGACACCTGACACCAGACACCTGAGCTCTGTCCTACACAACAATGTGTGTGTGTGTGTGTGTTTTATTTAGTTTAATTTATAACCAGCTGATTGAGATTAAAGTTATTTATAGCAATGGCTTGTTTCCACAAAACGGAAACATTTAGATGAAGAAGGAACGATTGTTAAAATATTCAAAGAAACACAAATGAGCGTCAGCAAAGCGCAGTCCAATGACACTGTATCCCTCTACACATCTAATCAATCATCAGCGCTTCTTTTGTCCAATTCTTTTCTGTTAAATTGAACATAAATTATTTTAACGGAGTAAAACGCAGAATAATGAGGCAACACTAAAGTTTTTGTTTCGATTTACATGACAAGATATAACCTGGGGGAAAAAAACTCATGCTCGTCTTCTTCTCCTTTTCCGTTTACCATTTTCCCTCTCCTCTCGATTACCTTACAGGTGAGAACAATCTATTTTTAGGACGTTGCGTAAGCGATAACCTGACGGTCCTAACAGGAGGCAGACAAGAACATAATCCCCGAATTTCAGGCTGAACGCTTGTAAAGGGAAAAACACCTAAAGACTCGTGGAGATTTAAAGATGATTTTAGTATCTTAGCAGCAAGCCTTGGCAGCCTGCTGTAAATGATTAAAATGGTAAGAGAGGAAAAATACGTAAGGAAATAAAATATTTAAACCAAAAGGAGAATTTATTCAAAGAAAGAAATAGCACCAGTGTTAGAGTTTCCCTGTGAACTGCATTTTGTTAAGAGGAGCTCAAATGTTGGCTAATGGCTGGTATTTAACCAGATAATTATGTTTTGGTTGCAAAAAGGCTGGGTCAGAGTTTGCTATTGTTTTCAAAGGTGAAAGGTCATGGGTTCAATTCCAGCAAAGCCCTTGATTACTGGAGATAAATACCAACCCAAATATGACCCAACAAGGATTAACTGTGTACAGAAAATGATAGTCTAAAGCAAAAAGCTCTCCCATCACATTCCCTGAATGTAATAAATGTAAAATTTCTGAAGGCATCGACATCTAAGCACTAAAAAACTAAAAACACTCTTCTGTGTAGGGCTGAAACGATTCCTCGAATGATTCGAGTACCTCGATTACTAAAATTCCTCGAGGAAAATTTACCTGCCTCGAAGCTTCGTTAATTTATGTTTTATTAGTTAGCGCACCGTGTTCCGGCCGGGACTTCATTTGCGTTGCGCGGAGCTCTCACTTCCGCCTCTGAGTTGTTGACAAAAGCTTAGTCTCAGCGGCATAAAGTCCAATCTTCAAGATTGGCCCGTGGGGATTTTATTGATTGATGATAATGCCCGACTTTTTATCGTTTTTGGGGAACCAATAAGCATCCTTAAAATGACTGGGGAATGCCTGGAGTACGGCAGCATTTCTCCTCCGGGGCTGCTGGTTGAAAGCGAACGGCGGGAAGAGCGTTGAGGTGAGCGGATAGCCTGAACAGGGCGGGCGGCTGATTAGCTGATGCTTACCGTGTAAATGTAGCTTTACCGACGAACCGCACAATAAATTTCATATCCCGGTCTGAAGAAACGGGTGGCGGAGCGCATCGTACATGGCTGGTAGATGAGTTTCTGAGTGTGACCAGTGAAGGTGTCGCAAATATCCCGTATTGCTTCCCCCCGTGTTCGTCCCCCGGTCTAACGGTTCGTCAGTCCGCTGGTCTATTTCCTCCCCTCCACCCCATCTTACGTTCGTTCATTCGCCCTCTCCTCCCACTCCAGGCGGCATTTCCCATATTTTCAAACCCAAAGCGCGACAGGTTAGGTGGCAAGGTGAGTTTAATTAATCTATTAAACTCACTGAAGATGAATACATAAACTAAAAGCTGGATTGTAGACATTTTTTATAAGCATATTTGTGAGCCTGCCTCTTTGTTATTAAATTCAATATAATTTCAGATTTTTCTATAACTTTTCTTCTGGTTAACTTAGAACGTGAGCTATTATTGTTACAGGTTAGTTTTCTAAACTACAATAAAGCAACTGTTAGGGATGCTCAAATATGAAAAATTGGACTGATATTGATATCTGATAGTAACACCGGTATTATGCCAGATTTACCAATATTTCATTTTATAATTTTTTTTTATCCGATTACTCGATTAATCGTAAGAATAATCGATAGATTACTCGATTACTAAAATATTCGTTTACAACAGCCCTACTTCTGTGTGAAGGTTGTTACTGAGTGAAAACAACTAAATGTTGGCCTTTTTTGTGTTTAAAGTAAAAGAAAACAGTATAACTGTGATGTATAAAACCTGTGAAAGGGTGAGAGAGAGCAAAACTTTCAACAACATCAGGAAGGATAAATGTACTACAGGAAAGTTTTATCATTTTGAGTAAAAAACATCCTTTTGAAAATCTCAAAGTTAAGGAAAGAATCGGTATTTTGAAGAATGTACACAAAGAAAACTGTTTTAGAAATGACAGCCATGCCAACTGTGTTAATTGCTTAAAATGTCAACTTCATTACCAATTTTTCAACATCTTAAAACTGTAAAGTCCTGTTTTACAGAAATTGCAGTCACTGTGCTACATCTCCCCTGCTCCTGATCTAAATATTTAATCACCACTTACAGCAGGAAGGTTAGAAAAATTCATTTTGAATCCTGTTCGAATAAATTTTAATATTAAAGTTCACATGAGATAGCATAAAAGTCTAAAATTAATGAATCAGTGTAATAACATCTTACTTTCCTCCCTATCTAATATGTATCAACCTTTTATCTTTTTGTAATTTTGTCCAATGCATCATAGACTGTAGTAGTGGTGATAGGTGATAGTTATATCTATTTGATTTTGCAACAGAACCTATAAAAACTATGTATATATTCAGTGTATTTACTGGAATGAAAAAGCATCTTAACCATGATGTCATCTACATATATAGTAATAATTCAGGCTGGATTGATATGAAGCTTTACAAATTTAAACCACTACAGTATTAATTTATAAAACCCATTAGTTTATTATTACCAGACGTCCCATGACTCAGCATACTTAGGTCTGCACCTATGCATCATAAAAACGCAGAAGCTTATCAAAACAAATGTTGCATCAAGGATTAATTCTTATATAGAGACACCACTTATGCAGACAAATGAATGCTTTAATGGATACAGGCAGACGCTTTCAGCTTGTTTCTCATTCAGAAGAGCCCTACAAATGTCCTTTTTTATTCGTCTATTGCTCCACATTAGTTTCTTCATCTGCTCTTTTCAATCTCCAAATTTTCCCCCTCTTTTCTGCTTGTATGTGGGTCAGGGAGAAAAGGCTTGTTCGTTGCCACTGGTGACGGAGCACATTCAGAGAGAGTATGTATGCATGTCTCTGTGCAAGACACAGGAGACAGAAGACAAGTTTGTGTCTCTACGGGCCTCAAGTAATGATGTATGACAGATAGCGGCTGTTCTCAGCCTGCATGCAAACATATCGGGAAGAGGAGCAACAATAGGGCTGTGGTTTCTCCACCACATATCCATAATCTTTAAGCATTTCAGAATATTTAAACCTTAGGATATACAAATATTAAATGCAATAATGGCCAAGAGCCCCACAGGAAGCTGTAGCAAAAGAACTGAAACTGAGATAATTAATTGAAGTTGTCCCAGACCTCAGCTTTATTTCACTCTGTCACCATTAAGGTTTTTTTTACAAGTTATGTTAGACTGGTTTGTATCAATTATATTTTTTCAAATAAACTAGTCTTTTTGAGAAGTATGCAGACTTTGTATTGTATTTTTTCTGTTGAAATAAATCACATTTTTATTCAAACTCAAACTAGGAAAGGTGTTACGCATATTTTTTCTTAATTATTCTAAAAGATAAATTGGAAATTGAAGTATTATTCACAAGTATTCCCAGGTTGTGTGCATTTTTGCAGTTCAGCGCTTCAGATTAATAGATATTTATTAAAACTGAAGGCAAACTTATAAGAACTGATTCTTTCTGGGAGCTGTCCCCATCTTTTTTGTTTCTCTTTCTCTTGTTAACCATGAAATACATTCATTTTGTAGAGTTTCTTACATGTGTATTCTTGTGACAAAACATTGGAAAATGGGGGGTCGTCCGGGATCTGAACCTGAGAAGCTCTTACTTAGTAACTTAAGTTTCCACTCCCTAGTGACACACTCCCAATTTATTGTGGTTGATCCCAAGATATTTAGAAAGAATATAAAGGCACCAAAACTATCTCAACTAATTATTCTGCAAACTCCAAATGACAGCGCTACTCAATGCTACTAAAGTTAAGTCCAACCACACTACAGAGGAAGAAATTTCAACTGCTTTAATCTGGTTCTTAATATCTCTGAGCCAAAGCATAACAAAGCGAGGGCTTGTCTAGGATCGTCCACCCATAAAAAGAGTGTCTTACTAACATTGGCAGAATTATGTACTTGGACCCACAGACAGCTGTTCTAAGTGACATTTAGGTTGAAAACCACATCTTTACAAGGCTTCTTCAAACCCCCAGAGTCTGGCATGTCTCAACTTCAACTTCTTCCCACTTGTTCTTTACTGTACGTCAGTGACATTCAGTGTTGAATAAGGTGGGCACATATAGTCTCCGACTGTGGCCAAGCGCCACAAAATAGGTGCCTTAAATTCAATACCATACCTGAAAAACTGTTCAGACACTGTAGGCAGGCTAAAGTTGTTTATAAAAGATTGAAAAGGCTTTATTCAGCACAAGAGCTCTACATCATTTCAGCAGCACCACAGGCATAACAGCGAGGCGTTCTGAAGTAGAGGAGTAAAGTCAGTAACTAAAGGTAATGTGGTGCTAAACATTTGTGCAATGCAAGGCTTTGAGGGGTTTCTGGTGGATTCAGCCATTTATCTTGTAATCTTCAAGATAAAAATGACTACATACGTTTTGACATAAAGTCTCTCACCGAAATGTTTTCATACGAGTACAGATATTATAAATGTTTCTTTTCTATTTTAAATTCTTGCGACAAGCAATCTCTGAAAAAAAGCCAGCAAGTGTTTCATAACACAGTTTGACTTTTTGTTTTAGCCTCAGTTTGACCTCATGCTCTTTAAAATAGACACAAAAACATTTTTGCACACACACACAAAACTGACAATAGCAGGAAGAAATCAACACACAGACGCAAAGAATGAAGTTAGATTGCAAACAACCCTATTTGGTGTGGAGTAATTCATCAATCTTCAAAAACGCTCCTTATCCCCACACTCAAACTTTTAACTATCTGCTGCTTTGGGTCTTTTTGGTGTTTTGTGACTGTGTATTGGGGGTAGGCAGAGAAATTTGTTGTTGACTTGGAAACTCAGACTTCCTTCCCACTTTTATTCAAGCATGCAGCATTCTTCTCTACGTCTGTCCGTCTTCCTCCCTGTATGTCTGCACTTTTATCACAAGAAGGACCTGAGTCCAGCAATGGAGAAAACAAAGTTTAGCTTTGGAAGTGTCGCTACCAGGCAGAGGAGGACAAGCCAAAGTGCTTTTACCTGACTGCTCCTCCATCCTGCAGAGCCGAACTGATTATCTGCAGAATGAAATGCTCAACACACCTGCAGACCACCAATAAACCTGCACTGTTGGCACAATTGGCAAGCTCACGCCTGGATCACATTACATAACATGTCCTTCCAGATGGTCCCTGTGTCAGATTAGATTGTCATGCTCCCACTGTGACCTGAATAAGTCGTGAGCAAGCAAACATGGAGCTTTATTAAGAACCTGTGCAAAGATAAATAGGCGTGCTTGAGACTTAAAAGTAAGTCAAATTACAAAATCTGATTTTAGAGGGGCAACATGTGGTGACTTTTGGTCTTTGGCGCAGCCATATGGGTTTAAAATAACAGGAGATGGGCATAAGCCAAAAGTATTGACTCTTTCCTCAATTTGATGCAACTGCTACAAAAAAACACACATTGAAACTTCTGAATTGTTTTGGAAAAAAACATTAAAACTGGGACTGAAACAATTAACCAGATTAATCACAACTAATCGATTATTGAAATAATTGTCAACTAATTCAGTAATCATTAAAAACAGACCATTTGATGAAAAATAATATATTCAGAGCAGCAAATAATGCAAAACTCTAGAACAAATGTATACATTTTCCACTTGAGATAAAATCACATTTGTCTGTAAATAGGTTTTAGCTAAAACAATTAACTAATTTTCTAACTTCAGGTAATGCATATTATTGCATTTTGGGCAATAAAATTTATATTTTAAAAAGCAGTTAAATTATTAGTTTAATGCATTCCTAATATTGTATAAAAAATGGTTAAAAACAAAAATTGGTGGAGTTTGCCACTTCTTTATACGACTGATCGATTAATCGTCAGAATAATTGATATCTAAAATTGATTACCAAAATAATCAGTAGTTGCAGCCCTAATTAAAACAGCATTGCATGTGCAAATAGCTCACTAGGTGCTGCTCTCTTTACTGTTTAGCAATACATTAATAAAATTTAAGGAAGTGTGCTGACTTTGTCCACGTCTTACTAGATTTGTGAAAAGTGTTAAATTGAGCACACATAAAAATAAATCAGCAAGAGAGCATTTAAATATAAAACAACATCCAGCACCACAGCATAAGAGGTTACTGCATGTCACGTTTTGAAAGAGTCGAGCGTATCAAGGTTCAGGTTCTTTAAAACAGGAACTGCTGCATTGCAAAGGCCCGCTGTGACACGCAGATAAATTAAAACGGGCCCAGGTTCGCGGTGAGGGAAGCAGCTGTTTACCTGAATCCTTTCTGATGTCTGGTTTTAAAACTTTCAGAGTATTTTAAGATTTAGGCTAAATGCCGTAAAAGATCAAAAGTTTAATTGCAAGTGCTAAAAATGTTTTTCACATGTTTTTAATCACTTTCCTAGCGCTCTCCTCCTGCACTCAGGGTTGATTTTGACTGATCTAGTTCTATTCCCACTAATAAGTATATTTAATTGCAGCGTGCTCTCTTCTCTGTGTGTCTCTGACAGCGAGTGGGTGTGTGAGAGCAGCTGCAGTTTGGTACACCATCAACTCTTATTAGATCGCAGCCTTCACACAAAGCTAAGTAAGCATGAAGCCACTTCTGGAAAACACTCCGCTCTTGCAAATGCACTGGCCAGTAACGAGCAGGCACAAATATGCCGAGAAACAGAGGCAGAAATTTCACAACCAAGCTGAAGAAATTCATACGAACAATTTCACAGGAGATCATGTGTCCAAGCAGCAGCAGGAAGCAAAGTAGAGAGTAGAGATGATGGATTATAAACAATCTGTAAGCTGATTAATATGCTTTTTTTCCTTTCTGCACCAATTTTGAATTGCTGTTGAAGGAGGGAAAAGAATGTATTATATATTTAGCGTCTGGTGAACAACTGAATATAAATGAAAATGTTAAGGGGATCGTGTAAAATCTGCAGCACTGCATTGAAACCATGCAAATTGCTCACTTGTATGGGTCTTAGCGGTTGTTTGCATGTAATCTTCAACCGGAGATGCAGCAGAAAACTTGTGCAAAAGGAGGAGCAACTGCGAAGCTTTGCAAATTTCCCCCAGAGTGCAAAACAAAAGCCAAGAGTTGGAAATATGACGGGAATCCTCAATATTATTGGAATTATTTCATATGTGGGCGTAATCTAACATTCAACAGATTGAAAAATCGAAGTGTTTTCACCCCCTAACAATGCTGTTACCATGGCAACTCTAAAATGCGGACAGGTGTTAGCGAGATGCTGCTGACATCAGCAAATCCTCTCAGGTGTTGTTTGATCTTTACATCTGAATCACATCATCAATGCCCTCTGGAGAACAGAAATCTTATTTCTTTGTACAATTAAACATATCTTAAATGACAAGTAAATTAGCTAATTGTTACTATTTACATATCAAAAGCCAAATTGTAGTAATTGATACTGTTTTTTGGCTGCTTTACTGTTAGGATGCTAAATTTTAAAGATAAACAGCATTTATTTTAACTAATATATTTTTTCTGGCACTTTTTATAAAGTAGAAAAGAAAAGTAAAAAATATAAAAATAAATAAATATATATATATATATATATATATATATATATATATATATATATATATATATATATATTAGGGCTGTTGTAAACGAATATTTTAGTAATCGAGTAATCTATCGATTATTCTTACGATTAATCGAGTAATCGGATAAAAAAAAATCTAAAATGAAATATTGGTAAATCTGGCATAATACCGGTGTTACTATCAGATATCAATATCAGTCCAATTTTTCATATTTGAGCATCCCTAACAGTTGTTTTTTTTTTGTAGTTTAGAAAACTAACCTGTAACAATAATAGCTCACTTTCTAAGTTAACCAGAAGAAAAGTTATAGAAAAATCTGAAATTCTGTTGAATTTAATAACAAAGAGGCAGGCTCACAAATATGCTTATAAAAAATGTCTACAATCCAGCTTTTAGTTTATGTATTCATCTTCAGTGAGTTTAATAGATTAATTAAACTCACCTTGCCACCTAACCTGTCACGCTTTGGGTTTGAAAATACGGGAAATGCCGCCTGCAGTGGGAGGAGAGGGCGGATGAACGAACATGGGGTGGAGGGGAGGAAATAGACCAGCGGACTGACGAACCGTTAGACCGGGGGACGAACACGGGGGGAAGCAATACGGGATATTTACCACACCTTCACTGGTCACACTCAGAAACTCATCTACCAGCCATGTACGATGCGCTCCGCCACCCGTTTCTTCAGACCGGGATATGAAATTTATTGTGCGGTTCGTCGGTAAAGCTACATTTACACGGTAAGCATCAGCTACTCAGCCGCCCGCCCTGTTCAGTCTATCCGCTCACCTCAGCGCTCTTCCCGCCGTTCGCTTTCAACCAGCAGCCCCGGAGGAGAAATGCTGCCGTACTCCAGGCATTCCCCCAGTCATTTTAAGGATGCTTATTGGTTCCCCAAAAACGATAAAAAGTCGGGCATTATCATCAATCAATAAAATCCCCACGGGCCAATCTTGAAGATTGGACTTTATGCCGCTGAGACTTAGCTTTTGTCAACAACTCAGAGGCGGAAGTGAGAGCTCCGCGCAACGCAAATTAAGTCCCGGCCGGAACACGGTGAGCTAACTAATAAAACATAAATTAACGAAGCTTCGAGGCAGGTAAATTTTCCTCGAGGAATTTTAGTAATCGAGGTACTCGAATCATTCGAGGAATCGTTTCAGCCCTAATATATATATATATATATATATATATAGCTGACTGTATAGCCATATATATATGGCTATATATATATGGACAAACTGGACAGCACCAGGGCCTGACATGATCCATGCCTACTGGCTAAAGAAACTCACTGCCCTCCATGAGCGACTGGCAGCTCAACTGAACCAGCTGCTACAGAATGGGACTCACCCTGAATGGCTAACTGAAGGGCGCACAATCCTGATGCAGAAGGATCCCTCAAAGGGTTCAGTCCCATCCAACTATCGGCCGATAACCTGTCTCTCTACAACATGGAAGCTCATGTCAGGCATCATAGCAGCTAAGATAAGCGGGCACATGGATAAATACATGAGCACGGCACAGAAGGGCATCGGCATAAATAGCAGAGGAGCCAAACACCAACTCCTTGTAGACCACACAGTCGCCTGAGACTGCAAAACCCGACACACCAACCTGTGCACCGCTTGGATTGATTACAAGAAAGCCTATGACTCAATGCCACATGTACAACATCAACAGGACTCTAAGCCTTCATTGCAAACTCGATGGGGCTGTGGAAAACCACCCTTGAAGCCAGCTGCAAACCACTTGCACAAGTGTCCATCAAATGTGGCATATACCAAGGAGATGCTCTGTCCCCACTGCTGTTCTGCATAGGCCTGAACCCCCTTAGCCAAATCATCAACAAGACTGGCTACGGATACCGACTCAAGAATGGGGCCACAATCAGTCACCTCCTCTACATGGATGACATCAAGCTGTACGCCAAGAGCGAGCGAGACATTGACTCACTGATCCACACCACCAGGATCTACAGCACTGACATTGGGATGTCATTCGGCCGGATGGTTACAAAGAGAGGGAAGGTTACAAAGCCTCAATGGACGATGTGCTCAGCGAATGTCTCAGACAATGGGGAACAGAGGACGAGGTGCTAGAGGTACCATCATGGGAAGACAAGCCCCTACATGGGATGTACCACCGACAAATAACTGAAGTGGCTGATATCAGGAAATCCTACCAATGGCTGGAGAAAGCTGGACTCAAGGACAGCACAGAGGCCCTCATCCTGGCCGCCCAGGAACAGGCCCTAAACACCAGAGCAATAGAGGCTCAGATCTACCACACCAGACAAGACCCAAGGTGTAGGTTGTGCAAGGAGGCCTCTGAGACAGTCCAGCACATAACAGCAGGGTGCAAGATGCTGGCAGGGAAAGCGTACATGGAACGACATAACCAAGTGGCGGGCATAGTGTACAGGAATATCTGTGCAGAATATGGACTGGAAGCCCCGAGATCAAAGTGGGGAACACCCCCAAAGGTGGTGGAGAATGACCGAGCTAAGATCCTGTGGGACTTCCAGATCCAGACAGACAAGATGGTAATGGCGAACCAACCGGACATTGTGGTGGTTGTAGCAATACCAAGTGACTACAACATCAGGAAAAAGGAGCACGAGAAACTGGAGAAATACCAGGGCCTCAGAGAGGAACTGGAGAAGGCCTGGAAGGTGAAGACCACAGTGGTGCCTGTGGTCATCGGGGCCCTCGGGGCAGTCACCCCCAAACTGGAGCAGTGGCTCAAACAGATCCCAGGAACATCAGACATCTCAGTCCAGAAATGTGCAGTTCTAGGCACAGCCAAGATACTGCGCAGAACCCTCAAGCTCCCAGGCCTCTGGTAGAGGACCCGAGCTCAGAGGATGAAAGAGACCACCCGCGGAGGGTGAGAAGGGAATTTTTTTTTTTTATATATATATATATATATAAAATGTAAGATATATGGCCTATACTTTACCAAAAGATGTCATTCTAATAAAATATAATTAAATGAAACAACACAAAAGAAGATAAAATGACAGAATTCGGATTAATAGAAAACTAATCTTTTCAGATCTCCTCCTCTAGGAATCAATTTAAACAGCATCAAAAATCAGAAAGCACTGAATTTAAAAAATAAGAAGTTAGTAAACTACCTAACCTGTCAAGTGGACATTTGCCTTTTTCATTTGATTATGAATTTGAGAGCATTTGGTTTGGGACAACTTGCAGCTGATTTGCATGTGTTTGTGTGTTTCTCTCTCTCTCTCTGCAGGTTGTGCTCTCAATCTGAGCTGTGAGTGTTTTATTAGCTGCAACACGCTGAGCCTTTTCTACTAATTGAACTATTTACTGAAATGAGGAAAAGACCTTAAACACCTTAAAAACATTGAAGCACAAAGAAAAGAATTAATTACCATCAACATTTAGCTTGGTGATTTATCCACTTGAATTTTACGTATAATTGTGTCGTCACATCTTTTGTCCACGTGTGTGTATGCGCGCGTGTGTGTGTGTATCCGTTTATAAGGCTTGGTACAGGAAGCATGCCTCTTTCCCTCTGACCTTCCTCCCTCTATTTATAAGCATTGTCTGTCTCTCCCACTCTCAGTAATACGCATGTCAACTTCAGCCTCTCCACACTCTGTGTCCCTATTATCCACATGCCTAATAAATATTTTACACCACTTTGTGTCTGCTTATTTGCTTTGCTACAATGGTTCGCGTTGTTTTACTAGCTGGAGCTAAAAACCTTTTACAAACAATTATTTTCAGTCTCTTAATGTTTGTTAAACAAGTCAATGAGTGTTTATTTAGCAGAGGTAATGTCAACTATTCTGTGTCAAACACTTTTTTAGGACCAAACTAGCACAAAAATATGAGTTAAAGCAAAGAAAAATAGAGGTATAAAGATTTTTTTTTTTCATTTTCCTTCATATAAACTATCTAAAAAGGAATTTGGCCCAGAGAATATTTTGTTTTTACCTTAACTCAAATTGTTAAGGTTAGATGTACCTTTCCAGAAGCTCATCTTAAAATTAAGTTTATGGAAAGAAAGTTTTCAGGGCTTTAAATTAAATAAGAAACTGGAAGCAATGAAGAGAGAAAAAAAGGAGGAAATGGCAACAGAGGAACGATGAGAGAGAGGGAGAAAAGGAGGTAGGACACTTTGAAGGAGCGAGGATACAAGAAAGGAAAGAGAGGAAATAATAAATGAAGGAAGTCTACAAATATTTAGGCGTTTCGAGTGAGAATAAAGTCTGGAAATTCTAATTTTTCTTTTCCAGACATCAAAGTTCAAACATATTCCAGAACCCAATCATATGTGTCAAACTCAAGGCCCGGGGGCCAAATCTGGCCCGCCGTAACTTTTTATGTGGCCCTCTAGTCTCCAAATTACATCATTAAATCCCTCGATTTTTTCACAAGTCAGTAAAATTCACACCGATTCTACTGAAAGTGGCTGTCCATGATTGATACAGCGATTAATAAAAAGTCACACTTAAAGTCATTCACACTGATTTAAACACTGGCACAAAACCCGGCTTTTCATAGCCACTATTCAAAATGCGAAATACGTGAGAATATGCCTTTCCACTAAGCCAGATGTGGGTTAAGGCTACAACTGCCTTAACTTCTCCATATATACAGAAGAAACAGTAACTAAAAAGTTCAAATAATAGCCACCATCAGATCAGCCTTCTTCCTTTGTCAGTCAGAGTGTCGTTTATAAATATTTCTTATGATTTCCAGGAGGTTATAAGGAGAACGCACGTCTTTCTCTGGATACGCTGAAGGTTGAGTCTGTCCTTCAGTTCACTCCTTCACTGGCCTACATTACATCTCCTGGGTGAGGAGATGAGGAGGAGGAGCGGGGAGCATGGGCTGGAGGATAAAAAGACAAAGAGAGACAGGAGGACACATGAAGAGTGAGACAGAGAGAGACAGTGTGAAAAGAGAGAGAAACAGAGCAAGAGAGAGAGAGAAAGAGAGAGAGAGAGAGAAAGAGAGTGTCTGTGGGCGGTCTTGGCTTCGCCCAGAGGCCTTGGCTTCCCTCCTCCTCTTCCTCTTCATCCTCATCATCATCATCATCTCTCCTTCACACTTTCACACTCTTCCCTGCTCTTTATTGCAACATTAGTTTAAATTTGGATGCAACATGGGTATATTCAATTAAAAATAAAGAATTAAATATCCCTTGGTGTCCAATAAAACAATTTAAACAACATGGAAATGCAAAAGTTGCCAATATAAACATTTTTCTTTGCAAACCTCAGCTTTTTTCTTTATTCAAAAATCAAAAATGCCTCAAAGATCAGCAGGACTAATACCGATTACTGTTTTACAGTGTAATGTTCTTGGTACAGTTTGAATAAACTGCATTCAAATTTTAATTTCCAAACTAATATTAGATTCAAGCACTGGAAGCATCTCCCTGTTTTGTGTTTGTCAGCGAAGTCTCTTTCTCAAACGGCCCACTCAGAAAACCCACTCTGTTTCTAAAAGCAGAGGGAGAATGATTGTCTGAACTAGGGCTGAAACGATTCCTCGAATGATTCGAGTACCTCGATTACTAAAATTCCTCGAGGAAAATTTACCTGCCTCGAAGCTTCGTTAATTTATGTTTTATTAGTTAGCGCACCATGTTCCGGCCGGGACTTCATTTGCGTTGCGCGGAGCTCTCACTTCCGCCTCTGAGTTGTTGACAAAAGCTAAGTCTCAGCGGCATAAAGTCCAATCTTCAAGATTGGCCCGTGGGGATTTTATTGATTGATGATAATGCCCGACTTTTTATCGTTTTTGGGGAACCAATAAGCATCCTTAAAATGACTGGGGGATGCCTGGAGTACGGCAGCATTTCTCCTCCGGGGCTGCTGGTTGAAAGCGAACGGCGGGAAGAGCGCTGAGGTGAGCGGATAGCCTGAACAGGGCGGGCGGCTGAGTAGCTGATGCTTACCGTGTAAATGTAGCTTTACCGACGAACCGCACAATAAATTTCATATCCGGGTCTGAAGAAACGGGTGGCGGAGCGCATCGTACATGGCTGGTAGATGAGTTTCTGAGTGTGACCAGTGAAGGTGTCGTAAATATCCCGTATTGCTTCCCCCCGTGTTCGTCCCCCGGTCTAACGGTTCGTCAGTCCGCTGGTCTATTTCCTCCCCTCCATCTTACGTTCGTTCATTCGCCCTCTCCTCCCACTCCAGGCGGCATTTCCCGTATTTTCAAACCCAAAGCGTGACAGGTTAGGTGGCAAGGTGAGTTTAATTAGATGAATACATAAACTAAAAGCTGGATTGTAGACATTTTTTATAAGCATATTTGTGAGCCTGCCTCTTTGTTATTAAATTCAATAGAATTTCAGATTTTTCTATAACTTTTCTTCTGGTTAACTTAGAAAGTGAGCTATTATTGTTACAGGTTAGTTTTCTAAACTACAAAAAAGCAACTGTTAGGGATGCCCAAATATGAAAAATTGGACTGATATTGATATCTGATAGTAACACCGGTATTATGCCAGATTTACCAATATTTCATTTTATAATTTTTTTTATCCGATTACTCGATTAATCGTAAGAATAATCGATAGATTACTCGATTACTAAAATATTCGTTTACAACAGCCCTAGTCTGAACTGTCAGCTAACAGCTAACATCACTGAAGGGAGTCAACGCAGCAGACCAGCAACTACAAACAGCAAAAAACAAAACGGAGTTCCTACATCATCTTACAACAGACATGATGGATGGATGGATGGATGGCTGGATGGATGAATGATCGGACACATTTCAGATGGATGGCATCTGTCCATTCATCTCAATCAAAGTCTATTGTCTGGACAGATGGTCAGGCGACAGACTTCCATGGACGGACGAACATCCAACATGTCTCCTCGCCTCTGAAGTGACGGTGAAGGCGGCGCCGCAGATCTCAGAAAGCCTGAAATGTTTTTCCCACAAACTGAACAAAACCTGATATGAACCTAAAATAACAAAACACTGATACAAGCTGCACTTCAGCACAGCAGCATGATAGGCAGGTAATCCCCACAGGTGATGGCAGCACTGCAGGTGACAGCACAGTGTGAACACACACACACACACACACACGCACACACACACACACATCAACTGAGCTTCCAAAAACCCTACACACACATACTTCCATGAAACAAAACCTCTGAACGATTATAAACTGATTAGTCTCTACAACAGGAAGCAGACCAGACTCCTTACTGGATGCTGATTTCACATATTCTAACCATTTAGGAGAAATCTACTGGAGAGGCAGAGAGTATGCAAAAAGAAGAAACACAAATCGATGCAAATTGATCTGAACAGATGGAAATCAAGTTCTACTGTATTTACTCACAGGTGGCTTCATGGAGAGAGAAGCTCTCCGAATAAACATCCCAAAATAAAAACACGAAGCTGTTAAAATCACCAGGACACCAACATGTTTAATGGAATGAATTACCACATCTAACGCAAACTTTCAAATGATTCTTACTTACAAGATCAAGTTGGTATTTTTATATTGGAGTGACAAACAAGACTGAATTGTATAATATTGTTATATAATAATCACTTACAACATGGAAACAATCTTGTTATAAGTGAAATAATCTTCCAGTGGAAATGATACTTTTTAATTAATATTAAGGAATTATTTACTTGAAACAAGTTGCTATATCTTGTTGAAAGTTACTTGTAAGTTAGTTTTGTCTTATTTCAAATGTACTAAGATAGAAATAGAAACTTGGAAAGGTTTGTGTTTTTGCATAGCTACAAATAAGCCTGTTACAACAAGCAATTAATCAATTAGTTGCATGATGAGATAAAATGAGCTCAATAATTTTATTTACATACACTTAACGAGGCATTTTATTTACGGTTCCAGTTGTGTTTTTATTTCTTTTTTGCTTCTGGTTGTTGCGTTTTACTTCAGATATTTAAAATATCTTCCAGCTCCGGTTCTGTACAAGATTAAAGTTTTATTAGTCTTTGAGAAGATAAACTTACGTCATCATGCCATTATCAATATATTACTTGAAAAATGGTCTCAAAACAACAATATTATCGTTTTTTATTAACACCTTTTAAACTAAAATCTTCTGCAACTAAATTTGATTAAGCGATGCTGAAAGACGACACATTTCTGCACAGTCAGATGATGATACAGTATCTGCTCTGGTGCTTGAAGTCAATTAAAACGTGTCATGAACCCGAGCCAGATGATGGCAGCGATACTACCGTTTTCCTCTCCTCACCCGTGCTCCCTCTCTCACCCATCCTCCTCCTCCTCCTCCTACGTAATTACAGAGTCTGCCAGGGCGCCTGTGTGCGTGTGAAAGCGAGCGTGTAATGTGTGGGTGGCGTTAGATTCACGCTGCGCATCTGTATCTGACCTTTACCGCGGCAAACAGACACACACACACAAAGACGGTGGTGAAGAATGATATGAGAGGAGATAAAACATGTGGAGCACAAGACAGTAGCAGTAGAATGAAGATTTTAATCAGGAGTTTGAGATGTAAATAACTAAAATACTTGACTGGATTAACAGAAATATAAATCGTTTTGTCAATAGTCGGTCCAGCTATTTATTCACATGACAGAAAACTTGAATATTCTAGCATTCATTTATTGTATCGTTTATTATTCATTGGGAGAAATTTCCTGCTATTTTTACAATTTTCTCCGACTTTTGTCCAAAGAGAGCATCAATAATAATAATAAATAGCGATAAATTTGAAAACATGATTACACACAGTTCTCAAAAGCAGGATTTGTGTTTTTGGTGCTATGATTTCTGTGCCTTCTGTTCGCAAGAGATAGACTTTTTTTAATCAAAACTTTTATTATTATCGCAAAAGTACCACAAAAATATCACGATACAACTAAGCCCAGGAATTGGACACTGTATCTACCAGTTAGTGTCTAATTCTATATTTATTTTTTTCATTTTTTGCCGTCTTGTTGGACACAGGAAGACTAAAAGGTTGAAAATTAGCAACCAAAAGATGAATTAAGGCCCTGTCTTAATTGAACTAAAAGTACATTTATCACATTTACTGCAACGCCTAATATTTGGGCCAATGTTTCTATAAACCAGTTTGGTTTTTGTATTTTATTGTGCTTCTGAACCTTAATACTGCTAATGTACTGAAAAAGATTTAGCCCAACAAATAAGGGCTTAAAAAACTGGAGAGCAGAGAATTTTTTTTTTGCTGAGAATTTCAGCAAAAAGAGATCAAGTTTACAGTCTGTATAACCTGAGGGCACCACTGGCTAATAAAATTAATCATTTACTGATGACTCTTTAACCTGAGCAATTAGCGCTCCCAAACACGCAGAAAGCGAGAGCGAGATAAAGATGCTGTCTCACTAATTATAGCGTGTCTCTGCAGCTGAGGTCTGCAGGGACATGAGTGTGTGTTGGAGTGTGTGGGGCGACCGTGTATGTGTGTGTGTGCGCGCATCACAGACTAGAACTACATAAAAAAAAACACACGGCAACAGAAGCATTTAAGCAAAGAGAAAAGAGGGAATGTTAAATGAAAAGCATTATTATTTAGAGAGTCACATTAAGATAATGTGTGTGTGCATCTGTGTGTGTGTGTGTGTGTGTTTATGAAGCAGACAAAGAGCTCTGAGTGGGGACTCATCTTTCTGAGTGCCGAGAGATGATCAGAGCTGGGTAATCCTGCCTGCATAGACACACACCACACAAACAAGAGACTAACCACAGGGCTTTTAATCCATGCGGCACACACTCGTTTGTAGACATGGGAAAGTATGTTTGTGTCCGTGTGTGTGTCCCATCTGAAACCGATAAACAGCAGTTTAGGATGACAGAAACCGACTGGTTTGGGATGATAAACGAAGAAAGAGAGAGAGAGAGAGAGAGAAACAGGAAATAAAACGGAGCGGTTGCAGAAATGAAAGCATGAAGCAGCTGGCTGAGCGCTCCGCCAAATTAGTCAGCAGAATCATTTGGCAACAGAACCGCGTCAAAACCACTAAAAATAGCTTTACAGATGACCACACCAATGAGAATAAATAATTGATTAATTGCCTGTTAGCTTGGATTGATCTTCTGCCCTTATTTAGACGTGGAACGAACAAAAGTCCAGATTTTTCTGGACTGTATAGGAATTATGTAGCAACCAGTGATGGAGTCACTGTCACCTCATCAGCCGACTCCACAGGTTCATTATCGAGACAGATGGGCCTGTTGGAAAAGAGAAGAGGTGCTACTTTCAAGTAGAAAAGCGTACGAAGGAAACACTTCCAGCCTCTGGCTTCCCCTCAGTTCCTCGCTCATATTTGATCCCGGTTTGTTTGGTTTGCTAAGTTCTGTTTCGTTTCATCTGAGCTATTTCCTTCACTGTTATTTATGGCTGATGATTCTGGTGTTGAAACGCTCAAATAAACACAGTAAGATGGGGGGAGTGGGGGGGGGAGCATGAAAACCATGATTCCAGGGTCTGGCTATTTTATATTCTGTTTCACCCAGACTTTAAGTCATTAAGTGAGACAGAAATGAAGAAAATTAAACAAAAAGTGAGTCTAGAATCTGACCCAGATTATCACGTTTTCAGACAGAGTAGCTGCCTCTGATTGAAACTTTTACAGCATAGTCAATTATTCTTAAGGAAGATATTCTTGCCAATTTCACAAAACTATGAGACAGCTATCCGTAAATTATCGTTTGAAAAACTCTTTGGATTGAAACAAACCAAAAGTACCAAAAAATTCATCATTGAAAGCCGTTTTCAAACATGTAGTCATTTTGTTGATTAAATTAAAAAAAAAAGACACGTCCAACTTCAAGGTTTAAGAAATGAATCAGTTTATGAAGTTGGGATTATTTCAAAGCTTTCTGACTTCTGTAAGATTAGAGAGAGATTATGAAACGGCAAGGACATTTTAATGTGCAGTAGTTAAATCAAAAAATGTTCAATCGGGCATTTTATACTCAAATCGCACAATAAATCCTGTGTAACGTTCCATACCAAACCAAATTTTAAGCATTTTCCGTTCTATATTTTAATTGCATTTCAACAAGAAAGTCAAAAACACGAGGCTGGAGACTGGATTATTTTATTAAATGTAAACGCGTGCAAAATTTACAGCCTGTTCTGGGCCTGCATTTCTTTCCTTTACGTCTGAGGAATGTAAACAGACACCCAGAGCAGAAAAGGCAGCCAGGCAGTCTGTTCTGTCCTGCTGTATTTTTTATTTCAGTCCCATTAAAGTTCATCTAGGATGTTCTGATAACTGATGTTGTTGGTTTACTTCCACTCTGGTTGCAGTTTTATTAATAATTCTATAATATTTTCTTCTTTTTTAACATGGTCAGATTAAAGAGTAGATACTACTTCACACCAGTACTGACTGTCTTTTGTTAAAAGCATGTGAAACCAAACTTCCTGCCTCAGATGACTGTCTGTTGGGGAAAGGAAGTAATTGACTAATCTTTCAAAACAAGTTTTTTTTTTTCCTGCCAGGTTCCTCTTCTTCTCTCTGAAACCAGCCAAGACTTACTTCTCTTTTCTGTTTTTGCCCTCTTTTTTTTAACCCCATTTCCAAGCAGGAAAAGCCTCTTACAGCCAGCCAGACGACTAATAAGGAGCGGCTCTTGTTAGCCAATCCCTCTTAATGCTTCAGCACGCTGTATTATGGGTAAAATACCCCAACGCCAACACACCCGCGCTCTGAAACACTCCCGAAAAGGCCAGGAAAGGAAAGAGAAACCTGCCATTCCAAAAAAAGACATTATCAGTGGTGTTTTTAGATAGATATGAATAAGCGAACACTTACACATCATCAGCCAACTGGAACACAGAGAGCAGGGGGTGGGGGGGTTGTAGTAATGCCCTGCTTGGCTGTAGTAAATATGACAAGAGACGGGAGGAGTGAGTCAATGTAGACGAGTAACACTTCACTGTGATTAAGAGGCTCACAGAGCGCCAGCATACGTACAGAAACGAAGGCTGTAACGGTCCGAATTACATGAAAAAGCAATTTATTAACGTGATAACGTCCATTTTAGAAACGGAAAGTAAAAATAATATATGTATTAGTGGAAAAAAGAAATTAATTCAGCGGTTTCTATTTTTAGTTTTGTGATTTTGCAGTAAATTGTGAAAGATTTAAGTCCTGCAAAAGAGTAATGGCTTAATTCTCAATGATTAGCCTATTTTTAACATAGATAAGGACAATGTTCCAAAAACACTGTCCTTATCTATGTTAATACACTGATAGATTGCCTTCAGTGTATTATAAGCCTGGAGGGCCACCAGGCTTTACTAGTGCCCCCACCAGACTTGGTATCGTTTGTTTATTTTATTTTATTTTTTTAATGATTGCCTTTTCTTAAGACTTTATAGTTGGTATTCAGGTATTAATCTTCCAGTCTTCTAATAGAGTATAACTATAAAATAACATTTTTAAATTTCCTATCACCTTTAAACATTTTTAACTCAAAAACATGGCAGGCAGCTGGATGACTACCAGTTTTCTGGGGGACATCTTGATGTTAAACAGGAAACAAGTCAAAAATGGCCCTGAAAATAGTTTAGCAACTGGTATTGCAAAACAAAACAAACCAAACTGTACCAGATCTCAACAACTTCTGCATGCCAAAAAATAATGCAAATAAGTGCTAATTAAGTGCCTAATAGATTGGATTTGGAAGCCATCCGTCCACCATTCCATTTTTTTCATCTCTAAAGTCAATGTTTACAACTTTATGGCAGATTTTTTGCCACTGACTTCCTTATAGTCATTTTGGCAGAAATTATACATATCTTGCATGAGCTCACTGTACCTTAGGAGAGAAAATCATAAATATGCATGTATGTCTGTTGATCTGAGGACAAGAAGAGAGAAGAAATTGTGTCAGTAAGCCTCACGTTTCATCAACAATTGCTGCTCTGATCATCTGTTTAAAAATTCATGAGTATCTTTAAGCTGTTCGGACTGTGCGACAAGCGTTTCATTGGATTATAACACAAGCTTCTCCATTAAAGCAGCTTATACTCTGGCTGTGAAAAACATAAAAGAGAAGCTCCTTCTGCAGGTGTTCTCAGGTTACAGCTCTGATTTTACATCGATTTTATTCGGCGTGCTCTTCAGCCGTCAGGGATAATGGAGATGGAGGTGAAAGGTGTGTTCGCCTGAGTCCATCCATCAAGCATTTGCTGAAATATTTCATGAAATTACAAGAAGAAAGCAAAATAATGCAAAAAATAAGTAAAAGAAGAGACGACCAAAAGAAAAATGAATGGATAATCCTCTGCAGCACATATTTAACTCCAATTTTTAAACTTATTATAAACCACATCTGGTTGCAAGCAGCAGAGGAGCAGTAGAAACAAACAAAGGTGTGACTAAAACAAATTTTGCTGTGAAATTGTTTAAGAATATTAAAACGTTTCTGATTGAACAGCAAAGTGTTCAAAGTGTTTTACACCATAAAAACATCACAGAGAGACCTATTATGAAAAAGAAATAAACATTACATTTTGTCAAATTCCATCAAAATCATTACACAATTATACATCAAATATATTGATTAACGTTCCAATTATTATAAATCAAATAGCAGTTTAATGCAGAGTTGTGAAAACATTGTTGCATTAGTCAGTTTGACTAAATATCAACGAATGTATGAGTTTCTCTAGATTTTGCTGGAATATTAGATCATCAATCCTGGAAATGTTCTTCAGATGCTAAAAGGCTGACTTTGTAACCGTCTCTATGCGTCTTTGAAAGTTCAGGTTAGTTAGAAGGAAAAAATTAACCCCAATGTAAGATTATAAACCTGATTATTTAATGTAAAATAAACATTTAACAGTTTGTCAACTCTTCAGTGGGAGAAATATTGATACTTTAGATAAATATTTGTGTTTTTACAGCTCTAACTTTATGCAGTAGAGTAGCAGGGTGGTAGGAAAATGCTGTTATCTCACTGTTTGGTATGACAATCATGATATGAATTACTTAACCCATGTTTTCCTCACTCTTACTTGTTCTGCCTTCGCTCTATGATATTGTTTGCCAAGATCCATGTCCACTGAGTGCATTTGCCACATTGCAAGTCCATCCACATGACTAAATGTATTATTTGCAAGCAGCTGAAATATTATAGCCACCAAAGCAGTCCTTTGAAACTGCAAAATTGCATGCACTCATGATGTGGTGACGACTGCAATTCAATACCCAGTGCAGCTCTGGTGCACTGAGAGATGTTGAGTCATAAAGACTCTGAGGAATGTTATTTAAACTTTGATCATCGTCGCAACAAAAGCCACATGTAATGTTCAGAGAACAAGCACTGAAATAACAATAAGAGGCAGAAGTTAAGGAATGGAGATGTTGGGTTTGGGAACTACTTCATCCAACATGACCTGAGATCATAATACCTTTGCATATTTGTGTCATGCCTAACAAATATAATGCAATAACATGTTATTTTGCTGTTACTTGTGTCTGTTTTGAACTGTGTTGCACGCCCTATTGTGTGCACCAGGTATTTCTCTTCATTTTGCCCTTTCAGATATAATTTCCCAGGGGAAAGCTGGGGCCATTGTGCTGCGCTGTGGTGTGCTGCTGTTACACAATTACTGTAAATAGAGAGACATTACGTCGGTTTCTCAATCTGAAATCTCTCTTTCCTTCAGGCTGTTTCATTGTTCGTACAAAACCAGCTGCAGATTACAAAGTTTAAAAATTCATGAATGCCTCCAAGAGCTCAAAGGTAAGCATGTTATAGAATCGGCCACAAGCTTCGCTGCAAATCAAACTGCAACTCCGACGGCTCTGAATAAGATTTTTAATGTTCTTATACCACTCAGCAATCTTCTTTTACTCCTACAGCAGGTTGACTTGTAAATTTTCACCTTATGCAAGAGTAATAAAGCAATTACAATATAATGTTTCACTATTACCCATTTCACTCTTTTATATTTCTTGAGTAATGACTCTCCTTTGACTCTGAATCAAGCCTTCAGCCTTTTTTTTCTCTCCTCATCCTCCCTGGTCGTCTTTTTCATCTCTCTGTTCTCCCAGTCTCCTCAGTGCTCTGGCCTAATTGAAAGCTGAATACAGTTTTATATTCTGCCAGCATCAGATGATGAAAGTGCTTTGATCACTGTTTACCCCTGCAGGTGGTGCACAGCAGCAGCAGCAGCCATACCAGATACATTCACATCTCTTTACCGTTTCTTCTCTCCTCTTGTTTTTTTTTTCCCAGCGTTTCTTTCTTTGCATGCTGAACGCTGTCTCGCAGTCTGTTAGATTACATGATGAAACTGCAGCAAACGCCAGCATGTGGCACATCTTTTGTTTGCAAAGTTGGCTGTAAACAGTGGAAGGATAACATTGCGAAATCCCGTCGTGTGGAAGCTCGTTTCTGCAACAATTCCCTAGAAGGCTGAAGTAAAGTCTGACCACACGGGAAGTCGGGTGACAAAGCAAAACGTTTAATTCTTTGTGGTTTGAGCAAATCGCCTATGTTGATATAAATACAAGAGTGGAAGAAGGGAGTTTGAGGGGAATCTATCTGTTGAATCAAATAATTTACACAAAGAAAAGGTTAGCAAATCAAATCATGATTAATAATATTTTCAGCTTGATAAGTGACAGAAATGCAACAATTTTCTTATTTTAAGGCTTTAAAAACTGAACAGACACAAAGAGCTACTACGTCTTTTATCTCAGAAAACTGGCAACAAAATGTCAAAACGAGTGAGAAATATGTAAAACAGTGGTAAGCACAGTGGAGAATCGGTAATGCTGTGGGCTTGCTTCCCCTCTAAAAGCCATGTGAACTGGGTCGGACTTTCATGGCAACTCTACAATCTTGGACCACCAGAGTCCTCAAAATCTAATTTGTGTCCTACAATCACAAACACAAACATCTGGACTTTGGTAAAAGCAAATGGAACTTTAACCAAAACTTTGTGCTGTGTTGAAATGGGACAAACATTTCACTTTTAGGCAACAAACTCCACATCAGAATGGACAGAATGCATTTATTCCACCTCCATGCTAAAAAAAAGTAACGTGAACCACAGCAACATCCACCATCCACCATGGATGAGTATCCGTTTTGTTCAAAATCTAAATTATCATGAAGGTGTCCAAACTCAATCATAAAACATGGCTTTTATTTCTTTAGCAGCAGCTAATAACATTACCAAAAAGTGACAAGGATTTACCAGTTTTTTGGACAACTGGTTTTCCTGCAAACAGAGAACCTGATAACAGGATTCAAACATATTTATGTCAAAATTCACCATTTTTCTCAGAACTTTCAGTGAATTTATAAACTCTCAGAGCCTTGAAAAACCATAGACTGGTAGGAAGGCATTAAATGAGAAAATGAAATGAGATTTTCTCAAAGATCCCAGAAAACATGCTAAGCCCAGTGCTTGGGGTTGTAGGGCAGTCATCCAGTCGTCCACCATGTTTTTGAGTTAAAAAAAAAATGTTTAAAATTGACAGGAAATGTGAAAACATCACTAGATAGTTATGCGTTATTGGAGGACTTGGAGAGGAATACCTAAGCAACAACTATAAAGTCTTAAAATAAATTATTTTTAAAAACTCCAATAAATTAACAATGCTAAGCCTGGTGGGGACAGAAGTAAAGCCTGGTGGCCCGCCAGGCTAATAATACACTGGGGTAAACCTGCTGACATATTTTTCCAGAATACTTCAAACCCTTAAATTCAAAAAATTACTTAACTTTTCCAGACTGCAGGAGTTGTTGTGGTTTCTAATCAATACGTCAATATGCAAAGCAATAGAAAGGCAGATTCAATGCTGAGAAATCATTATTTTCAAATAAACTACATGTGGTATAAACAAGAGAATAACACCATCTGCTACATAATTCTTGCTTTCTTGTACATCTTTTTCTATTCTAGAGTGTACATGATGTAGTGGATAAAAACTAGCATTTCTCTTAGCAAAATATAAGAGTATATTATTCTTTTTCAGCCACTTTTACTTTTCTATTGTTGCTTTCTCTTTTATTTGATCTTTTAGTTTACCAACCTAGAGACAAATAAAGGATTATTCTCTTCAATCTTACTTTATAAAATTAATAAATCCCATATTTTCCATGAGTAATTCCGTGTGAAGTGCAGCTCTTAGCTGTGCTGAATATTTCATGCATTAATTTAAATGTAGACATCAATCAGCTATGACTAACATTTTCTAGTACTGTGTATGTAAAAGCTTTTAGGTTTGGACAGCAGGAAGAATACAGAGGAGCATTCTACTGTTATTTCACTGTTGGTTTTGCTTGCAGCTCAGAAACACAACAGGAGGCTCGTTGTGTTTCTGAGCTGTGAGAACTTTAGATGTTTATCATTTGTTATGAGATTAAATGAACAGCAGAGATGACCGGCTGTCACAGATAGGCAGGAAGCTCAATTACCAACTGTGGGTCCAGCAGGCTGATTGACCAGTTAATTAGAGCAATTTCCTACAGATTCATTGGTCAAGGTTCATAAATATTCCTCATGTCCAAATTACACACTTTTACAGAATTAACCCTTCGGCAAAGTTCTCCGATCTTTTTCCAGTGCCGTTCAAACAATTGTTCTTATGAAGAAATGTTTCAGAAGTGAAAGGAGGTTTTTATTTTGCAATAATGTAGGCAACGTTAAAAAGTTTATCTGTCGGCCTCATTTGATAATCTGTTGGTAGACATGGGAGAGGTGGGTGGGTGGGTGGGTGGATGGATGGATGGATGGATGGATGGATGGATGGATGGGAAATCCCAGTATTTCTCTTGTTTTTCCTATTAATCAATAATAAACGTATAAAACCCCAGAGTCCTCCAGAACTCGTAGGTTACCATATTGCTGTGCCGACTGGCTCAGACAGCTGAAGGTAACGTGTTCCTCAGCCAGTGAGGGTTACCATGCAGCCAGATGGATGAGACATCTAAGAATAGATAAAAGGAAACACACACACACACACACACACAAAGTGTGACGAAGTTCTGGCAGATAAGTTTTACGTGCCTCGCGCTGCTGCTAGCACACAATACAGCAGAAAAACTCACCCAGACCCCGTCTTTGATCAGCTTTCTCTCCCTCATATAGCCACATATGGTGATTCACTTCTTGGCATTGGCCACTTCAAAGCTATGTAAACTACCTTCCTCCTCTGACCGGCTGACTGCTTCCTCCTCAGTGAAGAGAGAGGTAGGGGGTTCACCGATCACCTGAACCAAAAATAATGCCGCTACAATCCAAGATCCAACAGCAACAACACAAACATATATTGATCTGTTTTTATTTTGTCACGCATTCATAGATATCTACTGTTGAGGGCTAAAAATACAAAATCCAACGAAGTTAAACTGTGAAACATTATTAAAAGAAGGAAAAAAAAGTGGTAGCTTCTCCAACCATCTGAGCAGTTATTTCTGCATTCCTCTTTCAGCAGAATAGTCAGCGGTAACAAACCGTCTCTGCTGCGACACGAGCCAAATGTTCCTCTTTCCAAATGAAATTAATCCAGCGAGGGAAAACACTCTCGCTGCAGACTAAATACACACACTGGATGTTGTGATAGGAAACAGAACAAGATGAAGGCAAAAAAGATCACATTTTAACTAGAGAGACACGATGCATCAGCATTAGGGCTGAAACTAACGACTATTTGGACAACCAGGCAATTAATGTGACTTTTAAAAATTGGCGCATTCTACAATTTTTTAAAAAGTATTTTTTTATACTAATTTGTACATTAACTGCCCATTTTTTTGCGTTAACCAATTATTAATTGCATAGTAAAATGTGCTTAATATTACATTATAACCAGAAAATGATAAAACTATGCCACTTGAGGAGTTCTAAGTAGAACAAATTTACAGAAAATGCTAAATGTATACATTTTTTTAACAGTCCTGGCTTAACTGCTGCTCTAAATATGTTATTTTTGTGATTTGTGATTTAGCGATTAATTGATTACTAAATTAGTTGACGATTATTTTAATAATCGATTAATCGCGATTAATCGTTTCAGTCTTAATCACCACTAACATCAGTATTGCTATACTGGCCACTTTTTAACATATTGATGTTTATTTCCATTTTATTAAGGTAGCTTGAAAATCTCTCAGCCACACTTCAACATGGGAAAGACAAGAGAACATACTTTTCAGCTAAGGTAGATGTATGTAAAGGTTGCTATAAATTAATTTAAGTTTTTATTTTTACAAAAATCCAATACCATAAACTGAGTAAATTGATTTAGTAGCTCTAGAGATTATTTGTCACACGCATATTAACTTAAGTTAGTTAAATTTAACTGCAAGAACTTTAAGTTTTTGGCATACAAGGAAGACTTTTACAGTTTAAAGCTTTCTTAAATTTAGTAAGCTTCATAATTTATTATGTGTTTTAACAAAATACTGAATTCTCTACTTTCAAGTCAAACCTCATTAAAATGCACTTTCTACATCTACTCTAACGTGCAATAAACCAGCTTCAGCAGAAACTTTATTACGTAACTACGTGTAATTTAAGACCTAATCTGGAAAATATGGACATATTCAAATACTTTCAAGACCTAAAATTGAGATTAAAGACATTTAAATTTGCCCATATTTACATATTTAAAACATGGGAGTAAAAAAAGGCTGGATGAGGATTTAAGTTAATCTCAACACAACACAGCGAGGAAGATGATAAGGTGGTACCCTAGCAACCATTTGACCTGGATGAACTCTCCTACCATGACAAATGTAAACATGTGGAGTTTGTTGAATGCTCTATTTTTGAACTGCTTTTATTGGCTTTCTAGGTATTTTTGAGTTAGAAGCTGATTTGTTAAAGCAAACAAAATTGCCAACTCATAAAACTAAAAAAAAACAAACATTAACAATGTTTAGTTTCTTTTTTCTTCTTCTAAAGCTGAGGAAACACCCAGAGGAAGAAAAACTAACAACGAAAACAAAAAGTGAAAGAGCTGTGAGCATCTGCTGACTAAAGGTCTGAATTACAGTAAATCCACCAAATAAAAAACAACAAATACTCAGAGAAAAATTATTTTAAAAAACACACACAACACAAATTATCATCTGGTAAATATTGTAAAACAGGATTAAAAAAACAAAACCCCTTCACAAACTAAATTAATCTAATTATATCAAGTATTTAAAAAATCCCACTATGTTTTGGTGTTCATTAAATTCATTCAGAGCCTTTTAATATTTTAGATATCTGATCCGGATTTAGGTTGTTTCTATGATTTAAGAAGCTGTTCAAGTAAATCAGAAACAAACAAGAGACTAAATGATTGATTAGGGCTGAAATTACAGCAGATACTTAATCTGGGCTCTCCATTTTCAATAAAATATCACTTATTCAGAGGAAAACAACTCAAACTATTGCAGTTTTCTGTGCTTAAGAATAAGGAAAACACAGATGAACAATGTCTTTTCTTAAGGGTTTAGAAACATCAAAGAGAAAAAATGCTTCATAGGTACTTTGATAGATGTGGTAGTTTTGAATCCATCTGGAATAAAATACAAAATGATTTCGAAAGCAAATGTTCCTAACCTAAGTGCTATAAAGTACATGTTGATGCTTTTATGACTGTAAACAGTTGAAGTTCTTGACTTTAATGCATTTCATGAATTATATGTTTCTGCTTACGCTTTTCTCTGACGCTTTTAACCACAAATAAGGAAATAAAAATGTAGTTAATACTTAGAAGGAAGACAGCTAGTCGTGACATGCAGAAACAATAAACATAAATATGCAGGAATATTGGAGTTTCCACCCCCCCCCCCCCCAGATTTGACCTCTAAATCCCATTTCTGTACAGATTCTTTCAGATTGCATACAGTTATGGTGATATGTGATTGTGTGCTATCAGCAGCAGCTGTCAGTCACACTGGGGTGTCAGGCTGCTGCTGGCATTCACATAAACACACAAACACACATTGCACACAAATCAATACAGGTTCTCTCCCTCCCCCTTCACAGGGTGCTACAAAAACAGGGCTACGCCACCGTGACATGCACACGCATACGCACACGTACTCCGTCTGTGTGCTTGCAGAAATGTTTTGATTGGGGCTCAAATGTTCGTGCTCTGCATGGATTTATGTTGTGACAGTTAGCAGCAGCGTAGCGTGGCTTGCCTGAACGAGCCAGAGCATTCCCGTGTCAGAAATCCGCTTTACAGCCAACAACACAGCCTCACCTTTTGTTTGGTTTTTAAACTATTTATAGGCTTCACTATGAATTCCTTGCATGCAGGTACGTACAAAAAATAATAATTAAATCCAGGAAAAACGCATAAATCCCTAAACACATCCTGCTATGAGCCACGTCCTGCCACAGCATCCTCCCTCTGCTCTCCACTCACCGATACGAGGTCTGCTTTCTGAACGCCAGTCCGCGTAATTTCTCCTCCAGAGACTCCTGCTCCATGTCCGGCAGACTGCTGAATGTGTCGCTGCAGCCCATGGCAGCCTCCTCGGAGCCCGCTCCGGACTCTGAGTCACCCCCGTCGGCTCCGAGAGAGGCCGGGCGACCGCCGAAGCTCCCTCCCGCCGCCATCGCCGCCGGACCAGTGCGGCTCTTCGCTTGGGGGTCCATGCTGGTCACTCCGAGATGGACCCCCCTCTTTTCTCCCCAGTCTGAGACGGGACGCGGATGCGGGTGGTGAGAAGGAAGCGGGAACTGAAATGTCTGCGGGAATAAAACAACCCGACGTTCTCCTTTGGAGTTGCCTTAACGCGGAGGTCTCCGACCGTTGACCGCCTTTATATGCGGCAGGACGGCGGGGAGAGCTACACTCACGAGCCCCTGGACCAACTGGCAAGCGAGCTCCGTACGTCAAGCTGCTACGTTCAGACCGGAAAAGGAGTAAAGCCCTTTCAAAATAAGACCCAATCCGGTCACAAAATTAAATAAAAGCTAAAGCATTTTTTACTAGTGTTTCTATATAATTTTAAACAATCATAAATATTTCATTTATTTATTGTGTTAATAAAAATATCTCTATACAATCATTTTATTTGTTGGATGTAAAATTCTCATTTTAAATATTGAGAGAAAAATCATCCTAATTAATAGAAATACAGGCTTGAACGCCAGTCTGAGTAATTACAAAATCACTCACAGATAAAAATACAAAAATAATCTACAAAATTATAAATCTACAATATAAATTTATACAACTGGAGTACAGATAATTACTCCTAACTCAAACTATTATAATCTACTATTTTTATGTATTTAATTACACATCTTTTATCTCATTTAATCTATTTGTCAACTAACTCTTTATTATTTTTCTTTTTTTTCCCCTAAAGGGTTACTTCTTGTGGTCAAATGTTCTCCACACTATGTGTACTGACTATTTTGTTCAAACATTTCACTTATTTTCTGTCCAATCTTTGTGTTTTATAATATCAAGATACTTATTTAAGTATTTAGTTTCAAAATTATTCTAAAGCAAAGCGAGATGTTCTCGGAAATGTATAAATTGGCTACCTAGTTCGACAGTCATCAAATTAAAACTTTTAATTTGAAACATAAACGGAACGGAAGTTTAATACTTTCTTATTTCTGGCATGACAAGTGTCTCAATCTGAGAGCAGCGCGTCAAAAAGGGTGTTCAGTTATTATTTCTAAATCCAACATCCACCCAGCTTTACAGACATCTCTGGCATCCATCCATCCATCCATCCATCCATCCGTGTGGAGTATTCTCTCTCCTGGTTTTATGCTGCTTCATCAGTCAGAAAGTAGGGCAGAGAGTGAGAGTACTCCCACCACCACATGCCTGCTGTCAGTATCTGCCTCTGAAAAGACTCACAGAGAGAAATCTGTTGAGTCTGCATGTCATTATCTCTGCCATCATGTTAACATCTCTCGTCCTCCACCATACAAGTCCCGCAACATGTTGCAGCCATCAGCCACATCTGGCAGGCTGCGGAGTTTTTTTTAAGCATCAGGGTCACTAAATCACCAGTGACCTAAAGAGATTTTCCTCTCAGTCATTCCTGTTGACATGGATCCGTAACCCCTACTAGAACATCTCCCCCCCACCCCCATTTGCATCTTTGTACATTTTACTGATGGAAAGGAAGACACAATCACTGCTTGTAGAACCTCAAATGCTAATAACTTCGTTCCTCTAAAATGACATTTCAATCAGGTTGAAATTCATATTTTCACTGGACCACAACTGATTCTTTCCTTTTCAGGCTTTCTACCAATCAATGAATCAATCAGGTTTGATTGTTTACCACATTCAAGCAGTTCAAACAAACACAAAAAGACATAATAAATTATACAGTAAACACTTTTGAAAACTAGTAAACATTGCTTTTTGTTAAAAATCATCAATATACATCAAATACGTTGGTCAATGTTACAATTATTGTGGCTCAAAAGCAACTCTAAACAGGTGGGTCTTTATCCTTGATTTAAAGGAACTCAGTGTTTCAGCTGTTTTTGTGGTTTATTCCAGATTTGAGGTGAATAGAAGCTGAATGCTGCTTCTGTCAAGACCATTTTAATTCTAGAATACTTTGGTATTGTTTAACAGACGATTTTCATAGGGATGACCAGACAAGGACAGTAAACAGTGATGCACAACTAAACATAAAATAAAAGTAATTATATAATTTTATTTATTTATTTTGTTTGACATTTGTGTCTTCACTGAAGAAAAATTACTCTGCATGGCTTTCTATGACATAAATAGGATTCTCAGGGGGCTAGCATTTTTTGAGAGGTCCACACCCCCCAGGAATCCCCCCTTGGGATGCGCCACTGCTAAATGACCATAAAAACTCTGCAAAACAAGCCCTACATTTCTACTTTAGTCTTTTCTGTCCCAAGACTTTATAATAAAATGCTGCCCTTCATCTTAACATAACTTCTGTTTATCTTGCTACAATATTCTCTTTTGTCTCAAGTGTTTTGGCAACATGCTGAGCCCTGTTGACGGACCTTGTATGCATAAAAAGGTTTTCTTTTAACGTTATTATGGATATAAAGCTTGACAAACTTGGTTTATTTATTCTTCAAATTCATTTTTTTTTATCAAAAAGATATTTTTCCTGACATTTATTGCTTTACAAGTTCTGCTACGCTCCTCCTGACGGTTGGTGGTTACCATAGCAACCGGTAGCTGACAGCTCCTCCCCCTTTCTTTCTTGTTGCCGTCTATAACTGTGTTTTTTAGACAAATTTAGTTATATACAGAGTGTCATGAGTGATTTTACCGTGTTCTGTACATGTTTTTAAACGTTACCAGTAAAAAAAAAAAAAAAAAAAAAACATTGTTTAATTTTACAACTTTTTACAACTATTGGACGTGGCTCAATTTCAAACAAAGAGTTTTATTTTCGAAGTGTTTCCCGTCTGAAATGCATCGAATTTCCAGGGAATTTCCGGAACAAATAAACTCTGATGTGCACAAGTTATCCATCACTTCTGCTGCCAGACTGAGAGATTAAACAAAGCATGAAGCATCTGTTTCGAGAGGTTTGTTTGCTGGTCAGGATGCCATCATGTCTGTGCTAAATTCAGTCCTGACATTCGGGCCAAACACTCGTCTGTCCATCAGCTGCTGAATCTGTGTTTAGCCTGCACAGCGCGAACTCCCCCGATGTCCATACCGCAGAGCTTGGATTCAAAACCTGCTGTATTCCTCTTGAAAATAATGAAATTAGATAATAACTGTCGGAAAGAGGGAAGATAATATTTTTGAGGATCCAAATGTACAAATAATGCCATGTTTGTGGAAGATCTTCTGATATTTAACTTGTAGAAGCGGAAATGTATGAATTCTCTACTAAAGGGTGGAGAAATAAGTCAGGAAATGATTGGAGATTTAATAGAAGATCAAATTATGGTGGACGAAGACGTTGCATCTGGTAAAGAGTTTCTGGTTCGGTTTCTGTCTAAATCAAAAACTGGAATAAAGGTTTGAGGTTTCAAAAGCCACACATTTGAGGTAAAGTTAAACAATTTAGAGGCTTTCCTCTTCCATTATTAATCCATGAACTTTGAATGATCCACCAGGACCACATGAGCAAAACAACAAAAACCAAAAGCATAATGCTGCCACCGCCATACTTGACAGCTCAGTGTTTTCAAATTTGAAAATGTCTTTCTGTTGTTTTCAACTTCTGTTTGATCAATATCAAAAAGATAATATTAATTTTTCTTAAAGCACAGCTATGGAAATCTAACCAGAATATTTGATTATTGGGATACAATAAAAGCTGCAGGTTTAATATCATAAAGCTCATCAATCAATGTTAATCCTGGATTTAGTTAATCAGATTAAACCTAAACTTGGTAGATATTCTTGCTGAATTGTTTTCTGCACAATTTCTGTTTATTTTGCTATAAAACTTTTACTAAAGCAACATAAACTGTACATTTCAACTTGACATTTTAAAATATTAGCTTTTCTTAGTTGTTCCAAAATGGGAAAGCATTAAAAACCACGACACCACCGCCGTGTCCAACAGTTAGGAACTCTACATTTTACTTTCATTGCATTTTTAACATCAAAACAATACATCTTGTGCTTTATATCTATGTTATTACACATCAACTCCATCACTGCATTAAACAAAAGTAAAAGAAAGAATAATTTTCTATAGATTATTGCTATTCAGATTTGATCATACACCACTGGATGGTGATGGGATCTATAATTAACAACTTGCCTTTTCTGTAACTTTAACTGTTTCATTGCATGTTTTGTTCCCAGTTATTTTTATCAGCCTCATGGCAGCAGGCTGCATTCAAACAAAGCTCTGCCGCTGCAGCTCATTGTTCACTGTGTTACTATGTGAAGGAATTGTTTGTGAAGCTTTGGGACTTCGTATTATCCTGGGACTCTCTTAGCAATTCACACGTCTCATTATGAAACTGTTGACCTATTTTGGGAAAATAAAAGCTCCACTATCTGCCAGCCTGCAAACCAAGAAACTCAGGCCTGTCTAACGAAGTTTGTGCCTAATTTAATTCAAAACCAGGAGAAAAATGCTGTGAGGTGGCAGCAAATAAACTGAATTATAGTTATATAAAGTGTACAGGCTAAAAAATAATGCTAAAATGTGTTGCAATCCATTAGCTCTAGGCTGAATTATCCTAAAAGTTAAAGAAAAAGGATGCCGAAAAAGTTCTAACTTGCTTCTTAAAAATAATTTATCTAAATTTAATTTTTTGGAGCCGTCTTAATGTCATTTTCAGAGTCTGAGTCAGAGGGAGCTGCTTAAAAACGTCCACAGCTGATTGTAGAGAAACGTTTCAAGTCAGATTTTGCATTATGAACAAATAAATAAATAAACTTTCTCCCCCATAACAACCACTTCAAGCCACTTTATGCAACAATACACAACAAATCAGTAGATATCTTGATGCAAAGTGTTGCCCAAGGGCACATTGACATGCAGCAAGGGAGGAAGGTGAAATAAAACCCCAAATCTCAAGAATAAGTAGAATCATTACAGAAACAATTTTTGCATTTGCTAAGTAATTACAAAGTGCGGTTTTCAAACGATGGATGTTAAAACTGTCACTATGTCATGTCAGATTAATATTAGACAGATAATCTATGAAAAGATCCATCTTCTCTCCTTCCTCCCTGAGCTACTATTGCAAGTCTGAGTAAGTTAACTGCTCCCGGTCAAAAACAACCAATCAGAGAAGGAGAAATGGCTCTGGCTATTAATCATTTTGTGCAGTCACTGTTAAATGTGCTAATGTAAAAACTCTGAAGAAGGGGAATATTTCAATAACAGAGTCACAGACATGTTTCTTCTGCTCCAGCGTGTATTGTCGTAGTTAGCTTACGCACCTACACAACAACGATCTCAAATTGAAACAGTATGGTATATAACAAGTGAGTGTGTAAATGTAGTCAGAAACGCACCACAGGCTTCCAACACGTAATAAACCAACTTACACCCGTACAGGTGTGTTTATATAAAAACTCGTACCTAAAGAAAGGGAATATTTCAATAAAATAACAGACACGTTTCTTCTGCTCCAGCGTGTATCTGAAGAGGAAGTTCGGGCGCCAGCGCTAGACTCCCCCTGCTGGTTGCATCCTTCCATTACATCAACTAAATCAAAACCGGAAAATAATTCTCCCAAACTGCTGGCAAACATACCAAATGTAAATAATAACATTAAAGTTTGTTATGCATACAATATATAGATAAGACCAAAAATAGTAAATATACCTCAGACTTATAGTGAATGTAAATGAACACATTTCAATCCATCACACTATTGGTGGAGAAATTATATACTGTTCAGGAAAAACCGATTATCTGCTGTCATCTGTGGCTATGCTAACTAGCCTTAGCATTTTTGGCATGCTAGCTATGATGTACAAGCTGTAGCTTAGAAGAGAGCAAGATGAGGATGATTGACTGCGCTAAGACCATCTTCCTGGTTATGACTGGTTGTTTCTGGTGTATTTACAGGAAACTTTACTTTTTCGCAGATTATCTGTCACAAAAAAAAACAAACATTATTTATAAAAGCTACAAAGCTACTTGGAGCTTTAGCTTATTGGTAGAGAGTAGAATTTATTACAGCAAGTCGTTCAGATCCTGACACACCAGAGCAGCAGCAGACCATCGCAAAATCACCACCATGTTTTGGTTCCTACAAAATAAAATCACCTCAAAGAGCAGTCGGAGCTTTTGAAAAAACAAACTCTCAATCACAATCAACATGCTTTTACTACGGAAAATACTTTATTCACTTCCAAAGCAAGAAGACAGAGACTAGTTCAGATTGACTTTACATGGGAGCCACAAAAACACAGAAGTTCTTTTTACAAAGTCGAACCAGTTTGTTTCCAAAGGGATTGACTGTGAGGAATGTACTGTGTACAAGACTGATCATCAGTGCTTCACATCAATATTGTTTATGATGAACTGGCTAATCTAAATGGGTCCGACAGGACATCTGAGAGGGAGAAAATGTTGCTTTAATGCTCAAAAAGCCAGCGTTCATAATTTATCAACAGAACAGAGCCAAAAATAGAGAGCGGGGATGAATTATAGATCGTCCCGACACATTTAAATTTCCCTCATTTATTAACAACCCACATTTACAAAAATAGAAACTTTTTTCCAAGTTTATAAGATGTATTTTTGGTAAATGCTGAATTACAATGATTAAATCTCTTTTTACTTTCAGAAAGGCAAATTTAATCAAATATAAACCTAAATACCTCAAAAGGACACTCAATAAAAAGCAGCCTAAAGCTACAGACGAGCTAAAATATTGTTTCCCCCGCTTTTCTTTGCATTTATTGAGGAAAAAATTCTCAAAAGACACAAATAAGCCAAAACTGAACATGAGAAAAAAATCCTTGATATTAATTTTGGTTTCGTTTTCCTCAACGGGACTAAACACAAATGCCCCAGAAACGTAAATACATACATATATAATATAAAAGAATACAAATAAAATATTAAAATAAGCTAGTATCAAAATGGGATGAAAGCATTTAAGAAATGAAATAAAAAAAAGTTTCTATAAATACACGACTCATCATCAGTGTCCTGTAAAAAGCCTCACGTCAAATTTTAAAATAATTTTCTCTGGAATAAACGCCACACTGCTCTGAATTTTTTTTTCATATATATATATATGTATATATATATATCTCAAGTCGGAAACCATCAGTGCAACTTTTCATTCAGAAATACAAGGCAGCCAGTGCCTCTTTGTTATTACAATTTCAGTGTATTTGATGGAGCAGAGGTGGCGTCGGACCTCAGTCAGTCAACAGGGGGCGCTGCTGCTTCCGGACACATGAAAAAGCTCCAGAGAAATCATTTAGGATGGGGCGAAGTGAGACCTCAGGACGTCTCGTTGACCGATCGATCCAGCTCTAAAACTTTACTGCTGCTCCTGTTCGCCGTCTGCGACCTGGAGGCCAAACAGCGAGCAAAACCCAATCAGAACCGCGACGTTAAACAGACCCCGAGAAGTTTTAATCTGAGTCCTCCGAGGCGCCGGGGTTCACCTGTGCAGGTCTAGCAGCAGGTTCTTCTGCGTGTCGTTGCTTTTGCTCCTGAAAGGCGGGTGCCTCTCCGCTCGGTTCGGTTCGAAGCCGAGTTTCTGCTGCTCTGAACGGCGCCACGTTGCCATGACGACGGCCGGCGCGTCCTCCCACTGCTCGGGGTATTCGCCGCCGAGGCCCAGGAGGTGCGGCTGCTCGTCCTCGAAGGTCGACAGCAAACTTCTGCTTTTCACTGAAAATAAAAAAAAAGAGACAAAAAATTAAAACGAAGCGCCGAGTAAAAGTGTTCACATCGAGCCTAGCTAGCTAGCATTTCACCGCTCTCCCACAGAATTTCTAACGGGCCAATCAGCGAACAGAATCAGATTTTGTGAACCAGGACGTCGATTTTCTGCGTTGTTTTAGAATTGTAGTCTGCCTGCAGTTTTAGCAATGGTGGAAAATAAACGAAGTCCGTGTTGCCCGCTTTTCTAAATATTGAATGAGCATTAGCAGGCATTTTGTTTGGCATTCTTCTCTTAGCAATGGAGAATGGTAGAAAGAAAGACGGGAAAAAAAAGAGAAAGAAAGTCAAATCTTTCGGTTTTGGGCGGGACAGAAAAAAAGTTTCCTGCAATCTCAAAAATATTTTCAGGTTGTTTTCTCTACTTTTCACCATAAAAATCAAGTTGCTTAAACTTTTCCGCAGCCTACACAAGAAAGCATCGGTTTGTGTGTGAGCAGGATGTGAGAGGAAACTGAATTTGATTGTTAAGAAAATTATATCTGATCTCAATTACAACAGTGAGTGTGTCTGTGTGTGTGGGGGGGAGGTAATGAGGATGTAGTGAAAAGGTCAAATCAGTTTCTGTGGCTGTTGCTGCTGAGCTGTAGGTGGAATCTGATTAGTGGTGATGGTATAATGGACCAGAGTTTTACAGCTGGGAACTAATGATTCATGACAATGGGAACAGCAGGGCAAGTCAGGCAAGCTGGAAACTTCAGAAAAATGAACAAGTCTGCCTGATCATTATTGAAAGTTAACTTTTCTAAATCGAAAACTTTTCATATCAGAGCCTTCATGAAAGAGGTGGATCATGGGAACCCATCCTTTTTGCCTTTCTTGGTTTTCTTTAATGTATTGTTGGAGTAAGATTACCTGTAGCTGTGTAGGATTCAGGCATCTGTCTGGATGCTACGCCCGTTTCAGTGATGCTTGACGACAGAGTGAAGCTGCTCGGGTAAAAACTCCCCAGAAACAGAGCGAAACACAACACGACCACCTGTGGAGCAGCAAACAGGCAGATGAAGAGAGAAGGGTGGATAGACGGATGAATAAATCATGAATTACGATGGAAGAAGATGTTTCCAGTTTAATAATCGATGCTCCATCAGCTCAGTGTCACGTATGCGTTACCATTAAGCATGAGGATGTCTGGGTGCCTGCCATCCTGCACGACTTCTGGATTTTTCCTGCCACCATCGCCTGCAGAGCCTGCAGCTGCTGCAGCAGAGACCTGCAACACACACACACACACACACACACACACACACACACACACACCGATGGGTCAGACTGTATGTAAGGCTGTGTTTTACAGTCAAAATGGTAAACATGGAAAAACTGAAATAAATTTAAAAAAAAACAGAGCACTGGATCGATCCATCCATCTATCTATCCATCACTCCATGCATAAATTTTAACACTTTAAACATGGATGGATGGATGGATGGATGGATGGATGATTCTGTGTCCATCCTGATGTCTAGCAGGATTCCTCCTGATGAAACAGTTTAAACCCTCTGACCACTAGAGAGCGCCACTGAGCTCCTAAACCCGCTAATTAACCTAATAACTTTCCTGTTGGTTTAATATTAGCTGATGGAAACTAGCAGTCCAGCTGCTGCCACCTTGCAGACAGCTTCACGTGTCGCAGAGATTTTCTCTGTCGATCGTTAAAACGCAGCACAACCGCTGTGCCATCCAGGTGCAGCGGCTCAACAACAGGCTCCACCGCCCCATTTATCTTTTCAGGAGTGACAGCAAAGCACACGTTAAGCGCAGAGTGAAAAACCCCGACCTGAAGCAGCTGTCAGGGACGCACTTAACCCGATGCACCCGCCGCTTTGTGCAGCACACGCCGTTCATCCGTGCAGAATCCCTGACGCAGCCTCAGCGTTTCGCAGTGAAAATGGACTCATGATTATGCATGAATGCAAAAAGCTGCAGCTGAATGCAGCCACGGGGAGCCTCTGATTCAGCTTTATTTTCAAATCACAGAACTGAGTCATTGTTTTCCAGCTCAGCATGATCCAGGCGGTCAGGCTAAAACCCTCCAACCCCCGGAGAAGTGAACCTGCAGGCTGTAATCAAGCCTTCAACAAAAAACAAAAGCTTTCTAACTTTGGCGGCATTTCAGTTTCTGAAACTTCAGGTTTTGAATAATTACTTTTGTCTTTTCATCAATTAAAAAAATCTCTCAAATGTGCATCTCAAATATTCGCATTTTTACTCACAACTTTCCTCGACTGTTAGCATTTGTGTTTTCTGGTTAAGAATCAACTGTGAAGCTTTTAGTCAAACAAAACAGAAATGTATGTTTATAGAAAGCCAGAGGATCAAATGACAGTTTCTTCTTCTTGAGTTTTAAAGAGGAATTAGTTGGAAAAATCCCAAAAAAACTGTATGTCCTTACTTGTTTGTGCACTCCAGAGTTTCCACTTTCCTGCGTAGGTCGTTGTTCTCATTGGAGCATGTCTCCACCCTGTGGTCACACAGCAGTACTGCAGTGTTAGTGACTCATAATTAGCAACACCAACACGCCATTTTAAATTTGAAGCAGTGATTTTACATGTTTCCAGCTCTGTTTATTAAAGAATCCTCTACCATTATGCAGATGATATGCTAATATTTAAGAATAGCAAAAAACCCAAGACATTACTAGACTTCTTAGCTTTTTATCTGGACTTTTCCAGGTATTTATTTTCCTGTTAGCCAGATGGGGAAGACGGACAAAGATGAACTTACTTTTTCTCCAGAGCATCCATGTATTCTTTCTTCTTCCTGCGACTCTCTTGAGCTGAAATCTGTGAAAGAAAAGAAAACAGTTGAATAAAGCGTTCAAAGGACTGTAAAGAGTTTATTAAAAAAGATTTCCCCATGCTACTTGAGAAATTCTTAGAGTAAAACAATTTAAATGAAAAATACAGAAATTAGAGGAAGATTAGCATCTAATTTAAAAGTAAATTCAACAGCTTGTACATTCCTGAGCTCCTACCTTGTTCTTGATTTTCCGGCGGATCTTCTTCAGCGCCTTCTCTTCTGCTTTGGTGAGCGGCAGTTTGGTGGGAACGGGATAACCTTCGGCCACCAGCGTTCGACGCTCCTCCTCGGTCAGGATCAGTGGCCCAGACCCCTGTAACTTCTGCAGGACGAGATGGAAAATCTAAATATTTGCAAATCTATTCGGGAATGCAACCTTCTTTTTGCCACGATGAGAGCACCAACTGTTGGATAAGGTAGATTTCTGTTAAAATGATAATATTTTGGACCCAGGAGAGTTCACCAGAGTTTTATTTAAAATATTCTCATGTTTCAAAACGCTCGTGATGCACATAAAGTTTTTAAGGATTTTGGAAAAGCTCAATAAAAACCATGATGTGCAATTTAGTATTTTTATTTTAAAATATTCACGTTCACAGCTCAAATGCTATGATATATATTTAGATATCAGTTTGAGGAAGGCAGAAGCATAAACTTGTTTCACCCTGCCTTCTTCTTACTAATTAAAAAAAAAAAGGAAAAACAAGAAAATAATAACAGAGGGATAATACAGCCTTCTTTAGTTCCTGTAACATTTTGCTAAAACGGAATTTATTTTCTGTTATTATTTCCCCCACATTACAAATGCACAGAAATTAAAGACTGGACTCTTGTACCTGAACATCTTCATCTGTTGAAGTCAATAAATGCGAGTGGTGTCCGTCACTTTTATAACAAATTGTGAGACAATAGAAACTGCTTCCTTACATGAGGAGCGGTGAGCAGCGGGGAGTTGGACAGGGACGACGCGGCGCGCGGAGACACCTTGACGCTGGCCTGAGACGGAGGCGGGCTGCTGGGGGAGGTGGGGCAGGACAGACTGGGAGGGGCGTGGACGGGGCTCTGGCTGCCCTCAGAGTCACTGCTGTGGGAACTGGGAGGAGTGGGAGGCATCTGCAGGGACTCCAGGCCTAAAAAAACAACAAAAATTACAAATAAATTACAGATTTGTTGGGCTAAAAGACATTTTACTTTCCACTTATTAATCCATAATTTAAGAAAAATAAATCAACAGATTATCTCTTTATGTTAAAAGTATTTTTTAGCTGCATATGCATCTTTTGTTAGAGTAAACCGTAAAAAAAGGAAAACTGTTATTGCATTTTAGACAGTAAAATGTTTATATTAAATAGTTTGTATTTTAAAAAAGAAACTGAATTATTTATTTACATCTTTTAGTGCATTTCTAGTACTGTACAAAAAGGCTTAAATGAAAAATTTGCTGATTTTTATCTGATTAATCGATTAATTGTTAGAATAATCAATAGATTACTGATATATAACTAGCATTTTTGTTAGTTGCTGCCTTAGATGTGATTTAAGTTTGTTAAGGAAAACTTTTCGTCCATCTTGGTTGCAAATGTTAAAGAACTGCAATGCTCAAAACCTGCCAGCAGGGGTCGTTGTAGCACACGAGTAAAACCCGAATTCTGACCTTTGGGTGAAAAATTGAGGAACTGATCCACTTCATGTGGCTCCAGCTTAATCTCAGGGATGATTTTCTCCTCCTTGATCTGTAATACAGAAGACAGACAGTGTTACAAACAGAACAAACTGAAACTCAGAGTTTTAAAATGTGTTTTCTCCCACCTTGATTGCTTTGCCTTGGTTGGTGATGCTGCTGGCTGCTGTTTGGGCCACAGGGGCCAAAGCAGGGCCCTCAGGCCCACGAGGGTCCTCACTGGAGGCCAGAGAGAGCGAGAGAGTGGGGAGCAGAGAGGGAGTCACACAGAGGAGGCCCTCAATGGCCTCTTCTTGCTCCATGGCCCAGTCAGGGGAGTCTGCATCGGACTCTGTGGTGGAAAAACGTCATAAGATGAAATGACTTTCAGATTTCATTCAAAAATAAACAGTTTTTCTTTGCATCAAAACCCTAAACGGGGTAAACGGTTTTCCAGGTTGTGGAAAATGGTTTGTCTTGTGTCATATTGGTAAAAACGTCCATTCTTATAAAATAATTTTAAAAATATCTAAAAGAATTAGGTGCTCTAAACTCAGTAGAAATCAAAAGTTGAAGGTTGGATTATCTGTAAACTCGCGAATAGAGCTGCAACGATTTTTTGACGATTAATCATTTAATCAGGTAGCAAATTCTTCAGATATTTTTCGCACAATAATAGAAATACATTAAAAGATTAATTTCTAATATTGCATGGAGTGGTCTAAACGCAGTAAACCTTAAAAGTGAACAACTGGATGATCCTTAAACTCATGTATAGAGCTGCAACTAACCATTATTCTGATGATTAATCAATTAATCAGGGAACAAAGTCTTCTGCTATTTTGTTTAATCACTTAAGTCTTTTTTACACAATATTAGAAATGCATTAAAATATGAATTTATAATATTGGATTAAGTAGATCTCAGTATGTCTCTAAAGTGGATGGTTATTATTTTAGTAATTGATTATTCTGACGATTAATTGGATAAAAATTGTAACATTATGCAGATTTTCTTTTACCACATAAGACTTTTTTTTATACAAGATTAGAAGTACGTTAAAAGATACAAGTAAGTAAATAATTAATTTGCTTTTTCAGATACGAAATAAAAATGTTAGTGCCTGAAATGCAACAACATAGCTTCCTTTAATAAATACTTGATCATTTGTAGCAAATGATGCATCTGCAGAAAAAAACACTGTCTGCTAATGTGTGGATTAGTTTTATGATTAACTACTAGATAGGAAAAGCTGCTGAATAAAAGATTTTGTTAATATATCACATGAGACATTCTGGGTAAAACAAATTAAAGAAAGTTTCTCATCTTAAATGTATAGTTTTGGGTTAATTGCTACTCTGACTCTGTTGTTCTTTCAGCAAATTACCTGTTTTTTGTTTTTAGTCTGCCTTCTCCAGCTAATAATTAATCGTTTACTAAATTAGTTGACAATTATCCCACTAATCGATTAATCGCAATTAATTCGATTAATCGTTTCCCACCTGCTTCGCTGCCGTGCTCTCCGGTGAGGTGCGACAGCGGCGACTGAGGCCGGCTGTCTCCGCACAGCGAGTAGCTGTGCTCGGCGGTGATGTGTGGCGGCAGAGGAGACGACGGGGACAGCTCGCCGCCGTCCTCTCCCTCCATGGACTCCACGCCGCCTTTGTCCCCGGACAGGAAGGGGTCGCTGAGCAGCTGGCCCAGCAAAGCTTCCGGGGAGAGGTCGTCCAGCTCAGAGAAGTGCTGCAGAAAAGAGAAAGAAGATGGGAGGTAACAGACTGATAATTACACGAAAACCACAACATTACAAATCTCTGACAGCACCTCTGTGATTACAGGTTATTATAGTCTGTATTGGCACCTTCAGCCCCCTCAGGGAACTCCAGCACCGCCAGTCGGATATTTATCCACCTCCTTTAATCAGCTTTTCTGTTTGTGTCTCAGTGTGGTGATACTTTAACAGACAAAGCCTCCTTCCCCCCGTCGCCACATTCCTTCATCTCCCTACAAGGGGAAGATCCTGATCCTGCTCAGGATGTCAAGACTAGCAGAAACACGGAGAGACTACGCTGATAACACACTGATCTATATCTACAGACAGCAGAAAGGTCCCCAAGTTCATGTTCCAATGAACCTCTGAGTCAAACTATTTCAATTATATTTTTTATAGTAAGATATTAAACCATAAAAGGTCATTTTCAGTTTTAAGAAGATGGAGTCACAGAAAAGTTTGTGCTAAAACAAGCTAAGCTGGTATAACTGTCCAAAACTAAATCCTTTTAAATCAGCACAACATTTTTGGGTTTACTTTGAAGCATAAACCAGTAACTCCAATTTATTTTTTCACCTCAGTCAAAATTCAAGGAATCTCCTGTTTATGGAGAGATTTAAAGCATTGATAAAGAAGTTTGGATGGATGGATGGATGGACGGACAAACCCCTGGATAGATGGATGGACGGACAGACGGATGGACGGATGGATGGATGGATGGATGGATGGATGGATGGATGGATGGATGGATGGATGGATGGATGGATGGATGGATGGATGGATGGACAAAGTAAAAAGGGCTGTGTGAAGTTTCCTAGTTTTCTCTCTTTTCTTGCAAACTGGTTATTTAAACATTTATGGTTGACATACTTTGTGAGCAGAAAACCAACCTGGCGGCAGCCGCCTGCTTGGACAAAGTTTATGGAGTCATAAACCAGTTAAGATTATATCACCGCGCCTTCTCAAGCCATAAATACAAGATGGATAGGAGTACGGTAAGTCAGGTATCTAAATTCAAACGTTTGAGTGCAATCAGGCAAAATTCCAGCTAGGGCAAGATCCAAAGTGTCCAGCATGTGGCTTCAATTACAGACTCACAAACACGGGACGTCTAGCATTTCTCTGTGTCCCACACAAACAAATGACCCTTCCTCCTCTGCTGCTGTTCGCTCCCTAAAAGTCCCGTCTCCAGGTTTCGATGTGTTTAAACACCGACAGCATGCCGTGAATCTCTTCAAGGAGGAAGAAGGCAAATATTTACACGTCTCTCCACCCAGTCGGCCATTTTCTGACATCCAGGAGGAAGAGGAGCTTGAGTCCAATATATCCAATGATATGATTCAACGGTATAGATTAGGTGGAATAAATCAATCAGCCAATTAAGTACAAACATCTAAAAGACACAATGATTAGGGTTCTCCAACTCCAGTGGTCTGCAACGTTCAGCTTCATCTCTAGTCCAATAAACAACACTTAAGGGCATGATGAAAAGATTCAGACTTGGATTAAACCCTTGAGGTCCTCAAAATGTACAATTAATGCAAATCAACTCCAAAAAAGCAGCATCTTTTTGGTGTTAATACTAAAACTAAACAGAACGAGAAATTAAAACACTGTTATGGTGAAGAGGTTTCAATTTAAAAACTGAATCAGATTGACATAAAACAGCAAACCACCCACAAAACATGATGCTGCCACCTCCGTACCTCACATTTAGGATGTTATAAGGGTTAGCTTGTATTTTTCATTTAAATATGACATTATTATTATTTTATTATTATTGTCAAGCGCTTCAATTTTAGCCTCTTCAGGTGAAAGTACATGCCTAAAAAAATGACACTTTACGTTGTTTATGCTGATTATGCTGACTAATGATTACTAAAATAATCGATTATTCTGGCTATTAATCAATTTCCTTTTTAAAATTGGCCCGTTCTGCAGATTTTATTTAAAAATAAAAACATTTTATTGCCTGTTGTAAATACCTGATGATTTGTAGCTAGACATACTTCCAACATCGACAAAAGCAATAATAAAAAAAACAACCTTTCTGCTTGACTTAACATCAATACAATGCATTGATCTGTTTACTATTGTTTTGTTTAGTAATTGGATAGCAAAAAGTGCTTAATGTTAGATTTTCTTCTGAATTTTAACCAGGTGAAGCTGAAACGATGCAACTCGAGGAGTTCTGGGTAGAACATATTTACAAGCTAAGAAGTTTTTTCATCTTAAGTGAAAAATTTAAATATTTTTGTATAATTTCGGCTTTATTACTACTCTGAGTATGTTCAGCATATGATATTTTTTGGTGTATATACTCATCGATTAATAAATTAGTTGACGATTAATTCTATAATCGATTAATCACGATTAATCGTCTAAGCCCTCGTTTAGATGTGATATTTCACTCCCTTTGTATCTCCAAACTTTGTATCATTTGTCTTCATTAGTTGAAGGCAAATGACCCAATTTCTTAAAAACACAGAATGGATGAAGCCTTTAGTTTATTTAGAAAGGAGGAGCTGAATGTACAAATGCGCAGAAACAGAACCGCACCAAACTCCCACACTGCGGCTCCTTGAGCTCCCTGTCATTTCAGCTCGCGGTTGCGGTCGAGAGCGACGGAGGACCGGTCGTCGACTGGGTGTAGCTCATCACACGCCCAACAGAACCCCCTTTGTCCCTGCAGCCCTTATGAGGGAGGCGTTGTTTAGGGGGCCGGCTGTAACTCAAAACCCTCCAGCTGGGAAACAGAACCAGGGAGGCTGAAGCCCGACTGGAGCAACTTGGAGGTTTAACTGGAGATGGAGCAGAACTGACAACAAAGAGGCTTTCTGATTTTTCTTTTTTTTTTTCCTGAATAAAATTCTCTGGTAACACAGAAAATAACGGGTGCAGGACATCGCTGAAAGATGAGATTGTAATCTTTTAATTGAAGGCTGTAGATGGAGGAAGTGCAGACAGATTAACTGAGGCTCAGTCTGATGCAAAATCTCAGAAGCTTAGCAGAACTTCTGCCAGATTTTAATCAAATCAAAGACGAGGCGAACGAAACTTCAAAGTAGGTCAGACAAGCATGAAAAGTCAAAACTTTATCCTGATGAAGTAGAAGACATAATTTATTTATAAATCCATCAAACAATGAGGATATTTTTAATTCAAAGTGAGAAATAAAGAGTGACAGAGTCTATGTTTTGTCTGCATATGTGTCCTCAGATTATTACAACTGAGATTTAAAAGACTAATTTATGTTTGCTAGTTAAAAACCAATCAGCTCCAATAAAATCTCCACCTACAGTTTGGATTTGAATGCTGTTAAGGGAGTAATAAAACTGGAAAATTATAACTTCAGGTTTCAATTGACACATTCTACAAAAAAATATATAAAAATGTTAATTTCTGGAGCTATTTGCAATGCTAAAATGGTACCAAAAACCAATCAGGCCTGTCACAATAAATTGCCCCAGAAAGTATTGCAATAACTACAAATATTGTTGTTTTGAGACCATTTTCAAGCAATATATTGATAATGGCGTATGATGCAAGTTCGCCTTCTGAGAGACCAATAAACTTTAATTTTGTAAGGAACACTTAACACTGGAACTGTTTATATAAAATAAAAGACAAAAACAAAAAACAAATAAAGATCACACACAACCAAAATCATAAATAAAATGGATTGTGAAGTCTCAAAACAAAACTGCCCTTCAAAAGAAGAATCAAAATGATTAAATGCTTATTGTGACGGGCTTAAACACAACTAAAATTAAAGTTTTCACTAATATATGCATACATAGAAATCATGCAAGTTCTTTCAGTGTTAACCTTAGCACCAATAAATCAACTGGATTTATTGTTCAAAAGCAGAAACTGAAACATATGCCTCTAAGGAAGTTAAGCCAGACTTTAAAGACAACAAATAAAACTAAAAACCTGTCCACTCAGTCCTAAAGGAGACCCAACAGGTCGGGCCCAGCTGCGTTTTGTACCCTGACCTGGACTCAGCTGTGTCTTCGCCTCAGCTGACAGGACACTCGCTCACTCATAAAGCAAACATCCTAAAACGTGTGGCGTGCTATCAGGACAAGCCCGATGACTCAATAGTTTGATTGGGATCCAGATCTTTAGCTTTAAATGCCACACATCCTCAACACGTGTCCTGCATCAGCAGATAAGCCGAAGGAACATATGAACTTTTATCTGACAGCCCTGCGAGAACTTTATACCTTATCATTGTTTGCTTTATTTCAGAAATTAAAGGCTTGCCAGATGGTTTTCAGTTCTAATAAAATCCAGTTTCTCCAACTTCCTGTTTGCTATTTAGCGCTGGTTGCTTCAAAATCAGGACACTCCTGCAGCCAGAAGCTAGAGCACCACAGGAAGAACAATGTGTACAAGCCGCTCACAGGGTTGCACTAGAGTTCTCCACCAAATTTTAACATATAAATCAACATCGAAGCTTGTAGCAAATAAATGGATAAAACAGAAAAACACTTTTTACAAGGCGATTGCTGAACAGCTATTAGTAAAGCTACATTTTGCAACAGAGATGCCTCCAGTAAACACTGAATTACAAACACATGTTGAAGTATCAATGATTTGTGCACAATTGCAACCAGCAGAGATTGAGATAAGTATCTGGGTTGAACACTTGGTGTGTTTTCTACGCATAAATTCACTTTTATAGACAGAATTCATCATCTGTCACAATAAGTAATGAATCAGTATCAACCAATCGTGTGATATATTGAAATGAGCGCAATAATTTCCAATTCTGATGATAAGTATTTTCTGATGGGGAATTTTGTTTACAGAGACATCATAATCATAATCTTTATGGTTTGTAGATGTTTCTTTTTTTATTCGTTTTTTTCTATTGTTATTAGTTATGTTGTTAGTTTTTTTTAAACCCACCCAACTGCTCTTTTTTTTGGGATACAAGTTCATGTTTTTTTGTGTCTTGAAAACAAGCCATTTCAAAAACCTTCCAAATATAACCGTGTAAGTCAGCAGGCACTGCCCGTTACCTAGCAACCCCAGTGAGGCCTGGTCCGTTACCTAGCAACCCACCCGGAATCCCAAGCGGAGTTCCACAAAGTGCCTTTAAAATATCTTCCAGTTTCAGTGTTGACTTCTTTACAAAATTAAAGTTTTCTAGTCTTTGAGACGGCAAACCAGCATTATTATGTGACATTATCAATACATTTATTGAAAATAGTCGAAAAACTACAATACTACCCAATTACCGGGACAATTTATCATCCAGCAAAATTTGTTATCATGACAGGCCTGATCTGGAAATAAACATAAAACACATTTTTGACACAATATCAAGAAACTATAGTATAATTCACCCCAAAACCACCAACAATGTAAAAAGGTTGAATCAAGTTTGAAACCTTCAGATGTTTTCCAGTCTCCGGCTGATAGAAGCCATGCATGATAGGAAACTACGACTATAAGTCACTTATCAGTTGCTGTGGGCTCACAACTAGCAGACCGTTTCTGCCAAGGCACTGATAATAGTGTCTGTCAGTGATACTAAACAAATCACAGGCCTTGGGGTGATCAGTTCAGCCTGACATTCTTATATTGTATCAGCAAGCAGTACAAATAAGCTCTTACACATTAGCTTTCAAACATAGACTGGTATTTTTTCAAGTAAAAAGAAAACACATCCATATCTGTGAGATTCTAGCTAAATGAGCTCAGACAAACTGACCCAAGCTAAACAAAAACGCCCTCGTTCTCAGAGGGATTCGAGCCGGTTCCCACACGGATAAGAGGGCGACGCAGACACTCCCTGACCCCGATCCTCGACATCGATCCCAGCCGGGCTTTCCAAAAACTAAGAAGTAATCAGAGATCCGGTGTCAGCTCCAGGAAAAGGCTGGATAACAATACAGGATAAAACTACAGAAGAAAAATTGTAAAAAGGGTTTCTGCAGGTTTCACTAACTCAAATTTAAGACTTTTTAAGACCTTTATGAGTCAAATTTAAGACCTATATAACGACAGATGTGCAAAAGAAATGCAGGGGACCAAAACAGTGACATTTCTGGGGTCTTTTTGTGGCTCTTTGCAGCAGTTTTTCGTTTCTCACATATCATTTAGCTCTCTAGCTAGCTACAAGCTAATCTTAGCAGCTTGTTAGCAGTAGTCATAACAGCCTTGAGGTTTTGCCCAATAGAAAAATCCTGCAAGAAAAAAACATAGATGGGTGTGCTGTGGTTGCACAGGGGTGAAGCACAACCCACATATGGAGCCCTCAGTCCTCGACGCGGCTGTCACAGGTTCGATTCCCGGCCTTGGCGACCTTTGCCGCATGTCTTCCCCTTCTCTCCTTACCCACTTAACAATCAAATAAAAGCCACAAGAGCCAATAAAACCGTTTAAAAAACAACAACAAAAACATGGATTTAATTATATTAAATAGTGCTGCCGGGACAAAATGTAAGACCTGTGAGTAAACGTACATCAGCCACTTTACACTTTCTTTGATGAATTTAAGGCCTTAATTTTAGATAAATTAATTTGAAACTTTTGAAAGGTGCATGAAGACACTGTTAAATAAAAGGACTTCTTTTAGTTACAATCAGATTTATTAGATGTTTATTTTTTATATGAAAAGAAAGAATATTTAAACAGTTCATACAAAAGATCGGAAAACATCTCATTGAGTTGACATAGTTCTGTTTGCAAAGCCACTGGAGCTAAGTGGAAGCACAAATACTTACACTCTGCATTCAAATTATTGAAATCTTTCAAAATATTTGAATGCAAAAAGACAGGTTGAACCGGATAGGCCGACAATAATAAGTAATGAGAACATTTACAACAACCTGTTGAATCTGAACAGGACAATGCTTTATGAATTTATACCTTTTCGTATTTTAACTGTATTAGATGTATTAATGTCCTCGTTCAAAGTTGAGAAATGTAGAAAAACATAAAGTAAAGAGACTTAAGTCTCATTTTGTCGTAACTGCAGAGCTGAACTCAGACATTACTACACATCCACCCAAGTTTCCTGCTCCAATATGAGCTCATGGGTTGACGATTTGTAGTCTGGTGAGGAAAAAGTCCAAATCAAAATATTTGTCTTAGAGCAGCACCCTGAAGACCTATCAAACCGGCACCTTGCACAGGGATTTAAAAGTATAGTTTGTTGGCAGTCTACAACAAAAGACTATGTGCAAAAAACAAAATAAAATAAAATTACATTCTGGCAGCAATGAGGTAGAGGTTATGGTTTGCGCCTTGTTTTCTTCCAACAATTGTGCCACCATGTACTTGTGTGGCAGTGAACGGAAGCAGCTGAAAGTCTCACTTTAGCATATATACCAAGTTTGTCTTGTCCTTGAGAGAGATTAGTTCCTCTAAATTAATGTAACAGACAAATGTTACTTTCAGAGCTTGGTGTGATATTTGTACACTGCAAAAACACAAAGTCTTACCAAGTATTTTTAGTCTAGATTCCAGTGCAAAGATCTTAGCACACTTGAAATAAGACAAAACTAGCTTACAAGTAAGTTTTCAGTAAGATATAGGAACTTGTTTTAAGTTAATTCCTTAATATATTAGGGAATATTGATATATTCCTTAATATATTTTTGAAAGATTACTTCACTCATAATATGGGGTCTTATGAGTTAAATAATTTTGTACAGTGAAACTAGTACATTTTTATCAATATTAAGAAATTATTTAATCAAAACACACTCCTATATATTTTGCTGAAATGTCACTTGGAAGATAGTTTTGTCTTATGTCAACTGTACTAAGACATTTGATATGTGGAGCTGCAATAAAATGTTATTCTTCCTTTGGCTCAGTCACTTAAAATGTCCCAATTTGAACTGCATGGTTTACAGTGCGAGTTTCAACACATATTTGATTGGGGTGGAGTGATCCCTAACTTACATAAATAACAGGATGTGAGAGAGCATGAAGGAAGTCCTGCTTGACAGCAAGCATTTACGCTCCTCCCACAAGCGACAACATGAGTGCATTTACATAAACACTCAGAAAATGTTTAAATTCTGCTAAAAGGCTTTGCAGAATGAATTGGAAACTATTTACAGACCTAAATATCTGCTTCCAATTTCAAGTTACTGTTTCTTTGTCACCCCTTAATGTGAAAATCAAGTCAAAATGGCAAGACTTGGACTCAACATTACTTTTTTAAAGTTCAGAATCATGACTCAGATGTTGTCCGAGTTCTGATTGGCCGATATTCAACATGAAAGTGTGTGAGGAAACACAAGTCGACACAACTGCATGATGAAAAAGTGTGTTTCTAACCCCTGTTTTCCATCCAAAAGTGCTTCCCAGAAGTTTTACATAAAACACACACTCTTTCCATTCCTGCCCTGTCGGACTGACCGACAACAGAAAACAACCCCCGCGGTTCCCCACCCTGGTTGCACAAGCAACTTTACAATCCACAGTGCTGAACTGTAGGGATACGTTTAATATAAAGGAATACCAGTAAAAAAAATAAGTAGATATCTTCACTTTGTGTAACAATTTGAAGCCAGTCGTTCAGTGAAACCACTCGTTGCCCAACACACTGAAAACATTGCCGTTATTTGTGGGATCCGGACTTTAACTGATCAATTTCAACACTCGCTAAAGACTGTTGGTTGCAACAGAGATTAATGTTGAACCACAGAACCCTGAAAACTTAAAACCAAAAGCAGCAGATAGACATGAAAACCTGCTTGGTCATTCAGGTTGTACGTTTGACATTAAGTAAATGCATAAAATTAGATATTATAGTTCAAAGCAGAGTGTTAATAGAAATACTACAGTTTTAGTTTGCGATTAAAATTACAAAATAAAAGACAATATTATAAAATTTTTGAGTCTACATTCGAATGCAAATGCGACCCAAATTGGACTTTAACAGGAAACAACAGGAATCCTTGAGACTCAGTCAGATGCAGCACGGAAATATTGTTGGTGTGGAACAAAAACACAGCTGTTTCTCCATCTCCAGCTTGTTAAAACTGGGTCAACACACACTCATTCATAACCTTTTCCATCTCTACCCACAGACCATTAGCTTCACACGACTCCAGCTGAATTCAACTCGGGTCTCCTCAGACAAACTGCATCTTTTTGTCCAAACAACTTTTATTTCAACAAGAATCTCCAAACACTGATTATTTGGAGTTAAGAGCTCAGTTTGTTCATCAACCCTGGTGGTTTCTTTGTATTTTTCCTGCTGGATTCCCTTTTCATCCTTCTACATTTTTACAGCTGCTGGGCGACAACTGGGTCAGCAGCACCTTAAGAGGAGCTTCTTCGCTTTAAGGCTTGCCTCAACGTGCCGCCTTTTAGAAATTCCTCTCTTAGTTTAGTCTTTGAGGTGAATGCTTTCCAAGCAGACTTCTGACTCAACGTCGAGAAGCGACTGACACATTAAAACCCACAAACTCAGGGCTGAGTCCGTCTCCAAAAAGATCAACCCTGAAAATCAAATGCATCAGTTTTGATGAGTATCCCCCCCCAAAAGAAAAGGCTAAATATCTTGCTAAAGAGTCTTTACAAATAAAAAAAGGTTATAATTACATGACTGCATAAGCCTGATGTATTATTTTACATTTATGTAGACAAAAACATGATATGAAATCAAATATCTTATTAATTTTCAAAATCTTGATGCTAGTTGGTTGAACTGCAGAAAAACGTGACAGTTTTATTCTTGGAAGCCACTGTCACCAGACCTTTAGCAAGTTTTACTTCATCTCTTGTAAATTTCATTTAAATTTTGTTTAAACAAGCCAGTGATTATGCATCAAAACAAGGGATGGGCCTGTTACCAACCTCAAGATACAAGAGGTTTTTAATAGCTAAAATTATGCATCTTGCAAATCCTGAGGTTAGAAGAGGTTTTACAAGGAGTTATGCATTGCTGCTCCCTGAGCATCAGCTGGCTGAAAGGTGACTCTTCCCTGACTTGTAACAAAAACAAAAGGGCTCCTTGGAAATATAAGTAAATAAAACAAAAACAGTTAAGGTATGGAAGCTAAAGTGCTTTAACTTTTTTATGAAGGTAAATATATTCTCTGTGCACATCACCTCATTAACACAATTCCCAGTTTGGGTGCAAAGCAACAACACAATCAGACTCTTAAACGAGCACCACTTCTTCTCCAAGCTACACAAAAAGCTTTTTGTGCCACAAGTAAACTTGCTGCAATCCTGTTGCCAAACACGAATCAGGTTGTGTAGCAAACTCTTTTCCTAAATTGAATCCAAGGGAGGAACAGGAATAAACCCAGTTTCGGGAGACACCAACAGCTGAGCAGTGTGTCGTCGTCCACACCCTGTAACCATCATAACATCTGGCAATCATCATGGTCACATCACACCCAACTGTGGTGCCTCCCTGTGTCACAAACCTTTGGTTTATGTTGGTCAAAGCTGAAGACTTCAGGGATTTAAAGCATCATAAGCAGTTTAATTATTAGGGTAAGAGGAAGTTTTGAGTAACTCATCCGTTTTATGATTGACCAAAGGTTCCTTCAGCTCATGTTCATTTAGGAACCGGTTTCTACTAAACTTCTATCTTCATTTGCTGGTTTTCTAACCTTTTGGGCCAAGATGGATGCTTGATGCAGAAGTTTGTAAAACTCTGCAAAAGACGGACCAAACCGACTGGTTCCGGCCCAAAATTCAGTCATAAAAGGAATCAGAAGTTATACCTGAAAAGGAGTTCAAGAGTCAAAAGTCAAACATCAGCCCAAACTAGAGTAGTTCTAATTTAGCTTCTTATGTGATAAAATGCAGATGAAAGAAGCATAAATTCAAACAAAATCTCTTTAAATTCATTTCTATTTAGAAGAGAAGCAACCAGATGTTTTAGGAATTTTGGACACGAGCCGACTCGTCCCGGTTCGCCCTTCAGGAGAGACGGATGCAGGAGGGGGAGGAAGGCTGGGAGGCGAACGAGGTTCAGGTCTGAAGCTGCTCCAGATTTAACACTTTCCGCTACTGGGAGGGTTATGAGCTACAAAAACCATCAAAGCTGGGCGTTTTACGCACGTCACGCTGTGCAACAGGCAGTTTGCAGGCTTAGAGGTGTAAGATGTGAAACCCTGATGCTTGTGTAGAACGCATCATCCCAGATATGAACTAATTCAGTTCAACATGGAAAACAACTGTAAAGTACTTATAAATTGTGGTTGCAAAGTGTAAACAATGAAGAAAACTATGGGGCAGAGGGCAGTCGGATGGTTTTACGGGAATTTCAAAAAGTCGGAGATATTTGAAACTGCTTTGAGGCTTTCATAAAGGCTGGGTGTGTAAAATCTAACCAGAAATTAAACCCACACCCTCTAAACCACACACAGTGAATCAAATGACAGGGGGCTGCAGATCCATGGAGAAAGAGGGAGAAAACACCAGAAAGAAGAGTAAGAAAAGATACAGAGCAATAAATTTAGCTTTGCCTCGGAGAACGAAGTCTCCTCTGGATTTCCGTAATGATCCCTTACACGCTGATTACTACCTTCGCATTGCTCCCAACCAGTTGGCTGTCTGCAGAGAGCTGGAGTCTGAGTACCGTTTCAAAGTTCAGAAGGAAAGTTGCATCAGATTTGACCAGGAGAAAAATGTGTGCACCATCTGTCCAGACATTTAGGACAAGTTTAAAGTTTGGCCTGCAGGCACAGAAAGAAGTAGATGAGAAATGCTGCCGTTAAATTAACCAAATCTTTAGTTGAAAATTGTTTTAAGGTTTAAAGGCGGAAAATAGCTCAAAAAGAGAAGAAAAACAATAAAATTGGCTAATTATTCCCCATTTTTTACTATTTGAAGAAGATCTCAAGGGGTATTGCTGGAAAGTATTAAATACTATCGAGTTATTTAACAAGCTTAAAGGGGGGAAACCAAAATTAAACAAGTAAAAAAAAACTAAACTAAGCAAAAAGAAAATACATAAAATACCAGAAAAAAATTCTTAGATGGTCAGATTAGTTGCTGGTCCAAATGTTATGCATTCCAGCTCACAGATTTTAAAGAGAAAATGTGTTCAATATTATTGGTAGTATTAACCAAAATTGGCAAAAAGTAATAATAGCATTATTTTTAAATGTTATATTCTGTGTTTCAAATATGCCCAAATTTCCCTTAATGACTCTACATTATCATTATTGATGATCACTAACAGTACCACTGCAAAATTTAAAATCTCCCTAAAAAATCCAAAATTTGTCCAGAACATTCCCAACATTCCCAGAAGACTACTTCAATGTCTGGACAGGCTTTACTTGTCATTCAACTACATCAGAGAATCAAGCTAATTAAGTTTGTCTAATGTCACTAATATCATATTAATATGGACACACAATGTATCGGCAATAACATCGGTACAGGCCGATACATAAAACGTGCTACTGTGGCACTCCTAGCTACCCTACAGAACATACAAAACAGAGAAAACTAAACGAGAATGTTATGTTATGCTGATTTATTCACAGTTTAAATAGGTGGTTAGGTAGTTATTTGTTGAGGGAAAAAAGAAACGTAGAGAAATTAATTCAACTGTAACAACTGCAGCGCACTGTTCAACTAAATGCGTACGTCATTCCGCTCCCATCAATCACACATCCCAGATGATTTGCACTTGACCAACCCTGTGGTTACAACAAGCAGCAAAACGGAGCTGAAAGACGTTAAACAAAAGCAAAAAAACGGGGGACGCTGCACTGCCTGCTCAACGAAAAGCAGTAAAATCTTAATTCAAATAATATGTTAGCTTAATTCATCTGCCACCCAATCAGCTGGGTTGGATCGGCCTCGGACACAACGTCTATAGGCTAGGTCCAGGTCGGGTTGGATCTTTTAGGCCTGATCTAAACTCTAGCACAGATTTCTCCTCCAGATGTGGACCAGGAGGAAGTTGTGAGGCTGTGCATTCAGACCACATCAGGTGAAATTAATTAATATTCAATAGACGGCAGTCATTTTGACTGCTGTCAGTCAAAATATGGACAACAAAAAAAAACCTCTGTCATTGCTGCATCCATTCTCAAATCCATGGACCAAATCAAACAACATTCAAGAGTTTTGAACCAAAAAAAGTCTAGAAAAGAACCATATTCAAATTTAATGCAGACAAACTACAGAATATTAGTGACTTTCCTGCTGCTTTTACTGCCAGACGTGTGAACTGCTTTATCAATAATAAACCAAGAGAGCACTTTGACCATTTCTGGAGATAAACAAAACAACTAAGACTGACAAATTATTAGATCTGCATGACGGAGAAACGTGGGATAAAACTAAACTGATAATTTAATCTCTAAAACTTCCAGCTGGTTGATACAGTTGTGACAGAGGAACAACCGGATGATCCTGCACCACTCCTGCTGTAATTACTCTCTCGGCCTCATTGTGACACAGAGGCGAGGGTGAGGATGAATCTGGAAAGGCTGGTCTGGCAGGCAAAATTGGAATGTGACCACACTTGAAATGTGTGCAAAGAAACTTCCTCACTTAAGTTTCTTTGAGCATAAAGTAACCATGTGGTGCACTGGATGACCGTTTCCTTGGTGCACACTGACCCGCATGTCGCAGGTCACACACATGGACAAATCACACAGGCCGCGCAAGGTCACCGGGGAGCAGGATGCCCTGCCCCAACGGAGAACAGGCTCTCCTCTGTGAGCGCATGGTGACCCGATGTGAAGCGGCTGTCAGAGCCGTCATCTGCAGCCTATCAGTAGAAGTTGTGTATTACAGCTGGTCTGAGAGCTACAAATGAGAACCTGCAGGAATTATGTAACCGGTCTCATATTTGTCCTGGAGCAAACTCAACAAATCCACCCTTTTCTCGAACGTGCTGAACGAATAATGGTATGCAAGTGCAGCAGGTTCAACATGAGCTTGAAACAAAACCTGATATTTCGCGTCTAAACTCTGGAATTTAAAATAAATCTCCTGCTGAAAACTTTTGACTGACAAGAGATCTTGTGTGGGTATTATCCGTTGTACTCTGCTGACATTTATCCATTTACCGACTCCTGAAGCTGAGAAAACTCTTCTTTCCATAAAAGTCTAAACAATGACACATCAGAGTCCTGAACAAAGCTCCTCGTGGTGTTTTTATGAGACAAAATCTCACGGAACAAAAGACTGAAGTGTGTGAAGTGTTTTCACTTCTCAATATGTTAATATTGAGATGCTTTGCTGATATTCTGCTAATGTAAAAAAAAAACCACAGTTTTACAACTGTGGTGTTTCCATTACATAAGAAACGCAATTTAAATTCAACTTGAATAAGTTAGCTTGCCTGATAAGTCATTAAAAAACACGCCACTTCCTGTCGTCTTTCCACCAGTAGTAACATTCGGTTGTTGATTACATGACTGATGTGATGCAGTTTTGTGAAATATGCTCACTGTGATATAGTCGAAAAACTTTTTAAACAAAAATGTGAGTTTTCTTTCAGAACTGGCATCAAGAAAATATATTTTCACACTTCCAATTTTGCTTGTATTTATGCACAAATATGGGTAAAATGTGTATGAAGTCAAACAATCATCACTTTGAATCATAATAGCTCCAAATTCAATGCTACAGCTGAAAGAATATCTCAGCATGACCGTTTTTTATCATGTTGTTGCCACTGCAGAGTTTGACCAGCAGATGTGGGTATGAGTAAGATGGAGACTTCTGGACAGTGACTTTGTAGCAATATAGAAGCTAAAGGAACGACTTTTATCCAAGAAAACCAACAAGCCAAAGTGATATAATACATAAATGAACAGAGGATTGGTGCAAATCTATATAAATCCCTCTACTGATTGTCTGGAAAATAATTTTTCTGCAGGAGAGAAGGTGCAGAGTCCTGTCTACGAACCCAAAAAACTAATGTAAGGAGAACAAATTCTGCCCAAGAACACTGCAGAGTTTAAAGACAAAAACAAACAAAAGTTTCCATAAATGTTCATCTTCTACGTTGTGGTGCTTTTAAAATCTCAAGCAGAAGTCAAACACGTCACAAGCCTATGATGCCTATTGTTACTCCTGAAAGAGTGTGACGCATGGCTGCAGATGAAAGAAAAATTAACGTCTTCATATCGTAAAACCTGAACAACCTGATGCATTTGAAGGCATCCGGGCTGGGAGGAGACTGGCTGGATGTTTAAAGTAAAGCAAAAAAGCAGCTGATGACGCTGGTTAAGGCTCACTGAGCTGTGAGGAATCCCGTCTGAAGCCACCGGGGAGGGGGAATGCGACGGAGCCGGCCCACCACCAGGGCAGGAACAAAGACTTCAGTCTGTTTCTCAGACTGCCTCACATTCAAACACTACAGTCTTGTTACCTCGAACGCTGAAGCTTCCCCCCAGTTCTATACAAACACAAACTGTTCGTGTTTATATAGAGAGCATCCATAAAGCTGCTCTATATAACCCAGCACTGAATGCGTGTATCTATGTATTACTTTTCAACATTCAGAAAACGGTCACCCTTAAAGTCACTGGAATCAATTTCAGGAGATGTTTCTTTCCCAGGTCTATGAAAAATGTTCCTATATGTACAGTACGCTTCAGGTAGAAATGTTGTAGAAAATATCCAAAATGCGACCTAAATCCGCTTTGTGTGCCCTATGTGAGACATACGTCAGAATTCTGCACCAGAAAAAAGCAAATGCTTTAAATCAAGATGTAAACAACGACTGAAAATTATATTTATGAACTTATGAAGAAAGTTTGTGTCAGTGAAGCACATCGTATCGCAACCTTTATGTGCCGACCACAAAAACAAACTCTGGTCCACTTCAGATTCATATGTGAACACCAAGCAGACCAGAGACCACTACAAAAGCAGGAAGTGGACTACAGAACAGGGCATTCTGGGTAAACACCACCAAAACAAGCCAGCAGAAGAAATGACTCTACTGCTACTCTATTTTTGTTTACATTTTGTGAAGAAGGAAGCTGCGTTTATGTCAACTTTAGAGATTTTTGTGTCGTTTTCTGCGGTGGTTCTTGGTGCAGCGCCACCACAGGTGAGAAGGGGAACAGGTGTTTTATAGTTTGACGGTGCAACGTGAAAGCAAACCACTCAAGTTACTGAAAATGTAACAAATGTTGCAATTTTGGTTCCCAATAGAACCAAGTCTTCCGGACTATCAGGTGTGAAAACTCCATTAGTCACAGACTAAAATGAGCTTCTTTATCTTGCAGCGGGTCTTAATTAAAGCAGCCAAAAAAATTCAGACAAAGCAAGTTTTTACCCGTCCACAGGAAGCAAGCGCATGTGCAAACACTAGAGGCTCACAGCCCAAAAAAAAACAAAAGATTAGATTTTAAGATGGCTGGAGAAAGTGAGAGTAGGTCTGTGATGTCCTCAGATGGGATGGAAAACTGAGCCAGTGTGGGTCTGAGGCTGACTCAGCCTCCTCGGTGTCTGATTTCCTTCTTTGGCCAGCTGTTTTTACACTCTGTGAACCCTCCACACACACACACACACACACACACACACACACACACACACACACACACACACACACACACACACACACACACACACACACACACACACACACAGGAGGACCCACACAGCTGCCTCATTCTCTCCGTCTCACACAATCTCCTCCCAGCCCAAAGGAGACACACTTCAGCTTACATAACCGAGGACCTTTAAATGCAGAGCTCAACTTACAGAAGGAGAAACTCTCTCTCTGTGCATCTGTGTGTTTTATCTCCTTATTTACTCTGTCCTGTAATTATATCAACATCTCATAAAACCAGGACATAAAAAAAAAAACAGATTTAAACTGAAATTAACAAAAAATAAGCTTGAAACTGTGCGGTGTGCTCTTGTATTCAGCCTTCATGACTCACTACACTTTAAAACTATCTTTCAATACAATTACAAGTGCAGATATGTCATTGTAGCTCTGGCTTGCTCTCTATTGGGCTCCAGCCAACTCTGACTGTTGAATTAAAGTATCCCCACAGCATGATGCTACCACCACCATGCTTCACCACTGATTTAGAGTGATGTTAAGTGTAAGTTATCTACCACATTTGTTGCACGGACACAAGAAAAAGGTAATATTTTTGCTACATCTGACCAGAGCTGCACAAACTGTTGATGTTTAAATATTAGGAAGTTGATTTATCACGTAAACCTGCTCTATAAAACCAAGTCCCTACACTATTATTTACATTAATGCAATTAATTGGCTGCCCTTGTTTTTTTTTTAACGTTTATCAGAGGAAAGTAGGCTAAATATATATGCAAAAATGTGAAAATTATGTTTAATATGCATAAAATCCAGACAAAACACATTGAAAATCATTACTTGAGCATGACAAGTATGTTTCTCTCACTCATTTATTAAGTCTAATTCTTAAATTATTTACTTTATCTTAAGACTGTGAAAGGGAAACTGCAATATTTTCCATTAAATTAAATAAAAAGAAGATAACAAATCAATGTTTAATGAGAAACCCCGTCCATAAAACACTTGATATGAGATTTGAAAACTTCTGCAGCTAAACCTGTTGCAGCCTGGATCCCAAGGCTCAGTTTAGCGAATGGAGAGCAGGGTACCACACATCAGTAACTCATCAAAGGCAGAAGCTGCAGCCCATCAGCACCTCATCCCTTGATCTATACCTGACCGGTTAGCTTTAATCGATAACTTACGTTGGTGTAGAGCACAGAGTCCAGCTCCCCGGCCTCAGACAGCTCGCTCAGGTTTCTGTCCCAGTGGAGCAACGACTCGCTGCTGTCCAGGATCTCCATTATTTTTCCTTCCTTTCTTCTTCTTCCTCTCCTTTCTGCCTTAAAGTTGTCTTTTTTTAAAATCAACTAACAACTTAAATAAAAGTTTAAAAGAAAATAACTTGTTTGACTCAGGAAAATGAATTGAGCGCTGGTTTGTGCAAACAGCTGTTTTCTCATGGGTCGGATTCAGGCTGAGAAATGTTGTTGTTGTTGTTGTTTGGGATCATCTCCTCTCCGGTTCGAGGTCCACAGACTGCTTCCACTCGGTACTCTTTTCCTTTTTCTCTCCTCCCGAACTGCAGACACACAGGAATGTGTGGGCGGAGACAAGGAGTCGGGCAGGGGAAGTGGAGCAAAAACAAAACAAAACAAAACAAAAAAAAACACGGGAAGACATTCAAGAAAATACTTTTAAAAAATCTTTAAAGTCTGACTATTTGAAACAGGATGAATCCGGACAGAATAAACATTAAATACATGCCGTAGTCTAAACATAAATTGCGCGTGAATAATCTTTTCCAGCTGTTTGTGACGCACTTTGTAAGTAGCACGCAAAGTTTCGCTTCCGGTTAAAAATTCCAAAATAAAATGCCTAAAACGGAGCAAGGCGATTGAATTAGCCTAAATAAATTAAAAATTCTAATTATTTTAATAAAGATTTAAACAAAAATAATGACTTGTAAAATCTGCATGAAATACAAATAAACCAGCATGAAATAAATATGAGCAATTCTTAAATAAAAAATAGCTAAAAAAGATTCTGCTAGTTTTGGAAAGTATCGCTAATTTGACAAACAAAAAGACAGACTTCTTGTTTGTACACAAGGTTTTTTTGTTTTGGGAAAAAAATAGTAAACATCTATGTATTGTCACTGGAAGAACCAGTGACAATAAGTTTTATGTTCATAAGTTTTATTTTGAACAAATTTGATTTAAATTTTAATCTTTAAAATACCCAAATTTGCAAATAACTTTTTGTCTGTCTGATGACATAATTTCCACTTACTGATACTATACTTACTGATAGCTACTCAGAACTTGATTACAAAATACTTTTTCGCTATTACCAGAATCATTTCTTGGATATTTACTTTTTTATCTATTTTTAAACTATTATTCAGTACAAAATAATAAATCTAAAAGTTTAGTGATTAAAAAATACAGCAATACATAGCAAAAATATAGAAGCTATTATTATATTCACTTTTAAAGAACAAAATAATTGAATACTTTTATTTTCTTAAGTCGCGTTTTTAACATCCGCTTCAGAGTGTTTTACTTAGCTGAAAAGTAAATCCACAGGTTTCCGTCTGCTAAAAGCCCCACCCACCGTCGCTGTGTGACCAATCAGAAAGCGCCTCCCTCACAGTTCTACATGCACATAGGATTAACTAATAAATGTCTCAACCAATCAAAAGATAGTTTTAGAATCCTTCCAACCAATCACTAAAGGCCAAGAATACCTTGTACTTCAGCCCGCCCTTGATTGACAACTATCCAACACCGTTATTGCTCTCATTTTAAACAAATGATTTTCTAAAAGGGGCTTTTTATATTTAAAAACTAAGCTTTATTTATTTATTTATTTATTTATTTATTTATTTATTTATTTTTGTTTTCCATTACACTTTAAATGTTAGCTGACTGATTAAATTGCATGAATTATATCTTTGAAAAAGACAAAAACAAAAAAGAAGAATTAACAAGGGAAGGAGAGTGAGAGCAACCGGTCCGTTTAGGAAGGAAATGACACAAACATAACTGAAAAAGAAGTCAAATGACAGAGCAGAAAAACGTTTTTTCTTTTTTTTAACTTGTTTAATTCTGGTTGAAACAGGAAAACAAACTGCTGCAGCAATGAAACTGACCCTGAAGGTGCTTCCTCTAAATTTGCAGACAGATCCCTTTGTCCTGACCCTGAAACGTTTGTCAACTGCAGCTGTTGTCTGCAGCAACAACATGCAATCATCAGACATCAAATGGAAAACAGAGAGGTGATACTTAGCTTGAGTTCAAATCCAGAGAAGAAACGGTTCTTCTAGGGGTCAAAATGTTGCTTCTGTATGCTTTTGAAGCAAATGGATGCAACAGTTTATGAGATTAGAGAGAAGCTAAAACGAAGTTGAACTTCTGAACTCCTTTTTCTTCCACTAAACTTTACAAGAAATGAGAAAAACTGCTTGGATCCAGCACTATGTCTTCAGCAGAGGCTTTTGAATCGTCTTATGTAATATAAAATGTTTTCTGTATGATTTTTGATATATTTTGGCTTCGTTTGTGAGTTGCTAGGAAAACTACAACTGCAAACTGGAGAAAATTATGCCCTCCAACTGAAAATGATGTTTAGCTGACTGCAAAACTCCAACTTCATAACATTTTTCTGCAAAAATGGACTCCGTTGATTCATTACTTAGATGTTTGATTCTGTGAAAAAATCCGCTGTCAAGAATTGTTTGTGTTTGTATATTGTCAGTTTATTGTGCAAAAAAGATTAAGCCTGCATAAATATGAGCTTTTCCAGACTGCAGACTAAGACTGTCTTGCTGTCTTAGTTGGTAAATTCCTTTTAAGTAAAAGGAAAATTAACAGACTGACTTCAATTAAAAATAAATCAGCTAATACTGTTCTTCAAAGGGACGCTATTATGTATATTCCAGGCATTTTACAGCATAATCTACCATGTAACCTTCAGTTAAGAAAATGCTTTATATATCAAACACAGGGTTTCTCCCAGAGTATTAAGCCTGTTGGGCATCCAGGCTTGACTTGTGCCCCCACCAGCCTTATCATTACTTATGTTTTTAAAAAATGTTTGCATTTTTTAAGACTTTATAGTTGTTGTTTTTCAGATATTAATATTCCAATCTTTTGATAACACAATTATCAAGTGATATTTTAAAAATTCCTGTCAACTTTAAACATTTTTAACTCAAAAACACGACGGACCGCTGGATGAATGACTGTCCGAGTGCCCAACCACTGGGCTTAGCAGGTTTTCGGGGGGAAACCTTGAAACATGACCAAAAAAAATTACTTTGTAATTGAACGCCTTGAAATTGGGCCTCTGTTTCTTTAAGAAGCCACTCCTCTCTCCGACACTCAGCGTATCATCACAACAATGCTCCTCCTTTATACCATTTTTAACTATTCTTCGGAGCGCTGCACTGTGAAGTAGTTTGTAATATGAACTCAGCAGATGCGAGGTTCCAGCAGGTGTTTGCTTTTGGCTAGTCTGAAGGAGCTCAGTAGGTGTTTTGAAGTGTTTGAGCCCCCCTGAATAGTTGTCACAAAAGATTAAAGGTGTTCTCAGACAAGCGTGAAAATAAAATCAAAGTAAAACTCCATGGGGAATAACATTTTAACACGATATAAACCTCAAAAAGTCGATTTTACATAACACTGTCCCTTTAATATAAACAAGAGTCACTACAGAGCTTTCAGATTTTAAAGCTAAACTTAAAGGTGACCCATTATGCTTTCTAGAACAGGTTAAGATACGTTTTTGGTCTATACAAAACATGTTCATTACATAATTTTGAACAAAGCCATTCCTAGATAATTAGATTTTATTCTACTCAGTTCTGCCTATGAGCTGTTTCGGGCACCTCCTCTCACTTTAAATCCAAATAATCTGCTGCTGTCCACAACCCCCAACTCAACGTTTACACTCACACGTGAAAATAGTGGCAGATGTGCCATTTTACAACCATATTTCTTTGAGAAGCAGAAGTAGAGCATCCTGCACAACCAACAAGGATGCAGCAAGTGGTTTCTGGATGGTACACTGCAAAAAATAAAATATGCATGTTTGGTCTAGTTTCTCATGAAAATATCTTAGTACATTTAAAATAAGACAAAACCAACATACAATCAACTTTTCAGCAAGACATAGGCCCTCATTTTAAGTCAATTTCTCAATATTGATGAAAACGGAATAGTTATAAGCTACAAGACCAAGAATTACTTAGTGGGATTTGTATTGTTGCAGTGTAAGCAAACAACAAAATACTTGTCTTTTCCAGCACCCACTGTACAGCGCATACAGCATCAAAAACAGCTGACCAAGTGTGCTGGAACTCTACTTGGGTTGCTAGGTAACGCATAGAACTCCACTGGGGTTGCTAGGTGATGGCACAGTGCCTGCTGATTTGTGACGTAACATTTAGAAGTTTTTCAAACAGCTCATTTTCCAGAGATAAAACAAAAGTATTACCAAAAATAAATGGGTGTTTTTTTAAGCACTTATGCTGCTTTTATAAGTACTAGAAACCTAAATGGAAGTATAAAAACATACAAAAAGTGAGTTTTACATAATAGGTCCCCTTTAAGAAGAAACTTTGAAGCTAGTTGGATGAATTAAACAATCCCCATGTCATGATTTCTACAGTGGAAAACACAGAACAGGCCTTATTTATTTCAAGCAATGCTATGTACATATAGAGAAATCAAACTTTTTAAGGACAGAGCTTCTTTCTGCTCCTCTTGAACGTCTTAATTTCTGCCAGCAGGGGGCCTCACAGTCAAACATGATCACTGCTTTAGTCCCCCTCATATCAAACAGTTAGTAGTCCTCAAGTCTTATTTTGGTTTGAAGAAGAAAAGTGAAACTACAAGTTGTTTTTTCTGTAGCTGGATGTGAGGAGGAAAACATCCCTCAGGTTCGGTCTCTGATGTTGTCGCTCAGGAAAACAATGTTGTCTGTAAGGAGAATAAATGTGATATTTGAGTTGCTGAGAGAAGAAAAAGATGATGAAGAAGGTGCAGCTGTAATAAATTTGACCTGCGATGATGGTGGTGGCCTGGCGTCTGACTTGGTTTTTGTCCACATATTCTCCATAATCCAGTTTTCCCTCCACTAGAATCCTGGACCTAAAATAAAACAATAAATTCCTTCATTAATAGGAGGATGAGAAATATTTCATCATTCTGGAGTTATTAAAGACATGAAACAGTTTTACTGCATTTTAGCTGATAAGGATGTAAGCAGGACTTCTTCCTCGTAAACTTTAAAAATGAAGAGCTGATAAAAGGTCAAACTCTCCAGAATATTCATATTTTATTGATAAATCTTTAGAGAAAATTAGAATCCATCTATCCCTTCATCGAACCATCCATCAGTTTATCAATCCATCAAATTCTCACACATCCATTAATTTTTCTGTCCATCCACCCATTCGTTCATTTTTCCATCCACCCATTTCTTCTATAATTTCTTCATTCATCCATTCATTCATCCATGTGTCCAGTAGTCGTCCATCAACCTGTCATCCCATTGACTCGTCTACTGGTCTATACATGGATGGACAGGATGCAAATAAAAACACTCCATCTCGCTCTTGTTCGCTCTTCCAATCTCATCTATTCACTGCAACAATAATAACTTTAGTTTGGTAAAAAAGCCATGAAATGCTGCTGACCTGCTGGCTTCTCACCAACATCCAGCCAGATGTCAGCCATGTTGTTCTTACCCTTTCTTGACATAATGGTAGGCGACATCCCTCAGGCCCGGTTTGAACACCGAGACGCGATGCCACGTCGTCTTCTGGCTGACGTCTCCTGAAGACAAAACATTTAGGCTGAACCTCGGAAAGCATGGCCACGTTTCTGACCTGCATTAATGCAGAATAATAAATCTCAGCTGCCTTGCTGTGGATTCCTGTCTCAACAAGCTCAGAAACAGCTTGTGTTTATCATTTATAATGAGGATGATGAATAAACCATGAAGGCTGAAGGAAAACGAGGATCACTAAACAGAAGCTCAACATGGAAACCAGAGTTGGAGCTCTTTGCTGACCTCTGGTGGCCGATATTAATCATTGCACCACCAGTTAAATTAAAAAAAAAATGTCCCCTGACTGCAATTCAAGGTTTTTGATGCAGATGTAAGATTTTTATTTTTAATCAGGGCAGAAAGATTACACACAAATATAAATCATATTAAAATACAAAGAATTCATCTGTCTTGTTCCAGAACCCAAATTATGCTTTTATTGCTGCCAACTGACAGGTTTTTCCTATTTTTTTCAATAAACATGTGACAGATATTTCTTTTAATAGTACAAATATGACAAACATTTCTTATATTTTGGCTCCACAGTAGTTTACTTGTGTCTTTCCAACAAAAAATTTTAGTGACACCGTTACATTATCACAGTTTAAGTTTAAGGAAAGAATTTTCTTAAATCCTGAGTTTTCTTTGACACAAGTTTGACCCATGTGGCAAAAGGTTTGGACAGCCCTATCCTAAATACTGACTCAAGCTTTTGGAACTGATTAAAATCTTTAAATTGTTCAAATTCAAATATACTTCATTCTCAAAGGGAAAATTATATATCCATAGGAACATGTGAAGAAACTAAAAAATCTAATTATTTGGGGTATTTTCTTTATCTCAAATGTACGTAAACCAAATAGAGAGTTTTCAGATAAAAACAAAAGAAAAAAAAGCAGAAGTAATTTAATTCTTAAAACAAAGCCATCTTAAATGTTAAATAACTTCCCACCTGTAGAGCTCGTCTCTCCGTCCCCGGAGCGCCACATCTCGTTTGTCGCCAGTGAGAAGATGGTGACGGGGTTCCGACCCTCCACTTGTCTCATCACCGGGTCCTGCCCGACTCGCCCCAGCAGCTGCACGCGGTTTATCGCTGCAAGCAAGTTTGTAATTAATATCGCTGCTCGATTCAAATCAGTTCTGATCAGTAACTCACATCAGTTGAGATCATTGTTCGTCTTTTACAAATACCAACAAATTAAAAACAATCCGTTGGACTCTTAACCGTCTGGGCTATTATTTAGTTAATACCTACAGCATACAAACAAATAAACATAGAAATGGTTCATCGGACAAATGAGCAATCTTCTGACATGACCAACTCAGAAAAAGTAATGCGCATTATTAAAGGAAAGATCCAAAACATTTTCATCTTACATCTTTCCAGGATGAGATTTGCGTCTGTGCTCCTGTGTCTCACCAGCTGTCGGAAGATCTGTGGGAAATTAGAAATCTTATGAACAATTTGTTTTGTATACAGAGTAGTTTGATTGCAAAAGGCAAAGAAATGGATGATATTCTTGCTTGTTGCAATCATATTGAAAGCACAACATGGATAGTTAATGAAGTGCAACCATAATCATTAAAAAGATTGTTTAGTTTTAAAGAGAAAAGTTTAATCTCACCTGCATTGAAGCACTTCTCAACATCTCGTCTGTTCGGCAAACAACTTTTAGTGAAGATCAAACTTTTCTGGCCTGAAAATGGAAAGAAAATGAGACATTAATCTCCTTTTTACAAAAGAAAACTCGAGTTGTAAAGAGCATCGACATCAACATGATCACAGAACTGCTTTCATAAGGGAAAGTATTCAGACAATACGAAAATACGTATACACATATTTATACAGACTAACAATATGAAATGTTCAGATTTATATAAGATTTCTACACATTTTCCTTTTCCCTTTCCCAATTCTATTTTCTAAACTTATCTTTTAGAAAATAGAATGTGCGGAAAAGTTCAGTTTTCTTCCGTACCATCTACTTTCCAGAGCTGAAAAGTTTCAGATTGCAAAGGAAATCAGAGGACTAAGTGAAAGAGGGAGACAAAAAAAAAAAAAAACTTAGAAGAGTGCGAAGGCTGGATGGTCCGAGCCTGAGAGGATTTGAAAAAAACGCCTGAATAATGTAATTTTATGAACAACAATTAGTAACACTGAGTTAACTCAAATATAAAACGTGTCTGTAAGCCAAAGAACCAAACTGACCGTTTTAGGAAACTATTTATTGGGTTAAAGAAAAACAACAATAAACATGGACGCAAAGTCACAGCAGGATTTTCCACGGCAGAATGTGGACCTACAGGACTCTCCCGCCTCTGGACTCAGTCCAAATTAAACCTTGAAAATCTCGTTCATATCAACTGATTCCGCTTTAGAGAGAAATATTGTGCATACTGACAGATATGCAGAAAAACAAACCAAGAAGGACCTACTCACAGGAGAAGAGACGCGATAAAACTCCTCAGATGCTCCACTTCTGAAAGCCGCTCTATAACCTCACGCTACATCCGGTCCGTCTTCAGAAGAAGTCCGACTGAGAATTCCCAACCCACCAAGGTTCCGCTTCAGAAAAAATAAATTCCCGTGCATTTAATGGAATACTCGCATGAGAAACAGTATTATAAACTAAAACAATGTGTTATTGAATTTGTTTGAAAATATAAAATGAAAAACAATGTTTTTTTTCTGATTTTAAGTGAAATTTGCGATATAATCAACAGAAAAGAGAAAGATGACTTATTGTGTTCGATTATTAACACAATAAGTCATCTTATTGTGTTAAGACGTTAAGACGTCTTAACGAACATTAAGACGTCTTAATGTTCGTCTTCATGAACATTAAAAAATAATAATGAAAACCAGATAAAAGGGAGGTAATATGATTTTAATTTTAAGATAAAATTAAAATGTAATGAGATTACATTGAAGTTATGGTCAGAACACAGAAGCAGACATTTAATGTTGGTGTGATTTGCTCCTTTTTGTTCCATATAATGAAAACATAAAATTAGCAGTACAGAAAAATGAACAATTAAGTCCGCAGGAGGAGTCAGAAGAGAAAATACTTACTTTTTTGTGTTTTCTTTTTCCTTTTGTCGAATATGTTGTTCTTTTTATTGCATGGGGGAAAAAAACTCCCTGACATGTAGTTATTTTTGTGTTTTATCCACTTTTACCAGCAGATGGAGAGCTTGTTTTCCGCTCCCTGCTGTGGACTTCTGCTGACAGCGGGGTGGAGTTGTTGGGATGCGAACTTTTCTGAAGACTACTCCCTTCATTCTTGACTTTCACAAACTCCTCGGCAGCCTGGAGTAAAGACTCCTCAGCGTCTTCCAGGAAAAACAGGCACCTCTCTGGAAGATGAGAGTCTTCATCTTCTCTCTAGCAGCTTTAGGTGAGTTCAGCTTTAATGTCTTTATTAAAAAAAAAAAGTTCTGCTGAAACGTCACTGGGATGAGTAACATGAGTTGCCAAACTGTTTTCCCAGCAGCAGCAGAACATAATTCAAACCATGTGTTGTTGTTTTCTTTATTGTTCCATCCGTGTTTTGGAAACTATAATCTCCTTGTAAAGGGATTTTGTTCTGATAGAAACCAAATACAGGAATGTAGAGATGATTCTCCTGACATGGTTCTCCTCCCTGCAGCGCTGTGGAGTCCTGTCAGGGCACAGGAGCCGGAGTTTGGAGACATGTGCACGGAGGGCAGCTGCTACCCCGCCACGGGTGACCTGCTGATCGGCAGGGCGCACAAACTCACCGCCTCCTCCACCTGCGGCCTCCAGGAGCCCAAGCGCTTCTGCATTGTCGGACACCTGGAAGTAATAAGTCTCATATTTAAATTCATGCACCTTACAAAATGACACAGGACATGTTTTCTCGCGATCTGAGATTAAATCAGAGTAAACTTTTTCTGTTTTAGGTAGTTTGGATATTCATTCATTTCAGGCATATTTATATTTGTTTGAAAATAAGTATAAACTCAGTTGAGTCTGCACTTTACACATTATACTCTAATTAAAGAAAATAAAAAAAATACATAGATAAATTAAAAATACATTTTTCAGGTTTAAACAATATTCTTTATAAATTTCTTCTAATTCGACAATTTATGATTAATATATCTTCAAACAATTTTGGAAAGGGCATCAAATACATCAGAGTATTTCATGGTCTTTGTGGTTTTATGAGTTTAAAAAAAATGTAAAAATGTTTTAAATTTAAAAAAGTTTTTATTTTTTACATTAAAAAAATTAAATTCAGAGAATAAACTCAGAATAATTAGATTAAAGTCATAATATTCTGAGAATAAAATCATAATATTTCTATGACTTTAGTAATATATTAAAGTCATAATATTATGACTTTATTCACATAATATAGAGGTCTTTTTTTATTCTTAGCATGGCCCTAACACTGTTGTAATAAGATGATGGTATGGCTAATATTTTTTTTAAGTTAACTGGACACACACCTGTGGATGTATTTTAAGGAAACACATAAAACACACCACTTCCTTGTGTGACATTATAGAAAAATACAAAGAGCAGCATAAGAAAGCCAGATTATAATTTGTAGATGCAGTCAGTGTCACAATTACCAACCTGAAAGGGTTCTGCTGCAGGAGGAGAAAATGAAAACAAATTGAGATATCAATGGAAAGTGTTAAGAAACCAGGCAGAAAAAATAAAAATGGGCACAAATGGATCTTCTAATTGGACAATGACCCTAAGCATTCTTCTGGATGAAGGACTAAAAGGATCACAATCATACCCAGTTACACCAGTTTGCTGAGGTTTGCTGGGCCAAAAACGCCATCAAACCATTATGAGAATATTATGGAAGGAAACCCAAAACATTTGACTCAAGTTTAAAAGGCAGAGCTACCAAATGGTAATGAAAAGAATGTACATTTCTGAATTTGAAAAAACCTTTAGTCCAATTCAGTGTCAAATAGAGAAAAAAGAAGTTTTTTGTATATGGCAGTGATTCCCAAACTTTTTCTTCTGACCCCCCCCCATTGGTTTCCAAACTATTTCTGCCCCCCCCCCCCCCCGCTATGGCTTACAAATAGCTGTCTGGTTGAACGATGTGCGTTAGCGAAGGGGGTGGGGGGTGGATTCTTAGAGATTCCCTGTTCTTCTCGGGGGGGGGCAACGTTTTTGGGGGCAAAATGAATCGTAGCTGAACATAGACAACAACACCAGTAGCCTACAACAAGCTACTTGTTAACTAACTTAAGGTGCTGTTTGATATTAGCTAGTCATCTTTTAGCTAACATTACCTGCATCCAACGGCTTTACTCAACTCAGTCGGTTAGTTTGGGGAAAAAACTGTGAAAAGTTCTTTGTGTTTTGCTGGTTTGCTGCCATGATTCTAACACAAACCTACGTAGCTCCGCCCAGCAGCAGCAGGTCTCCTTCTGCTGCACAGGTCTAAACCCAGCACGAGCGTCGTAGTTGCGTTTAAAGGTGGCTCGGAAAAACAGGTTACAACATGTTAACAACGGATTAAACAGTTTTAACTGCTGATAAAAGTGACAGGGGACACAGATATGGGAAGTGCGGAAGCCTTTACTGTATCAAATTGACAGAGGAATAACAGAGTTGGCCATTCTAAGGTAAAAACCCAGCGCATACAGCGTTCATGGTTTTTATTTCACCCAGACGGCTTTCCGCGCCCCCTTGGGGGGGCGCGCCCCACAGTTTGGGAACCTCTGGTATATGGTATGAAAATATCTGGTTTTAATAAGTGGGAATTTTACAAAACATCAAGGAAAGTTCAAGGTTGGAGCAATTTGCTCAGCGTTTCATAGATTATCTGCAGATGTTGAATGAAAATGACCAAAAACGACTCCAGAAGTGCCAAGTCGACATTATCAAGATTATTTTACGGTGTGGGGAAGAAAGTCTTCCAGATGTTTGCTGCTTTTGCTGTGGCCTCCAGACTACAATCTCCTATGAAGATGATTCAGATACTGAACATAATCTAGAGGGAAAATGAACTCTGAGTAGGTTTGTTGGGAATAATTCAGTCATGTTGAATGGTTTTAATTGGCAGAACACCAGTTGTAATCAGACTAACAGTTTGAGGTTGGTGGTTATTCCTGAACTCCAGTAATCTTAATGTAAAGAGATGTGGGTTAAAGGTCAAAGGGAAAGGGGATCCTTGCTCAAGAGTTTCATAATTCATAATAAAAAACACAAAATGAGACTTTGCTTATTTAACTCCTGAGGATTTAGATCGATAAACTTGTAACTCTTTAAATAAAGACTCCAGTTTGGCCTGAAATCACCAATTTAGCTCTAATCTTTTACTCACTTCTTGTAAACGATTAAACAAATGAATGTGTTGACAAGTTTAAATGCATTCCCAGATATTAAAATATGAGTGAATTAACGTTGAAATATGGTTATTGAATCCATGTTGAATTATTCAAAAAGTAATGGGTGACTTACATGTTGAGTCAATATTAGGTTTTCAACCACAACTGATACGATACACAATCTAAATTCACATTTTAGTTAATGTTATACAAAGAAATCAACACTGATTGGCATTTCAACCATTAAAATTCGACCACAAAACGTCATTGATTCAATTACATCTCTTCAATATTAATTGGCTCAAATTGGTTGATAGTCAACTTTAACCAAAAAAAATCAACATGTCTGACCATAATCCAACATTGAATGAACATCTTTTGCTGTCTGGGTTTGCTGTTGACAGAAAGTGAACCGGTTCTCTGCTCATGCTGAATTCACTGAAAACAGCTGAAATGTCTTTTGGTCTTGAAAACGGCATTTTAATGACTGTGAATTATAACGTACGAACCATAAAAAAACAAACTCGTGATTTAGTGTCAGCGATGCAGTTCAATGAATGAAGTATTTAACTCACAGAGCCTGACTCTTTTTTTCTTGCAAATCCTGCAGTTGTAGCAGAGATACAACTTTTTAGTCGGCGTGTCTGTGTGTGGGAGGAAGCGCATGCATAACGTCTTCTTGCTGTTTTGTCAAGTGGGAGTGGAGGCATTCCCCTCCACAATAAAAGCTCTGTGTGGCTCACAATCCCTGCCCTGTGTGCGTAAAATCCAGGGGCGAGGTTTGGGATATTCTCTTCTTATCTGTGTTCATATATGAATAGTGTTTTTATGAAACGTTTCTGAGGATGAGCACAGTCCTTGAGCATGAGCTGCAGATTTGAGAGGGAAGGGAGTTTCAGATGTTTGTTTCACCAACGGCTACTAAATGGATCCACTTAGCTGGACTTGTTTTGGTTTTTCACAAACTCCATCACTCAGACGTTCAAGGGTTTGTGAGCCAGAAAATGTGGGTTGAAGGTCTAGAGGGAGTGATGCAATATTAAACATTACTTACAAAACTAACTGGCTTCACTTTTTCCTGCTCTAATGGAAGAAGTGTGGAAAACGTGGTGTTTTAATGAATAATCTAGACCAGGCGTGTCAAACTCATTTTCAGTTCAGGCCGTATCAAAAGTCTGAATGTTCTTAAAGGGCCGGTTGTGCCAGAATATGTTGATAAAACCCACTAAACTGTTAAAATATCAATAAATAGCTGTTCTTCCAGGATTTTGTGATTGTTTTAGTGGTTTTTTGCAATCAAGATTGCACATTTTATGGCATTTGTGCTAATGTATGGCACAAATGCCATAAAACGTGCCACATAGAAAGCTGCAGCGGGCCAGATGTGGCCCCTGGGCCTTGAGTTTGACACGCGATCTGGATATTTACTATAAAACTAAAGAGCTTAAATTCACTAATTACTAAAAGAAATTCTCATTTCTCAATCTCATGATCTTTTACTGGCAAAAAAGAAAGGAAACTCCACATTAATTAGTTTTTATTTCATATACTGGGTCACAGTTTTAAAATTTTCTCCTGAGAATGGTCACGAAATTAACTCTAAATGTCCAGGTGGTTTATGGAACCTTTTTCAATTAAAGAGATTGGTAGTGGAGCATTTTTTTTAGCTGTACAGATGTCCTTTAATGCTTTTTTTTACTTATTCTATAATTTATACATTTGTGTTTAATGTTTGTACACTGTGAGCACGTCTTGAATCATCTTGAAATGATTTATGTAGAATTAATTTAATTGGATCGAATTGCATCATTTCTAGCAATAAGCCCGACACTGTTAAAAAAAAAAAGTAGGAATAGGTGTTAAAAAATATGACTGGATATAATTCCTTAAAAGCAAAATATTGCAACATTCATTGCTTTAAAGCTACAGTATGTGACCTTTGTTTAAGAAAAAAAAAATTTTGCACCATGTTGTGACGGTGTAATATTAGACAGATAATCTGTGAAAATACCAGTCTCCCTCCCTCATCCCTGAGCTACTATTGCTCTCTGAAAAAATTCACCTCTTCCGACCAAAATCAACCAATCAGAGCCAGGAAGAGGGTCTTAGCGCTGCCAATCAACCTTGAGTACCCACTGCTAAATGCCATAATGATCTTAACCTTTCATCTGTGGTTATCGGTAGCCAAACCAACTAACTTTATGTGAATGTTATCAAGAAGAAGCTGTGGTTTTAGAAGAAAGTGATTGACAGCGCTAAGACCCACCTCCTGGCTCTGATTGGATGTTTCTTGTTAGTACTGGGAGCACTGGGAGAAAACATAGGAGCGTAATCCTTCTTTCACAGATTATTCTGTCACGAAATGGTGATAGTCTTGACAAATATGTAAAAAAAAAAAAGTGTTTAAAAATGTTACTGCAGCTTTAAAAGAGAGAAACTCACTTTCAACACTATCTGCAGTTATCTGTTTTTTATATGTTGAAAAAAACTGATGAAGTAATAAAATGACTTTTCAAATATATTTTAAATAACATTTTACAATGTTCCTAAATTTCCTACTTAGATAAATGCCAACTTTGTGTATTTAAAATTTGGATTATATTATAAATAAAAAGAGACCATAATGCATTTTTGGATTACAGGTTTTGTGCTTGTTTCTGCAATATGGGCAGTACAGATGACCGACTGGTTGCTTTTTTCTTTCCATTAGGAGGAGAAGAAATGTTTCATATGTGACTCCAGGGAGAAGTACGATGAGGACAACAACCCCATCAGCCATACGATTGAGAATGTGGTCACCACCTTTGCCCCCAACCGCCTCAAGACCTGGTGGCAGTCTGAGAATGGTGAGAAGGAGCATATTTTTCAAGTAGAACACCATGTGAAAGCTTGGTGAGGTTTTTCTCAGGGGAACTGAGCCTATAATGACCAGACCGGAGATCACAGAGCTCCTCTCACTCTGGGAGTGGGCTGGGGGGTTACAGGTGTGCTGAGGAGAACAGGTGTGCTTGTAGGAAACGGATGTATCATCACTAAACAAAACAATGACTTTTAAGTGTAAAAAAAGGAAGCATCCAAAGACCTTAAGACCGCCACTTGCAAAAGACAACCAGTTTAAAGGTATTATCGTCTCACAGGAAGGAAATTCACTTTGAACCCAGGATTTTGTAGGAATTTTGTTTCCTACACTGAAGGATTAAAGCTGTTTCTATTGTGTATCAGATATTTATTTTGACGTGAAAAAAAAAAAAACTTTAAAAAATCTGGGTAGTTTTAGCACATTCTTTTGTGATTTTTTTAAATGTATCTTAGCATCAAAATATTACTTAGAACAAATTGTTCTGCCTATCAAACACTTAATATAACAGAAAAGATAGATTTTTTTTATTGATAACTAAAAGCAAAAAAAAAATTAGTTTAAGCTATCTAGTTATCATGGTAAATAGCAAGCATGCCAGTTAGCATACTGGAGAAGAATTTAGTCTGCTTATTACCTTACCAGATGGACAATTAGCATGTTAGCTTCCTAAACAGTGATTTATTTTCCAAATCTAAATTATTTTGGTCATTCGTATGTTTTTTTTATTTGTTGTTAAATCAATAATTATGAGAGTAGCAGAATGAATTTAATCCAAGTGTACAAGTTAGCTTGACTAACAGTTAGCTAGTTAGCGGAAGTCTCCAGTTCTTCCCACTGTCTCATGATGTCTTGAGTCGAGTCTTAAAGCGAATACATTTATTTGAGTTTTAAACTACTGAATGAAATTATCACAGGTGTCATAAGTAGTATAAATAACCACAAATAGTTATTAATTGTGGATTTGTATTGACCATTTGCACGCTCTCTTCGAAACACATCCGCCACGGCCCGCTACGTCATGACGGACCTCAAAACAACCAAAGCCTGTCATAAACGCACATCTGGTAGTCTAATATCGCTTTTATTTAGTTGATTTCGCAGTAAAAATGGTCACGGGATGCTGCGCGGTCGGCTGCACAAACAGACAAGGGTGAAAACCAAACCTGTCATTTTATTGTTTAACTTTTAACAAGGAAAGATGCGGTCAGTCAGCCCTACGGATTTGCAGCGGATTTACTTTTTACAAGGTAAGACGATTAGCGTTCATAAACGTTATAAGTACTTATGATTAGAGAGGTATAATTTTGATATTTCATAATATATGATATCGATCATTATGGAGAAGATACGCCGCGTCTAACCGTTAGTAACCATGGAAACAATGGCGCACCGTCTTGTATGGAAAAAAACTGGTTAGCATCTCATCTTGTATAGGTTTTTAAGACTTCTCCGGTGTAAAGGAAGCGCTGTTTATGACATAGTGATATAAATCGTGTTTTGTGAATTCAGGCAAAGTCGATAATTTTATCAACACATCAGGAGGGAGGAGGTACGGGTCGGTTTCTAGCCATTTCAAGCTTCTGTAAACACCGCAGTATATGAGCCCCAACCAGGTGTGTTACGCTCAAAATTAGCTCGACTCGAACAAGCAGAAGCCATGAATAAATCGGCAAAACGACATTGGAAAAGCTTCCGACGTCCATCATGGCGCCTCGAATGATTTGTGACACAGTTGTAAAGGCTCAATAACTCATAAGCAAACTGCAACTTTATTTATTTACAGCTTTTATGAATTATATAGTCAACTATGTTTGTACGATTCTGTGTATAACGAGTCAGAATCTCATCCTTACGCTGTAATCGCATTATAGCAGGCTCTCTGGCAGTGGGACTCCTAGTAAATCCCTCTTAACGTAAGCATTTATGCAGCAGACTCGCTCCGTTTCTGAATGGTGGGAAACTGTCAGCAGTGTGAGTCACAGTTGGAGCAGGAGCCAGTGGTGCAGATGGCTTTGAAAAAGCAGGAAGCTGGAGACGTATATTGGCGTTCACATGGGAATGTTTAATTCCCTTGCAGCGGGTCCTGGAGCTCAGTGGTGTCCAACGTTTTGCCAAAATCGTTAAGGTGAAAAGCCACCAAAAAAAAAAGTTTTTTGTGTGTTTGTTTTAATTACATTTTTAAAACAAACTTTCTGTGCAATTTTGTTTTATCTGATCAATAAAAAATAAAAAAAAATAGACAATTTATTTAAATCAAAATTGTTGATTTTTATTATTATTTTTTATTTATTTATTTATTTATTTTATTAAATTGATCAGTGAATCATTTTAGATACAAAATCTAAAAACAGTCTTGAAAAATTGCATTAGAATTAGACAGACCCAAATAAAATTTTCTTGGGGGGTTGATTGTTTCAGTTTATTAATTTTAATTTACTTAATAAATTAATTTTAACTTACTTAAAATTAATTATAATTAAGTAAATTAATTCTGTTTAATTTAAGGAAAATTAAGTAAAATTACTTTTACTTAAGTAGTTTTACTTAAAATTACTTCATATTAATTTAAGTAAAAATATGTCCATTATTATGGTTCTGGTTATTATTATTATAAAACTTTGCTAATAAATGCAAATCTATTTTTTAAAAAGATACTTATTTTTAAAAATTGTGCTAAAAAATGAAAAATGTCCAACTGCATCAACCAGCTGTGCTTGCAGACCAGATTTGTCAATTCTACATTTGAGGTTTGGGGGCCGCCCTTAATCCTTCAGAGGGCTGCTAATGGCCCCCGAGCCACATTTTTGACACCCCTGCTGTAGTTCTTTTAGCGTCTGAAAGCAAACAAATCTGCATTTTGTGTTCTTGTTTGTACCCTTGTCTTTCTTTGCTTTTCTTCAGAAAGTCATTTTGGTCTCCAACATATTCCAGAACCTTAAACGGATTAGTTTCATATCTGGACCCGAGCCAACTCAGCTGCCTAAACAGAACACCTGCATGTTTAGACATGGGAAAACTCATCAGCATTTTAAATTCTCGTAAATTTGAATGTGTAAATTGTTAGTTTTCTGTTTGGTCTTCCACCTGCAGGTGTGGAGAATGTAACTATCCAGCTGGACCTGGAGGCCGAGTTTCATTTCACACACCTCATCATGACCTTCAAGGTGCTGGATTCATCTACGTCAAACATGAACTCAAATACACACAGAGAAAGAGATGAAGTCTCAGAGACCTTCAGAAAGTCATCCTGGTCTCCTGAGAGAAGAAGGAGTAACAGGAAGATGCTTTTGATCTCTTAATAATTTGCCTCCACTCGTAGTCAAAACACACTCAGGGACTCGCTTCCCCAGTCCCTTCACATCCTGTTTTCTGGCGACATCACAGGGAAAACAAATCTGCATCCGGTTCTTTACTGAAACAACTAGGACTCTAAAGAGCATATAAAACCTCAACAGAAACCAAATTCATATTTTATGTATTGCAAAAATACAAAATCTCACCAATTGTTTCTGTGCAAGGATTCTTGAAATAAGACAAACTTATAAGTAGCTTTTCAGAAATATACAGGAGCTTATTTAAAGTGAATAATTCCTTAATATTGATTTTTAAAAAGTACTAGTTCAATTGACAGATTATATCACTTTCACATGTTCCCATGTTATAAGTGAAATAATCTGTTACAAAGTTACTTGTAAATTAGTTTTGTCTTATTTCAAGTGTACTAAGGTATTCGCACATAAACTAGAACTAAATATAATTTGTGAAATTTGTGTTTTTTAAATTTTTTCAAATTTCAATCTGCATTTCATGAACATCATAATTCCACAGATACTGCTTCAGTTTGTTTTAGCTAGCTACATTTCTGAGAAATATACAGCAAACTAAATCTGTTGTCTTTCAGACTAAATCATCTGTACGCTAGCTTGATAAACGCTAAGCTGGCTAACTGTCTTATTAGCATTTTTTACAAGCAGAAAAATAACGCAAACGCTGTTCATGTATGAAACTGATTTTACTAAATATTTAGAAAAAATTTTGCAAGCTACATCCTCCTACCTTAAAAGTAGCTAACCAGCTAACTCCATAGACAATAGCTGTTAGCTAACTCACTAGCTAGATAGAAAAACCAAGATTAGAAGGACAAGACTTTAATAAAGAAGTCATATTTGTTTTTACTTCAGCTTCACTGAACAAGGTTTTGTGTTCGCAGACGTTCCGTCCTGCTGCCATGATGATTGAGCGGTCCATGGATTTTGGGAAAACATGGCAGGTTTATCGATACTTTGCCCAAAACTGCGAGTCTGTCTTTCCTGGCATTTCCACTGGACCGATGCGTAGAGTGGACGAAATAATCTGCGACACCCGCTACTCAGACTTTGAACCATCCACAGAGGGAGAGGTGAGCTAGTTTTGTGTTTTTGTCCTTGTCGCACAGTTTGGTTTTGATTGTTCTTTCTTGTTGTTTTAGGTGATATTTCGGGTGCTGGATCCTGCTTTTGAGATTGATGACCCCTACAGCTTGCGGATACAGAGTAAGCTGCATCTTCTCGTTAAAGACAGCTTGTTTACAACACACAAATCAGTAAGCAAAGCCTAATTAAGGCAACTTTAAGCACAAAGAATCCAAATAAAAATAGCTTCCTGTAACTTCCTGTTATCGGCTGTGCAGCTTCCCACAGCGAAGAGGTCAGACAGGAAGCACGCGGGGAGGAATTTCACATACGGAAGCAACTTGGACTTTGTAAACTCGTTTACATCCTTGCTGGGACACATGATTTCTCTTTCCCAGTCACAAACCAATACAGATACCATTAAAAAAAATGTCAGCACTAAAAATAACTTTATCCAACTGCTGGTCATCTTTGAAACAGGCTTTTCAGCATTTCTTATAGTTTCAGCACCATGGTAAAGTGCCTAAAAGATCCTTCTACTGTCCGTTTTTAACATAAACTTATTGGCAGAGTTTTAGTCCTTTTATTTAATTTTAATAAACCAAAAAACACTGCTCAAAAACTAAACAGCTGCTGAATGAGCTGAGAAAGTTAGAAAAAGGTCCAAAGAAAAGTTTTCTTTATAATCCATGACTGTTGATTATGACCACTGTAAGAGATTCAAGTCTGAATCCTTAGAAATAAAATATAAAGATAATGAGATGACTGAAGGCTCTTGTACAGAAATATATTTTGGTGTTTTCTGATGTTTTTGTAGGACTTAAACAACCCTAATGGAAAACGTTTAAATCCAAATTTTTGAAAGAAACTTTATTTTCTACACTTAAAAAAAGAACAAAATAACAAACCAAACAGATATAATATATCTACAATCTAAAAGTAAAATAAAAACATGAGAAATATTTAACAAAATCTGGCTTGAAATCAATGACGTCATTAGTTCTCTAAAACCAATAACAATAATAGCTATTATGAAGTTTAATGTAGGTTTTATTAGAAGGAATTTAAAAGTAGGAATAATCTGCAGCAGATAAAAAAACACCAGTTATAGATACATTTATACTTAACTTGCTATAATACTTAAATAGAATAGGAGCTATTAAGCATGTTATTTTGCAGGTAGGTCTAAAATGTAAATAATAATTCTGTAAAAAAATGTTTTAAAAGTTGAATTTAACTGATGAAGGAATCAAGTGGATAATCATAGGTTTTCAGAATTTTACACATTTAACTACATTTGTTTGAAAAGTGTTTTCTCTGCGTTTCAGACATGCTGAAGATCACAAACCTCAGAATAAAGTTCATCAAGCTGCACACGCTGGGCGACAACCTGGTGGATTTCAGAGAGGAGGTGACGGAGAAGTACTACTACGCGCTCTTCGACATGGTCGTCCGAGGGAACTGCTTCTGCTACGGCCACGCCTCCGAGTGCGCACCTATAGACAGAGAACAGGGCAGACCTGAAGGCATGGTAAAAAAACAAAACTATTTTACATCTTTTTTCATTCAGCAGACTTTTCCATAAACAATTTGGACCATGAAATTTATCCCAAATTTGTTGGAAATACTTTGTCAAGACCAATACCAAAAACTGTCATCAACAGTTCTCTCATAACATTTACTGCTTTTCTGTTTATCAACTAAGATTCTGAAATATATTATAAAATGTGTAAGATTTTCCCCACACTTTAACTATTAGTTATTCTAGTTAGTTTACTTCATGTATCTAATTCTCTGCCTCCAAAACTCTACGAAATTAATTTTTTTAAAAAATTGTCTAGCTCTATTACTAATTGAGATATTACAAATTTTGTCTTTAAGGGTGGCCATCTTGGACGCCATCTTAATTCAAGTCAAATATGCAGTTGCTTTGAACAAACATTACCATAGCTTACGAAGTTAGTGTAAAATATTTATTTCTTTTTCTTCTAATTATCTGACCCATAACAGTAGCGCCAAGTCAGATGTGTCGGCCATCTTGAAAAATGGCCGCTATACTGAACTTTGGCGGTACATGATTTGAAAGTGAGTTTCGAAGAACATATGTACCAAATTTCATGCTTGAACAATTGCTCCTCTTATCTGCTTTACTATTACCATTCATTTATTGATATATTTTAGTAAATTTTACATTTTCCCATAAAGATTAGTCTTAACTCTTGCGTGTAGGTTCATGGCCGCTGCGTTTGCAACCATAACACTGAGGGGCTGAACTGTGAGCGCTGCCAAGAGTTTTACCACGACCTGCCATGGAGACCTGCAGAGGGCCGAAACACCCACGCCTGCAAAAGTAAGAGCACACACGGATCAGTTAAGCTGTTTTTGGTCTGTGCTCCGTGAGCGAGTGGATTTACATGAGGTCTACACTTAATCATTTCCAGACCTGCATATTCTTTCAAAAGAAATAAGCAAATGTATGAAAAAAAATAATTGCTGCAATTCAGCAAATTAGTTGGTTAAAGAAGTTAAAATATCTACATTAACCTCCTGATTTATTTGCCATTTTAAAACTTCAAGTTTGCAAAAACTATAGATCAAATGTCTTCACATTTTGTTTTTGTACTTCCCTTTGTACAAACTTAACACTTAAAAAAAAACACAAATTAACTTCTGGCAGTAAGTTAATGTTTTTTGGTGTCTGGAAAATGATTTATTTCATAACCTCCCAATTGTTAAGTCACATTCGACGGGCACTGTGGCGTTGCCTAGCAACCCTCGCCCAGCCCAGCACTGTTACCTAGCAACCCAAGCCGAGTTCCAACTGACCAGACTAAAATCTCATGAGTTAAGAATGATTCAGTGCAAAATAAGTGTAATGAACATGTTTTGTATCTATACTAATCTGCTGAAGGAAGTGTAATAGTTCCCCTTTAAGAACTATTACATGACTCGTTCTTTCTTTTTTTTTTTTTTTCAGGATGCGAATGCAATCGGCATTCCTCGTCGTGTCACTTCGACCTCGCCGTGTACATTTCAACCGGTAACGTCAGCGGAGGTGTGTGTGACGACTGCCAGCACAACACAGTGGGCCAGCAGTGCGAGCAGTGTGTGCCTTTCTTCTACCAGCACCCCAACAGAGACCTGAGAGACCCTAACATCTGTGAACGTACGTTACCCGCACATAAACAACGGCTACAGGCTGCTTACATGACCTGTCTGTGAGCGAGCCTGACATCTTCCAGGAGATCTTTAGGTTCCTACTGACTGCAACCATGTGCAGGTTCTTTCACCAACTGGATTAAATATGTTGGAAAACCTAATGACGGCTGTTGTAGCGTGATTAAAGATACACAGTTCTGCAAACTAAACAGTGCTGTGTAATCAAGTACTCACACAATGTGCTAATACCTTTTGGATCTTTAATAACAGCAACAAACTAACACTTAAAGTAGGAAGAAGATTCAATCAAGACCAGATGTGTTCATTTTAAACTGGCACGAATTACAAATTGGAACCAAGTTGGTGAAATAAATTAAATAAACAAAATCTGAACCAGGTATGGCAATCAGTAAGTGGCTCATGTTGATAGAAATTATATTTGTCAACTTTAGAGTCTTTTAGTTGTGTTCCGTCTTTATAATCCATTGGTCTTCACTCTTCAGATAATTTTAAGGTAATTATTTGTGTCTTTGCAGCGTGTAACTGTGACCCGGAGGGATCCCTGCAGGGCGGACTGTGCGACTCGCGGACTGACGTGGCGGCTGGGCTGATCTCGGGTCAGTGCCGGTGTAAACTCCATGTGGAGGGAGAGCGCTGTGACCACTGCAGACAGGGACACTATGGACTGGGACAGGGGCCAGACGGGTGCCTGCGTAGGTTCAACATTTCCCATGTTTCTGTCATAGTCATTGAACCGTAAAGGACATTTTGAAAGACGTGTTGCTGAATTGTTTATTGCATGTTCTGGCAGCTTGTTCCTGCAACAGCCTGGGGACGATGCCAGGAGGAAACCCCTGTGATTCAGAAACCGGACAGTGCTTCTGCCAGCGACTTGTCACTGGTCACAACTGTGATGAGTGCCTGGTACGACTCCAAACACAAAGTCACATCATTTCACCTCCTGTAGGAGTAAAACTCGTCTGTTTTCTTTTTATACAAACAGCCAGAGCATTGGGGCCTGTCGAATGACATGGATGGTTGTAGACCGTGCGACTGCGACCAGGGAGGAGCAAACGACAACAAGTGGGTCAAAACACACAGAAAAAGCTGGTTTAAGGCTTTGTACACACGTAGCCGGCTCTTTCTAAAAACAAATATCTCCAGAACATCTTTGAAAAAAAAAAAAATTGTACACGGGAGTGATTTTAGAAAGGTTTTCATTCACATGAACCTGGATAATGTTGCTATAAACATGCCAAACCTGTAGGGGGCAGTGTAGTGCAAAAGTAAAACCTATGTCAGCCAATCAGATTGCTTCAAAACAACTTCCTGTTAGCAATTAAACATGGCGCCAGGAGGTCCATATGTTTGGACTGTTACATTTGTTGAGCTACTTTGAAACAGTATTTTAGAGCAATAAATCCATTTGATTAATTGAAGATTTAATTTTTGGAAAATATGGATCCCCCCCAACAATCCACTCTTTGAGTTTCCATATTTCAGAGTGAAGTCAGCACACCCAAGGCGGCCATCTTGTTTAACTCACAGAAGTGATAATTGAAATAAAAACACTTTTTGAAATTATTTTCTGTCGTTTGTAATTTCTGTTTCAGAAAAAAAAAATGGAGAAAAAAAATGTAATCGGAAATCAGATTTGTTATATTTTTAAGCCACATCGTCCAGCCCTAATTCTAACAGTTCTAGTTGACGGTTCATTCATGTTCTTCATATTTATTCTTTGATTCAAAACGTTTTTAAAGACGCAATTGATGTTCCATTTTTTTAAATCTGCCTTCTCCCGCTCCAAAGCTGTGACCCCCAGTCAGGTCAGTGTGTTTGCCGAGCGCACATGTTCGGACGCCGCTGCGATCAGGTCGAGTCCGGATTCTACTTCATCTCCTTGGATCACTACACGTATGAAGCCGAAGAGGCTCAACACGGCCCTGTAAGCGTATAAAACTGGTTTTGAGTGTTTCTTCCTTTTCTGATCTACCTGCTCCAACATTTTGAGAAATCTCTCCTTTATCTCAGGGGGTCAAATCCGTTGCGAGGGCCTATCCTCAGGACCGAAGCCCCACATGGACCGGGATGGGCTTTGCTCATGTTCCCGAAGGCGGCTACATAGAGTTCAATGTCAATAACATCCCACAGTCAATGGACTACGACATACTTGTTCGCTACGAGCCGCAGGTAACGTACAGGAAGGGTTTTCTGATTTTATCAGTCCTGGCTTCCTGCTTGTGTTTCAGTAAGGAGGTTTTATATTAGTCCTGTAACAATAGCTAATTTTGCTGGATGACAAATTGTCCCAGAACTTATGGCGATAAACGATAATATTGTTGTTTTGAGACCATTTTCAAGTGATATAATAGTAATAATTGTATTAAAAAAAGGCAAGAACACATTCTCAACAATCAAATAAACTTTAAATTCTAATGGACATTTAAACACTGGAAGTGGAAGACATCTGAAATATCTAAAATAAATAAAGAAAACATTTTCTGTATTTTGCAAATACAGAAAATAATGTTTTGATCTCAACTATACCAAAAAAATGGGATAGTTGAGACCAAAGCACCAAACTGAAGACTTTTATCATCCAGTTTCTGGTAGAAAAGAAAAGAGAAAAACAATAAAGCAAATGAAAATTATTGAGTTTCTTTTAACTTATTTATTGTTTATTGTGAAAGGCCTAATTTATATGTGATCTCTATGTAAATGAGTCTGAAGTAATTATTATCCATCTGAAACATCAATTGTTTGTCAGAGGCTGGAAAACATTTATTTTTTCCATTGGCTCACTTTTGTTGCCGGCACACATACGAACCAACAAAGTTCTCAGAGGCTTTCTTAATTATACAAAATTCACATTTTGCACATTTTTGTACTTCCATTTGGGTTTCAACTGATTCTAAAAACAGCCAAAGCGCTGAAGAAAACTGTCATTCTTTTGGCAGTAAGTTAATGTGTTTTGGTGTCTGAAAAATGAGCCGTTACAAAAACCTCATGAATGGAACGTCAGCAGACACTGCCTCTCAACAATCAACCCACGCCAAGCCCAGCACATTACCTAGCAACGCGAGCCAAACCCAGGCCATGACCGAGCAACCACAGCCCAGCCCGTTACCGAGCAACCACAGCCCAAACCGTTACCGAGCAACCACAGCCCAAACCGTTACCGAGCAACCACAGCCCAAACAGTTACCGAGCAACCACAGCCCAAACAGTTACCGAGCGACCCAAACTGAGCTCCAGAAATCAACTACTCTGGTTTTGGTCAGCTTCCAAAACCAGAGGGAACGATTGTCCGACCAAAAGTCTACAAATGAACAAATCAGAACGAAACGGAGCTAATCCAAATCTGGAATGGTTGTTATGGTAACCTTGCTTTGCTGTAGCGCTCTATGAGCTCAGAATGTCTGAAAAGGACCGCGGAGTAAGCATATTATTGCGTGTTTGTGTTTGCAGCTGCCGCAGCAGTGGGATCAGGTGACCGTTCGGGTCGAGCGCCCCGTCTTCAACCCGCCGAGCTACACCGCTCACTGCAGCAACTCCGCCCAGAGCGGAGACGAGCAGTTCATCTCTCTCCCACCTGGATCCAGGTAAAACGTTTGCTGCATATCCTGCCAGGTGTTATGATACCAGGGCGTCCACACAAAAAAAGTGTAAGTTGACTAATTACAGGTCTTAAATTTTCTAGCTCGCTAGCTAGTTTTTTTTTTTTTCCTCATCTATCATAGGTAAGTGCAAATGTATGTCCAGGATTCTCTTGCAAAATAATTTTTAATCTCAATGGGCTGGAGGACATCCGTTTTTACCACTGGCTCACTTTTGTTGCCAGCACACATACGAACCAGCAGAAGAACCTAAGGATCCCCTCTCTATAGTTTTTTTTTGGTCTTAAATTTCGTTCATAATGGAATTAAAAAGTCTTAAATCTGACCCTGGATACACACTAACCGGACCCTGATGTGTGCTGCAGGCATGTGCTGCTCGTGAGTCCAGTGTGTTTGGAGAAAGGACTGAACTACACGATCCGTCTGACTTTCCCGCGGTACTCTTCGGTCAGCCACATCCAGAATCCACACACGCTCATCGACTCTGTATGTTTCCTTTTTTTTTTCTAAACATTTATTTGCTTTGAAAGCCTCCTAGAGCTCCATATAAAGTCATCTGACACTGCTCAAGCTCTGAAACACTCCCACAAACCCTCCGCTCTGCTTTTAGCTGGTGTTGATGCCTCGGGTCAGAGAGATGGAAATGTTTCAAGGGACGGAGGGTGAGGAAGCGTGGGACACGTTTCAGCGCTACAGATGTTTGGAAAGCAGCCGCAGCGTCATCAAAAGCCCGATGACGGACATCTGCAGTGACTACATCTTCAGCATCTCCGCTCTGCTGCACAAAGGAGCAATGAGTAGGTTACTGGCTACGTTGTGTCTCAAGCCGTTGATTTTTGGTCCCTTAGATGATATCTTGTTTGTTTGAGGCTGTTTTTAATCTCTTCCTCAAATTTAAAGCAGGATGTAAAAGTTCATAAACTACCAAAACAAAACTAATCTAAAAAGAAATCTAATAAATTCTTACAGTGTTTCCTCTTGGCTACTTCTCTACACGTTGGACAGCGTTTTATTTTTCCATAGATGGTGAATTGAGATATTCAAAACTTGAGGCATTCTATTATAGCCAATCCTTGCTTTAAACTTTTCCTCAACATTACTTTAACTGACCTGTCCACTGTGTTTCTTGATCTTCATGATGCTTGTTGTGACAAACATCTGAGATTTTCACAAAAAGCTGAGATTAAACTACAAACAGCTGGAATCTATCTGGTAGTTAATGACTTCTAGAAACAATTGGACCCATAAGGTCTCAGTTTAGGCGTACAAGAATAAAGGGAGCTAAATACAAATTAAAGCTTTTAGAAAATCATGCATCTTTGTGTTGGTAACTGTTTTTTTTCCCACCCAGCTTGCCACTGCGACCCTCAGGGTTCCCTCAGTGCCATGTGCGATCCCAGCGGCGGTCAGTGTCGATGTCGACCCAACGTGGTCGGCAGAAACTGTGACCACTGTGCTCCGGCTACGTTCCTGTTCAGTCCTGCTGGCTGCAGATGTGAGTGTCAGGAGTCGCTTCACTTTGCTGTGCGGCGGCCCGACTCTTCTCGTTAATGGTAATTTAATTTAACCCCCAGCTTGTGACTGCGACCCGCTGGGCTCCGTCACTCCGTTCTGTCACGAATCAACTGGTCAGTGTGAGTGCGTGCAGGGAGCCACGGGACGCCAGTGTTCCCACTGCTTACCGGGTTTTTGGGGGTTCCCTCAGTGCCGACCGTGCCAGTGTAACGGCCACAGCGAGTACTGTCACCCTCAGACCGGAGAGTGTCAGGGGTGCAGAGACTTCACCACCGGACATCACTGTGAGAGGTACAACATGGCAACAAGAAGAAGACCATTACTGCTGAGTCAGTGTTAAATCATTTTCCATTTGCTACTGCATGCTTTAGCATTGCAAAAGAGAAAAAGCAATGAGGAACAAACTAATTTGCACGTAGCCAAAGATACAGTTTTTGCAAGTTGTAAACATAAAAAATGGGCTCTGATTTTGAAAAACACCAAACAGAGTCGCTTTGGTTGTTGGGCAACAGCAGCAGCTAAAACATCGTTAAGTGCCATTCAGCCAGTCCAGCCACAAGTTTTGATTTGTCTGATTTTTGTCGTCAGAATATTATGAATATTATATAGTAGAATATTTTCCCACAGCGGGGAAATTCAGGTTGCAACAGCAGCCAACTGACAGGCAACAGAGGCATGTAGGTACACATAAAACGCATAAAAAGAATTAAGGATAATATTCTGTACAGTAAGGACAACATTACGACATAAAAATCCTGGGTAGGCTCCAATGTGCAACTGAGTAGAATAATTTTAAAAAAAGTAGAAAAATGCACATTTGTGGATTAAAAAACTACAGACTAGTTACAATGTGTGAAAATTCAATTTTGCAGAAATTTTATCAAAAATGAGTAAAACTGTGCAAATAGCAACAGGAATGTTAAACCCAGTTTGTTGGTAGCACTGATGGTTGTAGAGTCTGAGAGCAGGTGGGAGGAAGGATCTGTGATGATGCTTCTCTGTGCACTTAGGATGCAGCAATCATGTGTACAAGTTTCATGTTGATATTATAACAGTGAAAAACGGACCTCTAAATCAAGATATACAACAAAACACACAAGGACCCAGAATGGAGCCTTGGGGAACTCCGTAGTTAAGTGGAGCTGCAAGTTTAGAACGAAACATCTGGAGCGTGCCGGAGGCTTCATATTGTTAATAATGAGAAACTTTGAGTTTGCCAAACAAATGTGTGAAATCTCGCTCCGTTTTCAGATGTATAAATGGTTACCATGGTGACCCAGAGCTGGGATCAGGGAGCCACTGTCGCCCCTGCATGTGTCCAGACGGACCCCGCAGTGGTCGGCAGTTTGCGGACAGCTGTTACCTTCTGACCGATCAGCTGGTGTGCGTGTGCAGCCACGGCTACAAAGGTGCATTTTACAGATTTGTTATTATGCAAGCAGCACAAAAGCATCGTCTTGTCATCGTGTCTTCAAGTCACACAGATCTCAAGATGTTGCACCTCTTCTCCCTCCCTGTAATTTACCTTTTTGCCCGTTTCGTTTTTTTCCTTTTTAAATTCTGTTTTCTTTCGTCATCCAGGAACCAGGTGTGATGAGTGCGCCCCGGGTTATTATGGGAACCCTCTCATTCCCGGTGGCCGCTGCACGCCCTGCGATTGTAACAACAACATTGACATGCACGACCCGGGATCCTGCGACGTCCGCACAGGTGCCTGTCTGAAATGCCTGTACCACACGCAGGGCCACTCATGCCAGCAATGCAAACCGGGATATTACGGCGACGCCGCCAAGCAGAGCTGCCGGAGTGAGTACAGATACACGAAAAAAACTCGGCTTATGCTTCGCTTCCATCGAGCCGGACGATTTAGGATAACAGATCCTGAGCAGCGATTCTTCAAACTTTCTGAACTTTTTTTTTTCAATTTTGAGGGGGAAAAAAAAGATAGTTTTTGTGTATACAGTTAATGTTTTGCAAACATTAAAGATGGAGATGAGGTGTTTAATTGAAATATTTCTGGATTTTTTTATTAAACACTAAAATATTTGAAAATTATCATCTTTTTGTGACCAACATGGAGTCATTATTCTTCTAAGGACGCTGGGTGCATTCCCTGAACTTACATGTTACTTTCAGGGAATGACATGATTCTTAGGGAAACTGCTGTAACTTTAAACCTATAGTTTTACAGTTTTACATATTTGAGTGTGCAGGTTACATTTCAAAGATTAAAGGGACATTTTGCACATTTTTATACTTAAATTTGGGTTTCTACTGCTTCTAAAACCAACCCAGGTGCTTAAAAAAAACCACCCGACTGTTTTTTGGCAATAAGTTAATGTTTTTGGTATTTGGAAAATGAGCCGTTTCAAAAACCTCACCAATGTTCAGTTGCCATTCCAGCGTTACCTAGCAACCCCCACCTAGCCCCGTTACCTAGCAACCCCCAATCGCAGCTCCAACACATTTACATCTATCCTAACCTGTTAAAGAAAGTGTAATAGGTGCCCTTTAACTAAAGGGTACTTGTCTTTAAAATGTGTTGATTTAAATCTCTGGAAATTTGGCACAACTCTGCAGAGCTTACAGCTTACAGGTTACGTTTGGAGGCTGGTTTGGGTGTATGATCAATTAATCCCAGAAAGCCTGAACACCACTTTAAAAGATTCAAAGAAAGTCTGACTTCATAGAAGTAAATACAACTCCTGCCTTGTCCTCCTTTTTAAAAGAGTGCATGTGCAACTCTTCGGGGACGACATCTTACGCCTGTCCGTCCCCTGACGGCTGCCGCTGTGACCAGCGTAGCGGCCAGTGCTCCTGCCTGCCCAACGTGGTCGGGCAGAACTGTGACCGCTGCGCTCCCAATACGTGGAACCTCGCCAGCGGAACGGGCTGCGAACGCTGCGACTGCGACCCTGTCCACTCTGTCGGGTCTTCCTGCGATGTGGTGAGTCAGACGCATGAGCAAAATATTTTAGATTGTAGGTATGCTGATGATGAGGTGAGTTGGATCAGAACTGGGCTAAGCAGGAAGTAGGTGAGCAATCAAGGTGTTTTCACGCCTGAACGTCTGGTAGATTCAGTTTGATTGATAATCAAAATTGCAACATTTGCTACATTTTCAGCTGCTGTGGTTTACTTTCACACTGCACTGTGTCAGATGATCCAAACAAATTGAAAACCTTATTCCCCTCTTCACCTGTGGTGGCGCTGCACCAAGAACTACAGAAGGAAATGACACAAAAACCTCTGAAGAAAACATGAGCGCAACTTTCTTCTTCATGAAACGTAAACAAAAAAGGAGTAGCATCAGATTTTTCCAGTAGCTTTTCTCTTTTGCTCTTGGTAAAAGACCACAAACTTTTTCGTCCGCTAGCGCTAAACTAGTACATTTGTTTTAGTTCCATTTACCCAGAATGCCCTGCGCTATAGTTCACTTCCTGTTTTTCCAGAAAGCAGGAAAACTGAGGGAGGAAACTGCTTATCCCAGAGGGACCTGAACAAAGTAAAGGATATGGAAACCAAACGGGAAAATAATCTAAGATAAATAAATTAAAAAGTACAAGAAAAATTTTATAATAACAGATAACACAATAAATAAGATCAAACAGAAATTGAAACATTGGTGGAAATTGTCAGATTTTGAAAAATCACAGGAAAATTTAAGCAACTAGTTAATAAGTCTGCCATACAGATCTAAAACCAGAATTTAAAGACCAAGAAATAGCCAAACTAAATCCCAAAGCAGCCAGAAACTAATTCAAACCCTAAGTGCTGCTCTACTGAGCTGCTGCTGCTGCCAGAGTTTTTCCATATGGAGACCAACACGGGGTTTTACACAGGGGAAGGCAGCAGGGTCCTCTTATCTGTCCACTAAACACTCTGATCTGTGTTTGTGTAACTTCTTTGACATATTCACCACAGATATAAGGGAATTCTTCCTTTTGCTTTGTTTTCATTAAACACACACATTTCAGTTTTTTTGTGTATACAAAAAACTGAAACGCTACTCTCTCACAAACCTTTGTGTTTACTGGCTTCTCTCCAGCAGAGGAAGGAAGTCTCAGAATACACAGTGGAACAACTGAATACACGTTTAATTCAGAGGCACAAAAAAAAAAAAAAAAACTACAAAACTCCATTGTCTCTGCACCAAAAAGCCTTGAAAATTACCACTTTCTGCACAATGTTTGGCTAAAATTCACGTGAATTGACTGGATTTGTGTTGTTGCCTTCCTGCAGGTTACGGGTCAGTGTGTGTGCAAACCGGGTTTCAGTGGCAGGACGTGCCGAGAATGCAAAGAGCTGTTCTGGGGAAATCCAGAGGTCAAATGTCACGGTAGGACGTCATCGCTCATCACAGGCATCTGCAGCACATTCGAGAGAATCTAAAATCTAGGGCCAAATCACGATTAATTGTTTATTAAACTAATCGACTAATTTAGTAAATCAATTAATCATTAATTGTGTGTAGAGACTCTAAAAAAGACCATTTACTCAAAGAACATATTCATTGCCGTGATTAAGCCAAAACTATAGAAAAATATATACATTTTTTATAGAAGATAAAGAAAACTTTATCTGTAAATATGTTCTACTGAAAACTCCATGTCATAGTTTTAGCTTCACCCGCTTATAATCGCTGCAAAAAAATCTCTTATTAAGCACCTTCTGCTATTCAGTTATTAATTAATCCAATAAATAGTCAACAGATCAGCCCTGTTCACATGTTGTTTGTTTTTAGCTACAAATACATCTTCTACAAATCCCTCTAATTGGAATTCTATTAATGCACGTTAAGCAATAAAATTATTTTTTTTTTTAATTATTGAATTGCTTATTTGCATATTTTAATGTATTTCTAATAGTTTATTTTAAGAAAAAGGCTTACATGAGAAATCTGCAGAATTTCAGTTTTCGTATCCGATTAATCGCCAAAAATAATTTATAGATTAAATCGATGACTAAAATAATTGTTGGTTGCAGCCAAATCACGACAACCATAATCCAACTCAACCCAAACGTAATTTAAGGTGTTTAATCTGTGGCGTTTGTTGCTCAAACTGCTGATATTTTTCCAACTCTGTGTGGCACAGTAGCTGGAAACAGAAAAAGGCGAAGACATGGACACAAATAGGATAGATATGGGAGAAACCACACTCATGAGAACCAGATGTCCTCACAGATTCCCAAGCATCCCTGTTTTGTCACGGAGCAGATTCCTAATATTCTCCAGCTGCACCCATCCTGGTCTGTTGAGCTGCTCCACCAGCTGTGTGCTGCTTCCTATCTGCACATGACTCAGTAATGCGTTTGCTTCATGGGAAACGGTGTGAGAAACGAGTGGGAGGGACGTCCTCTGCTCTTACAGTATCTCAGATACGTACCACTAGTTACCATGTGTAGATTTCAGCCTAATGTGTGTTTCTAAAGACAAACTTATTGTGTGACCATGGCAGAAACATTTGTTTTAGGTTTCAGTGGTGCAGCGATGGCTAAAAACTCTGCATTCCTTCTGCCTGACTCATAACCATTCTTTGTCTCAAAGGACGGAAAAGGAAAACCTGTTTATTTTTTTTTGTGCAAGGACCAGAACTTGGGAGACTAACAAAACCTTTTTGGTATTCAAGTGTAAAATTTCTGGTTGTAGATGAAACATTTAAATAGGTTCACACCAGAGACAGAGAAAGTAACACTAAAAGTAAATTCTGCAAAGTACAGGGTGTCTACGCATCCTTAAAAAGTCCTAAATGTGTGTACCTAAAACAGAGGCCTTAAAATATCTTCATAGATCCAAAAACTGACCTTTAATGCTTAATTTCTTTGCGACACCAGCTTGCGACTGTGAACCCCGAGGAATCTCCAGTGGTCAGTGCCATCGAGCCACAGGGCAATGTGCCTGCTTACAAGGCTTCTCCGGCCCTCGCTGTGACACATGCGCCAGGGACTACAAGGGGACGTTTCCCTTCTGCGAACCCTGCCACCAGTGCTTCTCCGTCTGGGACAGCGTCGTAGGCGAGCTGACCAATCAGACTCACCGTCTGGAGGCCCAAGTTACCGAGCTGCTGACCACTGGAGTGACGGCGCCGTACAAGGAGCTGATCAGCAGTCTGGAGAGAAACGCCAAGGCCGTCAGGGAGATCGTGCTAAACAAGACGGCTTCAGAGAAGCTGGAGAAAGTCCAAGACCTGATAAATCAGATCACGTATGTAATAACGTCGAAACATCAAGATCAAATTTACAGTTTGCTTTAATATCTCACTGTGTTCCCAGTGGAGTGGTGTCATTCCTCAACGGGAATCTGACCGCAACGCAGGAAAAACTGAATGGCGTCAACGATGAAGCAAACGCAACAGAATCAAACTTGGATGTACTGACCGACGAGGCCAACAAGCTGGAGCAACACGTCCAAATGCTCATACAGCAAGTCCACAACATCAAGAACGCCAACGTCCATGGTGAGAGAAAAACCTCCTCATAATCTCCTCATGCTTAGTTACTCTAAAGTTCAACAGATTTCAAAGGGATCTATTATAAGAAATTAAGTTTTTGCATGATTTTGTGCTTCCATTTGGGTCTCAACTCCTTCTGAAAACAGTTAAAGTGTTTTACAAAACACACACAGCCATTTTTGGCAATACGTTAATGTTTTTTGGTAAATAGAAAATGAGCAATTTCAAAAACTTCCCAATGCTGAGTCACATTCACCGCACATTTACCTAGCAACCCACGCGGCGCTCCAGCAGGTTTGGTCAGCTGGCTTTCCGGCTCTATGGGTTGTATAATGGCTACTGGAAAAGTGTTTTGTTGTTCGCTTAATAGGAAAGCACTTGCTGCATTCTTGGTTGTGCAGGAGGCTCCATTTTTCAAAGATGCACAGTTGTATAATAACAAATCTATTTGTAGCCATTTTCAGGTTGAGTTGAGGGGCGTGGCTAGGAGCTTATTTGGATTTAAAGTGACAGAGGCCCTAAAACAGCTCATTCTGAAAGGAGCTAAAATAGACAGAACTCTGCAGACTAATATCTCATTATCTAAGAAGGATTTTGCACAAAAAAATGTAATTAAAATATTTTGTGTAACATATAGACCTACCCTAACCTGTTCAAGGAAACATAACCTTCAAAGAAGTTTGGTTGGTTAATCCAGAATACTCCAATTACTTCAGTTTCAGTGACTTCAAATGAAAACGAACCAGGTTTGTTCAGCTTTTCCTTTAAGAATATATTTGATTCCTCAACTTTGTGGTTTGTAGGAGCCATGAACACAATTTCTGCTGCACACATGGAGTCCCAAGATGCAGAGCTTCGCTCCAATGCCGCAACCAGTGATCCCGGCAACAAGCTGGAGCAGTCGGCTGCATTACGGAAAGCCACTGAGGACAAACTGAGCAGCAGTCAGAGGGAGTTTGACCGTAAACACCAAAGAAACGCGCAGAAGCTGGACAAGCTGTCCAAAGAGTTGGACAAGTTTGACTTGTCCCCACTTAGTGAGAAGGTGAGAGACACTGGAGGGTGTAATCAAGTCAACACAACCTCAACTGGTCGCCAACCTCTAATTGGGATGTTTTTGTAGATGTGTGGCGGATCAGGTGAAGGGGAGAGCTGCTCCACCTGCGGCGGATTCGGGTGTGTCAGGGAGGACGGAGCGCCCCACTGTGGAGGGGAGGGATGCAGCGGTTTCGTCACAACGTCTCAAACGGCCCTGAAATCCTCCCAGAAGCTGGACCAGGACATCCATCAGGCCATGGAGGAGGTGGACAAGCTGTCCAGGATGGTGAGAGGGAGAACGGAGGGAATCAGGATGCAGCTGAGCAGGAAAAGGAGGGAAAAATACTTCCATCCATCTATCCTTTTATTTATCATATCCATTCGTTTGTTGATCATCATCCAACCATCCATTTGTTGGTCATTCATCCGTTTGTTGACTGTCTATCCATCTATACATTTACTGATAGTCCATTAACCATTCCCTGTCCATCCATCCATCATCCATCAACTGGGAACTATAAAATTTAGGCTTTAAATCTGGGCTGAATTTATTACAAAAGTCTGAAAATTTGAGTCTGGAAAAAAACTAAAATCCTGCCAGAACATCTGTAGGAACAAAATCGGATCCCGAGAGCTGATACCAGGTATTTTTTTACGGTCAGGTTTGGGAAGCAAACATCCGCGCAAATGAGGCCAAAGCGAAGGCGATGGATGTGCTGATCTCGTCCAATCGCAGCAAAGAGAGAGTAGAGCAGAGCAACAAGCAACTCCGTGACCTCATCAAAGAGATCCGCGACCTTTTGACCAGTACGTTTATCACCATCTCCTCAGCTAACCGCAGTTTAGAGAGCGAAATAACAGCAGGTTTGTCTCCAATGGAGCAGATGAGAAGGCAGATGCTTCTGTGATCGAGGCGGTGGCCAATGAGGTGCTGGCTCTGAAGATGCCGACATCGGCGGAGAAGCTGCAGGAGCTGACCAATGAGATCAGGGAGAAGGTCGGCACTCTGACCAGCGTGGAGGAGATCCTCAGTCAGAGCGCCAAGGACATCCAAAGTGCAGAATCTCTCCTGAGTCGGGCCAAATCAGCAAGGTGACTTCCAGAGTCCCGTTCTTCTTAGTTTCACTTCCAGAGTGACAGAGTTGATGCTATATTTTAAAGGTTTTCTGTTTTTCCTTTCTAATTGGCTGCTTTTCATTGTCTTCCAGCCATCTTTAGGCATCAAAAGAAACAATTTTAAGATCATCCTTTCATATGTACCTTTACAAGAGTGTGACAAACCCATTTATACTACAAATACAAGTGACAACTATAAATTGATTTTAATTAGGATCACATTTTCCCGTTTTTTCAGTCAAACATACCCAAACCAAATGACAAAATTCAGGCAGTTCAGATGAATAAAATGAAAACAAATGAGAATATTAACCAGAGCTCACATATTTGAAGAAACTGTTAAGAAATGCAGTTTTGGATTAAAAAGAATGAACAATAAAGTTGTAAAAAAGGGTAAAAAGTTTAAGCCAGTGATGAATAATGTCCCATTTATTGGATAACCATTTTAAAATTAACATTAGTTTTCCTCCAACATAAAATCAAAACTTAAAAGTATCAATATTAATAAATTATTTCATTATTGAAGTTACCATTCAGTGCACTGACACTGGTTTTCCAGGAGATGGAGTTAGAGTTCTCTAATCATGTTTTGATATAAAAGATGCAAAAACTATTTCTTTCTCTATCTGACATTAACTCAGACTAAAATCTGATATATTTAGGTCAGTTAGAATTACTTAAACTATTTTACTACTTTATTTCCAGTCATACATATTAAGTTTAACGCCTGTGGGTAATTTGGGAAAGCCCAGATGACGGTTTTATAGCACAACATTTAAATAACTGGAGGCAAATCTGTGGACACATTTTAAAAACACTTGAATGGAAATAGAGAAATGAAAAAAAAAAGAGACTTAATTTGGAGTGCTCAGATATGCTATCTTGAAGCATAAACTGAACTTGAAAGCAGACAACTACTACTAAAGAACATGGGAGAGGTAATTCAAGAAAGTTATGGAACAGAAAAACTATTTATGAATTAAGAGCTAACTTTGTTTTTTTCCTCTCATTAGTAAGGAGGCATCAAATATGACGGAGATGGCGCACACAGTGAAGGCGGCGCTGGAAAAGACTGAGCATGCTCAGAACATCGCCAGGGACGCCATTCAGCTGGCCAATGACAACACCAAAGAAACCACAGACCTGATCAACTCTGTCAGTTTGACCAATAAAGAGCATAACGTCAATATCAAATTTTGAGATCTCTGAAATTTTAGAGAAAAATATAGAAAACTTGAGATTGAAAAGTGAAAATTTTGCTCACAAAAACGTTCAAATTTTGAAATGAGTTCAGAAATTTTCTTGAAAAATGTGGAAATTTCAGTGTTTCAAAAGTAAAAAATATTACTGACTTTTGGAGCTCAGAAATTTCCTTGTTTTATCTAAAGAGTTTCTGAGATTAATCTCACAATTCTCATTATCTAAGAACGATTTAGTGCAAAAAATCTAATGAACGTGTTTTGCATCACCCACAACCTGTCTCCTTTTACTTCTAGTCCTTTGAAAATTGGTTTATGTTTCAGGTCGAGTCAGAGACGGTACAATCGGAGCTGAAGCTCAGTCAGACCACCGGTCGTCTGTTGGAGCTGGAGCATGAGCTGGGCCTGCTGAGGCAGAACAACCTGGAGATGAACCAGAAGGTGGAAACGGCTGAGCGGGTCTCCGAACGGGCCAAAGCGATCGCAGAAGAGGCTCAAAAGGTCTCAAACCTTTACCAACCTGGGAGCTGATCATTTATGTTAAAGATTTAAACTTTAATTTTCCTCCTCTGTCTGTGTAGGAGTTTGATGAGGACCTAAAGGATAAACTGGAGGTGGTGGAAGACCATCTGGAGGGCAAAGGGGAGTCAGTGCTGCAGGCGAGGAGCAGAGCTGATGAGCTGCAGCGAGAAGCCAGAGAGCTGATCACACAGACCAACAGCAAGCTGCAGAGACTCAGAGGTGAACCGTCTCAGAATCATAACCAATGAAGATTTTATATCCAAGATGATTAATGAGTTAATCTAAAGCTGATTGATCTTAACAATTAATTGATCAACTGCCATAAAAAAAAACTCGCATGAAGGATAATATTGCTTAGTATGTAGAATTTAAAAAAACTAAAGATTATATTTCAACAATTTTTGCGTCACTTGTATTAAATACTGACTGAATAAACAGAAAATGTTTTTTTTTTCATATTAATAAATTTAAAAAAGTAAAAGAATAAAACATGTGGAAGACTTAACCCTCGAAAAGAGATATGTTCAGGGCCGCAGACTTTGCTTGCCTCTCTCGTCTACGTTCAATGGTGACACTTTGTGTTACTGGCTGTGCTTCGGAGCAACTCAGTGATTTTTTTTTTTTTTTTTTTTTTGAAAAGTTGACGCTGCTCCGTTACAAAGCACGGCTGAATTGACTCAATTAAAGTGAGACTTAAGGAACTTGTCTAGTGTTCATATTTCTAAACAGAACCGCATAAAGTGCGTTTTGCATCCCAAAACGGATGTTTGAACCGTTTCCGTTTCCCGTTCAGGGAGGTGGCCTCCGCCATTTTGTTTACAACTCCGCTTAAGATGACCAATGGCGCCATCTTCTGGATGGCGGACAAACTACAACACAAATAGAGGGTCTAACGCAGTGTTTCTCAATTCCGGTCCTCAGGCCCCCCTGCCCTGCATGTTTTAGGTGTTTCCCTTCTGCCAAACACCTGGATTGAATCTGTGGGTGATTAACAGGCTTCTGCAGTACTTCATGGTCATGCAATCATCTGAATCAGCTGTTCTGGAATAGAGGCACATCTAAAACATGCAGAGAAGGGGGGCCTGAGGACTGGAATTGATCTATTAAACAACTAATAGACAACTATTTGTCAGTCTGTTAATTGTTTGCATGGCTAATAAATATATATATTTTTTAAAACCTAGAGATAGATAAAATAAAGCTAAACACCTATTAAGGAAGAAGATTTTTTTTTTTTTTTTTATTAAATACACATTTATATTTTTCTTTTAGAGCTGGAGAACTCCTACGAGGCCAACCAGCAGATTCTGGAGGAGAAAGCAGAAGAGCTGGCCGAGCTGGAGCAAACGGCCCGCCTCATCCTGGATGAGATCAGCCAAAAAGTGTCGCTTTACAGCAGCTGTCAGTGATCAAATCATCACCAGCAGGGAAAGCTTAAACCATGTCACCCTTTAAAGTTGCCATAAAAAACCATGAAAGTGTTGAAATAATTAAACCACAATAAGCCAGCGTGACCTCAAAACTAAAAATGTGTTGAGTTTTAAACACATTTGGTTACACGGGTAACCTTTTCACTGAAAGCATAATAAAGAATATATTTGACTTTATATGTACTTCATGTGCCCAGATATTTGTTTATAAATATTACAGAAGCCATTTTTTTAAATAAAGGAAATCACAAAAGCATTTCTACTAGTTTCTTTTGAGTGTTTAAAATTCATTTAAAGGTTTAGCTGAGTAGAGGCCTCTGTGTGAGGTCCTAAAAGTAAAACATAAAATTATAAAATTGTGACCTATTAAATGGGCCAGTCAGAAAAGAGGTTTCCACAGAACTATACGTTTTAATTTTTTGTGCTTTCAAATACATGATGTCAAAGGAAAACAATACTGCACTAATTCAATTTTAAAAATTAAATAGATTCACACAGTTTGCTGTTTCAGGTTGTTACTTTCCGGTAATTTATATAATGGACTACAGCTGATGAAAACAGAAAATAAACTTATTTTTACAATAATGCATAACACTCACGGTTCCAGTTTAGTACTCCTTGGCAACAAAGTACTGTAAATGTAAATCCATAAAATGACTGAAACTGAAGTTCTGATTCAAGTTCAGATTCAACAATCACACTGGCCAATCAGAAGAGAGGTGTTTTTGTTACGTTTAGAGCCAACAGGAAATTTAGTGCTCTGGGTGTAGCCGCTTTGTTATTACCGGACACTTATAGATGCGTTTATTTTTTGTTTTCCCCCCCCCCCCCTCTCTCTCTCTCTCTCTCTCTATATATATATATATATATATATATATATACATACATACATACATACACACACACACACACACACACACACACACACACACACACACACACACTCCATTCTAGCTGGGGGCGGTAATGCACCAAAACGTTTTTTACCAATCGCCATCAATCACGAAGACGAAGCATCAGCGGCGACTCTTTCAGAAGGACGGTTGAGCTTATGCAGATGTTCACACACAGTCAAAAAGCTGAATCAAAACAAAACAATTTTTTTAGAAAACACTACGCTACAGCCAACTGATGTATTCCTATTCCGAATTCGCCTAGTACCCAAGACAGCTAACTACTCGAGTACAACTCCCATTTTTTGGGGACTCTAAACGCAACGAAACAATCTCTCTTCTGATTGGTTGGTTTGATTGCGTCTTAAAATACATATTTAGGTTTTAGGAACACTTTTTATGCCTAAAGGTGATTGAACAGTGACCAATCAGATCAGTCAGAGGAGAGATTGGTCGTACGGGTACGGTTAGCTTAGATATACATAACTAGTTAGTAACTAGCTGGGTAGGAAATTATACTCAACAAAACACACACTCTTCTGATTGGCCAGTTTGGCTATAAACGCAGATTTAAAAAAAAAAAAAGTTAATACTTAAATCTGATTGGCCAGTGACCGGTTAAACCGGCCAATCAAAGGATAGATTTGTTCTGGAAAGGACAGATTGTTTAAAAAACCACAAAACGATCTCTCCTGTGATTGGTTAGTTTGATTGGGCCAAAATCTGTACTTTTTATCCTTAAATGTTTTAATTATTTTTGATTTGAGAAAACAGTTTAATGTAAATTTGTCAAAATAGCCATATTAATCATTTGTGTAATTTCATGATGAAATATGAAACTTTAAATAAAAATATTGCCTCCTTTCAAATTTATTCAGTTAAAACGTATTGTGCACTGAGATAAAAAAAATATCTTAACACAACATGACAACATAAAGCACATTCCCCACAAGGACAATACTTAAAGTTTCACCAGTTGCTCAAGACATTTGGTTAAATTAAATTATTTCTGTGAAATTCTTATATTTATGGAGCAAATGAGTGCAGGGCATTTTCCTGGAAAAATGTGATGTTATGAATTTAGATGGCACACAACAGTAGTGAGATGTGTGGTTTATGAACAGTTGCTGATAACTTTATTTTAATTTGCTTCTTTAAAAATAGAAAGCAAAAAATAAAGAGCTATCAGCTATACAGAATGCTGCAGGAATAATCAATTTATTTTCACAAACTTGTAAAAATATTGAGTCAGAGTGAGACCTCCTCCATAACAGAGTACCAGGGTCATACTAAGAACAAATAAAATAAAATTTCAAGAATAAAGTCAAAATAATGAGAATAAAGTCAGTACTTTGAGAAGCCATAATACTTCTCAAAGTACTGACTTTGAGAAGTTGTGTTTTGAGAATAGTTATATTTCAAGATTAAATTCATAATACAAGAATAGTCATGTTTCAAAGATAAAGTCAAAAGAATAATCATACTTTGAGGATAAAATCTTAATATTATGAGAAAAGTCAAAACAAGAGAATAAAGTCATTTTTTGAAAATGAAGTCATAATAGTTCAAAAAAAAAAGTTGAACTATTATGAGAATAAAATCTGACAAATTTATTCTTGTAATTTTATTTTATTTTCAAATCGCCGTACTCCTCGATGCAAAGTCTGCACAAACTGAAATATTAAACTCTCCTTACAGCTTTAAGCTCAAATTAAAGTGCTTTCCTCTTCCTGTAAGTGATGCGGGTGCAGACAGACTTTTAAGGCTGGTTCATTAAAGTTTCTGGCTCTACTCTCTGTTGCCGGGGTTACGGGGCGGCGGCGCCCCTTCCACCGGCGCCGAGCTGGGAACCGAGAGCAGCTGGCCGGCGTGCATGCGCTCGTTGACGCGCAGCTGGCAGCCGTCCTGCAGCATGCGGACGGCTATCCGGGCGATGTTGCGCGAGTCGTCCAGGCCGCAGTGAGGCCGGCCTTCGTATTTCATGCCGAGCTTTTCCAACATGGTGCTCAGCTTCGTCTGCGTGCGTGGGACCTGGAGGAAACGAGGGGCGGGTGTTTAAAAACCATGGCAAACGTCAGAAAATGTTGAAAGAATAAAGTCTATCGTGCAAAAGTCATCTCTAAGTGGAAAAAGCTTAGATTTAGCTGAACAAACCTTAAAGAGCTGAGTGAGATTGCTTAAAAACAAGATCACAGATTTTTTTGTTTTCACTTGTTTCTTTTCTAATTAAGACATGACAAAAAAAAAACCTTGTTTTTAATTTAAATCCCCTCCGAGTTGTACAATGAAACATCAGGGCCAGACTACAGAAAATGTGTTTAATTACTAGAATATAGTCATAATATTAGCAAAATGGATAACTTTGCCCGAAAATTAAGTTTTAAGTATCTGCAAAAGTTACAAAGTTTGCTCAACATTCAATAATTTTTTTTTTTGCCATGTTGGGATTTCTCAAAATTATGCCTTTATTCTGTTAATATTATGACATCATTCTTGTATTATTTTGACTTTGTTGCTGTATGACTGTATTCTTGTAATAAAAATAAAATTGTAGCCTGGTCCTCATATTTAGATTTTCCAAAACTTAAATCTTCAAAATACCAAAATTGATTAATTGGAAAATAAATAAATAAATAAATAAATAAATAAATAAATGTATCGTCCAGCCCTACCTTGTAGAAGTTGCAGTAAGACTTTCTTATATTTATCCATTTCTTTGCAAACTGAGGATATCGGATCCGGCTGATCCGACACTGGATGTTGAGGAACTTGCTCATGTCCCACGCCCTGCAGAAAAAAACGAAAACATCAGAGCAACCAGAGAGAGGAACGCCAAACCCTGCAGCAGCAAACTGGGTCGCAAAGTAAACCCACCCGTCGGTCAGCATGGCGTATTTGTATTTCGTCCCGAGTTCCCTCTCCTGCAGCCATTCCACGACTCGGTGAAGGACTTCTGGAAACGGATCTGCTCCGTCCACCGTCTCCTAGAGCCCAAAACACCAGGTGTTGCGGTTTGACTTCAACTTTTAGACATTTAGGAGATGTGAAAGAAGCAACTCGGACCTGTGTGATTCCTGTTAACTTGACGCAGAAGTCGGAAAGCTGCGGGTTCACCTCTGGTTTCACATATGCCTGAAAAGTGTCCACCTGCACAGAAATCACATTTAATCTTCCACTAATTACTTACAGACAGGCCAGGGTGGGCAGAGTACACAAAACGTATACTGAAGTTGGAGTAGCAATACTGCATGATAAAATTATTCAAGTGAAAGTAAAAAGTATAACGCAGGAAAAATACTTCTAAAAGTATGATAAATGGCCGTTCTCTTGAATCAAGATAGCTGACAGTCTTCCCACATATGTAGAGCTAAAGTTCTCACAATATAGTAAATAAAAAAACAACATTGTTTTATTTTAAGCATTTCATGCCAGTGGTGGTGACTGAACAGAAAATTGTAGTTTCTGCACGTTTTTAGACATTTATAAAATATGAAAACAGTAACATCTTAGGTTGCGGGCTAGAAAAATAGATAAGAATAAAATAATGTATATGAAACATTTACTGAACAGAGATGTTCATGTAGAACTGTCTGTTGCTCTTTAAAACGTGGTTGTTAGCATCACGTTTTTTCCATCGTGTTACAACATCTTAGCGTTATCTCCGTTTATCTGACACATTAGCTTCACCTTCGTTTCAGTTATTTTGGAATAAGAAATTGACGTTGCTTCGTCGTGTAGCTTGGCTGAATGAGCTCTATTAAGGTGATAAATTAAGAAACTTGTCGACTGCTTACATTTATGAACAACTGAAGGAGGTTGTCGAGTGTTTATATTTCAAAACAGAACCGCATAAAATGTATTTTTCATCCCATATCGGACTCTGTTTGGACCGTTTCTCTTCCCCGTTCTGATAAAACGCCGCCATCTTAGTTTCTGTACCAACGGCTACACTTAAGAATGACCACCTGCGCCCTCTGCTGGATGGCGGACAAATTACATTAAAAAAGGTCTTAACTGACGCCATTAGTTAACTGTTTGGACTTACGATCTGTAAGGTGTGCGTGTTGATGAGGACCATGGGGAACTCGATGATCTCATGCAGGAAGTCTGAGGGATTATCCTCCTCGCATGTAGCCTCAAAGTCCACCACGCAGATGTAGTCGTAGTAGGTATCGGTGGGCCCTCCCTCCGCGGCTGATTGCAGCAGCTTCTGCTTCTTGTAGTGGTTCTTCAACCTCTTCTTCATCACGTCCTTTACTCCTCTTCACGCACAAACAGATGGTGGGTTTTAGAAGCGGACGCCGAGGTTTCTACAGCTGAAAAGTGAAAACACTCACCTGGTGTCGAGCTTCAGCTCCGCCAGTTTGACCCGCAGCTCGTCTTTGGACATGCGGTTGATATGACCGTTGGCCAGAGCGATCTCTTTGTAAACAGGGTGACTGAAGTCTCTGTTGGACTGAGACGTTTCCGGAGCCGTTTCGTCATCAGGACATATTCTGCTGCAGGGTTTCGTCTGGAGAAGAAAATGCAACTCAGCTTGACTTCCGGTCACAGGTTACTATGACTTCCTGTACATTCACAACACTTGAATACTGCCGAATAATAAAGTTTATCGATTAATTAAATGTTTGGAAATGTTGTTTTCCCCACCGGTGGATTTCTTGGGTTTCGATAGTTCAGACGATAAGCCGCCATCTTGTTTTACAGTTTCTATTTTTTTGGACGTTGAATTCAGATCGACTCTGAATTCCAAATAACCAAATATTAGGTTACAACTTTTTATTATTCATTTTTTAAACACGAGAATAAAGTTATTACTAGAATAAAGTCTTAGTAATACAAAAAATAAAGTTGTATGACAAAATCAAAGTAATATGAAGACAAAGTCTTCATATTACAAGAATAGGTCATAATATTAAAGTGAAGTAGCAATTTTATGAGAACTCCTACAAGAAAAATAGAAAAATTAAATTAGGAATGTTGAATCTTGTTATACTTTGGTATAGGTTTTACCGATAAATACAAAAAAATATTTTAACACATCAGCACCAAACTATTATCAGAATTTGAAACTATGGTCTATTTGAAACTATTTATAATTCTAACAAAACTTTTTTCTCCTAATTTTCAGACTTTTTATTCTGCTAATAGAATCACTATTTTCTTGTAATTAAACAAATTATTGTAGCCTGGCCCTAATACTTTGTTGTGCAACTCACAGAACGGATGGCTGAATAAAAGCCACTTTTTGAAAATACCATCTGTTCTTTGTACTTTAAATTTTAGAAACAAAAGCGAGAAAAAAATAATAGAATTTGATCTGATGTTTTCTGGTAAAACATTGGAGATTTCACTGGGAAACCAGGGACTTATAGAAGAGGAGAGCAACCTTAGGAAAGCAACAGGCTGATCATCTGCATAGTGAGCTGCACTGATGCAGTAATTTAAGCAAAAGGAGGAGCCCCAACCAAGTATTGAGGGGATAAACTGGGTCCAACAATTCTGTGTTAAGACTACATTTTTATTTGTATTTTATAATGTTGTATCTATATGAGATTCTCCATTTTGTGATTTAATGAGATTTAGTAGACAAGATTAACAAAAACTTAACTACATCAATAAGTGTGTAATGAATTGCTATAGAATATATGGGTTTTACTTTTTATATTGAATCATTGAAATAAAATCAAATTTTTGATCATATTTTAATTTCTTGAGACACATTTTCAAGGTTCCTGCTCCTTATTAGTGACAAAATAAACATACTTTTCTAAAATTTACACTATTTATTTGTTTGCAGCAAACGGATTAATGAAGATGGCAGAATGATAGCTCATCCATATTTTAAAAAGACATTAAATTCCAGAATTTTCCAGACTGTGTATGGAACCTTATACAAGTAAACTTATAGTTGGGTTGGATAATTTTTAGGATTCATTTTTAAAATCAGTCCAATTAGCAGTAGATCATATTGTTATTTTAATGTTCAATACACATCCACATTATGTACGTTTTAAAAAGTACACTAACATGAAATATGCTAAATTATTTAGGATTTGGGACTTTTAAAGCACATTCAAATTAAATTTAGACTACGAGAAACATGTTTCTTTAACGTGTAAACGTCGGATTTTCTTCACAATTCAACGCACAAAAAAGTAACGACAGATTTAAGATAGAATTAAAAAATAAAAGCATGTTATACTGTCGTTAAAATAAATATTTTATTTATCGGATACATGTTAATTTATGCCAAACTCACCTTTTCATCTTTTTCCTCTGACATTTTCAGATTTACGTCTGTTCTTTGAATGTTCTCCTTGTGTTCATCCATTTAATGGTCGCAAAAGATAGTAACTATTAAAACAAGCAAATTTTATGTAAACAAAAACTCGATTTACAGCCAAAGATGGCTGCACCAGGCGATATTAACTAATATTAACTCTTCCTTAAAGCTAAAAGAAGCGCGCAAATGTCATTATCGAGCAGCTAGATAGGATATATTTACAGAAAATAAGTGCAATGTAACATCCTGGATGAACAACGTCTCTCCTAAAGCACCGCTACTGCATTAAACTTTATTTTCTATGGCTGGACAGATACGGAACTGCTTCCGGTTTGCGCCAAAACGTCCTCCTTGCTGCTCTTTACCGCCACTTAGCGATGAGGAAGACCAGTTACACTTGAAAATACTGAAACGCTCTATGTACAGGCCTGAAATCACTTTTAAAATACATTTAATTTACATAATTTTCAGGTAGTTTTAGGTTACATAAATATTTAAACATAAAAATACTCAGGTAATATATTTTCAGTTTTTGATATTGTATTTTTGCAAAGAAAATTTAATTTAATAATATTTTATTTATCCCAAAGGAACATTAAACACTATGCAGGTCCTGTAAGATTAAGCATCGTGGGTAACAATAACACAATATTAGCAAAACTGACTTCAAATCTTGATTAAAAATTATTCTTCTCACATTTACAACCCTTAATTTAAACAGCAGTAAATAAAGTATCTAATAAGTGTGGGTTAAGATCGATTATAAGATCATTAACAATTCAGTGAACGTCTGTTTACTGAATTATTTCAATAAAATACAATAAAACACTTCGGACATAGCTTGTTCATAATTTCAATGATTTTGAAATTGTAGTGCTCCTCAATGACCACTAAATGTCACTGTAGGTCAAACTTCAATTACTCAACTAATCATAGCTAAAAACAGTATTTTCTCAACAATAGATGATTTAGTTCAGTTTTATTTTATTATTTGAATAAACCTGAAGAATTTGTGTCAAAAATCAATTAAACTGAATCTTTTGAGGGACAAACTGATTAATTAAGTAGGAAAAGAGATGGAGAGATGCACAAAATTATGAAAGGATAGATGACATAGCATTTAGATAACTGGATATGGATTAAAATCCTGGAATACAAATATTTTTTCCATATTTCCAGATAAATTCCGGACAGAACCGTAATGCAGAGCTGCTGTCAAACTAATTTTTTTTGTCTTTTTGATAATTTTCCTGTGATGAAAGCAGAAATGGTGAGAAATAAACACACCCAATATGATAGAAAAACAAAGATTTATTTCCTTCTGTGAAAAAAATAAGAATAATCTTATGGAACCCACAACTATGACCTAAGCACACAAAGAAGTGAGAGAGTGTTTCTTCTGCTGAAAGTAGTGTTTGAGCAAATTTTGAAAACCATTCAGACAGAATGTAAAGGAGTCTTCATGCCTGTGGTTTTTAAATGGACATTAAACATAGAAAGACTCAGAATAGAATGAAGAAGCTGCATTGGAAAGGCATCAGTCCCATTTTACCGTCTTCATCGTCAAACGATTCAGGGAAAACCTGAGCTACAAGATTCAGTTCCCTCTGTTCAGTTTGTGATGCTGCTTTCAGGTCCTGTGGGAAAAAAAAGAAATCCAACCACTTTTAAACGGGAAAGAAACCAGTTTGGACAGTCGTATTTTAAGGAAATAAATCAAGATCAAAAAGTTAACAGCAGCTTAAAAACATTGAAACGTTTTGTCCCAGTTGGATTCCCACTGGACTTGAACGCAGCACAACATCAAAAGGCTTCATGTCAAAGTTCATTTTATTCAGGTCAGTCCACAAAAAGGCATTTTGATGAGTCACATTAAAGTTTGCAGACGCTGCCTCCGTCCTCACAGTACATGTTTGCACAAGTTAGCATTTTCTCCTGGAGTCTAGTTCTGCTCAGAAGTTTACATACATGTTTGTTTTTGTTGTTTTTTTGTACAATTCAATTCTAAAAAGAACATGATGGCCGTAAACGTGGGAGCAGAACTGCAGCTTTAAGGAGCCAGTGTCAAATGAAAACATTTACATACATTAAAACAACTTTAAAAAAACACACATTAAGTTAACAAGACAAGAGGCAGTTCAGAAGCTGTGCTGGGAATAAACCAGTTTATTTTACTGGGAGTTTTTGTGTTTCTTTGCCGGTTCAAAGTGAAACTAAAAGTCAGCAGATGAGGAAAAATAGGCTGAAAAACTGCTGATATGACCCTCGTGCGCTCGTAAATGTGCTTATAAAAACCTTACAGGATGGTTTTAGGGACACGTCCTAATCATAGTTGAAACACTTAAAGTGACACGTCTACGTGTTTCTGTATAAATTATTTTATTAGGCATGCTTTAGTGTCTCTGGGGAAAGTTTTTCCTCCTGGATTTGTGAAAGGAACTGTGGTTTATCAGCAAATCTGACTTGAAACCTGATTTCTGGTTTATTTCACTCAGGAACAAAGACGGATATTTCTCAGATTGTTCCTTTATGAAACCCAGCAGAGACACACGAGACGAAGGGTCCAAACAGCGTGCGTCTCGGATACAAACAAAACAAAACAAAACAAAAATGGTCGCACCAAATCGTAAAAATGACACAGTAGGAGGCGCTCTCCACCGCGCTGCGTTTGGTCAGAGGTGAGAGGTGCAGCTGCGACGCGTGCCTCTACTGCCCGACTCGAGCCTGGCTCAGATTCCGAAACAAAACGACTTCGTCTCCTGATGCGTTCGGAAGGGGTGTGGGGGTTGTGGGGGTGGCGAGGCTCTCGGTTCGGACGGGTGAAGGTGTTGGCTACATTTCCGGCGCCCTGGCCAGTCCGGGTCAGCGCGGGAGGATGATCCGGTCCAGCGTGAACTCCACCTGATCCCAGTTCTTCCACAGCATCACCAGCAGGGACACGCCCACGCAGGTGAAGGCCATGTGCAGCCGGCTGCGCAGCAGCGGCGCGGTGAACTTGGCCGCCGTGGAAACGCAGACCAGCAGGACGGTGGCGATGGCCAGCATGATGTTGATGAGGCGGCCCAGCAGCACCTTGGCGTCGGTGTTCTCCAGCTGCACCGTCTGCTGCTGCTGCTGCTGCTGCAGCTCCAGCTTAGAGACACGCGTCTGGCACGACTCCAGGACCTCCTGCACGAGGCAAAGGTCAAAGGTCAGGTCAGAAATCCCTGCAGAACTGCGACTTGCGGCTTGTACGGTGTTTGTAAACACAGATGCAAAAACAAATCCGGGTTTTAGCTGTTTTTTTCGTGGGATAACTGCACTGAATTTCCACAACATTGATAGTAAAAAAGTGCCAGCAACATTTATTTTATTTTATTTTTTTACATTAAATCACATAGATTTTAACACGCTGCAAAAACACAAAATCTTGCACAGTATTTTTGGTCTAGTTTTTGTGTTTATGTATTTATTTCAAGTGTACTAACAAAAAAAAAGTTCTGGCTCCACTGGCAGATAATTTCACTTACAGCATGGGAAAATGTTTTATTATTAGTGAAATAATCTACCAGGGAAACTTGAAATTATTTACTTAAACCAAGCTCCTAAAAGATGAAAAGTTTTATTTCAAGTGTCATAAGATGTTTGAACTAAAACCACCTGGTAAGATTTTGTGTTTTTGCAACAGCCTGTAGAAGAAAATTAATTTGTTTTTTGCAACATTTTGTTTTAAAACCATTAAAAATTAAATAAAATTGTCAGCTCTTTAATAATAACATTTATTTTAGCTGATATTTTCTTAAAAAAACAAAAAACAAAAACATAAGCTGGCCAGATGGGTCTTTTGTGTCAAAAATCTCTAAACATCCAAAAACTTTTATTTATGTTAAAAAATCTAAGCAGAAGCTGCAAACAGTGAAAATAAAGCAACTGAGTTTAATAAAAGCACTTAATATCTGATTTATGCTTTGAACTGTAACAAGACCAAAGCAAATCCACAAATTTCCAGTTTTACAGCAGGAATAATTATTATTTACTTGAGCAGCTTTCGTCTCTCAGACTTTCTTTCTGTGCCAGAAGGAATCAAAGTCTAAAGATTGTGAGGACAAAAAACTGCGACTTTCAGCAGTAAAACCGTAAACAGTGATTATTTTATAGTGGTTTTTTATTTTATAGCTCATAAAGACGCACCAAAGTGCTTTTACATGTGTAACTGTGGGAGATTTCACTGATGCAGACTTCCTGCTTCTCCATATTTGAATGGCGTTATGAATGGAAATTAAGTTTGTATCTCCACAGAAATGTATGACCTTCATCCAACCAACTGGTGATTCATTTAGACTTACCCATAACAGACTGCTTACCCATAATGCTTTTCTTCTGTTTTTTCGTTTTGTTTGTATTTCCTCTAACGCACTTTGAATTGTCTTGTTGCTGAAAATAAGCTTCATAAATAAAATTACCTTTACATCACCTGTCTGGAGGTGCTTTTGAACCATCATCAATTGAACAGCGATCAATGCATTTTATGCATATTGATGATTTTAACTCGACCAAATGCAACGTCTGTTATTGTTGCTGAAATGTGCTCTGCAAATAAACTTTGATAATGTTTTGATTTTTCATCTTAATGGAAACATAATTCCCCCTAATCAATGGACGTCAGCTAACAGAAGGTCAGTTTGATGAAAGGATCTTTCGTTCTGCGCTCAGCAGCAGCTTCGGGTACCTGGATGTCTCTGGCCCGTTCGTAGGCCTGGTAGGCCACCTTCTCCTCGATGCTGGCCAGCTCCTGCTTCAGGTTGCTGGTCTCGTGCTGGTGCAGCTCCGTCAGGTCGTTCAGCTGGTCCTCCAGGCGCTCATACCTGGCAGACGGACGCCCACGCACGCAGGGAGCCCAGGAGAGAGCCAGAAACAAAGCAGAACTGAGCGAGTGTGTGGGCATGGAAGCCGCGTAGCAGCTTAGAACGACGCTGCGCTGAGCGTGTGGTTGACGTAGCAACAGTCTGCTGGTTTGTGTGTTAAGGTTTTAGCGTGCAGCAGCTTCTAAACCGGACCATTAAACTGTCAAAGCTCACAGCAAACAACACCTGTTTACTGTAATCTGAGACACACATCTTAAAGGTCAAATTTAAACATCGCCGTCTGCAGAGCCGATGGAAATCATTTCAAAACAGCAGATGTGAAGGTTTCAATTAACTCAATTTCTAAATCAAATTAATGTTGGCTGCAGTGGAATGATTTTGCAACAATCCGCTGAAATTGTCCGTTTCATTCATTAAGTGTGACACAGCGCCCCCAGAGGTGAGACAAAGCATTGCACTGCGTTCATTTACTTAAAAACCTAATTTATATAAAAGTCAAGCAGACATATTGATTTTCTCTCATCACTGTTAGCATCTGTTTCACTTCTCGTGTATTTTACTTGTAAGGATTAAAGGTGAGGCTCTTAAAGAGCTTATGTTTGCAGATACAATTAATCCTAACACCAGGTGTGACAACATGAGCTTTGAGCTTTGAGTTTTGTTCTTTCCACAAAACACAAACAAAACACTCTGAACACTGCACAAACACAAAATCTTACCAAGTATTTTGGTCTAATTCCAGAGGAAATATTTCAGTATATCTGACATAAGACAAAACTAATTTATGAGTAACTTTTCAGAAAGACATAGGGGGAATAACATGGGAAAATAAATATAAGTAAAATAACCTGTCTGTGGAACTTTTTTTTTATCAGTATTAAGGAGTTGTTGAGTGAAACAAGCTCCTCTGTGTAAGTTGGTCTTGTGTCTTGTTTTAAACAACATTTGCTCCAGAAACTGGACCGAATCGTCCTGGTCAGATTTTGTTTGCAGTGACCCTCAGTGGTTCTTCCTGCGCTGCTCACCTGTATCTCTCCTCCTGCATCACCTGAGTAAAGTAGGCGTAGTCTCTTTTGAACTGCGCGTTCATGGTGTCCATGTCCTCAGCCAACTGAGTCTGAGCGTCCCTCACCTCCCGCACCATGTCCAGCACCTCCAAAAGCCGTCCGCTGGAGTCGGACCTCCCTGGACCCCCCGACCCGGTCACAGACCCCCCCACCAGGTTCCCATTGGAGTCGGCCGACGCCGACGTGCCGCTGGAGCACTCGTCGTCGCTGTGGTACTTCGAGGGTTTGGCGACGGCATTGGCGCTGCCGCTCAGGCCCCGGGACGCCCCGTCCGCCTGCAGCCCTGAGCCGCTCTCCATGGAGCTCTTCAGGTGGGCGATGTTGTCGGCGCTGCCGAACTTGTTCTTGATGAGGTTGGCGATGTCGCGCGACTTGTTGAAGAAGAACGGCGGCGAGAGCGAGACGCCGGGGCCGATGGTTCTGATCTTGTCCAGCGCCGGGTGCCGTCCGGAGGAGCTGACGTCCCGCAGGCTGTCGTCTCTGCTGTGAGAGGCCGAGTCCTTGCTGCTGCTGCTGCTGGTGTCCTTCTGGCTGTGCTTGCCGTTGGTCTCGCCTTCCTTCATGCGCCGGTGGTACTGCTCCAGCTTCTTCTGCAGACTAGCGATGGACTGCGCAGACTTCTGATTCTTCTTCTCAAACACCTGGCGGATCCGGGCGACCTGCTGCTTGTCGGCGTTGTTCATCAGCTTCAGGTACTCCGCCACGTTCTGGTCCCGCGCCTCCTGCTCCACCTTGATCTGCTCCGTCACCTGGAGTTAAAGCCAGGAGGAGGAAAGCTGGTCATAATTAATGCTCGACTTTTCTCCTGTTTCGCTCATCAAACCCTGGAGACGGTTAAAAGGTTCAACCAGGCCTGTCGCAATAAATCAATTTATTGTTTCTCTCTTTTTCTTTAAGAACTGGTTGACAAACAGTTTTGACTCTCCTGAATAACTGGATAAGGCTGAAACACAACGAAGTTTATCTGGATGTGAGTAAACGCACCTTGAGGATCTTCTGCTGCAGTCGATCGATGCCGAGCGCTCCCTTCGTAAAATCCACGCCGATGCCATCGTCTCCAATGCTGTCCACCACGTCCAGGTTGGACTCTGAGGCGCCGCGTCGCATCGGCACCGGGATGCTGAGGGTGTTGGCATCGTTGCTGCTGCGCTCTGCCTGCGGACACAGAAAAGGTGGGGTTTTTTTATCCTAAAAATGCTAAATATATTAATATTTTTGTTCAGTTTTGGCTTAATTACTGCTCTGAATATGTTTTCTTTTCACCAAATGTTCAGAGTCTGCATAATGCAGTTAACAATTAATTGACTACTAAATTACTTGAGAATTATTTAAATAATCAATTAATCACGATTAATCATTTCAGCCCTTCTGGAGACTCTGCAGATGAAAGAGGCTCCTGTTTGCCTTCAGACAAAACTACATAGCGTCAAATGACAGATGTGTTCGGGTCTGAAATGATTAATCAGGTTATTGTGATTAATCGATTATTGAAATAACTGTCAACTAATTCAGTAATCGATTAATCGTTAACTGGAGTACAACAACAACTAGGAAAAAATGCAGTTTGGTGAAGAAACAACAGTAAGTAAGCCAAAAACTGCAAAAATGAAATACAGTTTAAATTTAACATAAGCACCTTTGTTTGTAAATATGTTTTGTCAAAAACTCCTCAAATGGCATATTTCAGCTTCCGCTGGTTCAAATTCGCTAAAGGAAATCTTTGCTATGGCATTTTAGACACTAAAGAAAGAAACTGAATTATTTGTTTATTCCATCATTAATGAATTTCTAATATTGTATAAAAAGTTTTAAGCGGTTAAATGAAAAATCTGCAGTTTCTTTGTCCAATTAATTGATAACTGAAACAATCGTAAGCTGCAGGCCTGGATGAGTTATGGAGGTTTTCTCTCCTCCCTGTTCCGCCTCTAAATTAGTCCATCTAAAACTGAGGAGGAAGTGGAAGATCTCCAGGACGCAGAGCTAAACACGAATACCAAATGTGAGGATTCTTCTGTTTAGAGAGCCGATGAAACGGGCGCAAAAGGCAGTAAATCTGTTTTACGGCTGCACAGCAGCGAGGAGCCCCGGAGCTCCAAACAAACAGCCTCCGGTGATTCTTGTTCACTGCGCCGACAAAGGCAGAGGATTACATAAGGAAACCTAAAATATTACTAATTCTGGTTGCCAGGGAAGCGAAGCAAAGCAAGCTGCTGACATCCCCCCCGAAGGCGGGTTTTTATCCCCCTCGCAGAGAGAGACGGGATGAATACGTGCCACTGTAATTGTGTCCCGTGGTTGAGAGCAAGGCAGTCTGTGGCGCAGCCTGCAGAGTCAGCATTCACCACCCATCACAGGCCCACAGCATCAAAACACAAGCGCAGCATGTTTGGATGAAAACACAGACAGATGCAAGTCTGAGAAACTGGATCCTCGTGTTGTCGCTCCAAACAAAACATCCCTCGTTATCGGTTAACACCGACCCGTTTTCCTTAAATTCAGAGTTTGACGGGGTGTGAAGGACGTTCTACGACTTTAATTGTTACACAGTTTTAGCCATTTCCCTGTTAAAATCTCTGACAGGAGTTAAAGCAAGGCTTCTGTCTACAGTATAACCAGCCTGGTCGGCTCAGTGAGGGAAAGAAAGCTTAGAATTACATAAGAGGCAACAGTTGTAGGTTTACAAACCACAGTGGGGTTTCTGAGTCCAACCCTGGAAATTACCCAACTAAACACTGCAGTTGGAGGTGTACAGATAAAAAAATCTCGTGTTTATTTACTGGAGCTGAGCAGCTTGCAATAAAATGCTTCAAGGACGTGCGTAATTCAGGGCTAAAACATCTACAAATATTAAAATAATATGAAATAAATAATTATATTATGCCTTACCATTGCTTTTTTCTTTATCAACACTTTCTGATGGCATCGAAAGCCTCTCAGGAAGTGAATACCATATATGGGTAATGAGCCAGACCACCAATCAGCTGCAGTTTATAGGAAAATGCTTTGTTTTATGCAACATGTCTATCCACAAGCAACATTAATTCAATAACTTCTTGTTCCAAACTATTCAGTCAAGACAGCCAGCTGCAGCTGATTGAGTTCCTGATGGGTTAATGAGCATCTGTGTATTCACAGTTTGTGTCACAAGTGTAAATTCTCCACCGCAGAAAATGAAAGTGAAGCCAGGTTGAACAGAAGAGCACTTTTAAATGACTCCATAGAGTGCCGGTTTGTTAGGTCTGACTCACAGACATTTCTTTTGACCATTTCGTCCTCTGTGGACAAGCCACTGAATAAATATTTACTTTATAGAGTTAAATTCGAGCTGGAGACTTTGCTGTGCAGTAAATACTTTTTGCCTTGGGTGGTCACTGTGTTGCACAAGTTGGGTGATTCAAATAAACATCATCACTCTGCCACTTCTGTCTGTAATCTCAGCTGTCTTGTAATCCGCTTGTTTTTTTTTTTTGTTTGTTTTTTTTTTTCTAAAAAGATAAACGAGATAAATTCTCCTCGGGTTCAGATATGAGAAATAATCCATAACAAAACCAAAATATTTGCTCCAGTCTCTCCATCGCCGCCTCTCAGACCTGAACAGTCGCAGCGTTGTGTGCGCTGCCTCTGCTCTCCCTCCACGCGTTTAAAAGTAGGTCTGAGGGCACACATAGCGAGCATATGTCTGAGAGGACGCACGTGCCCGCTGTACAGAGCAGATATCCGGTCACTTCTCACGATGCGACCCTGCTCTGCACTCTGGGCATTTAGAGAATTATACAGATGGATGGACATGGAGCCAAAACACACAAGGACGTGTCCCCACGGGAAACCAGAAGGCTGCATGCGTGCTGCGGCTACAGAAATTAAAGAAAGAAGAGTTTAAGCATGATGTGAGCAGAACAGAAAAATGTCGCAAGTGAGCTTTTCTTTCACAAATGAAGAATCGATCAATAAATGTAAAACCCCGACGACTTAGGGGGTTCATGTACGTCTCATCTGGTTACTGGGTTCATCATGTAAAAGTAAAAATGTCACAAGTCGCATTTCTGATTTCAGAAATGCGACACATAGAGATATGTGAGAACAGCTGCAACATAAACAAGTCGGCGAAAAGATAATGCATTTTCTCACCACCTGAATGTCAACAAAGCAGAAGACCTGAAGGGATCCTGAGGCTTCTGAATTATTGAGTGAAGCGAATCATTAAAGCGCGTTGGCAGCAGCTAAAAAGTGAGAAGGTTTTATTGCAACGGTCTGAGAGAGAGCAGGCGGATCATTGAAGTTCAACTACTCCCTGATGGTTGCAGCAGTTTGTGCTTAATTTCCATTCACTTAGTCCAATAAGTGGATGGATAGCATGTCATCCTGAACACTTAAGCTTGTTATGTTTATTAATAAGCCTAACTGGAGTTTGCGTGTTTCATGTAGCAAATGTACATGAACACTCTTGAATTGTGCAGTAAAAGATGCAAGATGAGGCAGGAGGCAGAGAGCTGGTTTGCATCAGGCTTTTGTATTCAAATTAAATGATTAGAAACATGAGCTGTCCTCTGTACATGAAGAATATTCAAAGTCTGGCAGCTCATCTGGCCTCAGGGAGTCAATGGCAGCATGGAGGAAAACAGGAAATTCCCCGGAGGAAAGAAAAAGCTCCTTCAGTTGGTCCCCAGACGGAAAGGTGAGCCGTTTACCGCGGCCTGCAGTCCACCGATTTATTTTCCACCAACACAAACCAGAGGAGGAAACAAATCCGAAACGAGGAAACCGTGAACAACACAACATAATCCCCGCCCCGTCACTCGGCTAATCAGGCTGCAGCATTTTGACAAAAACCAATCAGCTTTACGCGGTTTGATGGACAAATCAATCCTGGACGTTTTTCCATCAACTCCAGGCCGTTTGTGGGGAATTTGGAGCCGCTTTTTCTTCAGATAAGCACCAAACATCAATGTTATTTAGCAAGTGTCAGCAGCGGCTGCAGCATAGAAACTTCACCGCAGCCATGAATATTAATGAGCCGATGGGACGTTGGAGAAAAGGTTCAGGGTCCGGCGAAGTAAAGCCAAAAAACTCAATAATTAATGTGTAAATAGATGCTTAAAAGCACAGCAAAACGTGCCGTCAGCTGTCTAATGGCGTTGGAGAGACAACCGAGAGGCAAAACAATTAATTAGGTGCTCTTGATTCAGGGGCAAATGAGTGCTTAAAGCAGCGAGTGTGACAGATTACACCACATTAGTCATCCATTAGTCGGGCCGAACCCCGCGTGGGGCCGCGCTCCATCTGAACCGGTGAGCCAGATTAATACTGGCAGGGATGAACTGGTGTGTTGGAGCGCCGGGGAGGAAGTAATGGGATTGGGCGAATCCCGATCAGGAGACTTAGAGGGCGAGGTGTCTATAAGTGGGTTAGTGAGGACAAGCGCAGGAATCTGTCACATTAACAACAGAGTGGAGTCATGTGGAGCAATAACCGCCTCGCGCTCGGATGGAGCAGGAGGCCGGTACTTAACGTAACCACGACAACGGTGCTCAAACAGAGAGAAAAGGCACAAAAACAAACTCAGTTTACACATCAGCAGGAGCGCAACAGCAGCAGAGTCGCTTTGAGTGCCATCAAAAATCCATTTAATTACTTAGAATATTCAGCTTTGACATAGAATTAAACTAATTTTAAACTTAGAAACAAAAATCTTTAAGATATATACTTATTGACATCATAAATGTGCCGTATGCCTCCATTTAGGGGGATAATAACATTTCTATAAACTTTTCTTACGTCTTCTGATTTTGTGATAACGTTTAAACCACAAGTAGTCCCTTCAAAATAAAAGCATTACAAGAAGTTGATCATATTTTATAGTAATTAAAAGCGATAAGAAAACAAGCAAATAAAGGAACGTAGAGTTAATTACAAAACTCAGTTCACCAACTGCAACACATTGCAAAGATTAATTACTGATTTTTCAAGCCTTAATTTTGGTTAATTGTGATGATTTTCAGCCTGCAGCTAATGAAAACATGACATTTAAACCAATAAATTAAACATTTAATGAAAAGTATGTTTAACACCAGTGCTATTTTCAAATGGTACTTTTAATCTGTCATTATCTCTGCTTGGAACATAAACAAACAATTTAGTAGCTGTAATAAAGCAAAAAATGGCTATACCAACCAACCTGGCCCCATCGCAACAATAAAACTGTTGAGTTGTAGCTGAGAAGATAAAAAGAAAACAGACAAATGAAAAAAATAAACACTTTACCGAAGTGTTTGGTGGTGATAACTGATGCCTTGCTCATCATGCTGACCTCCTCCCACACTCTTCCTTTTTCACCAAACACAACATCTCACTGGACAAATATGGAGATGCTCTCAGGTATCATTTAGATACTCGGGTTTTCGCAGGTTAAATTCGCCAAGGCAGCTCTGCTCCAGGAGCCAGGAGAAAACAACAGATCCCTTTTTATTTATGACTGCGCTTCCTGGGGGCTACAGAGAGCGCTCACACATGAAGCCTCATGCGTCACTCTGCCGAAGGAGAAGGTGGAGGTTACAGGAAGGAGCGCACCTGCAGGTGAATTCAAATCAGGCTACAAATAAATCAGATGAGAGTGGCTGGTGAGAGGAAAAATCAGGATGCAAACATGAAATGAAAATCTAGTTTGGTTTAAGATGAAGTGGGGAGGAGGGGATGTGCTTTGACTTCATCAGCCTGCAGGGGAAACCCTGTGGGGCAAAGGGGGAGCTGCAGAAAGACGCAGCTCCCTGTGGGGGGAAATTATCCAGAGAATAACGACCGAGAAAAAAACAGCCATGGAGCAGATGGAAAACGAGAGCAAGTTGAACCCTCACTGCCCCATTTCAGGGTTTTTATTGGGGGAAGAGTCAGAATGCTTACCTATTGCGCAGCTTTTTAATTTCCTAAATCTATAAAATGATGATAAAAACTATTTCTCTCTGTCAGAAAATGGTATTCTTACAAGAAAATATTTTCTTCAAGAAAATAAACACCTTAAACATAGTAGGATCAACGTAGCAAAAACCTGATCAGATCTCAATACATAACATTTAAATATTGCATCTGATTTTGGTATTCATGTCAATTTATCCTCTCAATAAACAACAGCTTTCATTTCTACTTAATTATTCCCTCTTATTTTGAGATTTTAACGTATATGTTTCAATGTAATGTCTTCAGAAATGCTGACAAGGCAAATAAGCAGAGTCTTAACTTCACCTTTGCCCTCCCTACAGTTACTGCCTGCATGCAGACTTACACCTGCCTGGGGCCAGTTCGGGGCGGGCAGCAGCCTGTTGGGGCGGGGCAGCGGAGAGGTAAACAGCCTGCATCATAGCTTCAGCGAAGCACCGGCTTCAGGTCTGAACTGGCGTCTCTGCAGACATGCCTACGGGCCGAACTGACGGCGGGCAGAGCAGGACACGTTCCTGTTCTGCTGCTCCGTTCGAACACGGATCCTAAAGACGGATCGCATCGAGCTGGATTGTTTTCACTGAGTGGATTGACCTAGAAATGTTTTAATTGGATAGTTTCTGACTTTATGCATTAAATATATTTATAAACTCAACACGTGCGAAAAAAATGACTGTAGATTATAGACGTCAACACGGTTATTTAAAATAACCTGTACATGAAGAAATATATGTGTGTATATAAAAGAGTTTTGATTATTTCTCCTACCAATTGTGGAAACAGTCAAAAGAAGAAAACCTAAAAAAAAAAATTAAAAAAGCAAAATAGATAAAAAATTAATACAAAAATTTAGGGGGAAAAAATAAAAAACTAAAAATTAAACAAAAACATTGATAAAAACAGTACTGAATAAAAACAAAATGTATATTTTAAAAATAAAAAATGCTGATACATAATTAGTGATGAACAGTTAAAAATTTGTCAAAAAAATACAAGTAAACTGATTCACAAATGTAAGAAAATATACAAAAATTAAGCAACTAAAAAAAAAAGATTGAAATATGTTCTTCATGACGCAGAGTGACACAGTTAAGTCAAACCATCTGCTTTTGATTGATCCTGGAAAATAACCGCCAGCCGGCAACAATCAGAAACCAAAGATCGGTGAAAAATATCACAAAAACGAAAAGAAGTTAAGCAGACTGCATTCGCTGCAGGATGTTTTCAGATAAAGGCCGAGTAGTTGTGAGGCAGAAATGTAACTTTAGCTGCAGTAATTAGTCAGGTCCAAAGGGTATTAACTTCAGCGCATAGTGAGAGGGTGAGAGAAAGAGAACTGGCTGCTTCTGACAACAGAAACCCAACAGATGTAGTCACAGCTGAGATCTCTAAATATCTCCGGAGGTTTCCGACAACACATTTACAGGAGAACTGCCAGGCGCTTTACTCCAACAGGTACAGCATTCACTGCCTTCATCTGCTTTGCATTGTGGCGTTGTTGATTTGTTTCCAGTCCAACCCTGCGACCGTAACGTCTGCAGGTTCTCCTTTATTACATGCGAAAACGACAGCGGCGTGTCACGCTTTCTGTCATCGGGATCACGACAGAACAATGACGGGTGTCACTCTTCACTCTGCCTTCACCATGGCAGAGATTTTTTTTCCCCAAGCCATCGTGTTCACACAGTCAGAGTTGGAGTGCGATGGCCTCTGAAAAGCCTCGTTAACAAACCACAGATGGAGGGATGAAGGGCGGAGGGTCAGAGACCAACTGAGACTCGCTGCTCTCATCCTCCACTCACCCGTTTCCCTCCGACACTCAGAGCAAATTTAAACTGTGACGGCTAAAAGTGTTGCTAGGGGAAAACGATCGCTGCGGACTCACTGGATGACGCAGATGGCCGCAGCGCAACAAGAAAACAACAGACTTCCAGGTACTGAACGCATCAGCATCCATTATCCGCCTGCGTCGTGATCAAAATAAAACTCCTGCTACTTTTTCCATGAAATTCAGAGTTTTCTACTGCTATCTTATTCTTACACAGGCTTGTTACACAATTTGCTTTAGATTTCTGCTAAATTTGTGTCTAAATCACCTCTCTTAAAGCTACTCTTGCACTTTGCAAAACGTCCTGTTTCCAGGTTTAAATCTTTCTCCAACATCGAGGGAAGAAACAGCCAAATTAAGCTTTTTAAACCAAAGAAGAAAAGTAGGCAGCATTCATCTCTGAAAACCAAACAGAGACAAGTTGTCATTTCTTCCAGCTTCATTTCAGCCATGGACTGGATGGGTTTTCAGATTAAATGGCCGACGTGGCTCCTGAAATGGGCAGCATTATGCTTTCCAAGCACATACAACTAACTATGTTAACTTCAGTTGCTATAAAAATGGTATATATATCAAATATGACTTAAAAGAAATTTGAGTTTGTAATTTAACGCCTTTAAATTGGGCCTCTGTTGCTTTAAAAACTCCTACTCTTTCAGGAAGTCATCACAACATGGCTCCTCTATTAAGGTTGTCTCATTCTCTGTTACATTTCTGCTTTAGTAAATGAGGGGGAAAACGATGAATACAGTAACTTTTTCAATTGAATTCATGGATTTTTCCAGAAATCTGGAGTTTTTTCTTGCAAACTTTTACTTCTCTACTAGATTATTTCAATTTAAAAAACCTGAATTGGGCAGCATGAGTATCAGTGAAGCTCCTCTCTGGTCCCCTGCTGCTGCGCTAATCAAATTAAAAGCCCTTCATAATTTCTGCCAGAAGCCATGACAGCTCAGTTCATCTTCAAATGTAGATGATTTATTTCACAATCCGAAGGACGATTTCGGCTGAGGAGTGTTAAACTACTTCAAGACTAGTTTGCTTTTAAGTAAACAAAACCCTCTGGGGCAGATTCCAACCACCAGAGCAGAGGTCAAAGTTCATATGTACAGTAAATGGAATTAATCCACTACAGCGGTCGACTGATGACACAGAAAGATAACCCAGTGGAAGCATAAATCACACCTCAGCAGAGAGAAACACGGAGCTGTGGATGGATATCGAGCTAAAAATCAATGAACTGCTGGCAGCTCGTTTACTATCACGAGTCTGCAGCATGGTCTAATGATGTGGTAGCAACACACACACACACACACACACTAAAAATATGAATAACGACATGCGAGTTCACCGCAGCGTGGGAGCCATGCGGTTGATTGTATTACATGATAACACGCAGTTTGGGACTCGATACAACGGAGGAGAAGTAGTAATCCTCCGCTCCTGCTCTCCGCTTCATTCGTAATCTGAGATTTAAAGCTCTTCTTTCCAGGGAAAAAAGATTATCCACTGCTGCTTTCTTCTACTCAGACAGCAGCCAGAGATACGAGGACAGATGTGAGCGTCTGAGGAAAACGACAGGAGCAGCCAAAGGGATTCAAAGGACAGAAAGGAGGAGGTGAAGCAGATCAAAACTGGCAGAGAAAACGTGAGATAAAAAAAAGTCAAAGGTCAATGTTTGAACTCCACAAGTCAGAATCAGATCAGAGCTTTCAGACAACCAGCTATGTTGGAGTTCATACTGTGGCCTTTAAACAGCAAAATGTGTCCAGTTTTAAAATGTAATCACCGCGTACAGGTTGCAGTTCAGTCCTTGGCCTTTTGTTCTCATAAAGCTCATCTGAATCAATCAGCTGAGCTGCAAAACAAACAGAAACTAATCTATAAACAATCCGAGAGCAAATCTCCTACTGACAATAATCCAGCAACATCAACAAAGTACAAAACTGTAACAGGGCTTCTCCAAGTGTATTATAAGCCTGGCGGGTCACCAGGCTTTACTTGTGCCCCCTCCCCCAGGCTTAGCATTGCTTATTTATTTAAGTCTTTTTAAAATGTTTGCATTTTTTAAGACTTTATAATTGGTGTTCAAGTATTAATGTTACAATCTTTCAATACACATAATTATGAAGTGATATTTCAAGTTTCTGTCAACTTTAAACATTTTTAAACTCAAAAACACTTTGGGCCGCTGGATAAATGACTGGCCAAACACCCAACCACCGGGCTTAGCAAGTTCTCTGGGGGAAACCTTGATCTAATGTTTAACACTTATCAGTATTACATTTTCTTTTAAGTGCAACAAATTTAGATTTTGACAGATTGATAAACATAAATACAAGAGTTTTTTTTCAACTCAGCAAAATGTAGATCAAAAGTAAAAGTGGTTTGGTGGTGTGTTTATTTTCAAGCATTTAATGAACTGGGGAAAGAGAATCCAAATATTTCAGTAACTGATCTATTAATCAAGGACATTCAAATAAATAAATAAAAAATCACCAATTCCTGCCTCTGTCTCTGGACAAAAAAACTGCTCAAAACTCGTTTTACAAAGTAAAACTCAACTGTGTTTAAAACGGCACAGTCCCATTTCTGCTGAGGGAAACCCATGACAGCAGTTCGTATAAAACAGCTTCAACATTCACATTTCATTTCTTCTCTCTCTTGAGGCGCCACAGCAGCTGACACATGTGTCTGACATCAGGGTCAAAGAATTTTGCTAAATGTTTTCACTTGTTTTTCAAACTTGCTTTGGGCTTTTTTTAAATATCAGAAACTATGATACTTGAAACATAATGTCCTACAAAATTAATTCACCTTCAATAAAAACTGTGCATCACTGTTACGTATTACCATTAAATCAAAACGCAGAAGGAAAGTGAACCCCGCTCAGGTAGCTCTGATCATCTCCCTCTGATTCAGACGGACAGTTAATGTTTTCATGTTCGGTTCAGTGCAGCAGCTCTACGTTAAAAGCAGCTTCAGGTTCGCTTCAGGCGAGACAGGACAGCGACATCTGGGCTTCACTTGGACATTTTACACAGCCATGGTGAAGTGGAAAACGTAAACAGGAACAGGAAACGGATCGACGTTATAAGGTTGTGCCAAAACTTCTGGGCAGCATCAAGTTGCTGCTTTCCACGAGGCCGACTAATCGCCCCTGCTTTGTTTTTCCTGAAAGGAGAAATGTTAGTAGGTCAGACGTGCTGACGTCACTTTCCACATTTGAAGTCTGAACCGCATGTCGGCACGGCAACAGACATTTACACTCCAATTTCATTATTTCTGTCACAAAAAAACATAATTCAAAAACAGCAATGCATATATTTAGAATTCTGATGTTCTTGTCCATATTTAACAATATCTCCTCAACTAGAAGCAGAAAATTGCATCCTTCATATTTATGAGAACAATAAACAACAATTTCTACTCCAGATCCTCAGATATCGACTACATATAAATAGTCACACCAAGAGGAACCACATAGTGTACAGTCCTTTCCGTTTTTAGAAAACAAATGTTTGAGCTCTCCATGATTCACAACATAACACTGCTCTGAACTCACAGCACACACACACACACACACACACACACACACACACACACACACACACACACACACACGGCGGCGGCGCAGCATACGCTCCTCCAGAGCTGAGGACGCTGAAATGTTGACATGAGTGTAAGTATAGCCCAGCGGCTTCATTCAGACTGCGTGGGAGCATTTTAAAGTGTCCCCTGGGGATTACATAACTGGACTCTGCAGGTGTCAACGGGCCGGGACTCTTCAGTTTTATAACGAGGTGTTGCATAAATACGTCCTCCGTTTAAAACAGTCCTCTGTGACTATTAGAAACGGGAAAATCCCCAGAATCAGAGACGTATCGGAGTATGTAACGGCGTTAAAAACTATTTATTCAAGGAAATATCCATACAGAACCTTATGTATTGGTCATTTTGTTAGGATTACACACTTTCCTGCCAATATTTAATACTTTTTAGCCATTTTATTGTTAAGATAGATAAATTAATAATGGATTTACACCGTGTGAAACCTTGGTTGTTAAATAAGTCCACAAAAAGCCATGATTAGGCCAACTAACATTTGCTGACTGTTTGGGTTCAATGTAGGATATTTATTATATTTATATAGTTTGAGTCATGACTTTTCAGTCTAACTTTTTCTATAGTCTCAAACAGTAAATACTGTCCAGCAGAAAATATCTGAATCCTAATCATTGTGTGGCTGGGAGGGAAGAGGGAGGCATGCTTCTATTGCTAAAACTCGTTTATCTGACCATCAATTCCTAAAAAACTAAATTATGAAATCGGGACGAGCGGCTACTGGATGGATCACCTAATCTTGGACTTCTAAACCAGTGTGGCTCTTTGGACCTTCTTCAATGACAGCATATATTTGTGTTTATAAATGACGACAGAGGAATACGAATATGTCCAAACTTATTACGCCTTAATAAGTTTGACTAAAAATGATGTTTTTAGTACAGTGAGATTTTTCTCAAGATTGTGGAAACATTGGCGTCATCATTTATTTGTGGCTCAGTGACTATGTCATGTTTCTTTTTGTTTTCTTTTTCTTTTTACTATGGACCTCTTTTGTGTCTGAAATAAAGATTGATTGATTGATTGATTGATTGATTGATTGATTGATTGATTGATTGATTGATTGATTGATTGATTGATTGATTGATTGATGAAGAATCATTTGATGTTTAGGTTGGAAACTGTGCGTTTTCTTTGCACCTTTTTCCACAAATCTCTGGTTCCTTTTTTACCTTTTGCTCTTTTGGGCAAAAGGTTTATGTATTTGCTTAGCTCATAACCCAAAAACTGAAATAAAGCGGCGTTTCTTTCAAAGAAATGTATCAAATTTCCTACAGTAGATATTTACCAAGAAATATAAGTTGTCCTTCCTAAAGGTCATTGAACATTAGCGACTCTAAACAAGTTTTATTCAGCTGGACTGACGGTAAAAATGGCTCTCAGATGTAAAAGTTGCAATCCTGAACATGTAAACAAGCAGAAGTTATTTATGAATGAATCTGTTGGAAAGTTGGATTAAGTTGGATTGCAGCGGGTTTCAACAGCGAGCTCAGTGAAAACCAGCCGTGAATCAGCTTTCTATCATGTGACTCAGGGCTAAAAAGCTGCATGAGTGTTAGCCCAACCCTGGATCTCTTTAATGGGTTCAGTATCAGTGTGTTCGTTAATCCACTCTGTGTTCACACACAGATCACCGCCGCTGTGCGTCTGTTCACTGTCAGCTTAGCCCACTCCATCTGTAATCCAAAAAGCCTGGAGAGGAGGATGGACTGGATGAATGTTTACCTTTAAAAAATCTAGATTACTCACATTTTACTGCTGCAGCTTCCTCCTCATCCCTCATCTCGTGTCACTTATTCCTACAGCAGACAGAGGGAATCGCATTCCTCCGGTTGCCCTGACGACAGAGGCGGCTCGGTGGATCTGGCCTCGCACCTCGCCGTAATCGCACACAAAGTGAGTCGAAGGCGAAGACCATCCATCAGAGCCCATTCAGCAGCATTCACTCCTCCCTCTTTGTTCAGTCTGAATGGCCCAAACAAAGCCCGGAGCTCAGCTCATGGCGGAGGACCGAGGAGCAGACGAGGTCTCGCTCTCTGAGCCGGCTCTAAAACCGGACCCGACACAAAAGCTGCTTTCTGCTATCCAGAAAGGAAGATGGGAAGCTCTGATCCAGCCTGGTGCTTTGAAGAAACTCCTAGAGTTTCTACTCCTGCAACTGAAAGTTCTGGTGATTAATCGATTTCCATTTACTACCTAAGCCGTTTTAAATAAGAAAACAAAATGTAGTAACATAGTAGAACAACTCTGCCTACTACTGCAAAAATAAAAGAACATATTTTTTGGTAACACTTTATTTGAAGGGATGTGCATAAGACTGACATGACGCTGTCATAAACATGACATAACACCTGTCATGAACATAAAGGAGTCTTTATGAATGTTTATGACTGTTATCATGAAGTGTCATTGGGTAAATAATGACACTTTTAATGCAAAGTTGCTCTAAAAGTTGCATAAAATGTCCATTAAAAGTGCCAACTTTGCATGATTTTGTAAATTATGATAATTTAATGCAAAGTTGGCATTTTTAATGGACTTTCAATGCAACATTTAGAGCAACTTTGCATTAAAAGTGTCATTATTTACCGAATGACACTTCATGATAACAGTCATAAACATTCATAAAGAGTTCTTTATGCTCATGGCAGGTGTTATATCATGTTTATGACAGCGTCATGTCAGCCTTATGCACACACCTTCAAATAAAGTGTTACCTATTTTTCTTGTCTAAGTAACGGGAGCCTGTTTACACCCAGCTGACCGGCAGGGTGCAGCAACAGGTGGAGCATCAATCCAAGACTCTGTACAGCCAGAGAAAACACTTTGGTATTTTATCTGACTTTTAAGTTACTTGAAAATTGTGGAACAGCGTAATTTTTTTTTTTTTTTTTTGCAATAAATAAATGCTTGGCTTGCAATCCTGGTCTAAATTTCAAATATCAGCAACTGTTCAATTTGCTTCAGTTTTGCTGCACACAAAGATGGATTTGTAACTGATGGGGCAATTTATTATTATTTTCGACCCAAATGAACTAAATGTGTAAACAAACTCGATGTGCCTGTTTGTAGACTGGAGCTATTTTTGGTCGTGTTGAATAAATTCCCGTTGGTTTTGTGCCAGAACAGCGAAATTAAAGCATCGGGGAAGACAAGCTTCCCTTTAAGGAGCCTGACAAACGCGCCATTTCCCAGAGGGAGCAGCGTCAGGAGCTGGGAGTTGGAAACACACCCCCGTCCGCTTTCCTCCCTCCTCAAAGAGAATGAAGTCTTTGAAAGCGTCTGAAAGTGAGCCTAGCCGACGCATGAATTATACACACACTCAGACACACATACCTGCACGAGCTGACCTTTTAGAAACCAACAGTATTGATGTCTGAATAAACCAAGTCAACACTAGTTCTGAACAAATCCTTTCCTCGCTGGTATCAGTTCCTTTTTCACAGTGAAAGTGAGGTAAGTTTTCAGCTTCCTTGGTACCAAGAGGTTGGTTGAAAACTCAAAAATCTGATCTATCTCCTGTCAGTATTGGTGAGGCGCACCACAGAGATGAAGGAAGATATTTAAAGAGAAACTGTATGTTCTTTGACAAGTAGGTGGTTCATTCAGGCTGCAAGAGAAAACCAGATTATCAGCAGATAGAAGGATGACAGAGCACAGAAAAGTTGCTCTATTTGGTGTTGGTGCAGATTATACCAAAAATAAAAACAATCAGAATTCAAAAGAAATTTCACCTTCGTCAAAATCTAATCCTTCAAGATTTACGGTGCGGGAAAAAAGTTGTAAAATTGCAACATTTGTTATATTTTTAGCCTTTGTGGTTGAATTGTTTAACACAAACTGAAAAACGATCCAAATTATTTGAAAAACTTGTTCCCCCACTCTCCTGTAGTGGCGCTGCACCAAGAACCCCTGAAGAAAACAACACAAAAACGTCTAAAGAAGACAGGAGCGCAAACTTCCTCCTTCCTGAAAAGTAACCATAAATGAAGTAGCGTCAGATTTTAGCGGTTGTAAGATTTCTCTCTTGTCTTTAGCAAAAGACCACGAGGCATTTCTCCCTCCACGTTTGTTTTAGTTGTGTTTGCCCAGAATATTCTACTTCCTGCTTTTGGACCAGCCTCCGGTCAACTTACCATTCACATATGCAATTAAACCAGCACCAGAGTTCACTGTAACCCTTCCAGACCAAACGTGTCAGCGAAGATCCAGCCAAATATTCAGTACCGTAACTCAGCCACACTTTGAGCTATTTGAAAAATTCCAACGGTTTCTGAAAGGAAAAACGTTGCGCTTTCAAGCAATATCAGGTTATTACGGTAATGTCACTTCCGCTGTAGCAGGGAGTGAATGAGGAGCGCTCTTTTAATAGACGGTACATCGTGAAAATAACTTGCTAAATATTGAAGGTTCCAGTTCTTATGGAGAAATAGGCAAATATATTTATTCACAGGACATTTAAAGAACTGCGTACAATTAAAATAAGCAAAAATATCCAGGCGGAGATTTGAAATTTAGGATTAAATAAACCGACACGTAGGTTTTTAGATGGACCAGAGCTCACTGTTTGGATCCCCACCAGAGTTCGACTGCACATTCACATGTCCCCAAACAAACAAGACTTACAAGACAAATGAACTACAGTTCAATTAAAGCAGACTAAACAGGGCTGGTGTAAAACAAATACTTTTTCAGAGCACTGTATGTGTTGAAGTACAAATCACTGGAGAAATGAAGTATAAAGAATGAATGATTGTTTGAAAAAGTGACGTTTTAATTTTGGCGGGTCATGAAGCTCCACTTTTATCTTTTCTTAACCAAACCACCAGGTGCTGACTTGCAAAAATAAAATCCACTCGTGTGGTGCCTTTGAGCAAAACTTCATTTCACATCAGAGCTGCTCAGCAAAAAACTGCTTCCAGGTGCAAACAATGGAGAGATGCGTGGCCAACCACACGCATCCCCTCCACCAGCAGCCACTGAATGGCTCATAAAAAGTGTCATCAATAAAAAAAATGTCAGTACATGTTGTTCTGCGTCCCACAAGGATACCTGCAAAAACACTCCCCGCCGATGTCTCACACCACTGCAACCCTTTTCACTGTAATTCTCAAACCAAGTGCGCCCAGAAGCGTTTATTTGGGGCTTTTAAAATTGCTCCACACTCAGCGGCTGTGAATTGCAAGGCAGCACAAAAGCAGAGCACTTCAACGCCATTAAAACCCGCTCCTCGTTCAAAAGTAAGCTTGATATGTCTGATTCCAAAACCGGGACAGAGAGGAATTTATCTGTCATTTTACTCAACGTTGAGGAGCTGCAACACCGACACAAGCAGGAGATGCGTGGCAGTCATACTGACCGCTGGCTGCCGTCCAACAAGGAGCACGGCTTGGGGAAACGGCCCACTCCCCTGGTACCACTTAAACGCCCAATCAATATCCAGGGATTTTATGGTATGCAATAAAGAAGTGACTTAATCGTCTGCATACAGACTGCTACTCAAATAACCAACTGTTGAGGCCAAACCTTAAAATAGATAACACTTGTGTGTTGTCTCCTTACAGACTAGAGGAGATACAAACGTATGTTTATGGCAGACTGCGGGAATCTGGATAAAATACATCAAAAAAGGACTGGGTTAAGCTGCCAATTTGGGTTATTTCTTGTCAGAATTCAAATGTTCAAACTTCCTTAAAGTCCTTATTTGTCCTTTCTATAAACACCAAAGATTAATATGAATTTACGGCAGATATTTTTTCAGTGAACAGGCTTGTGATACAGAAACTGTAAAAACTGGAAAGACCAGAAAGAGGCACGGAAAAGCAGACGGGATTTATAGATCGATGATGGACAAACAGAACAATGGATGGTTTGATGGACAAACAGGTACGAAGACTCAAACAGAGCAAAGCAGGAACAGATGGACACCAATAGGCAAATGAAAGGGCAAACTATTGGATTGTTGGGCAAACAGACAAATAAATGGGTTAATGAATAAACAGTTGGACTGAGGGGTAAATAGAGTGAACGAATAGACACATGAATAGATTTCAGGGCAAATAGACGGACTGATGGAACAAATTGATGAACGAATTAGTGGAGAAACAGAGAGGCACATTAATGGACTGATGGACAAAAAGCACAGACTACAAGTGTCAAACCCTGGTCCCCAAGAGAAGATGTCCAACTTTATGTCTCTGCATCTACACACCTGATTCACAAGGACATTAGCAGGTATTTCAGTCATTAGATTCAGATGTGAAGGACTTTTGTCATAGAAAAACAGAGTGTCCTCAGTCAGAGGCGCCTTCAAATTCACTGTAATACAATCTGCTATAGGAGAACCTTTCTGCCCACATCCAGCACCATCTACTACAATAACTCTTTAACAAATGCTGAATTAATGAATTACAGCAACATTTAATTTCCCTTTGGAATCAATAAAAGTAATTTTGAACTGATCTAAATCCAGACTGTGTAGTACCTTGTAATATCCCGTCAATTCATGTTTTACATGTAAGTACTTATATTACACATCAACATCAGCTGTTTTAAGATGTGGCTAAATTTTGATCTGAAAACAAATTAACTTTGGCTTAGAGATAAAAAAAAAAACATCAAAATATGTGCAAAATACCAATATATTGGTATTGGTAACTGGCTGATATGTAAGGAAGAAAAAAAACAAGAATACATTTTATGTAAATGAAGATAGTCTTTTTCGAATAAAACATGTCAGGACCTGTGGTTGGCGGAAAGCAGTAGACTGTAGAAACTGGCTTTACCAATACACATCATTTCAATGCCAAAACATCTGTCTGTAATGATATCAGGGAGTAAACGTTGGTTAGCTTACGTTTGACAACTTCGTCAGCAGCAGAGAAAGCCATATTTACCATTTTCCAGCCGTTACAGTCACCGTATCCCCACTTCTCCTAAACTTTTCACCGCAACGGCTCAAGCAGGTCCTGGCATAATAATCAGAGAACTCGGACTGGATCCCCCGTTTCGCTGTCCGCGGTTTCAAACGTGACAGTTGACATGTTCGGAGCAACAGATGCCATCACGGCAACGGCCGCCGCGCTCCTGCTGCTGCTGGAAAGCGACCAACGGCGGAGAAGATACGGTCCCTCCTCTCTGAGCTGCCCGCCGCGGTAACCACCTCAGCCCAGCGAGCCGGAGAGACACAGTGTGTGTTTAGGCCCCGCCCTCCCCTGCAAACTGGAGGGAGGGGCTGAGGGGTATATCGAGTACACCCGAATTTATTTAATTTTCTTGAAGAAAATATGAAAATGTCCGGAAATGTCCGGCCAGATCCATTAAATTTATGTAAAAAGAAGCAAAGACAAGCTGGGGGGAAATATTTTTAAGGGATTAGGAGTACCACAAAGGTGCGACTGAAACCATAGAGCAACAAAAAAAAATGCATAACAAAATAAGAAATTAAGCAAAATAGTCTAAAAATGTAAAAATAAATAAATAAATAATAATAATAAAAAATGCTTTAAAAAATACATGGTCTGACTTTCAACCGCATGAAATATTTTTGTTATTTTTCAGCAAAATTTGTCTATTTTCTATTATAACAAGTTTAAAGATACATTTTAACGAACACTACTTTCTTTTAGTAAGTGTAAGTAGACACAGATGTACACACAAAGGAACATAGTTCAGTACAGATGGGACAAAAAAGATTAATTGAAAGCACTCAGTAAATATACAAATATATTGGGGTTTGTGAATTAATATTCACTCATTTTAAAATGATTATAATTTAAAAATGCATGACTCATTTCTCCACAGTAAGGTCATTACGATCACTCAAGGCTATTGAAATGAAGAACATTTAAACCAAACTAAGTTTTTCCAGAAGAAGAAATGCACTTTCTACGTTTCAAAAACATATTCAGGGACTGCACTTGAACTACACACCTAATCATTCAAAATAATGAACCTTTTCGCTAATGAGAATCGTGTTCTTGTCTCAGAGAAAGAAAAACACTCAGAAAATTGTTGGCTTGAAAACTGCTGTTCAGAATAATTTGGTAAATCACATTAGGGATAAAAATAAGTCCATGTATATATTTTAACAGGAACAAACCTTATCTGATGAAGAAAACCTGCTGAAACACAAACTAGATTAACGGACTTTGGTCATAAAGCAACATAACAACAACAGATATTATCCTACTATTGATTACTGAGGGTTATTGTTTACGATGTTGTTTTTGTGATCACTGGTTGAAACATGTAAACATGACACCAACTTTTTATGTGGACCAAAACAATGGTCAAATTACTCCGCAAAGGCCCAGGGGTTTGAGCCATAAATGATTTAAAGACACAGTAGCTCTCCTTTCAACACAATGATAAACTCTCCAATTAGTTTAGATGGTTATTGTGCCTGTCATACGATAGTTTATTGTCCAAACACACATTAAAAATTCATCCTCAGAAGACGAGACCTCTGGTGGAAACTCTGAAATTTAATAAAAAAAACAAAGAAAAGACACTTGGTATAATCACTTCCTTCGACCCATCCATTGTCACTTTTCTTGCTTTCTTAATTCACACGGAGACCCGAAGCCCACTTTACAAGAACAGCAGGTGAGTCATGTGCCTGTTAATCTTTGAGACGGATGTGCGAGTGTTGACAGGTTACGTGCTCCAAGGCCCGGTGATTCAGCCTGCAGGCCACAGAACGGCACCTGGTGCTGAGGCGGCCTGCAGGGCAAAAAGCTCTGCCGCTGAAATTTTAATCTGATCCCAGCTGAGTCAGACCACGTAATTTCTGTTGGAGCCTGAGTGCATCTCTAGGCGGCTCTTTGCTTCTCCCAGCTGCGATGAATCTTTATTACCTTATTCGCTCTCGGTCCATTTCTCCTGGGTATTGGCGTATGAAATTCATGCTCATGAAGAGGAGTGTAAATAGGTAGAAGGCTGGGAGTTAATTGCTGCATTTAATTATGTGCAGATTGGAGCACTCTTTGTACTTTAAAATTGATTTGTCTGAGAGAAATTATCGGATGTGGGCTCCCAGGAAACAACTTCAGCCTCTAAGTGCCGTTAAGAGCAGCTCTCTGCAGAGCTGCACGACACTTACAGGGAGCAGGAGTGAAAAACAATAACTAGAGAGCTATTTTCCCTCCTGCTTTGGCTCCATGAGAGCAAATAAAAGCACAAACACCACAACTATTGATCAAAACAATCCTCATGATCAATAGAACTAGCGACTGGGTAATTTTTTTGTTCCTTTATGCTACGGCTGGACAATAAATCGATAATATATTGCGATATCAGTAGATAATATGATATCTGATGGAATATTCAATTCACTGAACTCCAAACCAGAACTGCACAGCATTCTGGGAGATGTAAACAGCTCAACTAACTCAATCAGTCACTCAATTTTTGGTTGCCTAGCAACTCACTAACTCTTTAGTTGCCTAGCAACAACTTGCTGAGTAACTTGAACAGCAACAGTTTCAGGTTTTGCCACTGTGACTCATAACTGCTTAAAAATAAAAAAAAACACAATGTGGAGAAAATCACCAATACTTGATGCTCCCTCTGAAACCACTTATAACTGCCTATTTTAATAATTCAAACACAAAATATACCTTAATATGGATTAAAACACACATGTTAGCACTATTGCTGTCGCTAACAGCGTTTTTTTCTCCGCCCTTGACAGGTCCAGCCAATAAGAACAAAGGAAAGTGAATGGTGCTTCTGGATTGGCTGATTTGAAAGCAGAAGCCAATAGCGCATCAAGTAGAAATGTGTGACGTTATTTCAGCTTCTGAAGTTGTATTTTCTTCTACAAAAAAAAAATCTGCAAATATTTATTTTCTTGTTTCTTTATTTTATCTATGTACAATTTTTCTTTTTTCTTCTTTAAATAGAGTTTAAAAGGTGAGTGAGATTAAATAGCTTTCTACTTCTCCCTACCTCCTTTCTGAACAAATGGTTATTAAAAAATATATTATGTTATTTGAATTGTGAATATGTTTGAAATACATATGAAAAAAAACACCTCAATTCCACACTGCAGCAAATGCGCAACAGAACGCAATAAAATAGCATTTTATACACAAACCATAAGTGAACTGAAGGATCTCTGTCAAGAAATGTGAACAAAACTGCAAACCTTTATGTTTAAATAGAGCATACTTCACTTTTACAGCGACTGTAAATGTTGGGAATTTACGACCACCAATGGAGGCCAAAACTCACATGTGCGTCAAAGATTCAAGCACTTGCGTGTATTTCTGAATTCCACATTGCATATCACATAACACTATTGTTCTCTTTCCCCCATCATGAATGTTTGTGTTCTTTATGGACTTCCTGCCTCACTTCCTGTCTCTTTCTTAGAGGGAACATCCAGTTTGACCTCAGAAACACCAGAGACGTCTGGAACAGAGATCTGCAGTCAGTAATCTGTTGGGTGTAGGATCAGGATGTTGTAATGCACTCGAGGAAAACCTGGATGTTCATCCATGCAATAATGACTATCGGTTAACTGTTTATTTGTGCAATGGCCAATTTTTAAAGTGTTCAGAGAAAAAAATCTGTGGGGATGAACTCCTTGGCCTCAAAGTTATGTCAGACCATCTGGACGTAGTTATTAGGTATAAATGAGAATCATTAGAAGGATGAAGAATTCATTATTCTTTATTGTATTTTGAACCCAGGAAGTGGTATTTGTGGTTTCTCTAATTGTTCTTTTGAATCTAAAACAACTTTTTAAATCAGGAGTGTCAAACTCATTTTCATTTTGAGCCACATCAAAATCATAAATTCTCTTAAAGGGCCGGTTGCACCAGAATGCATTGATAAAACCCATTAAGAAACGGTTAAAATATTAATAAGGAACTGCCTCCCAATTCGATGCGGAATATATTTTACCACTGATAAAAGTCCCTCCAGGATTTTGTGATTTTTTTACAATAAAAATCACAGATTTTTTTGGTACTAATTTAGAGAATTTTGAGAGTTTACGCTTATCTATGACGTTAAATGTGACTTTTTGTTACTTGGCACATCGATCACGAGCTGTAACCTGATATTAAGTAAGGCTGAGGCAGCAGTGGAGTAAAAATAAGACATACTGCCACATACTGATCAGGTATTTAATACTTAAGTAGCCATCTAGGTACGTTTTTGCTCTAGCTTGAGTGATTTCTTCTTTCGTTAGAAAAAAAATACATGAAAGTTGTGATATTCTTGATGAGTTGCTTTTTTATTCCATTCAGAAAATGTAGCAACAGATGTTTCTTCCCGTCTAAAAACAGACATTTTTAATTGATTAATTACTAACTTCAGAGCCTCCCCGGTTTGCAAATCGAAGGTCCATTAATCTCCCCCAGTGTTGACGTCATTCCTGCTCTGCGACGTCACTGCCTGCATCGGTTCCTCTACCTCTGGGTTTTTCAACCAGCATTTAGGTGAAGACCAAAGTGAGAAGAGAAACTGGGAGCTCAGTGATACGTCAGGCAGGAAGGGAAACTCTGCAGGGCAGACTGTTCAGACATGACAGTCAGCTTTAAACAAATATTCCCATCAAACCGCAAACCCTCTCTTTAAGAGATAAGAGAGGGTTTATTCAATAACTGCTTACAGAAATTTGCATTCAAGACGGATGAAACCTGCTGTAATGTCATAGTAATTTTAAATTCAGTCACCGCTGTGGGAATGTGTCGATATCCTGCAGAGCACAGCAGCAGAATAATAAAACTCTCTGCTGGGTGGATGTTAGCATTAGCATAACTCCTCTTTCATTCCTGGTGTCAAACAGGCTAAGGACAGATTTCTCACATGTTTTATCAATGAAATTAAAAGATAGACATCCACTCATATCATAACTGGAGGATTACTGGAGTTAATACATCTTAAAATAAAGCAACATTTTCTCACCGCAGCTCTTTTTTAATCTCTCCTCAAATGGCAGCGCTCCTAATAAAGCTGCCAAACCTCTGCACATTTTATCATAAGTCAGTGCCAGACATTTAATTTTCTTTCAGGACGTTCCTCCCTCTCGTGTGAATTTCTCTTCCTGTCCCTATCGCTGTTGATTTTATCACTCCTCTCATGACTTTTCATTTTATATTAAACTGAGGTCTAAAAATATATCATCCATACCTCAATACCGCAAAGTTCCTCCATATCTTCATTTCTCATCACAGAAAGTGTTGATTTCTCACATTCTGAGCGAGAAGTTATTTTTCTAAATGTCTCAGAGTGGAAAAGATATTTTTCTGTTGCATCCCGGGGCGGTTAAGAAAGCGTGGGTGACTCATGCTTTTAATGTCAAACTGTGGGTCAAGAGCAGGTCAACTTGTCATCATCTTTGCTGCCCTGCAAAAGTCAAAATTTAGAAAACTTTGGGAAAGGACACTCACGTTCTCCAGAATTCAGTAAAAGTCACAAGACGAATAAATCTTTCCAAAGTAATTTTTGTTTAATTTACGGTACTCTGCAGTAAATGACCAGATGTTTGCAGGTTTCAGCAAATTAAATTTAAGATTAAAGACTGTTTTAATACCAATGTTAAGTGAAGCGGAAGCTTGAAAGAGCAATAAATAAATAAAAGGAATGGTTAGGAGAACTAGCTGCATTACAGTCAACAATAAAAAACTCTTTACGGCCTTAAAACTCACAATGCCAACGTTAAAAGGTTGTTTTTTTTTGTTTTTTTTTGCAGCTAGCCTCATGTGGGTTAGCAGTAGAAATCAGCAAGTGTTAAAAATTAACTTCGTCCAACCAACTGGCGACAAATTTGCACTTACTCCTGATATACACAAAAAAGCTAGCTAGCTAGCTAAAGAGCTAGCAAGGCTAAATTAGCAGCTGGTTAGCGTTAGGCTCAACCGCCTCAAGTCAGAGAATGAAACGAAGATGTTTAGATACAACCTAAACTTCTGTCCAACAGATTTTAAATTAATGTATTCTTAGGGGATACATTAATTTAAAACCCATTAATGTATTCTAGCCAAATTACATTTTAAGTGAAGGGATGCTAACGCTGATGCAAATGAGCAACATTATAATCCAAAGCCTCCAGTCTACAGCGCTTTACAAAGTTTTTCACTCCCCTTCAATTTCTTCGCATATTGTCAAATTAGGATTTTATGTGACAGAACAACACAAAGTAGTGTGAAATTGAATATTTATTTTCAAAATATTTCAAAACTATAATAAAACTCTGTATATGGAAAATTGGGAAGAAAAAAGCTATATAAGAAACAAATTTTCAGTTTGTCATAAATCATGTAGGGGACACAAAAGACAAACAAATATCGTTTTGACAAAGAAATAAAATTAATTAACTAATATTTCTGATGGTTTAATGTATTTAGTTATTTCATGACAGTCATGCTGGCAGCTGATTAGAGCAGAAAATGTTACACCAAGGGACAGTCATAACTGACCAACTCATAGGTTTTTTACAGATCATCTCCAACTGTCAAGCCCATAATACTGAAAGAAAAGGCACGTTTATCCATGTAGCACATTTCTGCAACAAGTCAACTGAAGGCACTTTCCATGATGAAAACATTAGAGTACACTGAAGTGACAGTACAGGAAAGGAAAGCTGGACTCTACTAAAATGAGTTTCTTAATATCTTACTGAGACCTTGGACATTTAATCCTGGAATAGTGAGGCTGACTTTTTAATTTTCTTTATGTGTTTTTGAAGATTCAGGTCTGAGATTTCAGTAGCTTTTAGCCTAAAAAGCTACAAACTTCATCTTTAGGTCCAAAAATAACTACTTCAGTTTTTTTTTGTTTTTTTTTTTTAAGAAAAGTTATGCCGCATCTACACTTTGATTTGTTCTAAGAATCCGTTCAGTGCTTGAATACGTTCATAGTTAGCTGTGTACCATCTGCATATTTCCGTTCCTGGTCAAAAACAACCAATCAGAGCCAGGAGGAGGGTCTTAGCGCTGTCAATCAATCTCATGTATGCACTGCTAAATGTGCTACTGGTGGAAAAACAACTTACAGTTACAGAAAAACTGTTTATCTGTCATGAATGAAACTACTTTACCACTATGTTGTGGTAAACTAGCTGTACCTTAGCAAAGAGCAAACAGGATTGGCAGTGCTAAGACCCTCTCCCTGGCTCTGATTGGTTGTTTCTGACTGAAGTACTTCTGCAGTTAGCACTGGGAGAATTTTTTCACAGATTATCTAACTTATATTATACTACCATCAAGAAAATTCTAACAAAAATGTGAAAAACACATTTAAGTGGAGCTTTAAAGCACTAACATGATAAAAAAAAAATTAGAAAATGAGAACAAAAAAAATTTGTTCAGAATAAAGTTTTTTTTTTTTTTTTTAAGATTGCTTAACATGAAAATGGTCACATTTGTGAATCTTGGCCTCCGAAGGCAACATTTCATAGAACTACAAAGTTTCCACCAATATCCAATTGCAACAGAGACTGGAGGTTGGGGATTAGAGAAGAATTATTATTCTGGGCACTCACATGTACACCAGGCAGAAATAATCAGTCTGACATGGTATCATCAAACGCTCAGAGGTCAGCTGTCCTGTCTGTTGTCCAACATCACTAAATCCTTTCCAAGAACACCTCGTCAGCTGCAGCAGACGAGGTGAGAGCGTCGGTTATCTGTTTGTGATGGCGCCTGTCATTGGGTTTGACGGATCAGGTAGAGGACAAAGAGGCTGTGAAGCTGATTTGTTGGAGACCAAATCTAAACTCTGAAAGCTGTCACACTGGGTCAGAGTTTCCATGTTTCATTCTTATCTGGCCTAGCACAACATAGTATTTTAGTAAAACTCTGATTTACAAAGAAAAGGGAGCTGAAACATAAAATCCATCAGGTTTGCCTTGTATAAATAGACACAAACATTATCCTAAATGTTGATGATTTTTCTAATATTTTTGTCTGTAAGGTTTTCACCCAGAAAACCTGCTAAGCCTGGTGGTTGGGGCACTTGGTAGTCATTCATCGTTGACGGCCCATCAATTTTTTTTGAGTTACATTTTTTTTTAGGTTGACAAAAAATTTTTGAAAATTATCACTTGATAATCTGTTGTTGAGATTAATACCTGAGCACTAACTATAAAGTCTTAAAAAATGCAAACATCTAAAAAAAATTAATTAAATAAGCAATGCTAAGCCTGGTGGGGACACAAGTAAAGCCTGGTGGCCCCCCAGGCTTATAATACACTGGGGGAAACCCTGTGTCTGGATCTGGATTCTTCATTCGTCACAAACCTTTGCTTTATTTAGTTGAGCTTACTCAAAGGGTGAATCAAAGAGTAAAAGTTACTGAATGTTTGTTTTAATGAATCCTTTCTGTTGTACTTTCTGTATTTTTAACAGGCAGTGAAAATGTCACCAAAGGATTTGTTTAATGCTTCAACCTGCCAACCTTGAGCCAGAAAAACAACTTTGTGCCATTTTTTATTGCAGTTAAGGGCCACAAATGGCCCCCAGGCTGCACTTTTAGCACCTCTGAATTAGTGGGAACTGTATCCCCCTCGTTTCTGCCGAACTCATCCTTCCATTCTCAATGCAAAAGCAACCAGAAGAAGAAGAAGAAGCTCCACTGCTCCTCCTCCTGCTAATCCTTCTGAGCTCTTTTCAATCTGCACAATAGCATTTTGCTCTTTAGGTTCCCTCCTCTCCAGCCGACTCTTTTGTTCCCACCAGGCAGGGGAACTAAATCAGTGGCTGAGCCAGGGGATGTGGGAAAAAGGCTAACGGTAAATCTAAGCAGATGCGACTCCGTTATTCACTCAGCTTTATATGCTGGAGAGTTTTATTTTGTTACAGTATTAGTGACCTTGATACAGTTGTTATGGAGAAGAAAAAAGGGGGAGAATAAATCTGGTTTTGAATAAGCCGGAGAAATGACAGTGAGAATAAAAGGGGTTTAAATCTGAAGAGTTAAAAAGAAAATGCTCTTCAAACTTAAAATTATGTCCATGTAAAAAAATTTATTTAATAGATTGGACAAGAGGATGTGTCATCTCTTGAACCCAACATCTACATATTTTTAACTTTTTGTCATGTTACAACCAAAAGGTTTGATGAATTTTATTTGGATAGAAATCCAAAAGTGTGATGTAATATATAAAGCCAACTGCAGTGTAACAGGGTTTTATTTTAATATCATAGATGTGATTACGTTTGTCAAATTACTTATTCTTTGAATTTATTTTGTTCAGTCAACACGTTGTTTCTTCAGAGATTTATTGGTGTTTTAAGTCTTGGCAGTTGGTGGTTACCATAGTAACGGTAACTGACAGCTCCTCCCCCTTTTCCTGTTGCCGTCGGTAACTGTGGAATGTGTTGGGATCAGCTCTGTGTCTTTAAAAGAGTTATAGTTTATAATATATTTTAGACAAATTTAATAATATTCGGTGTTTCATGAGTAATTTAGCTGTATTTTGTATACGTTTTTAACTGTTATCATTATTAACGTTGTCCATTTTAGCTACGTTTAACTTATGTTAACTGCTGCTAACTGCTAACTGGGAGTAATTGCTTTGTAGTTTGTTTAGGGTTATTTATTGTACCTTATTTAATATGGAGGGGCAGAAGCTGCTGGACTGATCTTAACCACCAACTTGATTTCCTATTTTGTTAGAATAAATACAGTGAACCTGAATGTGTTTGTCAAGAAGTCAACCTACTGGACCTGAGACGAACATAGAAGTGTGTAAAATGTCACCAATTAAAAAAAAAAAAAAAGAAAAAAAAGAAAGGAAATTAATGTTACCGTTTTAGCTGATTTTGCTGCTGTTTAGACTGTACAATGACTTCTGGAAAAGAAAAGTATTTTGTTGTTGACTTTACATCCAGAAATCACTTGCTGCGTTTTTGTTGGTTGTAATGGAGGCTCTACTAATGCTTTTCAAAGATGTACATTTGTATAATTGCGTTTGTTTGGACTAAAGTGACAAGAGGCCTTAAAACAGCTCAGAAAGGCAGAACTGACCAGACTAAAACCTCATTAACTCAGAATTAGTTTGTGCAAAAAATGTAGACCTACCCTAACCTGTTCAAGGAAGCAAAATAGGTCACCTTTAAACCGCTTCAATCTGTATGAACTATTCATCAAAGAAACAGGGATCTGCAAAAAAATTTCTGTTACTACATTTATTCTCACATAATGTGGCCTTTCTTGGAAAATAAAATTGCTTTTTGCCATTTCTGTGGGTTCCTGCTGCTTCAGCACTCAAGCAGTTTCACTCCGTCTTTGACAATCGCTGTTCATTGTTATGCATGAAAAACCTGTGGCTCGCCTCGAGTCAAGCTGCTCCAGTAATCACATCTCAGACCATTACAAGCCCATTCAAATAGTTTCTTTCAGGGAAACACGATGAGGGTCTGAACTTATTTCATTTCACATCAACAGAAATATGTTGACTCCTTCAACATGCATGGCACCAAGCAGGGATGTTTAAAAATCAGTGGAATAAATCTATTGACAAGAAGCCGCTTTTAGTTACTGTGGTTTAATCAGGGGTCACAATTAAATATCTCAAACCAATTTTTACATGCTTTCTGATATCATTAGACTCCAGAAATAAGCTGTAAGACATTTTCAAGCTTCATAAAAAGAAGAGCTGGACTTTTTCAGCTGTTTCTTGAAAATAAAACAATTTAAGCTGATAAAATAAATATGAAAGTTCCAGAGAAATGATTGAGTTTCTGATCAACCTCAGCATTTAATCTTCAAATGAATTCCTATTTATTGATACTATAATTGAACAAAATGTGGAGAAAATAGTAAAGTTTAACTATTCCAGACAGTTTTGGAGGTTTTTAAACATCATTAGTTGGTATTTATTGTGACAACAATAAATCAGAATTCTTATCGTACTGAGAAATTTATCACGATAAATTATGAACAATACAATAAATGCCCACCCCTTCGGCCATGTGTTTAAAGCTAGTGTTAGCTGCAATATTAAACCATTTATTTGCACTTTCAGTTCTTTTTATCTCAACGAATCATTTGCACAACCTCTTAATTTGAACATGTTCTTTCAGTTATACATTTCTCTTACTCTGACTTTAGTAGATCAGTATTTGGAAGCGTGGCAAACAAAAACTGAACGACTTTGTTCAATTCATTGCTAAAACTACAGAAACACTACAATTCTTAAACAGAACATCAACATCATTGTTCACAACTTCTTCTTTTGTTTGCTGACTGGCCTGATTGAAATTCATCATGAGAGAAATCCAACTCAATGGGAGAAATCCCAGACAGAAAAGTGAAGGGAGATGAGAATCGATTGGAATTAAATTAAGATTGGTAGTCCTAATAAATCTAAAACAGAAAAGTTTGGTCTGATTTAATTCCTGAAAGTAGGGAAAAAATAATTATGCAGAGTGTGTACACATGAGATTTAAATTGTATTAAAATATGCTGAGGCCTGGCTGGTAACCAAAACTATTTGTTTAGCTTTTATTCACAACTTTAATGAACCAAACCCTGCAGCTACACCACAGCATAAGCAGATGTGACCCATTGAATCCCTGAATGCTTTCATAGGATGCTGAGGGCACCAGAGGCGGCTTGAAATAAACATCTAAGGGGTCACGCTTTGAAAGCATGCGGGGGAGGTTTGCTGGGACACCAGCTTTCATGTGTCGCTGTCCCTTTGCAGGCCCGAGTCACTGCCCACTCGGCACCAGCAGCTTGTGACATTTCAGCTGCTTTGTCTTCTCTTCGAGCGTTTTAAAAACCCTTCTGTAGTTTTATTTCAACATAAAACGGCAAATGTTGGGACATGGAGGGTAATGGAATTGGAAGACAGAGATGTGATATTAAAAAAATGAGAGGTCAGAAATAAAAATAAACAGCTTAACTGGTATTCAAAATGTCAGAAAGCTAAGCAGAGAAAACGCCAGCATGGTGACTAAAAATGTCTGCTAATTACAGAGATGGCATCATCTAATTGAGGCATTTTTGTGCAACAAAATCGGTTCAACTAGGTTAGTTTTTTTACTTGTGTCTCTTTTGTAGATAATGCTAATTAACAGAATCATTAGTATTTTATTTTTATAGAAAGTGCTCCTGCCTTCTGGATCACTAATTTTGTCTTATTAGTGCATCTTTCCTGGATAATGTGGCTAATCACAATTTCTTGAAGTAAATATACCTTCACATATTTCATTATTCTGTTTCTATATTAACTAGAATATCTTGTAAAATGTACTTTTTATTTTTTTAACATATAAAGTACTCCTTGTAAAGTGTCTATTCACTCCGAGGTTTTGTTTTGGTTAAGTTTCCTTAGATAAAAAACGTTTTAACCACTTTGAATAATAAACTGAACATGATTGACAACTGGGATCAATTTGAAATGTAGGTAATGGACTTGAAATTTGTCTGTGAAATTTGACTTGTATTGTGCTGTAAAAATAAATTGACTAAAATTGAAATTTTAAAAAAGGACAGAAACGGTCCAAACAAACTTCATCAAATAATTCTGCGGCCAAAAATTTTATTGTTTTTGGGGAAAAATGAGAACCTAGATCAATGTGTCATTAGCAAAACGTGCAATGTGATGATAAGAACCAGATTATTGATTAAAGATGTTGAATTTCAATAAATAATATTGTTTCTTAGAATTAACCAATGAAGATAAGCTAGAAAAGACAAGTTGGGGATGTACCAAAGATGTTAGCTTCACTGAAACTGCCTCTGTTTAAAATAAAAAAAAACTTTTTTTCTCTTTTCTGAGTCGGTGGCTAGAGGCTACGAGAAAAAAACAAGGTTATATGTTAATGAAGATGAAAACGCACAAACACACACATGGCTATGTCGCTGTTTGACTCAACTGGACAAGTCAGTGAACAAATCCTCTTAAATGCAGCATAATGCTGCTTATACATGGAGATAGAAAATGCCCTTTTTCTCTGTAGCTTGGCCAATTTGAGAGAAACAGTATTGAAAATTATATTAAATAATTATATTAAATTATAGGAAACTGGATTTATTGATTTAGATTATCAAAAATGTAATTTTATAAATAGTTATTGCGATGAAAAAGGGTAAAGGGATCAGAATCACAACTGTACACAGCTATCCTGATGCCTTTTGATTATTTTATCACTTTCAGGCATAATAATAATAATAATATGATCACATGATTCATCTAATTTTGACTTGTATTTTTTGATATATAATCCTCATGTATTATATATGCACTAGAAACAGGATATTGCTACTGGTATTGTGTTTGCTTGACATTAGGGTCACAAATATAAAAACAAAATAAAAATTAAAACTTTCTATACATATTTTTTTGAACTGCAAAAACAAATAATTTATCCTACTTTCAAAAGCTTAGATGACTCTTCTAAATAATTTTCTGTTTCTTTAATATGATGTATCTAGTTAAAATCTGTCTAATTTACTTGGGTCTAAAAATTTGAAATAAACTGCTAACTGCTAATAGCTAAACATGCTACAAAAATGTAACACTTTGTTGTAATTTCTGAAATGGGTCATTGAATCTGAAAACTTAAATTTAATTTAATCATTTAATGGTATTTATTTATTTTCTTGTCTTTCTTAGTCATTTTTTAAAGACTGAAGCAACTGCTTCATTAGGAAACACTTCAAGTTAGCAATTAGCATGCTAGCAAACGTACAGTTAGTGTTTAGCTAACGCTTAGCATCTAAATAGACAGTTTTCCCTAGATCTGAGACCAATTTTAGTTAAAATGTATTATGTGAACACAAATAAATCTCTAAATAAAACAGTTATGAGGTGAAATGTGAACACTTTTTTCTTATCGTAGCTTAAATTTGTATTTTCTTTTAGCTTGAATAGCTAAAGCTTTTTATCTATATCTATAATCTAGTGTTATAGACATTAACAGCTGGTTTCTAGGGCAACCAGTCAAGCTGTATTTTTATTTTTAAATATTTTTATGAGTGTTGATTGCTTCTGCACAGTGAAATTTATGTGTCTAATATCTTTTGAGAGTCCTGATTTACATCATTTTTTTCCACCATGTGGATGTGATGGACACCCAGAATAAATTGTCTGGAGAGCAATTACCGGAAAAATACTGTATGAGTAATTAAGTGAAAGCAATCAGTGAGGGAACATAATGAATCAGAACCAGCATGAAATGCCCCATTTGTAAGAGAACATAATTAGTTTGTGGAAGAGTGACGCAAAAATGTGAGGCCTCATTAAAACATCATGTCTATCATGACAAAATCAATTATGTCGTTAAAGACAGGATATCATGATTAATGTGTTCACTTTTTTAAGTAGAGGCTTTAATTTGATTTTGATTTGCAGGTGTTTAAAATCAAATCAGCAGCTTGCAGTCCACCAAGCAGAAAAAGTTGCTTTGTTCTCCTTCTGAATGCTAATTTTGAGTTTGGCATCTCAAAAAAATATCAAAACGATGACTCAGGCCTGCATGTAAACTTGCAATTAAAGCATGCTCAGGTTTTTTCTGTTCCTTCCTGAGAATGCTGATCTTAAGCTACAGGGTGATTCCTAAGCCGACGGGGAAGTTTATCAGGAAGTGGATCGCACCAGTTTTCCCCAGAAGCCGAAGACAATTGACAAACAAGTTTGACCTCACTAAAAGCAAAACTCGCAGGCAGGAGAAGCATTTCACTTAATCAAAAGGAGTTAGAAAAATAAATGTTTCCGGCTGAACATAAAATCCTCAAAGAAAAGCAATAACTCTCAATTAGCACTAACACAAACGCGCAAGAACAGAGAAAAATGTCTTTCTGTCTCTCCGGGACAAATTCATTTAAATTATCCAATAACTCAGCATCAGATGGACAATATCTGGATGAAGATAAACTTTGGTAATATGTGATTTGTATCACTAAACTGCACACAGTAATTGAATTTAGTCATATTTTCAAATGTTCAATATTTATAGACACTTTAATTGAAAGAAAATTGTAAATCTTGACAATACAAACAATTATGGGATTTTTAAAATGTCCTTATTTGGACTTCACTGTGATTGTAAATGAAAATTAGTATGGAGGAATATTATGGTATGTTTGGTTGTAAGTAAGAGAGATGCATGTACAGGTTAATGAATGGAGAACAAAAATGGAAATGGAGCTTGAACTTTCATCCAATGTAAACTAGTTCAGATCAAAACTTTGATTTCTTGGAAACTCTGGCTGAGCTCATAACTGAAAATGCCTCCATATATCTTATAGGAAGCAGAAAATATGCACCAGCGGGGAAAAAATCTGGTTCTAACAGCTGGTACTAATTCTGAATTACCAGGAAGAGCAGCGAGCAGAAACGCTCAGATGTACAGATGCTGACAGGAGCCCAAGAGTTTCTTAGAACTATGCTGTTATTTTTGATGAAATGCAGAAAAAAATGAAGATTATTCCAGATCGCTGACTGGTATTGTTCTTAATGAGGGTATCTGCAAGCTTAGAAAGTCAACTTTGCGACTTTTAAAGACTTTTGTAAGGCCATCTTGAATAAAATTTAAGACAAAAACGGATGGTTGGTGGAACTTGCTGTGTTTCAATCAAGCATAGCAAAAAGTATGAACCAGGCTTTTTGCTTCTCACGCTGCAGATGGCGCTCTACCATATTAATCCTCATATATTAATATTAGTAACCTCAAATGCGTTGGCAGTAGAAGTCAGTCAGTGGCAAAAACAAGCGTAGGAAAGCTAGCTAGCTAGCAAGGGTATACATGTTAGCAGCTATTTAGCGGTAGCATCAGTCGCCTCTAGTCACACAACACAATGAAGATGGAGTGCCACTCAAACTTTTGCTTGACCGAAAAGCCCCAAGAAAAAAAACGTACATTTAGAATTGCTGCCATAACAAAATGTAATACTTACATTTTAAAAATAAATTTATGACATTTTAAGCCATTATTTTAGACACTAATTCAAGAGTTTTTAAGATTATAGTAGTAGTGGCGCTTTATAACACATTCAAGTAGCCATGTTACTTTCAGTTGTTATAAAAATGCTGTATGTAACAAACATAATTTAAAAGAAAATTGACTTAGTAATTTAAAACCTTGAAATTGGGCCTCTGTCTCTTTAAAAACTCTTCCTTCAGGAAGTCATCACAACATGGCTCCTCGATTAAAGCTGTAGCAAAGTTTTTACCAGCGTTGCACTGAGAAGTAGCTCACTTAATGAGGTGCTTGCTAATTGCTGCTGGCTAGTCTGAAGGAACTAAGTGGTGGAAGCTCAGAGGAGGAGCTTCGCCTTGAAGGCGGGGCTTGGTCCACTCAGGCGTTTTACACAGCTGAATGGTTGCCATGGAGATTAATTGATTTTTTAAACATGCATGAAGGAATAAAAGCAACACTTCTACTATGTTTTAGATGCGTCAATAACATTATGACATGATGTAAAACTAGAAAAAGTTAAACATTTTACATGATACTGTCCATTAATAGGCTTTTCATGATTTTGCAACTGAAAGATGGACAAATATCTACAGCAGTTGCAAAACTAATCAAAACTTTTAACTTTTTTAAAATTTAATTATGAATTAAAGTCAAGGTCAGCTTTGGATTCAAGGAAGAAATAAAACTAAAGTCAAACTATCCCACTTAAGCCGTTAAGTAAGAGCCCACATGGCGACGGTGGCCTGTGCTGCTGACACGATCTCCTCTGTCAAGCAGAGAAAAACAGAGATTAATGAGAGGGACGGGCAAACAGCCACCGCCGAGGGTTTGTCGGCACATCAGAGTGCAAAAACCCGTGATAACAGCCGTCGATGAAAGATGAATGCAGATCAGGAGCTGACAAATCAGGGAGCGATTAAAAAGAGGCTTCTCTCCTCGGCTGTTTCCTGGTTTGTGGACTGAAGATGACTGCTGGCCTGACAGGAAGGGCCTCATTGTGCTGCAGCAGAGGGCTTACGTAAGATGTTGGTGTGCAGACATGGACACACTCAGCACAACAACGCAATGTTTCCTTTTTTACAGAATAGAAACTTTCATGGTATAGCTAGGGAAAAAAAATAATTAACCAGACAAACAAAACAAAAACGTGTGCATCGGAGCCGGCATTCCTCAGCTGTTACTCAAACCGCGAAGGCCAACGGCATGCATGCACTTAGAATGAAACGTGGTGAAACTTGTCTGACTCAACCTTTAGCTGTTAGAAATGTACTTCCTTCACTTTTACTGTAAGTCGGCATAAAAGCTTGACTGCACAGTGGTAGCGAAAAACAAACTTTTAAAAACCAGAACATGATTCAGAAGGACATCTAAAAGTCTCGTTGTTTGGGTAAATATCAAGATTGTAATATTTGGTTTGTCTTTTCAACAGCAAACTTCAAAAACACAAAATATTACCAAGCATTTCTGTCTAGTTTCATGAGCAAATTTCTTCGTACACTTAAAGTAAGACGAAATGAACTTCAAGTAACTTATTAGCAAGATAGTAGAGCTTTAATTCATTAAAACTGGTGAAAAATACTATCAATCAATCAATTAATCAAGTTTAGTTGTGTAGCAACGTTCAGCAAAAGGCAGTTCAACATCATAAAACCAAAACCAGTAGCAACTATCACGTTTTGTCATTGTTAAAAGTTTGGTGGTTCCACTGAAATATGTTGCTATCAGTGAAATAATCCGCCAGTTGAACTGGTACTTTCTCTATAACAAAGCTCCTCCATCTTGCAAACAAGTTACTTGTTAGTTAGTTTTGTCTCATTTTAAAATAGTTGCAGATTTTGTGTTTTTGCAGAGCAGAGATTTGACTGGAAACCACATCAAGCTAGCGGCGGCAGCAGCAACAACAACAGAGAGAGTTTTAAAGTGCATTTCTACCTCTGTCACCCAGATGAGCGGGATGGCGCTGTAATTCTTCCTCATCCCTCCTCTCCCTCAGAGCCTGAGGTCAAAGTGCATGGAAGTGCATGAAGCCCCCTGTGGGTCGCTGGCACTCTGAAGCTTCAGGACTCCAACAGAGCAGCCAAAGCAGCAGCAGCAGCAGCGTCTCTCTCCCTCTCTCTCTGTGTTTCGTGAGCAACAGTCTTATTGTGAAATCTTGGTCTCCGTGTGGCAGCAGCTATTAGAATCAAAGCGGCTCGGATTCCTCCGGTGGAGGTGTGTTTTCAACATTTATAGCCACCAAGCGCGCTCTCTCTGGGGTAAAGGCTTTTTTTTCCCCCTCTGATCACTATCAGACAGAAGCAGAAACCTGCCAATCGGGTGAGAGCAGGAGGGAGGAGAGGATGAGGAGGGAAATGAATGAGTGCAGGATTCGCTCCCTGAGGGGAAGACGTTTTACTGAACAGGACAGCCAGATAACGGCCGGCGTGTTTACACGGCCAGGCTGGACTCTGCACTCCCGCTCAGCTCGCTGGGACATTCTGTCCAAACCGGGAAGAAGATGCTTCTTTTTGTCGCCCAGCCAACAGACAGGATAATAAACGAGTGATATTTTCAGCATCAGTTTGTCTTTTTTGTTGTTCTTAGCAATTCCCCCTGGAGGAATGAGTAACTGTGCTGTTGATAAACATCAGACAATAAAAATGAACATTTGTTTAAATTTCTGCAAAGTCAGAAATGGCTCTCCATAGCTCTGTAGTTCTGCATGGCCTGCTGTTTGTTTACGTAAACCTGAATTTATAAGAGATCAACTCTGTGTTTTAAAGAAGATGGTCCAAAGCTAATTTAGATAAAATAAGGAAGCATTTAACCTGATTTGCTCTTCGTCCTGAGAATTTGACTCTTATCACGGCTGCAGATCGGACTTTCAGTTAACACAGTTTGGAACATTTTCATAAACAAAACCATTCTGTTCTACCACACCCTGTAATTTCACTTGCATAACTTTGCTTTAATGGATGGGTTGAAGTACCAGAGGGAAACAGACAGATGTCCAACCACTTCAGTTGACTCCTTTAGTCCAAGTCTAAGTTATTTAGAAAGTCTCATTTAAAAAACAACTACTTTATCCTAATTATGCTACAAAAATAACATAAATAAAAGACAGTGAGCAAATATTCCCCAAATGTGGTTCATTTACACCCTATTTCATAACCCTATAGAGTTTGGTGATATGGATTACAAATAAAATTTTATATTTTTTCATGCCAGGTCTGAGTTTTTTGGCACTACCAGAGCTCCATACAATGTCTTATTCACGCATGTGTCTGGTCACTGACGTCTGTCCTGGAGCCCTTGTGCATAAACATAAACTCTGATGCTTTTTATCAGCCTTTCAGCCCAAATGAGTGCAGGAAATCCATTAAAACAAACCCAAGATTTGGAGAATTACGTTCTGGTAAACGCTGAGGACAGATCTCACACTTTCCTCCAGGAGCAGAAACCACTCAGGGGAAAACATTGACTGTTAGCGATGTCAAATAGAGAGATAACGAGGAAGAGGATTCACCCTCTTCATTGCATTTCTGCTGCTGGCATCGCTGCCACCTCAGCCAGATGCTGCATCAGCAGTCACAGAGTCAGAGGCTCAAATTATCTGCTCCATTTGCAGACGATGATTCAGACTGCAGAGAGACGTAGACGTAGCTGAAGAGCAGCTAATAAGCCCCTTGCTGAATAAAAAGCGAGAACTTCAGGTTGGAGTGCGCTGGGAACGTTTTATAATTATGCATCAAAGCACTCACAGCTGATTGTTCTGAAATTACTCTGAGGATTTTAATGCGACACCTCCTTCACTTTGCAAAACGAATCTCCTCTGATGTCTGAATACAGATGGGAACGGATCAGTGTTCGCTAAAATGCTGACAGAAGACGATGCCAGAAGCCTTCAGAGCCAAACTGATGAAGCTTTGGAGGCAGCTCTGACTCACTGACACAGATTAAGAAAAGAGCGCCCCCTTTTGGCCATTAAACGCTAGTAAAACTCCGTTCGTGATGATTTTCTTCTGCTTCCACATCCTCCAAAAGACTGGTATGAAGAAGAAGCGACAAAAACAGAAAGTCTCCTCATTTAACAGCTGCAAATGTCTGAAATTACAAATAAAAAAAAGGGTTTAGCTGTTATCAAATTATCAAACTATATTAAATTCTAGAAAATACTTGGAAATTTTTCAGTTTCAAAAGTCGAATTCTTTTTATTTTTTTAAAGAAAATTTTAGAGATTAATCTCAAAATTACTGATTTTTATTTTCTCGATCAATTTTGACTTTTCAAACTCAAAAATTTAAAAGTTTTTTCTATAATTTTTTTTACATTAATCTCAAACGTTCTGAGTTTTTAGCTGAAATTCATATTTCGTTTGTGCTAAAGTACAAACGAACCTTTATACTAGAAAGAAGCTGGTTAATTCACAACAATGAGGTAAAACGAAGGCACACCTGTAGATGAATCTTAAGGCAACACAAACTCACCGTTTGCTTATGAAATATGATAAAATAAAAAATAAGTCATCAAGGATATCCGATGGAAATTTTTGGATATCCATAAGTCTGGTTCATTGTCAAAATGTTTTGAAGTTCTTCATTCATCGGTTCAATTACGCTAAAGTACATGGAGGATTCTCGCGAGATCTTGTGATGGGCGGTTAAAACTTCTCGTCGAAGTGGCAAGTGATTCGCGAAGCGCCATCTTGTGGCTAACGGCTCCTTGTAAAAACAGGTGAGTTCTTTTTATTACGACTCCCGCATTTGATAGCGGCGTTAGCTTGAAACAAGTGACTATTTGAGACTCTTATTTTGAAGTAAAAAAAAAAAAAAAACCCTTAGAAAGGAAGTTTCGTGATCACAAAATTTGATCGTATTTCCTCGACAAGCTAGCTAGTACCGCTAACAAAAACCACCAAAGAAATCCTTGGCTTGCCTTATGGATTTTTTGTTTTAAATATGTTTAAAAACACAACGTGTTTTATTCAATTCTTAATAAGAATAGGATATAGGAACTAAATGATTGTGTGTGCCTCAGTCTACTTTTGCATTAAATTTAAATATTCTTTGTTAATCCCAAAGGGACATTAAATGTTGTTGTAGTTCATTAATTCAGATTCTTCAGAGCTATTGAAGATGGTGATGGCAGTTGGCAGGAAATATTTCTTGTAGCAGTCTGCATTACAGTGAATCTGAAGAAGCCATCATAGGTTGTACATCAATTTCCTCTGCTGGTGAGTCACGATCAACTCACCTCTTTTCCTGTTCATTTTCAGAATTTAATCACAATATAAAACAGGTTGAAAGGAAGGACCATGATGCTGTTTTTAAATATCAGGATAAAGATTTTATTCAGGCAGGAAATTATAATTAACAGCATGAACATAAAGCAGTCATAGTTCACTGGGCTCCGGCTTTAGGTGGAACCCACTCGTGGATCTTCTTGCGGGTGGTGGGGTACGGCACGTACTGCTGCGGGGAGCCACTCACGTTGAACTGGTGAACCTCGGCGAGGAACTTCTTGGGCTCCGGAGGATGTGTGGTGGGTGGGTCTTCTGTTATACAGTGCAGCCAGCGATGCCTGAATGATGAAGACGAGGAGCTTTGGTTACATTGCAGTCGCGCAACCATATTTAAATTAATCAGCATTTAATTGGAATGGCAGAAAACACTATCACTGGCTTAATTTGGAGGTTTAACTTTTTCCAACAAGTGTTCAAACAGTTCATGGATTAAAAACAAGGAAGATACCATTCAGCTGGCACCATGCTGCCATCCACCTCCCAGAATGTTCTCTTTCCGTTCATCTCTGTGGTGTAGATCACCCAACGGTGACGTCCTGAACACACAAATAACACATCAGAAGAAGCAGTTTCTTTAATTGTCCAGTAAGACTTATGATTTAAAATCTGGAACTAAGACAGAAAAAAAAAACATACTTGCTTGGAACAAAAATACGATTGGATATTGGACTTATTTAGCTTGTATGATAATTTATTCATTTTAGGCTTACAACAAACACCACAAAGTTGGAAAGCATCAATTGTGTAAATCTAGAATGAGGTAGACTACAAAATAGTAATTTTAAATAGACGACGTGACCATAAGATTGAAACGTTTAAGCAAATGTTAAAAAAAAAGTCTAAAATGGGTAAACCGTTTTAAATTAGCAAACATTAAATAAATACTGTAGCATTATTCCAGTCTTGACTTCACAGCTACCCATTTATGCAGTACATAAAGTTAACTGGTTTTTATAAGCCATTTAAGATACAGAATTTAAAAATAAAATTTTTTAAAATGTGTTCCTTTTTTAGCAACTACAGTGCTTTTTTGCTTACACGTTTACTTTGTTCTTGTTTTTTTTGCCACACTTAAATGTTTAAAGCCAAACTAATTTTAAGATCTGACAAAGATAATCTGAATAAACTTAGAAAGCAGTTTTCAAATGATTTTGTTAGCGATTAAAAACCACAAACCAACCCTCTGGTAATAAATTAAAAAACACCCCTTGAATTTAATTAAATATTGGCAATTAACAAGACTCATCTTTTGATTAACTCTTTAATTGCAGAATTGGTTTAAATTAGCGATGCTAATTGAGATTTCTTCTGGTTGAGAGCAAAATTCTGAATTTTAAAATAATTTAAACCAGTCTGACTTCATCTAGTCAGACAGGTTCTATTTAATCTACGTGATTAAAGAACATTATGAGAAACATAAAACTTACCAAAGAAGTAGTGCTTCTTGTCTTCATAGTATTTGTTTCCGTATTTATCAATACCAATAAGAGTGCCTGTTTTGATATCGTTCACCCTGCAAACACAAGCAAAACATTGATTTTAACTACCCCTGAATATATTTTAAGAAAAAAACGACTGATATAAAACGAGACACTTGTGAGTTTAAAAATGGGCATTCCAAATATTACATTTCATTTAAATTTCATTATGAGTCCTTTATATGGCAAATGTACAGTTAGTTGTCAACATGCTAACTACAGTTAGCTTCACAGAGTCATAGCTTTAAGCAGGAATTTCCGTCTGTTTCTTAAGTTTCTGTGTCATAATTAAATACAAGGTGATAGTTGGTAATATTGTTGACTAAACTGACCTAAAAAACTGTGTCAAAAGACCCCGAATTCCTCCATGACCCCCTAGCTGTCCCAAAGCCCTTCGGACCAGGTTAGCATATTCCGCCATGTTTAGACGGAAATGCAACGGAAACGTCCCGACAGAACCAAGGAGAGAAAAAAAAGTTCCGCAATTAGGGATTTATTTTCTTAAATACAATTATAATTTTAACCTTTATGATATATCACTATAACCTATGGTCTTGTTCATATGCATAGAATAAAGTAGAAATATCCTTTATTATGATTTACAAAAGAATAAAAGCATAAATATTGAAGCCAAAATAAAAACCTAAAAAAATAAAGACTGTACAGTAAGGGCAAATTTTGAAAACATAATAAAGTATCTAAGTAAAATATTACAATAGCAGAAATTAAAAGAAAAAAAAGTTAAAAACCAATACAATGTGCACACTTCTGTCTGCAGTCCTAGTTTCAATAATGGTCACTACTTACCTCAGATTGACACCCATCATCCTGTTACCTAACAAAGCCACAAATTAAAACAAGTACAATCAATATATTTATACACATTTATTAAAAACTGTTGCCTGACAGTTTAGAAATGCTGCTCATAAGAGACAAACTGTTTACAAAATGTTAAAGTACAGTCACAGAGGAACGCTTCAGAACTTGATTCTCACAACAGGCTGCAGCAGATTTATTTATCTTTTAAGTAAACAACTAAATTTTATTGACTTGACACAAACCAAACAGAACTAAAGACACATTTAACAAAATGAAAAGAAGATGTAGGGATTTTTCAACACATTTGTCATCAGAAATCTGTTATAAAAAGTGATGAATTGTTGTTTTTAAACTACGAACTGATGGGTGACCTAGCAAGACATAAAGCAAACATAAAAAATGGATGTCAAATAAGTCTGAAAAACAATACGTTTCTTTTTATTATTTAAAAAAAGGGGGGGAGCCACACTGTATGTAAAATGAAATATTCACTTCTTAAAGTCTTTGTGTCTGAGCATTCATTTAAAAGAAACATAGTTCACGCATTCTTCCCACAGTGTTTACGTGCAAAAATAGGATAGAAAAAAGAGGAAAAAAAGGATTTTGATCCTCTTCTAAAAAACTCTGAATCTGAAAATAAGTGGCTGCCTGCGCTTTTCAGACAATAAATGTTCCTAGTTTATAAATATTAGCTCTCGGCCTTAAAAACAAAACAGAAGAAAAAGGTCAGCATTGCTTGTTTATGTCTTTATACACAAAAACTTTTAAACATTCTGGTTTGGCTAAACAGGAGAAACAACAAAAATATCTCCATAAAAAATGTGACATTTCCAGTTTTATCCAGGATTATTAAACATTTCTGTTTATGTTAAACTCTTAGGCACTAAGATGAACATAGACGTTTTGTGTTAAAACTGGAGTTTAACAGCAAAATCCCAACTTGTTCCTTAAAATCTGCATGCATTATCCAGGTAAAATTGCTTCATGTAACTACTCTGCAGCAAACGGGGGATCAAAATGTCACAACCTGCAGATTGAAAAACAACAGCTTAGCACCCAGATGTGTATTTGGACATTATTTCCAATGGAGTGTCATCCATAAAATGACCAGAAATAACTCTGAAACGTTATTTCTCGGTGTGTAATTAAGATTCACTCTTTGAATAAAACCACTAAAATAAATTAGCTTTTCCATTATGTTCTAATTTTTTTAGAGAAAAAAAAATTACTTCTCTTTCCGTTTTCTTCAAATTCTTCAAAAACCTTCACAACTATTTTGCTCTCCTGACAGATAAATACAACTTGTTTAAAGCTGCAAATGTTACTTTTTAATAAAGGAATAACATTTTGGAGTTTTTAGGAAATTTCTTAAAAAAAAAAAAAAAAAAAACACTAACAAAAAAACCAGCATTTTATTTCGATTTTAAGATTAAAAAATCTAAATATAAAAGAGGATGGATATATTTTTTAAAAGCACATTGATTCAGGAAAACAGAAATAAAACATATTTGTGGTACTTTTAGTGTCATCCTTTGTAAAAATTCAGTGCAAACATTACAGGTAAACTTTAAAAAACAATTGAAAACCTGCATTTATTATTATATTTTTCCAATAGCCTAACATTTCCTTTTTCTGTGGAACATTTTGCGTTGCGTTTGTTGCTGCTTCTTGGCCAGGACTCCCTTTAAAAAGAGGTTTTTAATCTCAGTGTGTTTTTATTCTGGTAAAACATACATTACACAGAAATAAAAACATTTGAAAACAGGAACTGGTTCCTTTTTCAACCAGAGTTATGAAGAGCCATTCTGCCGCAGGCTGCAGACCACTGTTAAAGGCGATCTTTGATATTTTACTTTTTCTATTTTTAAATATATTTTTGTCATTTTAGCTGCCTTTGCTGTTCCTGACCGTTTCCTATTTTGTGTCCAGTTAGTCTCAGTTGGATGACCTTTCACCCTTGCACCGCCTGCTTTAACCTAATATCCATCTGGGTGCTCAGCTGTGTTTTTGTCAGTGAGTGCTTGTCGTGATTCCTTCATCTGAAAGCATTTTGAAATTCATTCCCAGACTTTAGACTTCTGAAGATTTCTCCGCACACTTTGGTTAAACTTCCTCACACGTGCTTCTGGACTTGACTGTTGACCTGCAGCCGCGACTCGCTCCAAACCCGACCCGAGTCCGCACGGCCGAGCGTCAGAGGCCGGCTGTTTGTTTGAAATGTTTCCGTGTGCGGTTTGTAATCCGTCCGGATGGATCCGAGTATCTACTGCTCCAGAATCATCGCCTCTTGGAAGGCTTCGATCCATCTAGACGTGAAAACACAAAAAGACTAGTTTTAAATTGACTGACACTTTCTTTGAATCTGTGTCTGACGGACGGCTGTGTTTATTTGGGCACCTCTGCGCTGTGGGAATGTCGTCAGCCTTGAAGATGTAGAACAGCGTGTTTTTGTGATACAGCTTGAACTGCAGCTTCTGAGCCGGCCCGTTCTTCTCCTCCCTCAGGAAGAATCCCAGCAGCGGTTGGCTCTCCAGCGCCGCCACGTCCTGCACCAAAACACACCGGGACCAGTTTAGAGGGAGCCGAGCCGAGCCGAGCCACGGCCGGGAGAACACCAGCGGGTTACCTCGCTAGCAGCGTAGGTGTACAGAACTTTGTTCTTTATGACGAACCACAGCCTCTTCCACTGCTTCTTGTTGCCTTTGGATCGGTGCAAGTAGCCGCTCATGGAGGAGTTTTCTGTGTTGGCGGACACCTGGTTGCCATGGAGATAAGTCAGACGCTAGGGCATTGAATACACCGACAGAGAACACGCTACGTTTGTTTAGGTGTTGTACCTCCTTTAGTGCAGCTGGAATCTTCTTCTGTTTTCTAGTGAAGGAAAACGCTCCAGATTTAATGGGAGATGTTGATGATGAAGCACAGCGGTCGCCTAAAATGGATTACATTAGATGATAAAGTTAATTATTAATCTTTAAAAACTTTAGATTTAATTTTTAGATTTATACTTATGTATTTATTTTTTTTACTTTCTCAGAATTAAATTTTTTTTTGCTAGATGGAGCATAAACAACTTCTGATTCTGAGAAAAAAAGTCTGAATTCTGAGAAAAAAAACGCAGAATTCTTTATTTTTGGAAGCGGCTCTAATCCTCTTCTGTACGCTTAATAGTAGCTAATAATGTGAACAATCTATTTTATAGTCCAAATTTGACATTTTGACCACTATTTTCATCTCTATTTTAATTTATATGGCATCATAAAGATGTCATATGAAGGTAACTTATTGACTGCATGCATCTACTGTGCATAACCACATAATAAACCCCCTCTAGTTGCTGATTGTTGTGGAAAAACTCACTGTTTTCCTGAAGCTTGGCGAAGCAGTGGTCACACACGCGAGCCGGTTGGTTCTTCAAGTACTCCAGATAGTACTTATTGGTGGAGCAGGCCTGACACACCACCTGGTGGAGAGATAAGGAAGTGAACATTAGGGCTTGGCTGCTACGTTAAAAGGTTGATCCTAAATGTGGCGCAGACCTTTCCACAGGCCCGGCAGTGATGCCTCCTCCAGGTGAGAGTGAACTCGCAGGTGCAGATCATGCACATGGTGGCTCTCAGGTCTGGGATCCAGATTGGAGCTTTTGAGCCTAACGGGGCGCCGCTGTCGACGACACATTCTGCCTGCATGGACAGACACTGAGCAAATATTACAAAGATAAACCAGTATAAAAAAAGCTCATTTTTTGGCACCTGTTGCTGGTGCACTTTTTTTTAGCCATACTTTTTTCTTCCACTAAACTTTTCACTTAAATTCTCAGTGAAATATCATTAAAAAAAATAAATAAAATAAAATCACCCAAAAAGTACCTACTCAACATCTCAACATTAAACTAATCATGAACTATTCTAATTAAGCAAATAATAAATAATTTTTGTGCAATGGGACAGTAGATTCAACACCTTTAAATGTTTTTTCCTTGTTAAATGAAAAGGCATCCCCTTTGTTTATTATTTTGGGCTTGATTGAAGAAACGGAAATAAATATTTTTATTTGTTCACAGGAGTAAAATTAGGATCTTAGGTCAGTTTTCACTTGAAAACACTTTCAATGTTCAGCCAAGTTTTAATGCAGCAATTAAAATCATATTTAGATGCAACAAGGTGTATTTTAGAGCATCAGTCAATGAGTAGGTGTGGTCCTAGTTACCATGGCAACCCTGAAAGCTTGGAAAAGATGATTACTTTGTGTTGCAGCTAACATTTCTGTAAGTAGGTTTTAATTTAAAAGTTGAAGTTTTGCTCTAATTGGTTCTTGAATTGTGGTTAGGAGGGCCACAAAAAAAATCAATCTAGGGGCCACAAATGGCCCCACTTTGAACACCCACTGCAAAAACACAAAATACTACCAAGTATTTTCAGCCTAGTTTCTAATGCAAATATCTTAGTGCACTTGAAATAACACACAGCCGTCATATATCAACGTTTCCTGAGATGCCCACACAGATTTATTGTCACCTCTTCCTGACTGCGGCTGGATATGAAGGTTATTTTCTTCTTCGTGTAATCTTCGATGGCGTTCCCGATGGCCTCCAGCCACTCGTCTCTCTCTTTAGCGGAGCTGCAAACACAAAGCGCATCAGAGCTCAGAGTCACAGCGGACGCTCGGCGGTGGCAACGTCGCTCTGAGGCTGAGCGCCGACCTGGCAGACAGGATGAAGGAGCGCTCAATGCTTTCGATGTTCAGCTCGTTCTGATAGGCCTCCTGGCTCGGCTTGCTGACCTGGAAACGCAGAAAAAATAAAAATAAAAATCAGCAAAGATGTCGAGATTTTGTTGACTTACAATGGCCATAACTAACCAGCCTTTGGGTTTATAAACAGATGAGAATAATGTTTGCCATTAAAAAACAGAAAAATAATCAAAAACTATAATCATAACTGTCTCTCAAACCTTCATTCCGGCCAGCGACAGAACACTGTTGAGTTTATACTGGGCAGACTGGACCGGAGTGGTGTACATGAGTGCATCATTAAACTGGAAAATTAAAAGAAACAATTCAGAAATAAGTTATGTTAAAAAAATAAACCCAATATGACACATAACCTCTTTTTTAAGGATGCGTCTTCAACTGTTTTCAATCTAAACAGGTCACAAATGTGTCATTAATAGAAATGTGTCAAAAATAGAAATAAATCAATATTTTATCTATTAGTTCCTTTTCCAAAGGTAAAATTCAAACTCTTTTTACACATTTTCTAGGTAATTTTTCAAACTTTTCCAGCAGTACACTTTGGAGATTAAAAACAATATAAATAAACTAAAAGTATGTAAAAAACATAAGACGATCTTTATTCCAGAAATAAGTCATTGAGAAATTAGGAATAATAAATATTCAATACATTGAAACAATCAAAAGAAATTGTGTTAAAGTAAATGACCTTTCTGTTAAAATATACACAAAAGTCACAAAATAATGTCTTAAAAATGTTCTCACTACGTTTTCTTGCATTTAGCAGATTAGATTAATTTTACTAATTCTAATTAATCTAAAACAAGATAAATTTAATCTGACTTAACTTCAGGCAGTGAGAAAAAAATGTGTATGTGTTTTTTTTAGGTGTATGAAAATACCTGGCTGTAAATGTAAGTAGCACTTTCCAGATTATAAAAAGTTTGATTTTGCTTTCAAAAACTTGATACAAAAATCCCGAGTCAAACTTAATGAATGACTTGATGCTTTAACCATTTAGATTACAGAATGCTGCAGCAGAAATCTCGTTGCTCACCAGAAAAAACATTCTCGGCTGCATGACTTTCCTGGACAGCTTCATGAGCGTCCCCTCCTTCAGGAACACCTGGACACGGAGGACATGTTCATGTGTTGTTTGGCTTCAGCCTGAACCTGTGACAGGTTCTCCAGGACTGTTTGGGTTCTGGACCTACCCTGCCTGGCTGGACGATCTCATGCTGGCCGTTGAGGCTGTACTGAATCTGCATCAGCTTCTGAAAATTATCCTGCAGCACAGAGAAGAGACGAGGCGTGATGCTGCTAAACAGACGGCGTTTAGTGGGAATAAAAGTCTCACCCCTTGTTTCATGATGTCATTCGCATGATTGGCTACTTCCTTCACGACGCTGAGCGCGGCTGCATGGAGAGGAAATATAAAACATCAGTGAAAGGCGTGTTTTCAGTCTCAATGCTAGAGGTGAACACAGATTTTCATCTCACTTTGTGTGTCTTTATAGTCCTCAGAGTCTTCAGGGAGGTTCTTCAGATAATCTGCAAGAGTAAAAACAGGTTTGAATACAGATTATTTTACAGCAAAACTCTGAGGTTAAAGTTCAGTTATTTACTTACTTTGTTCGTTTTTTGTTAAATTATTTTTACTAAAGAGTCATTTTTTATTCTGTCATAATTTATGTTATCAAATTCTTCTCTTTAAGTGAAAGACTCAAAAAATTATATTTACCTAAATATGGACTTAATCACTTTTTATTTTTTTTCTCTGTTGTATATAATTTTTATAGAGCACTTTACAAGTAGATCTCAATGAATGAAACATGTATTTAGTCTAACTTTGTCCTATATTATTCATTTATTTTTATCATTTTGTGAACTTTTTAGACAAGTTTGTTTATTTAATTTTAAATTTTTACGTTTTATTCCATTTTAAACAATATTTTTATCTTGGTTTAAACCTTGGTAATCATTTCCTCTTCCTCTTTTTTAAGTCTTTTAGTCAAATAATTAAATATAGTTGATTTTGAGATGGCTAAACTTCTCTATACCATAAAAGTACTAAATATCTTAGTTATCTGAATTTTGTTCTTGGTCCTATGGTAGAATTTTTTTTGCCACTGACAATAAAGCTAAACTAAGCAATTTATCTTGTCCCTATTCAAGAATGTTACAAGAGTTTAAATAAAAAGCATTTGCATGTTTCAATCTCAAGATATCCCTCGTCCAGATTGTTGCAGGATAGATTTTTGCAAATGTCCACAAGGTGGCAATATGCCACAGAAATATCCACTGCTGCAGCCAGGACCATAAATGCTGGTTTCACTGCAAGCTTCATTCTCGTGCTGCCAATAAAGCGTTGCCATGATCTAATAAACTGGTGACCTAAAGTGTTCAGAGGGAGAGGATGGAGAGGGGTCTGTACCTGTGAGCAGCAGCTGGTACTGAGGGATCCTCTGCACTGGTTTCAGAAGATAATGTTTCAGAGCCAGGCTGGCGCATCGCGGACTCATCTGAGACAAAAAATAAAACAAAAAACGCAGAGCAATTCAAGGCTTCAGTCGTCAACACAAACACAACAAACCTTACAAATTATTTAAACTTGTGTTGCTGTGGATGTAGCAACAGCACCAGACACTATATTTGCACTGGAAGCCAGAGGCAGGACCTTTAACTATTAACTAGGCCTTAAAATGAATTCATCTTTTATTGCTGCAGCATGATCTCACACAGGAAAATATATATTAAAAAATGTTAACCAACTTAGCTTTGGAGCAATTCTGCTGCTTACTTTGTAAAATAAAATTAAAAAAAAACATTTTTCCAAAAGGAAAATTCATCTTCTATGGCATTTTACAAGTTTGTAGCATAAAGGTGGAAGGATATTCCAGAAAAAGATCAATAACATCAATACTGTAGAGAATTTGAAACAATACAACATGAAATTACAGTATGTCTAATATATGAGATAGAAAGAAGGTTAATGTTGGAGGAATAAAAACAATCAAAAACCTTTTAACTTATTTAATATATTACAGGGAAAATCACTAAGTAAAATATTCAATACTTTTAGAAAAAAGTTGATTAAAAAATATAATAATACTACGTGTATAAAAAAATAGACATCTTGAGCCACACTCCGTGCCAGCAGGTGGCGGTAAAGCTTACTAAACTCTTCTTGTAAACCACCAATAAAAAACAAAAAGAAGAAGAAGTCCATTCGTCTTCTCCTGATAATATCTAGGTTAGTTCTACATAAATGTACAAGCTTCACCCAGCAAAGTGGCGATAAATTTGCATTGACACAATAGATGAAAAAAAACCTACCTAGCTAGCTAGCTAGTTAGCAGTAGCTTCAACCACCTCAAGTCACAACGCAGTGAAGATGTGCAACTCTGCAGGGACTGAAATGGGAATTGAGGAAAGCTGCTTTTTTCTGGTTAACCATTTCTGTGTAATCTGGCTTTCCTAACCCTACAGCTAAAGGTAAAATCCTTAGAAGAGATTATACCACTGCAATCCAAAGAGAAAAGACGTGAAATAAGAGCCCAAATCTACCTCAAATTCCCGGACAACAGCTGCGAATGCAGGGTTCTTCCTGCACTGCTCATCCAGCAGAGCTACATTGTTGTCAAACTGGCGGATGTAGGTGGAATACATCTTCAGATAGGGACCTTTCTGGACAAAAATGTCCGACAGTCTCTGGTGGTCGCTCCTGTTAAGAAACACAAAGAGGTTGTAATGAATCAAACGGGTGAAAGCTAGTTTCACTTTCCGATAATAACACTGATTCTGCATGTATCTAATGTATACTAAACTAAAATATGCAGAAAATAGTAAACAGTGATGTAAAAAACGTTTTGTGCATATCAGAGGTGGGTAGAGTCCTCAAAAATTGTACTCAAGTAAAAGTAGAAAGTAGCAATCCAAGAAATTATTCAAGTAAGAGTAAAAAATTATTTGGTAAAAAGTCTACTCAAGTACTGAGTAAATAATCAAAACATAAGTCATTTAATATTTAAAAACTACATCATCACATGGATAAAAATATAAAGTTTTGTGTAAATTTTGGTATTTTAAAGACTTACATTTAAATAATTTATATAAATAGCAAAATTACAAGATAAGGAAAGAGAAACATATTTCCAAATCAATTTCTTTCAAAATAAAATGTATAAAACTAACGAAAATTTAAATGGCAGGTGTGTGTCTGTTCTGGTGTGGGTAGAGAATCAAGAACGCTCACTACTCTTACTACAGCAAAAGTAAAGCATTGTGAAAATACTCCTAAAAGTACGAGGGATTTAAAAAAAATGCAATTAAGTACATGTGACTAGCTACAACTTAACTGATTAATTTAATATAGTTAGAAGGCAGTAGTTGTAATTTTGCATGTATGGATTAACTACAGGACTTAAATCTTATGAAACTTTCACAAAAACTGCAGGTGTGTCTGATCAATTTGGTTAAAAAAGCTTGTTCTTGTTCAGTGAAGTTACTCAAACTAGGTAAAATATCCAGAAATTTACTCAAGAGTAGCAATACTTCATAATAAAGTTACTAAGGTAAATTTTTTTTTCAAAATGTTACTCCAGTAAATGTAACTAGTTGCTACCAAAAATGGTGAATACTAAAAACTGACTTCAAATGAATGCAAAAATAAACTTATAAAGGGTCAAAAATGTTTTTTAGGAGCTGCTCTCTCACTAAAATCCAACTTTCTGTCTGTTAACTGGGATTTACTGCTAAATCCCAGTGTAATTTGAGTGTTCAGAGTGGAAGCGCACCAGTGTGCCACCCTGTCCTCCAGCTCTCGCAGCAGGTCTTTGTTCAGCTGGTACAGCTGCGGCAGATAGTACAGAATCTGACTCAGGATCCGCTCGTCCACCACCGGCTTCCCGTTCTGACGCGTTGCCTTAGCAACAGCATCCCGAAAGTCCTGAAGAGACAGACCGGGTCAAATCAGAGACATTAACACACCCAGGACTTGTGCTGCAGCTGAACAGGAACATAAACGCCCCCCCACCTCCCTCACACATTTTATGGCTCAGTCAAGTCCGCGTTTTGAGTTTGCCCGGCGAACCGATGCACACATGCACCTGGAAGGAAGGGAAGGGAACCCGAGCACGAACCCGACGTCCGCTCTACTGAGCCTGCCAGCTCACAAAGTAAACAAACCCAAATCAAAACAGGGTCTAGCAGATTCGGAAACATAAGCACGTAGCACAGAGAATTATGACAGGTATGCGTGTGTGGAGGTCACGGCTTGTAGCCGGAGGAAGCAGCTGCTGCAGAGCCAGAAGAATGTGATCTGACCTCTTTTCTTGGACACCGCTAGTCCTTCCCCCTGGAGAGTTTTCTACTAATCGTGCTGCGGTTTTACTAAAGCTACCAGACAGGTGGACTCTCCAGCCACATTGCTAGGAGATGTGTTAGCTTATTTTACTTCTGTCTGTGTCCTTAAATGAACAGAGGCTCACTTTTATCTTTACCTTTTGCTTTATTGCTCAGCTGATATAATTCTTGTGTTTGGGTGATTCTCAAGCCAAATTGCATATATTAAAGGGGATCTGTTATGCAAAATTTATATTCTGCACGTTTTTGTACTTCCATTTGTTTCTAAACACAGCTAAAGTGCTTAAAAAGAAAACACTCAGTTGTTTTTTGGCAATAAGTTAATATTTTTGGTGTTTGGAAAACCTCCCGAAGGTTTTGCCCCGTTACCTAGCAACCCCAGCCTAGCCCAACATGTTACCTAGCAACCCAAGCAGAGTTCCAGCATGTTTAGTCAGCTGATTTTTCCCACCCAGAAACTGCTTGCTGCATTTTTGTTGGCTGTGCAGGAGGCTCCACTTCTGCTTTTCAAAGATGTACAGTTGTATGATTGCTCATCTACACATACGAGTGTAAATGCTGAGTTTGGGGGCGTGGCCAGCAGCAGCTTATTTGGATTTAAAGTGACAGAGGCCCTACAACAGCTCATTCTGAAAGGGGGGCAAAGTAGGAAGAACTGAGCAGAATAAAATTTCATTTTCTAAGAATGATTTAGTGATTTAACAAACATGTTTTAATTAGCCCATTGTTCTATTTAACCTGTTTAAGGAAGCATAATGGTCACCTTTAATATCCCCATTAAAAAAATTTATTGGTTTGATGCAGAATAAGTAAATTAAACTCTCCACTTCACCTTAAAGTCTTAAAATCTCAATAAAATTAATATTTTATTTAAGTATTGTATAATTTCAAGTGATACTATGTATACTCAGAAGGGTTAGCAAACAGATTTATGGGTGCAGTGGGGACATTTTCTGCATGCTCTTTTGTAAACCAAACATCCTATAGTCAGTTGGTCAATGATCCCTATAAATAAACTAATGTTGCAGCATGAATCTAAACACTGGATGAGAGGTCAGTACATGGATAATCCTGCATTCAGTCCCTTCTCACTGAGATAAAAACATCATTATTTAACAAACCAAGGCTGCTGGGATCAGTAGGCGTTATAGACGTGTAGTTAAAAGTCATCTGCAAAGAAATGTATTATTCACTACTATTACCAATAAGAAGAAAAATGTAAATTAGGGCTAAACAAAATATCGTGACTATATTGGCACTCAAACAGAAATATGTGCAATATTGGTATCAAAGGACAGCTTGGAGAATAATAATCATTAGCTAATATATTCTAAGTGTTATTAAATTGCATTTTCCATTCTAATGTAGTATTAGCCCAGCTGGACAGAGTCTGCTTCACACAAATGATGGTGCCCAAAATGCTAAATGTCAAAGAGTAATTGTAGCATTGGTGAGAGGAAAGCATTTTTAGAAAGTGATATCATGGAAATAGTTTTGTGCAACCCAAATGTAAATAGAAAACAGAAGGAAGCCAACAACTCATTCCTGAGGTACGCCATAAATTAATGAAGACACTGAATTATTACTAAGGATTGACCGCAGTTATTTAGAGGGAAAAATGTCAAAATTTTCATCTTTTACCAATAACTATATTTGTTCAAGGAAAATAAAGTAATTAGAGTGATGGAAAGCAGCACATAGATCTAAATAACAATAATTTCTCTGTTTAAACTTGGTCATATTCTAATTTAAACAAGCTTGTACAAATTACAAACTGGAAAAACAAACAAACAAATCCTCAAGAAAGAATTTAGTTTCCTCAAAACCTCAAAGGGCTACCAAATAACATCTAACAAGGTTTCCCCCTGAAAACTTGTTAAGCCTGGTGGTTGGGCGCTGGGGCAGTCAGCGGCCCGTTGTGTTTTTGAGTTAGAAAATGTTTAAAGTTGACAGGAAATTTGAAAGTATCACTTGATAATAGTGTTATTGGAAGATTAATATCTGAACACCAACTATAAAGTATTAAAAAATGCAAACATCTAAATAAAAACTACGTATATAAGCAATACTAAGCCTGGTGGGGCACAAGTAAAGCCTGGTGGCCCGCCAGGCTTATAACACACTGGGGGAAACCCTGTCTGACATTAATAAAGAATCTTTTTCTGTGCTCCAGAAAAAATGTCTTGCCCTAAAGATTCACAACAAATCAATGCAAATCTGTCTTGAAGTGAAGCAGCTCTTTAATGATTAAACTTGACAAAAACAAACAAAACTGCAAATGTTTTCCTTCAATTCATCACCCATACCTTAAGCTAACAATAGATGCTAATGCAAACACCAACATCCACCCATCTTATGGGATATTAATCGTCTCTTTATTGGTTTTCTTTCATTCAAACAAACACACACCCTTTACTGAGTTTCCAGTAAAAGAAAAGTTCAAAGCATCTCTTTCCTCATTGTGGTTTGGTATTCACCTGCCTACCACTGCCCCAGTGAAACCAGTAAAACCCTCAAACACAGCCCACATCAAGAGAAAACACTTTGATCGCCACTCAAACAGTAATCACAGACGCTGCTGTTTGTTCTCTGGCTGCTCAAGGAAATGAATAAAAGCAACACTTACTATGTGTAGAAGCTTTAGGACGTCCACAAACCTGGAAAAAAAGTGGAAATAAATTATTTTAGCACACTTTCAGACACAAGCTGCAAGTCCTGCATCGACGAAACACTCACACTTTCTCTGAGCTCATGATTTCCTGGGCAATGTGCACCACCTTCTTCCTCTTCATGTCATCCTCCTGCTGAAAAGCGACAAACAGTAAGATGATCGCTCAGAAAAGGTCAAAACCACACAGCGTTTACTCACAGACTCACTGCAGATCACCATGATCATCTCTGGGTGTTTAAAACCAAAAAATAACGGCCTCCTCTCTCTCTCTTTCTTTCTGCTGCTGGATGGTGACGGGGCGGTCGCTGCGTCACTCGATTTGGACGGCGGCCTTGGCCTCTGCCTGCCTGCTCCTATCTGAGGCTGTATTTGTCGAGCATTGAGGGGCTTCAGACACAGGTGTTGACAGCATCATGCAGAGGGTCATTCAGGACGCATAAAGGAAGGGAATAAAAAACTGTTTCACACAGAGAGGGAGCTATTCCTGAACCCGCAGCGCCTTCTGTGTTTGCTCACCATCCCCCTTTCAACACACACTCATCCACTTCTAAAAGGCCGTCACAGGGAGCAAACATGCTTGGCAGCATGCGTGCGCTGAGTGCTAAGTCTCCAGTGCTGATTAGAGATGTTCACTGTGACCTAGAAATGTTGAACAAGAGCTAATGATGAAGGAAGTTGGTTCAGTAGAGGTGGGAATATCGGTAATATCAGTATTGGATCGATACTTTAGCTTCAGATTCTGATTCAACTCAACGCTACCTCCAAAAAGATTTTGTTTTGATTTGCTCTCTTTCATAGTTTTTTGTACTTTATTCAGGAAAAAATGCACACATATCTGTTCTCCTTTTCATTGTTTTTGTTTGTCACATTGATCATTTCCCCCCCAGTATGTTGCAAGGGTTTCTTTTGGTTATTGCGAGCTAAAGTTACTTTCAAAATGTTGAGGTCAAAATTGTGATTTTTTTTTATAACCTAATCTTACAAAAAAGTTGAAATTGCTGCACATAACCTTCTCACACTACAAAAACATAAAATCTTATCAATTATTTTTGGTCTAGTTTCTAGTAGGGCTGGGAGATATGAGGAAAATCTAATATCCTGATATATTTTTGCTGTTATGATACACGATATTCTTAAATGAGCTTATTTTAAACTATAGACCCCTTGCAGCATGATGTCACCCACACAAGTTCCCGGCCCCATTTCCCTGCTAGCCTTAAATGTAAGCTCATATAAAAAGTGATGCCGTGTTTTGCTATAAACTGCTATGACTAATAAGGTGAGAAAAAAGTTTTAACAAAGAAAAAAAATAGCGAGGGAGAGGTAAGTAGGTAAGTTTGCTTGACTTTGACAAACTTAAATAGATGTGCTGTGGAATAAGGTGTGTTTTGGTTCAACTTAAAAATAAAAAAGGCGACCTACACACCAGCTGACAGATTATCTGTAAGGCAGGTGTTTAAATTCATCAGCCACCGCTGTGTTAGCTTGGCTAATAGCAGCAGCAGCTAATCTACCACAGTGATCAATTATTAATAAAAGCAAAATACACATCAAGCCTAAAAACCGAAATCTGTAACGAACTGAATGTTCTGCTCTATGTGGGGGTAATGTTTGAGTGTTTTTGGTGCCGAATCCTCAAACAATAAAGTTGCGTTGTTGTCAGTTGCTATGGCAACGAGTCTACGTGTATCGTAAAGCCGGCACAAGAGCGAGAAAAAAAGAATGAGTAGTTTTGAGTTATTTTCCCCATTGCATAGCATTAAATGAATCATACCTACGTCTCCAGGTTTCACTTTAACGGACCAGTTCTACCGCGGCAGCGCGGCTATGAACGGCATGTAGCAGAAGAGTCCCAATATGGGGGGGATAAATCTGCGGTACAACCTTTTGTGGCAATAATTTTATAACATGTTTCGCAAATTACCTCATTTTGTTCGACGTCCTCCATATAAAATCCAAACCACTGCCAAATTATTGATCCAGCGCTGTTTCTCTTCGGAACTAGACTAGTTCATCTGATTAGTCTTCAGTTACCGTCTCATTCACGGCTCGCCTCAAACTCTCGCTGTCACCATGTAGTTTGTTTACTCCGCGCAGCTGATTGATAGAAAAATTTCAGGTTGGGAGGGGGGAGGGACTAGTGATGCATTCATAGGGTATCGGATAAACCATACTCGCAGTAAATTTTGACGGCGAAAGTTTAATATTTGAACAATTTATTCTCGATAGTTGCGATGTAGCCATTTTAACTATCGTAAATTGAAAATATTCCTGCTGCATCGACTATACTCAATACATCGCCCAGCCCTAGTTTCTAGTCCAAACATCTTAGTACACTTGAAATAAGACAAAAATAATTTAAAAGTAACTTTCCTGCAGGATAAAGTGGCTTGTTTTAGGTAAATAATTTCTTAATATTGATAAGAATTAGATTATTTCTCTTATTAAAAAAACACTTTCCATATTATAAGTCAATCAATCAATCAATCAAATTTTATTTGTATAGCACATTTCAGCAGCAAGGCATTTCAAGATGCTTTACATAATTAAAAACAAAATAAAAACAGCATGTGACATTGAATAAACAGTAAGAAAAAGAAAGAGATTTTGGAAAAATTACTTTTGTTACGGAATTTAAGCGCATGTTGTCGTCCGTTTAACACGGGTATTATCCAGGCCCCGTCGCCTAACAGGACAAGGTCTCCAACCTTGCAGCACCAGGGACGGCAAAGTCCTAGTGCAAAATTTTTGCACTAGGACTTTGCCGTCCTACACAGATTTTTGTGCACTATTTTTACCTGTTAGAGTCTAGAATTTACAGGGTTTTTCTGTGTTAGATGATAAAAACTTGGTTAAATAAGAACTTTGCAATCGCTAAAATATCAGTAAAACCAACGTCTTACATTAAAAAAAAGAAAAAAACATTAAAAAACATTAAAAAGTGAAATAATCTGCCAACAGAACCAATAATTTTTCATCAATGTTAAGGAATTATTTACTTAAAATAAGCTCCTTTGTCTTGCTGAAAAGTTACTTGTAAGTTAGTTTTGCCTTATTTCAAGTGTCATAAGATATTTGCACTAAAAACTAGACCAAAAATACTTCACAAAAAAAGATAAGATTTTAGCACAGTTAATATTTAGAGTGCAAATAATATTTTCAATGCAGAAGAAGAATTCAAGTTAACATGAAGTGTTTACACAGTATAAGAAGATCCTACAAAACATCTCAAAATGGTCTTGGCAAAAAAGCCCTGTATTTGCTTGGTATTGGATCAAAATCTAAACATTAAGTATTTCACTCCTGTAGTTTTCAGGTTTCACTGTTTTCCTAATTATTCCACAGGGTTTCTTAAGACGTTTCATAAAGGGCAGATTTGTTAAGAGCTAATTAAAGTTTGTCCTGTCAACAGATTCACACCTGAGAGGTGTGTCTGGATTTTCCCTTGCAAAAAGTTTGTCTTTACATCTTGCAATTCCCTCAAAATTCATTAATATACATTCAAATTTGTGGCCAAAATGTGAAAAAGAACTGCCGATTCCAGGTGTTATTCCCTCATGTTTCCTCCTATCTTATGTAAAAAAATAGATAATTGCCGTTAGTCAATGCCACAAGTTGTTGCTACAAAACAAAACAACTGACTGAACCTCCTCCAAGATTAGTGACTCCTTGTTTTTCTGTGTTGTGCAAGTGGCCTCAGCCGCTCTGGATGTCGTAAATCATGCCATATTAGCTATCTCACGATACGATACACGATATTCTGCTCATGATATGATATATATTGCGATAATCCGCAAAGGATACAATTCAATAGACTTTTGCGATTTTCTGAAAGATTTTAGAGGGACGGAGTGATTTTGGTGATATTTTGTGACTGTTATAGAGTTGGATTGAATTAATTTAACTGAAAATTGATAAAAAGCACCAACTACACAATACCTGGCTCTGGTTGGACATGGACACAGACTTAAAGTCAACAGCTGGACAAAATGAATCAAAGAAGTGGTGAGAAAACATGTTCCTTTTAATTGAAACAGTACAAACTGTAGCTTACAGGCATTTGTAAAGTAAATAAAGTGCACCAAGTACCCTGCTCAGAATAGTTTGATACCTTTTTAACCTTGACACTTAACATCTGAAGGAATCACTCTCAGCCTAATCACTCTCCTGGTGAAGCAAGCAGTGAGTGAACAAGGTGACAGTTGGATGTTACGATACTTGTGGATGAATATCGATTTTTTTCTAGGAAAGAAAATATTGATATATATAACGCAAAATTGATATTATTACACAGCCCTAGTATTAGCAAATGTTGGTTTTAATTTCGTACTTAATTACTTTCTGACTGAGGTGGTCATTAAATCGCTCTGCACCGAGTAAATTCGACAGGATGAAATGAGCGTACCTGTCTGTCTGCCTCGTCCAGGTGCTCCTTGCTGGAGGTGGAGCTGTTGTCCTCTTCGTCTGAACTGTGCATCTCGTCCTCCTCAGAGTGGACATCGTCCTTCAGCCAGTCGCTGTTTGGGAAGAGGATGTCAGTGAATGAAAATAATGATTTAGACATGTACAGTATGTCTGTGCAGAAGAGCGGGTGAGTGCTTGGAAAAAGACTTCCTGGATAATTAAAGATTTCAAGAAAGCTTGTGGAAAGATCAAAATCCCAACCTGAGTCACCTTCCTCTGACACTAAGAAGTCTGACTTATTTTCCAAGGAAAATATTTACTTCACTGCTGGATTCAAAGGCCATAAAACTAACCACTAAACTCCAAAAATAAACTCTTACAACTAGATTTCCAGGAATGAACTGTTCCTTTTTTCAATCCTGATATTGATACCAATATCTGAGGTTTAGTATCAGCTAATACCGATCCAATACAGAAAAATAGCGCTGAATTAACTTAAAACCTTAGGAATTAGCAATTCTAAATATAATGTAAGATAAATAATAAAAAATTACATTTAGAGCACAAAGCACAGAATTAGGCTGAATAGATCAGACACCGATATCCGATGTAGAATTTTTTTTTTCAAAATTGTATTGGCGCATCTCTAAACATTTTCTGAAAAACCCGGATCCCTCCTAGGAATGTAACTGATAACAGTTCAGCTTGTTATCAGTTAAATGCCCTTATGTGGGATTTCTAAGAAGTACAAACTGCTTCAGCTCACATCAGAGCGTCTCAGTGATGGTTTCTCTAAACCAGTATCTTTCTCAGACGGTCCTGGTGGGATTCTCGGCATGTTTTGGGTCGTTGTCATGTTGCAGGTTCAGCTCTGCTTCACCTCTAATAGTTTTAACATATAGTCTCAGATTTCATGATGGGTTCTATAATGGTGAATTGGCCAGAGCAAAGAATCCCTAATCATGATACTTCCACCGCCGCACCTCAAAGTTACCATCACTCTAAACTGGGCTTTGTTGACATGCACACCTCCCATGAAAGTTAAGTTTGTACTTACTGAATTTATTGACTTTTTCTGCTAAATAAAGACTCAAATACTGCTTTCTAACCAAATGTAATTCTTCCAACTAGGGCTGAAATGATTAACCGGATTAATTGTGATGAATTATTGAAATAATCTTTAACAGATTTAGTAATTAATTAATTGTTAACTGGAGTATACAGATTAAAAAAAGGTCATTTGCTCCATACTCAGAGCAGTAATTAAGCCAAAATTGTGAAAAATCCAAACATTTTGCATTTAAGATAAAAACAACTTTGTCTTTAATTATATTCTACCCAAAATTCATCACGTCATATTTTTTTGCTTCATTTTGTTCAAATTCCTTAAAAAAGTCACATATTAAGCAATTTTTACTGTCCAGTTATTAATGAATTAATCCAAAAAATAATCAACAGATTAGCCATCATTCTTTGATGTTAAGTCAAGAAGAAATTGTTGATGTTTAGTTGGAGAAGCATCTTTTGCAACAAAGTGTTCACAAAAGGAATGCTGTTATTGCATTTTATTTACAAATAAAATTTTTAGTTTCTTTTTTTTAAAAAGGAAATGAATAATTTTTAATTAGCATCTTTTAATGTTTTCTCGGAATGTGCCAATTTTTTAAAACTGATTAATCGTCAGAATAATTTATTAATCTTTAGCTGGATCTTAGTTCCAACTCTAAAGCACGGAGGTGGCTGCATCACTCCTTTAAAGCTGGGTTTGAAATAGAAAAGCCAGGGCATACATACTGATGAAAATTTATTACCAAAATACTTAAACTAGGACATTTATCAACATGACTGAAGGTTTTTAACAGATTATTGTTGGCATAAATCCTTTATTTTCCGCCAGCTGAGACGTTTAAAGCTGTACTTCTAAAACCTGCTTCTTATCTTGCCGCGGGTGACTCAACAGGCCGTCTGCGCCAGCAGAACAAGCAGCAACATGAGTCTGAGCCTCTAATGTTTCCCTTTGGCTTGCCTGCAGAATAAAGCCGCCTGATGCTAACCGGAAAGTTCTCAACAGGAGTAATTTAATTCAGTTGAGGTATAGGTTGGTTGTTAGAGGAAAAAAACAAAAATTATTGCATTTTTCTCCGGATCTTTGTTTTTCTCTTACCTAAAAACCCAAATTTCTCCCTTTTCGGCCCAGCTCCTTTACCCCTCGCGTTCCCTCTCTCCATTCGGTTTCTCCAGCATTGTGGATCAGGCACAGAGCGCCACTTGTTTACAGCCCGAGGCTACTTACATAAACTCAACGGGCTCGGATGCCTGGGAAACACCACGAATTCACTCGCTGCTTCTGTCTCTGCTTTAACAAACACCAAGATCTGCATTCCAGACTGAATTAAGAAGCAGAGCACATCTTAGACGTGTTCAAGGCTGATTTAAAACCCATGTACAATGGAGCCATCCTGGCTGCATCACTTATACAGAAAGAAAATGTTGCAGATGGTAGATAAACACCAGTCAGGAATTAAGTCTGGACACTGAAACTAGAGGTTTTATGTTAGAAAATAAGCCAGAAAATGACATCTGACAGCAAACATCCCAAAAAACTTATTTACATTGTCTTCAGAAAATGAGATCTGGAGTCTGTTGTTTTCCATATAAAATTTCTTTAGGGATCAAACGCGCCTTGATCAGACAAACAAATAGTTTCCAATCTTATCTAGAGTTAGCAGTTTAATTATGAGCTGCGAGGGCCATTCGAGGCTATTGCAGCTTTAATGATCTTTACAGCTAAAGATTTGTCATGAAAAGGCTTTATTATCTTGAAACAGTAAGCGTTACAGATGGTTTTGTCAGGATAAAAGTGATATTGAACTTTCATTTCTACTCCCATGGTGAGCTCATAAGCTTGTTTAGCCAAAATTAACCAGTCATCTCAAGAAAGTGAAGTCTTAAGATGTTTTTATCTTTATAGATGCTCTTGAGCTTGTTTTGTATAAATAATAGTCTGGATTAGGGCTGCACAATATCACTGTACTAGATCCAAATTTAGTAGTTTTTATTCTTGTTTTCATTTCTAAAAAAAATTACAAATGACAGAAATTATTTTCAAAAACTGGCTTTTATTTCAACCGTCCCTTTTGAGCTGTATGATGGAGAATTAGGACCATGATATAAGAATTTTTGTTTAATTACAAGAACATAGTCATCATAAAATTAGCAGAATATAGTTATACCAGTTTTAAAATTAGGAGAAAAAAAGTTGTTTTAATTTCTTATATTGTTCTTGCATGAGGTTTCATAAAATTAAGACTTCATTCTCCTAATATTATGACTTTTTCGCTGGTAATATAACTTTATTCTCATATGGTTTAAACTGTAATTTCACTTTAATCTCTTATTACTATAACTGCATTCTCGTAAATTTATGACTTTATTTTTGTTAAAAAGAGAAGATCTTAGCCTGACCCTTCATGCCCAAACAAATAGAAGCTGTAAGACAAACTTGTGAAACAAGATGGCGGCCTTGGGCGTACTGATATTACTGTAAACATTGGTGGAAAAAAAAATCCAGATTTTCCAAAACTTCAATCTTCAATGACAGTTCAATTAATTGATAAAAATAGAATATTGTTAAATATATTTTTTTTTAATCGGAAGGTTTGTTTTGGGGTGGAGAAAACTTGCAGAAAAAAAACAGCTTAATATTCCATAAAAAATGATTTAAAGTGAAATTTAACTTTCCTTAGCTCTTTTTTCAGCATGAGAACAAACCAGCCAACCATACTGTTCAGGACGGGGGAAAAACAGAGTGTTGAGGTTAAAACGAGGTTAAACGTAGTGCAAGGGCAGCCAGAACGAGGCGGCGGAGGAGGCTGGTGGTTGCTGGAGGTACATTTTCCCTGATTTAGAGAGCCGTGTGGCGATTTCTGCGATTCTCAAACATTTCCTGCTCCAGCCACTGAAAATAACCCACAGGAAAACAGGCCCACTCAGAGCACATCAACGCTCTATTCAAACTCAAAGCCACTGACTCAGACTCAGAGGCCGACATATTGGTCTTCTAGTAAATACAAACCGCTTCGGTCACAACCAGTGAACCTGTCGCCGGTCTCCCACTGAAGGAGCCGGAATTACTCCAGTACTGTTCTTCAGATTATGGGTCCAAACAATTGATCGACTAATGGTATTAGTTTATTAAATAAAAATTAGTTCCAATTGATTAACTTATAACGTCCGTTAGATCGTCTTTTAGTGTTGTAGTTTGACCGCCATCCAGCAGAGGGCGCCGCTTGTAATCCTTAAGCAGAGGTATAAACAGAGCGATTGACGGAGAAAAAAAATGGCGGCCATACCAGAAAGAGAAACAGAACAGAGTGGGATGCAATATGCACTTTATGTGGTTCTGTTTTGTTTTTTTTTTTTGTTTGTTTGTTTGTTTTGGGTTTTTTTAATAACACTCGACAAGCTCCTTAAGTTGTTTTAAAATATAAATACTAGACAAGCTCCTTAACTTATCACATTAACAGCGTTCATTCAGCCGAGCTGCATGACGTAGCAGCGTCAGCTTGTAATTCAAAAATTGCTGAAGTGCTACAAAGACGAGGATAAAGTCAGACAGGCGGAGGAGATAACGCTGAAAAATTGTAACATGGTGTTAAACAAACATGATGCCCATTAGTTAGGTTGATTTTGAGGTCTGTTGTGAGTTAATTCAATTAATGGCACTAAGTTTAAAATTCCTTCAAGAGCAACCACAGACAGTACTTCTGTACGAACATCTCATTGTTCATCAAGTGTTTCACACATTTTATTTTGTTCATCTTTTATTTTTCTATCCAGCATCTTAAGATGTTCCTGTTTTGTTACGTTTCATTAATATATCTAAATTTATGTGATAAAACCTCAATCTTTTGTTTATTCGGCCAGTATTTAATACAGCTGACACAAAATAATGATGTCTTTTTTTTTAGTTGATCATATCTTGAAAAATTTAGCTCTTTATGGTAAAAAGTTAAATAAACAACATATACCTAATTGTAAAGTGGTTTTTTTCTTTTAATGTTCTGAAACTGACTGAATAAAACCTTTTCCGCTCTTATCTCCCTGATAATTTTATAAAATAACAAATACAAAGCATTAGAGCAACACAGGAGCTCGTGCTGTAGTCTGGACCCACCTCTCGTATTCGTGCTCGCTGCATCTGTGGAAGGGGTCCTGCACCTCGTAGATGTTAGCGTCGCCTCTGTCGGGATCGTGCGGCCAGCCCAGCCTCGCTCCGTGGAACGGCAGGTTCATATACTCTGGGATCTCCTCGTACAGCGGCACGTTCTCATACTCCACATCCTCCCTGTGGATGTCGGGGTCCTCGATGCAGCTGCTGGGCCTCCCCAGGCTTTTGTCCGTGCTGGTGCAGTCCAGGGACTGCCCCCCTTTGACCAGCAGCTTTGGCAGCATCTTCACATTCAGCCGCAGCTCCAGCAGCTTGCGGAAAGAGAGGCTCCTCTTCTGGGATGAGCCGGCCCGGGTTGCCAGGTCGGCTGCGGAGAAGGACTGCGCCCTCTGCTTGCCCCCCAGTGCCGGTGCTCGGCTTTTGGGCGGCACACTGCTCCTGGTGGGAATCTGACGGCTGAAGAAGGTGACGGAGGGCCGAGAGAAGCGCCAGGTGGTTTTTTCCTGAGGAGGAGGCGGCAGATCCCTCATGGGGGTGCTGGCATGCGGGGGCGCAGGAGGGCAGACGGAGGGTGGCGGTGGGGCTGGCAGGCTGTGTCTCTGAGGTTTCCTCGGCGGTGCCCGCGGCGACTGTTGATCCTCGGCAGACAGGGCTTTCCGGTGACAGCCCAGTTTGATCTGTTTGGGGAGGCTGTGGGAGATCGGGTACCGCTCGAAGTCGCCGTACCCGTCCTCCTCCTCCTCCTCATTGTCCTGCTGAGCCTCCTTACCGTGACCCTCGGAGTCGGGGTGGGACAGCAGGTCTAAGGAGTGGGAGGTGTTTTTGTTGAGCAAACAGCGGACAGCTCTGTGCAGCCTTGGAGAGAGGGAGGTTTGTCTTGGAGGCGGAACGGGAACGTCCGTCTCTAAATCTACCAAACACGAGTCTCTCTGGGTCTCAGAGTCGTCTGCTTGCTGCAGCTCAGGCTCATTCTTCTGCTCCTCCACCGGCACCGCCTGATCCTGACCCTCCACGCCGTCCTGCCTCACCAGAGCCGGCTTTTTGAACTTCCGTGGGTGAGGCACTGGGAGAGGCTTACTGGGAGCGGCGGGGACTGGTAGATCGGGCAGGGGGCTGATGGGAAACGTCTCTTTTTCTGCTTGAGAAGACTCCGGTGGATGGATGCTCGTCAGGATGTTGCCTGCAACATCACAGGCTGCTGTCTGCTCTGCCGTTTGGGCCTCAGTCGGCACGTCTGAGTCCTCCTCAGTCCTCTCTCTGTTCACTAAGCCCCTATCAAGATGTCTCTGTCTCTGAGGTTTATCCCTTGGCTTTTTGTTAATTCTTTCACTCTTATAGTCGTGGGTCTCCTCCTCCTCTTCTGTGCTTTTGCCAGTGGTGACCCCGTTCTGCAGCGGCTCTTTGTCCAAATCTGCTGCAGATTCATTTGCGTCTCCGTTTTCCTGAGGGTGACACTCCCCAGCGGAGCAGGAGCAGGTGGAGATGATGTAATCCGACTCATGACTCTCTGTCTCAGATAAAATCCCATTCTTAGAGTTGAGGTGGAAGAGGTTCTCATCTAAAGCCGAACCGATGGGTTCGGTTGGTTTGAGCGACGGGGGGGAAACAGGTGGCGATGAGGAGCCCGAGGATCTGGGTAGGCATGGTTTAGGAGCAACAGCTGGCTTTGGCCTCTTAGTGGCGGAAGGGGAGGGCTGGGAGAGAGGACATGGCTTCGGGGCGATGGGAGGTTTGGTTGAAACGGGGAGTTTTGGTTTGGGAGCTAATGGAGGCTTCTTTACACCTGCATATAAAATAAAAAGCAAAACTTTACTTTGTCTCCCTGTACATCAAAGCATCCCCCCTCATGCTGAAATGTAAGAAAAGACAGCTGCAAACAGGAGTTTAGGCTGAGGTCAAAGGGAAAATCTTGGGGTCAGAGGGCAAAAACCGAGAGCCAATTAAATTTTTAGAAGATGCCATTCCTTAAATAAATTATGTAAATTGATATTTGAATCTTTTTCTTGAGTTTTTTTTTTTTGCCAATAATAGCATAGTTTCTATTGTAGGGCCGAAATGATTAACCGTGACTAATCGATTATGGATCTCAACTAGTTTAGTATTTGATTAATCGTTAACTGGACAAACTTTAAAAAGCCATTTGCTGAAATAAACAACAAACTCAGAGAAGAAATTAAGCAAAAACTGTATAAAATATATTTAAAAAAATTTTAATCCTTTGTTTCTCATTATGTTGGCATAATTTTAGCTTCACCTGGTTCAAATTATTTAAATAAATCTCCTTTAAGAACCTTTTGCTATTCAATTATTAATTGGTAAATCCAAAATATAAACAGATCAGCCGTACAGTGTACTGATAATAACTCAGGAAGACAGAGCTGAACTTTTTATATGTTGCTGTTAGTATTTCTTTAGCTGCAGATGAATTATTTGCTACAAATGATCAAGTACTCACTGAAGGAATGCTGTTATTGCATTTTAGGCAAAACAAAATATGTTTTTTTAATTAAAGAAAAGAACTGAGTTGTTTTATTTACATCTTTTAATGTACTTGTAATATTGCATAGGGAAGCCTTAAGAGGTAAATGAAAAATCTGCAGAATGTGACATTTTTTTAATCCTATTAATTGATTAATTGTCAGGAGAATCAATTTCCAACATAATTGTTAGTTGCTTTAGTTAAAGCTCTTTTTTTTTACTGTAAATAAAGCTGCATTTAAACAAAAGTATTTTAAAACTTAAATTTACTTTCCTGGGATTTTAAGTTATAGACAAACAATAACTAAATAACTATGAAGTTAAATAAAAAAAACATGATTTTAAAAGTTTCTTACAAATAAAAATCTTAAAATATGATGCATTTGTATTCTGACTAAAGATGGCAAAATGTGAAAAACTTAAAGTGGTTTAAATATTTCTCCAAGGCCTGAAAAATCAGATAAAGACTGATAAGGTTTTATTTACCGCTGATTTATATCCGTGCACACCTAAAACATGAACAGTTTTCCTGCCACATGTGGATGTCATGGCTCAGTAGAACTTAACTATCATTATGTAATTTTCCACATTCTGTAAATTAAATCTGGAAGTGGGGAGACGAGCTGGATGCCCAGCGGGAAATAACCTGGTTTAAATAAAGGACAAAACATCCCCCTGGTCAGACAAATGAAAAGCTGTGAAATCGGCTAGTGGGGATACATTTTCCGCTTTCCTGACTCCTTGCTAGTCGACACCATGAGGAGTGGAGTCATCGAGCGGATGTTTCCAAAAAGGCCAACAAGTAAAAAAAAAAAAAACCTCTGCAAAGCATGCAAGCTGCAAGAATCACCAAATCCCATTCACAATAACCTATAAACATAATGTCCCCTTAAATATAAACACACTCGCTCCATTATTTGTGCATTTATTTACATGTTCTTTTATTAAAAGACTCACTTCATAATTCGGCTATAAAGTCGAGTTTAAAAATATTCGTTTTACGCTTTTATTACCAAATAAAACAACTAAATCCAAGGATGGCGGTTTTGAGCCTTGATGTTAGTTTGTATTTTAGAAATAAACCGAATGTGTCAGCACATGTTAACGTAATATTCTGGTTCATAAAACATGGAAAAGCGAGAATAAAGCAGGAAAAGTTTAAATTTACTTTTTCTTTTTTTTTTTTTTGAGAATCTGGCTTCATTTAGATGATATTGCCTTATTTTGCACTATTGAATTTAACAACAACCACCAATCTAAAGTGAAGATACTAGTTTATACCGCTAGAATAGCACATGATCGGTCAGACTTGTTGCATCAACAGCAGGACAGATGTTTGGGACAAAGGATTTACCCCCTCCAGCTACCACAAACACAAAGGATTATAACTGTTATTTAAAAAGCACCCACATTAAGCTCAAAACCGATGCTTTTCTATCTTTTTGAAAGCTGTTATTATGAAAAACTGTAATTAACTCTGGGTAGGATTAAAAAAAAATTGAGTCAGTGGATGCTAGCGACGGTTACAGTCTTACAAATGTAATTTTCTGTTCATTCATAGCGCAAAAACTTAAAGTAACTGAGGCAAACTTTCGTAATTCGTTTTAACTGAAGATAACCACAGAGCTGATCTGAAGCTAGGAAGCGTTAGCTTCGACACAAACCTGTGCTCATGACTCCCGACTTCTTCTCGCTCCTTTCTCCATGAGTAAAAATTTTACTTTCAATGGAACTCCGAGAAAATCGGGATTTTATTTTCCTCCCTCGGCATTGTCAGAGAAAAAATCGACCCAGGGAGAAAGCAAGAGGGTCCATCGCTGTTGTTCCTTATCTCTCCAGCGGATACGCGGATAAAGTTGGTGAGCCAGTTAGTTTTCCCATTTTTTTTATCGAAGTTTTCAGCCACGGTGCTTTTCCCAACAGTTTAATTCAGAGTTGAACTCAACATGTAGTCGTTTTCCGGTTAGTTTCAAAATAAAATTACATAAAAACAACATAGTTAGAATTTTTTGGATCAGATCATAAAGAGCAGATTATTATAGATATGATGTATATTATTAATAGTTTTCTTATTTTTGGTAAATATAAATTGTGCGACATAAGATATTTTATCAGACCAGTCATGTGTTTTAAATAAGGGTTGATTTATTTTTAAAAGTATTTCCGGTTAGTTTAAGCTAAATTTTGCTAGCTTGTCCTCTATTTCCTTCTGTTGCTTTCTCGAAAATGTACCGCTTCGTTTTACGACCACTTGGGGCGCTCTGGGGGATTTTGAACGGCTCACCACTATGCAGCAACACGTCAACGTAGCTGCCATGTTGGAAGGGGAGACAGCGGCCAGGCAATTATTCAAATAATTTCTACTTTAACTGGGTTAAAAGAGGTTTTGAATTTGGTTATTTAGAATTGTTTGTTTTTATTCTTTTATATATTTTAAAATGTATTCTTTTGTTTATTTTTACTATTTATTTATTGGTGAGTTGAGTCTTTAGTCATTTTGTGCAACTTTGATTCACGTTGTTAAGCAAAATCCTCAAACTAAATATCTAAGACTTGTTCTTATAGAACAAGTATTTAAATCCTTGAAAGATCTTGATTTACAGGTTTATATTTAAAATGTATAAGTTCAGTAGCTGGGCAAATAACAATGCGACTAAGTAAAACTGAAACTGTTCCAACAGTTACAGCAATTTTGATTAGCTTGTTACACTGTTCTGTAACAGATTAGATAATAAATCCTCTGTTTACAAGAAAAAGTAAGAAAACAACATTAACACAGAAAAGCTTACCCTCGTTAACATAAACTCGGTTTATGACTAATGCATTCTGGTTAAAGTATTCTTGTCATTCATTCACTGAGTATCCAGAAATTTTACTCAAGAATAGTAGCGATGCTTCATAATAATATTGCTTAATAAAAGGACACTTTTACTTAAATGACTTAAGTGTACATTTAAGATTGCAAAACTAATCTTAAATGTACACTTTTTACTCAAAACGTAACTATTTTAATTATATTATATTATATTATATTACATTATATTATATTATATTATCATTCCTCGCGAGGAAGTGGCAAATCGAATTGCAGTTTGGGAATTGTAGTTTTAGCCGAACGTTAGCACCCGGCTAACTCATAACTTCCCAACCGCTGTTTGTGACAACTCTCGCCTCCAACTGGAGAATGCTGAATGGGTTTGGTATCGATGGCGGAGAGCAATGACGGAGGAGTTTGACGAAGATGTGGTATTTGAGGTTTGTATAAACGCGCCTCTTCTTCTAAACGAACTGATGCTTTGTCATAACCATTGGAGGTAAATATGGGCTCATTAACAGGCTAACAGGTAAGCTAGCGTCGCTTTAGCAGCCCCCTGCCTGTTGCAGTGTAATCCCAAGCAACTCCACATATTTGGCTGAGTTTCTGAGCGTGTTCCTGTCGAGCCAAGGAGCTTTGGTGGTCATGAGGGAGGCTGAGCCGGTGTTTCATCCGCATTTATAACGAGGTGGGGTGGGGATGATCACATCCAGTGCTGTTGCGTCGGTTCTGAAAAATGACTCCAGCGTAGCTCTACATCTGAGTGTTTGCTTGGTGACAACATGAGCTGCGACTTCGTGTGACAATGCATGTGAGTAGCTATTGTTTGCTATAGCTGCAGTGCAGGCAGTTGGCAATGATTGTAGATGTCTTGAAATGCTTTCCTGCAGGAATTAAACACAAAGGAGCTGCTCAGATGGATATCACCCAGAAATATGGGCTCAGCAGCTGGGAATAAATGGGTCAGACATCATTTGGATAAAATCATAATTGCATAACAGATTGCACTTTTCTATCTGGGATTAAACAAGTTTATGCTTTTTTTTTCTAAAAACTAAAAATTAACATGCCTGGATTTTTATTCACACCATGTAAACATGAGACCAGTTTCATCTCACATCCTTTCATCTTGATTCAGCTGACATGACATTTTCCTCCTCTTCCTCATTCAGATCAGTAAGTTTCTCTTTCTCTCCATCTCTGCAGAACTCCCCGCTGTTCCAGTACCTTCAGGATCTAGGGCACACAGACTTCGAGTCATGTCCGACGGCGTCGCAGGAGGAGGAGGAGTACGGCGGTGCAGAGGGAGACCTGGGCTCTCGTGGCCAAGAGCAGCAGAAAACCTCAGTGAGTTCTCCTCCATCCTGCTTACTGATACGAAACAAGCTTTTCTTGGTATTCATGAGAGATTACTGAAGATTTGTCCCGCTGAATATCACAAGTTTTATTCATTCCGCCATCAGATGGAATCCAGAATGAACAACGTATTTAATCTCTTCATTTGGTCAATTTTCAAGATGATAATTTAAGGAAATATAGTGAATTATGCAACAGTTTACTATCTGATAATGTCAGGTAAAACATTAAAGAGAGAGTCTAGAATTTAGTAAAAGCATTTTTTAGATTTTGATAAGAATATAAAAAGACAATAGAGTATTATATTTATTTCCTTTTTTATTCTATATCCATCAAAATTCATGCTTTTTCCATTCATTCTTCCTAATTTCTCTTATTTTTACTGTTTTTTGTTAGCCTTGTACTATATGTATGTATTATTATTATCATTGCTATTGTTAATCTTTTTTTTTACATTTATTGTTTTTAACACTAAGAACTTTTTGTCTGAATCTTTATTTCTGTTGCTTTATTGCAAAACAATAAAGGTGGTTTTATTGTAGAAGGTGACAGCTGTTGGTATCATTTTGTGATTTAACTGTATAGTGATAATAATGATGATAATAATTTGATGCATCAAAGGAAATTTTTGCAGTAGATATCAGCGTCGCAGTGTGATTCTCTTGTTCTGCATCCATCCTGGCTTCCTCTTGCGTCCTGAAGCGGCGTCTGTGTTTTTCATGTCATTCCCCTTTAATCACTTGTGCAGTCAGATAAAAGTAATTAATTAGACTATTGACCCCAAAAAAGGACACATGCTGGCTTCTGACAAACAAGGCAACAAACATGGCAACAAACATGGGAGCAGAAGCTTCTTACATCCAGATTCAGGTATCATGTTTTTACATTTTGTTTTGCTTGTTGCATCGGGTAGATATAAAAAAAAAAAAAAGATGGCCCTGATTTTATAAGAGATTTCTGTAATGTGATTACAGCCATCTGGTTGTTTTTTCTCCGATGTAACCCCTCACTCCAGCAGCAACTTATGGTAGTATAATTTCTGTGTGTTCATTCTCCAGATGTTTTTAGTAGAACTGAGCGCAACCTGAGGATTAAAACAACCATTAATGACTCTAGTTTTAGGTTTTATTCAGCTGTGCAGGCGACGTGTCCCGGTAAGCTTGGGTGGGTGGGGGGGGGATCACATGACTCAGCCTCTCCTTATTTGCTCTCCTCATGAAAACGGGAAGCGGAGCTACGCTCGCCTCGCTCGGGAACTTTCCATGCGTGTCATGCTTCCTCCCCGGCGGTGTGTTGTTCTACAGAGTTGAGGAGGATGAGAGACTCAGATCTGACTCTTCCCTCTTCCAGCCATTTCCTGAAACCCAGATAAAAGTTAAACTCGGATAGATAACTTTCTGTGCTGCTTCAAACACTCATAAATGTCAAAGTCCTGATTTGCTGCTGTGAAGGTTTGCATAATTTTAAAGGATGCATTCTTTAAATTGTGTTGTGATATATTGCAGGCGGCAGTAGACGACGTAGTATATATGACATTAACATATGAAGCAGCTCTCTGTTTATGTGTTATAGTACTGAAGTACCTTGTTACACAGACTGCTACATAATTTACAGCCTCATTTACCTGTTCTCTTTCTTTTTATTGTACTTGAACTGCTTATGCAAATACAGTCCTGGGGAATTGTTCAGTCTACCAGTAAATAATTTATCTGGTATAAATGTATCCTTTCATGTGAAACGTCTTTTCCCATTACGAACATGGAACAGTGCATACGTTTCCTGTGGTTAAGTTGTCATGTTTTATGTGTCTACTAGCTTCACATATTGTTATTTTTCTTCCACTTAATAGTTTTGTTCTACTTTGTTTTGATCTATCAAATAAAACCTGAATGAAAAGCTCGACAAAGAAAAAACAGTAACACTTTATTTGAAGGGGGGTGAATAAGACTGTCATGACACTGTCATAAACATGACATAACACCTGTCATGAACATGAATAAGCCTTCATGAATATTTATGACTGTTGTCATAAAGCGTCATTCGGTAAATTATGACACTTTTAATACAAAGTTGACATTATTCAAAATGTCTTTGTTATGACAACTTGACATTAACCAATAAATCATTACTGTTTAAACTTTACCTTTAATAACATAAAGTTACCTAATTTTTAAAGTGCAATCAGTAATACTTTTATAACAAATTTATATCAGTAATGATTTCTTGGTTAATGTCAAGTTGTCATAATAAAGACATTTTGAATAATGTCAACTTTGTATTAAAAGTGTTATAATTTACCGAATGACGCTTTATGACAACAGTCATAAATATTCATGAAGGCTTATTCATGTTCATGACAGGTGTTATGTCATGTTTATAACAGTGTCATGTCAGTCTTATTCACCCCCCTTCAAATAAAGTGTTACCGAAAAAACTAATAGAATATTAAACCTAAAGTCTTCTTCTGTATCTTCACCAATGACTCGGGAAAGAGAGAAACTTGAACACAGATACTCTGGAGATGGAATAATTTCTTTTAGCAACACAAAAAGTAAACTATACATAACATTACGGTTCAGCTGTGGTGTCATTTCCAACTGGTTTGTGAACCAGTTTAACGAAAATAGCAAAATAAATTTACATGATTTGCTGTTGAAGCCAAATCATTGTTTCTGTTTCTGCTTTATTTTGGAGAGACTTTGCATGCAGTCCCACACTTTTCTGCACAAGGAGCTTTTACTCCAGCTCCTTGAATTACTAACACTCATCAGAGCTGCAGTTTTTCCAGAAGCTGCAGCAGAATTCAGATGAGCGTCAACATGAGTACACCAGAGTAATAACTGGATTTGATCCATCCAGGCCTTGCATCATTTCTGCTGTTGATTATCGTCTGTGGTACGGCTCTGGGCAGAGTTGTGGCCTACTTTGATAATGCTGCGGATAAAACTGATGATCAGTGGCGTGTGAACGTCCCGTTGGTAATCAATACGGTTGCAGTTGTAGAGTAAACACACTTAACCGCCTCTGAAATTAAACAAACATGAGCGCCGACATGAGTCCCATTTTCACTCAAACACGGTAAGCAGATTAGAGTCAAATAAATCCTGTCCACATCGAGGTGTTATGCATTTTTGGGAGGATCTGGCAACAAAACCGAGCAAGATTTTGAAAAATCCCTTGAGCTTAGTCATGCATCCAAACGGTGCTGCACTGAAACATTGTAAAAGTCTGTGGTGATTTCCCTCAGTGAAGGTGTTGACAGGGGAATATGCTGGTTAAAGTGCGTTTTGTGTATTTCTGCAACAGAAATACAGTTTGATGATTGACTTGGCTTTTTATTAAAGTGCACAAACATGACAAACTCCTTACAGAAACTGAAACAAGTTTTATAGTTTGTGCAGCAGAACTCCTTTACAGATTATTGCACGAAAGACTTTGTGAACTGGGAAACTCCTTTGGTGTGTTTGTTGACTTAAGAATTTGTCCATAAAAACGTCGTACTGCAAAAACACAAATATTACCAAGGATCTTTGGTCTAGTTCGCTGTGCAAATATCTTAGTATGTTGAAATAAGGCAAAACTAACTTACAAGTAACTTTGCAGGAAGTTAAAGGAGCTTGTATTGCGTAAATAATTCCTTAATGTGATGAAAATGTATTAGTACCGATTACTTTACTTGTAACAAGATGTTTTTCATGTTATAAGTGAAATAATCTGCCTGTGGAAATATAACTTTTATGACTTCAACCAAGCTCCTGTGTCTTACTGAAAAGTTACTTGTAAGTTAGTTTTGTCTTATTTCAGGCGTTCTATAAACTAGACCAAAGATATTTGGCAAGGTTTTGTGTTCTTGCAGAGCAAATAATTTAGCAATCTAAACAGAGATAAGCCTATTGTGAGTTTATCTCTGAATTGTTTGGTTATGTTTCCTTGCTGTGCGTCTCTTGCAGGGAGGATGTTTATGGAGGCTGGTTGAGGCCTTGTGGAGATGGAGTCCTCTTCACCAGGCAGCTGAATCCCGTAAGCTGGAGCAACAGCTGGTACGTCCAGAAATGCATTTATTTTTTATATCATTTGCGAAATGTTTATTGTTTGTGTTTTGCTTTACTGGTTTTCCCGCCTCGTCACAGGACGGCGTCTTCGGCCAGTACTCGGTCAGATGCATCCTGGACCAGGACGTTCTGCTGCAGGAGGACGTGGAGCTCATCGAGCTGCTGGACCCGAGCCTGCTCACCCTTGGCTCGTCGCCCTCCGGCTCCCCCAGCCGAGTCAGCTCCCTCCCCAGGCAGAGTTTCGTCTCCACTCCATCGCTATGGTATTTCTCTCTTTATAATTCATTCATTTAAAATGGACATTGTTCATTAATAATTAAACAAGTTAAAGGTAAATATGTCCAGGTTAACTGGAAAGCTAGCTTGAATGAGTATGTCATATAATTAAAATATTTTATTTATTTTTATATTTTTCTAGTTAAAAAAACTAAAACATTGTGCAATAAATGTGATTGTTCCAGCAAAGACGATCCACATCAATAAAACTAACAAGTGTTTAGACATTGCTCATTCTTAATAGCTCATTTGTTTACATTGTGCTTGAAGGAATAATAAATATCTGTACATTGGTAAACAATCCTATTCATTATGAAATGCCTCCAACTGAGAAGAGAAGGTAAAACAATAATATACATCCCAAAAAATAATTGTACCTGGCATACAGCCCTGTGGGACACCAGTTAACAAACATAGGAACCTGGATTTGTAGTTGACAATTTTACCAGCTAAAGCTACTTCAACATCAAATTACTTGACTATATAATATTCTCCAGTTTTATTATAAGTAATGTTTTTGTTTATCACAATAATTACTGACACAGTTCATCACCCTGCTTGTGCAATCCTTACACAACTGCAAATGTTCAGGCCTAAATACCGTAAGTCACAATCATTAAGGTTTTGGAACACAATATGGCTGAAAATCGTCTCACGATAAAATCATTTCATGTCAGTCGAAATTGATAATTATTGATTAGTTTTCGGTTTTGAATATCTGAAATATTACCAAATTGTAGTCGTGACCTTGTGTTTGTTTAGTCCACAGTTTTCACTTCACGCTGTTATTTTTTATTTTAAATATAAAGACAGTAAACGCACCACAGTAACAAAAATTTAAACTACTGCTGCCGAACTTACTCAACAGGCTGTTGCTAGGTAACCAAAGACAGACAGAGTGAGTTGCTAGGTAACCAAAGAGAGAGTGAGTGAGTTGAAGCCACCAACAGAGGTTGAGCAGCTAAAGGTTTTCCTCTGCCCCCATTTCCCAGAATGCTGTGTGGTTCTGGATCAGAGTTCAGTGAATATTCTATCACATGTATTATGTATTGACTTTGATCTCAAGTCTATGACAATACATATTTTTATTGATTTATTGTCCAGCTTTAATGCTAACCCTGGTGTAAAAAGCTTAACCTTCTCTTCTTCTACTTTACTCAGTTAATAACGATGGATTTATTTTGTCAGGGATGTGGCGGGGCTGCTGGGCCTGGCTGCCGTGCTGCTGGGCGTCTGCTGCTCTCCGGACAGCCTGTGGTCCCTGGCTGCGGCCCCCTGGGCTCTGGCCCTGCTGGGCTGGGTGGCGCTGAGGGGCCTGGCGCTGTGGAGACGGAGGCGGATGCAGAAGGACGTCCAGACCAGAACCACGCGGCTCCAGACGCTGGTCCATAACAGCAAAACTCTGACGGGACTGGCCCGAAAAGCCCTGCGCCTGGTCCAGGAGACGGAGGTCATCTCCAGAGGGTTCACCCTGTAAGTGCTTCACTCTTCCTCATCCAATCACAGAAATTCTTCTAGATTGATTTATTCTAGATTGATTAATTATGAAGGGGGAGTTTTAGGATAACTTAGTGTTGTACTGCTTTTAACTGGATCTTTTGCAGTAATTTAAACCAAGTTGGGCGATATGAACTTAAAATTTTATCACAATATTTTGTGTTACTGTTGTGACGATGATAAAGAGTTTGATAAAATACTTATTTCTTTCAGGTAACTGTATTACTGTGATACATGGCACAGCATTCGTGGCGCCAAAAACACAAATATTGCTGAAAAACATTTCCATTTGAATTAGGCGTCTTCGGGACTCTACTGACTTTAAAAAAAAAAGATTGATTCATATCACTAAACTGCTCACAGTAACTGCAGTTAATCATATTTTCGAATTGACTAAGATTTATTGATTCTCTATAAATGGAGAAAATGGCAAAAATAACATTTCCAGTCATACTGGGTTTTTTTTTTAGTTTACAATAAATATCTGGAGTTTATCATAAGAGTAAATCAAAATTTTTACAAGAAAATTTTTCACGCTAAATGATAAACGATACGATACGATATGATACGATAAATGCCCACCCCTAATTTAAACTACAAATAATCAAGACTGACATTAAAGGGTAAGGATGCGCTTTATTTTGAAAGTGCAACTTGTTTTAAGCTTACTAGGAATTTTGGAAAATTTGAACATGTAAATGAAAGACTTTCTTTGAAAAACATTGTTGAGCTTTATTTAGAAAAGACAGTAGATAGGATAATAACAAATTAAGGCTCAGATAAATGGATCCATGATTTTAATAACTTATCACGTAACGTGTGGTTTTAATTCTGTTTCTTATTTAATGGAAACATCACAATTGTAAAATTGTATTTTGTGATATTGACAGAATATTGACAAAGTTTTGCACACATTTATAATGAAAATGCAGCAAGTGATGCTGCATTTTAATGATTCTTCATTATCTTATTTATTATCTTTAAGTCCTTTTTGTTCTTTTCTTTCTTCCTTGTATCCTGTCTGTCTTTATTTTGTCCCTCTTTATCTCATTTTTCTCTTTATTTCCTTTGCTTCTCTACCTTCATCCGTCTATTTATTCCTCCTTTCTCCATGTGTCGTACCTTTTTTCCTTCGTTTTATCGTTATTTCTCTCCAGTTTCTGGTTTTTGCAGGCTTCATGTTAATGCCTGGCCACTCTAGAAATATCTGCTGTAAATTTGTAGTGAAATTTAATGTTTTATGTCTAGAAAAAAGAACCTAAAACTCTTAAAAGTTTGTTGTTTCTTTTACATGAAAGGTGCATTTGATTGATGCTGAGTAGCGTTCATGTCTCAGTCGTCTGTCTTGTGTGTTGTGTGTGCCCCCACGCCTCTTTGGGACGTCTCCACAGTTGTATCACATTTCACTTGTCAAGTTTGCTCGACAGGGTGAGTGCGGCCAGCTCCTTTAGCAGGGCGGGGCCCGGGGCGGTGCCTCGCAGCCAGCAGCTGATGGGACTCCGGAAGGTGCTGTACCGGGCTCTCCGCTCGGCCTTCAGAGCCTCGCGCCGGGCCACCTGCCACATGCTCAAAGCATATCCTTCACCTGAGTAAACCAGGACCTCCATGATGTGCGCTGCTGTAAAACTTCCTGAAGCTTTCAGCTGCTTTTGTGCCACTGCTGCTGTTTGATTTGGATTAATTTGATTAATGTTTTCATTCACAGCGTAAATTAGAGGCTGTGAAGGATTTCAGTGTCGTCTCGGAAGTTATCAGATTTTTTTATTTATTTATTTTCTTGCATTAATGTGACTATTTACTACCCAACTCTGATTAATTTAATATAGTTCTAAGAGATTTTTCTTTTTCACCCTTTTCATTTCTGTTTTCATGCTCGTTTTTGTTTTTTATTTCTTCTTTTTCCTTTTCTGCTTTTTCTTTGTTTTCATTTCTGTTCTGTTTCCTTCATCTGTTCTATTATTTGTTGTTTTAGTTTTTTTTCCCTTTTCAGTTTTTTTCCTTTCATGTTCCATGCTTATTTCTATTTTTTCCTTTTTGTTTCTTTGTCTAATTTTATTTACATTTTCCTAATTTGATTTTTCCCTTTTGTCTTTCTTTTTCAGATTTTTTATTTCTGTAATTTTTCTTTTTTTTAGTTTTTTTTTGTTCTTTTTTCACCTTCCTTTTTATCCTTTTTCATCCCTGTTTATTTCCTTCTGCAGCGAAATATTATTATTTTTTATTAGCTCAGATCCCTAACCATCCTTTAATGACTTTCAGAATAGATTCTTTGATGCATCAGGACATATTTTCACCAAAAAGATCCCTTCACGTTAGGTGAAATAAGCCTGAGACAGAAACCAGGAACAAATTAAAGTTTATAGATGTGAACATTGCTTTTCCAGATATGTTTTGTGTCTTTAACTCCCCTGAACGTTCCCGCTGAACTCTGAGGTCGACAATGTGACCAACTACGTGTGCGCGGTGCCTCTGAAGGAGCTGGGCCTCGGCCTGGGGATCGAACACCTGGGGGACGAGCAGGCGCAGGAGCTGACCGACGACTACAGCCTTCCAGCCCTCAAGGTTCGGCCTCGTCACGCTTAAAGTCTGGTATTCCCTAAGTAAAGGAATCAGAAGATGGAGAAACTTTGAAATAGAGACGCAAACAATTTATCAACTTAGAATTAATTGTCGGTTAGCGGTTTATTAAATTAAAATTTGTTCCAATCGATTAACTAATAACGTAAATTAGACCTTCTTTTAGTGTTGTAGTTTGGTCACCATCCAGCAGAGGGCGCCGCTGGTCGGAGCCGTTGAGGTAGAAACAAAGATGGCGGCCGTATCAGAACGGGAAAGAGAAACGGCCCAAACAGAATCCGGTTTGGGGTGTGCAGTGCACTGTATGCGGTTCTGTTTTGAAATAATAAACACTCGACAAACTCCTTAAGTGGTTTTGAAATAAAAATACTCGACAATCTCCTTAAGTTATCACCTTTATGGCGCTCATTTGAGCTACATAACGGAGCAGTTAGCAACGAAACTCCTCAAACAGCCGATGTGCTACGAAGTGAGGCTAATAAGTCACTAAAGTGGAGAGAGGATAGTGGTGAAAAATTGTAATATGATGGGGAAAAACACGATGCCACTAAACAAGGCTGATTTTGTGGGCTGTTTAGAGTTAATGTAATTAATTTACTCTATTCCTTTAAGACCAACCACCGCCTCTGGTTATGGAGAATTAAATATTGCACACGAATCTTTTTCTTTTCATCTTCTAATTTTCTATTCAGAAACTTAAGAGGTTCCTGTTTTGTTGTATTTATAAAAATATATTTAAGTTTAATATAAGAAAACCACAATTCTTTGTTTATTCAGTGAGTATCTTATATTCACTGAATAAACAGGGAGTATATACAAAATATGTTGTACGTTAAAATTTAATGATTTTTTTTATTTAGTTTATGAAAAATATAGTTATTTATATAATGGTAAGATGTTCAGTCAAGTTTTTAAGAAAATAGCCACTTAGTCATTAGTAGATCAATAAGATTAATCAGCTTTTAGATCAACTGATTATTATTGTTGTTCCAGATGTTGTTCCAGCTGTGGTTGGGTCAGAGCTCAGAATGTTTCCGTCGACTCGCTCTCCTCCTCTCACCGCACCGAACCAAGGAGTCCGAGGAAGGCAGAACCAAAGAAGACATCCCTCTTCCTTCATCTCCCTCACTTCCTCCACCTCCGCTGCACCGGTCCGTCGCCGCGGTGACAGAGCCCCTCCATCACGCCCTGGCCAGCTGTCTGGGCGACGTGCAGCGCAGCTACGACTTCCACCGGCACTTCGAGATGCAGCCCAGGACATCGAGCGCCGACAGCAGCGGACGAGCGAGGGAGAAATGCCGAGAACTCAACGCTTTGCACACATCCATCCGCAGCCTGCAGCTCCACCTCAAGGCTCTGCTCAGCGAGTGAGACTCATGCACAACTCGCTTTGTTTCACTTTGTCCGTATTAAATCAAGGCCAGATTGACCTCCACCCTTTTGAACCAACAGGATGATCATCTTGGAGGACAATCTGGAGAAGCTGATGGTGTCCAAGGAGCTGACGGAGCTGACGCTCGAAGGCTACCGTGACCTGAGCGAGCGGCTGCAGCAGCTGCAACCCCACATGCAGGCCAGCGCCGGCTGCTGGGAGGACACGGTCTGCCAGGTGGAGCACATGCTAAGACGAGCCAACGCCTGTACAGGTAAGCAGGGAAAGTAAAAACGGCACATGTAGCACTTTATCAGTTATTTATAACAAAACACTTAAATCCCTGGGTCTCCTGGTACAGAACTGTTCAAGTCCTGAGAATAAATGTCTTTTATTGCAGCAGCATAGTCTGAGAAACCGACCTTAAATCACAGTACATTTATTCAATTCTAAAAAGCTAAAAGAAAACCATATAGAAGTATCAGAACTTCTAAGATTTTCTAATTTTTAAATGTGACCTTTTATGCTTCCTTGAACAGTTAGGATAGATCTAAGGACTATACCAGGGCTCTCATTTTGGGCCATATCATAAATCTGAATGTTCTTAAAGAACCGATTGTGCCAGAATATGTCGACAAAACCAATTAAACTGTTAAAATATCAATAAATAGCTGTTCCTCCAGGATTTTGTGATTCTTTTAGTGTTTTTAAGACTGAGGAAAAAATGTGGAGATGCGTTGAGTTTGTGTGAATTTTACAGATTTGTGAAAAACTGGAAGGACTTATTGATGTAGTTTGGAGTCTAACGGGCCACATAAAATGTTACACCGGGCCAGATTTGGCCCCCAGGCCTTGAGTTTGACACCTGTGGACTATACAAACGTCTTGTCACTTTACATCCCAATAAGCTGCTGCTGGCCACAACCAAGAAGCACTGCATGCCCAATTAAAACATAGTGGAAGATCTGTTGTGCTGTGGGCCTGTTTTTCCTCCACTCAAAGCTCCGGTGAGCTCACAGCGCCCCCTCTGTCCAGGTAATCCTGACGACACGGAGCAATTTGCTCCTCTTGTTCCTGAACTTCCTGCTGCTCCTCCGTCCTACCCGCTCATCCTGGACAGAGACCCGGTTCCAGAGGAAATGGTGAGATAAGATCCCCGACTTTTCAGCTGAAAACTCACACTCTGTTTGTCTCAAACTTAGATTCCCATCCCTCTGTTTGGTCCCGCCAGGAGCTGGAGGCCTACGTCTCCGACTCGGACTCGGACGGGGAGGGGAGAGGTTCCTGGTCCGACATTCTGTCCCCAGAGGAGCGGGAGCGGCAGCGGAGGGAGAGGGAGGAGTCGCGGCGCGTCCTGTCGGAGCTGAAAGCCGTCCTGGGTTTCCGAGCGTCCGAGGGGGAGAGGATGAAGAGGAAGCAGATGCTGTTCAGCGACCAAGGTCTGGAGTTATTCCTGGAGTGAAGCTGCTGTAGTTTCTGCTTCCAGTCTGGATGACAGAATAGAAAAGCTGCAGGTCTGTTCTCAACCCAAACAAGCAAAGTTGCAACTACTGTCTTAGAACTCCTTCACATTAGTCAGAGTTGGCTAGTAACTAGTTACTTTTACTCAGTTACATTTACTTGAGTGACCTGGGAGGAAACTTACTTTTACGAGTATTTTTGCTACACTGTACTTTTTACTTTTACGAGTTCTGGATTCTCTACCCAGAAACAGAAATTCACCATTTTTGTTAGTTTTACCAGTTTTATTTTGAAAGAAATTGATTTGGAAATATGCTTCTTTTGCCTGATTTTATTTTGTAATTATGTTATTGATATAAATTATTAAAATTTTGATCTTTACCAAAATTTCAAGATAAACTTTATGTTTTGGTCTGTCTGATATAATTTTTAAATATTAAATTATTTATGTTTTGATTAGTTGCTCAGTAGTCGAGTCGCCTTTTTACCAAACAACTTTTTACATTTACTGGAGTAGAAACATGTTGAAGTAGTGCTGCTCTTACTGAAGTAGTTTTTGGGTTGATTATTTATTTATTAAGCAATTAATAATTGGACAATAAAAGCTGCAATAGGATCTCTTTTTTTTTTTTTTTTTTTTTACAGAATATGAACCAGGTGAAGCTGAAACTTTTCCATCATAATTACATAGGCTTTCTTTAAATTAAATGTAAAATGTGGGGGGGGGGTTTGTACAGTTTTTGCTAAATTGCAGTTCTGAATATGATTTTCTTCCAGCAAATGGCCTTTTTTTTGAGTCTATTAATGATCAATAATTGATTAATCACAATTAATCTGATTAATCTTTACAACTCTAGTTGTAGTAAAATCTTAAGTGTTTGCTTTCTGCCTCTCTTGCAGCTGCTGCATTGCCTTCGGTTCTGACCCAGAGTCCTGATGCTCCGGGTCCAGTGGGCGCTGCAGGAATCGGTTCTGAGGAAGGAAACTACCTATCAGAGCGGCCGGCAGGAAACAACGGGGAGCCAGGGGAAGGAAAGGACGACAGGGTGAGGCCTGACCCAGTTACAGAGTTCAGCTGCGGCTCGGAGGAAAGCGAGCCGGGCGGACCTTCTGTTGGAGGCGGAGCTTCAGAGCTGCACCAGTACGACGGCATCACGGAGGAGGAAGAGGAGCGTCAGAACGGTCTGGACTGCTTCCTGAAGCCGAAAATCCCCGCCGTGTCGGTGCTGGACAGACTGACGGAGATCCACGGCTCGGAGACGCTCAGCTTCAGCTCCGCCCTCGCCGCTCAGGTGGCGGCGCGCTCACAGTCGCTCGCCAACAGGGAGGAGCAGACGTTTGGAGATGATGAGGAGGATGAGGAAGGAGGAGAAAACTTCAGAACCTCAGAGAAAGATTAGACATTAAGCAGAAGCTGTATTTATGTCTCAGTCCGGTCTTCGTCTCGTTGCGTCCTGATGTTCCACCCGTCCGTCCGTCATTCTGTCACCTGCGACTCTGACAGCTGTGGAAACTCAGGAACAAGAAACACAAAACAAGAAAACCTCCCCGCATCGCAGCGAGGCTCAAGTAGCAAAACATCCTCAGCTGCCACCACATCATTTCATATCTGCAGTCAGTTTTTATGTAGCTGATTACTTCACTGCTGAACTCTGTGTTTATTCACTAAGCAAATGTTTGCTGGATGAATTTGGCCAAAATTATGTATAATTCCAACTCTTCCTATTCTTAAAGACCAATTTTATGCTTTTATAAGACTAAATCTGACCTCATATCATATAAAAGTTGCTTATATTTAGGAAAAACTTGACCACTTGTTGAGCGTATAGCACCTAATGTTTATGAAATATATATATTTATTTCTCTACTGTTTTGACATGTTTTTAAAAAAAAGAAACACAGATAGATGGCAATATCTGTTTTTCATATCAAACTGATACAGTACATTAAAAAATTACCAATATCATCTGATATCAATGTTATTGTTGATCCCAAGGAGCAAATATTAAAGGAAAACATAGCAAATGATTAGGAAAATAAAGGCTAATTTCCCTTTAACACATGTGCAGCTCATGAGAAAAAGAACTGGAGACCCTGCAGCTTTTCAGTAAAACTGGTTCAATTTGTTGGTGTGTAAACACAAACCGTTCTGCAGTGAAATCCAGAAACAATCATGAACTCAGCTGACTTCTCCTAAAGACACGAGGGAAGAAGAAGAAGAAGAAGAAGTCTTGTGCTATTTTTTTTTTACAATCAGCGCTCTATTTTGGTCCTGCCCCCCCCGTACCCTCCCTGTTTCCTACATGCCATTTGCTCTGGTGGGGTCAAAGCAGAACGTACAGTCACAGTGACGTAAAGAGAAACTCCCATTTCATCAGTGTGTGTGTTTACAGGGGGAAACGTTTGGGTTTGAAGTGGTTGACGTGAATGTAATTTACCGCGATGCAGATTTGAAGTTAAAAACTTCTTCTTTTTTTTTTTTTCTGAGACCGGCGTGTCGCTTTAAGAGAAAGCACCAGATGGTGACGGCGTCAGTCCTCGTCTCCACCTTGTCACCATGTTTGCCTTTTCCCGACCCTTCCTGCATTTTTTCACTCTGAAATAAAACGCCACTCTGGAAGTGTTGAATGAAACGTGTCGTCGTCTGTCACTGTGGGGGTTTACAAACTGGTTCTGTGGGTTATTTGATCTGGTTTTCTGGATTTTGCACCCCGACTAGTTCACACCAAAACTGAATTAGTTTTTTAATGAGCTTCACTTATTTGTTACATTTCAGGGTTTTTAGAAGTCATTTCTCAGATTAACAGGAGAGAAAACTATAATTCACATCTTCATTTACATAGTTATTTACCTTTTTAACATATAAACATTACTAGTTTTATTATATTTAGCTTATTTCTTAAGTAAAATAATTTTTATACTTATATTTATCTTGTAAGTGAAACATTCAGTTTAACAAGATATTTGAGAAAAGAAAGATCCATCTTTTTATCAGCTTACAATAAATAAATATCTGACTAACCAGTATCCATAAACACTTCTAGAAGCATTAGCTATCTATTTAATATTTACATTATTTATAAAATGTTGAAAATTACAATCCGTTGAGTCTTAATTGATTTTAATGTGTTATAATTTTGGTCACTGGAACAGCTTTGCCATCTAGTGGGGTTTTCTATACCTGCTGGTCTCAGTGGTAAAAACAACTTTTATCAGTAATAGAAATATTTCATACATGCATATATTACAGTAGACAGGTACTAAAATATATATGTAATAAAAAATGTACAAACATGCAATGAGAATTGTAATATCTTCAGTTAATTTATGAAAAATAAACTTTTTATATAGTATTGTATAATGTAAGCTATTTATGCTACCTAATACTGTTTAGTTTTATTATATTAATTTTTATAGCATCATTTGCAGTTAATACATTTTATCCCATATTTGTTTAATTTGGTGAAAATATTTTAGATATATTGTATACTCTACTGTCGTCTTTTTTCTTGCATAGCACAAATTGGTTATTTATTATTATTATTATTATTATTGTTGTTATTATTATTATTAATAATAATAATAAACATGTTTAATGCATGCGTTATCTAAAGGTATTCCATCTTTGGCCTTCTCTGAATCGGCAAGTTTTTACCTTGTGAGGCGTTTTATTGCTTAAATCTGGCTCGGATATATTCCCACTACGCTCATAGCTGTAAATAGATTTCAGTTAATAAATATTCAGTTGATTGACATATTAACCTTTTGAAGACGATGTTTAAGTCGATGAAACATAAACATACATTGCAGGAAATAATATAAATCAATTTATAAGCAAAGGTTAAAACTGTAATGCAGCGACGACTGCGGTTTTTAAAGTAACGAGTGTCCGTGAAGGCAGCAATAGTTCCCTCCTGCTTCCTTTTCCAGCAGTGCCTGCGATCATGGCGGACGTTGTTGCGGAGCAGATAGTGATCCAGAAGCCTGTTCACGAAAGGGAGCTGAACGGGGAGGCCGAGATCCGGGAAGAGGCCGACCCAGTGGATGAGGCAGCAAAAAAGAAGAGGAAAAAGAAGAAAAAGAGCAAGTCTGCAACGACAGGTAAGGGTTTTCTGTGGCTGCTGTAGTGCTAACAGGCTAACGAAGCTAACATTAGCTTAGTTAAAGCTGCGCCAAACTAGCCAGGGTTAGCCGCACTGGAGTCGGAAATGTTTAAATGTAGCCCTAAAATGTACATGACATAAATGCACATACACTTATATTGCCTACTCTAACATTGTATACTTGTTTTGGAGTGATTTTGAAACATTTACCATGAAGTTTTGAGTTATTTCGGATCGTTAAAGATAGCAAACTTTCTGCGTTAATTACAGCTGTGAAACGCTAAGCCATCTGCAGTTTCTTTCGTCTTTAAGCTATGAGAAAATGGATTATGTGTTGCTTTTAAAAACAGGTCAACTAAAAGATCTCGATTAGTAAAAACCATTAAATTTGTGCTGCATTATTCTACCCACTTTAAAATACTGGTTATGATATCTGAAGAGGGTGCAACGCTTCCAAATTGTATGAATTCAGTGTTATTGTTTTTAAATGTAACAAACCGAAATGAGAACATTTCAGTTTCCCCAGGTATATTTTCAAGAAATGTATTCAATGTACGACAATTCTGTTTTATATAGGCTTGTTTTTAAAGCCTATTCTCGTGTTCTTCGGTTTTATTGACAAAAAAAGGCGTCAATAAAGCCAAACCGGAAATTTTAGCTAATCCAGTGTCGCATAGAATAACTTAGTTTAGGATTAAACTAGTCGAGTGATTTACATTTTTGAACTATTTGTTTTACTTTGAAAGGTTGAACTAGCCCTTTCATGGATTGCCATTGTTGTTTAATATGGCAGTTTTTAGTTCCTAAAACTTTCCTTCAAAAATAAGTGAATCTCTTTACTTCCGGTAAGTTAAAGTCAGGGTTGTGTGTTTGACAACAAAATCTTTCAGCTTTTCAAAAAAAAAACAAAAAAAAAAACAAGTAAAACTAAATTTAGTTTGCGTAAGCTTTTCAGACACTCAGTTTTATAGTCTAAAAAAACCCCTATACATCTAGGGCGTTTATTTTGAAAGAGAAACCGGAAACACCGCAGCTAGCAGGCGGAACTTGACGTTTCCCGTCTTTTAGCCATGCGGGTTTTACAGCAGAGTATATTGGACTTTTTCAGGCCTCAGAAAACGTTTCAGAACAAGAAAGAAACGTATAAATTACATAAAATTAATGTTTCAGAATATTTGTAAAACTCCTCCCTGTTATCTGACCCCACCTTTTGGCTGCTGCTTACTGATGGCGGTGGAACTCTGCCAAGTTTTCCTGTTTCGTAATTCTCTTTTTAATGTAGTTGTTACGTAAGAAAACAGGAGAATATGTAATCAGCAAATTAAGTAATGCATTACTCAGATTCTCTCAACCTCTCTCAAACCAAGCTTTGCATTATATTTCACTTTTGTTTGTTACAAAAAATTAAAAGCCAATTCTAATGATTACCACTTAAATTTTGCACATATAAATATTATTATAATTAGTATTATTGTTGAATAAAGTGTTTGTGTGGGCAAAATATTGTACATATTTTCTCTCTTCAAATAAACTTTAATAACTTGTTTTGTATTTTAATTATTTAAAAGTTGTAGTCCATATCACCTAAATGTGGACTTTGTTTGTTGCTTATTTTACAAAAATGCAGTGATGTAGTTTATAGTTTGACATTTTAATTTAATGGTACACAGAAATAATTATTTTATGTTTTCTAGCCGTAAAGAAAACAAAACAAGTCTTTTTATTTATGGAATTTAATACCTTCCTTAACAGATAAAAATGTCAATTATAAACTAAATCATCTCTACCGGTTTTCCTGCTGCAGCCGTGGAACCTGAGGCAGACGGCGTAGCGGCGGACGGCGTGGCGGAAGTGACAAAGCAGCTGGATAAGCAGTCGATTGAGGAGAAGGACGAAGAAGGCGAGGAAGGTAAATATGCCAGCAAATCAGCAGTTTGTTATTCGGTTACTTTAACGTCTCAACATGTCGGTTTAACGGCTGCTTGTTTGTTCAGATGGAGACGATGGCGAAAACGCAGCAGGGAAGAAGAAGAAGAAGAAAAAGAAGAAGAAAGGATGTAAGAGGATGAGTTTTTTTTTTTTTTTTTGAAGATTCATACTCTGTTGGACAAACTAATGCATTTCTTATTTATTTGGTTATTTTTTCAGCCAAAGCTCAAACAGATCCTCCGTCTGTCCCCATCTGTGAGTTGTACCCAAACGGCGTGTTTCCCATCGGACAGGAGTGTGAATATCCTGTCTGTCAGGACGGGTGAGTGTTTTAGACGTCTCTTTATTTTCACTTTGTTCGCCGAGGTTGTCGGCGCTAACCCGTGTTGTGGTTTCCCAGTCGGAGTGCGACGTGGCGTATGACCATGGAGGAGAGGCGGGTGATGGACAAAGCCAACGAGGAAGTGTGGAACGACTTCCGGCAGGCAGCCGAGGCCCACAGACAAGTCCGGAAACACGTCCGCAGCTTCCTGAAACCCGGACTCACCATGATAGAGATCTGGTGAGGCGGCTCAGACACACACTTGTTTAATAAAACATTTATTTTCTACATTCCTACTTTATTTTATGATTATTGTAATGTATTCTCCAGAAAAAATTAATAGACAACTTAAAATGATCAGTTTCTCTGATTTTGCTTCTTTTTATAGGTTTATGTTTGAGTAAAATGAACATTTTTCTTTTATTCTATGAACTACTGACAACATGTCTCTGACATTACAAGCAATAATTTAGTATTTATCAGCAGAAAATGATAAATGGTCAAAATAACAAAAAATACGCAGTGCTTTCAGACCTCAAATAACAAAAAGAAAACAAGTTAATATTAGTTTAGAAACAACAATAAAAATGTTTTAACTCAGGAAGAGTTCAGGAATCAATATTTGGTGGAATAACCAGGAGGTTTTCAGTGCGGTGGGCTCTGCTGGACGCTGGCCTTTTGATTTTGAGACAATCCAGAACTAATTCCCATTTTTTAAAAGCATGAGATTCCCTTTCAGACAATCTCTCAGTCTTTCTAATACAATAACTTCAGAAATTAAGTTTTTCCACAGCTGGACTGAAGAATCATCACAACCAATCAATTATGGACTTCCTACACATTATTTTTATATTAAAGTTGAAAAGTCTGAACTATGAACTAAGAAGTGTATTGGTGTGAAAAAAATCCAGATTTTCCAGAAACTAAGTCTTCAAAAGTTAATCAAAAAATACAATTGATTCATCACTCAGCTCTGTTTGTAGTGTTTAGCCTCTTTGGTTTGGACGTTTTCCTTCCTGGTTTTAATGTTTTGCTCCTCTGCCCAGCGAGCGTCTGGAGGATTGCTCCCGTAAGCTGATAAAGGAGAACGGGCTGAACGCCGGGCTGGCCTTCCCCACCGGCTGCTCCCTCAACCACTGTGCTGCCCACTACACCCCCAACGCGGGAGACCCCACCGTCCTGCAGTACGACGACGTCTGCAAGATCGACTTCGGGACGCACATCAACGGTAAAACGCAGCTTCAGCTTTGCTCAGCGACAACAGATCAAACATCAGATCTGTAAATTTAACGCCGCTCCCCCCCCAATTCCTGTGTTTCAGGGAGAATCATTGACTGTGCCTTCACCGTCACGTTTAACCCAAAGTACGACAAGCTGCTGGAGGCCGTGCAGGACGCCACCAACACTGGAATCAAAGTAGGACTCAAACACGCTGGCCATGTTTGATCTGTTTGGAACCGGCAGCTGACGCGCTGCTGTCGGTCTGTTGCAGAACGCCGGCATCGATGTGCGTCTGTGTGACGTCGGCGAGGCGATTCAGGAGGTGATGGAGTCCTACGAGGTGGAGCTCGACGGGAAAACATACCAAGGTGTTTATTTGACCCGGTTTTGGGTTAGCAAGGTTGCTAAGGTTGCTAAACTTGCTACCAGCAGAATAAAGCTAGCAGTGTTATTGTGTTATTTTTATTGCTACCATGACTGTATTATTGAAATATTATGACTTTATTCTTGTAAGAAAAGTTTTAGCTTGACCTTGATGTGTCCTAAAATCAAAGTCCAAATAAATAAAATGCTTGTCAAACAAGATGGCGGCCATCACTGATGGACAAGGAGTTAATTGGTGGGGGAAAAAAATCCAGATTTTCCAAAAATGTAAATCTTCAAAAACTTTATTTGTCATAATATTATCAGATTAAAACTGATTTGTCAACCCGCTCTAGGTCCAAGATATGCTTCCTTAAAGCTAATAAATGTTTATTAAATGTAACAAACAGGCTGCACAGCAGCAACAACAACAACAAAGGAATATAAGAGACTTAAAGTTGTAGAAAATCATTTGTTTTATCTGACATAAAAACAGTGAAAAGTTTTTATGTTCTCATTGATTTTATTTATTTTTTCAGTGAAACCAATCAGAAACCTGAACGGTCACTCCATCGGCCAGTACAGGATACATGCTGGGAAGACGGTTCCCATCGTTAAGGGAGGCGAAGCCACCAGGATGGAGGTGGGTGGTGTTTACTGCTTTTAATGGTTGAACTGGGACGTCGGTCTGTGCTGAGTGTGTTTTCTGTGTTTAGGAGGGAGAGGTTTACGCCATCGAGACGTTCGGCAGCACGGGGAAAGGCGTCGTCCACGACGACATGGAGTGCTCCCACTACATGAAGAACTTTGACGTCGGCCATGTTCCCATCAGGTGAGGCCGCGTTCGCTGCGCTGCGTTTTGTCGACGTTTTGTCAACGTTTTATGTGAATCGTGATCATAATTATTGAAATAATCAACTAATTTAGTAATTGGACAAACTAAAAAAAGAAAATCTGCTGAAAGAACAGCAGTAATTAATCCAAAACTGTATAAAAAATACAAGTTTCCATTTAAAACTTAATAAAAATCTTTGTAAATATGTCCTCAAGTGGCAGTTGTAGCTTCACCCACTTCAAACTTTGTAAAAAAAAAAAAAAAAAATTGAAAAAATCTCTTTAAACTCTATTTTCTAATTAATAATCAGATTAGCCCTATAATGTATTGATAAGTCAAAGAGCTGAGCTACTCACATCAACACGTTAAAATTTGTGCGTGAACACAACATGCGCATTGTGTGAAAGTTTGAGTTAAATCCCGTCGCTCTTCTTTTCCCTCCAGGCTGCCGCGAGCGAAGCACCTGCTGAACGTGATCAACGAGAACTTCGGCACGCTGGCGTTCTGCCGCCGCTGGCTGGACCGCCTGGGCGAGAGCAAGTACCTGATGGCGCTGAAGAACCTGTGCGACCTGGGCATCGTGGACCCCTACCCGCCGCTCTGCGACACCAAGGGCTGCTACACGGCTCAGTTCGAGCACACCATCCTGCTCCGGCCCACCTGCAAGGAGGTGGTGAGCCGAGGAGACGACTACTGACCCCCGACCCGACCGTTCCACCTGTCGCCCCCTCACCGCTCCTCCAGACACTGATTGAGAAACAGCAGAACAGAGCCGTTTTATTCAGAAGAGTCATTAAAACTATGAGAAATGTTGTTGTAGGCTGCCTACAGTGCACTCCTCACAGCTTCCAGGGAGAGATAAAACCCAACAGCAAACTTTGGACCTCGTTTAGAAACGTGTTACAGCTGCCAAGCGAACTCGGTGCAACCCCCAGTATTCAGAGAAGCGCAAACCCAGAACCTCCCTGTCAGGTTTAGCGACTCCACTCTGAGACTTTAATTCTATAATCAACGAAGATACGGATGGTTTTAGGACATATTCAGCTCAATGCATGATGGGAAATACAGACTTTACTGCACATTTAAGCGCAGGTTGCCGTAGTAATAGACGCCATCTTCATTCAGACGCCACATCCCTGCAGCTTCTGTCGCTCCTGGAGGGAAACCTGCACTCTGACCCTCCAGTCTCTGTAAAATATCGTAGAAAAGCGGCCGCAGAGACTGTATGCTCCCAGATAAGATGCTTCATTTGGAACTCTCCTTGGAAATGTTTTTGTAAGAAAAAAAAAAGATTGATTAAAATAATTTTTGCTCATTGCTTGTTGTCTTTAATGTTTATATATAAAAAAGATATTTGACAAATTCTTCAAATGTTTTAATATTTAGGCTTATTCTGACTACTCTGAGTAAACATTTTATTGAACACTTAATTTGTAGCAAAGGATGCATCTGCAGGTAAAAAATACTGCTAGCATCAACAAATGGTTAACCGGTTAATAATTACATAGCAAAAGCAGGTTAATAGTTTTTCTGTTTTCTGTTTGTTTGTTTTTTTACCAAATTTGACCCAGGTGTAGCTAAAACCGTCACATTTCTAGGTGAAACATTTACATACAAAGTTTTTTTTTATTATCTTAAACTCAGAATCTACATACATATTTTGAAAGTTTTGAATTAGTTACTGCTCTGAGTATGTTCAAATTGGCTTTCTGAGTGTAAACTCCAGTTAACGATTAATTGATTACTAAATTAGTTGATTATTTCAATGACCGATGAATCTGATAAATCATTTCAGCCTTATATTTTTGTCATTTTGTTCAATTATAATAAAACATACAAATGGATCTCAATTAGTATTGAAAAGTTTGTAAGTTTAGAATAAGTTAAAAACGTAAAAAAGTCGTCCACAGTTTTTACCTCTTTGCAAGGGGCTTCCTAACATGTTAATCACAAATCTTAAATTTTGTTTGTAGCGGGACTATTTCATCTATTTTTTTCTGGCGGGGACGCGCAGACATCTTGATTGCGGCGGTTGAATATGCCGCTAGCTAGCTGCTAAGCTAATTAACTTTTTTACTTTGATCATAAGTAGAAATTTATCGCCAGTTGGCTTACTTCTGTTGCCAACCATACAATGTAAGGAACATTATGTGCAAAGAGAGACATATACAGTATTTAAAAAAAAAAACAAACACAAAGTCTCTGACAAGAAACCCCAAAATGTCAGTGTTTGCTAGCATGATCTCCCGACCTTCCCTGTATTTGTATTTTTTCGATCTAAAATTTTACTACATTTTTCTTAAATTTGACTTGCTCTAACCTGTTTGTAAACTTCTTTTATTAAGTAATAATCAAATATTGACTTTGTTTAAAGTGGTCAGATACCATATTTAAAAAAAAGACAAAAACTCCCATCTTTGTAGAAAAATGAAAAAATAATCTCATTTATTGAGGTAATTTTTTCTAGAAATAAAAATTGAGGTAACAATTTGCATAGCATAACTTCCATAAAATTTACACACACGCACAAACACACCGTGAAGTAGTAACCAAAATGCCAAAAACCAACCATTCAACAGTGAAAGGAAAACAAAGTGTGCTGTGATTCTTCTCTAATGAACAGATTCATACAGTAAAATCTTTATAAAAACAGATGCTGGTGTTGAACAAGAGATCGTATAAAAATTTAACATTTGATGGTCGAGTTTGTATAAAAATACATTCATAGACTAAATGCTGGTTTGTATGGATCGCAGTGCTGCTGAATTAATAAGAACTATAAAAATACTTTGAGACAAAAGGGCACTTTTTCTGTTATTGTCTGGTTGGGGATGTTTCTCTTAAAGCAGTTACATTCTGGAGCAGAAAGGTGGCAGAACAATGCTCAAGGAAAGTTTCCACCATGTTGAATATTTATTCAAACCCAAACTTCCTGTCCTGTATGTTTACATATTTTTTTTGAAACAACCGTCATTTGTGTACAAAAAGAAGTTAAAAACTGTAGAAACTAGTGCATTTCTGGCAGGAAAATGACCCAAATGCCATCATGAGTGACTGACATGTTAACCTACATCCACTTCAACAATCTAAAGTGACTGAGAAACATTTCAGCTGATAAACAAACATTTACAATCAACAAGCGGGCAGATGAGAACTCTCCCTGCCGTCTGCTACAGAGACAAACCTTGGCTGATACTCTCTTCTTAATAAAATACAAATTTACATAAATCACATCAGCATTTTCTTTTAAAATACCTACATATATAAACACCATTTACAACAAGTTCACAAAGCAGAACCGGGTTTTTACAAAAGGAGTCCTTCCTCTTATTTTTCCTAACGTAGAAAAGTAGACACAAAAAAAGTCCCATGATCCCAGGTTTTAGAAGAAATACTGGAAAAGGAGCGACAGGTTGGGCCGGGATACAGTGGAGGTCAAAGTTCAGGAGAGAGGTCCTGATTCTATAGTGGCCGGTCTTTGTCCTGAGTTACTCGCTGTGTGTAGAAGAGGATGTAGGCCTGAGCCCGACAAACCTCGTCCACTGAGCAAACATTCAGCTTAGAGTCATTACAGTGAACCCAGAAGCCTGGAAAAGAGAAGATTAAAACACAAATGAACTTTTTCAATCAAAACAATGCAATTATTTCACTTTTTATACAATAAAACAGTTTAAACAGTTATTTCTTGATCAGTCAAGTTCAGGATAAAGAGAGACATTTAATCAAGTGGGTTAAATAAAATCCAAAAACAAGGAAAACCTGCTACAAGAATATAGACATCTGAAGTTTGATAAAAATGTACAAGTTATGATATGTCTGCTGTTTTATTTACACTTTCCCCTCTTATATTAATACCCTGATAGGGTTTTATCATGAACTTTTTATGTTGTCAGATGTTTTTGATTTGAGGTCAGCATTCTTAGGTGGGTTGAAGTTTTTAGTGATTTAATTTTTATTTTATTTTTTATTTAAACCTCATGTTCTTTTAAATTAATTTTATTGAGGCACTTGGCAGACATACAGTAATAGAGAACACCAAGTACCGTAGGTTAATCATTGATCGTTTATCTGTGTTCAGAGACTGAGTCACGGAGCTGGAGTACAGCATGAAATTAAATTTTTGATTAAACTCAATAGTGAGGAGATACTTTATTACTAGCATAATAAAAGAAAAGAGGTTTTATTTACAGAAAAAAGTGGATGATTCACTTTATTTGGGAAATGTGTCTCAACAAAGCTATATATTACACTATATTATATATTTTACAACATTGCAGTGGCACAGAATGGTTAGATATGTTCTCATGTCTGCCACTCCCTGGAATGTTTTATGGCTAAGACCAGTTTTATTAGCCATTAAGATTCACTCAAATGTTCCTCCAATTTGATACCCCTATTCATCACTGATTATTAGCTTGGAATATTTGCCTCCTCCTGTTAGCTCTTCAGGTCTGTTCCATTCAGTTTTTCACATCTACAGTATTAGCATCTTCTCAATCCTGACATTACAACACATCCATTGATTCCTGTCATGAAGCATCACTGAGAAATAGATAAAATATAAATAGAAAGCTGGTCCCTGTCAACACTGATCGTAGAAAAAACTGATAAGAACTGATAAGAGTTCTACTTTTTGGCTCAGAGAATTCAATTACAATTAATTGTCAATAAATAGTTACTTTGATTAGCATTAGTTCCAGTCTCTCGTCGTCCGTTGGACCTTGTTTTAGTGTTGTAGTTTGGCCGCCATCCAGCAGAGGGCGCCGCTGGTCATCCTTAAGCGGAGGCGCTGACAAAGATGGCGGCCATACCAGAGCGTTAAAGAGAGAAATGGTCCTAACAGGGTCAGGTGCGGCATGTAAAACGCACTTTATGCGGTTCTGTTTAGAAATATAAACAGTCCCGGAAGTTATTTTGAAATATAAATACTCGACAAGTTCCTTAAATTTCATCTTAATAGCGCTCATTTAGCCTAGCTACATGACGGAACACACACTACGTCTCAACAGAAAATAATGATTTGCTACGAAGGTGAGGACGTGAAGACAGAAAAGCGAAGGAGATAACGCCGAAAAATTTAGAAAAAACATGATTTTGAGGGCTGTCGTGAGTTAATATACTTAACGGAGCTGGGTTTCGGCATTCATTCGAGTAATTACAAACGGTACTCCTGTGTTCGTATTTAACTTTTCATCTTTTATTTTTTAATCGGCTGTAACACCTGCTTTGTTTTAACATGTCTAAGTTTGACCATTTAAGAAAATTCAATGAATATTTAATACAGATAAAATAATGTTAAAATTTAATGTTTTTTAAGTCAGCATATTATGAAAAAATTAGGCTTTCGTGTTACTTATACAGGAAAAAATTCAGGTTTTTAGTAACATGACCGCTTATCAATTAATTGTTTATCGAGCTTTAAGTCTAACTTTAGATTAACTCATTAATCAATATCTATGCTGACTAAAAAACTGAAGCACTACTTCACCATATTTTTACTCAAGTAAAAGTAAAAGTAGTCATCCATGAAATTACCCGAGTAAGAGTAAAAAAGGTATTTGGTAAAAAAAAAAGGCTACTCATGTTATTTTACAATGTCACCAGGTGGACTAAAAATATAAAATTATGCACAAATTCTGGAATATTTAAGCCTAAAATGAAAACATTAATACAAATAGCATAATTACAAAAAATAAAGCAGAAGAAGCACTTTTTAATTCTTTTTTTCCAAAATAAAACTTATGTAACTCGCGTCTATAGTAGGTTATGTTAAAACAGGATAGAGTACTTCCAGTAGTAATGCATAATGTTTACCGTACATTCATTTGATCATGAAATGGCACAAGAGGCTCAACGGCAAATAAAAAATAACATCAGAAAAACGAAACAAGAAGTCTCGATTTAACATAAACTAGGTTTCCATCTGATGCTCTTTTGGTTAAAGTTCTGGATTAATTTAAAACATATTTTTAAACATAAATGTACTGAATTACAAATTTATTTGATAACTCTGCACCAGTACAGATCACTTAAATACACCAATGGCTTCAAAAGTTTGGTCAAACAACCGTTTTAATTTGCTCATTCAGTACATTTAGGAGTATAACAGCCAATGGAAAGTAAATAATCAACAAACTCACAAAAGCAATAAATTGACTACCTTGGCCAAACATGTCAAAATAAACAAACTTTCTTTCAAATGGTGCAGAAGGAGAAATTAGAAATTCTAGCATGAAGTTGCTCAGAGAACAAAGCATAGAATTAGACTGAATAGACGTGCCCTTACGATAAAAGATATAGATTTATTTTTTATCATGACCGATAGACATTGATATCGGATCGGTGCATTTCCTAACCAAACTTCATTTCTTTTTCTTTTTTTTTCCATTCAAATAATTTCAGCTTTTTCCCCCCTCACCTCCTTCTGTGTTGTAGCAGTAGGCAGTGTAGTGGCCTGATCCAAATCCCTTCCCATGATGCATCACGACAGCAGAGAGCTCGTAGAGGAAGTGCTTGGGGCGCGGCGACCCCGCAGCGCTGGGGCTGCTGGGATTGGAGCAGTAGGGCTCCATGTTGAGGAGCTGGTCAAAGCTGACGTGGACTCCGATCTTCTCCCGGTGGTTCCGCCCGGACCACCTAACCGTCAGACACAGTAAGTCGACCAGCTGAAACCTGCTGCTGTTTTACCAAAGCTGTGGCTAATTAGTATACTAACGTGAAGCGTGAGCTCACCTGAAACGTTTGAGGTGGAGCCTGAGGACCTGAGGCAGTTTATAGACCATCAGCTGTTTCTTTGCTTCGGTCAAGATGACGGTTTTGGAGCATGTGCGTCGTCGCGCTGCTGCAGGAGGAATGTAAAATGTAAACTTCTATTACACTAAATGTTTTTAATAGCACTTAACTTAAAAACAGGTTAGTATAGGTCTATACAAAACATCGTTCTTAGAAAATGAAATTTTAGTCCAGTCAGTTCTGCCTTTTTTAAGTTTCTTTCAGAATGAGCAGTTTCAGGGCCTCTGTCACTGTAAATCCTGATAAAGTGCTGCTGGCCACGCCCCCAAACTCAGTGTTTACACACGTGAAAATGGCTGCAAACAGATATGCAATTATTAAACGGCTGAAACAATTAATCGGATTAATCGATTATTAAAATATTAGTCGCTGAAAGAATTAAGACAAGACAAAGCAATTAAGTCCAAGCTGTACAAAAAATAAACATTTTGCATTTAAGATGAAAACAAAAACCTTTTTAGTCTCTATATATGCTCTGCCAAAAACTTATTTTGATCATCAACATAATCAATAGAATTTACTAATATAATATAATATAACCCTAGAATAATTATGCATCTTTGAAAAGCAGAAGTAGAGCTTCCTTAACAAGCAACAAGAATGCAGCATGTAGTTTGTGAGCATTGGGCAGCTAGTCTTTTACCAGCTGACCAAACATGCTGGAGCAGACTGGGGTTGCTAGGTAACAGGATTTATGAAATGACATTCTGAAGTCTTTTAAAAAGGGCTGCTTTTCCAGACATCAAAAACATGAACTTATTGCCAAAAAAAACAGCTGAGGGTTTTTTTTAAGCACTTGGGTTGTTTTCAGAAGCAGTAGAGACCCAAATGGAAGTTAAAAAAAAACTTGCAAAATATGAATTTTGCACAATAGGTACCCATAAAATAAAATAAAATATCAGGTGTAAATGTTTTAAAACCGAGGTGGCTCAGAGTGTTGCACTCACTCACCGTTGCACTGGTCGCAAGCGTAGATGTTTCCCTCCAGCGCTTCCGTTTCTGTAAACTTGGCCAGCATCTCGGTCAGGTGGCACGGAGCCTGCGCTGCCGACTCCCTGCTGTTGCTATGGTAACGCTCGGGGAACTCCAGAGACAAATCCCAGAAAGGCTCCACAGTGTTGGAGCGATGGCTGCAGGCCAGGCACGTCACCTGCACAGACGAGTCGGGATGAGAGGAGCTTCCCTCTTTGTCATGCAGTCTGAGTCGGGGTTATGGTGAGCAGTCAGAGTAGAGAATAGCTGAAGACACTCGGCCTTCTGTCCAGCTAGAGCAGGTGTCTCAGTGTGTGCACAGACTACAAGGAAGCATTACTCTTTTCACATACACATCCTCTACAGAGCCCTGAAAAAGTATTTATTAGGGATGCTCTGGTCAGGTTTTTTGCTGATCCACCCATGAGGGCCGATCACACGGATTGGCTGTTAATTTTTCGCTTTAGGTATAAATGCTACTATGTGATCTGGCAAAATGGAAAAATGATCTGGCAATAAATTCACCTAATTTAGACATAAAAACATGCAAAGTACTTGCAGCCACAACACAGCAGCTATTCAGTCAAAAGGACAACTGAAAAACCTGAAATCAGTTAAACAATATTTAATAGTAAGGTTCTCAGTGCCATAAATTATATATGAGTCAAATAAACATCAACACTGCATATATCAAATAATCTCAACAAAGAAAGAAAACATTCATTCCAAGTCAAATGCAGGTTGCATCAACATAAACAATCCTGAGTTACTGAGCCAAAACTTCCTGAGAGGATGGCTAGCCGATTAATGCTGGTTCTGATTGGCTAGCCGATTAATGCTGGTTCTGATTGGCTAGCTGATTAATGCTGGCTCTGATTGGCTAGCTGATTAATGCTGGTTCTGATTGGCTAGCTGATTAATGCTGGTTCTGATTGGCTAGCTGATTAATGCTGGTTCTGATTGGCTAGCTGATTAATGCTGGTTCTGATTGGCTAGCTGATTAATGCTGGTTCTGATTGGCTAGCTGATTAATGCTGGTTCTGATTGGCTAGCTGATTAATGCTGGTTCTGATTGGCTAGCTGATTAATGCTGGCTCTGATTGGATGTTTCCGACTGAGCTGAGTAATTCTGCAGAACACAGGAGGAGGCAGAGGAGATAGATTTTTTATTTTATTTTCTTTTTAAATTTTTTCCCCAGACATTATCTGTCTTAGCGAAAGTTTTAATTGTGTAAAATATATATATTTTTTGTTTTAGTTACATGCTGCAGCTTTAAGCAGATGTTTGGTGTGAGAGTTCACTGCCGGGTGGAGGTTGAGCGGTGCTACGTCTGTGAAATATTACTACCAGTAGCGTGTAGCGGCGGTCCAACAGCGAGAGCACCACTAGTTCGTTAATTTTTCGGGTTATTTGTTTAGCTTTCTGACCGTCATGCTCTTCTGGGTGAGGATTTACCTGCTGTCAAATCGCTCTGGATGACTTTGTTTTTCCTGGATTGAGCTTTGGTGTAGCCAAACTCTGTCAAGTGCTTGTTTTTTAAATTGCGTATTAGATTTGTTGTGTTGACGCATTTTGACCTGCTTCACCCCGAGGTGTTTTTCCGCAACACTTAACTCGGGTCACATTCGAAAAAATCCAATCTGTGTTGCTCAGACCATCATAAAACGATCAGACGCAGGTCGCTTTACGGCAAAAAGAATTGGATTTGGGTCACTTCAGGCTGCAGTGTGAACACAGCCTAAGTCTCTATCTGTGTAGCTTAGAGCAGAAGCTGGACGACAGGGTTAAAGGTGTGTGTGTGTGTGTGTGTGTGTGTAGGTGTGTGTGTGTGTATGTCGTACCTGGCTGAGAAGCTGGCCATGGAAGATGGTGTTGACGACGCTCAGAACCTGCTTGATGAGGCGTTTCTGTGGGACTCCGGCCGTGTTGGTGTGCTTCCCGGTGTTCTCCAGCTCCTGCTGCACCTTGTCCAGCAGTTCGCACAGGAACTCTTGCGCGTCCTGCTGGGCGTAGCCCCTGAACGCGGGGATCAGCTGCCACACCGAGTGCAGCATGGCAAAAGGCGAGACCAGCGCCCACTTGCCGGACCACATGACCTGGAACAGGGTGTGCAGCTCGTGGCAGAGGGAGATGTGCTTGGAGCTGGGCTCTTTGGGTTGGATCAGCTCCATGCTGCGGCCGCGCGACGCCCCGCCACTCAGCCCCGACGTCGACTGGAGCCCCTTTCTCTGAGACAGGGGGAACTGGGTCGTGGTTTTCACAGTCAGCTGGTCGTGGACGGCAGACGCCAGCAGCTCCAGCGCCTGGGTCAGGTCCAAGCGGAGAAAGCACTCCCTGAAAACGTGCAGATGGCTTAAAACCTGCAGGATGGAGTTCATGTAGCAGGTGTTCCCCAGATTCCTCAGACCCGTCACGCCAGGAGTGACGGTGGGACGCCGTTTGAAAGGCGAGCCTTCCTGCTTGCTGCTCTGACGGCGGCGGACCGGCGTCTGGGCGCCGCGGGACGAGGATGGCATAGTTCTGGGCTTAGATTTTGGGTTAGAGGAACGTCTCTGGGATTTGGGGCAAGGCGGGGACTTTTTCGTCCGACCGGCTTTCTTAGGCGCCGCAGTTGAAGGACTTCGAGTCCGTGACCTGCGAGATCGAGACGAGGCCGTTTGACTTTTTCTCTTCTTGCGATTTTTCTGAACAGTCGGCACGATGGTCGCATCCACGACTCTCTGGCTCTTCCGACGCAGACGTCGACTCTTTCTGATCGGAGCGTTCTCCAGTACCTCCTGGAGCTGGCGCTTCAGAGCACGCCGCCTCTCCCTGGCCTCCCGTTTCTGTTCTTCCTCTTCCTCCCTTCTCTTTTCCTCTTCCTCTCTCCTCTTCCCACAATCGGTTAAACCAAACCAGAGGCGGAAGATGCGTCCGATGAGGGCCCGGCGGCGATGCCAGAGGGCAGTAAACATTCGGTCCTCGTCTCTCAGCTGCAGCTCGCTGGCGCCGCATGGTATGAGCGCGTCCGATCCAAAGCTAGCTGAGCGCAGGGTTCGGCCGCTGCGCGTTGTGACCTCATAGCGCTGGCTCTGGATGGCGCTGAGGGTGCTTCGGAGTAGCTTCAGATCCCCGGTAGCGTTATCATTCAGCACATAGTCGTCGCACAAGTAGCAAAACACATACAGCTCGTTAACCTCCATCGCCAGTGGGTGGCGCTGCTGCTGGAAGTGCTGGAGAGCATGCTCCTCGATGTAGCGGCCGCACGCCACATGCGCGCAGCCCAGGCAGGCCCAAATAGACTCGGTGGTGTTGCAGTCCACACAGTGCCACTTCTGGGGGTTGAGGATGGAGTGGTCTGGGGCCAGGCGCAGCCGCCCCACGTGTTTACACCTGTCCATCACACAGGCCTGCTGGCCGGCCGGGCGCACCGCCTGGGACAGTCAGCGCCTGACTGTGGGTTTGCGTGCGAGGCAGAGAGCGTGTGTGTCACTTTCAAACTAGCCTCATATTACCATGGTGACCACAGTGAGCGGAGAAATGGGAACATCCCAGGACATGGTTGTGGTTTCTGGAAGAGAAAAAAGCTGTATCTAATCTGTACTGAAGGTTTTATCAACCCAAAATAAAATGAAACACAATAAACTAACAGGCGGCAAACAAACTCTAACATTACATTTTAAAAATAAACCAACTTTTCAGTGAATAAGAGTTTATTTTGTGCTTTCAAACAGTTTAGAAAAATGAAATTATACTATAGAGCCATTTAACCAGATTGTGTGAAATAAAATATCTTATTAAGCACCTTTTGCTATCCAATTATTAATTAGTTAATAATGTTGCCTTCCTTGTAAAAAGTGGGGGGGGGGAGCGTTTTAGCTCTTCTTTTAGCCAGCTGACCAGCAGTGTGCAGCAGCAGTTGCACAGTCTGTGCTTCATTAGCTCAATGAAGATAAAAGGTCAACGCAAAAATATTCAGAATCTTTAACGACTTGTGTTTGTAAGTAATCCTTTAAATTAAAAAATTAACATTCTATAATAAAAGATTCTCGGCTGATGGAAAATAATCTTGTACATTTTGGAATTTAAAATCCGACCCAGACCTAAATTAGCCAGTTAAACTTGGATGTGAAACATCAACCTAAACCTGTTCTATAAATAGTAACAGAAACACAAACTCACTGAGCCCAGAAAGACAAACAGCATTAGAGCGCATGAATTAGCACTTCCTGTTGAGCTTATATCGGTGTTTTAGTTGTAGACGTGCTTAATAAACATACGTCGTGTTAGTTTCAAACCACTTTTAAGTGTAATTAAACAATCATTCAGGAAATACACTTGAATAAATATCTTCTTTTTCTGTTTGATTCAAAACTACAACCTATAAAAATACCCAGAGTCAGAATTTTGGGCATAAAAATATCTGAAATTGGCATCACTCAGTAAAAGCCTGACATCATTTCTGGTTATAATGAGGATGTTGAAATTTCCACACTGAGGTATAATAATCACATGTTCTCATCTCTCCTCTGCACTGTTGCTCTCCTGCATAAATCCCTCAAGGAAAAGCGATTTCTTCATTTATGGACAGTGTGTGACTCACTCAATCGTTGTTCCGACTAGATCAGGAAGAAATCTTACACACGTCAACACTCTACAGCATTGGATTAGCTAAATTACACTGCATTATTTCTGACTTATTAAAACTACAGAACTCTTCAACTTTATGAGACTATCACTTTTTGATCTACAGTAACAAACGTGCTGTTTGGTCTGAATAAGTTATGTTAATTAACTCTTAATATACTGGTGTTAATCCTCCCTCAGGGAACATCTTTTATTTTGACAAACAGCTCTTTAAACTTTTGCAAACTTTCCGTACTAAAATGTTTATATGCAAATCACAGATCATAAAAGCTAAAACGACTGTTGTTCATGGACTCGAGTCGATCATTGCGCTTGTTTACCTTTTTATAGTGCAGGAGTGGGCGTGTTTATTCGTTTATAAAGCATAAATATCAAAGATTATGCAGTAATTTAATATATTTGATTTTTCTTATGATGTATCCACTTATAGCTGCAACAGAACATTCACTTAATATATTAAAATAATAGTGGTATAATTTAGCATTAAGAGTCGTGATTGTTCAGAGAGCTAGCCAGGATTTATCAGCGAGTTAGCGCGCTTTACCAGGTTTGTCCTTGTGGTTGCCTGGTCTGAACATGAAGCTTCATTGTTGCATAAATGCATAATAAATACGACCTATCTGAAGACAACCATTAAACGGTAAAAGAAACAACAATTAATTTCACATCAGCATGAGAATGTCTTCTGTTTTATCATGATAATATTTCAAAAAGTGGTAAATCCCCAGTTGCTAACTTGAGCCAGCTAGCTACGGCTAACCCGAGATCTCTGGGATTTATAAAACAAAATATAAACCTAGAGACTCACCAAACACGAGAAACAACACCGTCGAGCAATTTAAACATAAATTAGAGTTTATCCACAGTTTCCGGTGCATATTATTCCTGTTTTCAGATTTGTGATTAAGAGATTAGTGAGCTGCTAATTTTAGCCTAGCATGCTAACTAGCATTAGCAAGCCGGGTTGATATCCCAACTAGTTCAAGCGTTATCCGAGCCGCCGTTCACGGCGTCCGTTGGGACTTTCCACCAACTCCCAGATTATGATCAAACACAGTTCTCATGGACAAGACAAGTCATTATTTTAAAAGGACGCAGCTTACCGAGGCTCCCCTTCACGGTTTACTCCTCTGTTTCTAAAATGTTCGCCATCTTGTCAATCCCTGTCGCGTGGTGTTAGTTCGAGCGCGTCCACGAGACGTGACGTTTTTGTTGTTGTTTATATTGTTGCTGGTAGTTTATTGCTAATTAGTTATCATTTACAACCAAACGTATGCGTCACATTCACCTTTTCATTTGCTTTCTTCAGTTTGACAGCTTTAAAATATTCTTACGTATCTTGACGAATTTATTAAACACCAAATTTGGATTTATTAAAATGATTATTTTTATTAAATAATTTCAGAGGAATTCATTTACAAAAGAGAAGAATATCACCACAGGTAGATACGTGTTGTATATCCTCTATTGCGTGTTTATTACTCTACATTTAATATGCGCTTATCAAAAATCACAACTCTTACTGACACAACAGATGTGACCAACTTTAATCGCTAGAGGGAGCTGTTGCCATAATTTTGAATTGTGTCAAACCCTGAGTTAATCAAGTCTGTAAAACAAATGCAATTCTTTGTTTTGGCTAGTTTTCTGTTAAACCAGACATTTTTACCTGCCAAGCTCCACATTTTTTTTTGGTATGAAATCGAAAAACTGGACCTTTAGCTGGAAGTAAAGAACATAAGTTTATTATTTACAATTCAATCCAGAGCCTGGATTCTCCAGATCTTGGTGTTGGATAAAGACGATGGACAAATATGGACTTTGAACATCCAAGTCTGGAAAAGTCGACATAACTCTGGTCCATCCTTTGATGGACCAGCCTGACATAATTGAAACAACTGAAAGACATTTTTATTAAAATCTGTTTCAGGTAACACAGTGATGCCACTTTCCAGGACGTAACATGTGTATTTATTATCTGTTGGCTTGTGTTCCTGTTTGTGCACCTTCAGAGTCTCTGAGCTACTGTAGGATGCAGGTGCAGAGCTTCATGCTGGCTAATGGGGGCTGCATGGTGGTAGTCACCATCTAGATCCCATCAGGGCAAAGAAAACATCATTACATCATCTGTGATTGCAGGAAACAGTGCAATAACCATACAATAACTGTGCATAAATATATTAAATCGTTCTGTGCGTATTTCTGCAGAGGCTCAAAGGCAGGAGTTAGGTTTCATCCAGGAAAGTTTGCTTGAAGGCTCGTGCTTTTCATCTCAACACATGCTCCCTGATTGCATGTGAGGAATCCCTCTCATGTTCTGATTAGTGGGGAACTGATCCATTCAAACCTTGTTAAATCCTCTTGTGAGAAGGGGGGAGAGTGCAGATTAAGGAGCGTTTGTGACTTGGAGAAAGAGGTATGTGTTGATGTACCATGCAACGCCTGTGAATCATCTCTAATGTTTTTTCTCCCTTAATGTCTCCGGGCAATAACTGCTTTCATGTCTGCACACGCAAACCCTCGTTCCCTCGCGTGTTCGTTTTATGCACCCTCCTCATAAACACTTTATTCGCTATTATTTAACTACTAAAGATCTTGTGAGATGAAGCACATTAAGTAATTTAGCGTTAATATTTAATAGGATTTTTATTACTGGCGCGATGACCAGATTTCTACTCCTTGTTGTGGTTCGCCTGCTTTGCCTTTACTGAACATCTAATTTCATTCAGTGTCACGATTTTCTCAGGAAACCTTGTTTTCAGTTAGCAGGCTGAGAAAACCTGCTGTACTCAATATTTTCAGCACCAAACAGCAGAAATGATAAAGTCGAATGTAGATTTTCCCATGAGCTGGTGGAGATTTCCAATCACACCTTAATGCCAAACGTATTTGAAGATATGGATGGATAACATTCATATTGCATTTCACAATGCAAACCAAGGCGTTTCTGTTAAATTCAATAAATATGCATTTCTTGTTAGTAATAGATTAAAACACCCCAATGTTTATTCCCCCTTGAAATGGCATCACTTAAACCCCTGACATTTAGAGGGTGGTGTGCTCTTGGCAGTTGAAGTGACTAAACTTCATGGTAAGATCCAAAAATCTTTCTGGTTACAGATCTGAAAAAAGAAATAAAGGAAATCAGCTATTTTGCTATGCAGAAAAAAAACTCCCTATATTCCCAGATCTCTATGCAAGTTTACCTTTAAAGCAGGCTGCAAATGCTAAAAGAAGTCTCCAAAACCATGCCTGCAAAATCATAACATGGATTACACAACCTAGAACGTCTGGAATAATGACAGATGAGTCAAAAATAAAAATATTTGGACAGTATATCAGGAAAAGAGCTTCATGTAACAGTGGAGCATGGAGGAGGAAGTGTGATGGTTTGGGCTGCTTTGCTGCAGCAGATGATCATAAAAACCAACATGAATTATTCTGGGTATCAGAGAGGGATTGAGGGAAATATGTGTTCAAAAACAATAAAAAGAAAGCTGAGGCAGAACTGAATCTGCAACGTGACAATATTTTGTTGATTTGGAGACTTCTTATAGCATCTTGCGGTCCGCTTTAAAGGTTAACGCACTGCAAAAAGACAGTTTTGTCTAGTTTCTAATCCAAACATTTTAGCACACTTGAAATAAGACGAAACTAACTTACAAATAGAACTTACAAGTAGATTTTTCCTTAGCATTGATAAAAAAGTGCTAATCCCAATAGCAGATCCTTTCACTTAAAAGAAATGTATAAATGTGAAATATGTTAATAAATTATTGACTTAAAATAAGCTCTTGCATCTTGCTAAAAATGGTACCTGTAAGTCAATGTAGTCTAATTTAAAGTGCACTAAAATATGTGCACTAGAAAATAAACAAAATCACTTTGTAAGATTTTCATGTTTTGCAGTGCAGTTGGTCTGAATCTTCTCCACTTGTAAATTTTCTGAAACTTCTGAAAGATTTATAAACCAGTTCAATTTTTTTTTTTTTGAACATTCAAGATGGCGTTCACTTTCACTTCAGCAGTCAGGAGAACACAAAACTAAAGGTCAAGGGTTTCAAAATGTGCACCTGATGCTATACATCAATCTTATTTTTCGACATTTCTCTGTTTTACTTGCATTTCTCAGTGTTAATGAGAAATGCATCAACACTGATGCATTTCCCACACCATTATCCGACTGCTGTGGATAATGCACACCAGTTGATCCAAGTATGTTAGAAAACACGCAGGTTGCTGTAGGTTGTCCTCATCTTTTCCACTCGGATGTCTGAACAACAGCGATGTGCATTGAAAGACGGGGAACGCTCGGTGCGCACCATTTCTCCCAGACACCTGGACCTCATAAAGATAAAAATAAAAGCAAGCCCACATGTGTGAAACAGGCAACATGTTTTCATGTTTCGCTGGGCTGGTGCTTCCAGAGAAAGGAAGCCATTCCGGTGGTTTCACGGTGGTGTTAGCGCAGCTGGATACGCCGCTGGTTTTGTGGGGGGCTAAAACACAGGTGCAGGTGAAGCCAGAGGAAATGCTGCAGAGCCTGTAAACAAACACGCCTCCTGTAAAAATGTCCTCCCCTCGCTCCGCGCACTCAGGCTGGATGTTGGCGTTGGATGCATGACTTCTCGTCTATTATTATAATTCTTTTTTGGTCTGAATAAACCAATGACATCGGGATCTTGATTTGGCACGTATGTAAAAATGATCAGCAGTTGTGTTTTGATCCCCGTCCCTGTTCTGGCTTGCTCTTTCAACATTCCTCAAGTGTTTTTAATGTGAAGCCAGCGAGCTGTGATGGTTTCTGAGGAATATTTTTCCTTAACTCGATTCACTGACTCGGTTTCCGATGCATAAATCTTCTCATTTCCTCTGTAAATGAATCACGACTGACGGGGTAATTCTGACCACATGACTCCCTGATCCAGCACACGTATAGGAAGGAGAATAAATCCAGTCTTGGTGTATTTTCTGCTTCCAGAGCTCTGATTCTGGCTCCAGAAGCTCATGGTGGGAAGTGTTCAGATGTTTAATGTGCTGGAAGGTTAATTATCGGGTCAATGTTTTTAACTTCCCATTTCTGAGTGAAGTTTATAACCTGAAACCTCCAGAGGAGAAAAATATTTATTTACTGAACCAATGAGAAAATTAGTTCAGTAAATAAACCTGAACTGAAAGTTTAGAGGAATGCTGGTAGGAGAACATCCATCTATCCAACCAAGCGTTCATCCATCCAACCGTCCATCCCTCCATCCATCCATCCAACCAACAAACTCTAATTCCATGTATCAATTCTCTATTTTCCCACCATCCATCTGTTTTTGTCCATCATTCTGTCCTTTCTTCTCTGATCACTGTACAAATATCTGCCCTAAATTCATAATTCATTTTTCCATTTATACTTCATACTTTGATCACTGCGACTCTGTAGCAACTAAAGATAAGCGCATGGATGAGTTTCTCCAGATTTGTTCTGCAACATTTGTCCTTTAATCCTGAATATGTTCTTCAGGTGATAAAAGGCCGACTTTGCAATCGTCTTTATGCGTCTCTGAAGGTTCAGGACTTGAAGCAATCATTACGCCCAGATTTCAGCCTGATCAGAGCACACAAGGGCCTACTCAAAGTACTAATCTTAAACTTAAAGAGCCTGAAAGCCGAAAGCTGACTGAGCTTCATCTATTTTGTAAAGAACTGGACGTCCTGCAAAGGACTTGATGATGTAATTACAGGAAATGGAGGTTTCTAACCTGGAATGATGTGAAAAGATTCCAGGTTCGTCTGTGTTTTTTTCTACCTGTCGCTTCTTACATCCTGGATGCTGTTTGCTGCCAGTTTCGGGGCGTCTGTCTCGGTGCATTGTGGCTGGCTGTGAGGGGACGGGGAGGTGGGGGAGGTTATTGTCCCCCGGCCTCCAGGAGCTGCCACGCACGCCAGAGCCAACCGCAACACAAGAATGCTGCCGGGACAAAGGCCATAACTCCATTCTATAGCAACACAAGCGAGGCATTGTGTTCATACAGGCGTGCACACATGCATGCATTCGCCGTTTCTACAATAACACAAAAACTATACTGGCGCGAACTATGCCAGAGGAGAACGCTAGCATGCCAACACTCATTCATCAACCGGGTTCCCACAGCAGGCAACCCCCCGCTGGACATCTCCATCACAGGCTGAGAATGGCCAGTCAATCCTGGGACAATGGGCGAGCGAGCATGAGGGAGTGAGAGAGGAGGTCTGCGCTTGAATGTGTGTTTGCGGCGGCCTGTTGTGTCTGCGCCTCAAGGCCGGTTCCCACAAACACCTCCTTCGGTCTGATCCAAAGGTCTCCCCAGAACACAGAGGGACATTTCAGGTACTCTGCTCATGGAAGAACTCCTCTGTGTTTTTAAACTCCAGATTTAACGCTTTCAGTGAATAACTGCTGCTAGTTCTTTGAAGATTTTCTGTGTTGAATCCAGGAGTCACTTGATAAATGTCAGAAAATGATTAATGATGCCTTTAAGCAAAACAGAAAACAGTTCATTTTCTGTGAACCTTTTATTTAAAACCTTTTCTTTCTCATGTGAACAAAAACAGTTATTAGGGCTGAGACGATTAATCGTGATTAATTGATTATTAAACAACTAATTTAGTAATCCATTAATTGTTAATTGGAGCATACAGACTCAAAAATTAAATTTCCTGAAAAAAAATCTCACTCAGAGGTAATTAATCCAAAACTGTACTAAAAAAAAATATATTTTGCATTTAAGATGGAAAGAATCCTTCTTTGTAAGTAGACATGTTTAACTCAAAGTCCCTTTAGTGGCATAGTTTTAGCTTCACCTGGTTCAAATTCTGTAAAAAATAAGTGTAAAAATGAAGCATATTTTGCTATACAATTATTAAATAGTTAATTCAAAAATAATCACCAGATCAGCCCTACACTGTTTGGATAAACATATTTTTATCTGCAGATGCATTCTTAGTTAAATATAATCAGCAGTAACCTGAAGGAATACTGTGTTATTGGATTTTAGATAATAAAATGCTTATTTTCAAATTCAGATAAGGGACTGAAGTATTTTTTAAATACATTTTTTATAATATTGTATAAAAAAACATTAATGAATGACCATTTTTTTTGACCGATTGGGAGCATTTTGTAGTGTATTTAATTGATTGAAGACAAATATTTAAACTACTGCTGTTTACTCATGAACTGATCTGGAGGTTCATATGAGAATGTATTAAAATTTATGTGGTAATAATAAAAACATTGGGGGAAAAAAACACCATTTATCGTTTTAGAAAGACCTTCAGTCCGTTATAAAAAAAAAGGTGTATTTTTCAGAATATCTCAGAATTGGGCATTTGGATTTTCAAGGTGTAATTGTAGAGATTTCCTTTCCACATTTAAATGTTTTCAGCTGAATAATCTGTTACTGCTGAATGTTTTAGCTCAGTTCTTATAACCCATCCCAGATGTTGAGTATTTTCAGTAGAAGGTTTTTTCTTGCCATGATTGGTGAGGTCTATCCAGCTTGGCATTGTGGTAACGGTCCCAACCCAGTAAAACTTAAAGTCTTTATACTTCAAAAGTTATTAAGAAGTTTAGAACTTTTGGGGGGTTTTTTCTAAAAAAAAATTCAGACATTAACCTGAAAATTTTTGACTTTACAATGCAGAAATTTCCTAGTTTTTCTATAAAATCTGAGATTGATCTCAAAATAATTTTTTTTCCAGAAATTTACTCCATTTTGACCCGTAAAAATGTGTACTTATTCCATGAAGTGTAGCATGCTGCAGAAATATGTCTGTGCAACATGACTGATGGTGGGGAGGGGGACGTATGTTGTCTGCAGATACAGCAGGTTTGTTCTAATCTTTTCTTTCAGCATTCCTCTTCCCATTTGCACTCATTCACCCTCCACCCTGCTGTCTGGAAACTGCTTACAGAAACCTCCAGCGCTGCCACAAATCTTTAAACAGGTCAGCAAGTAGGAAATATGGCTACTAGAGGCTATCCGACTGGTGAGGTGGACACAGGTGAATGACCTTTGACCCAGAGAGCCGCTCGACTCGCCAGGAATGTGTTCGCACCTTTCGGCCAAACGCGTCACGTCGCGAGCGGAAGACAAGCTCTCCGTCTAAACCCAAACAGAGTGCCGGTCGGGGGCTCGCTCTCTGTTATGGTTTACATTTTGCAGTGCGGTGCGACTGTGCAGGAGACTGATGGATGACTGGATCTGAAAAGATGTGTGTGTGAGAGAGAGAGAGAGAGAGGATGGGTTGATAAGGATATTTTAGTCTAATTTATGTGAAGTATTTCAAGGCCTGTGAGGGTTTTCGCTCTACACACAAACACAAGCTCCCCCTGACAAGAACAGCTTATTATAATCCGGATATGTTACGTCAGATTTTCTTCTGCATTTTAACTTTTGCCCCAAACTTCAAAGTACAGTGCAAAAACAAAAAATCCAAGTATTATTTACTTAATTTCTAGAGCAAATATCTTTGTTCACTTGAAATAAGACAAAACTAACTTACAAGGAACTTTTCAGAAATATACAGCAGCTGTTTTAAATAAATAATTCCTTAGTAATGATGAAAAAGTACTAGTTTCACTAGTGGTTTATTTCACTTATAACATGGGGAAAAAGTTGTGTTAAAAATGAAATAATCTGCCAGTGAAACTAGTACTTTATAAAATTAACATTAAGGAATTATTTACATATAAAAGCTTCTATATCTTTCTGAAAAGTTCCTTGTAAGTTAGTTTTGTCTTATTTCAAATGTACTAAGATATTTGCACTAGAAACGAGACAAAAATACTTAATATATTTTTTAGCAGTTTATTTCAGTTAGATATTCTAACTAGCATTTTGCAACTTCCAACAGTGGCACCCCCAAATGGGGGGCATGAGGTGGCCATGGCTCCCTCTTGAAATACGTTGGCCACCCTACAGAATCATGTTCAGGTCATAGAAAGGCATGAATAACCATCTTATTCAATCAAGACATAAACTTAAAACCCAATAAATGAATAAATACATTTCTAAAATTTAAAATATAAAAAATCTACTGACCTAATAGTAAAACAGTTGCTTTTAACAATAAAAATATGGAAACATTTTAACTGAAAGTTGTTTTTTAACTTATTTTTTCTTCTGTAAGTTTATGCTGCTGAAGTGTTTATTGAGGTGCTTTTTAATCTGCTGAAATACAAGAGTTAGACCAAACTTGTAATAGGCTGGATTTATCCTTTAATATAACCATAAACAAAAAACAAAGAGGTGAGCGACAATATTTATAGAGATATATACAAATAATACTGTACATGGGCATAAAGGAGGAAAGAATAAGAGCATTTTGAGTCCAAAAGGGCATATTAATATGAAATGAATCACATTATGCTGCGATGCAAACGTTAGTTGGTTTATAACCTAAAACGTCAGAGTTGGACTGAGCCTCACTCAGCCTCAGCCGGGGGGAAATACATTCAGGTCTCCATTTGCTCTGATTTCATCACAGACACACCTGGACTGGCGAGGATTTAACCACCTGTCGTGGTTTTTATGGCTTGCTCGGCGTCGCTCCACGATGTGGAGATGTACTACGTCCACTCCAGGCGCTGCTGCTTCTTCTTCTTCTCCTCCTCTTCTTCTTAGTGCATCCGCGTTGGCTTGGTCCATCTTAGGCTAAAGTGCTGCAGAGGAGGAAGAGCAGTTCTGCACTTCTGGTGAAATCCACTTGTACTCGAACATAATCACTCAAGAGGAAGTTTGCACAGGTGCAAGGGAGACATTTCTTAATAAAAATACCTCCAGCAGTGGTATTATGCTGTCGGTAGACAACAGCAGAGAGATTGAGGGATTCGTTCATCGCAGTTCAGTCCCTCAAAAGCTGCTCCAACAGCAAAAGCAGGAAACTAGAAACTCTCCGCTCCGTTTCCGTCTACCAGTTGCAGTCTTTCTTTAGCAGCGTGAGGACTTTGCGACCCAAACTGGCCTTCCACGGCTTAACGAAGCTCTTCATGTTGACCAGGAGCTGACCCTGCTTACGGTCCAAGTGACCCGCCACTAAGTACTCCACACCTGTTGGATAACACAGTTAAAAAAGTCTTTAAAAGTTTTAATTTTTTCAACCTCATGTGTAAACAGTATCTGCTCCTTAAACCCAATAATTGTTTGTACCGTTCTGCAGCAGAAACCATCAAGTGATGTGAAATGACTCCTTTATGTCACTGCAGGCGAATTTACCCACAATTCTTTGCAGGAATTTTTTTCAATCCAAACACACTGGAGGTTTTTTTTTTAAAGCGATGAACAAACATCTCAATGGGAGTAAAGTCCAGACTTTGACTAGGTCATCATTCCTATACTTGAATTTCTTCTTTTTTTCCTTTTTTAGATCTCTTTAAACCAAGTGTAGTTCGTAAAGCATTTTTAATAAACTAATGAAATCATTTTAAACAGCTTTTTGTATTTATTTAGAGTTGGGTAGAACTGTTGATCAGAGGGACGCCACATTCTTTCAATTGAAGAAGCTAAATCTAAAGTTTTCATTCCACTTTCCTGGCATATGTTCATTTTATCACAAAAAAACCCCAATTAAGTGCATTGAATTGACAGTTTTAGTTTGTGAAAAACTAAATGAGTGCTTTTGCATCTTGCTGTAAACTGCGGATCTTGGGTCTGACCTGGGTTCAGGATGGGGCAGGTGCAGCCCCGCGTCGTCCAGGACTCGGGGTAAAGCGTGACCTGGCCTCTATGTATCTTCAGCTTGGTGTTGTGGCTGAGGACCTTTTGAACTTTGGCCTCCACCTCGGCGTGGGAGCCTTTATCGTGGGCCGACAGCACTTTCACCTTTAGCACTGAAGGTCAAGAAGGAGAAAACAGATGCTGAAAGCAAAATACAAACTCCAGAGTCAGGACTGTTCTGCTTTCTCAAACAAATATTTCAATCTTAACTTGAGTAAAGTAAGGGAATACATGGCTTTAAATGAAATATTTGAAGATATTACCACAACAGTTAGTAGAAACTAGTGTGAGTTTAAACACTAGATCATTTAATTTATGGGTCTTGACCAAGCAATTGAAAAATAAATCACTGCACTTCAAGTTTAGAAGTTAAAAAGCAAACTGGCATCATAAAAGGGAACTGTGAAGTAAATTGAAAACACAAGCAGCATAAAATAATGTCTGTAAAAACAAACAAGTCAGTAAAACCCATAGTTTTACCACATCAGAGGGAATCTAATAAAAGTAGCTTCTACTTGCTGCAGCTGTTACAAAATGACAAAAGAATATTTTTTGAAGGCATAAATTGAAAATGTGTAATTTTAACTTAAACTGAAATTGTTAACACCTCTTGTGGCAAAAAAATAAACTAAGATAATTTAGTTTTTAAGTGATTTAAAGGCGCTCTTCCTTTAATTCACCTCAGAAAATGAACATTTGAGACAAAAATGTAACTTCAATAGCTAATTCTGGCTGCATTCAGATAGGAAATATTGTTTCTGCTCCAAGTTCTTTAAATAACTCCCACCAGAACCCTTTAAATTAAAATATGTAATAGATACATTGGTTTTGTAAAACATAATAATAGTAGTGAATGGAAATGGCTAAAAGTCACCATAAATTTTTTTTTACATTAAACCGGGTCTGTAAAGTTAAAATACTGAAATTTACTGCATGTGCTAATCACTAATATATAAAGATCCAGGTGGAAAGTTGAGAGAGCTGATCTGTTATCAAATGTATTAAGACTGATTAACTTCTATGCTGATGAGTCTGCGATGTTTAGCACAGTGGGCTTTGAGATTCATTTAAACTTTAAAACTTGCATTCTTGCATTTGTTTGTCTGCTTTGTCAGACTTAAATACTGGCATATCTATTAAAGAAGGTATTCCTGCTCTCTTCTTTCACATTTATAGATAGATTATAGATTGATTTCCAGTTACTTCCAGTTATATCTCAGGCATTTTCTATCTTTTTTCAGGACAATAATCTCTGTATTCTTAACAAATAATCAAACAATCCAGGTATTTGAATTGTTCTGCCTCACCCTAAACGTCCTTATGTGAACATTTAAGCTGTTTTTGTGTGATTTGGTAATTCCAGACACCCAAACAAATGTATTTTTACCAGTAAACCTAATTGGGGCTAAAACAGTGAATCAATTATAGAAATAATCATCAACTAATTTAGTAATTGTTAACTGGAATATACAGACTTAAAAAAGGTCACTTGCGAAAAGAAAACAAATTCACTGCAATAATTAAGTCAAAACTGTACAAAATACATTTTGCATTTAAGATGAAACCACATTTGTAAATGTTTTACTCAAAACTCCTTAACTTCTGTAATTTTATCTTCGAATTCACCAAAGAATGCTGTATTATTGAATTCTATGCAGTAAAATGTTTATTTTATTGAACTGAATGAATTTGTTTGCATGTTACCTAATATTAAGGCTTTTAACCAATTAATTGTCAGCTGCAGCGCTAACATTAATTTACATTCGCGTATTGAATAATTTAACTTGTGGCTGTGTTTGGACCCTGATGACGGGTCAGAGGTGGATGCTTGAGTTCTTACCATATGCATAGTTCATGGTGCAGAAGAGTTTACTGTTGGTCAGCGTTTGCTCTTTGCACTCGCACTTTTCTGCAGGGAACAGACACAGGCACCAATTTGTAACATAATCAAATAACTTGCATGCGTGGCGTGTTGCTGTGAGGTCTTGGACAGCGTATGTCCTGCCAGTGAGGAATGTGGCTGTAAATGCTGCAGCTTACAGGGAGTCACTGATGAGAAAAGGAGCATTTTTCATTCTGTCATCTATCTGAAAGCTTCTATGGAGTAAATGTTCATGTCTGATTCACTGGACTGTTGTGAAAGGATGAATCTCACCTGAGTAGTGGAGAGCAGAAAATAGTTCATGTGGGCTGAAGATCCTGACTGGTTCACTTGAGTTTCCATCCAGGCTGTATATTTCCAGATCGGAGCTGCAATAGGATATCACACATTTAAAAATGAATCTATACAGCTGGAAAATTTAGGTGGTAGCGCCCTGAAAATCTCCAAATGTAAAGTTCAAGTGAGAATGTTACTTCATGCCAGCTGGCGTTTGGTTAGATACAACTTTAAAAAACTAGAATTTGGTCAACAAGTTTGAATTTATGTCATAAAGTTTCTGCATGGGTTGAAGATATAATATGATATAAATATTTAGATAAATATCTGCCAGAACCACACACACTGTTAAATGTGTATTGTTTACTTTCATTCTATTACAGTAAAATTATGATAAGTCAGTAAAACTGTATTAGAATAACAGTAAAATTGTAGTAGTTGCAGTAAGACTGTAACAAAATCTGAATATTTCACTACAACCATAGTAAAATTGTAATAGGATTACAATAAGACTAATAAAATCACAGTAAAATTGCCATAGTTACAGTAAAGCTGTAATAAAATTAAATTACATGAAGGTTACTGTAAAGAATACAGCTGTTATCCCTGCTGCCAGTATTTCACAGTAAATTATACGGACATTTTACAGTGTAGCCATCAACATGCTTCTGTTATAATTCTGGTTGGATATTTAACTGGGTTTTTTATTGGAACATTTTGTAGAATTTGTTTAAATTGTGTTTTTCCATTCACAGCATTTAAATTGAGCAATTCGTCTGCTCAGTCATATTGGATTGTCTGAACATCAATTTAAAGCTTTATCACTGATTGGATTGTAGATCTGGGCTTTGACTAGACCATTCTAACACATGAATATGCTGATTTTCGTCTTTTTTTACTTACCCATACATGCAGTCCCCAGTAAACGGGTCGCAGTCTCCTGCACAGTCACATGGGCGACAGCCATACTCATGAAAGCCCCAGTATCCCACCATGCACCTGTCACACTGCGCTCCGCCGACGCCAGGTTTACAAATGCAGTTTCCGTTGGAAGGGTCGCACAGAGAGCCGTCGGTGACGTGAAAAGGCATGGAGCCCATTGGGTGGCAGCTGCATGCTGAAAAATTAGAAAAGTTTGATAAATTTTGATGAAAAGACTATGACAGAATCTAAATCTAGAGCAAAAATGGTTATAATGGTACAAAAATATGTTTATTTGCAACAACTTGGCGCTAAATACAAAGTCTGAAGGTCTTTTAACCGCATTATAATAATTTACGACCAGCAGTTAGACGTTTTATCATTCAACAGTTGCACTATTGTTTGCCTGGTGTGGTAGGAGACAAAGCTCTCTATCGTTTTCTTATCCAACAAGTGTTTGTAGTTCATTTTTTATGACATGATAACCATCACAAACACAAACTGCTTTCTTCGAACTGAAAAAAGCTTTCTGAGTGTCTGTCCAAAACCTAAATACCAGCCAACATTTGTCCAAGGGCAAAAACTCTACACAAACATTACAACTCTCCCTCTCTTTCCCTCGTGTCGCCTAATTGTGCGGTGATATGGTGTTCTTTAAACAAACTCCAAAAGCAATATTTTTACGTCAACATTGTGACGTCCACTCAGGTTTTTACTGGCAGTTTGAGAAAAGCTTCTGTGTGCTGGGATTTTTTGGGAGCAGAGAGGATGCCAGGCCTGCTGCATAAACCTGTTCTTATCTGTAGCCTGGAGAAAGGGACATGAAGACGGGTTTCTGAGGCAGTTTCTCTCCGTAAAAGTTGATTGTCGTTGCCTCGGTAGGAACGGGTCTTCTGCTGTAAACCTAGAAGGCTTTTGTTGCACTAAAATTGGGGGAAATTTGTGTTTGGTTGTTGTAACCGTGTTACTTTTAAAGAGTAACTAAACTCCAGATAAGCTGTATAAATTGGTCCTTGGGGGTACTAACTTTATTTTACAGTGCAAGTTGGGACTTTTTCATTTAAACCTGCTCAATTCTGCAATGCTTGGTTAAAAAAAAAGTGTTAGTGCTTCCCTCTTTGGGTTGAAATGTGGCTACTGCAGCTAAATTTTCCTATTGGTCACAATACAGGGTTTCCCCTAATGTATTATAAGCCTGGCGGGCCACCAGGCTTCACTTGTGTCCCCACCAGGCTTAGCACTGCTTTATTTATTTAAGTTTCTTTAAAATGTTTGCATTTTTAAAACTTTATAGTTAATGTTCAGGTGTTATTCTTCCAATCTTTCAATCGCACATAATTACCAAGTGATATTTTCAAATTTCTTGACAACTTAAACATTTTTTAACTCAAAAACACGACGGGCCGCTGGATGAATGACTGCCGAGCGCCACAACCACCGAGTTTAGCAAGTTCTCTGGGAGAAACTTGCAATGGTAGAGCCTAGTTGATATCTGTCAAACCTTGAAATTAGCAGTAATCTGGTTTTTGATGGATCATAGAGATTTAATTGTCCAGTCCACATATGTTTCGCAGATCTTGAGAAAACTTTACCAAAGTATTGGGGCGCTGCAGTAATTTTTTGGTGATCTGTGTAACCAGACCAAAATATGTCCAAATGCTCTAAAAGCAGAGGAGCTTAGTTTGGTCTTCGTTCCTCCAGAGATGCCCCATGTTTCTGTGGTGTTATGGAGAGAAGGTTATATATTTTGGGAATGTCAACGTCTGAAATTGACTATATTACCTTTTTGGTCTTCAAGCCATGTTTCTGCGTACACTAATTGTGAAGCAACCTAGATGAGAGTCAGCCACTCTAATGGTTTTCCGAGTTGTGGATGACTTTATATTTCAAGTTAAGAAATTCAAGGATCTTAGGCTGTTGGTTACAAGAAGCAGAACGATGGAGGTAGAGCTGGATTGAGGGGTTACTGGTTCATCTGTAGGTTACAGTCTGTTTTTAACTGACCTGTTGAGGTCTTTCACTCCCCATCTGCTTCAAGGTTCAAGGTATTCCCATCCATTTGACCTCTGACATCAGCAACACATATGGATGATTTCTTTTTTTTTACCAAACCTGTGAGGTTTACAGAAATTTCTGAAACTCCAGCAACAACGCCACGCTCAGTTGATGCCATCTAATTGGTTGTAGCTAATGAACCACAGCATCAGTGCCTTCTTTTGAACGATGTCACATTTGTCTTAAAATCAAACCGGACAGTCGTTCAGATCAACCATCCACCACTGCGAAGATAAGATAAACTTATCTTAAAACCGGGCTGACTACAGTATCCATAAAATCATAAAGATATCACCTCTGTATACCCAACAGGCACACAAGGTGACGTCTGTGTTGTGTTGTTGTGCACAGCCTGGTAATGTTTAACAGATCATGCCTTGGTTGGAGGCAAAGCCTCAACACGTGCGCTTCCTGATGGGACTGTGAATTAACGAAAACATGGAGATTGAGTGGATGTGTGTGTGTGTGTAGATAGACAATGGACACTTAATGAGCGTGACATGACTAGACACAGACGGTAATCTCCAGCTGTAACCCTACCTTCAGTTAATCTGTTTGGGTGTGCGTTTCTTTCCAGGGCCTCTCAGAGGTTGGTATGATAAAAATGTTCCTCAGAATAGAGGGAAATTCCTCTTTTTGTCAGTCGGATTGTACAATCTATATACCTTCATCTTAGGGGTGTTTTGAGGCATGCACACGCTGCTTTTTCCCCCGATCAATCAGGCACACAGGTGAGATGATGTAGCCAATATAATCAGTAAGATTCAGTTCTGACATGGTTACAGCTGCTGTAAAGAAGGTGGAGAATCTGCTTCTGTGACCTTTATCAGAGATACCAGGAAGACACATGATGGGAAACACCTTTAAGTTCATGTGCAGTCCATTAGTCATCACTGCCACTGGCCGACAGATCAGTGTTATGTGGCAGACGGGAGAGAGACATTCGATTTGTGAGGAGGATTTGAAACCTGAACTGTTTTGTGAAGTTCAACGTCCATTTTCTCCTTTGGTTAGAGGCACAAGGCCGTCGTCAACTTTTCCAGATATTTTGGACTCAGTCTTGTCCATGAGATTCATTTTTCTGATGTGCCAAATTAAAGATGGAGTAAAATTAAGTTTTGGCAACATTAGTTTCTGGATGTATCTTAATGGGAGCAAGATGGCGGGTCAGAAAGTGGAAGAAAAGCAAAAAGCAACGATAGAAAATATCAAATTATCTGTCGAAGTGGGGCAGATTTACTGGCTAATCCAAATCTAATCCCAAAATCTGTCAGATTATCCATCCATCCATCCATCATCCATCCAACATTTTATCCATCCATACATCCATCCATCCATCATCCATCCAACATTTCATCCATCATCCATCCAACATTCCATCCATCCATCCATCCATCCATCCATCCATCCATCCATCCATCCATCCATCCATCCATCCATCCAACATTTCATCCATCCATCCATCCAACATTCCATCCATCCATCCATCCATCCATCCATCCATCCATCCATCCATCCATCCATCCATCCATCCATCCATCCATCCATCTTTATTGTTTCTATTCTTTAAATGTGGATCTACATCTGAAACTGAGTCTGGGTTCTGCTGTAGAGCCGCTGTGCGTCTGCAGCACAGAGATATCATCTCTACAACGTGCACACTGAGACTTTTCCGGCATCTCTCCTCCGCTCGATAACATCGTCTTCTTTGTTTAACGGTCTGCTGCTGTTGGATTGTTCTGAATTCAGTGAGATGTACGTTGACGAACATAAACACATACAGCAGGAATGAGCTCAGTCGGTCAAATCTGACAGATAATCAGAGGGTGAATGTAGCCACCGCGCTGTTTATGGATGACTATCTCATGTTTACTTAAGTCGTCCTCATCAGCGGAGGGCAGCACCACCCCCTGCATCCCTGCAGGAGAAACGACCCTCATTTTTTTTTACAGCCCCTGACAATGATTATCCCCGAGCTAACTGAGCTCTGAGTCACGTCTGAAAAATGGCAAAACAAGCCGACGTGGACAAGCGGGAGCCTTTTGTTGAAGCTTGAGTCAAGAAGGAGGAATGCCGCCATCTGATGATTAACTACGATGTTAACAGTGGATAAAGCGTGGGCCGTCTCACTCGCTCATTCAGAGTCAGGTACCGGCCGGGACTGAGCGCAGTCCGACAGGTCCCGGCTTGCGATGGCAGCCTTCCTTCAGCGTTCCTTCTCAGAATGAGCGCTGTGCCAACGGAGGTTAATGTTTTGATTCACACCAGCAACATTTTGTCAGACAGGGTGTAATTAATCACCGGTTCATGTTGTGGCATTTTGGCAAAACTATTTGCTCTAATATATTTACAGGCAGAGGCAGAGCACGCAAAAATTATACTCAATTAAGAGCAGAACTGCCTTGACATATTTTTAGTAGAAATACTTGAGTAAAAAAATATTTACTTGATCTAAACAATATTAACTTAATATTTAAAAGTTACATCATCAGACGGACCAAAATGTAAGCTTATGTGGAAATTTTGCTTTTTAAAGACCAGAGTCAAAATATTTTACGGCTCTGGAAAACATTAAGAGACAACTAAAATGTGTCAGTTTCTCTTATTTTACTTAATTTTATAGGTTTATGTTTGGGTAAAATGAACATTATTCTTTTATTCTGTGAACTACTAACAACATGTCTCTGACATTACAAGCAAACATTTAATATTTATTTGCAGAGAATGAGAAATGGTCAAATTACATCAATCAGTCCTTCCAGTTTGTTGAGAATTATCATGGAAATTCACACAAAATCAACAAATCCCTGCACTTTTTTACCCTAATACATGATTGGGACTTTATTGAAGATTTTTCTCCAAAATTGTCAAAATCTTTCTTACTTGTACTAAACATCTGCCTCAGCCTTATTTGATATCAGAATCCAGTCAATGATCTACATAAAATGTCCCTTTTATCGTCATAAATAAGTGCAAATATTTCCAAATTAGTACCACAAAAACTTTGATTTTTATTGCAAAAAAAAAATCACAAAAAGTATCACAAAATCCTGGAGGGACTGAAAAGATGTTCATTAATATTATTTAATTTTAAGAATTTATTGATATTTTAACAGTTTGTGATCAGGTTTTATCAATATATTCTGCAACAACCGGCCCTTTAAGAGCATTCATGATCTTGATTTGGCCCAAAACGAAAACAACCCCTGGTCTAAGGAATGGAAACTATCTTATGGTCTACAGAGACAAAAGTCAAACTTTTTCAAAACAACTGGAACAAATTCATCCTAGATAAAAATTTGCCGTGTTTATGAAGTGTTATGCCAGCGTTTTGTTAGTGACTCTTACGTTTGCATGAGTCTGGAGCTGCATGAGGCTGCTGTGGGTCTCTGAAGAAGCCAGCTTTGCATTTCTCACACTGACGCCCCTCTGTGTTGTGCAGACAGTCGCAGACGCCGCCGCTTCGCTGGCCGGAGTCGCTCCACGCCGTCCAATCGAAACGGCAGCTCTGAGCGTGTCCGTTGCACTTGCACTCTGGAGGGGAAATAAAAGAATTCAACAATATTTATATTTAGCTTTGTTATGTAACAACTTCCTGCTTCCGCTAAGAGATTTTAGATTTTTGTAATGTGTTGTAAAAGACGATTTGAATAGCCAGAATAAAGCAGATTTTAATATTTTAAGTTGGAGCAACTTTACTTTAAGACATTCAGCCTTCTTATTGCCTGCTGAAAGTGCTGCTCTCTCTCGTTGCAGGCATGTCTCAACATGCTGTAGAAACCCCCCACAATTTTATCAATTAATTTTGGTCTAGTTTCTCGTGCAAATATTTTATTTCACCTGAAAAAAGATAAAGTAACCCAAAAGTAACTTGTCAGCAAGATATAGGATGTTGTTTTAAGTCAATTATTCTTTAATATTGATGAAAAGTGTCTTGTAAGTGAAACAATCTGCCAGTGGAACTAGTACTTTTTCATCAAACATTACATTTAAGTTAGTTTTGTCTTATTTCAAGTGAACTATGGTATTTGCACTAGAAACCAGACCAAAAGTACTTGCTAAGATTTTGTTTTTGCAGTGAAAGTTGCTTCTTCAGACTCTCTACTGACACTGAAAATATCTTTTAGTTTCTTCAAGAGCGTTGCTATCAGTAGTGCTAAATTACGGTGCATTCAGTGATTGGATTTCAGATATACAAACAGCTGGACACATTTTAAATGCCAATCAATCAACAGTCAATTATTCTGGTTTAAAATTTAATTCTTTGACATTTTGCAGACCAATAACAATCAAACATCACAGTGGTTTTTAGTGAATTACACGTTTGTCCAGCTTACTGCGACATTCGTGCGGCGCGCCTGTCAGTCCGTCGGCGGGCTGCCAGGGTCGGTCGTTGTAAAGAGGAGCGCAGCGCTCGCAGTGATCTCCTGCAGTGTTGTGTCTGCACACACACTTCCCATGAACCTGCAATAAAAAGTTGAATGCTAAATAATGACACAGAAAACTGAATTTCCATGTAAGTTTCCTTCTTACAAATTTTATCACAACTGAAAAAGTCCTACAATGTAAAGATGAGAAGAAAGCAATTTTAAAGCTACTAACATAGAAAAATACAGTATATTTAAATAGACATGTAGTGGTGATTGAGATACATAAGACAGAATTAGTTTTGGATTTTTGGGGCAGAAGATGATCAGTTTCTCAAATGTGAAAACAATTTAAAGCACTTCTTAAAACAATTCAGTTTAAATCAGGCGCAGAAACGGAGGCTCTGCTGCTTATCCTCAAGACGATATTGGTCAGTTTGTAAATCAAAATAACATCAAACCACATGTTCGTTTGCACAGCAAAGGTTATGTTTCCAGGAGGAATGGGAAAGAAAAAACACAACTTCAATGCATCATCACTTGATCTCATATAGGGACATTGCAGATGGAAAATACATTTTTGCCAAAGAAAAACTCAGAAATTGAAAAAGTACTCTTTTTTTTCTAACTTCAAAGGCCGTCGTGTCATACTGTAAATGGATGAGCTATCCTTATTTTCCAAATCCTGCCATTTTTTCCTTCATCACAATCATCACATTTTCTCTCCATTAACATTTCTCTCCTAAAATTAGCGACAGACTGGTGATTATTTTTGCTTCAATGCTGGAAATAAAAACAGGCCGCTGCTCTGAAAGGCCTGTGTGTGCGTTTATAAGTGTGTGTGTGTGTGTATGAGAAGAGTAAAAGTATGCAGTGCAGAGAGCACAATAACAATCTCCTTGTCATTCCTTTGAGCTGGAATGCCATGCATGCTGGATAATGATGGGGGGAGAGGGGTCGAAGCGTCTGAGGAAGCTCTTTATTTGTTTGCGTTACACTGTGCAACTGTAATGTAGGACACACAATTATACAATGATTAGGTAGGCACTAATCAACGCGCACACAAGCCTGCCAAAGCTGCAGAACGCAGATCGAGTGTTGCGTCTGTTTCCCACGGCGACTGATGCGCGATACGCTGATCTGAGAGCAGCCTTAAACACACGCTATAGGAGCGGGTCGTAAACAACACGCCCTATGCATGAACCAGCACCACACGCTCGCTTTTACACACATTTCACTCACACTGACAGGGGGGAGCGGTCGCACAAATGAGAGGGCCAGACGAGCAAGAGGCCGGAGACCTGATGACACGTTTCACAAAAATGGAGAAGTGATGAACTGGTGGAGAGGGAGGCCAGAAAGAAGAGGAAGACGTGAAGGAGAAAAGGGCAGACAGCTGGTATTTAAGCCCATTTCACATTTCCCATCCTGTGATAAGGGATAGTTAACTCATGTACACACTGAAAGCTGCACACGCCCAGTTGTGTAAAGTCAACAGTACTTTGCAAACATGGAACTTTTCCTCATTTTCTCCCTTTAAGTTCAACATCTAAAGGGGGTCTATTCTGCAAAATTATTATTTTTTCCTTGTTTTTATGCTTTCTTTTGGGCTTCTACTGCTTCTATAAACAGCCTAGGTTCTTAAAACATGAAATAATGTTTTTTTGGTGTCTGGAAAACAAGTCATTTCAAAAACCTCTGGAATATAACGTCACAAACCAGCAGGCCCAACCCGTCACCTAGCAACACCAGAGGAGATCCGCCGTTACCTAGCAACCCAAGCTGAGCTCCAGCATGCTTTGTCAGCTGGTTTCACCACTGTATGTGCTGTACAATGGCTGCTGGAAAAGGCAAGTGTTTTGTTGTTGACTTAACATCCTGAAATCACTTGCTGCATTCTTGTTGGTTGTGCGGGAGGTTTCACTTCTGCTTTTCAAAGATGTACTGTTGTATAATTTCGCATCTGTTTGCAGCCATTTTCACGTGTGAGTGTAAATGTTGAGTTTGGTGGGTGTGGCAAAGAAGGCGAAGCAGTACGTTTGAAGTTAAGTTTTTACAAAAGAAACACGGACAAACCCACAGATTACGATCAAATGAGTCAGATTTCACACGAAAAGCTTCAACTAAAAAAGTGTGAATATTACAACGTTGGAACGTTCAGAAACTGACATGAAAAGAAAGGCGCATGGATTCAGAAGCAGCTACTCTCAATTAGTGGACTAATTGCTGGTAATGCAACAGTAGCAGACCGTGGATGTCACAGAGTGTGTGTTGGCTTTGTGGCCAGCCATCAGACAGTGTAATCACCCTGAACCACAAAACCCCTGTGGAGGGACAACAAACAAACGAGCCCTTTTCGTCTTCGTGTCTGAGCAGTAATGACTGCCGGGGAAACTTTCTCTGCTGATTACTGCACAGCAGCTCACACTTGGGGAAGACAAAACACTGCATTCCTAAGAATACTTTAGATGGACAAAAACAGGCACAGATGTGAGTAAAGTCAACATGAAAAGGCCAAGTTCAAAGACTTCAAATTTATATTGAAAAAATTAAAAATGAATAAACACGCGACCCTATTTTGTCCTTCCTGGGGTTAGCTTTAATCTCTACTCACATCTCATGTCTGGTGCTGCTCTGCTTGTTTGGGTTTTGCCAGAACCAGCAGCTGTCTGCTAACATGGAGGCACAAAGCAAACTGCTGATAGGCAGGAAAAGGTATTTATATAACCTGTCCTTGTTTACCGACTGGACCTGGATGGCGCACGTTGCAAACGTAGTAAGGCAAGGAAAAGACTATTTAAAATTAAAAATATTAAATCGGGTAAGACACATTTCTGTGAAAAGGCAAATAGTGAGTATTTCTATGACTGGAGTTATTTTGACAAGCAGAGCAGGGTTTTTGAGTCTTGTGGTTTAGAGGCCAGATTTTCTGCCCTCAAAGGAAGGAAATCCTTGTGAAAACCAAAGAGCTACTTGGAATTTCTTGGCATGGCAATAGTCAGATTTTCAGATTTAAAGGGTTGTGCCCAATAAATCAGATATCAGCAGCTTTAGTCTCAAAGGAAACACATGAATCGTCCTTTGTATTTATCATATAAAATATCCCAAAAATGTTTTGCTCTATTTCCGATTTAGAGATGAAAACGTTTTAGTTGCTGCGTCTGGTATGTTGGGCTGTGGTGTCTTTGAGTAAATAACAGATTGACTAATTAATGATACAAGGAACTATGAACAATGTGTTTATTGTATTTAAATTTAAAACATTAGAAAAAGTTAAAATTTAGTTTTCATCAAAGTGCCAGTCAAACATTTTGGTTAATTAGGTTTAATTGTTGTTAGCGGTTAGTGTACTAGCATGTCAGCTAGCTTAACCAAAATAGCAAAGAGACATCCTTCAATATTTTGGGGAAACCTAAGAAGTTATCTGTTCTTATAATTCAAACTTATTGTATATACTCTGAGAAGCAGTAGATGCTCTTTAGCAGTCTGTGCTAAATGCTAACAATATCTCCAGATGCTAATTAACTGAAGCTGATGTGTTTACTTGCTTTTCAGGTCAGAACTATCTTATGGAAATTATTATCTAATTCAGTGTTTCCCAACCCTGGTCCTCAAGGCACACTGCCCTGCATGTTTTAGGTATTTCTTTCCTTCAGCCCAGCTGATTTCAGTCGATCACTGATTAACAGGCGTTTGTTGAACTGCAATCAGCTGAATCAGGTACATTAAAGCAAGGAAACCTCTAAACCCTGTAGGACAGTGTGCCTTGAGGATCAGGGTTGGGAAACACTGCTCTAATTTAACAAGTGAAAAACTCAGTCTGATTGTGACTCTAGCAGCTAAGCTAAGTTAGCATGAAGAGGCAATACATGCTCTTTAGCAGTCTAAGCTAAATGCTAACAATATCTACAGATGCTAATTTAACAAGTCAAAGTCATAAACAGAGTCTGATTGTGACTCTAGCATCTAAAAACGACAAAACACACTTTTCTCTATAAATATGGCGAAATTTATCTCCATATTTATGTTTTTAAATATTAAAGCAGCATATTTGCTAACATATCTTGTGCAGTACTATCACTGCAGCTAATTTAATAAGATATAAACTAAAATAGCTAATTATTAAGTTACTTCTGCAACTATTACACACTGCTATAAGTTATTTTATTGGATTTTGAAGTTGGATATTCTGACTTCAGGTGAGGTTTTTGATAGTAAAATCTGAAGTATATATCAGAGTTAAAGTGGCCACAGATTATATTTCCTCCCACTTTTTCATTGTATTAAACACTATCAACTGTGACAAATGCAGCCCTGAAATCCAGCAATATAAAAGCAGATTACCTCTGCCGTCTCAGTGCTATTAACTGATGACTTTCGCATTCAGCTGAAATAACATAAAAGCATATTGCATTCTATAAAAGTAAAAACACGCGATTTGTATCACAAACGTTTATTTTGTTAGCGATCTGAAGAGAAATTTAAGCCTAACAGTCGACGCAGTGATATTGTTTATCTTGAGAAATACCACCACAGTTTTTCTCGTTTCAGAAAAACAAACTGGTTGTGTGTCTTAAATTTGTGTTTGTGGAGATTTATCGATAAGCTCTCCACCATGACACACTCAAGCCAAAACATTGCCGATTCACACTTTCATCAACAAACACAAACGTCCGTCTCCTGACTCTGCTATAAACAGATGTTTATCTGACCAAGACGGAAAGGTGACCCCTCCTCAAATGTTATAAACAAAACAGTCGACACAAAGAAACTAAACTGTTCTTAAGATGTCTGGTCCTAACATCTTGATTTCACCGAAACAAGAAAATCGTCCACAGGGTGTGATTACTGCCAGATAACGATCAAAGACTGGAAAAATGTGTCATTTTGTCTAAACAAAACAAGTTTACTAGCATTAGAGAGGTAATTACTAGTAGAAATAAAAAGTTTCACTAAATATTTTTCAGAGAAGAATTCAGGAAAAGAATGAGCTCACAAAATTTGATTATTCAGCCAAGTATGTCCGGTTATTACTGGACATACGGTTTTACCTAAAAGGCTTTTGGACGTAGTTATTAGTGCCTAAAAAATGTCCATCAGAAGCCGTAAACATAGTAAATTATAGGTCAAAGCCATGCTTTGCATACAGTTCCTCTTTACTGATTTATTCTGTTTTTTCTCTGTCAGACATTCGTGTTTCAAAACAAGAAAATTTGTTACTTGTTTATATCTATAAACTTTTTTAGCCAAATGATCAAGAACCTGCAGTTTGGATCAAACTTCCCAGGCGTTTCTGCTCTTACCACGTGGTTGGTCCGGTCTCTGGTGGGCTGGTATTTGGGCGCAGGGACGCACTGCTCAGCGTGGCCGTTGCAGAAGCAGCTTCCTTTCACTATCAGGTCGTAGATGGCAAAGTGCTGAACAGGAAGAGGTTTTCTTGTAGAGGCGAGACCTTTGACCTGGCAGGGGCACGGCTGGTGCTTCAGCAGCCGGATCCGGATGTTGGTCACCCTCAGCTGCTGCTGGCCCTCCAACCCGAACGGATCCAGCGACTGCCACTTTGGGAGGGTTCGATAAATCACCTAGCAGTCAGAGAGAGACGTTTTGAGTTAATGATGTGGAATGCTACCCTGTTAAAAAAGAAAACCTGAAGAAACTTGACATGTCTGATGTAACTTTTGCTTCTATGTTTGAAATACCTGGGCATTCGTACGGCCCATTAGCATCTGAAAATAGCCAAACTGTCCAAACAAAACTGATTTTCATAGCAAATACCTCACACTTAATGGTGTAGTAACACTTGTCACTCACTCCATTTAGAATATAAAGTAAATATATGGAGCAACTGATGTTTGTTTTTAAACCATTCAATAGAAGAAATTGGTTGGAGGGTGTTTGAGTTTCACACACCGTCCAATTGTGCAATTGTTTAATTCCTCAAGTGCATAAACTGTTGAACTCCCAAAAATTACTGCCTGCAATTTACAAGGGCAAGATTCAAGTAAACGTTGCAATTTTTACTCCTGTTCTGACCAGCATTACCAAAATACAGCACATTTTCTCAAACAACTTATCAGAATTAGAAAACCGTTCTGAAAACAAAATAACAGTGAATGAAAGCACCTGCACGTCTCATATTTTTACACATAAAACATAGTAGGGAGATGTTTGAGTTTAGCAATTGATTAAATCCTGAACCCATCAGACTTCTGAACTGCCAAGTTACTCAGGAAAAATCTCAACTTTTCTGATTTATTAAAAATCTATGGAGAATCCTGTTTGCTATAATTCACCATAATGCTGGACAGTGATTAGAAACTGACTAGAAAGCTGTTTCAAGCTTCCGCAAACACCGCCGCCTATGAGCTCCAACCAGGTGTGTTACGCTCAAAATTAGCTCGACTCAAACAAGCAGAAGCCATGAATAAACGGGCAAAAGCAACTTTAGAAAACAACTTCAGTCGCTCAGTTCATCGCTCCGGATCCTCACTTCCAACGTCCATCCTGGCGCCTCCAATGATTAAGTGGCATAGGGTCAATTTTGGGAGGCCTTTCAGTGGTTGCATAAAACATAAACAAAGTGAATGGAAGCTAAAAGTGTAATTTTTGTACAGTCTGGTTGTTACTTGTAAAAGTTGAACTGAACTACAGTGACAGTACAGTCGCAATGTTCTTCCATTCCACTCAAATTTAAACTCTGTCAACAATTAGCTTATTACCAACATCATGTTTTTGGCACTAAAAGTAACTTCAAGCCAATTAGAGTGGATACATTTTTGAGTCTTTGGATAGTATAAGTTGGTAGAAGTTTTCCTGTGTTTTATTTTTTGTTTTACCAAATGTAGCTTCAGAAACCAGTAGATCAGGTTTTGTACATTTTCAAGACTTTTAGATCTGAAATACTTTTGTCTTTTGGAGATCTGTAACATCTACTTCATTCTCTTCTTTGAAGGGTTATGTCTGTTTATTCAGAGTAAAACACACCAGCTCATCTGCTCCTTTATTGGGAGCTGGTTTAGGATCATGATTTACACCCCAGCATCATTGGATGTAACCTCAGGTGACCTTGATGTTGCCGGGCATCCTTGCACAAGTGCATTCCCGTTCTGTCTCTGTCTGTTCCCTGAAAATCCTTTGAATTGACGATCCCTTTATGGCCTACCATCGCCATGGCTATTGCTGCCGCTGGCAACTAACACCACTGCTGTTGTTGTGGGGGAAATAGTTGGTGTCACTTCCAAATGCTGGCTGGAGAATAAAACAAGTTGATATCGTTTATATTTTGGGTAAGGTGTAGGAAACATCTTGGTGCTCCACCCTGATTGGCTGAAGGGAGGAGCGCTATTAACTTCCTCGTTATTGGATGAGGTCACAGGGGCACGGCTTTGTGATCCACGATTAAGAGAACACGACAAATAGGACGAGGGGGCGCCAGGTCCACAGGAGAGCACGAAGACCCCGGCAGCACAAAGCCGGGGATGAAGATGCAGATCCACATAACTCAGGACTGGACAAAAGGCCAACGACAGCCCAGCAACGCCACGGCAACATGAGCACACCCGTACACCGCTGCTGGCATGCACTCAAACACGCACCGACAGATCACAGTCCCACTACGGCCCACTTTGAGCTTTTTATTTCTTTCTCTATTCATTTAAATTTAGAGATACAACGTAAAAGTCTGCAAATACGCTGATGACGCCTGTGTTTTTCTGAGTGTCCCACTATGAAAAGGCTCAGTATGAGTTTCAGGTTTATAATGTAATCTTTTTGAGTCACATGGTGGCCCACCATCAGCCAGGCTGGGACAGTGCAGTGTCATGTTTTCTTGGTTCAAAGTCAACCTATAGAAGAACGACCCAAATGAAAGCTGAATGATGACAGCATGTAGAAATCATAGCAAAATATCCAGCTTAAATGAGCTCATATCAGGATTTATATAGTGTTCGTTAGCTAATTTCAGGAATAGGAGGCCACATGAAATGTCTAAGACGACGACCTAACAAACAGGCACCCAACCTAGGAATTTGAAGGTGTTTTTCTCCAAATAATCAAATAACCTCATGAGGCTTAAACTGCACTAAAGTTACACAGGTGACAAAATATTTTTTCTGGCTGACGCTATCTGTCCTACTTAAACTTCAGGCTTATTTTCAGTTGATTTTCTTACAACCCCATGATATCTGGCCATTAAAAGTCAATTTAAACTGCTCCCTTTTGTTATTTGATAAATATTTTTTAGATTTATGTTATGTTATGTTTGACTGCTTAAGAGGAGAGTCAGTTTCATTGTATTCTGTACAAATCAACAAAATTCTTAAAAGTATTTTTTGTATAAATCCAAAAAATTAAATGTAAAGTAACTTCTTTCACTGTCAGTCCTTCAGTACAAGAAGGTTTACTCTACATATTTAACATACTAAAAACCTGAAAGCCTCTAAAACTAATTTTTTTCTTTAATCTGATTTGATGAAATCTAAAGATTTCAACAAGAAACTGTAGGGATATTTAGGGGCTTTATTTCACAAACTGATAAAACATTTAAAGTTTTATCAAAGTTTGACAACTGCAGCTGCTTGTAAAGCCGATTTAAAAAGGAAGTTAGACATTCTGCTGACTAATTGTGTTGTTGGGAGTTGTTGAGCTGTGTGAACGGAGAAAGAATCTCGTTTACTGTAAATAGGGCTGAGGATTGTCCTCCAAGCAGAAAGCATGGCTTTTGAAGCCTGGGAAAAAATTAAATCAGGGCGAAAAGCAAGATCAAGTTCATTTATGCTCATTTTTAAACTAAGCTTTTCATGAATTCAGTTTGTATTTGATCCTTTTTCATGTTTCAAAACATTCACATTCATTAGTGACTGAGGAAATCAACTATTACCGTCATTGTTGGAGGTTGAAAAGACCGAACGGATCGACTGTGTTCAAAGCACCTTTTGGAGATGAAAAGCCTTCCTCACCTGCCATTAAAAAATGCAACAGATTTCAGGCCTGAGGTTGTGAGTTCACTGCGGGACACTGAATATCTTTCTTCCTGTTTCAGTGTGCGAAGTAAAGTAAGCCCAGCTTTAACAGGCCTAATTCCATCAAAGCACTGTGCACTGTAATCTGGTAAACAGGCACAATGGGCATTGATGGAAGCAGAAAGACGGAGAGAGGGAAACTCTGGGAGGGAGGGGCGGCGGCGGCGTCTAGCCAATGGGACCGACATCCTTCAAAGAAACGGCACTTCCTTCCCAGCAGACAGATGGAGAGCGACTGTATGTGTTTATCTGAAAGGGCACAGAGGCCAGAGTGTGTGTTTGGAGCACAGAAAAGGGAAACGTGTGTGTGTGTGTGTGCGTGTGTGTGTGTGTGTTTGTTTGTGATTCCTTGTGGGAAACATTTTTCTGACACATACTACGTCGTGGGGACCGAAGGGGAAATGCTGCTTTTGGGTCAGGGGTTAAGTTTAGGACTAAGGTGTGAATTGAGTTGTTAGGCTGCAGAAATGAATGGAGGTCAATGGAAAGTCCCCACAAAGATAGCCACGCCAGTGTGTGTGCGTGTGTGTGTGTGTGTGTGTGTGTGTGCGTGTGTGTGTGTGTGTGTGTGTGTGTGTGTGTGCGTGTGTGTGTGTGTGTGTGTGTGTGTGTGTGTGTGTCTGTGTGTGTGTGTGTGTGTGCGCGCGCGTCAGAAGGAGGCAGAGTACCTAAAAATGGTGCGAAAGTAAGAGTAGAAGTACTTCAACATATTTAGCAGTCCAATTACTTAAGAGTAGAAAAAGTATTTGGTGAAAAGACCTAAATGAAGAGGGCCCCACCGTCTTCTTTAAATCAGACAAAATTGGTGTCAGATGTTTGTAATATTTTAAGGATGTTAAGAAATGTTTCCAGAGGTCATGAAAGGTCAAACAGCCCCCCGACCTTCTCCAAGTCAGACAAAATTGGCGTGTGAATTTGAAGGTCATTTTGATTTCATCAAAGTAGGGGGGCTGGTTGATCTTTTGACCCAACTTCACTCAGGTGGCGAAAAGTTTACTCAAATACTGGAGTAACTGATCAAATTATCAATCATTTAATATTTAAAAATTAGACCATCAGGTGGACCAAAATACAAAGAATTTTGGTATTTTACAGACGAAAATAACAGTAATGTCTGTAAATAACCAAACATAACAAAAAGAAAAAATCTCCAAATCAGTTTCTTTAAATAAAAAAACTTATTAAACTTTAATAAAAACTGCAAAGTGTGTCTGAATCTTTGGTAAAAAATAAATTTCTTCTTTGTTCAATGGGTAGAGAATCCAGAAATCTATTCAAATAAGAGTAGAAATACTTTATAATAAAGTTACTCAAGTAAAAGTAAAAAGTAGAACGTAGTAAAAATACTCCCAAAAGTATTTTCTATTTCAGAAAAGTTACTCAAGTAAATCTAACAAGTTACTTCTCCACTCGGTGGAGTTTTGGTCTCTCTTCCCTCAGGAGGTCAGACTGCGTAACAAACACTTGCATTTTACAGCTGACCTCATGAACGCGTGAATACTTTCCCTCCGTCTCTTCGCCATCACCTTTTCACCACTTCACAGGTGAACACGGAAAGCTTTCAGCACATGAGATGACACGCTTTTATGTTCGCCAGAGAAAGGAGAGAAGCAGAAAACCGAGAATGCCTGCTGCCTGCGATCGCTCCGAGCTACAACTCCCCATCCCTCCACACCTTCACCCTCCCTTTCTCCGACACCCGGCTCCAAACCTCCAGTCTCACTTATCTGATCCCAGCAGCTCACATGCAACCCTGAGAGCTTTGATGGCTGCTAAAAACAACACACAGAGCCTCGTTTTGACTCCTTATGCGGTCAAAAATGTCAGTTTTCAGTCATGTTGATGCAGGTGGAAGCTAATTATTACTGATAAAGCTTTTGTTTTGCAAAACCAGCATAACGCCATGGCTTATTATTGTGCTGATTACACATTTAGCCTTAAAGGTGTCTGACTATGCTTCCTTGAACATGTTAGGAAATGTTTATGAGCTATGCTAAAAATGTTTTGCACAAAATCATCCATGAGATGATGAGATTTTAGTCTGATCAGTTCTGCTTTAGGACCTCTTGCCAGTGTAAATCGAAATAAGCTGCTGCTGGCCACACGCCTAACTCAATGTTTACATTCATGCCTAAAAATTCCTACAAACAAATGCACAATTATACAAATGAAAAGCAAAAGTGGAGCCTCCTGCACAACCAACAAGAATGCAGCAAGTGATTTCTGGATAGTAAGTTAACAAAACACTTGTCTTTTCCATCAGCCATTGTACAGCGGTAAAACTAGCTAACCAAACGGACTGGAGCTCTGCTTGGGTTGCTGGGTAATGGGTTGGGGTTGCCAGGCTCAAGGTTTTCCCCAGAAAACTTGCTAAGCCCATTGGTTGGGCGCTAGGACCAACCACTCAAAAACAGCAGCTCGCGTGTTTTTGAGTGTTTTTGATAATTATGTGCTATTGGAAGATTAATATCTGAACACCAATTATGAAGTCTTAAAAAATGCAAACATTAATTTTTTTTAAATAAGTAATGCTAAACCTAGTGGGGGCACAAGTAAAGCCTGGTGGCCCGCCAGGCTTATAATACACTAAGGAAAACCCCGAGGCTGCTGATTTGTGACGTTACATTAGGAAAGTTTTTGAAATAGCTCATTTTCCAGACACCAAAAAACATTAATGTGTTGCCATAAAACAGTTGGGTGTTTTTTTAAGCACTTGTTTGTTTTTATAAGCAGTAGAAAACCAAATGGAAGTAGAAAAAATGTGCAAAGTGTGAACTTTTCATAATAGGTCCCCTTTAAAAATAAATGGGCTGCAGTATTAAACAAAACCATGTCCAACCTCTTGAAAGTATACTTGTCCTCTTCTGTTTCTGATAGAAACCCGTTTATTGAGAATCTGGTATTGCTTTTCAGAACAGCTCTGGAGCTGTTTAGTTCTGGTACCAGTTAGATTTTATAACAACAATATTTTCTACTGTATTATCAAGGATTCTGTGGATTCGCTCTTCTGATTTGATTTGCCAAAGTGATATTGGATAAACAAGCTAGTATTTCTTCAATATGTGTTGCAAAACTAAATTCAGTAAAACCAACAACTATCTTTGTAAAGGTGAGACTGAAGACTGGAGAGGTACTGAATGAGTTGAAGCACCTTGGGTCAACCCTTCAAAGTTGCAGAAGAAGAAGAAGAAGAAGAAGAAGATTTACAAGACGGCAGTGAGATCTGCTCTGAGGTTTGGTTTGGAGATGTTCAGCAAATCAGACAAATATTCCTGGAAGCAATGTCCTGAATCTGTGAGCAGCTACACTGTAAAAACACAAAATCTCCAGTATTTTTGGTTTAGATTCTAGTCCAAATATCTTAGTTCACTCGAGATTAGACTAAAGTAGCTTGCAAGTAACTTTTACAAGTTTATTTTAAGTAAATAATTCCTTAAAATTGATTAAAGAAAATGTAGTTCACTTGTATATAAAATGTGTTTTTCCCATAGTACCAGCATGTAAGCCTGTCACAATAATCAATAAATCAAATAATCACATGATCAATTAAAGCAAAGGTAATCATTTCGATTGGCATGATTTATGGTTTTTTTCCCTTTCTACCAAAAACTGAATTGTAAAAGTCGTCAGTCTGGTGATTTGTGTCTCTTATAGTCATTTTGTATTTACAGAGACTAAATAATTCAATCTATTTGTTGTTTTGTTTATTTATTTTGATGTTAAATGTTCATTAGAATTTAAAGTTTATGTTTACATTACAGCACTTAAAAATGGTCCCAAAACAAAAATGTTATCATTTATTGCAATAACTTCTGGAACAATTTATCATACATCATAATTTATTGTGACAGGCCTTCTAGTACATTATCAATATTAAGGAATCATTTACTTAAAACAAGCTCCTTTATCTTGCTGAAAAGTTACTTGTAAGTTAGTTTTGTCTTGTTTCCAGTGTGCTAACTTGGTAAACTTTGTGTTTTTGCCGTGTATGAACGAGGTAAATGGCCTCCGTGGTGTAAAGAATCTGTGCAGCTGTCTTGGTTTTGCTCTGGAGCCTCCGGTTCAGGGGTGAAGCCTAATTACAGAGGTGGAGAAAGAGCGGCCAGCTGAGCGGCAGGAGAAAACAGCTGGTCCGTCGGAGCGCTGCCTGACCTCTTCTAAGATCTGGCTCATCAGCTGATGCGTCACAGGTCAAAGGTCAGGCTCCCTGCACAACTGGCTCTCACTAACACAAGAAAGCCACAAACCAAGGGAGGAAAACAATGTTGTTTACACACAGCGCTCCAGCAGCTGTCAGAAACGGTTTGCAGAAATGACCGCCAGGCTCCCAGAGCAGCTGCAGAGCGGCTCCCGACTCACACGCTTCCAATTAAACATCAGTGGATCTCAGGAAGCTCTGCAGCGCCGCAGTCAAAGCGTGCCGATTAAGCACTCAATCACCTGGCTCTGCTCTCGCTCTGCTTCCTACGCTGCTCACCTGTAGCCTTACTTTTCCGGTGACTGAGCCAACACAGGAAAATCGCTCATTCTGCAGCACAGATTACCGTCCACACGCGACATGTAAATTATCTCATCAGTGGAGCTTTTTTTTTTTTTTCCCAGAGGTTGTTGGAAAATGCTGACACACCTCCAGCATTTTCTCTGCAGGTGTGGTTCCGCCCCCCGCTCCACCTGCCTCCTGAGCGAGCTGCGTGTGTTTGGAGCGAAGGAAAAGTTGGATTTTAGCACCGGATTTAAATCCTGGTCACTCACACTGCGTCCAGAGGGAAAAACTGTCTTCACATATTTAAGGGGTTTTGATGCAACGGGATTAAAAAATCTGGCTCTTCATGATGATTAAGTCAATATTAATCACGATTAATCGTTTCAGCCCTATTAAAAAAAACTTTTTCCAGTGTGGTTGGGAATCTGGACCAGGTTTGGTCTATTGAAGCATTTGATGACTTCCATATTGAGCTCTGAAACAAGAACATGTTTTTAATTTATGTTTTAAACTATTTTTGAGGCGGATGTTACTTTTAGTTTCCAAACTTTCACATTAAATGTTACTACTAAAAAGCTCAGGGTGCAGCAACCTATTCTTCTTTGTGTTTCGCCAGCAAATGTGGACAAACTTAGGTCTTAACCTGTTGCAATTAGCAATAAATCACAAGATCAATTAAAACAAGCTTGATCATTTCCATTTGCATGTTTGTTTTTCTGGTGTTGCTTTCTCTTTCTACTAAAGACCGGACGAAACGGCTTCAGTTTGGTGGATTAGTCCTAAATAGCTGTTTTTTGTTCATTTACATTTTAGTTGTTGCTTTGCTTGTTTTGTTTATTTTGGATATTTAAAATGTTTTCTGGTTATACTGTTAAATGTTAGACTTTAAAGTTTGTTAATTTTTTAGATTGTGTACCACTATTTCACTTAAAAGTGGTCTCAAAACAGCAATATTGTCGTTTATCGCGATAAATTCTGAGATGATTTATCGCCCTGTAAAATTTGATACTGTGTCAGGCCTAGGTAAAAGTTATCAAAAGCTTTTGGAAACATGTAAATGCACGGATAAGCTATTTTCTCTGAAAAGTCTTGACAGAGTTTCACCTCACCTCCCCTCGGGTGCAGGGATAAGCTCCAGAGTACTTTGAGGTGCAGGCGGCTCCGTCCCGGCCCCTGCCTGCTTTTCCCTCCTCCAGCCCAAAGGTGGCGCTGCAGTTACTGGCGTAGTACTGCAACATCCTCCACGTTCGGCCAAAGTCCTGCGAGCGCTCCAGGGTCATGGCGGCAGGCCGGGGTGAGCGAAACACGAGGATGAGGTGCGTAAAGTAGAACTCCGTCTCCAGGTCCAGCTGGACCGTCTCGGACTCCACGCCTTCCGCAGACTGCCACCAGGTGTTGGGGTGGCGGAAGGACGAGTCGGACATGGCGCCGGCCAAGTGGGACAGGAAGGGCAGTGCGGCGTTGCATTTGGAGCACTTGGGGGCGCTGCAGGCCGGGTTGGCGTTGGGGTCGGCGTAGGAGCAGTACAGCTCTGTTCCGTTGTTTCCGCAGACGGACTGAGTCAGAACCCGCCGACCCAAGGCGAGGTTTCCCATGCGGGGGTTGCAGGCCCTGCTCTCACAGCGGGGAGCCACACCGGCTCGAAACGCCTCCACCGAAACACCTGGGTAGAGGAATAAATGAAGATTTCATATCAAAGTAGAGGAGGTTTTATACCCCAAACAGCTGAACTTACAGAGTTATTACACACAGAACCACAATAAGGCCCATTTGCTATTGGCAGGGCTGGCACTAGCCTTTTTGGGACCTTCAGCAGATTTTCATTTGGGGCCCAACATACCAACAAGTCAACACTAAATGCTTCATCATTCCTAGGTTACTCTATGTGTGTAACATACCTACTATCATTAGCATCATTCGTATTTAGCTTACATGATACCAATGGCTGTTGATTTTAACAAACTAAAAAAAAGGATTTTGTGATGCAAATTGGTCTTTAAGTGTGCCATATTTTAATTATCTTAAAGTAACATCAGATGATGAGCACTAAATTTACAGTAAACATCGAACATGTTAGTTACCTTACATTTCCCCAACAAGAAATATATTGTCATTATGAAATATGAAATGTATGATGTCATGCTCATACATTTCAATATGAGCATGACATTCTTCAAGATGGCCGCAGTTTTTGACCCTATTAAACCAATTATTTCCATAACATGTTACCTACCATTTCCGTGATTTGGATGAACTTGGACATTTTCGACTTTGGTCATCCTATCCATGCAGCTTTAAAGTAACAATAGGAAGCAAAACTAGATGCTGAAACTGAAACTGTTTGTGAGTCTCACACCAGTCGTCAACTAGAAGGAGATGAAGATGTGGCACACAGACTGTGACCCGGTTAGCATTAGCTTTGGCTAGTTTTAGCAGTTTACGATTTGCTTCTGCTAAACAAGTCCTGTGCATTAGCAGTTTAGTGCTAACTTCTGCTAATTTTTTATATGTTTAGTGGTTCAGCGTTAGCTTCTGCTAATTTTTTATGTGATCAGTGTGTTAGCTACTGCACAGTTAGAGTGTAGCAGTTTAGCGTTAGCTTCTGCTGTTTTCTTTTATATGTTTAGCGGTTCAGCATTAACTTCCACTAATTTTTATGTGATTAGCATTAGCTTCTGCAAAGCTTTTAAGAGTGTAGCAGTTTAAAATGAGCTTCTGCTTATTTTATTATATGTTTAGTGGTTTAGCGTTAGCTTCCACTTAGGTTAACGTTTTTTATGTGATTAGCGTTAGCTTCTGCAAAGGTTTAGAAGAATGTAGCAGTTTAGTGTTGGCTTCTTGGAAAAAAATTGTTTAGCAGTTTATGGTTATCTAATGCTATTGTTATGTGTTTGAGGTTTAGCGTTGGCATAGCTACCATTCTTATCTATGCAATTGTTTTTAGTTCTTCCCATCAGCTTTCTTCTTCCTGAAAAAGAAAGCCACCCCATAGCATGATTCTTTCACCACCATGTTTTTTCCATTGTTTTTGTTTTTTCAAGGTGCCACACAGTATTTTTCAAATTGGTCAATATTACATACATAAAAATGATGGACTCAGTCAATGGCATAGTTTCTAAAATTCACCAACTTTATAATCTTTTTCTTAAATTAAAAATGCAAAAATACTCTTATTGCAAATTATTTCTCTTTTAAATTCACAACAATAACTTAAACATTTTCATATTTTCCCTAATATGAGTTGTGTAACATTTTGGACTTTTTTTGTTTTGTTAATAAAATGTTTTTAGTTTATTTGGAACAACAATTTTCTTCTAAATCTTTGCTGTATTTAGCCAAGCAATGAATGGATGGTTTAAAAGTTGTTGCATGTTCATAGCAGCCCAACTTACTACAAAATAATAGTATAATATACTTAACACTTCAAAATGTGCCCATTTTTGCCAAATTTTTAACATTTTTTTATTTACAGTTGGGTGCCACAACTGGTGCCAAAGTAAAGGGAACCAAATGCAGATTTTCATATGCAAAAAAATGAAAATCCAATTGAAAATATATAGAGGTTTGTGGTTGTAATGTGACTTTATGGGGGTATGAATACTTCTGCAAGGCAGAGCAGAGTTACATTCTGACTCACTGTGTCTATGTACACAAGTCAAGTGATTTACCTCGATCGGAAATGTTATGCAAAACCGGATAATGGAGGCATTGTGCACCTGCCTGCCGCAGACTGCAGCCTGCGTGGACTCTGACACAGATAAAGTTTGGCAGCTATAGAGAGGGATGAGCTGCATTCAGACGCCTTCCAGACGCTCCATGACCCCCCTGCAGGGCCACAGTGTCAGGTTCCGCTGGATTTATTGTCCTGAACCTGCAGCTCAAGCTGGAAAACCTCAAAACCTGCCTCAAAATCAGCTTGCACTAATTTATTATAACACCAGAAGCTTTTTACATAGCAGTATTCGTTACTTGAGTGGCTGATTGCACTAGTTTGTGAGATAAGAACTGGACTTACCTGCGTCTGACAACACGGCCAGACTGATCAGAAATAAAACCAGCATATCTCCTCGCAGAGATAATCCAGAGAGAACTGAACCAGACGGAAAACCATGCAAATATCTTGAAAATATAAAATAAAAAAAGAAGTTCTTCAGATCCAGTGTGGACTTTCTCTTTCACTCAGCAGCGACCCAACGAGGCGATAATAACGCGGCGCTCGGAGAAAACAACATGATCCCGGACGCTGCGTGCCGTCCCGCAGAGAGAGAAGGAGACCCGCAAAGGAGGAAGAGGAGGACGAGGAGGAGGAGGAGGAGGGATGAACGGCGGTGCTCGGCTCGTCTGCAGCTCTCAGACCCGCAGCGTGGTTCATCTCCCCGCAGTCTGACTCCGCCGCCCGGTCATCTATTTCTAAGGAGCGCACAGACGCGGAGGGTTTGTTTGGTGACAGCGGCGCTGCAGCTCCGCCTCTCTCCCTCCGCGTTTTTTTCTTCTTATCCTGCTTAAAGAAATACTCCGATTTACGATTCAAACCGCTTTTAGTGAAGCTTTCATTTAGGTTTGTCCACATCTTGTCACACTATAACCACAAACTCTAATCTATTTTATTTATGTTGTAGCTGGAACTAGTTACATTTACTCAATTATATTGATTTGAGTAACTTTTTTTTTTTTAAAGATGTACTTTTACTACGATATACTTTTTACTTTTACTTTGGTAATGTTTTTATGAAGTATTTCTGCTCTTACTTGAGTTAAACTTCTGGATTTTCTACCCACTGATTGAAGATCAAACATGTTTAAACCAAAAATTCACCAGACACAGACACACACCTGCAGTTTTTATTAAAGTTTTATAAATTTTTTTATTGAAAGAAACTGATTTGGAAAATATATATATATATTGCCAGATTTATTTATTTTTTGTTACTAGGAATTATTGTAATGTTTTCCTTAAAATACCAAAATTTCCACTTAACTTTATTATTATTTATTGTCTGATTATGTAATTTTTAAATATTAGATGATTGTTAATTTGATCAGTTGCTCAGTACTTTTTACCAAATTCTGTTTTACTCTTGAGTCATTTCTGGATGGCTACTTTTTAGTTTTACTTGAGTAAAAATAAGTTGAAGTAGTGCTACTCTGACTTGAGTTCTATTTTTGGGAACTCTACCCACCTTAGTTCCTAGTTACATTTACTTTAGTAACTTTTTGTAAAAAAAAAAAAGTACATTTATTTTTCAAGATAAACTAACGCCTGGATCACAGTGTATAGCAAATTCACAACACTCATCCCTTTAAAACCTCTGATAGTTGGTTAAAATAAAAAGCTAAGATTCACAGTAAATACAATAAAATAATGTATTTACAACTATTCAGTTACAATATTTAGAAATGAGTGCACTGCAGAAGCCTTGAAATGAATATTTTAATGCCTTAAAATCAGATGGTAATGAGTTTGAAAGCTAAACTCAAATGGTATTTTACAGTAGTTTATGGTGCTTCTAGTGACTGTTGCTTTTCTCTTGATAAATATATGCAATGCCTTCTGTGCTACAACACAATAAAGCTGTCAAAGCTCATTAGATTATATATTTTAATAAAGGTGCAGATGATTGCGGGTAAACTGAGCAACAAATTGAAGTTTGTGGTCGCAATAGCCACTGTGTCTGGTGTAAATCCAAATTAGGACACTTTATTACATAAACAGTTGTGTAATTCCCTCCAGTGCTCAGTTTTGGACCGCCGTGTGGATTCCCAGTGAAAAGCTGATTTCTGTTTCCTCCTTTCCTGACTAATTGTCTCACAAAGTGACGCACTGAGAGGAGAGGAGCGCCGATTGATCGCTCTGCTGAGCACCAATCACCTCCTTTGTTGTTGACAATGTTGCTGTCCGTAGAAAACCAGTGACATAAACAGGCAACGTGGAAACGTCAAGTTCTGTTTTCCACACGAGCGTCTGCTCTCAATAATTGACGCAAAAGCAGATTTACTGGGACTTTTCCGAGTCAGTAAGCGTTAAAGCGCCCCCTTGCGTTCGGGGATTGTATCCAAACTTCAGTTTGTGTAATCGGAGCGTGACCCGTTTTCTGCGGATGTGACCCGTGTCCAATAAGCAGTGAGCCAAGCTAAACTATCTCACCTGTTGTCTCGGTTCTGTTTGTCTGTGTTCAGTCAGTGGTCCCGCTCCCCCTCAAGGAGACATTTTCTCTCCAGACCGCCTGCAGCCTCACAGTGAAGCTTCCTGCAGGCCTTTACATCGCTAACCAACTTTATAGGTTATATTTACTGTAATCCAAAAAATATATTTGAGCCGCTCTGCTTTTAAACCCCGTTTGTAAAGTTACACTGTAAAAGAAATAATTTTTTTTTTAGCCTGTTAAAGAAAACACGAAACTCATTCATTTATAAACGTTTAACTCAAATGAAATATTTAGCTAGGAGGATAAACATTTAGTTTGTAAAATAAATATTTAGTGTGGAGTAATGCAATATTTTTAGCTGGCAAAATAAATATTTAATTTGGAGTTAAATATTTAGTTGGGAAACTAAATATTGAACTCTATATAAAATATTTATTTGGGACCTAAACATTTAGCTTCCAAACTAAATATTTAGGTATCTAACTGAATATTTAGTTTGGAAGTTAGAAAATTAAATATTTAGCTCAGAATTAAATATTTAACAACTAAAAGTTTAGATTTCAAACTAAATATTTAGCTTTATAACTAAATGTTGACTTTGGATGTTAAACAAAATATTTAGTATAAAACTAAAAAATTAGCTCCAAATTAAATATTATTTGGGGGGAGGGAACAAAATGTTTAATTTGGAAGTTAAATATTTAGTTTGGAAACTAAATATTTAGCCTTCTAGCTAAATATTTATCTCCAAATTAAATATTTAGTTTAGACCTTTGACATTTATAAATGTAAGGATACGTTGGTTAAAATATAACTTTGAAAGATGAACAGCCAACATATATTTTTATATGAGAGGCTAAATAAAATAAATCTTGCTGTTAATTTTTTACTGTGTAACTTTTCATTCTCCGCTGGACTTGAACCAAAAGTGTGGGAAGATTTTGCACATGGTCGGTTTCGTCAGCTCGTCCTCTTCCCTCCGTTCAGCGGCTCCAGAGGCTCGGCGCTCCTCTGCGGGCTTCAAAGCTGCATCAGGCAGCAGACTGGAAAATTCCCGCTCGCTCCCTGAACAAAGTCGATTCTTTCCAAATGGTGACGTCAACAAACGAAAGGCTTGGAGTCGATGCCAAGACAGTGACTGGGAATCTTATGACACTGAGGCCATATTGTTTTAAAGAGCCGTGGCTTAAATCCAGGAATAGTTTATTGTCTTGGGAAGGTCATGAACAATAAACGTAAAAAAAGAAAAGAAAAAGAAAGTGTGTATTTTTTTTAACGACCACTGAGCATCTGCATGGGAGGTTTTTGCTTTTCTTTCTTTTCAGGTCTTTCCCAGTTAAGATCATATCCTTACTCTATTTGAGATAATTTTCCAATAATGTTTTGATTTTAATTGGTCAGTTTAAGGCTCCTAATGGTCATACACTGCAAAACAAAAACAACAAAAAATTCTCAAATTTTTGTTGAACCAGCAGGTGTGGTTGGCAGATATATACCGTATATATACAGTGAAATGTGGTAAAATTCGGTAAAATGTAGTAAAATTATGTAGAAATACAGTAAAATTTCAGCAACCACAGCTGATTGTATTTTCCTATAAATTAGACATTTTTTTTTTTTTTACAATGTATGTGAAAGCTTTGATTATTTTAATGCCTTGTTTAGTGTATTTTTTTCATTTCTTTTATATGAATCTTTCAAAAAACATTTGCTCATTTTGATAATCTATAATTTATCTCTTAAATCATTCTATTTATCGTAAATTCACAAATCTTTTCGGTATTTAAACTGTTTGTATATTAGCATGTATTGCCTATTTCTCATATTTTTAGTGAAATTATGAAACTGTTTTGTCACATTGTCGAAACCAGACTCCCTGATGGATAGGATAATTAGGGGAAACTTAAGTAAATAAGTTTAGTGATGTAACGTTAGAAGCATTTCAAACATGTTAAGAAAGTGCCAGACCAATTTCGCAGGAATGTTTCTGAAAGAACTCACCTGTTCCTGTAAAATCAGATTTTACCTTATTTACTTAGCGGGTTTCAACTTGTCCATGTGCGTCAGTACTGGATCAACTCTTCATAGCAGGGGAAAAAAGTGCAATTACCATATGATGATATATGTCTCTAAAGGGGAAAAAAAAGAGAGCTGCAGAGACAACTTGCATGACCCAGATCTCAGATGAATATCAAATATTTTGGATGCCTTAATTCAGTTTTCATTTCACTAAACATCTTGCTGTCAAACACAGTTTTATACAAGAAATTAGAACAGAGGAAAACTAAATGTTTACAGATTATAATAGAACAAAATAAACTGAAACAGTGTAGGATAGAATGGAAGAGAATAGAAGCAAAATAACACAATGCATAAAGATTATAAAAGAAAGATTACAATAACACCATGGAACAAAAAGGATAAATAAATTAAAAAGTCAGAAGAAGATGCTGCTTTAAGCCAAGGATTATTAAATTCAATAGAAACATTTAGTACTGAAACATAAACAGTTACAAAAACTGTAAAATCAGAAATATATTGACTGGTGATTGTGGAAAACTATAAATATGACAAGATAACAATAGATTATTGAAACTTAATTAGCACATTATTAAAAGATGGTCAAAAGATTTTTATTAAATTTTTTATTTTATTTCATTTTTGCCTCCTTTTTAGTTTTAATGTTTTTATTTAAGATAATTCTCATCATTTGTTCTCTGTTCTCTTTTTAGTTGAGTGTGCGCATATCTAACCGCTAGGTGGCGGTGCGAAGAGGAAAAAACAGGAAGACTGTCTCAGCATTAGCAGACGTACTTCCTGCCGGCGGCAAAGCGTGCTGCTAGTTGTTTGAACCGAAACGTTACTGTGACGAAAATATTGCATTTTCTACTTTAGCCTTTGATTAACTATTGAACCGAAATAAATATGGTGAGTAAACTCTTAGCGCGGCCTTTAAACTTTATGGATATGACGTAGCGTCCTTCCTGTTTGTGTGTGTCTTTTTGTTTAGCCTTAGCATCGTTAGCTTCTCATTCATAACTTCCACCAAAGCGATAAAGCTGTCACAGTTCGTCAAACAGACTGTTTAAATAGTCGTGTTTGCCTCTGTCTTCTGTAATTATTTACATGCAATCATTTTATTGAAAAGCAGAACGTCTTTAATAGACTTTAATGACGTTGCACGGAGGTGTATTTATTCATTTGCTAAACATGGCGTTACTACAGCTAAATGTTACACTATCAGGACGTCAAGCCTTTACTTATGTTATTTTCTTTTAGGAATTTTAAAAAAGCTCCTTACCACAAGTAGAATAAAAGCTTTATAAAGCTTAAAGTTGCTATTCATGACATTTGGTTTAGAAAATACCTTTTACTGTATCCATGCTTTCCAAACCATAAAATATATCACTGTGTCTTTGTTTTACCTCTAATTTCACTGGTAGCTTTTGGTAAACTAAAGTTTTATTTCCTGTTTCTTCATTTCCTGCAGAGTTTACCTCTGAATCCGAAGCCTTTCCTCAACGGCCTGACAGGAAAACCTGTGATGGTGAAGCTGAAGTGGGGGATGGAGTATAAAGGCTACCTGGTATCTGTGGATGGATACATGAACATGCAGGTGGGAACAACTTGGAGCTCTTCCTGACACTAAATATTACTCACAATGTGAGAATCTGAACCTAATAATTCCAAACAATACTTTCAGATGTCAGTATCTTACATGAAGCTGAAGTTGGTTGCCAATTCCAGCTTCCAATAGCTAAAGGGCGATTCCACTTAATTTTTCACTACTTTCCACATCTTTAATCAACTCTAGTTTAAAAACTACAACACCTATAGACTTGAAACCTGGACTAGATTATTCTGCTTTAATAGCAGAATATTTATAACCATGTTTGGGATTTGTGAAACCTTTTTCTGATTTGTGAAAACTGAATAAAGTTAGATTTTCACCATTTTTGGCACCTCTTTCATTACTACAACTGCTCTAATTAAAAAAATTACAACTCCTAGACTCTTCAAACCTGGAATAGATTATTCTGCTATAATAGCAGAATATTTATAACCATGTTTGGGATTTGTGAAACTTTTTTCTGATTTGTGAAAACTTAAGAAAGTTAGATTTTCACCATTTTTGGCATCTGGATCGCCATAGATCTGCTCTAATTAAAAAACTGTAACTCCTAGATACTTCAAACCTGGAACAGATTATTTTTCTCTTCAAGCAGAATATTTAGAACCATGTTTTGGATTCGTGAAACTTTTTTCTGATTTGTGAAACTTCAATAAAGGCTGATTTCGGACATTTTTTGGATATTGATCACTCCAGCTCCAAAACTGCAACACCTAGACTCTTCAAACCTGGACTATATTATTCTGCTCTAATAGCAGAATATTTTAATCCATGTTTGGGATTTGTGAAACCTTTATGTGATTTGTGAAACTTCACTAAAGATCAGATCACTATTCTTTTATGTTCCATGCAGTTTTTTTCAAATTCAATTCTAATTCAAAACCACTTTATTAATCCCAATGGGAAATAAAATGTTGGTGTAACTCATTAATTTTTCAAAGAGTTATTGTAGATGGTGATGGCTGTTGGAAGGACAGATCTTTTGCAGGGGTCTAAGTGAAATTTCACAAATCAGAAAAAGGTTTCACAAATCACAAACATGATTCTAAATATTCTTCTAGTAGAGCAGAATAATTTAGTCCAAGTTAGAAGAGTCTATTTCTTGTAAATTTGGAATTACAGCAGTTCTCGTTTGACAGAGATAAAAATAAAGTGGTGATATCTCACTTTTTGGAAGTTTCACAAATCCCAAACATGGTTATAAAAATTCTATCACTTGAAAATAATCTGATCCAGGTTTGAAGAGTCCAGGTGTTGTAGTTTTTAAACTAGAGTTGATTAAAGATGCGGAAAGTAGTGAAAAATTAAGTGGAATCGCCCTTTAGCTATTGGAAGCTGGAATTGGAAACCAGCTTCAGCTTCGTGTATCTTGCTTGGATTGTGATTTTTGATCCAAGCAGGATTTACAGAACGTAAATAAGCTTCTGAACGTTATCAGACGTGTTGCAGCATAAAATAAGACCTGCTTAATGCTGCAGCTCATTGAACCAAGTTTGGTTTTGAATAACAGAAATTTGTCAACATTATTTTTTTTTTTAAACTGTTGCGATGAAAGAAAAAAAAAAGCATATTAAATGTTTCGGTATCCTTTAAAATTTCAAGTCGTATAATTTGATCTTTAACATTATTTTTACATGGAACAAAATATTCAGGCAGAGTTAGCACCTGCCTAAATATTTTCTTAATATTTGTTCTTCAAACCTGAGAAAATGCAAACTAAATATCAAAATGAGAGTAAATATATTTTATAGATGTTATGTTGTCTCTGAATGTGAAGTATTTGTTGTGGAAATTATGTAGTCATACTAATGCAACAGGCAATGAGATGAATCATTGATCTGCTTTAATTTATTAAGATGTTGCAACAAATTTGGCTTAAAGAGTTTCCTAAACTCTCTACTTACTGCTGAGAATTGATTTCACTTTTTTTTTTCCAAGTCTGACTTCTATATATTTTCAAAATAAAATACTGCCTGCTCAATTTGCTGTTGAACTGGTTAGAAAATAAATCACAATAAAACATTTCTGTAACGTTATTTTTTTTAATGCTATTGGCCAGTGATTAGTTTCCACTTGGTGACTTGGATCCTCATTTAATGCCCATATTCTATAAGCTGCGCAAAAAATAATAATAATAATAAAAACCAAACCAAAAAACTAAATTTACACCTGCTGAACAATTCTTCAGACTTTATTTTACCCCAAATCCAGCAGAGGGCGCTGCAAAATCACCTTCATTTTGATCCACATTTGAGTAAATTTATAATTTAAAAAAATTAAAATAAAAAAATTGGTAACTGCTTACCAAACCTTTTCTGCTTAGTTATGAACTAAACTTGATGTTCATGTTAATACCTTTCAGTGAAGAACATCTCTAACATGAATAAACTCTGAAAACAATTAGAATGTTGCAGCTATGATAAAAATAAAACCAATTAGAGAATTATTGGCAGAGTTGTTTTTGTCTGATCTTAATATCCAAGTGAACTTTCATTTAGTAACTTTCTTGGTTAATTTTTGCCACGCAGAGTGTTTGTTTTACTCTGCGACGCTTTTAAAATGGCCGACGCAGGACAGGAAATTATTGTGTGTTAAAACAGGAGGAAGGAAACAAAACAAAAACATCCATTTCCACTAAAACCTTTTGACCTTTTTTATGCATGATTTCCACCAGTTGGCGAACACAGAAGAGTATGTTGATGGAGCGTTGGCGGGGCATCTTGGTGAAGTGCTGATCAGGTATGGAGATGGTTTTTTTATCGCATTAGCGCTGTGGTTTATTCACATGGATGTGCTCTGAAAAAGACGCGTAAAAAATTTACATTTTACTGCCACAATCTGACCCTGAAACACGTCGGAAGAAACAAAATGTAATAAAAATGTATGCAACTGAAACATTTTTTTGTTATTGTAAGTTGGATCAGAGTGCTGAGGAACTTTTATGTAGCATCACAGCGTGGATGCTAATATTCGTTAGCCACTTTTAAAAATGGGAAAGATGAGAGAGCATTAAATTCAAGACTGTTTTTGTTGCAGCAGAAAACAGGAATCCTAACCAACATCTGTTAACTATTAAATGTGCTAGAAAAAGTTTTTGAATTTTTTTTTTCCCTCCACAGATGCAACAATGTCTTGTACATCCGAGGGGTGGAAGAGGAGGAGGAAGATGGAGAAATGAGAGAGTGATGAAGATGTTTTTGTAGTTGTACCTGGTGGTGGAGTTAACCTGCGTTTGTGTTTTCACCATGTGAAACAAATTTTGATTTTCTTTTTTACTACGATGCCTGTTTGCGTGTTGCGATCCAGAAACAATAAAACGATTATTGTAACATTTCCTAAAGCGGATTTGTGTCCTTTTTGTTTTTCTCTCTCTCTGAATCTTAATGTGTTTGAGCTCTGCCCGCCCATCTCTCTGTGCACTTTGACCTCTTCTCTCTTTGGCAAATATTTGCCTCGTTTCCACCCCAAGGTAGTCTGAGCGTTGCTTTTGAAGAGGGAAAATGTCCAGAAATCACAGGCTGCTGGTGAAAAATGCCGAGCAGGTTGTTTTAATCTGCAACAACGGGGAGAAGTTCCTGACCAGGCATGGGATGAACAACCTGAGTGTGATCGAAAACGCCAGCATTGTCGTCGGCAGGTGAAATTTAACAAAAAGAATTTAAAAATCATTTTTAATTTTAAAAAAGTGATTATAAAAGCTGCTGTTTGAGGTAGAAAGTGGTTTATTTGTCCAACATGAGACCCGTTTGCAATGATGCTCTTTTTTCTGTTTGTCCACTGGCGCCCTCTGCTGGATATTGTTGATTACACCAAAAGTCACTGGAATATTTATTTTTTAAAGCTAAGTTTGTCACCAACTACAACCAAGAGCCAACTTTTGTACATTTCCTAATTACAGTTTTTAAGTTAGGCTTTGAGTTTTGTGCAAAAGTTTTAAACCAATCCTAATCTCTTCATATTAGCAATTAACAGATCAAAGTGTCTGAAGGTGTTTTCAGTCTGACTCATGACCTCATTGAGTGGAAGAAAAGTAAATAAATGAGGGTTGACCCAAGAATTTTACACATGACTTCTTCCACCTCAACTGCAGTCTTTAAAATGGTTGGTTTTTAATTTATGTGAACTATTTCTCCTGGCAGTGATGGTCTGATTAAAGCTGTGGGTCCTGCAGAAACCATCAGTGCTCGGTACTCCGAGTCCTCCTTCGATAATGTGATCGATGCTGCAGGGATGTGTGTTCTTCCTGGTGAGTATCGGCTGCAGTTTGCTGCATCCGACTAATTCATGCATCTTTCAGACCTTAAACATGGAAAATGTTTAAACTCTGCAACTGTTAAAAGTGCTTTATTAAGTTTATGCATCTATTAAGGGTAACTAAAATGCACCTTCATGACAAAGTCAAACACTTTTTAGTAAAAACTTATATTTATGTCTTAAATCTATTTGAAGAGGCCATAAATTAAACATCTTTAGACATGGGACTAATGTACAAAGCTGAAAAGTGGGAATTTAATTGGAAACTTTTAAGTATTGTATTTAAAACACATCTCCAAGAGAGGACAATAACGGTTAACGATTAGCATTATCCCATTAGTATTTTTATTTTATTCTCAGTCCTTTAAACATTTTTTTTTTCTACATTAAGAGGAAATAACATCTGACATAAAATCTTTTTCCTCACTATCTTGTACAGAGAACATAAACATTGTGAAATTTAACTCAAAAATCAGTTTATTTTGTAAAACACAGATATCTAGAAAACAAAAATGGAAAAAAAAATATGTGGAAACTCAAACTGATTTCATTTATTAGAATAAAGAGCACTGAAGTTGTTTTCCCTTGTTTTGTTTCAGGGCTTGTTGATGCTCACACTCATCCAGTCTGGGCCGGAGACAGAGTTCATGAATTTGCAATGAAGGTACAAACATCCTGACTGAGTCTGTTCACTCCCACAGCTTCATTCAGAATGTCCTGGAAAATCTAGAACTGGATTATTATTATTTCCCAGATCTGGATAAACATGAATAAGGAAATGCAGTGAAATATTTATTATTTTAGTCCCTCTGTTCGCCAATCCTTTCGTTTAGTCGCCAGCTTTATGCAGGGTGTCCACGCATCCTCAAAAAGTCTGAAATTCATAAAATAAGACTTTAAAATAATTAATTTAAAAACATTTTAATTATCACTCATATTTTGTGTGACAGGACTATTTAATCTTGTGGGCAGAAATCTTTCGTGTCCTGTGACTTGAGGCTAGTGCTAACTAGCTGCTAAAGTAGCCTTGCTAGATAGCGTTTTCTTTTCTTTTGGCCTCTATCGTAGCACCTTAGTGAAGCCCCCACCTGCTTTAACAAACATTTGTGCTGTTTGTGCAGCAGATTTCTTTGTATGTGCTGCTATTATTTTAAAGATATTAATAAATGTTTCCAGAGGTCGTCAGAGGTCAATAGGCCCCACCCCAATCAACCGTCAAGCAACTGTGCTATAAAAATTTTAGCTTCACAAACAAAGCAGAATTAATTTATATCAATTTTGTTTGGTTTTGTTAATCTGTGGCAGAGGTGGATTTCTGGTGACCTCTGGAAACTTTTGTTTGGCTGAACAAATGTAGCACGGTTCATTGACGCCGTGTTTCGTTTGATTTTGTATGTGGACCGGTTGGTTGGCCTTTGATGAGGAAACATTTATTAATATCTTTAAAATAATGGCGGCATAAACGATTTTTTTTCTGTTGCACAAACGTTTGACGCCAATATTTAATTTGAAGGGGAGGCTTAGGAATCTTTCCGTTATGGTTCCAAACGGTTGAGGCTACTGCTAACTAGCTGCCAATATATCGTTGCCAGCTAGTTAGCTTTCTTTTGCGTCCATCATGGATAAGTGTAAATTTATCGCCAGTTGGCCACTTTTGTTGCCAACCCATGTGATGTTACATGTATTAAATTTTTAAAAATGGCTTAATTGTCAAAATTGAGACGAAATCTTTTTTAAAACATTTCTTGTTATTACGTGTTTTATATCTCGTCTGAGTTGGAAGGTTTCTTGTTTTAAGATTCCCTTCTGAAGCTGAAGCTGGTTTCCAATTCCAGCTTCCAATCGCTAAAGGGCGATTCCACTTAATTTTTCACTACTTTCCGCATCTTTAATCAACTCTAATTTAAAAACTGCAACACCTAGACTCTTCAAACCTGGACTAGATTATTCTGCTCTAATAGCAGAATAATCTAGTCCAGGTTTGGGATTTGTGAAACTTTGTGATTTGTGAAACTTCACTAAAGATCAGATCACTATTCATAAATGTTCCATGCAGTTTTTTTCAAATTCAATTCTAATTCAAAACCACTTTATTAATCCCAATGGAAATAAAATGTTGGTGTAACTCAATAATTTTTCAAAGAGTTATTGTAGATGGTGATGGCTGTTGGAAGGACAGATCTTTTGCGGGGGTCTGTTAAGTGAAGTTTCACAAATCACAAACATGATTCTAAATATTCTTCTATTAGAGCAGAATAATTTAGTCCAAGTTTGAAGAGTCTATTTCTTGTAAATTTGGAATTACAGCAGTTCTCGTGTGACCGAGATAAAAATAAAGTGGTGATATCGCACTTTTTGGAAGTTTCAAAAATCCAAAACATGGTTTTACATATTCTGCTATTAATTGAAAATAATCTGATCCAGGTTAGAAGAGTCTAGGAGTTGTAGTTTTTTAATTAGAGCAGTTTTAGTGTGATCCAGATGCAAAAAGGTGGTAAAATCAGCCTTTGTTGAAGTTTCACAAATCGGATAAAAGTTTCACAAATCCCAAACATGGTTATAAATATTCTGCTATTATAGCAGAATAATCTAGTCCAGGTTTGAAGAGTCCAGGTGTTGTAGTTTTTAAACTAGAGTTGATTAAAGATGCGGAAAGTAGTGAAAAATTAAGTGAAATTGCCCTTTAGCTATTGGAAGCTGGAATTGGAAACCAACTTCAGCTTCGTAAATTGAGCTGGTGAAACTTGTAGAAACTCCTTAAAGATGGCGAACACCTCCGTCCTGCAGCTAGCCGGAGCCACCTACATGGAGGTGCACCGCGCCGGAGGAGGAATCCACTACACGGTGGAGCACACTCGAGCCGCCGCCGCCTCCGACCTGCTGTCCTCCCTGAGGAGCCGGCTGCAGCGGATGCAGCGAGCCGGAACCACCCTGGTGGAGTGCAAGAGCGGATACGGCCTGGAGCTCCAGACGGAGCTGAAGATGCTGGAGGTGATCGAGGAGGCGAGCAGATCGCTTCCCATCAGCATCTCCTCCACCTACTGTGGAGCCCACGCTGTGCCCAAGTAAGAATCCTTCACTCGGTAAAATACTGACGCCACTTCTGAAGTATTTAATGTTCTTCTATACAACGTGGTCACAATAGCGCAGTCATATTCTGTGACGATCTATATTTCCATAATGTTAGTTCTTATTCTTTGTTGCTGCTTGAAAAGTTCACGTTTTGGGCGTAGCATAGTGTTAAAATGCTGCAGCTGCAGCTCCCCCTACGGTCATAAGATATGGTGGTCACAGAATACGTTGTAACACCGGTGTTCTGTCGGTGGAGAATACCGGAAGTTTGTTTTGATAGTCTGGTGCTTTGGTGTCAAGTTGTCCTTTTTTTTTAAATTACAATTTTGTTTACAAACACTTCATCATTAATTTTATTGATTGTTTCTGCTGTTTTGTTTATTTTGGATATTTTAAATGTCTTCCAGTGTTAAATGTTCATTGATATTTGAGAATGGAATTGAAAATGTTCTCAAAACAACAATATTATCGTTTATTGCCACAACTTCTGGGACCTAATGATAAATTGTCCCAGTAATTATTGCGATAGGCAATATTATTATTTAGAAACAATTTCCAGGTAATATATTGACAACAGCATAATAATGCAAGTTCGCCCTCAACAAAAACAAAAAAAAAACAACTTAACACTCAAACTGGAAGACATTTTAAATAAAGCAATAAATGCAAGAGAAATAAAAACACTTAGAACTGCAACCTTGAATAAAATGTTTTTTATTTATTGTCTAAAAACAAATTTGACCATATTAATCATTAGAAGGGAAATTAAGGCCATCTTTATTGCTTATTGTGACAAGTTTAGCTTTTTTCATATAGTACACAGTTTAAAATTTAGCAACAATCATTTAAAAGTTAAATATTCTGCAACATATTTAATCTGTCAGTTTGGGGGAAGAATAATAAGTCGATCAAACACCAGATTAAACAATTTTATGACTCCGCTTGCTATAGAAAACTACAGTGTACATTTATTTCTAACTATGGAGTTAATATGAAATTTATGCACCAAATATTGCAGAAAAAGTTTGGCGTTATGCTGAAATGATGGGTTGAATGTAACACAGGCGCCGTTTCTGTCCCTCAGAGGGAAGACGGTGGCAGAAGCCACAGAGGACGTCCTGCAGGTTCAGCTTCCTCGGCTGAAGGAGCTGATGTCGGCCGGGAGACTGAAGGTCCAGAACATCGACGTTTTCTGCGAGCAGGGAGTTTTTGATCTGGACTCGACGCGCGCCGTCCTGCTGGCTGGGAAAGAGATGGGGCTGAACATCAACTTCCATGGAGACGAGCTGCATCCCATGAACGCTGCAAAGGTTTACCCAGATTGATTACTTGACCATTTGTAGCAAAGGATCTGCAGCGTTGGGCTGATTTGTTTTTGAATGAATCGATAAATAATTGGATGGCGAAAGATGCTTGAGATTTTTCTTTTTACAAATTTTTAACCAGATGAAGCTAAAACTGACACTCGAGGTCATATTTACCGAGTTTTGTTTTTCTTAATTGCAAAATGTATTTATATATATATTTTGTTTCAAGTTTCCATTTCTAAATAAGGCTGCAGCTAACATTTATTTTAATAGATTATTCTGAATAAAAATTTACACATGCTGCAGATTTTTTATGTAATATTAGAAATGCATAAAAATGTAAATCAGCAAATAAAATATTTTATTGCTTAAAATGCAGGGACAGATCATAACTTACTCTACAATACCACCTGAGGAGTTCAACGTACATCTTCTGCCCTGAATATGTTGTTCATTCACCAAAAGTTAATTTTTTTAATGGATTATTCATTAACACAAGCTGCTGTGTCTCAGATGGGAGCGGACCTCGGAGCGTTGGCCATCAGCCATCTTGAGGAGGTCACGGACGAAGGGATCGTCGCCATGGCGAAATCGAAAACCGCCGCCGTCCTCCTCCCGACCACGGCTTACATCCTGCGGTACTGAGACAGCGACCTGGCGCTCTCTGCTCCTGGGATTTGTAGTTTATGGATGTTTCTGTGCCCTCAGGCTGCCTCAGCCTCGGGCCAGAGACATGCTGGAGGCAGGCGTGATCGTCGCCCTCGGCAGCGACTTCAACCCCAACGCTTACTGCTGCTCCATGGTCAGTACTCGCTGCTAGCTTCCTGTCCGTCTCAACCTGTTCTCCTCATGTAAATGTTTTGTCATTCCCAGCCGGTAGTGATGCATCTAGCCTGTGTCAACATGAGGATGTCCATGACGGAGGCTTTGGCTGCCGCTACCATCAACGCCGCCTACGCACTCGGCCGCTCCGACATGCACGGATCCCTGGAGGTGAACAAACGTGGAGACCTGCTGATCCTGAACGCAACACGGTAAATAAACTCTGAGAAGTTTATCCAGGATGCCCGCGCATCTTAAAGCCTTAAAATGCAACTAAAGATACAAATTGGCCTTAAATACGTAAATATCAGATCTGTTGTCCTGGCAGGAATATTTAGTTTCATGTTCTATGTAGTCTTTTTTCTCACATGCCAACATCATTGGCTTTCATGAGGCGGTTGCGTATGGAAGGCCAAAGTGGACATAAATCGACATTTTCACTACATGTCTTAACAAAAAATGCTGGTTTTTGACATTGAAATTGTAAAATGTCATGCTGAGATGTTTAGTCTATGCAGAAACTTCCACACTGTCAACAGTTATCTTAATTATTGCTGATGTTTGGCTGTGTCATTGCTCTGTAAAACAATTAATAAAATTTAAGACCTGTGTTTAACATGTTTAAGATCTTAATGTATGGTGCTAACATTCTCAACTTAAATCAGTATCAAGATGGCTGAAAGTTGGGTAGAATTTGATGCTTTGAACAGCAAAACTGGCCGATATTGAGTTTAATGTCAGCCGTATTGTAAATTTTAGTGGGTCAATGATGGGAATCCTACCAATTTTAATAAACTCCACTTGTTAAATGAATGGAGCTACAACTTGGTGATATTTAAATTTGCTCCACAATCATCAATTAATTTAAAGTTGAGAAATTCAAACATTATTTTTAAGACTTTCTCTGCTGTTTGAAGGTGGGAGCACCTGATTTACCAGCTGGGCGGACACCAGGAGCTCATCCGCTACGTCGTCATCAGAGGAAACATAGTGTACGATAACGACAAAACCCTTGACCTCTGACCCCGAAGGAACTCCCAGCAGAGGTATGTCTAAAAATAAAACCACACTTCCTTCCAGCTTTCAGAAAAAACAGCTGGTTTTATCTTTGCCACCAAATTGAGTGTATATATCTGAATGAACAGTAGTCAGTGGTGTGTGTTTAAATCTCAATGAGCAGCAGAAATGACCAAACAAAATGGTTGGATTTATGAAAAAATGCAACACTTGGAATTTGTAGCCTAAGAATATCGTTGCTTACTTTGTGCATTTTAGATAATATTTCTACTTTTTAGCAACTTTTTCAGTTTTTATTCAGATAAAAACACAGATTCTTGTTTTATTGCTTTATATAAGCATATTTGTACATTTGGCAACAAAATTAAAGTTAAATCCTACCATTGTGTTTTGAAACTTCTGCAGCCTGTTGAGTTTTGATTGGCTGATGTGGTTCATTTGAGATTTAAAGGCACACTCAAGAACACCTCTCTGCAGGAAACAGAAAGGGACGGAGACGGACCACTGTCAGTCTCGTACCTTATTTGGAAATGGGACCATTGCAATCCGGAAGTGAAGGGGGCGCTATTTCTTATACTTCCGTTTTTATTTTCTTTTGAAATCTGTGATATATTTTCACCTTTAGGAAAGAGTTTAACTCAGAATGTATTTGAACTTCTCTTATTTACTTCATGGCAGCTCACAGTTTTTAGCAAATTCTGTAGCTTTTGGTATACTGCTACTGCCTCTAGTGGCGTGGGGGTGGTAACGCAACTAATCTAATTACATTACTAAATCAGAATACCACAAAGTCTTTATTTACTATTAATTATGGCATTATAAAACATTTTTTCATTTTCTTAAGGATGTAGCGCCAGTTAAGACACACATTACTTTTATACACATACTTATCTTCTTAAAAGGTAGTCTCTGATATACATATATTATTTATAATGTATAAAAGCGATGTTTCTTTTAACTGGCGCTACATCCTTACGAAAAAATATGTTTTATAATGCCATAATTAATAGTAAATAAAGACTTTGTGGTATTCTGATTTAGTAATGTAATTAGATTAGTTGCGTTAACACCCCCACGCCACTAGAGGCAGTAGCAGTACACCAAAAGCTACAGAATTTGCTAAAAACTGTGAGCTGCGCTAAAGTAAATAAGTTCAAATACATTCTGAGTTAAACTCTTTCCTAAAGGTGAAAATAAAAATGGAAGTATAAGAAATAGCGCCCCCTTCACTTCGGGATTGCAGTGGTCCGTCTCCGCCCCTTTCTGCAGAGAGGTCCTTCTTGGCACACTGACTGCAGTTTGGTCACAGATATATAGACTCAGATGATTAAATATCAGCAGAAACCAAAAGAAAAACCTCAGACTGGTGATCAATATCAGCCTTTATTGAACATTTTAGTTGATAATCACTTTCCACAGGCAGGGATATAAACCTGATTTTCAGTAGAGGCTTATTTAAAAACAAGGAATAAAAAACTATTTTAGATGTTAGAATATGTGAGTGCATAGATTAAGTAAAAGTAATAACAGTGGCAAACATGTGAACTGCCTTTCTACTTAACATGAACAGTGTTTCCCAACCCTGGTCCTCAAGGCACACTGACCTGCATGTTTTAGATCAGGAGTGCCCAAGTTCAGTCCTGGAGAGCTACCATCCTGCAACACACCTGAATGGCTTATCAGGCCTCTGTAGAGCTGATCCAGGTCTGTTGGAGTAAGGATACTTCTAAAACCTGCAGGATGGTAGCTCTCCAGGACTGGACTTGGGGCCCCCCCTGTTTTAGATGTTGCCCTGCCTCAGCACATATGATTGCAATTGCTGGCTGATTAACAAGGTTTTGCTGAATTGCAGTCATCTGAATGGTGTATGTTGAAGCAGGGGAACATCTAAAACATGCCAGGGTTGGGAAACACTGTTCTAGACTATGACAGTTTAAGTACCAGAGGTGATCTGGATCCCGTTAAGCTTCGTATTTCTTTCCGGCTCGGTGGATCTGTTGGTAAAGTGTCATGGAGAACGCCATGCCCAGCAGCTGGAAGAAAGAGATGATGTTCAATTAGTTCTGCTTTTATTAGTCTTTATTTTGTTAAAGTTCTGGTTATATTGGGTTCTAGTAAATTGATCATTATCAAACATAATTTAATGTACTCACCTGTATGACCAACACACACATGGCAATGGTTCCCAGCAGGTGTTTGTTGGCATCCACCCACTGCTCCGCCTTATCATAGCAACCCTGAAAACAGAAAACCTTCAAGTTAATCAATAACACTTTAATTCTTTTTCTGTTTTTCTTCCAGGTGAATTGGGGCTGGACTCTTAAAAGCCTGAACTGAGATGCTAATAATAGCCTCTATGTTAACCCTCATGTTGACCAACAGTAACAAACTGCAGTGTGAAAAAATAAAGTGTTTAGTTAGTTAATCTTACTTCCATCCAGAAGGCGTTTGATGCATTGCGGCCACAGTTCAGGTGACGCTGCTGGCAGCAGCTGTCTGGAACGACGTTCTCCTGCATGATGCTGGACCAGTCGTCCGCCTTCGTCACGCCGCAGCACTCCCACTGCAGAGGAGGAAACCAGTTCAGAATAAAGAAACCACTGACATAAAACCAAACCTCCTTACTGGTGTGGTCTACCTCTCTCTGTATGGTGTTCCACACATCCCTGAGGCCGGCATTGTTCTCTGTGTTGTACAGCACCAGCCCCTCTTTAAGGTCCTGTCTGGCATTGTCCCTCACCTGGGAAGACATAGGGAGTGAGGATTATGGGTAATCGACACAAAGAGCACAAAGGGTAGGAGTCGAGTTTTACCTCTTCTATGTAGACAAAAAAGAGGATGAGGAGGATCAGTTCAGCCAAAAGGATGATCAACAGAACGATGAAGAACTGTTTGAAAGAGGGAAAAGTGTTTCACAAGATCGTATTTACTCACTGAAGATTAACAGCTGAAAGTTATACAAGAAATGAAACGACCAAAATGACACATACTAAACTATGATGTCAAAAAATGACCAAAATCACACATACTAACTACACTATGTCAAAAAATGACAAAAATGACACATACTAACCTATGATGTCAAAAAACGACCAAAATGACACATACTAACCTATGATGTCAAAAAATGAGATAAAATGACACGTACTAAACTATGATGTCAAAAAACGACCAAAATCACACATACTAACCTATGATGTCAAAAAATGACAAAAATGACCAAAATGACACATACTAAACTATGATGTCAAATAACGACCAAAATGACACATACTAACCTATGATGTAAAAATGAAATAAAATGACATTTTAATTTCAAAAACGACCATCATAGGTCGTTTTTTGACCTACGATGTCAAAAAAACGACAAAAATGACATACTAACCTATGATGTAAAAATGAGATAAAATGACACATACTAAACTATGATGTAAAAATGAAATAAAATAACATTTTAATTTCAAAAACGACCATCATAGGTCGTTTTTTGACCTACGATGTCAAAAAAACGACAAAAATGACACTAAACTATGATGTCAAAAAATGACAAAAATGACACATATTAAACTATGATGTAAAAATGAGATAAAATGACACATACTAACCTACGATGTCAAAAAATGACACATACTAAACTATGATGTCAAAAAACGACCAAAATGACACATACTAACCTATGATGTCAAAAAATGACACATACTAAACTATGATGTCAAAAAACGACCAAAATGACACATACTAACCTATGATGTCAAAAAACGACCAAAATGACACATACTAACCTATGTCAAAAAACGACCAAAATGACACATACTAACCTATGATGTAAAATGACATATTTATTTCAAAAACGACCATCATAGGTCGTTTTATGACCTATGATGTCAAAAAAACGACAAAAATGACACATACTAACCTATGATGTCAAAAAACGACAAAAATGACACATACTAATCTATGATGTCAAAAAACGACAAAAATGACACATACTGACCTATGTCAAAAAACGACAAAAATGACACATACTGACCTATATCAAAAAACGACAAAAATGACACATACTGACCTATGATGTCAAAAATGAGATAAAATGACACATACTGACCCTATGATGTCAAAAAACGACAAAAATGACACATACTGACCTATGATGTCAAAAATGAGATAAAATGACACATGCTAAACTATGATGTCAAAAAATGACACATACTAAAATGATGTCAAAAAACGACCAAATTCACACATACTAACCTATGATGTCAAAAAACGACCAAAATGACACATACTAAATTATGATGTAAAAAAATGACCAAAATGACACATACTAAACTATGATGTCAAAAAACGACAAAAATGACACATACTGACCTATGATGTCAAAAAACGACAAAAATGACACATACTGACCTATGATGTCAAAAAACGACAAAAATGACACATACTGACCCTATGATGTCAAAAAACGACAAAAATGACACATACTGACCTATGATGTCAAAAATGAGATAAAATGACACATGCTAAACTATGATGTCAAAAAATGACACATACTAAAATGATGTCAAAAAACGACCAAATTCACACATACTAACCTATGATGTCAAAAAACGACCAAAATGACACATACTGACCTATGATGTCAAAAAATGACCAAAATGACACATACTAAATTATGATGTAAAAAAATGACCAAAATGACACATACTAAACTATGATGTCAAAAAACGACCAAAATGACAACTATGATGTCAAAAAACGACCAAAATCACACATACTAACCTATGATGTCAAAAAACGACCAAAATGACACATACTAACCTATGATGTCAAAAAACGACAAAAATGACACATACTAATCTATGATGTCAAAAAACGACCAAAATCACACATACTAACCTATGATGTCAAAAAAACGACAAAAATGACACATACTAACCTATGATGTCAAAAAACGACAAAAATGACACATACTAATCTATGTTGTCAAAAATGAGATAAAATGACACATACTGACCTATGATGTCAAAAAACGACCAAAATGACACATACTGACCTATGATGTCAAAAAACGACCAAAATGACACATACTGACCTATATCAAAAAACGACAAAAATGACACATGCTAAACTATGATGTCAAAAAATGACACATACTAAAATGATGTCAAAAAACGACCAAAATCACACATACTAACCTATGATGTCAAAAAACGACCAAAATGACACATACTGACCTATGATGTCAAAAAATGACCAAAATGACACATACTAAATTATGATGTAAAAAAATGACCAAAATGACACATACTAAACTATGATGTCAAAAAACGACCAAAATGACACATACTAACCTATGATGTCAAAAAATGACAAAAATGACACATGCTAAACTATGATGTCAAAAAATGACAAAAATGACACATACTAAAATGATGTCAAAAAACGACCAAAATCACACATACTAACCTATGATGTCAAAAAACGACCAAAATGACCAAAATGACACATACTAAACTATGATGTCAAAAAATGACAAAAATGACCAAAATGACACATACTAACCTATGATGTCAAAATGAGATAAAATGACACATGCCAAACTATGATGTCAAAAAATGACAAAAATGACACATACTAAAATGATGTCAAAAAACGACCAAAATCACACATACTAACCTATGATGTCAAAAAATGACAAAAATGACCAAAATGACACATACTAACCTATGATGTAAAAATGAAATAAAATGACATTTTAATTTCAAAAACGACCATCATAGGTTGTTTTTTGACCTACGATGTCAAAAAAACGACAAAAATGACACTAAACTATGATGTCAAAAAACAACCAAAATGACACATGCTAACCTATGATGTCAAAAAACGACCAAAATGACACATATTAAACTATGATGTCAAAAAATGAGATAAAATGACACGTACTAAACTATGATGTCAAAAAACGACCAAAATCACACATACTAACTAACCTATGATGTCAAAAAATGACAAAAATGACCAAAATGACACATACTAAACTATGATGTCAAATAACGACCAAAATGACACATACTAACCTATGATGTAAAAATGAAATAAAATGACATTTTAATTTCAAAAACGACCATCATAGGTCGTTTTTTGACCTACGATGTCAAAAAAACGACAAAAATGACATACTAACCTATGATGTAAAAATGAGATAAAATGACACATACTAAACTATGATGTAAAAATGAAATAAAATAACATTTTAATTTCAAAAACGACCATCATAGGTCGTTTTTTGACCTACGATGTCAAAAAAACGACAAAAATGACACTAAACTATGATGTCAAAAAATGACAAAAATGACACATATTAAACTATGATGTAAAAATGAGATAAAATGACACATACTAACCTACGATGTCAAAAAATGACACATACTAAACTATGATGTCAAAAAACGACCAAAATGACACATACTAACCTATGATGTCAAAAAATGACACATACTAAACTATGATGTCAAAAAACGACCAAAATGACACATACTAATCTATGATGTCAAAAAACGACAAAAATGACACATACTGACCTATGTCAAAAAACGACAAAAATGACACATACTGACCTATATCAAAAAACGACAAAAATGACACATACTGACCTATGATGTCAAAAATGAGATAAAATGACACATACTGACCCTATGATGTCAAAAAACGACAAAAATGACACATACTGACCTATGATGTCAAAAATGAGATAAAATGACACATGCTAAACTATGATGTCAAAAAATGACACATACTAAAATGATGTCAAAAAACGACCAAATTCACACATACTAACCTATGATGTCAAAAAACGACCAAAATGACACATACTGACCTATGATGTCAAAAAATGACCAAAATGACACATACTAAATTATGATGTAAAAAAATGACCAAAATGACACATACTAAACTATGATGTCAAAAAACGACAAAAATGACACATACTGACCTATGATGTCAAAAAACGACAAAAATGACACATACTGACCTATGATGTCAAAAAACGACAAAAATGACACATACTGACCTTATGATGTCAAAAAACGACAAAAATGACACATACTGACCTATGATGTCAAAAATGAGATAAAATGACACATGCTAAACTATGATGTCAAAAAATGACACATACTAAAATGATGTCAAAAAACGACTAAATTCACACATACTAACCTATGATGTCAAAAAACGACCAAAATGACACATACTGACCTATGATGTCAAAAAATGACCAAAATGACACATACTAAATTATGATGTAAAAAAATGACCAAAATGACACATACTAAACTATGATGTCAAAAAACGACCAAAATGACACATACTAAACTATGATGTCAAAAAACGACCAAAATGACACATACTAAACTATGATGTCAAAAAACGACCAAAATGACACATACTAACCTATGATGTAAAATGACATTTTTATTTCAAAAACGACCATCATAGGTCGTTTTATGACCTATGATGTCAAAAAAACGACAAAAATGACACATACTAACCTATGATGTCAAAAAACGACAAAAATGACATACTAATCTATGATGTCAAAAATGAGATAAAATGACACATACTGACCTATGATGTCAAAAAACTACCAAAATGACACATACTGACCTATGATGTCAAAAAACGACCAAAATGACACATACTGACCTATATCAAAAAACGACAAAAATGACACATGCTAAACTATGATGTCAAAAAATGACACATACTAAAATGATGTCAAAAAACGACCAAAATCACACATACTAACCTATGATGTCAAAAAACGACCAAAATGACACATACTGACCTATGATGTCAAAAAATGACCAAAATGACACATACTAAATTATGATGTAAAAAAATGACCAAAATGACACATACTAAACTATGATGTCAAAAAACGACCAAAATGACACATACTAACCTATGATGTCAAAAAATGACAAAAATGACACATGCTAAACTATGATGTCAAAAAATGACAAAAATGACACATACTAAAATGATGTCAAAAAACGACCAAAATCACACATACTAACCTATGATGTCAAAAAACGACCAAAATGACCAAAATGACACATACTAAACTATGATGTCAAAAAATGACAAAAATGACCAAAATGACACATACTAACCTATGATGTCAAAATGAGATAAAATGACACATGCCAAACTATGATGTCAAAAAATGACAAAAATGACACATACTAAAATGATGTCAAAAAACGACCAAAATCACACATACTAACCTATGATGTCAAAAAACGACAAAAATGACACATACTAATCTATGATGTCAAAAAATGACAAAAATGACCAAAATGACACATACTAAATTATGATGTAAAAAAATGACCAAAATGACACATACTAAACTATGATGTCAAAAAACGACCAAAATGACACATACTAACCTATGATGTCAAAAAATGACACATGCTAAACTATGATGTCAAAAAATGACAAAAATGACACATACTAAAATGATGTCAAAAAACGACCAAAATCACACATACTAAACTATGATGTCAAAAAATGACAAAAATGACCAAAATGACACATACTAACCTATGATGTCAAAATGAGATAAAATGACACATGCCAAACTATGATGTCAAAAAATGACAAAAATGACACATACTAAAATGATGTCAAAAAACGACCAAAATCACACATACTAACCTATGATGTCAAAAAATGACAAAAATGACCAAAATGACACATACTAACCTATGATGTAAAAATGAAATAAAATGACATTTTAATTTCAAAAACGACCATCATAGGTTGTTTTTTGACCTACGATGTCAAAAAAACGACAAAAATGACACTAAACTATGATGTCAAAAAACAACCAAAATGACACATGCTAACCTATGATGTCAAAAAACGACCAAAATGACACATATTAAACTATGATGTCAAAAAATGAGATAAAATGACACGTACTAAACTATGATGTCAAAAAACGACCAAAATCACACATACTAACTAACCTATGATGTCAAAAAATGACAAAAATGACCAAAATGACACATACTAAACTATGATGTCAAATAACGACCAAAATGACACATACTAACCTATGATGTAAAAATGAAATAAAATGACATTTTAATTTCAAAAACGACCATCATAGGTCGTTTTTTGACCTACGATGTCAAAAAAACGACAAAAATGACATACTAACCTATGATGTAAAAATGAGATAAAATGACACATACTAAACTATGATGTAAAAATGAAATAAAATAACATTTTAATTTCAAAAACGACCATCATAGGTCGTTTTTTGACCTACGATGTCAAAAAACGACAAAAATGACACTAAACTATGATGTCAAAAAATGACAAAAATGACACATATTAAACTATGATGTAAAAATGAGATAAAATGACACATACTAACCTACGATGTCAAAAAATGACACATACTAAACTATGATGTCAAAAAACGACCAAAATGACACATACTAACCTATGATGTCAAAAAATGACACATACTAAACTATGATGTCAAAAAACGACCAAAATGACACATACTAACCTATGATGTCAAAAAACGACCAAAATGACACATACTAACCTATGATGTCAAAAAACGACCAAAATGACACATACTAACCTATGATGTAAAATGACATTTTTATTTCAAAAACGACCATCATAGGTCGTTTTATGACCTATGATGTCAAAAAAACGACAAAAATGACACATACTAACCTATGATGTCAAAAAACGACAAAAATGACACATACTAATCTATGATGTCAAAAAACGACAAAAATGACACATACTGACCTATGTCAAAAAACGACAAAAATGACACATACTGACCTATATCAAAAAACGACAAAAATGACACATACTGACCTATGATGTCAAAAATGAGATAAAATGACACATACTGACCCTATGATGTCAAAAAACGACAAAAATGACACATACTGACCTATGATGTCAAAAATGAGATAAAATGACACATGCTAAACTATGATGTCAAAAAATGACACATACTAAAATGATGTCAAAAAACGACCAAATTCACACATACTAACCTATGATGTCAAAAAACGACCAAAATGACACATACTGACCTATGATGTCAAAAAATGACCAAAATGACACATACTAAATTATGATGTAAAAAAATGACCAAAATGACACATACTAAACTATGATGTCAAAAAACGACAAAAATGACACATACTGACCTATGATGTCAAAAAACGACAAAAATGACACATACTGACCTATGATGTCAAAAAACGACAAAAATGACACATACTGACCCTATGATGTCAAAAAACGACAAAAATGACACATACTGACCTATGATGTCAAAAATGAGATAAAATGACACATGCTAAACTATGATGTCAAAAAATGACACATACTAAAATGATGTCAAAAAACGACCAAATTCACACATACTAACCTATGATGTCAAAAAACGACCAAAATGACACATACTGACCTATGATGTCAAAAAATGACCAAAATGACACATACTAAATTATGATGTAAAAAAATGACCAAAATGACACATACTAAACTATGATGTCAAAAAACGACCAAAATGACACATACTAAACTATGATGTCAAAAAACGACCAAAATGACACATACTAACCTATGATGTAAAATGACATTTTTATTTCAAAAACGACCATCATAGGTCGTTTTATGACCTATGATGTCAAAAAAACGACAAAAATGACACATACTAACCTATGATGTCAAAAAACGACAAAAATGACACATACTAATCTATGATGTCAAAAATGAGATAAAATGACACATACTGACCTATGATGTCAAAAAACGACCAAAATGACACATACTGACCTATGATGTCAAAAAACGACCAAAATGACACATACTGACCTATATCAAAAAACGACAAAAATGACACATGCTAAACTATGATGTCAAAAAATGACACATACTAAAATGATGTCAAAAAACGACCAAAATCACACATACTAACCTATGATGTCAAAAAATGACCAAAATGACACATACTAAATTATGATGTAAAAAAATGACCAAAATGACACATACTAAAATGATGTCAAAAAACGACCAAATTCACACATACTAACCTATGATGTCAAAAAACGACCAAAATGACACATACTGACCTATGATGTCAAAAAATGACCAAAATGACACATACTAAATTATGATGTAAAAAAATGACCAAAATGACACATACTAAACTATGATGTCAAAAAACGACCAAAATGACACATACTAAACTATGATGTCAAAAAACGACCAAAATGACACATACTAACCTATGATGTAAAATGACATTTTTATTTCAAAAACGACCATCATAGGTCGTTTTATGACCTATGATGTCAAAAAAACGACAAAAATGACACATACTAACCTATGATGTCAAAAAACGACAAAAATGACACATACTAATCTATGATGTCAAAAATGAGATAAAATGACACATACTGACCTATGATGTCAAAAAACGACCAAAATGACACATACTGACCTATGATGTCAAAAAACGACCAAAATGACACATACTGACCTATATCAAAAAACGACAAAAATGACACATGCTAAACTATGATGTCAAAAAATGACACATACTAAAATGATGTCAAAAAACGACCAAAATGACACATACTGACCTATGATGTCAAAAAATGACCAAAATGACACATACTAAATTATGATGTAAAAAAATGACCAAAATGACACATACTAAACTATGATGTCAAAAAACGACCAAAATGACACATACTAAACTATGATGTCAAAAAACGACAAAAATGACACATACTGACCTATGATGTCAAAAAACGACAAAAATGACACATACTGACCTATGATGTCAAAAAACGACAAAAATGACACATACTGACCCTATGATGTCAAAAAACGACAAAAATGACACATACTGACCTATGATGTCAAAAATGAGATAAAATGACACATGCTAAACTATGATGTCAAAAAATGACACATACTAAAATGATGTCAAAAAACGACCAAATTCACACATACTAACCTATGATGTCAAAAAACGACCAAAATGACACATACTGACCTATGATGTCAAAAAATGACCAAAATGACACATACTAAATTATGATGTAAAAAAATGACCAAAATGACACATACTAAACTATGATGTCAAAAAACGACCAAAATGACACATACTAAACTATGATGTCAAAAAACGACCAAAATGACACATACTAACCTATGATGTAAAATGACATTTTTATTTCAAAAACGACCATCATAGGTCGTTTTATGACCTATGATGTCAAAAAAACGACAAAAATGACACATACTAACCTATGATGTCAAAAAACGACAAAAATGACACATACTAATCTATGATGTCAAAAATGAGATAAAATGACACATACTGACCTATGATGTCAAAAAACGACCAAAATGACACATACTGACCTATGATGTCAAAAAACGACCAAAATGACACATACTGACCTATATCAAAAAACGACAAAAATGACACATGCTAAACTATGATGTCAAAAAATGACACATACTAAAATGATGTCAAAAAACGACCAAAATCACACATACTAACCTATGATGTCAAAAAACGACCAAAATGACACATACTGACCTATGATGTCAAAAAATGACCAAAATGACACATACTAAATTATGATGTAAAAAAATGACCAAAATGACACATACTAAACTATGATGTCAAAAAACGACCAAAATGACACATACTAACCTATGATGTCAAAAAATGACAAAAATGACACATGCTAAACTATGATGTCAAAAAATGACAAAAATGACACATACTAAAATGATGTCAAAAAACGACCAAAATCACACATACTAACCTATGATGTCAAAAAACGACCAAAATGACCAAAATGACACATACTAAACTATGATGTCAAAAAATGACAAAAATGACCAAAATGACACATACTAACCTATGATGTCAAAATGAGATAAAATGACACATGCCAAACTATGATGTCAAAAAATGACAAAAATGACACATACTAAAATGATGTCAAAAAACGACCAAAATCACACATACTAACCTATGATGTCAAAAAACGACAAAAATGACACATACTAATCTATGATGTCAAAAAATGACAAAAATGACCAAAATGACACATACTAAATTATGATGTAAAAAAATGACCAAAATGACACATACTAAACTATGATGTCAAAAAACGACCAAAATGACACATACTAACCTATGATGTCAAAAAATGACACATGCTAAACTATGATGTCAAAAAATGACAAAAATGACACATACTAAAATGATGTCAAAAAACGACCAAAATCACACATACTAAACTATGATGTCAAAAAATGACAAAAATGACCAAAATGACACATACTAACCTATGATGTCAAAATGAGATAAAATGACACATGCCAAACTATGATGTCAAAAAATGACAAAAATGACACATACTAAAATGATGTCAAAAAACGACCAAAATCACACATACTAACCTATGATGTCAAAAAATGACAAAAATGACCAAAATGACACATACTAACCTATGATGTAAAAATGAAATAAAATGACATTTTAATTTCAAAAACGACCATCATAGGTTGTTTTTTGACCTACGATGTCAAAAAAACGACAAAAATGACACTAAACTATGATGTCAAAAAACAACCAAAATGACACATGCTAACCTATGATGTCAAAAAACGACCAAAATGACACATATTAAACTATGATGTCAAAAAATGAGATAAAATGACACGTACTAAACTATGATGTCAAAAAACGACCAAAATCACACATACTAACTAACCTATGATGTCAAAAAATGACAAAAATGACCAAAATGACACATACTAAACTATGATGTCAAATAACGACCAAAATGACACATACTAACCTATGATGTAAAAATGAAATAAAATGACATTTTAATTTCAAAAACGACCATCATAGGTCGTTTTTTGACCTACGATGTCAAAAAAACGACAAAAATGACATACTAACCTATGATGTAAAAATGAGATAAAATGACACATACTAAACTATGATGTAAAAATGAAATAAAATAACATTTTAATTTCAAAAACGACCATCATAGGTCGTTTTTTGACCTACGATGTCAAAAAAACGACAAAAATGACACTAAACTATGATGTCAAAAAATGACAAAAATGACACATATTAAACTATGATGTAAAAATGAGATAAAATGACACATACTAACCTACGATGTCAAAAAATGACACATACTAAACTATGATGTCAAAAAACGACCAAAATGACACATACTAACCTATGATGTCAAAAAATGACACATACTAAACTATGATGTCAAAAAACGACCAAAATGACACATACTAACCTATGATGTCAAAAAACGACCAAAATGACACATACTAACCTATGATGTCAAAAAACGACCAAAATGACACATACTAACCTATGATGTAAAATGACATTTTTATTTCAAAAACGACCATCATAGGTCGTTTTATGACCTATGATGTCAAAAAAACGACAAAAATGACACATACTAACCTATGATGTCAAAAAACGACAAAAATGACACATACTAATCTATGATGTCAAAAAACGACAAAAATGACACATACTGACCTATGTCAAAAAACGACAAAAATGACACATACTGACCTATATCAAAAAACGACAAAAATGACACATACTGACCTATGATGTCAAAAATGAGATAAAATGACACATACTGACCCTATGATGTCAAAAAACGACAAAAATGACACATACTGACCTATGATGTCAAAAATGAGATAAAATGACACATGCTAAACTATGATGTCAAAAAATGACACATACTAAAATGATGTCAAAAAACGACCAAATTCACACATACTAACCTATGATGTCAAAAAACGACCAAAATGACACATACTGACCTATGATGTCAAAAAATGACCAAAATGACACATACTAAATTATGATGTAAAAAAATGACCAAAATGACACATACTAAACTATGATGTCAAAAAACGACAAAAATGACACATACTGACCTATGATGTCAAAAAACGACAAAAATGACACATACTGACCTATGATGTCAAAAAACGACAAAAATGACACATACTGACCTTATGATGTCAAAAAACGACAAAAATGACACATACTGACCTATGATGTCAAAAATGAGATAAAATGACACATGCTAAACTATGATGTCAAAAAATGACACATACTAAAATGATGTCAAAAAACGACCAAATTCACACATACTAACCTATGATGTCAAAAAACGACCAAAATGACACATACTGACCTATGATGTCAAAAAATGACCAAAATGACACATACTAAATTATGATGTAAAAAAATGACCAAAATGACACATACTAAACTATGATGTCAAAAAACGACCAAAATGACACATACTAAACTATGATGTCAAAAAACGACCAAAATGACACATACTAACCTATGATGTAAAATGACATTTTTATTTCAAAAACGACCATCATAGGTCGTTTTATGACCTATGATGTCAAAAAAACGACAAAAATGACACATACTAACCTATGATGTCAAAAAACGACAAAAATGACATACTAATCTATGATGTCAAAAATGAGATAAAATGACACATACTGACCTATGATGTCAAAAAACGACCAAAATGACACATACTGACCTATGATGTCAAAAAACGACCAAAATGACACATACTGACCTATATCAAAAAACGACAAAAATGACACATGCTAAACTATGATGTCAAAAAATGACACATACTAAAATGATGTCAAAAAACGACCAAAATCACACATACTAACCTATGATGTCAAAAAACGACCAAAATGACACATACTGACCTATGATGTCAAAAAATGACCAAAATGACACATACTAAATTATGATGTAAAAAAATGACCAAAATGACACATACTAAACTATGATGTCAAAAAACGACCAAAATGACACATACTAACCTATGATGTCAAAAAATGACAAAAATGACACATGCTAAACTATGATGTCAAAAAATGACAAAAATGACACATACTAAAATGATGTCAAAAAACGACCAAAATCACACATACTAACCTATGATGTCAAAAAACGACCAAAATGACCAAAATGACACATACTAAACTATGATGTCAAAAAATGACAAAAATGACCAAAATGACACATACTAACCTATGATGTCAAAATGAGATAAAATGACACATGCCAAACTATGATGTCAAAAAATGACAAAAATGACACATACTAAAATGATGTCAAAAAACGACCAAAATCACACATACTAACCTATGATGTCAAAAAACGACAAAAATGACACATACTAATCTATGATGTCAAAAAATGACAAAAATGACCAAAATGACACATACTAAATTATGATGTAAAAAAATGACCAAAATGACACATACTAAACTATGATGTCAAAAAACGACCAAAATGACACATACTAACCTATGATGTCAAAAAATGACACATGCTAAACTATGATGTCAAAAAATGACAAAAATGACACATACTAAAATGATGTCAAAAAACGACCAAAATCACACATACTAAACTATGATGTCAAAAAATGACAAAAATGACCAAAATGACACATACTAACCTATGATGTCAAAATGAGATAAAATGACACATGCCAAACTATGATGTCAAAAAATGACAAAAATGACACATACTAAAATGATGTCAAAAAACGACCAAAATCACACATACTAACCTATGATGTCAAAAAATGACAAAAATGACCAAAATGACACATACTAACCTATGATGTAAAAATGAAATAAAATGACATTTTAATTTCAAAAACGACCATCATAGGTTGTTTTTTGACCTACGATGTCAAAAAAACGACAAAAATGACACTAAACTATGATGTCAAAAAACAACCAAAATGACACATGCTAACCTATGATGTCAAAAAACGACCAAAATGACACATATTAAACTATGATGTCAAAAAATGAGATAAAATGACACGTACTAAACTATGATGTCAAAAAACGACCAAAATCACACATACTAACTAACCTATGATGTCAAAAAATGACAAAAATGACCAAAATGACACATACTAAACTATGATGTCAAATAACGACCAAAATGACACATACTAACCTATGATGTAAAAATGAAATAAAATGACATTTTAATTTCAAAAACGACCATCATAGGTCGTTTTTTGACCTACGATGTCAAAAAAACGACAAAAATGACATACTAACCTATGATGTAAAAATGAGATAAAATGACACATACTAAACTATGATGTAAAAATGAAATAAAATAACATTTTAATTTCAAAAACGACCATCATAGGTCGTTTTTTGACCTACGATGTCAAAAAAACGACAAAAATGACACTAAACTATGATGTCAAAAAATGACAAAAATGACACATATTAAACTATGATGTAAAAATGAGATAAAATGACACATACTAACCTACGATGTCAAAAAATGACACATACTAAACTATGATGTCAAAAAACGACCAAAATGACACATACTAACCTATGATGTCAAAAAATGACACATACTAAACTATGATGTCAAAAAACGACCAAAATGACACATACTAACCTATGATGTCAAAAAACGACCAAAATGACACATACTAACCTATGATGTCAAAAAACGACCAAAATGACACATACTAACCTATGATGTAAAATGACATTTTTATTTCAAAAACGACCATCATAGGTCGTTTTATGACCTATGATGTCAAAAAAACGACAAAAATGACACATACTAACCTATGATGTCAAAAAACGACAAAAATGACACATACTAATCTATGATGTCAAAAAACGACAAAAATGACACATACTGACCTATGTCAAAAAACGACAAAAATGACACATACTGACCTATATCAAAAAACGACAAAAATGACACATACTGACCTATGATGTCAAAAATGAGATAAAATGACACATACTGACCCTATGATGTCAAAAAACGACAAAAATGACACATACTGACCTATGATGTCAAAAATGAGATAAAATGACACATGCTAAACTATGATGTCAAAAAATGACACATACTAAAATGATGTCAAAAAACGACCAAATTCACACATACTAACCTATGATGTCAAAAAACGACCAAAATGACACATACTGACCTATGATGTCAAAAAATGACCAAAATGACACATACTAAATTATGATGTAAAAAAATGACCAAAATGACACATACTAAACTATGATGTCAAAAAACGACAAAAATGACACATACTGACCTATGATGTCAAAAAACGACAAAAATGACACATACTGACCTATGATGTCAAAAAACGACAAAAATGACACATACTGACCCTATGATGTCAAAAAACGACAAAAATGACACATACTGACCTATGATGTCAAAAATGAGATAAAATGACACATGCTAAACTATGATGTCAAAAAATGACACATACTAAAATGATGTCAAAAAACGACCAAATTCACACATACTAACCTATGATGTCAAAAAACGACCAAAATGACACATACTGACCTATGATGTCAAAAAATGACCAAAATGACACATACTAAATTATGATGTAAAAAAATGACCAAAATGACACATATTAAACTATGATGTCAAAAAACGACCAAAATGACACATACTAAACTATGATGTCAAAAAACGACCAAAATGACACATACTAACCTATGATGTAAAATGACATTTTTATTTCAAAAACGACCATCATAGGTCGTTTTATGACCTATGATGTCAAAAAAACGACAAAAATGACACATACTAACCTATGATGTCAAAAAACGACAAAAATGACACATACTAATCTATGATGTCAAAAATGAGATAAAATGACACATACTGACCTATGATGTCAAAAAACGACCAAAATGACACATACTGACCTATGATGTCAAAAAACGACCAAAATGACACATACTGACCTATATCAAAAAACGACAAAAATGACACATGCTAAACTATGATGTCAAAAAATGACACATACTAAAATGATGTCAAAAAACGACCAAAATCACACATACTAACCTATGATGTCAAAAAACGACCAAAATGACACATACTGACCTATGATGTCAAAAAATGACCAAAATGACACATACTAAATTATGATGTAAAAAAATGACCAAAATGACACATACTAAACTATGATGTCAAAAAACGACCAAAATGACACATACTAAACTATGATGTCAAAAAACGACAAAAATGACACATACTGACCTATGATGTCAAAAAACGACAAAAATGACACATACTGACCTATGATGTCAAAAAACGACAAAAATGACACATACTGACCCTATGATGTCAAAAAACGACAAAAATGACACATACTGACCTATGATGTCAAAAATGAGATAAAATGACACATGCTAAACTATGATGTCAAAAAATGACACATACTAAAATGATGTCAAAAAACGACCAAATTCACACATACTAACCTATGATGTCAAAAAACGACCAAAATGACACATACTGACCTATGATGTCAAAAAATGACCAAAATGACACATACTAAATTATGATGTAAAAAAATGACCAAAATGACACATACTAAACTATGATGTCAAAAAACGACCAAAATGACACATACTAAACTATGATGTCAAAAAACGACCAAAATGACACATACTAACCTATGATGTAAAATGACATTTTTATTTCAAAAACGACCATCATAGGTCGTTTTATGACCTATGATGTCAAAAAAACGACAAAAATGACACATACTAACCTATGATGTCAAAAAACGACAAAAATGACACATACTAATCTATGATGTCAAAAATGAGATAAAATGACACATACTGACCTATGATGTCAAAAAACGACCAAAATGACACATACTGACCTATGATGTCAAAAAACGACCAAAATGACACATACTGACCTATATCAAAAAACGACAAAAATGACACATGCTAAACTATGATGTCAAAAAATGACACATACTAAAATGATGTCAAAAAACGACCAAAATCACACATACTAACCTATGATGTCAAAAAACGACCAAAATGACACATACTGACCTATGATGTCAAAAAATGACCAAAATGACACATACTAAATTATGATGTAAAAAAATGACCAAAATGACACATACTAAACTATGATGTCAAAAAACGACCAAAATGACACATACTAACCTATGATGTCAAAAAATGACAAAAATGACACATGCTAAACTATGATGTCAAAAAATGACAAAAATGACACATACTAAAATGATGTCAAAAAACGACCAAAATCACACATACTAACCTATGATGTCAAAAAACGACCAAAATGACCAAAATGACACATACTAAACTATGATGTCAAAAAATGACAAAAATGACCAAAATGACACATACTAACCTATGATGTCAAAATGAGATAAAATGACACATGCCAAACTATGATGTCAAAAAATGACAAAAATGACACATACTAAAATGATGTCAAAAAACGACCAAAATCACACATACTAACCTATGATGTCAAAAAACGACAAAAATGACACATACTAATCTATGATGTCAAAAAATGACAAAAATGACCAAAATGACACATACTAAATTATGATGTAAAAAAATGACCAAAATGACACATACTAAACTATGATGTCAAAAAACGACCAAAATGACACATACTAACCTATGATGTCAAAAAATGACACATGCTAAACTATGATGTCAAAAAATGACAAAAATGACACATACTAAAATGATGTCAAAAAACGACCAAAATCACACATACTAAACTATGATGTCAAAAAATGACAAAAATGACCAAAATGACACATACTAACCTATGATGTCAAAATGAGATAAAATGACACATGCCAAACTATGATGTCAAAAAATGACAAAAATGACACATACTAAAATGATGTCAAAAAACGACCAAAATCACACATACTAACCTATGATGTCAAAAAATGACAAAAATGACCAAAATGACACATACTAACCTATGATGTAAAAATGAAATAAAATGACATTTTAATTTCAAAAACGACCATCATAGGTTGTTTTTTGACCTACGATGTCAAAAAAACGACAAAAATGACACTAAACTATGATGTCAAAAAACAACCAAAATGACACATGCTAACCTATGATGTCAAAAAACGACCAAAATGACACATATTAAACTATGATGTCAAAAAATGAGATAAAATGACACGTACTAAACTATGATGTCAAAAAACGACCAAAATCACACATACTAACTAACCTATGATGTCAAAAAATGACAAAAATGACCAAAATGACACATACTAAACTATGATGTCAAATAACGACCAAAATGACACATACTAACCTATGATGTAAAAATGAAATAAAATGACATTTTAATTTCAAAAACGACCATCATAGGTCGTTTTTTGACCTACGATGTCAAAAAAACGACAAAAATGACATACTAACCTATGATGTAAAAATGAGATAAAATGACACATACTAAACTATGATGTAAAAATGAAATAAAATAACATTTTAATTTCAAAAACGACCATCATAGGTCGTTTTTTGACCTACGATGTCAAAAAAACGACAAAAATGACACTAAACTATGATGTCAAAAAATGACAAAAATGACACATATTAAACTATGATGTAAAAATGAGATAAAATGACACATACTAACCTACGATGTCAAAAAATGACACATACTAAACTATGATGTCAAAAAACGACCAAAATGACACATACTAACCTATGATGTCAAAAAATGACAAAAATGACACATACTAAAATGATGTCAAAAAACGACCAAAATCACACATACTAACCTATGATGTCAAAAAACGACAAAAATGACACATACTAATCTATGATGTCAAAAAATGACAAAAATGACCAAAATGACACATACTAAATTATGATGTAAAAAAATGACCAAAATGACACATACTAAACTATGATGTCAAAAAACGACCAAAATGACACATACTAACCTATGATGTCAAAAAATGACACATGCTAAACTATGATGTCAAAAAATGACAAAAATGACACATACTAAAATGATGTCAAAAAACGACCAAAATCACACATACTAAACTATGATGTCAAAAAATGACAAAAATGACCAAAATGACACATACTAACCTATGATGTCAAAATGAGATAAAATGACACATGCCAAACTATGATGTCAAAAAATGACAAAAATGACACATACTAAAATGATGTCAAAAAACGACCAAAATCACACATACTAACCTATGATGTCAAAAAATGACAAAAATGACCAAAATGACACATACTAACCTATGATGTAAAAATGAAATAAAATGACATTTTAATTTCAAAAACGACCATCATAGGTTGTTTTTTGACCTACGATGTCAAAAAAACGACAAAAATGACACTAAACTATGATGTCAAAAAACAACCAAAATGACACATGCTAACCTATGATGTCAAAAAACGACCAAAATGACACATATTAAACTATGATGTCAAAAAATGAGATAAAATGACACGTACTAAACTATGATGTCAAAAAACGACCAAAATCACACATACTAACTAACCTATGATGTCAAAAAATGACAAAAATGACCAAAATGACACATACTAAACTATGATGTCAAATAACGACCAAAATGACACATACTAACCTATGATGTAAAAATGAAATAAAATGACATTTTAATTTCAAAAACGACCATCATAGGTCGTTTTTTGACCTACGATGTCAAAAAAACGACAAAAATGACACTAAACTATGATGTCAAAAAACGACCAAAATGACATACTAATAATGTATGATGTCAAAAATGAGATTAAATGACACATACTAACCTATGATGTAAAAATGAAATAAAATAACATTTTAATTTCAAAAACGACCATCATAGGTCGTTTTTTGACCTACGATGTCAAAAAAACGACAAAAATGACACTAAACTATGATGTCAAAAAACAACCAAAATGACACATATTAAACTATGATGTCAAAAAATGACACATACTAAAATGATGTCAAAAAACGACCAAAATGACACATACTAACCTATGATGTCAAAAAACGACCAAAATAACACATACTAACCTATGATGTAAAATGACATTTTTATTTCAAAAACGACCATCATAGGTCGTTTTATGACCTATGATGTCAAAAAAACGACAAAAATGACACATACTAATCTATGATGTCAAAAAACGACAAAAATGACACATACTGACCTATGTCAAAAAACGACAAAAATGACACATACTAATCTATGATGTCAAAAAACGACAAAAATGACACATACTGACCTATGTCAAAAAACGACAAAAATGACACATACTGACCTATGATGTCAAAAAACGACCAAAATGACACATACTGACCTATGTCAAAAAACGACAAAAATGACACATACTGACCTATGATGTCAAAAATGAGATAAAATGACACATACTGACCCTATGATGTCAAAAAACGACAAAAATGACACATACTGACCTATGATGTCAAAAATGAGATAAAATGACACATACTGACCTATGATGTCAAAAAACGACCAAAATGACACATACTGACCTATGATGTCAAAAAACGACCAAAATGACACATGCTAAACTATGATGTCAAAAAATGACACATACTAAAATGATGTCAAAAAACGACCAAAATCACACATACTAACCTATGATGTCAAAAAACGACCAAAATGACACATACTGACCTATGTCAAAAAACGACAAAAATGACACATACTGACCTATGATGTCAAAAAATGACAAAAATGACCAAAATGACACATACTAAATTATGATGTAAAAAAATGACCAAAATGACACATACTAAACTATGATGTCAAAAAACGACCAAAATGACACATACTAACCTATGATGTCAAAAAATGACAAAAATGACACATGCTAAACTATGATGTCAAAAAATGACAAAAATGACACATACTAAAATGATGTCAAAAAACGACCAAAATCACACATACTAACCTATGATGTCAAAAAACGACCAAAATGACCAAAATGACACATACTAAACTATGATGTCAAAAAATGACAAAAATGACCAAAATGACACATACTAACCTATGATGTCAAAATGAGATAAAATGACACATGCCAAACTATGATGTCAAAAAATGACAAAAATGACACATACTAAAATGATGTCAAAAAACGACCAAAATCACACATACTAACCTATGATGTCAAAAAACGACAAAAATGACCAAAATGACACATACTAAATTATGATGTAAAAAAATGACCAAAATGACACATACTAAACTATGATGTCAAAAAACGACCAAAATGACACATACTAACCTATGATGTCAAAAAATGACAAAAATGACACATACTAAAATGATGTCAAAAAACGACCAAAATCACACATACTAACCTATGATGTCAAAAAACGACAAAAATGACACATACTAATCTATGATGTCAAAAAATGACAAAAATGACAAAAATGACACATACTAACCTATGATGTCAAAATGAGATAAAATGACACATGCCAAACTATGATGTCAAAAAATGACAAAAATGACACATACTAAAATGATGTCAAAAAACGACCAAAATCACACATACTAACCTATGATGTCAAAAAACGACCAAAATGACCAAAATGACACATACTAAACTATGATGTCAAAAAACGACCAAAATGACATACTAATAATGTATGATGTCAAAAATGAGATTAAATGACACATACTAACCTATGATGTAAAAATGAAATAAAATAACATTTTAATTTCAAAAACGACCATCATAGGTCGTTTTTTGACCTACGATGTCAAAAAAACGACAAAAATGACACTAAACTATGATGTCAAAAAACAACCAAAATGACACATATTAAACTATGATGTCAAAAAATGACACATACTAAAATGATGTCAAAAAACGACCAAAATGACACATACTAACCTATGATGTCAAAAAACGACCAAAATAACACATACTAACCTATGATGTAAAATGACATTTTTATTTCAAAAACGACCATCATAGGTCGTTTTATGACCTATGATGTCAAAAAAACGACAAAAATGACACATACTAATCTATGATGTCAAAAAACGACAAAAATGACACATACTGACCTATGTCAAAAAACGACAAAAATGACACATACTAATCTATGATGTCAAAAAACGACAAAAATGACACATACTGACCTATGTCAAAAAACGACAAAAATGACACATACTGACCTATGATGTCAAAAAACGACCAAAATGACACATACTGACCTATGTCAAAAAACGACAAAAATGACACATACTGACCTATGATGTCAAAAATGAGATAAAATGACACATACTGACCCTATGATGTCAAAAAACGACAAAAATGACACATACTGACCTATGATGTCAAAAATGAGATAAAATGACACATACTGACCTATGATGTCAAAAAACGACCAAAATGACACATACTGACCTATGATGTCAAAAAACGACCAAAATGACACATGCTAAACTATGATGTCAAAAAATGACACATACTAAAATGATGTCAAAAAACGACCAAAATCACACATACTAACCTATGATGTCAAAAAACGACCAAAATGACACATACTGACCTATGTCAAAAAACGACAAAAATGACACATACTGACCTATGATGTCAAAAAATGACAAAAATGACCAAAATGACACATACTAAATTATGATGTAAAAAAATGACCAAAATGACACATACTAAACTATGATGTCAAAAAACGACCAAAATGACACATACTAACCTATGATGTCAAAAAATGACAAAAATGACACATGCTAAACTATGATGTCAAAAAATGACAAAAATGACACATACTAAAATGATGTCAAAAAACGACCAAAATCACACATACTAACCTATGATGTCAAAAAACGACCAAAATGACCAAAATGACACATACTAAACTATGATGTCAAAAAATGACAAAAATGACCAAAATGACACATACTAACCTATGATGTCAAAATGAGATAAAATGACACATGCCAAACTATGATGTCAAAAAATGACAAAAATGACACATACTAAAATGATGTCAAAAAACGACCAAAATCACACATACTAACCTATGATGTCAAAAAACGACAAAAATGACCAAAATGACACATACTAAATTATGATGTAAAAAAATGACCAAAATGACACATACTAAACTATGATGTCAAAAAACGACCAAAATGACACATACTAACCTATGATGTCAAAAAATGACAAAAATGACACATACTAAAATGATGTCAAAAAACGACCAAAATCACACATACTAACCTATGATGTCAAAAAACGACCAAAATGACACATACTAACCTATGATGTAAAATGACATTTTTATTTCAAAAACGACCATCATAGGTCGTTTTATGACCTATGATGTCAAAAAAACGACAAAAATGACACATACTAATCTATGATGTCAAAAAACGACAAAAATGACACATACTGACCTATGTCAAAAAACGACAAAAATGACACATACTAATCTATGATGTCAAAAAACGACAAAAATGACACATACTGACCTATGTCAAAAAACGACAAAAATGACACATACTGACCTATGATGTCAAAAAACGACCAAAATGACACATACTGACCTATGTCAAAAAACGACAAAAATGACACATACTGACCTATGATGTCAAAAATGAGATAAAATGACACATACTGACCCTATGATGTCAAAAAACGACAAAAATGACACATACTGACCTATGATGTCAAAAATGAGATAAAATGACACATACTGACCTATGATGTCAAAAAACGACCAAAATGACACATACTGACCTATGATGTCAAAAAACGACCAAAATGACACATGCTAAACTATGATGTCAAAAAATGACACATACTAAAATGATGTCAAAAAACGACCAAAATCACACATACTAACCTATGATGTCAAAAAACGACCAAAATGACACATACTGACCTATGTCAAAAAACGACAAAAATGACACATACTGACCTATGATGTCAAAAAATGACAAAAATGACCAAAATGACACATACTAAATTATGATGTAAAAAAATGACCAAAATGACACATACTAAACTATGATGTCAAAAAACGACCAAAATGACACATACTAACCTATGATGTCAAAAAATGACAAAAATGACACATGCTAAACTATGATGTCAAAAAATGACAAAAATGACACATACTAAAATGATGTCAAAAAACGACCAAAATCACACATACTAACCTATGATGTCAAAAAACGACCAAAATGACCAAAATGACACATACTAAACTATGATGTCAAAAAATGACAAAAATGACCAAAATGACACATACTAACCTATGATGTCAAAATGAGATAAAATGACACATGCCAAACTATGATGTCAAAAAATGACAAAAATGACACATACTAAAATGATGTCAAAAAACGACCAAAATCACACATACTAACCTATGATGTCAAAAAACGACAAAAATGACCAAAATGACACATACTAAATTATGATGTAAAAAAATGACCAAAATGACACATACTAAACTATGATGTCAAAAAACGACCAAAATGACACATACTAACCTATGATGTCAAAAAATGACAAAAATGACACATACTAAAATGATGTCAAAAAACGACCAAAATCACACATACTAACCTATGATGTCAAAAAACGACCAAAATGACACATACTAAACTATGATGTCAAAAAATGACAAAAATGACAAAAATGACACATACTAACCTATGATGTCAAAATGAGATAAAATGACACATGCCAAACTATGATGTCAAAAAATGACAAAAATGACACATACTAAAATGATGTCAAAAAACGACCAAAATCACACATACTAACCTATGATGTCAAAAAACGACCAAAATGACCAAAATGACACATACTAAACTATGATGTCAAAAAACGACCAAAATGACACATACTAACCTATGATGTCAAAAAATGACACATGCTAAACTATGATGTCAAAAAATGACAAAAATGACACATACTAAAATGATGTCAAAAAACGACCAAAATCACACATACTAAACTATGATGTCAAAAAATGACAAAAATGACCAAAATGACACATACTAACCTATGATGTCAAAATGAGATAAAATGACACATGCCAAACTATGATGTCAAAAAATGACAAAAATGACACATACTAAAATGATGTCAAAAAACGACCAAAATCACACATACTAACCTATGATGTCAAAAAACGACAAAAATGACCAAAATGACACATACTAAATTATGATGTAAAAAAATGACCAAAATGACACATACTAAACTATGATGTCAAAAAACGACCAAAATGACACATACTAACCTATGATGTCAAAAAATGACAAAAATGACACATACTAAAATGATGTCAAAAAACGACCAAAATCACACATACTAACCTATGATGTCAAAAAACGACCAAAATGACACATACTAAACTATGATGTCAAAAAATGACAAAAATGACAAAAATGACACATACTAACCTATGATGTCAAAATGAGATAAAATGACACATGCCAAACTATGATGTCAAAAAATGACAAAAATGACACATACTAAAATGATGTCAAAAAACGACCAAAATCACACATACTAACCTATGATGTCAAAAAACGACCAAAATGACCAAAATGACACATACTAAACTATGATGTCAAAAAACGACCAAAATGACACATACTAACCTATGATGTCAAAAAATGACACATGCTAAACTATGATGTCAAAAAATGACAAAAATGACACATACTAAAATGATGTCAAAAAACGACCAAAATCACACATACTAAACTATGATGTCAAAAAATGACAAAAATGACCAAAATGACACATACTAACCTATGATGTCAAAATGAGATAAAATGACACATGCCAAACTATGATGTCAAAAAATGACAAAAATGACACATACTAAAATGATGTCAAAAAACGACCAAAATCACACATACTAACCTATGATGTCAAAAAATGACAAAAATGACCAAAATGACACATACTAACCTATGATGTAAAAATGAAATAAAATGACATTTTAATTTCAAAAACGACCATCATAGGTTGTTTTTTGACCTACGATGTCAAAAAAACGACAAAAATGACACTAAACTATGATGTCAAAAAACAACCAAAATGACACATGCTAACCTATGATGTCAAAAAACGACCAAAATGACACTTATTAAACTATGATGTCAAAAAATGAGATAAAATGACACGTACTAAACTATGATGTCAAAAAACGACCAAAATCACACATACTAACTAACCTATGATGTCAAAAAATGACAAAAATGACCAAAATGACACATACTAAACTATGATGTCAAATAACGACCAAAATGACACATACTAACCTATGATGTAAAAATGAAATAAAATGACATTTTAATTTCAAAAACGACCATGATAGGTCGTTTTTTGACCTACGATGTCAAAAAAACGACAAAAATGACACTAAACTATGATGTCAAAAAACGACCAAAATGACATACTAATAATGTATGATGTCAAAAATGAGATTAAATGACACATACTAACCTATGATGTAAAAATGAAATAAAATAACATTTTAATTTCAAAAACGACCATCATAGGTCGTTTTTTGACCTACGATGTCAAAAAAACGACAAAAATGACACTAAACTATGATGTCAAAAAACAACCAAAATGACACATATTAAACTATGATGTCAAAAAATGACACATACTAAAATGATGTCAAAAAACGACCAAAATGACACATACTAACCTATGATGTCAAAAAAACGACCAAAATAACACATACTAACCTATGATGTAAAATGACATTTTTATTTCAAAAACGACCATCATAGGTCGTTTTATGACCTATGATGTCAAAAAAACGACAAAAATGACACATACTAATCTATGATGTCAAAAAACGACAAAAATGACACATACTGACCTATGTCAAAAAACGACAAAAATGACACATACTAATCTATGATGTCAAAAAACGACAAAAATGACACATACTGACCTATGTCAAAAAACGACAAAAATGACACATACTGACCTATGATGTCAAAAAACGACCAAAATGACACATACTGACCTATGTCAAAAAACGACAAAAATGACACATACTGACCTATGATGTCAAAAATGAGATAAAATGACACATACTGACCCTATGATGTCAAAAAACGACAAAAATGACACATACTGACCTATGATGTCAAAAATGAGATAAAATGACACATACTGACCTATGATGTCAAAAAACGACCAAAATGACACATACTGACCTATGATGTCAAAAAACGACCAAAATGACATACTAACCTATGATGTCAAAAAATGACAAAAATGACACATGCTAAACTATGATGTCAAAAAATGACACATACTAAAATGATGTCAAAAAACGACCAAAATCACACATACTAACCTATGATGTCAAAAAACGACCAAAATGACACATACTGACCTATGTCAAAAAACGACAAAAATGACACATACTGACCTATGATGTCAAAAAATGACAAAAATGACCAAAATGACACATACTAAATTATGATGTAAAAAAATGACCAAAATGACACATACTAAACTATGATGTCAAAAAACGACCAAAATGACACATACTAACCTATGATGTCAAAAAATGACAAAAATGACACATGCTAAACTATGATGTCAAAAAATGACAAAAATGACACATACTAAAATGATGTCAAAAAACGACCAAAATCACACATACTAACCTATGATGTCAAAAAACGACCAAAATGACCAAAATGACACATACTAAACTATGATGTCAAAAAATGACAAAAATGACCAAAATGACACATACTAACCTATGATGTCAAAATGAGATAAAATGACACATGCCAAACTATGATGTCAAAAAATGACAAAAATGACACATACTAAAATGATGTCAAAAAACGACCAAAATCACACATACTAACCTATGATGTCAAAAAACGACAAAAATGACCAAAATGACACATACTAAATTATGATGTAAAAAAATGACCAAAATGACACATACTAAACTATGATGTCAAAAAACGACCAAAATGACACATACTAACCTATGATGTCAAAAAATGACAAAAATGACACATACTAAAATGATGTCAAAAAACGACCAAAATCACACATACTAACCTATGATGTCAAAAAACGACCAAAATGACACATACTAAACTATGATGTCAAAAAATGACAAAAATGACAAAAATGACACATACTAACCTATGATGTCAAAATGAGATAAAATGACACATGCCAAACTATGATGTCAAAAAATGACAAAAATGACACATACTAAAATGATGTCAAAAAACGACCAAAATCACACATACTAACCTATGATGTCAAAAAACGACCAAAATGACCAAAATGACACATACTAAACTATGATGTCAAAAAATGACAAAAATGACCAAAATGACACATACTAACCTATGATGTAAAAATGAAATAAAATGACATTTTAATTTCAAAAACGACCATCATAGGTCGTTTTTTGACCTACGATGTCAAAAAAACGACAAAAATGACACTAAACTATGATGTCAAAAAACAACCAAAATGACACATGCTAACCTATGATGTCAAAAAACGACCAAAATGACACATATTAAACTATGATGTCAAAAAATGAGATAAAATGACACGTACTAAACTATGATGTCAAAAAACGACCAAAATCACACATACTAACTAACCTATGATGTCAAAAAATGACAAAAATGACCAAAATGACACATACTAAACTATGATGTCAAATAACGACCAAAATGACACATACTAACCTATGATGTAAAAATGAAATAAAATGACATTTTAATTTCAAAAACGACCATCATAGGTCGTTTTTTGACCTACGATGTCAAAAAAACGACAAAAATGACACTAAACTATGATGTCAACAAACGACCAAAATGACATACTAATAATGTATGATGTCAAAAATGAGATTAAATGACACATACTAACCTATGATGTAAAAATGAAATAAAATAACATTTTAATTTCAAAAACGACCATCATAGGTCGTTTTTTGACCTACGATGTCAAAAAAACGACAAAAATGACACTAAACTATGATGTCAAAAAATGACAAAAATGACACATATTAAACTATGATGTAAAAATGAGATAAAATGACACATACTAACCTACGATGTCAAAAAATGACACATACTAAACTATGATGTCAAAAAATGACAAAAATGACACATACTAAACTATGATGTCAAAAAATGACACATACTAAACTATGATGTCAAAAAACGACCAAAATGACACATACTAAACTATGATGTCAAAAAATGACAAAAATGACACATACTAAACTATGATGTCAAAAAATGACACATACTAAACTATGATGTCAAAAAATGACAAAAATGACACATACTAAACTATGATGTCAAAATGAGATAAAATGACACATGCCAAACTATGATGTCAAAAAATGACAAAAATGACACATACTAAAATGATGTCAAAAAACGACCAAAATCACACATACTAACCTATGATGTCAAAAAACGACCAAAATGACCAAAATGACACATACTAAACTATGATGTCAAAAAATGACAAAAATGACCAAAATGACACATACTAACCTATGATGTAAAAATGAAATAAAATGACATTTTAATTTCAAAAACGACCATCATAGGTCGTTTTTTGACCTACGATGTCAAAAAAACGACAAAAATGACACTAAACTATGATGTCAAAAAACAACCAAAATGACACATGCTAACCTATGATGTCAAAAAACGACCAAAATGACACATATTAAACTATGATGTCAAAAAATGAGATAAAATGACACGTACTAAACTATGATGTCAAAAAACGACCAAAATCACACATACTAACTAACCTATGATGTCAAAAAATGACAAAAATGACCAAAATGACACATACTAAACTATGATGTCAAATAACGACCAAAATGACACATACTAACCTATGATGTAAAAATGAAATAAAATGACATTTTAATTTCAAAAACGACCATCATAGGTCGTTTTTTGACCTACGATGTCAAAAAAACGACAAAAATGACACTAAACTATGATGTCAACAAACGACCAAAATGACATACTAATAATGTATGATGTCAAAAATGAGATTAAATGACACATACTAACCTATGATGTAAAAATGAAATAAAATAACATTTTAATTTCAAAAACGACCATCATAGGTCGTTTTTTGACCTACGATGTCAAAAAAACGACAAAAATGACACTAAACTATGATGTCAAAAAATGACAAAAATGACACATATTAAACTATGATGTAAAAATGAGATAAAATGACACATACTAACCTACGATGTCAAAAAATGACACATACTAAACTATGATGTCAAAAAATGACAAAAATGACACATACTAAACTATGATGTCAAAAAATGACACATACTAAACTATGATGTCAAAAAACGACCAAAATGACACATACTAAACTATGATGTCAAAAAATGACAAAAATGACACATACTAAACTATGATGTCAAAAAATGACACATACTAAACTATGATGTCAAAAAATGACAAAAATGACACATACTAAACTATGATGTCAAAAAACGACGAAAATGACATAGTATAGTATAGTAGAGTATAGAATAAAATCTCACATTGATGACTAGAATAAAATATAAAATAATAATAAAAACAGCTGGATGCAGCGGTACTCACACTCAGCAGCAGACACTTGTTCTCCTTGATGGCCCCCAGACAGCCCAGGAAACCTGTCACCATGACAACGGTGCCCAGTGTGATGATGAGGTTGGAGGCGGAGAGCGTGGGGAAGGAAGGAGACAGGGTGGCGAAGCTGCCCTGGGAAACCGAAAGCCAAACTCCGACTCCCAACAACCCGCATCCGCCCAGCTGGAACGAACAAAAAATACCAGAAAATAAAAATCCTAATCAAAAATATTTTGATTGCTTTGATTGTATCACTGTTAACAGTTGTCAGAACTTACCCAGAACAAGAGGTTGAAGAGGAAGAGCATGTATTTCACACAACAAATGCAACCCCGAGCCATTACTGAAGACAAAAGGATCTGCTAAAATTAAACACACAGAACAAAAAAAATAAAAAACATAAATGCTACAATTTATCATTCAAATCTAATTTTAATCCTTCCAAGTTCCAGAACTGCTGGAAAACTTCTCATGTTTGATGACTCACGTTTTTTTTTTTTTAAACTGAAGACCACACAGTAAGTTCACATAGCACTTTGATTCACTTTATTTTGGCACCGAAACCACATTAAAAGAAAGAAGCTATAAACTCACCACTTTAAGAAGGAAGACAACTCTGCAGCTTGAAGGTTTCTGTAAAACACAAATATATAATTATAGTATGGAAATTATATGACAAATGGAAAATAAGAGTAAAAACATTTGGATATAAATGATTTTGTGACACAAATATTGTTGAGAAGGAGGTAAGAAAAAGCAAATTGTCTGAAAATTTGATTCAAAATGTCTCAACTGATTTAGATTAACACATTGTTTCATATTTTTTATCAACTATTAGGAATCTATATTTGTCCTCACACCAACATTAACTCACTTTGGTGAATTCAATTTATGTCACAAGAAAATTCGTATTTTCTCCTGATCAGAAACATACTTTTTGTGGATTGGTTTAGATAATTATTATATATTACAGCTTAGGAAAGCAAATTATGCACCATTTTTTTATTGTCCTTTTCATTGGTCCTACAACAAATACCACAAACTATTGTGGCATTTTAAGATCATGTCGTCCAGCCCTAATATTTATATTTCATAGAGTTAATTTATTTATCATTTTAGCAAACATTACTAATTGTTATTGTAAATGTAAAAAACACGCTTAAACCTAACCTTGAAAACGAAAGTGTCAAAAAAAACAGAATTAAAAAAAGAGTAAGATAATCCATTTTAAACGTTTTTTTCCCTGACTTTTGTATTATCAAAGAAAAAAAAAATTACGTTAACTTTCGAAACTCGTTAAAGCTAATTTTATCAAAAGAAAAACATGTTTTTGTAAAATAAAATGAATTTTAAAAAAAAGAAAAAAAAGAGAAAATACCAAGAAAATGTTTCTAATAGTTTTAGAGTTGAGATTTTTGGACTTTAATAAAGTAAATTAGTCGAAACATCAACTGTCCATTTCTTATTTTGTGCTAAAATATGTCGACTAATTAAAAACAGTCGACATATTTTAGGGACTCTACGCGTTGACGTAAACGATACGTCACGGCGTCCCCCTCAGATTTCGCCGTTCTTAAAAGTTTAGGCATTAAAAACTGGACGAAAACGGACAAAAGCAGTTTTAAGACACTTCTTGTTTATATTCAGATATAGATACATATAATGCTTTGTGATAAGCAAATGAACCGCTTATCTTCGCCTCGTGCCGTGTTTGCTTTCATGTCCATGCAGCCAAAAAAAAGTGACGAAGAGGAGGAAAAACGGGGATAAAATCTCACCGTTAGCTACGAACTGGCGTCCATCTTCTCACAAAAAGTCTGGCGTCTTTTGCCGCAGAAACCTTCGCATTCTGCTTCCGCGAACAGCTGGAGTCGGTTTTAAAACACAAATCCAATAGCTGGAAACCGCGACAGCAGCTTTGGAAATCCGTCGACGGGTGGAAGTGGAGAGGATGTTTCCCCTGCGGATGGAGGGCGGAGCTGGACAGGAGGCCAGGAACGGGTCCGCTCCTCATTGACCAGCCGGCGCTCGACCCGGCTACCACCGCGTTATTCCAACGGGTGGAGCTTCTCTCTTAATTCAGGGACACGCTGTAAGAGGGGTTTAAATGAACTCTACCACCCAAAATTTAGAACATTTAGTAATTTAGAATAATTAGCAATTAAAAACTTCCCTTCTTGTGTTACTTCTTCACTTAATCAATAGGTGCTTCTTTTTGGTTTAAATAAGGGAAATTATCACACAATATGACTAAATTTAAATTCTTCTGGTCCAGATGCTAATAAAATATGTCTAACATTAATCACTGAGTAAAAATGTTCATATTTCAAAAATCTTAGTTTTGTTGGGGTTTTTTACTATCCAGAACTTGGTTTTACTTTCTGGAGATTACAGGCTACTAAACAAGATTAATCTTTTAAACTTTTTCAGTTAGTCCTCTGCAATCGTCAAAGTACAACATATGTAATGTTTAAAAGTGCAAACATTGAGTCTATAAGTTTTCTAGACTTGAGGATCTTTACTTCTCTGAAATTAGCTTCTATAAAACAAAAGGCTTTTTCCAAAACTTATACTTTAATACTATAATTTTTCTGAAACTAGATTCAAATTCATTAGAGCTCTAATAGTTTTTACAAACAGCTATGATACTGGAAAGGACCTGGAAAACAAAACAATACCAAAGTAAAAACAATGATTATTTATCTTTTCCAAGGACAAAATGTGTCCTAATTTATGAGTGTGTACCAAAAGAATTTGAAAAGCAGATTCTTTGGTTATTCATCTACAATCATTTTGTCTTATTTTAAACATTGGAAGAGAGAAAACAGGGATTTTAAAGTCCCAGTAAAGTCAAATCCAGCATCATTAATAAACACACATGAAAAGCAGGTTTTTGCTCTGGTTAAAGGGGCAGCTAAATTAATAAATATTTTCTAAACCCATTTCAAAAAATAATCTGAGATGTTACTGAAAAGAGAACAAACAAAATGCATTAAAATTAAGTTTTATAAACAGTTTTTGTACAAAGTTCGCCTCCATTCATTGGACATTAACTTGAGAGACCTTCTAATAAAGTCAAGCAGGACTTTAATAAACATTCTTTATCATAACAATATAAATACATAAACCTGAACAGAAAATAAATAAAATACAAAACGTACAAAAAACATTAAAAGGAACGTTTTTGTTTTTTGGTGCAGTTTTTGCATCCATGGAGTTAAACTGTGGGGGAAAATTACAATGTATTATCCAGGCTGTCTGCAGGTCGGTAGAAAAAGACACACAGGACTCTGGACAGCGAACGCATCACCGTCCATCAGGAAACTTATCCCAGGACCCATCGATCGGCGTGGGAGGAGTTCAGCTGCACCGACTCGCTGCTCTCTCCGCCTTCATGCTGACAAACAAAAAAAATCAGATGAATAAAAACCTTCCAACTGGTGTCATTTTCCCCACTTAAAACATTCACAGCAGCAACACAAATTATTTTTAGTGCAAATATATTACTAGACTTGAAATAAGTCGAAACTAGCTTTATAAGTAACATTTCAGTAAGATATAAGAGCTTGTTTAAGTAAATTATTGCTTAATATTAATGAAAAGTAAAATAATCTGCCAGTTAGACAAGACGGGAAAAATATTTTGTTCCACTAACAGATTATTTCACTAATAACTGCAACTTTTTCATCAATATTAAGGAATTATTGACTTAAAGCAAGCTTCTATATATTAGAATAGCACAGCATCGCACAGCATAAAGTAAAGTTTGTCCAAAGAACAAATAAACATCATAAGACATGAGTTGACAGGTGCCTGAGTCCGAGAGGTGCTGCTCTTTCATTAAATGAGAAAAATTATAATTTTCTTGCTGAAAAGTTACTTTTAAGTTACTTTTGTCTCATTGCATGTTAGCAGTGGAAGCAAGGCCAAAAAGCTTGCTGAGATTTTATGTTTTTCTGCCCACCTTGTTGGCGATGGCCCTGAGTTTCCCCAGCAGGGAGGGTTTCTGGGTGTAAACCACGTCGTCCTCGGCCTCCTCTCCTTCCGCCAGCGCACAGCTGTCTGCAGCTGGAAGCTCACACTCCTTGTTGGCCGACATCACCAGGCGAGAGTATTTATACTCCAACCTGGACGCAAACATCACTGGGACTTTCAGCACTGGACGAATTTAAAAAAACATGAATTTATCTGATAAAATAATAAAAAAAACCTAATATTTCTACATCCACATTGTTTCTAGAAATTTAATATGTTTCCAGTCCTTTTAAAATATTTATGTCATAAATATTTATTTTAAAATAATTTTTTTCTCTATAGATTTGCAATTATAAATGTAACATTTTATCGCAATATTTTTAGGTACTATCATGATAAAGATATAAATGTCCATGATAAATGATTGATTATTGATCTTGAAAAGCATTCCCATTTGAAATCGGCTTCTTAAAGAATTCTGATTTAAAAAGTTTAACTGCAAACATTAATTGCATTTAACCCTGTTTTCAAACTTATATATAAGTTTGAATTTATAAGTTTGAAATCTCCACTGTTTGTCCTACAAACAGTGGAGATGACATTTCTGATGTCAGTTTTTAAAAATAATTTAAATATTGTTAATTCAAATTTATTGAGATGATTAATCAAATTTTTATATGCAATTTTAATAATAAAATTAATACATAAAAGTGTAATAATTAAAATAAATAATTATTAAATAAAATACATTAACAGTAAATGACTAAAACTACATGCAATAAATGTATAAAATTTAAACATAGTTTAGAATAAAACAATATTTTTTTCATTTGTCTCAATTTAAAATTAAAAAAATGTGTTTTTGTCCCTGATCAACACATCAGTGAAGTTTATTTATTTGTTTTTATTTATGTTTTTATGTATTTCTGGGTTAACCCTAACCCTTTCTGCAGCAGCCCTCCTCTGTTCTGTCTGGAATAAAACACCTTCTACTGAAGAAACAGGGAAAACTTAAAGTGAATAAATAAATGTTTCATCTTATTTATTGTCCCAATATGCAGTTTATCTGAGCGGCTTCAACTCTGTTTAGTCTAAATAAAAAGTTTCCGTTGTTTTTGTTTTCAGCTCAGAGTGTTTCAGGTAAAATCAGACAGTCAGAGTGAATCAGCTGCAGTTCGTCTCCACTCTGTCATCACATCAAGTTCCCCTCTAAATAACGTCTGACTCAGTTAATGGGCCTGCTGCTCCCACCTCTTGTTTTTCTTCCAGAAATAGAAGGTGAGGGAGACGAGCAGCACGGCGACGAAGGCTCCGACGCCGAGCCCGACCTTCAGCCACAGAGCGATGACCTCGCAGGGGGCGGAGCTTCGGGAAGGCAGCGCCGCGCCTTTGGTGCACAGCTTCGGTTCATTCCACACGTACAGCGTTTCCTGAAAGAAAGTTGGGATTAACTCCTGGGAGACGTTAATCTGCCAGACTGTAGTGTTTCCTCTGCTACCTGGATTCCCCCCCTGCAGGCTCCCTCTATCAGGTGGTAGTCGGCCTCTGTGCAGCGCGGGCAGGCGCTGGCGCTCTGCCACAGGAAGTGAAACGTGCATCCGTCACACGTCCCTGCAGGACAGGAGCTGCACAAACCCACAGTCAGGTGAAACGGCGCCTTTTCCTTTTTTGACATAGATCTCTAATGTTCAACTGTTTAGTTTGGGAAATTCAACCCAATGTTGGTGGTGTTTCTGTAGAACGTAGCTAAGTCAATGCTGAAAATCAGATTTAAGAAAAGTATTTAACAGTTTGAGACAAATTCCCTAATATTATTGTAATTATTTATTCTTATTTGGGATTTTCTTGAAGCTGTTAAGCTTTTTAAGTCCAACTGAAAACTTTTGTATAACATGATTTAACATTATTTTCAACTGTTGATCCTTAAAGTTTCCAGTTTTTATTGCTAATAAATAAAAATATTTTGTGAGAAGAAATGTCAAAGAATCTATGGAAGCTATTCTGCAGTGGATGGATGGATGGAGCACTGGATGGACAGCACCGGGTCAGGACTGGGTCAGCTGTACCTGGGCACAGAAAGTTCTCCTCTGTCTGACGCTTCCGGGTCGCAGCGGACCGTGATGACCGAACTCCGACCCTGATCACAGGAAGCCGTCGCCTGCGTTGACCTGGAGGAAAAGCTCGTTAAACCCAGAACCAACCAGGACCGATAAAAATCGCCTTTCTGTCTCCACCTGTAGAAGAAGTTGATGTCCGGAACGTCGTTTGGATTTTCCGGGAACAGGTCCGGTTTGGCGTTCACTCCGCTGAGAACCGTGTCCACTGTTGCTCCTGAAGAGAAGGATGGGTCAGATCGGCTTTTACCAGCAGGGGGCGACACACAGCAGACTTCTACCTATGAAGGTGTCGGCCAGGCTGATGGACTGGGAGGAGATGGCCATCCTGAAGCCCCGCCCATCTCCTGGGATGATGGTCGACTGGCACAGGAAGCTGTCCACCGTGTTGACGAACTGAGACAGGTCACTCTGGTCGTCTTTGCTGGACACGTCGGTGACGTTATCGGTGCAGACGGCAGCTCGTTTCCCCTGAGAAGGAAACGGAAACAACACCGTTTCTCTATTTTTAGCGTTCGCTTTTTATTGGTGCTCCCAGAAAATGTTCATAGATGAGGCCAGTAAAAATTCAAGGGGGAATAAATAAAAAAAATAGTAATAATTGTTAAAAAAAAAAAAATCACTTAATTACAATTTTTGTATTGTGTTTATTTATTTGTAAGGTTTCTACATGTTTGTCTTCATTGAAGAAGATGACTAGGGCTGGGCACCACTTTTTAAGAACTAGGGAAAAAGATTAGGGGCACTGAAAAAAGGGATCCTGACTTTAAAGTCCGAATTCTAAAGAAAAAAAAAGAATTCTGAAGGGGAAAAAAAGAATTCTGGGAAAAAAATCAGAATTCTAAAGAAAAAATCCGAATTCTGGGAGAAAAAAGTCAGAATGTTGAGAATAAAAGACATAAAAAAAAGTCAGATTTTTTTTATGGTCCTAATCCTCTTCCTTACTAATATCCCCCATGAGGGCGCCACTGTTTTAAAATGCTTGAAATAGTGAAGTGTTTTTATTTTTTTAAGTTTGTTTGAAATAATTCATAGAAAATGTGGATTTGAACGGCCTTTATGTTTCAAGTGTTCCAGACGTTATTTTAATAGTTTTTAAATTTTATTTTCCTAAGCCTCTTTATTTCTGTAACCACACAGTCAGAAGATCACAGGAAGTTTTACTGTTTTTTTTGGTAAACTATAATGTTTGTAAAATTGTAAATAAAAACTGTTTCTAAATGCTTCGTATTTTAGGAATGAAATAACTTCGGGCTGGTCTCCAGAGGTCAGTTACCTCGTGGCCACAGAGGCTGACGTTGAACAGGTGCAGGTACTTTGTGCCTTTAGAGGTGAAACTTGGCCCCAATATCAGCGAAGCCACATTACTCATGGGGCTGAGGTCAAAGGTCAGCGTTCTGTTGTTCTCAGTGTGGGTGAAAAAGCAGTCGCTGAAGCAGCGGGAATGTTCCTGAAAGAATCAACAGTTTTGATAATAATCCAGCTGATCGTTTTGTAAGTGTGTCTGTTGGTTTCACTGTAAAAGTCAAATTTACATATGAAATCACATATTTATGATGCGAACACTGTAAAACACAAGCAAGAACAACCAGGTCCAGTAGTCCAGACTGGGATTACTGGACCTCTGTACCTTGTTGCTGATGCTTCCAGGTCCACAGGCGATGCAGGCGTCCTGGCCGTAGGTGTGCCGCCCAGCCAGGTGCGTGTTGGCCGGACACTCCTGGCACCTGTTGGTCTCCCGGTCGATGAAGAACCCGGCGGGGCAGGGGACGCAGGAGGAGCCGGCCCGCTGCGAGTTCTGCGGGACGAGAGCGCAGGCCCGGCACGCCGACGCCACCCCATCCAGGACGTTGGTCACCTTGATGGAGTAGATCTTCACCGTGTCGCTGACGTAACGGCGCACCTGCAGGTTTAACCCGTCGGTTTTAAAGAAGCGGTGGAACGGGTCGGAGAGGTTTTGCTGCTGGAGGTTTTACTCACGTCCAGAGCGTGGCTCGTCCTCTGGAAGGCCCAGGTGTACGTCACAGAGGCGTTTCTGGTCATGCTGTGGGAAAACGCCTGCTTCCCCTTGCTGCCCTCCCAGGACTCCACCACTGTGGTGCTCTTCCTGTTCACATCCTGCAGGGGGCGCCCAAGACAAAACAGAGAAAAACTCAAAGTGCTCACTTCTTCTTCTAGGTAACATGTTTTTTCTTTTGTGATTCCTCTCAGTAATGCACTTGTGAGTTCTTGTGGCATCTTGAATACTGAACGTCTTTCTGCTACAATTAAAGGTTTTTGTAAAGTTTTTCCATTTATGCTAATATTTTGCTAGCAAAGGTACCCAAATATTTTACTACAGTGAGAGTAGATTAACTTCACATATTTTAACTCAAGAAAGAGAAAAAAGTATTTGGTAACTAGCCTACTGAAGTACTGAGTAACTAAGTACTTTCTGCCGACACACACTGAGACACACACCATCATGAAGTAGAGCTCACAGTCAGCAGAGCAGATCGTCTCAAACACAAACGTGATTTTTCCGATCTCTCCGCCGGTCATCCCTGACAGCGACGCCGGCATCCTGAAACCAAAAACAAGCAAAACTCTAAACATTTTTGCATTTAAGATAAAAAAAAAAAAAACTTTTGTTGGTAAATATGTTTTACCCAAAACTCCTCAAGTGGCAGTTTTAGCTTCAACCAGTTCAAATTCTGTTACAAACAATCTATCCAATTATTAACTAATAATAATAATAATAAAACAGATCAACCATAAACTTTATTGATGTTAATTAAAGCAGAAAGATGTTGGAAATATTGTTTTAGCTGCAAACGATCGAGTGTTCCCTAAAGGAAAGCTTTGTTACTGCATTTTAGGCAAAAAAAAAGTTTATTTTTTTATTTAAAAAAGGAACTGAATGTTTAATATATCTCTAATATTGTGTAAAAAAAGTTTAAGTGGTTGAATTAAATATCTGCAAATTTATTTTCTCCGATTAATCATCAATTAACTGTTAGTTGTAGCCTTAACCTCCTGACTACCAGTGGTTCATTTTTGTCCTCTGTAGAGGACATTTCTAAACTTGAATATCTCCCACTCCCTGCATTCTACTGAATTAATTCCTTTTGGTATCTGGAGAGGACATTTAGGGCTTTTCAGTGATACCACATATGAAGGGGTGGGACTTTTGTTCGTATCTTTTTCTAATACATAAAAATTGTGTTCATCAGTAATAACACATTCTCTGGGACGAGACAAAGTAAGTGCATAAAACCTTTTATTACCTTACGAAGAATGTGGGATTTAAAAAAAATGGTGATTGGACAATATTTTTTTTCCTGGTAGTCAGGAGGATAAAACCGTTAATGTGTCGCCACACAGCCAGTTAAATATATAAAATAAAGCAAAAGTCTTAAGTTGCCTTTAATTTCTTTTTCTTTCAGGAACTCAAATAGACCACTTAAAGTGGATTTTATCAATAATTTTTTCACGTTTCTAAGTAAAAGTAGAAAATAGCCGCCTATGAAATTATTCTATTCTATTAAATTAAATTATTAAATTATTTTAAATACTAAAAAAGTATTTGGTAAAAAGTCTGATCGAAATATCAATCATTTAATATTTAAAAATTACATAATCAATGGACCAATGCATAAACTTGTGTGTAAATTTTGTTATTTTAAAAATGTCAAAATTAAAATAATTAATATAAATAAAATCAGGCAAAAGAAACTTTTTTGTTGTTAAAACTTATGAAGCTTTAACGAAAACTGAAGGTGTGTGTCTTTTTTGAATTTTTGGTTAAAACAAATTTTTTCTTCATTCAGTGAACAAGTGAAGTGAGGATTCAGAAAGTAAGCGAAGCAACACTTTATGATAAAAGAAACGTTTTTTTCCAAAATGTTACTCAAGTAAGTGTAACTAGTTATTTCCCAACTGCGTACCAAACTGAAGTAGAAAGGGGAAAAGTGACGATGTTGGACTATGAAATGGGGTAAGAACTGGAAAAGAGGTGAATTAACCCAAAGTTATAAAATAAAACGATAACTTACTTAAATCCAGGAACAGTGAGGCTGAGGATGAGGTAATCATTGTCTGAACTTCCTGCCCCGCTGCGGATGTGATCTCCAGCGACCTCCCATCCTGACAAACAACATGCTTACCTTTACTGAACGTAGTGTAATAAAAGAACGAATAAATAATGCTTAAGATGGACATTGTTGAGTAAAAGCCCAGAGTTTCTTCCAGTGTATTTTAAGCCTGGCGGGCCTCCAGGCTTTACTTGTGCCCCCACCAGGCAGAGCATTGCTTATTTATTTAAGTCTTTTTAAAATGTTTGCATTTTTTAAAGACTTTATAGTTGGTGTTCAGGTATTAATGTTCCAATCTGTTAATATCATAATTATCAAGTGATATTTTTCAACTTAAAACATTTTTTAACTCAGTGAATGACTGCCCTAGCGCCCTTGAAGTCACAAGATGTCTTGTTTTAAGTTTGTCAGAAACCAGAACAGAAATAAAGATAAATGTTGGAAGAAAACCTATTGGAGGCTGTAAGAGCTTGGAAACTGAGAAGAAGGACAACAACCCTGAGTTTGAACCATTTTGCAAAGAAATGGAAAAAATGTTGGTAGAGAAAACCAGGTGTTGACTTTCTCACCGTTCATATCGTCACATTTGGAGTTCCCTACGTTGAAGCAAGACGTCTTCATGTTGGACGGCAGCACGTTCCACCATTTGTACTCGTAACCCAACACGGGTTCGGTGCCTGCAGGACACTCGACGCACGCTGAAAGCCAAATATGACATCCAGAAATCATTTCAGGCACACAATGATAACAAGCTGCAGAGCTGTTTGAACAGAAACGCTGTTCAGAGGAGGATTAACCAGCTGTGTCAACATCAAGGGATGGACAGAGATGCTTTTAGTTACGCATACTGAGGTCGGTACAGAACCCGAAACTGTACTGAAGTAACAGCAGAACTACTTCAATATGCAGCTCTGGAAAAAATAAGAGCCCACTGCACTGAAAACCTCCTGGTTTTTCCACCAAATATTGATTTGAGTTAAAACATTAATATTGTTGTTTCTAAATGAATATTAACTTTTCTTTGCTTTATTTGAGGTCTGAACATTTTAAAAACTTATAAAAGTTTAATAAAAACTGCAGCTGTGTCTGGTGAATTTTTTTGGTTAGAAAATTCAGAAATTTTACTGAAGAGTAGAAATACTTCATAATAAATGTAAAAGTACAGCGAAGTAAAAATACTCCTAAAGGTAAATTTTTTCAAAAAAGCTACTTGAGTAAATGTAACTAGTTATTTTCCAGCTCTGATTAAGTATCAGTGCAGAGATAATAATTGTGCCCGACATGTTTTTATTTGTACCGTAGATGCCGTCAGAGTGTGTTCCAGGTGGGCAGGGCAGGCAGGTGGAGTCGTTGCTGTTGTAGTAGCCGGGGTTGCAGGGGGGGCACGGCTCTCTCTGTCCGGTCGCAGGCAGCTTCACGGCCCCCGTCACGTTCTCCACGCAGATCTTTGGCTCCACCCACCGATGCAGCACCTGCGTCTGGAGCAGGAACAGACGGAGTGATAAAACCCAGAACCTGTTTGTTGGGTTTTTGCTCCTGTTTGGTGTGTGGATGAAATGTGAAACCTCTGACCTTTCCCTCGCTGTCGCAGGCTGTGTGAATCTGGAAGTAATCCTTCTCTGAGCACGGCGGTCTCACCTTACATTCAGCCCAGCCCTCATCTGAACAAAACACACTCAAAATGAATCACTGCTAGAGACGAAACACAAAAACTAAACAAAAAAACTGCAGCTTGAACAAACTTTAGTTGTTTCTTTTTTTATAACATACAATCTTTCCCACCTCTACCTGTTAAAATGACACTACAATAAATAATTTACACCTTTAATGTGAGATCTATTCCCTGAAAAGTAAATGATTCGGGCTATAATCAGTAAAAGGCCTTTTTTGAGCCTGTATAATCCAGTTAGTGATTAATTGACTACTAAATCAGTTAACGGTTATTTCTATAATTGATTAATCACAATTAATCAGGATTATTCGCGATTAACCCGATTAATCGTTCCAGCCGTAGATCAAAGTGGACTCCCAACTCTAATCAGAATGTGAATATTCTTAAATTGGATGGATTAGATGTGGATCCGTCTATGTTTTTGTGCTCTTTCGTTCACGGTGTGCGTACGTGAGTAGTAGTGTTCAGGGCAGGACGAACAGGCGGACGCTCCCTTTCCAGAGTAAGTGTTGCTAGGACACGCTTGGCAGGACGAGGAACCGGGCATCGGGCTGAACCAGCCGGGCCGACATGGAAAACACTCAGACGTGTAGGCGACACCTGCAGCAGCACATTCGACTGAGCTCCTCGAGATTCTGGTATTTTAATTTAATTTGTCACAAGAGCACAACTTAGCTTTACCCTGTATCTGGATGTTCTTCAGCAGAACCGGTTTCACCATCTTCCCTCCCACCAGTATCCCTGTTGTTCTCCAGTACAGGATGTTTGTGCCCGACTTCAGGCTCACCTGGACAAGAGACGCTCAGTGAGGAAACAGAATCCTACCAAGTCCAGTTTAGTTCACTTGAAATAAGACAAAACTAACTTACAAGTGACTTTTCAACAAAATATGGGAGCTTGTTTTAAGTTAATAATTCCTTAATACTGATGAAAAAATACTAGTTAAACAGGCAGATTATTTTACTTATAACAGGACGTTACGAGTGCTCAACATGCTAATTATAGCCCTAATGCTAATGTTAGCGTCTTAGCTAATTTTGATGTGAAACTGAAACTTAAACTGAAATAGAGTAAATTAACATGCGAGTGATGATCCATATTTTTAGGTTTAGTTAACAGTTAAGTAATTTGCCAGTGGAACTAGTATTTTTTAATCAACGTAAAGGAATTCTTTACTTAAATTAAGCTTGTATATCTCGCTGAAAAGCTATCTGTACCTTAGCTCTGTCTTATTTCAAATATACTAGAAGCTAGACCATAAATTATTGACTTAAAACAAGCTCTTATTTCTTGGAATAGAATATGTTTGTTAGTATCCCAGGGGGTAAATTTCAGTCCAGCCCATCCAAAGAAGAAAAACCAAATGTGAGACATGGGTAGACAGGTGCCTGAGGCTGCAGCTGTGGGAGATGCTGCCCTTTCATTAGTTGAGAAAAATAATAATTTTCTTGCTAAAAAGTTACTTGTCACTAAGTTTTCTTATTTCAAATATACTAAGATGTTTGCACGAGAAACTAGATCAACTATACTTGTTAAGATTTTGTGTTTTTACAGTGTAAAGCACTCCACTGACAGTAAGAACCACGGACTTACTGTATGTGTTCCCCATTCTCCACTGCTGGTGACTTTAATCCACTTCTGGTCGTCAGTCTGGGACATTTCCTGGCATTGCTCGTTCTGGACCTGGACACACATTCAGAATCTGAGCCCTGCATGCTTAGAATCAGAGAACACCGCCTTCTAGATGTTGGTAGCATTGCTTACGTAAAACTCAAAGAAAATGTTGTTGTCTGGATACTGATAGGTGAACGAGACGGATCCCTGTTTTTCCAGGCGGACGGCGTAAACGAGGGACACTGTGCACTCGTCGCGGTTGGACTCCAGGTACACACCCTGCGGCGTCCATGAAGAGCTGCAACAACAACACATCAACATCAACTTCATTTTTCTGTTTAAATCAGACCCATTGTGCTTTCTTGAACAGGTTAGGTCTATGAGCGTTATAAAACATGTTTATTGCATTTTTGCATAATATCATTCTTGAATAATGAGATTTTCTTTGGAGCTATTTTAGGGCGTCTTGTCACTTTAAATCCAAATAATCCGCAGCTGACCACCAACTCAACATTTACACTCGCACGTAAAAATGGCTGCAAATGGATGCGCAATTATACAACTGTCCATCTTTGAAAAGCAAAAGTGGAGCCTCATGCAAAACCAACAATAATGCAGCAAGTCGATCTGAATAAATTAGTAACAAAACACCTGTCTTTTCCAGCAGCCATTGTACACCGGTAAAACCAGCTGACCAAACATGACAGAGCTCAGTTGCTAGGTAACAGGGCTGGGCTAAATGGGGGTTGCAAGGTAACAGTGTCATTTCCATCAGATATGCCTCAACAATCAGGAGGTTTTTGAAGTGGCTCATTTTTTCACACACCAAAAAAATTCATATTTTTGCCAAAAAAAATTTTTTTTTAATTAGGTGGGATATTTTAAGTGCTTAGGATGTTTTTAAAAGCAGTTGAGACCCAAATGGATGTACAAAAATGTGTAAAAAGTGAATTTTGCATAATAGATCACATTGAAAACACCTTTTAATGTTTGGTTACCTGTTACAGGCCTGAATGTCCTCTCCATTTGGTCCAGGATCCAAAAAGCTGGCCAGGCTCGTGAAGCCTGCAGGAATGGCGTCCCATTGGTCGAACCTCAGTCCGCTGCCCAGAGAGTAAGAACCGGCTGCACACGGCGTGCACAGCTGGGACGACATCTCCAGAAACTTCCCAGCCGGACAGGAGAAGGCTGAAGAGAAGACGAAGGTTATCTTTATGCGAATACAAAACAAGTTTGAAGAGTAAAAACTGAAGCTCACAGCAGTCTGTTCCTCTGGTTGGAGAGGGGAGGTCCGAACAGGAGCCTGGACTGAGCGGGATGGCGACCCGCCATCTTGACCCGGTGCTGTCACACTCTGTGTACTGGTAGTAGTAATCTCCCTGTGGAAACCACACATAAAAACACAAAACGATCAATAATCCGTCTAATTTCAGCCAAGTTAGCAGAGCAGGTGGATATAAATCATCACAACTGGCTCCCAAAAACAAATCTGATCTGAAAGGGGAAGCTTAGCTGCTGTTGGTTTTGTTACTGATATGTTTTACTGCAGTAACTTGTCCATCATTTTCACTTTAACCCTTATGGACCGAAAGGTGTCACTGATGACCCAGTTCTACCGTAACTCCGCCACACTTTGCGCTGTCTTAAAAATCCCAACGGTTTCTGAAAGGGGAGACGTTACGCTTTCCAAGCAATATGGGGTTATTACGGTAATTTCACTCCCGCCATTGCAAGGAGCATGTTTTACGTCAAAAATATCCAGGCGGAGACTTGAAATTTAGGTTTAAAGGGCACTAACTTCAGAAAGAAGAAGAAAAGATCATGCTGATCTAAGACTTTATAGTCCCAGTTTCTAGAAAATCTTTGTTTGCACTTCAAATTAAAACTCTGCTTTAATTCTAGAGAGAAATGTAACCTTTATTTATTTATTTTTTAGAAAAGCATTAATTATGAACCCTACCTTTTGGTTGTTTACATATTCAGTAACAGACTGAAAGAGATTTGGAGAATAACGCTGGAAACATGTAGGAAGATAATAGTATGCATGACCAAATGTTTAGAAAAGCTGATCATACAAAAAAAAAAAAAAAAATCATGAATGGCCTTTGGTGACTGACCCTGATTGCCATGGCGACCAGCAGTTGCAGCTCTAATGGGTCCATCAAGAGCATGACTGCAGGTCAATGGGGTTCTTGTCAAGGACAGCTATTTGTCGCTCAACATGCAAACTCAATGAACATTTACTGAAATACTCTCTGACCCAACTCTAATTGGTTGTAGCACAACAACTGGTTCCCCAGAGTATTGTGCTGTTTATAGTTTTGGTCTCATCTGTCCAAAAAAAAAAAAAAAAAAACTTGTTCCAGAAGTTTTGTATCTGCAAACCTTAGTGCTACTGTCATTTTATTTTTGGAGAAAAGAGCATTTCTACAAGCAACTCTTTCAAAACGTTGCATTTTTTCAGTCTTTTACCAATTCTACAGTCATCTAACATTTAACATGCTAACATTTAACATGCTAACATTTAACATGCTAACGGAGGTCTGCAGTATTTATTCATGTAAGAGCCATAATTTTAAGAAAATAATTTAAAAGACTGATATGTTTTTATGCTCTCTTGTATTTTATTCCTGTTGTGAGAAGTTTTCACTGAAATGTCCTGTAGATTTTCTTTAGTTATTAATCCATCTGACGAGACAAGTGATTAACAATATGTCATATTTTTCACTTTAATTCAACAAATATTAATCCTGAACAGATTGAAGAAATCTCTTTCATCTGAACTCTAATAGACTTTAAAATATTTTATATCTGCTCCCTACAGAAAGCTCAGAATCTGAACTACCATTTTAGGTAGAACAAATGTATTCTGATTGCAGGATCTGTGGAAACTTTGCAACAAATCTTTGAAAATATTGAACTACATTCCAAACAAATCAAGGAAATAAAAATAATAGTAATAAGAAAACACAGCTGATTTACAGTCGTCCAATGAAACCCAAACAAACGCTCGGTTTTCTATGTGTCCGACTTCCCAGACTGCAGCAGAGCAGTGCTGGATATTTACTTTTCTGCTAATTAATCTGAACGAATAAATGGCAAAACGTCTGCAGGGAAATGAATCAGCAACATGGAGGCTGTTCAGAAGCAGGTCAGGTGTGAAAGCGTTGCCAAACGACTAAAGATCCTCATTATTCATGGTGAACATCTGTTTCTCATCTCCAAACACAAATAATAAGAACGTCGGTTTGCTTTGAGTGTGGAAGAAGTCGAGTAAACATGTAGAGAAGGCAACCTGCGCTGCCTTTATGTTTATAGAGGACTGAGAAAAAGGACACAGACTAATCTGTTTCACTGGTCTCCAGGGTGATTCGCTCTGGCTGTCATGGAGACTGGAGGCAGGAAGCGAGAGGGTAAAATTTAGCTTTTCAACACACCAGTCAGGAGGTTTCAGGATTTAACGAAAATATAAAAATTCAGCTGAGGATTTATTTCCTCCTGTTGGGTTCAGTCAACAGCTGCAATGTTTACACACACATAACATTAGAAGGGTTTTTTTTTAGAGCTGGATAATAAATCAATAATATATTCAGCATTCTGCTGGGGTCTGCTTTGACTAGAAACCATGAGCTCTCAGCCAATAGTGCCACCAATTGCCACTTTTACCTCTCTATGGTAGAAAGTCACGTAAAATTGCTGGTTTATGGTTAAGGATGCCATAAAATATGGATAAAATATCATCAAGATGACGCTTTTTGCACTGCTGTAAGACTACCTTCTGAACTGCTTAAATCTGGACACTAATAAGCTAATAGTGTTTCGTGAGGCGACAAGAACAAACGCTGTATTTTTTTTTGCAACATTATTACACCATATTAGATTATGTTTTCTAAAATTATGCAAGGCTCTGCCCATACTTTTCTTATTTTAGTGTGCAGACCACACTAATTCATCACAAATCAGCTGTGCTGAAAAGACTTTTTTTTTTTGGCCGATATTATATATTCTGCAGAAAAGTGATTTATGGCAATTTTGGTCTTCCATATCCTGACTCCAGCAGACCGCGTCTTCTCAGAGTGCGGCGAGTTTATGGTGAATTAAACGCCTTTTATTCCTATCACTGAAAAGACATGATATTTTATGTAAGGAAAACTTAATTAAGCTAATTAATTAAGCTGAATTCAACTTAAGCGAATTAAAATGCAGTTGCTCTTGTTACATAAGCGCATACAGGTGAATTTTAATATAAAATGTTAATTATAGGAACATGAGCTTCCCAGTCGTGCTTGTTAAAGTCAAATCAACGTTAGCAGATGATACTAGACAGACCCACCTTGTCGCACGGCTGCAAGTCTCCATCGGCTGACGCTGCTGATCTGTGAGCGCTGATGATGATGAGAAGGAGGAAGAGGAGGTGGATGGAAAGGAGGCAGCGGGAGAAGCAGGAGGTGCGGACCGGTCCCAGCATCCTCAGCTCGGATCACAAACAGCTGGCAGCTCGATGCCTGGAGCCGCGGACGTGAAACAGGCCGAGCTGTGAAGATTTGATTGCTGTCCCCGTCATTGATGCGCCTGCCGTCCTCCTCCTGTAGCAAAACCAGCAGAACATGAGGGCAACAGCAGCACTTCCGGCCTGGGGTTTCAAAATAAAAGCACAGATTTAAACTAAAATATTTAATATCTACATTTTTTCTGAATGAAATATGTAATAATAATAATAATAATAATAATAATAATAATAACTATAATTATATAATATAATACAAGTATACTACAATAATTATATTATATAATAATAGATAATATACTATATTATATTATTGTATTATACTTGTATTTTTATTATACACTTATAATAATTATATAATAAAAATATATAACATACTATTACTATACTGTTATTACTTATAATAATGTATTATAATTATGTATTATTTTATTATGTACTTAATTTCTTTTATTTTCAATTAGAGCACATGTTTTGAGTATTTTCCCCTTTTATTTTTTTTAAATCTGTGCATTAATACAATTCTTAAATTATTATTACTATTATTACTATTTCTATTATGTAAATGTTTTATTATTAATTTAAGGCATTTGGTTTCTTTCAATCTGAGTGTAAATTATGAGTATATTTTTTTTAGTTATTAAGAATTTGTTTTATTTTCCTCAGATTTATTCTTATATTTGTTTTTCTGTTCTATTTTAATCTTGTTATTTTGGTTGAAAGTAGTGTATTTATGTAATTATTTACCTCCTTTATTATTTATATTAATAAATATAATAATTTAGCTTTGATTTAATGTTTAAAATCTGAAAACTTTATTTTCTGCTTCGGGGTAGGAGTAGGAAGGAAAATATTTGTACTTTTCTTTCCTAAAATCGTAATAAATAAAGTAGTGGCAACGCTCCAAAACCTACTGTGGTGGCAACAGTGCATTTTATTTTAAGTTGTATTTAAAACTCATACAAAGATGAATGAGAATCACCACAATGGTGAATAGCTTAGGGTTTTATTTTGAAGCACAACTTCCTGTCACAAGCTGGTTAATTTGTTGGAGCTTTTCCTCATCACGTTGTTAAACCTTTTAAATCCTCAGGCTGACGCCACCATTGTGATAACAAGCATTATCTTGACTGACAGCAGGAGGAGCACAACAGAGCAGCTGAGTTGATTTTAACCCTGAAGGAACTGGGATGGACACACTGAAATATGTCAATTTTCTTCCCAGCTAACAACGCAGCATAGTATGTCACTCAATTAAATCCCATTGTTGTTGTGGAAAATTGAAAAGAAAATAAATTAAGTAAGATTCATGACGTAATCATGTAAAATGTAGTTCTCTTTTGTCAATTTCAGGTATTCCTTTAAAACAATATTAGCATTATATTTTAGTAACACAAATCGTCTCACGTAGAAGCAAACAAAACTTAAATAATTTGAAAAGTATTGTGTTGCTTTGTCAATCCCCCCCCCTCTATTCCATTATTTTTAGGGTTTATGAAGCAACAAAGCACTTTTTAAATCTCTGCGCGTCAATTTGTAAATGAACTGATATTCGAAAACATATCGGTAGGTGGCAGCAGCGCACATGCACAGCCAGAAATAGCAGTCGATTCACTAACGAGGAAGTTAAGAATCAAAACAGTTAGGGTCTTGGACAGTTTTTCTCCGAGATGGAACTCATGGATTTTAGAAGAAAAATAAATTTAAATGTCTGAAATACTGTATAATACACCGCGAATATTTTACGGTCTGGATACACTTTTTGAGGAATACCGGCGAATGCTAAACTGAGGAAAAGGCAGTTGTTGCTGTTTTACTTCTTAGCCGGTTAGCTTTCCCGTTAGCCGGTTAGCTTTCCAGGCTCGGGAGTAGCTCCATGGGGAACTATGGGATGAACATGACCATATATAGACAGGACACGGAGCTGCCCCACCGGTGAACTGTAATCTCATCCTGGAGGCTGACAAACAGCAGGGGGTAAACATGTCAGCGGACCAGGTTATAGCCATCGTGGTGGACGACAGGACCTACGAGGTGAATAAAAAGAAGCTGATCGAGAAAAGCGACTACTTCCGAGCGCTCTACAGCTCCGGGATGAGGGAGTCCACAGAGGACTCGGTCCAGCTGCAAGGGCTCAGCGTGCCGGGCCTGGAGCTGGTCCTGGAGTTCATCAACACCTCCAAAGTTCAGGTGGTCAATGAGACCCTGGAGGATCTGATCGAGACTGCCTCCTTCCTGCAGGTCACCTCCATCCTGAAGCTGCTGAGCTCAGAGATCCGGCCGGAAAACTGTGTGGAGCTGTACAGCCTCTCTGAAGTGTACGGAATCCACGATCTGAGGACCGCCTGCCTCAAGTACATGAGCTGCCACTACCACCCCATGCTGCGGCGCCCGGAGTTCGGCAGCCTGCCCCCGGCTGTGAGGGACCAGCTCCGGGAGATGCGCATGAAGGGCACCGCCACGCTGGTGGTCATCGGAGACTTCACCTGTCTGTCCCTGGATGTGCCGGATCAGGACGAGCCCTGGTCCATGCTCAGGTACGGGGAGGTGGAGCAGCGCTGGAAGCCGCTGGCCAACAACCTGCCGCAAGACATGATCAACGTCAGAGGCTACGGCTCCGCAGTCCTGGATAACTACCTGTTCATAGCGGGCGGCTACCGGATGACGAGCCAGGAGATTTCTGCAGTGCATTGCTACAACCCCTGCAGGAACGAATGGAACCAGGTGGCTCCTCTAAACCAGAAGAGGTAGGCCTGTCACAGTTAAATGAGCAATAAATCAATTAATCGCATGATAAATAAAAATTAGCTCAATGTTCTCCATTTCCATTGTTTCATGACTTCTGATCCAGGTCTAACTTCAAGCTGCTGGCTGTCCAGGGGAAGCTGTACGCTGTGGGAGGTCAGTGTCTGGGTACAGTGGAGTGTTACAGCCCTGAGCAGGACTGGTGGACCTGTGTGTCCTCCATGCCCGACCCTCTGGCTGAGTTCTCAGCCTGCGAGTGTCAGGGAATGATCTACGTCATGGGTGGATACACCGCAAGAGGTTGGTACCCAAAGAAATACTTAATAATTTGATGCTGATGTGTTAAAATATCTGGTCATGTCATGGACCATGTCAGCTTTTTTCTCATTAAAACAACTGTTTTCTTTGAGTTTTAAGATGTTTTTCCTGGTTAAATTTGATCTTTTTTTCTGCTAATATTATGACTAAACAAGAAGTCATGTAATGTTTTGTCATACAATTCAGAGAAGAGATTAAATATTTACTGTCATTTTGACTTTGCACTGCAAAAACAAAATTTTACTAAGTATTTTTTTGTCTAGTTTCTAGTGCAGATAAATTCATACACTTGAAATATGACTAACTTATAAGTAACTTTTCAGCAAAATATAAGATATAAAAGCTTATTTTAAGTCAATAATTCCTTTATATTGATGAAAAAGTGCTAGTTGCACAGGCAGATTATTTAACTTATAAAAATAAATTTTTCCCACGTTCTAAGCGAAATAATCTGCCAGTGGAACTAGTAATTTTTCATCAGCATTTAAGAATTATTGACTTATATGTTGCTGAAAAGTTACTTCTCATTTAGTTGTGTCATTTCAAGTGAACTAAGACAGTTGCTCTAGAAAATAGACCAGAATTACTTGGTAAACTTTTGTGGTTTTGCAGTGTAGAAAAGAAAGCAAGCAGAAAAAAATAAAAATCAGATCTGGTATGAAAATAATCACTGGTTTTATTTGTAAGTCGTATCTCCCAGCCCTACCTGCTTGTTTCAGATGCAGCGTTTTTCCCTCCTGACAGACAGAAACACCAACGTCCTTCGCTACTGCCCCACCTCCGACTCCTGGTCGGTGTTCCAGACGTGTCCGGTTCACATCCGGAAGCAGCAGATGCTCTCGGTGGAGGACACCATCTACCTGGTGGGCGGCTACACCCACCAACTGGAGGCGGGGCGGCGGCAGCGGCGGCCCAGCCAGACGGAGGACGTCCTGTCGGTTCAGTCGTACAACGTGTCGACGGGGGAGTGGATCCAGCTGAAGGAGAACACGTCCAAGTCGGGTTTGAACCTCACCTGCACGCTGCACAACGACGGCGTCTACATCATGAGCCGCGACATCGGGCTCCCCACCAGCCTGGACCACCGCGTCTTCCTCAAATACAACATATTCTCTGACGCCTGGGAGGCCTTCAGGCGCTTCCCGGCTCTGGGTCAGAACATGCTGCTGTGTTCGCTTTACCTCCCCAACTCGCTATGACCAGCGGCCCGCTGGGACCAGAGGAACCTCCAAACGAAGCTCACTGCAGTGGAGAGAACATTTAAGAGAAATCGGACCAAACTCAGAAATCCGAATGCTTCTCCAGTCAGTGAACGCACCGTAAGATGTCACTTTCATCAGCCAAACATCTGATTATTCATTTCAGTCCTTTGCTGCTTGGCATCTCTGCAGTTTTGTGAAAAAAAAATTCACTCAAAGTAACATTTTTCCCTCAGTAAATTACCGCAACCTTATAGCGGTTAGCCTGATGCCTTTAGGGACTGGAAAAGAGCAGATCTTTGAGTTTCTGACCAGACTGACATCGCCTCTGCAGGTACAAACTGATTATCTCCATAATTCATCAAACCACTAAAACTGAATATGAGCGTAAATAAAGCTTGTTTACAGATACAAAACAAGGATCTGAATTGAACTGAGGTTTACAGTTAACACTAACCACCAGTAAATGTTTAAAATGTAACTGTCTTAAAATATTAAAGTCTGGTTTCACATCAGAGACTCTTAACACACACAGTGTGACGTCACCTCTGATCTTAATGTAAATAATTAGTGAGCACTTGAGGCTAAAAGGAGATATTTTAAATAAAATCCTGATGTTTACACTCCAAATATGGCATTTTGCTACATGTTTTTATTTCCTCCCCCAAACTTTAAAGCTGCATTTCTTATGTTTCTGTTCACACCTAATCAGGGACAGAGCTGCGGTTTATGCCGGCACTTTAACGAGAACGGGGGTCCTTGAACGCGTCGGGAAACAAAGCGCCTTGTTCAGTCTTATTTCTCCTGAGATAAACTAAATAAACGTCCCAGATGTGCCTTCTGCAACCGCAGTGAAACCATTAAGGAAAAAAACACAAAATGCAAGACTCTGTTACAGCGCCAGCATCTGACCAAAAACTGCTGTTTTTATTTTCTGTTTTTGTTACAGTGGATGTTTGCTGAGCAGTGACATGAACCTCTGATCGTCCTGTGTAATAAGTGCAGTTTTTATGGAGATTGGATTTTTGTTTTTTGTTGCAGAATAAAGCTTCTGGGTTTGATCTCTGTTTTCTTCACTTGTTTATAAAACAAAAGCTGCAGATTTTGTAATATTCTTTAGTTTTTCTTACCATTTGGAGAGGATGTTTAAGATTTCCTCTGCAACTGCAGGTTGGTTCCTGTTACCAAAAGAAAAACATGTTAATATTTAATTTGAATTATCCTTAGAAAAGGTTAAGTAAACCAAACAGCTGTTAAGACTGATTTACAGACATTTCAATTAAGTTTAAATAATCCATATGTAAAAATCCCACTTTAATAATTAGTTTCCTAGATTAAATTTTGGGCTTTATAATTGATTTGCTTCTTTTTTTGAATGCAGTACAAAAACAGAAAGTCTTACCAACTATTTTTTTTACTAATTTCCAGTGAAAATATCTCAGTAGACTTGAAATAAGACAAAACTAACTTAAAACTAACTTTTCAGCAAGAGATAGGAGCTCGTTTAAAGCCAACAATTCCCTAACATTGATGAAAAAGTTCTAGTGTCATTGGCAGATTATTTCACTTATTATAATGTCCTGTTATAAGTTTAATAATCTGCCAATTTAACTGGTATTTTTTAAGTAATCAGTTAAAACAAGCCCCTACTTCTAAATGAAAAGTTACTTCTTAGTTTTGTCTTTTTAAGTGGAGTAAGATATTTGCACAAGAAACTAGATGAAAAATACTTGGTAAGATTTTATGTTTTTGCAGTGTTTTGCTCATATTTCCTCACTCATCAAACACTTCAAACCTTGTGAACTTATTTACTGCTCATTTAATTTTGATTCAAACTAAAATTTAAATCTCTATATTATTCTAAATATGAGGGTTTATGTAATTTAGTAGGAAAAATCAGACTTACACATGCAACCAGCAGGGGGCAGCACTTGCTTTTAAATATCTCCCCACCTTTAAATGCGCGCTGTATTTTCACCTTCACAAGGACTCCGTAAAAAAAAACCCATATGTATCCTAAAGAGGAAACGTTTCACATGCGTGTTTGTGCTGAACAGAGTTATGTTGTTGTTTTTCATTAAATCCGCAGCATCTTCAGCGTGTCATCGTCTAGAGGTCACGGACAAAGATTGGATGGGATATTTATAGAGTGAATGGACGGGAGAAATTGGATTCTGGTTTTAGCTGTGGCACTCAGAGGGGGGGACAGAGGAAATCAATATCTGCCAGATTGATCCTCAATGTGAGGTCAGATCCAGCTGCAAAAGCACCGCAGGAGGCATGATTTTTTTTTTTTAATGCATGAAAAGCTGTCTTTTTTTTCTTTTCTGTAAAGTCAGGGAAGATGTGCTCCGAATGGTGAGCAAACGGAGAAATCCAAGGACGGCAGCGATGAGGGGAGGGTAGAAAAGACGCGCACAGACTTATTAGTCCCACCTTCTTCTTCTTCTCCTTCTCAGTCAGAGGGAGCAGATCTCAGAGGAAGATGCAGCTCTACATCCGAGGAGCGCTCAGGAAAAGTACATGAGAGGAGACAGGAGCAGGATTTGACCAGACAGAGGAATATCTGGTTGTTTATTCTGCAAAATCAGGGGACGATAAACAGACCGGAAACCGTGACATCCAGCCCGTCTGCTGCACCGACAGCTGCCTAGTTTGAGAGCATGAGTGAGGCGAAGAAAGGAGAGCTGGCCATCCGGGACAAAGCCATCCTGCATCAGCAGAGGCGCCTAAAACAGGCCACCCAGTTCACACACAAGGACTCGGCTGACCTGCTGCCCCTGGACGGACTCAAGAGACTCGGAACCTCCAAAGACCTGGTGAGTCCAGCGCCCAGCAGCAGAGAGGATGGAGAGGCGGAGAAGGTTTTCTCCTCAAGTTCACACCACTGGTGCTGATTAAATGCACTTTCGTTCAAATACCACCTCTAGCAGGAGTTTACGACTACGTATTAGGGCCATTATAAATAAAAAAAGTAACTAACTAGTATGTATAATTCTGCCCCCCCAAAAAAAACACCTCAGATTTTCTGAGTTTGAAAAGCCAAATTTGTAAAACAATGAAAAAGTAAAATAAAATAAATAAATTAATTAATTAATTAAACTCAACAAGAAACTATATTATATATATATATATTTTTTTTACTTTTGAAGCTCCGAAAATTCCCAAGTTTTTTTTCTAGAAAATTTTGAGATTAATCTAAAAATTTCTGAGTTTGGAGTACATAGGGAAAAGGAGACATACATTTATTTCTTCAAAAAAAAAAAAAAAAAAAAAAAAAGAACTCAAATTTGGAGCTTGAACATTTCCAAGTTTGCTAAGAAAAAAAAATGCTGAAATTTTAGGTTAAATTCAGAACTTTCTGAAAGAAACTTGGAATTTTTCTGAGCTTCAAAATTTAAAAATAATTCTGGCAAATTTTAGGATTTTTCAAACTCAAATTTCCTGTTTTTTTCTATAATATGTCAGAGATTAATCTCAAAATTTCTGAGTTTGTAGGAAACAGGAGGGAAATTCCAGCAAAATAACCCCATCAGAAATATTCTAGAAAAAAACATTCTGATTTCAAAATGTCTAAAACTTAAATTTTGAGATCAATCTCAGAAATCTTTGAGTTTCATAAGGCTAAAATATAATAGAAAAAAGGCTCTGAAATTTTTTTGATTAATCTCAGAAACCCATCCATTTCAAAATTTCTGACTTTTGATTCCTTGTGTTTTCTAGAAAATCTCAAAATTAGATTAAAGGAAAAAAAAGGGAAATTTCTGGCAAAGTACTCTGAAATTTTGAACTTTACCTCAAATTCTCTAGAAAAAATGTTTTTTTGTTGCAGCCCTACTTTAATCAGATTTATTGCTATTTTTAACATCGTGTGAACGTGTATACAGAATCTCCTTGGCGCTGATTGGCCAAGAACGGAGATACGACGACCATGAATGTTGGTTTGTGCTGTATTGCTAACATAGTTGTTTTGTTGTTGTTGTTGTTTTGTTTTTTGCTAACATAGTTCCCACTCTGTGTATCAATGAATATTCACGTATTTGTTGCTTGAACTACTAATACAGGCACCTATGACTGTTTTTAGAGGGCTCTCAAGTATTTGTGTGTTCTTTTCTAACACTTGTATCGGTAACTAACTGTGGTGACAGTTGCTAAGGAGTTGCTATGACAACAACAAACAAGCCACATTCTCTGTATCTAAGGGTCGATCCCAAAAGCGGTGACTTTGTTGATATGTATGTCTCTGGCACTTCAGTCAGAAGTGTCATTATACTTTATTTTTGTCGGCTGAGGTTCATTTCTGCTTTCCGCTGCGCTTGCTCACCAAGATGGCGCCGGTCACTTCCGGTTCAGACTTGCAGGCCAGTACAACCTTAAGATGTTCAGAAATCATCAGTAATCTGACGTAATACAGGGGAAAGAGCAAAACAAAACTACTGTAAGGTTTCGATGCTAAATTTGGAGCCGTTTTATTGTATCTCTGCTTTGTTTGTTCATGCTTGTATGCTTATTTTGAGGGCAAAGGGGGTTTGGCAGCATTTCATTAGAAAAGTTGGTAAACTTCATGTTTTGGACGGTTTCCTGTGGTAGTTGGAAGTGAAAATATTTATTTATCTTTTTCTAACGTGAAGGAGTCACTTATTCATTAGCTTTTCTATGCCTGCTGTTTTGCATTTGTGTTTTATTTTAAAATGTAACATTTTCTGAGCAATCTCTGAGTTACCCATCATTTCTTTATCCACCAACGCTTTGTACACTTTAAGAAAAAGATGAAGAATGTTTGCAGAATTGGGAATGTCAGCGCTGGTCACAGTTCACTGCGCATCTCACACATTTTATAGAATGAAACCCGGCCCTGCATATAAAGTCCTGACTTCCTCTTCCTAAGCCTCTCAAGTCAAGCGGTTCTGAAACTCTGGAGGAAACTTTCTGTAATAATCCCCACAATTTATTGCTCCTCTAACAGAGTTCTGGTTTAATGGCTGCGGCCCAGATTCCCCTGAGCTTTTTCAACAACTTCCAATATGTTGCTCTGGTGTGGGGAAACTGGAAATGTCGCTCTCATGTCTGCCACATTTCAACAGAGACATTAGCTGCAAAAAAAAAAAAAAAGCTCAACCCTCATTCTCATCTTCTGTAATCGGGTTTTGTTTCTCAATCAGTCTAATTATAAACATATTTACATTTCTTCCTCTTAATTTGCAGTGTTTTGGTTATAGACAAAGTTCCTGAGCCAGTCTGTGTTTAGCTAATAATATTTTTAGTTAATTCACTCTAATTACTGAATAAAATGACTCAAAAACAACAAATTTAGTGACTCCAAACTATCAAAAGACCCAGACATGACACAACAAAATTACCAAAACTGCACAGCAACAAGACAAAGAGACAACTTAAAATGAGTTTAAAGAAGAAAAAATAAATAAATAGCAAAAAAGAGATAGAGAAAGAAAGGATCACGTGTAATTCCAACAAGACACAAAATGACTCAGAATTGACTAATCTCGTTAAAAAATAACTACAGACATGCCTGCAAGGACACAAGAACTTGTCAAGGTACAGAAAACACAAAATTATTTTAAAAATGACTTTTCCTCAAAGCTCCATTTGAGCAGGAACTGATAACAGAGCAAAATGTCTCAAGACTGAAGGCTCCTATTAGTACCAGAACAACAAGAACCCATGAAAAACACTTTAAAATAACCCAAACAAAACAATAAATTAAACTATCATATAAATATTATATGTGCATAATATAAATTTTTTCTACATTGCAAAACACAAAAAGGAAAATATTGAATCAGAAACTTAAGAGTTTAAGAATATTTTTCTTTTTCTCATTAAGTTGTGAAATTCCAAACTTAACCTTTAGTAACTTTTACAGCACTGTTTATACATTGATGTTAAAAATGAATTTGTGTGATTTTTGTCAAACGTTTCAGATCAAACTAATTTTAAGTATCAGAAAATAAAACCTGAGTAAATACAAAAATATATATTCTTAAAAGATGATCTAATTTATTTATGAGGAATAAATTAACGAAAACATCTTTGAAGACTTTTAGGAAAATATTCTGTGGACAAATGAGAACTTTTTGTGATTTTACATCTGAAATAAAACTAACAGCATTTCAGAAAAGCATGGTGATGGCAGTATGATGCTCTGGGCTTACTCTTCTGCTTCAACATGTTGGATTATGCAGCAGTAGAAAGATTTTCACTTCTGAGTGGCACCAAACAACAAAAGTTTTTTTTTCTAGAAAATATCTGAGATTAATTTCAAATTTTCAGATTTTTTTCCTTTTTTTTTGCAAAATTTGGACTCTTTGAGCTCAGAAATTTCCATGTTCTAAAAATTTCTTTGATTTTTTTCTCCCAAACAGAAATGTATTGTTTTTTCTAGAATTTCTGAGATTAATCTTACAATATGAGTTTTTTGGCAGGAATGTACTCCTGTTTCTTTTCTGTCTAAAATGCGCCGTCATAGATTGCTGTCAGAATAAAATGTGAGAAACGTGTTTCTCGGATCCCAGGTGATGGTAAACATTTGAAACTTCCTCCACAGCCTGATAAACTCTCTCCTCTCACCTGCAGATGATCATAATCAGTCGTTCTTGTTTCCACACCTGATCCAGGTGTTGCTGCAGAAAGGGGCGCCGAAGATTCATATCGGGACAAATGGCATGCAGCAGTCTCTGTGATCACAAATGAATAAAAGCGTTTTCAAAAATGTTATTTTTTTCATTTTCACAGAACCTCCAGCTGCAAATAAAAGCTGTTTACTTTGCTCTGCACTGGGAGATAAAAAAAATAAATAAATAAAGACTGCAAAATGCAAATCCAGGAGCTCATTATCGTTTTATGAAGCTAAGACAATTTACCTTTTTGCTTTCTTATCTCTCTATGCTCAAAGTGCCATCTAGTACAGCTGCAGGCTCATTTAAATACAAGGTAAAAACGGCAATCAGATTTAGTCTAAACTCTGTTAAATCCAAAGAGTTTACTGTAAAAGTCGTCATTGTGGAGGGAACATAAAATTTTATTATAAAAACTCAAAACAAATTTCTCAGTGGATTAGGGCCAACAATCCCTGAATGATGCAAATGGAGCCGATGCAGATGGACACTTCCTGTAATTTTTTTAACAACAAAATTTCCACGGCAAACTTAAATGTAAAATGTACAACAATTTCTTTCCTTTTTGCTTTTATTTTTATTTCATAGAAAGTCACGCCACAAACATCCAGCAACATTTTATAAAACCAACAAAGTAGATAATAATTGGCCAAACATTAAGACAAATGTTGGTTTCATTCAAATTTAACTTACTTAATGTATAGTTGTGAAGCCAGAGGAGAAAGAATGAATTCACAATAAACACTTTTTCTCTTTGCAAAAATAATAATTTTGGCCCCTGAGAACTTTCAACTTTGGGTTTTTGACCCCCAAAAATTTACTCCACAGCAATATAGAAAATAAAATCCTGGAGATATTTCAAAATACTGGAAGAAATGTGTTTCCAGAGGATGATGGATCAGATTATTCAGGTTTTGCTTCTTTGCCTGGTTTTCTAGATGGATCAGCAAAAGCAAATGAGGTGGATCAGCTTAACAACTGATCATCCAGAACATGTTAATGTAGAACATTGTCTTTATTGAGGGAAAATCAAGCCGTTAGCACGTCCAGACAGTCAAACAGTAGCTGTTTTAAGTTAGAGGCCTCCTCAGCCTTGCTGCAATACTGACTGCTACCAGAGATCAACAGATTTTTGAATGACATGAAGTATTGAGCCTTGGCTTTGTGGTGAAACATGATCTAAAACGTATTCTTAGTTCACAGTAAAGAGAAATGAGAGGAAGAGATAAATGATAAATAAATCCCATTTTTCTCTCGACTGTAATTCTGCCTGTAAAAATCACTGAAAAGCATCGCTTCCATCTGCGCTGGAGCGGCTTTCGTTCGTCTCATCTGTACAGCATAAAACATGGAGGTTACACAATAATCTGGGTCGTTCTGGGCTCAGGTGTTAAACAGATTTTTCAACCCAACAGACAAACTCATACCCTCAGAAATCCTTGCAGCGTGTTGCATGAACAAGGCCGAATACTCTGCTCCTCCTCCCTGAATCCTTTTCTTTTCTTCCCCTCCACTGCGCTCGGGTTACAGAATTGGGTTTTGCCCTTTCAGAGCTGCTGCTGCCCCGACTTTGCAGCAGAGCATGGCTGTGGTGATGCTGAGAATGAGAGCACCTCAGGCGAAAGAGCAGCAAAACAAACCCAGCCTTACATAAGAGCTGAGCTGCAAGCAGGAACAAAATCCAGGCGACAGCATAAAGATCTAATGTATGAATTAAAGCAGTAGACATTTTCAAAGTCTAATATTGTCTTTCCTTTGAGTTAATGTTTATTTTTTTATTGTCTCATGTCGCAGAAATTGTTTTAATTCAAACATTTAAACTACAGTAAGTAACTTATGAATAACAGTTGAATTACATATTTGATGAAACCATCGCCAACCAATCAGAGCCAGGAGGCGGGACTTACTGCTGTCAATCAATCTCATGTGGCACCTCTTGCTCTCTGCTACAATACAGCTAGCATAGCCTGTTGTGACGCTAAGGCTAGTTAGCATAGCCACTGTAGATGGCAGATAAACAGTATTGATTAGTTCACCATTATCACATCGAGCAAAAATTCAGAAATTTCTGAGATTAATCTCAGAGATTTTATTAAACCCCCCCCACCCCCCCAAAATTTCTGAGTTTCAAAAATATAATTTTTTTACTTTTGAATCTCAGCTTTTTTTTTTTTTAAACAAATGGTCAACTTTTCAAACTTAGAATTTTCCAAGTTTTTTCTATAAAATTTCTAAGATTAATCCCTTATTTTTATTTATTTTATTATTTTATTTTTTACATCACAAAAATCACTAAATGTCAGAATTAAAATATCTATCTACAGAATATCTACATTCTCACAATTATATTAAATACATATAGAAAGTACACAAAACACCACAACCCAGCAAACAAATGATGTCAAGATATTTTCTTGCAGACCTACACAAATATCAGCTCTAATAAAACTAGGTTTCACACTTAAAATGTGTCTAAAAAGCAGCAGATCATCAAACCTGCATGGAATAAATCAAGTTATTAGTCAGAAAGAACATCCTTAAATTAAAGATTTGAAAAATGTGTGAAAATTTTGTCTGTGTATTAAAAACAGACATCAGACGACATCAAACAGCAGCTGCTTTCCATTTCAGTAAAACAGCCAAGAAATAACTAAAATAATACCAACATGCTTCACTCACTGTAGCCAAGAGTTCATATATCAGCTTATGGTCATTTCGAGGAAGAGCATCAGAAAAAAGCAAAAACAAAACCAAAAGTAATAAAATCTGCACTGATGTAAAGACATTAAGCGTTTTGCTGCTGCTGCTGTATCCATGGTTTTGCCCTACTTACTAGCTGTCCGTTTCCTCGAGTGTAACTCGGACAGATGAGTGAAACTGAAAAGTGTGTGTGTCTGCAGGTACCTGAGGCTAATTAAAAGCTACAGGTCTGGATAGATGGGAACTGGCAGCGTTTACAAACAGGAAACCACAGTGGAGACGAGTCGTTCTGCATAGAATATATACAACTAAACCAGGGATGCTACAAACGATTATTTTAGTAATCGATTAATTGATTATTCTGGCGATTAATCATATAAACAAAGGTTCACTCTACAGATTTTTCATTTTGCCACAATATTAGAAATGCATTAAAATAAACGAATAAATAATTTATTTTTAAGTAAGAAAATTAAATTTTATTGCCTAAAATGGAGTAACAACATTCCTTTGATAAGTCTGAACCAGGTGACTTAATTATAATCGGATTTATAAATCTAGACCTTTGCATGTTATTGTTTACCTAAGGAAATTTCGCGCATGCGTACAATGCTGGAGGGCAAAAAGACGATTCTTTAACATGTGATGCTTAGCCGCGCCGCAGAATAATTCCGTTATCTCAATCAAACTTAGACATGTAGACATTATTAATTTCGTGCTGTGCTTAACAGCAAAGGGAGAAACCGTTAAAGTACAACTCAAAACCACGTCTTTCTCGTTCTCTGTATCAGCGCAGCTACTGTATAGCTAGCTCGCTGTTAGCGTCTCTTACTCTGCAGTTGTGGAATCACAATGTCTGGGTTCATGAGCGCCCCCTGCCATGAGGCACGAGAACTGCCTGCCTCACTTTGAATCTGTTCTCTGCCGTTTCTGATCCTCAGCACATGAAACACGTTACACACAGTTGGTGACAATAAAAACACAGTACATTAAATACATAAGCTAAATGATGGAAAATCAGTTCATACATTAAAGGTTTTTAACCATTTTATTGGCGACGTACAGACAGGAGGAGCATGCTCTCATAGAATGGCAACCGGTGCAGTTAGCGAGAGGTTGCGCAATCCCAGGTGAGGCTCAGCTCACTGCTGCCTCACCAGCTTCGCTTCTGAGCATTTGAATGGGAAAATGCAAAAATTCAGCGATTTTGAAAGAAAAAAACATCAGATTTGGTTAAATTAAATGAAAAAATAGGTACATTATAGTACAAACCACAGGGTGAAAATATCTTTATAAATGATTTTACTATTATATATTATTTTTCCATGATTTATATATTATTTTTCCATATTTTCCCCTGACCGCACGTCACTGATATATATATATATATATATATATATATATATATATATATATATATATATATATATATATATATATATATATATATATTATTATTATATATATATATTTTATACAAATAGTTTTTAACTTTTCTGAATGAGATTTTCTTTTCCAGAAAATTGCCTTTTTTGTGTCTGTATATTCCAGTTAACAAATAACTAAATTAATTGAAAACAACATGAATAATCGAATAATCATGATTAATCTAAAATACAAAATGTATAATATTTGTACAGATTTGGTATAATTCCTGGTCTGAATATGTTGAGTTTTTCCAGCAAATGGAAGCCATTTGCTGGAATTTGCTAGCCCTAAACCAAACTAGTAAAATTTCCTCTTTGGTGCATAAATAATGAATCCAGGTAATTTGGAGATCAGAAATGAGAGCCACCAAAGCAGAATTTTGCGAACTGCTTCTTTTAAAAGTAAATGTGTCCTCCAGAGGGAAACTCTGCTAACCTCCAGTGGTTCGCCTGTTCCTGCACCTAAACATGCTGCGTGAAATCGGTTCAGATGCGAGTTTTATTATTAGCTCCAGGACAATTAGGAGGCTTGGACCTGTCTCACTCCCTGTCATCTGGAGCGGTGGAGGGGCGGTGACACTCCCTCAGCTGCTCCCCTCGGTACGCAGCAGGAAGACATGAGGCTAAAAATACTCAGCAAAACAAAAACAACGAGCAAACAAACAGACGACGGCCATGTTTGTTCACTAAGGCATAAAGAACTAAATATATTTCTCATTAAGAAGAATTTATTTGGGTTTTTGAAATATTTAACTTCAATTTCATGTATTTCTTGCAGTATCTCGAGATCTGTATAATAAAAGGTTTTTATTTCAAAATGTTAGGTAATTTAAGCATAAATGTTCTTTTTCCCCCAAACTCATTTCCATGAAACTTCATATGGTACTCATTTGAGAATAATGGCGCACACACAAACTCGCTCACAAAGAGAAATCATAGAAAAGAAATAAATATTTTAAAAGAACAGAAGCTGAATTCAGGCGTCGCTTTGAAAGAAAAAGAAACCCACTTGGTTTGTTGCAGTTTTGTTTCTGCGTTGTTGCTGTATAGTGGCTTTTGTTGCTGCATTGCGGCTTTTGTTGCATTTTTGTTGCTGCATTGTGGTTTTTGTTGATGTATGTTGTTGTGTTGTGGCTTTTTTATGTTTCTGTTGCTGCATTGGTGGTTTCTGTTGCGTTTTTGATTATACATTGTGGCTTTTGTTGCTGCCTTTTTGTTGGGGCATTTTCATGTGTTTTTGTTGCTGCATTGTTGGTTTTTGTTGCTGCGTTGTGGGTTTTTCATTTTCTTGACAAAATGCTGCCATCACAACAGCAGCAGAAGCTTAAAATGACAATACGGGACATTCAGTGCGTCCAGCAAAGCAATTGGCATTAAGTGACCCTGCTTGTGCTCACAATCTCGTTCTAGAGTCTAATTAGATGTACACAGGTTGATCTCCTGAATTAGTCATTTGTAAGTACGGACAGAGGTTTGTTCTCCTCAAACGTCCTGCATGTATTTTTTATTTTTTTTAAACAGAGCAGCAGCAATGGTCTCAGCTTTTCACCTTGAATCAGACTCAAAGTTTGACGTCTCCAGCTGCACACATCTTTTCATACGCCTCACGCCAACCACAGGAAGTGGTCATGAATTATACAAATCTTATGTAAATATAATCTCAACCCAGCAGCTGGACGACGGAGCGCTTAGGAAAAATATTACTTTAGAAAATCAGAAGCGAAGGTGGGCAGTTTTTATTTCATTTTCCAGGGGGCAATTTTTACAGCGAAATCACAGGAGGGACCCTGCATTTAAAACAAGACAGCATGCAGCTGTGCATAAAATGAAATAATCTTTACAAAGTGATGTTAAACACAAGCTGAACATAATTTACAAATGATGCAGCTACGGTGTCAACCGTCACAAATCCCATAAAGGTAAACAGACAGGACGCTATCTGGCCTCTTATTAGGTCCCCAACAAACTGGTTTGTTGTTTGTGCTCTAAAAACCTCCATTTAAATGAAAAAAGAAGCAAGAAACTACTAGATTATAGAGAGAACAACCCCAACATAGGGTAAGTTCACAAAAGGTTTGTTTCTGGAAATGGAGAGTGAAACTCTGTTCTTAGAAAATGTTAACATGTCACATCAAGACTAAAATTACCTTCAAACAGATTAAGATTCTGTTTAAATAAAGAAACTGTTCTTTGGTTAAAGTAAAAGTCAGAATCAGGGTTCAATACAACACAATTCCCTACTGCCCCCAGGGTTGCTACGGTAACAGGCTGGGATTAGCTGGGGTTGCTACGTAACTAGTGGAACTCTGCTGGGGTTGCTAGGTGATATGACAAATCAGGAAGATTTTTGAAATGGCTCATTTTCCAGACACCAAAAAACAAACTTATTGCCAAGAAACAAACCAGGTGTGTTTTTTTTCCAGGCAATTGGGTTGTTTTAAAAATGTCAATTAAAAATATATTAAACTCACTCAAATTAAGTAGTTCTGTTTGTATTTGTCCTCACTGAGCGACTGAACTGCCTTTGTGGGTTTTAAATGCATTTTTTCAAGCTTCTGTTGAAAAAGGCTTTAACAAAACAACCTTGACATTTCAACTGCTTAAAAGAAAATTAAACAAAAAATCTAAAACATGTTGCTTTCTCATCTTAAATGTTCCCCAAACTAAGTTATGCTTTTTCAATCTGTCTGCACAGGGTTTTCATTATAGTTTAGTTTTATTTTGTTGCGACTTTTTGTCTACTTTATGTAGTTTTAATTTGTTTTGAGTGTTAGCTAGTTTTTATTAGTTATTCGTTAAATAATGGTTTTAGCTTTTTCATATTTTGGTTATTTTTTAGGTGCAGAATTCAAAAAGATTAAAGTATTTTGATTATTTATACATTTATCTTCAACAGAAGTTAGTATTTAAAAAAAATAATAAAAAAAATAATATATATATATATATATATATATATATATATATATATATATATATATATATATATATATATATATATATATATATATATTAAATTATTGTGGAGCATCCAGTTAGCTGGTGTTTTCTCTCAAATTGTGGACGAGCCTAAATGCCACCAGGGGGAGTTTGAACTGATGTATTTTGATGCAAACTGGTGTGGAGTTAAAAAATAAATAAAGAAATGTCACAGTTTAAAAGTCTAATAAATAGACTCAAACATGAAAACGAAGGGTATTATAATTGTAATTTGAACATGTTTTAGTTTTATAAACGCACTTTAGCTTTCCATAATAATAATATCACACATCTCACAATAGCAACTAAAAGTTAAAGGAAGCACAATAAATATCAAGGAAAAATAACTGGTACAATCATCAAATACTGTTTTTATTTATGCGAGTTAAAAATGTTTTCTCAGTTTAAGTTTGTTAGTTTTATTTAACTATGATAATCTGAACCAGCGGTCGCGCCAAACGCAACGCTCATTAAAACGTTTGCAGTTTGGGAATCACTGACCCAAAGTACAAGCAAAAAAAATGACAGCAAATACTTCCAGGAAGCGGATAAAATAAACCCCGAAGAGCGCCGCTGGAAACCACATGAGCAGTTTATTCTGTCACCAGAGATTTAGTCGTCACCGATACGGCGGAGTGGGATGTCGGCACGTGATGAAGACACATTACGGGTTTATTATGATGAAGAAAGAGCAGGAAATGGAGGGGAAAGGAGGCGTCCTGATCGCTGTGGCGGGACGTCAGCTGCTGGAGACATCCATCAGAATGAGAAAGAGGGCATTAGGAAGCTGATGGAGGAGAGAAACGAGTCTGCTGCTGTCAGATAATTAGTCCACATGGCAATCAGCCTCTAATCTGACTCACAGAGGGAGAGAACCAAATAGACAGAGATGAAGAGGAGGAGGAGCAGCCCTGGTGCTGAGCTGACCTGCTGGGGAGACTGGTTTGAACTGGCTGGAGCGCAGAGGTTGCCACTGGACGCACATGAGTCGAATCAGCAGCGGGACACGCAGGGACAGAAAACACAAGGACCAAAGTCGATCCCTGTTAGGCCGGATTATGATCACGAGAGGCTAGGCTAACAAAAAATGAATAAAACAAGAATAAGACCATAATATTATGAGAAATCGTACGAGAATAAAGTCGTAATAAACCCTGAGCTGTCACAATAAATTTTGTTGGCGATAAATTCTCCCAGAAGTTATTGCGATAAACGATCATATTGCTGTTTTGTGACCCTTTTCAAGCAATGTAATGCAAGAACACATTCTCAGAGATTAATAAACTTTAATAAGAAATTTGTAAATATCCAAAATAAATAAACAAAACAACAGAAATAAATAAAATGAATAATGAGTCTATAAACAAAACTGTCCTTCAAAAAACAGCCTAGTTGAGATCAAAACACTAGACTGACAACTTTTGTCATCCAGTTTTTGGTGGAAAAAGAGAAAAACAATAAATTATTCAAATGGAAATGATTGAGGTTGTTTAAATTTATCATGTGATTAATTAATTTGTTGCTTATTGCGACCAACTTACAATAACTTTGCTTTAGGCTTTCCTGCAAAGAGATTTGTGGAAAAATGTCACAGATCCACAGAAATGTCACCTTGTTGTGAATTAATTTCTGTCTAGCATAAATAATTTGCAGCAAAAAGACAAAAACACACGAACGAAATTTAAAAATCCTGACATAAAATCATGAAAACGTGACGCATCGGGTTTTCAGGCTCTCCCTGCTCTGCACAGCCAGGTTTGCTCTGCGTATCAAGCCGCTCTTTGCGTCGCGCTGCTCTGCCATAAACACATCAGGACGGCGCGTTATTGATGCAGCTTTTCATGCTCTCAGTCTGCTAACAAACCGCCGGCTGAGCGAGGCGAGAAAATGTGCCGGAACGTCGAGATGCGTCACCGGGGAGGGAATTTGTCACACTTGACAGTTTGTGAAGAGACTCTCCACAGCTTGCAGAAAATGTGCAGAATAACTCGTTCCAAGTCTGTCACCGTTGACCCTTTTCAGATGGCAAAATAAAAGCACAGAACTTAACAAAAGGTGATTTTTTTTTATGTGGATTGAATGAAAACTAATGGCAAAAGAAGAGAAAAAGATCGTTTTAATGGATTAATAGCTTCTTAGTTACCTGCAGATAATTCAATATGATGCTTTCAAAACCGCCAAAATAAGGAGCAAATTAATGAGCCATCTGCTCACTACTATCATGCTAATAATCTTCCAGCTGTTGATCATAACTCTCCATCCAGAGAGATTAAATTATCTCAGAGGAAAACAACAAAACTGACGTTAGAGTCATGATCTCTGTTCTCACACGTTGGCTTGAACTGATAATATTTAAAGGTAAATAAAAACGGCGGAGAATCATCCTGGGTGGATGTTATGCAAAACTGAAAAGATGGAGAAAATTAGACCAGCTGCTTTCAGACCGACAGGAAAGCTGGGAGGCGTCACATTTCTCTGCACCTGTGATGGAGAACAAACTGGCTTGACTGAAGAGACGGAAGGTTTTATTTTAACCTCGGATGTATTTTGGATCATGTCGAGTTGTTTAGGTCGGAAAAAGGCTGATTTTCGTTTTGGTGAAACGTTTGTGGTGATTTGAGTAAATCAGAGGCGTCAAACTCATTTTCATTCTCATTAACAAAATGCTGATATATCACTAAATTGGTATTTATTAAAATTAAAGAACATCTTTTCACATCGGTCACATTGCGATTGTCTGAAGTTCTGCAATGAAGATCACAGATTTTGTGGCGCTTATTTAGAAATATTTACAACAGATTTTTCATCTAGTATTTTGTTTTTCAAAACCAACCAATTGTAAATCAACTGACCACAAAAGACAGTGTATTCTTTTTTTATTGGCCCAAAGTGTGAAACACTAATGTTTGGAGCTACTTACAACCAAAAAATATAAATAAAAATAAGCTTTTCTGGCTTGTTTGGCTTTCTGGCAAAATAAAGTTAAAAGTACCACGAGTTGAGTAGTAACTAGTGAGTTACTGTTAGAAAAAAATACTTCTAGGAGTATTTTTTATTATGCTTTACTTGAGTAATCTTATTTATCATACTTGAGCAAAATTTCAGAACATTCTACCTAACTAAATTAACAAATTAACCAAAAATGTACCTGCAGTTTTTGTTTAAGTCTCACACGTTTTATATTTTAAGAAAATCATATGGAAAACATTATCTTTTGGCTGATCTTGTCATTTTGTAATTATGTAAATTTTATAGCATTACCACATATATTTCGTCTGCCTGATATTTTTAAGTATTAATGATTGATGTTTCGATCAGTTACTCAGTACTTCAGTAATTTCTTGGACGTCTGCTTTTTACTTTTACGATAGTAAATATTGTGCTTCAACAGTTTTCTAGTTAACTTGGGTCTTTTCGTCTCCTCTTGATTACGTTTCATCAGTTTCTCTCCAGACATTTCCACCAGTTCCCTTTTCAACTCTGTAATCAAACCGAACAGAACAAGTCAATCTTGCGTCCGATAATTCGGAGCAAACGGTAACGTTATGATTAACTGCTGTGTGGAAAAGCACTGCTGCTGCTAAGCTAATTTGCTCCATAGCAGTCAGGACTAACCACCAGAAAACATGGAAAAACACTAATAGCTGACATTACGCTCAATCATATTAGCTTTCTTCCGTGGAGGATAATAGGAGCACTTTAGCAGACCTAGTAGGCCGTTTTCATTTATATTAGAGTCTGAACCGCCGCTAAGCCTCAGCAACAATCATGACTGAAATTTAATAGCATTAAAACTGTTTGGTTTTCTTCCACTGGTAATTTTAAAAACCCCTGACTGTGTAATGTTGGTAATTCCCATTCAAGAAGCTCAGTTTCGGCCTGTTTTTCAATTCCAGAACCAGCGGTGGTGTGTGTTTTAGATAATTTTCCTGTTTAAGGCCCAGCTGGGTTTAAATCGCAACAATCTGACGGAAACCGAAGGGAAACTGGTTAGGATGCTAGCCAAACGTCTGATGAGCCATTTTATAAACATGAGACAAAGACTGGGCCATCGAGCTGTTCAGCACGATGGTGGCAGCAGTATGCTGTGGAGGGTTTTTACTGACTGATACAGTAAAGCGACTGCCCTTAACTTCACCTCAAAATAAAAGCTAGATTGTTAAACTTGGACACAGTTGGGTGTTGCAACTACACAATGATTGTTACACAAATCAAAAAAATGCTTTGAAAAGATAAATGAGGTTTAAAAAAGGCGCATAGATCAAACTCAACTTTTGAAAATTTTGGACTAATCCTAAAAAATTAGGCAATTCTCTAAAGAGTTGACGAATATTCTGCAACTTAGTTTGGTTTTACAATTCTGACCCAGTACAGATTACAAGAAAACAAAAACATTTAAATACATTTTGATCATCACAAATTAAAATCACAGTTTTGTGTGTAATTCTTATGCTTGAAATAATAAATATATATCGCAATAGACGTGTGATAAATATCAATAGATGATACATAATATTTAATATTCACTGAACTCTGATCCAGAACCGCACAGCATTCTGGGAGATGTAGGCAGAGGGACCCCTTTAGCTGCTCAATCTAAGCAAAGTTGGTGGAATTAATTTTACTCACTCTTTGGTTACCTAGCAACTCACTCATTCTTTGGTTACCTAGCAACAACCTATTGAGTAACTTGCGCAGCAGCAGTTTAAAGTTTTGTCACTGTGCCTCATAACTGCTTAAAAATAAACAGCAGCAACAGTTTGGTGGTATTTTAGACATTTAAAACAAAAAACTAATCAATAATTATCAATTAATTAATTTGAAACGCTTATAATCATGTTAGGTTTTTCAGGCATTTTGTTCGGTCTTAAGAATTAACTGAAGATGTAGGTCAATCAATCCATGTTATTAAAAAGTAGCTCAAAAAATATTAAATATTTTCATAATAAAAATTCACTTAGTAATGTCATAAAAAAAATCAATAAAAATCAAAGAACAGAAGATGTAGCCAGAGTTTTAAAACTTTCAAGTTGCTTTCAAACATGAACAGCTGCTAATATGTCAGCAGCTACTGGGTGTGTCCACTTTAACCCCCCTAAACCCAGAATTACGTAAAGAACAGTGAGATTTATATTGATTTTATAGAAACGCCCAAAACGTGCAGAAAGTGAAAATTTTAGCCTCTTTTTTAAGACGAGATCAAATTTCAGTATCTTGTATCTGTGAGTTTCTGGCAAAACAAAGGAAAACCAAAGCTATGCTGATGGGACGGCAAACAGAAGGTTTAAAGGTGTGTGTGTTTATATTAGTGAGTCCATAAGAAGTGGGAGTGTCATGTTCAGGTGATAATGGTTAAATTGAATGTTTGTTAGCTTATGGCTAATTTCAATCATCAGACGTTTAACAAATTTCTCCAATTAGAGCTTTCTGGGCGTCAATCCTTAAAGAAGAGAGAATTTTGTTTAAAAGGTGACAAAATGTGTTTTGAGAAATTACGGTATACTTTCTTAGTCAAGTATAAAACTCTATTCCAAATAAAACTTGTAAATGAGTCTAAGAGACTTCTTAATGGATGCTGGAAAACTCCAGAGGGGCAAAGAGTTGAACTGAAATGCAAATTAATGAAGAGGAACCTGGCAGCCGGAAGAAAAGGTGAAAACACTCAGAGGAGCTCCTTTTTTCAATCTGATCTTTTCAGCCTTTTCTCCACGTTATAATTCATATTCTGCATCTCCACACACAACTGGAAACAGGAATTTATATTCATTGAATAAAAATATATTTTATTCTTCACTGTCTGGAGCTTAATCAGGCCAAACTTTACTTGTTTAAACTTTGTTGGAATAATTACCAAAAGTATTTCTGTTTACTTAAATGTATTTACTAAACTTATTGAGAACATTTCTTTGAAAAGTTTTGTAACTTTTTCATATTCAATAGTTTATACATTTGGTCGGTTTCCAGGATAACCGTCTTTTAAACTTCGTGACCTGGGTCAAATCTTTTGGTTTACTTTTACGTTTCCTTGTAACCTTCTAAATTTCTGAGTTTCAAAGGTCAAAAATGTTTGACTTTTGAAACTCAGAAATTTAGAAGATTTTTCTTGAAAATTTCTAGTAAATTCAAATTTTGATTTTTTCTTGAAAATTTCTATTGAACTCAAAATTTTATTTTTTTCCTTGAAAATTTCTATTAAACTCAAAATTTTTTGTTTATTTTTCCCCCAAAATTTCTCTTAAATTCAAAATTTTAGTTTTTTTTTTTTCAAAAAATTCTATTGAACTCAAAATTTTAGTTTTTTTTATTTCTGATATTAATCTCAAAATTTCTAATGTTTTTTGGCAAAACTTTACTCTTGTATTTTACTGTTTGTTAAAAATCTGTCATTTAGAAATATTTTTGTAAGGGATTGAAAGAATAAAATAATTTAGAGCAGTAAATTGAAAAGGAGCTACAAATTAATTAAATGAATAATCAAATTAATTTGTCATCATTTTAGTTTCCTTTTGTTTAGCATGACTACTTAACTTAATTTGATTACTTAATTAATTAACCCAATTATATTTAACATTGGATCACCTGTTTTCTTTTTTCAGTGAACAAAAAAAGGCAAAAAATGATAAAGCATTCTAATATCAGGACTAAATGAGGAAAACATAAGTGGAACAAGTTGAGAATCAGAGATAAAAATGGGTATAGTGTCAAGTTGGCTCAGTAATGACGTGGGACAAGAGGAGAGGTGTAAAGACGAGACGAGGGCATCATCAGCAGCTGCTCAGAACCAGCTGGAGAGCCGACAAAAGGCCAAATCGAACTCTGTGACCGTGGAGGTGATTACCTGCTGGAGTGTTGCTGAAAAACAACAAGCTAACGCAGAAACCTCATTTTATTCACCCAATTTTATTGTTTATAAATGCCAACAAGGTAAATTGATGTCTGCCAAAACACGGCCATGTTAATTTGGTATCCATGAAATGCTCTGGGTCTAATTCAAATTCCAGTCAGGAATATTTTAACAGCAAACCAGATCATATCAGCATGCTTGTTAATCAGAGCAAAAAACCCCTAAAATAATCACTGGTGTTAAAGAAAAACAGCAGGTTCAGTGTTTATAATTCTTCCTACGTTTGCACATAACCTGAAACTTAATGGGTTTAAAAGCTGGACAACAAATTGCTCAACTGATTGCACAATTATCCAGAAAATTAATCAAAAGCCCAATCAGATGTGTTGGAGCTGATTCTCAAAAACACCTTGTGCTGATAGCTGGAGCTCCCATGAGAAGAAGGGCAGGAATGGCTGTTTTTATGTTTGGGAACAGGCTGCGGACAAACAGAGCGCTTCCTCTAAAGGTGTAATAGCTGCAGGCTGGTTACTGCAATAAAAAGAGGTGGAGGACAAAAGGACGACATAGAGACATTTCAAACCACTGATTGGATTACGGCAATATTTAGTGAAGGATCATTTAGTTTATTGCTCAAACTAATCCATGTTTACTCCCGTTTCTGTCTAATAATTACATATTTTTTTTGTCCGTTTAATTTTTTTTAATGAGATGCTGCTTGTAGTTTTCTGTCCTGGTGACAAACACTTTTACCTCTAACTTTGCAGAATTAAACTGGTTCAGGTCTGTTTTTAACTGTTGATTCAAATAATGATCCCAACATTCAGAGTTGTTCATGTAAACGGTCCACATTGTTCCTGATTCAACTTTCAATGGATGGAAAGAAAAACTAATGGAGAGAGAGAGAGGACAACCAGAAGGAGGGAGAGATGGAGAACGAAGGACGAATGGATGGAGAGATGAATGGCTGAATGGATGGATTAATAAACGGATGGATGAACAGATGAATGGTTGGACGGACGGACAGGTGAATGGAAGAATGAAAATTATCTTCTAATTTCACTTTAAAACTATGTTCTAATCAAAATCAGAGATAATACAAGTTTAGATTTCTGAACCTTTACGTTGATCTATTTTGAATCGTTTGACTAAAGTTTTAAATTATTATTTAAAGGTTTAGTGAGTAAAAAAGACAAAAACAATCCAGTGTTCTGGTGGTTTGAATGTTCAGGGAACCCTTGAAAAAGACGGAAAGCTTTCAGCTAATAACTCTGCAGGTCTGGAAAAGCAATGAGATTATGGAGCAACAGGCTGCTTAAATAAAATTTTCTGCTAATATGATGGTGAACAGAGAGCCATGTTGGTTTGAATCTGACACAAAACACCAAATGTGCTGAAAAAGTAAATCTTACTCCAGACAGGTGGATTAAGGGATAAAAAGAGCTTTGTCACAACACCTTGAAGCCTTTATAGTTCAAGGTTTGTCTGAATAAATGCCTCCCAGAGATCTTTTCACAGTAGAGACCTTGTATATGCATATTTAGCTTATTTTCATGACTTATTTCAGCTGTAAATTGGTCTTATATTAACATATGCTACAACAAAATGGCCGACTATGCCAAATCAACACTTCCTTCTTCAGAGGTCAAATGTCAGTTTATTGAAAGGTTGCAGTTGTAAATTGAGAGTTTATGGAAAAGTGAAAAAAAAAAAAAAAAGACATTCTACTAGTTAAAGGCAACCCATTTTGCTTTTTTGAACAGCTTAGGCTAGATCTATGATCTACACAAAACATGTTGAACTTTTCTTTTTGCAGAAAATCATTCTTGGATCATTAGATTTTAGTCTGATCATTTCTACCAACTTTGAGCTGCTTTAGGGCGTCTTGTCACTTTAAATCCAAATAAGCTGCTGTTGGCCACGCCCCCCAACTCAATGTTTACGCTCGCAGGTGAAAATGGCTGCACACAGATCTGCAATTATGCTACCGTACATCTTTGAAAAGCATTAGTAGAGCCTCCTGTACAACCAACAAGAAAGTGGTTTCTGGATGATAAATCGACAACAAAACACTAGATTTGTATTTTCCAGCATGGGCTGGAGTTCTGCTTGGGTTGCTAGGAGACGGGCTTGGCTGGGGTTGCCAGGTAACAAGCTGGGCTTGGCTGTGGTTACTAGGCGATTTGTGACGTCACATTCCGAAGGTGACACCCAAAAAAACTTTAAGTTAATGCTAAAAAACAGCTAGATGGGTTTTTCCAAGTGCTTGAGTTATTAGAATCAGTAGAGACTTTTTCATTTACCATCTCAACATTTACATCACTGTTTGTCTTTTTAGCAACCTCACAGCATCGTCCAGCGGCGCCTGCTGGAGGGAAACATCACGCGGCTCCGAGGCGAGGCCCGGGACGCCACCGCCAGGGTTCGCTCGCCGTTGGCCGACAGCAAGGACGGACCTACGGACACCGAGGAGAGGAGCGAGAGCACAGCAGACGACTCCACCGAGGAGAGGGAGTCTCTGGAGGAGAGCGAGAGGAGCCTCCGATCAGACGAGGAGGACGATAACAGCGAGGCCGGAGCCAGACACTCAGCCGAGAAGCCGGAGAGCACGGACAGCTCGACCCGACTCACAGCTTTAATTATTCAATCCAAGGTACCACGCACTGTAAAACAGTCTGCCTGCAGTTTTTCATTTTATTCACCCACGTATATCTGCAAGCAAACTGAAAACAAAAGGAGACGAGCTCCATTGTGCTCCTGTGACTCATAACTTGGAGCTCATTTTCACCTGAGAACGAATGAAAAGCTCTGCAGGACCAGCAGCTTTCAGACTGGATCAGAACCACAGATAAGTGAGTCACAGAGACTGAAAGTCCAAACGGGTCCACCGTGGATGAAAGTATAACATTTACTGCAGCAGAGCTTAAACACAAACAGGCTGCGGTTTAAAGCAAAACTAATGGGGCTTCAGGGCAAAATAAAAGGTCAGTACATTTGTTACCAACAAATTATGTTCACTGAACTCAAGTTTAGATCCAAGGCAGCATATTAGAGCCACTGTTTATAGACAAAATGAGGAAATTTCCACCAAAAAATCTAAAATTTTCAAGAAAAAACAAAAAGTCAAAGATTTTTTAAAACATTTAAAACGAAGAAATGTCTGAGATTAAACTCACTTTCTGAATTTTATTGTAGTAAATTTTTGACTTTTCAACCTCAAAAATGTATGAGATCAAACTCAAATTTTCCAGTTTTTACAGAACTTTTTTAAATTAGTCTCAAACATTTTGACTTTTTATGTGGAAATTTACTCTTTTTCTATCTACCATAATCATTGCTTAATGTCTCAGATTGGGATTAAATTCCCCAGATTATCTGTTAAATCTAAGATAAATTGAACAGAACTAAAAACAGACATCATCTGTTTTCTAACAAATATTTCCCCTATATTGGAAGAGATCAAGGTAATTTAATTAGAAATAAACACATATAGAAGTATGACATTTTTATAGTTTAAATCTTTATGAAAACAAAGAGTGCAGTGAGACTTTAGTCCAAAAGTATCTCATTTAAAATTTAACCAGCGGCAAAAACAGCTAGTATTTGCCTATTTTTATCTTTGTAAGAAATCAATGCTAAGATCAAACATCTCCTGTTCTCAGTGGTGTTTAAATAATGAATCACTGAATGCTGTTAATATTTAAAATAATCCTATTTTCCAGCACATTCAGCATTCTGGGTTTTATCATCAACTCATTAACAGCTCAGGCTTCTTGCGTTACTCATTCAGGGGCTATTTTTAAAGCATCAGGGATTTCAGAGGCAGCAGGACTCAGAACAAAGAGCAGGTTTCTGTGTCTGCTGATAAGAACAGAGCGGCCATCTTGGTCCGTGCAGAGCGAGCAGAACCACAAGAAACTCACTGTGTTCATTTCCACCGGGGTGGCAGATTGTCTTTGGTGAAGTGGATAAACCAAGATTTATAATATAAAAAAGAGAGAGAAAGTCAAATTTTAACAGTAAATAGATGAGTGGGTAATAAGAATTTAGAGTTTTATTGCAATATTTTGTGGTACTATTGTGATTATGATTTTTTTTTAAAAAGCAACTTATTTCTTAGGTAATTGTTTGACTGACTACATTCGTAGCTCCACAAATTTGAAATAGGATTCTTTAAAAAAATAAAATTAAAAACTGCGATTTAAATCACTAAGTGGCACACTGTAAATGGATTTAATCATATTTTGAAGTATTGATATTTATTGATGGTATTGTGGGACAAACAGTGAAGAAAATGGTAAAATACACATAATTCTGACTGAAATGTATCGTGACGATAAATGAAAATACATAAAATAAAATTCACAATAAAAGCATCGAAATAAGGAATTAATCAGTTAATCTCATGATAAATTAAAATGAGCTCAATAACTGAGACCATTTTAAGTAATGTTTTCATAATGCCAGTTCGCCCTTTCAAAGATGAAGTGTTCTTTAATATTTATAAAGAACAGCAGCTCTACAGTTTCCTAAAATATTGAACAGCTAACAGTATTAAACTGATGCTAGAGTTGTAGTTTATATGAGACTTTATAAAAGATAAAAATAGTCCATACAGCTGAGCGCCATTTGTAGATTATCCTGGAAAATATCTAAATTATGCACCGTGTGGGTGGCGTCACCCCACTGCTTATCGCACAAGCCTGCAGAGCCGCCATATGCTGCGTTTACATCCCAAACTCTTCCTTTAATGTCCCTCTACTGACACCGACTTAAAGGTTTCTGAGGAAGGACCTCAGACATAACACTTAGCATAAACCATTCCAGTCTGCTGCACTACAGAAAGAAGCACATTGAAATGTCTTGCAGGCAGCAGAGGAACTGTGAAAAGAAAGAACAAAATAAAAGTCCAGGCTGCCTGCTGAAGCTGCTACTCCAACACCTCACCTTGAGAAAATCTATGAGAATGACAAAAGCTATGTGATCAATGAATTTTTTCTTGGTGTTGTATGAAGATACTCGATTTAAAAAAAAGAAGCGAAAGGCAAAAAATACAGTGAGATTTCAGAACGATTAGGTGGAGAACATATTGATTTTGAAGCAAAGCTACAATTTGAGAAAAATTATTACTACTCTAGGGTTTAAATTTGGACATAGGATGTTACAGTGACTCAGAGTGGTCAAACTTTGCCCCAGAAAAGCTAAACTAGCTCAGTTAAGCTAGTTGAGGAAAGTTAGTTCAGTTAAGCTAGGCTAGAAAGCTAGCACACAAATCTTTTAGCTTTTCTAAAACTAGAATTCATCATTTTAAATTTGTTTTCGCCATTTATTGAATAACAAAACATGAATAGATCAGATCTAGTTTCAATTTGCGTTTTCTTTGACCAAAAACGTCTTAATATTTTTTGTTTTTACTTTACTACTGCAGCTGTTCACCTTATGACTTTACCAGGTTGTTGGTGCCCCAGTTTAAGACATTTTAATGAAAATATTTTTGCAGTTTTGTGAAATTAATTTAAAATGATCTAAACAAAACTGCACAGACTCTTTGAATGGGTTTCTGTTAGGAGGTTGTGATTAATTTTATTTAGTTTTTAAAAAAGAAAAAGCTAAAGAACCATTTATTTAGTTTGGTATTTGCCTATTGTTTAGGACTCAAGTGTTTTTATATCCATCATCGTATGTCTTTGTATTTTATTTTATTATCTACATATCAATGTTTTTTATGTCCCATTATGTTTATGATATCTATATTTTACTGGATGCAGTCCTTTGTGAGAATGTAAAAAACACTATCTAAATAAATTATTCAGTCATAACTGCAAAATGTAAGCCTTGAGAAAGCAATAATTGTAATAACATGCAGCAATATTTGAACATAACTCAAAAGAAAGCCATTTAGAAATAGAGATCAGCACATCATAATCTTATAAATTTTCAATGTGAAAAACGAATGCCTTTTCTAGGGAGGTTCAGCCAGGACACATTATGTTTTCAGAGTGGATTCTGATGAAAGCTGAGAGATTAAATCAAAGATGAAACTCATTAAATAGCTCTAGAGCTAATAGAGAATACAGGACTGGCTGGTAATTATCTATTATTACCACATTTCACAGTAATTTCATCTAATTGTATGAGAGAAATGGTTGTAATAGACGCAAGGGAATTGATTGTGGGACGAGAATTTAATGTTATTCTTATTCAAAGACATGATTTAAGATTTGTGGCATGGCATACACAATAAATCACCACTAGGTTTTCACTTCACTGTACTGTGGTTTGCAATTTGTTAAATGTGCACATATGACCCACTTGGTTCATATTTCATGGTTGGTGGTGCATAAACAGGAAAATTCAAAGTGCATTCAGCAGACTTATGAATCAGCATCTCCTGTTAGCAATATGAGACTTAATATTTAAGCTAAACATCCCAAAACATCCTTAAAATAGAACACAGAAACAGAGTGACTTCATAGCTGCTAGCTAACGATGACTACCATTGGTTTTAGCTGTTAAACTGTCAATACCGCATGTAAATCTTAAATGTACGCCTGCTGTATGAAAGAAAAGGGAACCCAGTGCTTGACAACTACATAACAAGGTGAGGAAAAAGTTTAAGAAAAAATAGCGAGGGACGTAGTTGACAAACAGATGTAATAAAAGAACACCTGCTAAAAGCAAGCATTTAAATGAGCTAATCTGTCACCGCATTTAAATGAGCTAATCCGTCACCGCAGTGTTAGCTTAGCTGATAACAGCGGTAGCTAATCTACCACAGCGTTCACTTAATAATCGCAAAACAAACACCAAGTCTTAAAACATTATACTATAACAGATGGTAACGGACTGAATGTGTTGTTCTTTGTGTGAGAAATGTTTGAATGTTTTTTGGTGTCGAATCATGAAACATAAAGTGACGTTGTCAGTTGCTATGGCAACGAGCCTCCGTGTAGCGTAATCGACACAGAGCACGAGAGAGAGAAAAAAAAGTGGTTTTGAGTTGCGTTATTTTCCAATTTCCTGTGGCGCATAACACTAAATTAATAGTGCCGACATCCCAAGGTTATATTTAGTTAACGGAATTTTTCTACAGCTATGGCACGTAAAAATTTTCATTTTCCAGCATTGTGCGCATGCGCGGCATTTCCGGATATATAACATGCAGGGGGTTAGTTTTATTTTAACTTGACCTGCTTAACAGCTGCACAGAATCGATGCAAACCAAGTCGCAGCAACATTAAACCCTGGACAGGGAATTCTCCACCATCAGTATTTGTTTTGTTTCTGGATTTTATTTTTCAGCTTGGCAGTTTTATAGGCACATTGCAGCCAGACAGATTTGTGTAAAAGAGAGAAGATCAGCTTTTAAAAACTCCCTAAAGCTATACTTATGTGCCGCTGTGACAAACTTTTTCCTTGCGTGCAGAATCATTGCAAATTGGAAAATCTCACTATGACACCAAAATCCCCTCCTCTCGTCTCTTCTCAGTGCTGCGAAACTGAAGTGAAGGCATCCATCAACACTGGCAGCCTACACAACCACATCTCCACCTCCTGCTGCCAGAGGCTGGGGTAAGAAACATCCAGCTCAACACAACAAAAACGCACCGTTCTCACTGTATTCCTGACTGTTTCTAGAACCAGACTAACTAACTGCCAACAAAGATAAAGTTCTAATAAAAGTGACTTTAAAGCATTAAAAGGAATTGTATTTAAATGGACTGCATCAATTTTAATCAGTTCTTATCTTCAGTAATGATTTAATTTTATTATGGCTTATTTAATATACATTTACAAAATTGAGAAATATAAAAAAAACCCATTAAATTTAAGTTGCTATGGGGAATGTTTCATTAAATATTGTCCAACAGGCAGGAAACTGGAGACTTATTAAACCGGCACTCAAACTAGCAATCACTATAGTCTGGCTGTAATTAACCATAATGCATAGTGGTAGTCTTCAAGTGCTCTGCAAAAACACTAAGTCTTTGTGTAATTTTTGTGTAGTTTCTAGTGCAAATATGTTAATCACATTTCAAATGTACTAGCTTTCAAATAACGTTTCAGCAAGATATCAGCTTGTTTAAAATCAATAATTTCTTATTAGTGATGAAAAACTCCTGTTCCACTGACAGATTATTCAATTTATCACAAGACATTTCCCCCATGTTACAAGTTAAATAATCTGTCAGTGGAAATACTTTTTAAAATCAAAATTAAGGAATTATTTACTTAAAACAAGTCCTATTTTTGCATGGAGAGTTACTTTTAAGTTAGTTTTGTAATATTTCAAGTGTACTAAGATATTTGCACTACAAAGCAGACCAAAAATACTTGGTGAAATTTTGTGTTTTTGTAGTGTATGAACATATTTTATACAAATGAAGAGTATAAAATTTGTTAAAAGTAAGTCATTTCTTACCTGATAAACTTTATGCTGTGTAAACTCTTGTCCTGGTTGTAGCCTCTGACAGCTTTGGGTTTTGTCCTCAGTTAAAGCCACATCTCCAAGTTGGCCATTATCTTAAACCAAAACATGTTTGTAAAAGTGACCACTTATTTTCAATAATATCACCATGTTGTCAAGTAATGAAGAAAAAACAGTTCCATTTTTAAAATCTTAAGATTCTACTGGAATGGACAGCTAAAACAATGTGAAAATGTTCTTTCTCCTTTAGACAAATGAGCTAAATTAAAAATGAAAGCTGCACTTGGAAGGTAGCAACATCAACCAGGTAAACATGTTAATTATTGAAGGTACTGTGAGGATCACAGAGTGTGTCTGTCTTCTCAGACTGGTTCCCATTAAGGACAGTTCACCATGCGGTGCTACCAGTTCAGTGACTGGTCTGCAGCTACAGCTGGGCAGACAGACTATCCAGTGTTCAGCATATGTGAAAGGTAAGGACATTGTTATAAAACCGATGTAAAGCAACTTGGGAACATTTTAAGGATTTGAATGTGATTTTTTATTTTTGAACTTATTTGTTTTGATTTTTTTTTTTAAATTAAAACATATTTTCTCTGAGAAAGTATTTGTGCCTTTACACATGTAATCCATTTCTACCATTTTAAAACAGTCAAACGTTTCAGATCAATCAAATTTTAATAACAAAAAGAGCTAAAGTAAATACAAAGAGCAAACATAACATAAAAACCGACCAGGACGTACAACTAGGCCTCTCTGACCCATAATTTCTGAATAATTTAATTTCCCTTTGGGATTAATAAAGTATTTTTGAATTTTAATTGAAGCCATACTATCAATAAATGAATAATATATAATCACAATAAACATGTGATCAATATCAGTAGATAATACATCTGATAGAATATCCAATAATATTGTTTTACTCCAATCCAGAACCGTACAGCTTTAGCCACTCTGACTCACTCTTTGGTTACCTAGCAACAACTCCCTCACTCACTCTTTGGTTACCTAGCAACAACTCCCTCACTCATTCTTTGGTTACCTAGCAACAACCTATTAGTATCTTGCGCAGCAGCAGTTTAAGGTTTTGCCTCATAAACGCTTAAAAATAAAAAACGGTGTGGAGTGAAAATTGTGGATAAAACAGGAAAAGCTACAGCCTTCGGTTTGGCAATATTTCAGATATTGAAAACACAAAACTAATCAATGATTATCAACATCGACTGATATGAAACGCTTATATGATGATTAGGGCTGTTGTAAACGAATATTTTAGTAATCGAGGTACTCGAATCATTCGAGGAATCGTTTCAGCCCTAATGATGATACGTTTTTAAGCCTAAAATAAGTCAACCATTTTGGATCCAAGGCGTTATTAATTTTATGATCGTCAGCGCAAAATAATCAGAAATCCAACTTTATTGTAGTAAAATGTCTGTATAATTCTTTTTATTTAAATTCTTATATGCCTAACTCAGTGGATACAAGACAAATCCTAAATGGTCTAAATGAAGCTAAATGAAGCCACGCTGTATGGACTTAAATCATTCTAACCAGTGAAAAACGGATAATTCAAGCAAAAAATTCAACCCCATACCCACAGATATTAAGTTTTTATGATACAACACCAACACCCAACCTCACAAGTACAAGCTTAACAGCTCTCATTATCACACAAAGGAATATTTTTGTAGAGCTTCAGTCTAATTTATGCATGTTCAGATAAGGTGGTTAAATTGCTTTCATAAAGCATTTCTATAATACGTTTTATTTTCTCTGCTGTTATCTTTTCTTCTCTCCACTTTTAGAGGATGAGGCGTCTGAACTGTGCCTGGGTCTGCAGACGCTGCTGGAACTGAAAGTAAGGTTCACTTTTTATTTTAATACTTGGTGGATAATGGTCCAAAAAGTAGTCCAGTTTGAAGCTAAATTGCTAAATGGGAAAAACAGAAAAATGTTAAAAATGGCAGTAGGACGGAAAAGCAGATAAAGTAAGTTCATGGTGTGAAAGTAATGTGAACTTGGATTCAGTTGGAGCGTTTCATGGACGGTGATTTTACCCTCTGGCTTTTTTTTAATGAAGATCTAATTAAATATGATTAGAGGCCTGAAGTATAAGAAGTCTAATTAGAATGTTGTTTAAGTGTGTAGCTGTAAAAATATCGCTGCTTCTCTCATAGATCATAATGTCAAGTCACTGGAAAATAATTACATTTTAAAGTGAAAGTTATATCACATCCTCACAGGCCTGGTGAAAGAAAGCAAATCCTGCATCAGTGCAACTGGTGACTGAATAAAAACCAAAAAGTCATTGATTTCATTTGACTTTAATCAGTCTGTTGCTGAAGGATCATCATCTACTTTACAACAGAATCCTGACAAAGAGCTTTAACCTCTGGGTGTAAACTAACAGGGAATGTTAAGAAATATCAACTTTTACAGTGTTTTTCTTTCACTATTCAATCATTATTACATTCATTTAACATAAATGCTGCTTCATAGATTTGGATTTTAGACGGCCATAAGTTCTGTGGCAGAAACTGTTATTACCAGATAATACAATTTTTTATCATAGTCCTCTTCTTTGATAAGAAAATATGTCATATATCATATATAATATGTATTTTTTTTGCAGTAGTATCCTCCACAGTCGGGAACTTTTGTCTGTATTTTGTAAAAACTTTCACATTTATAGCTAAAAAAACAATCAGCTAAAAAACAGAAATAGCATTTAAAGCAATTATTTTAACATATTTTATTTGGAAAAAACATGATTGAATAACAGATTAATTTTTACTTTCTCATCTTCGCTTCGACTTTCTGAGGCCCTCACAGCGCCCCCTGGCGGACCTTTGAAAAATACGCCTAGTACACTTGAAATGAAACAAAACTAACTTACAAGTAACTTTTTACCAAGATAGAAGTTTGTTTTAAGTCAATAATTCTATAATATTGATGAAAAATACTGTAATCTGCCGGTGGAGCTAGAACGTTTTCATCAGTTATTGATTGTAAACGAGCTCCCATATCTTCCTTTAAGTAATTAATACACTTGAAATATGGCAAAACTAAGACTTGCACTAGAAACTAGATTATAATACTTGGTAAAATTTTGTGTTTTTGAAATTTATAACTCGAAAAATAGAGGTTACAGTACAAAAACACAAAATCTCAAGTATTTTTTTCATCTAGTTTCTAACACAAATGTCTTAGTTTTGTCTTACATTAAGTTTACTGACTTACAAGTAATTTTTCAGTGAGTTACAGGAGCTTATTGTAAGTAAATAATTAATATTGATGAAATAGTACTTTTTTCACTCTTAAAACATATAAGTGAAATAGTCCGGCAATTTAACTAATACTTTTTCATCAATATTAGTGGATAATTTGCTTAAAAACAGCTCCTGGATGATTTATAACGAACCCTTTCAACAGGCCTTGGATTAGCCTCCTGAAGTCAGGCTGGCAGCCTGTTTAAATTATTTAGAGCAGTAATTATGTCTCACCATGTCGATCCTCCCTCAGTGCTGCTTGGATCTGAACAGTCGGGTTCTGAAGCTTCAAGGCTGTGGCGATGAGCTGCCCTTCCTGAACACTGTAACTGACGGCCGGTGCCAACACGACACCAACGAAAACCTGTGAGCCGACTCCACGTCAGCTGCCAAGTCTGTCATCGCTAACGGGCTGCAGCTGCGAGAAACGACGCCCTTTGTTTTTATCTGGACTGTCCAATCACAGTGTCACTGCCAGAACATGGATGAGCGTTCACCTCTGTTCTCAAGTTTACATCTTCATGTCTGCTGAGTTTTGACTTGATTTTCTCTTATAATTGTCTAGTTAAGCGGATCTAAACCTGACCTCTCCAGGTTTTGGGATAATGCTGTATTTCCTCTGTTCTGCTGCTTACTAAAAGAAAAATATAACAATTTGAAGTGAGTTTATATTGAATCTGCTATGATTTGAGGAATCATGTTGAATTACACCTCAATCACATACTGAGATTTTTTTCCACTTAGTTTTTTTTCTGTTACAAAAAATGTCTACAGTATTGTTAAACCACAATGACAAATTAGGGCCGTTATAGATAGAAAAAACGAGTAAATTTTGTAAAAAAAAATAAAAATAAAAATTTGGAGAGAATTCTTAAAAATTTTCTCAAAAAAAAAAAAAAATCCAAAAAACTTGGAAATTACAGAGTTTGAAAGTCAAAAATTTATGAGAAAAAAAATCTGAAATTTTGAGATGAAGCGCAGAAATTTTCTGAACAAAAAAAAAACTTTAGAAATTTAAGTTTCAAAGTCAAACATTTGCGAGAAACAAATCTGCTAGTTTGAGGATAATCTCAGAAATTTTCTAGAACAAACAAAAAATGTCTGTGCTCCAAACAATAAAAATTTGCAAGAAAAAACTGAAATTTTGAGACTAAACTGAGAAATTTTCTGGAAAAAAACAAACGGCAAAAACTCAGAAATTTTCATGTTTTTGTAAAGAATTTTTTTTAGATTAATCTCAAAATGTGAGTTTTTTTCTAGAAATTTTTGACTTTTCGAACTCAGAAATATTCTTGTTTTTTCTAGAAAATCTGATGGAAATTTACTTCTTTCCCCTCCATCTACAATGGCCTTGATTCGCCGCCATAGTTAACGCCGATGTTTGGTTTTTAAAAGTTAAATTTTTTTTGCCTAAATAGTCGCTCCTATTGGCATAACAATCAGAATCCCAAAAATATTTTGGATTAAACCAGTGCTTTCCAACCATTTTAGCCTTTTAGGTCTACTCATCCTTAACGCTGATTATATTTAATCTATGTAATTAAATAAAAATTGTGGTCAATACTGAAATTTAAGATACAATGTATCAGTTGTTTCATTGTTTTACTGTCTTCATGACCAACTTTAAGTTTAAATGTTTCTCAGCTTATCTTTTATGCTTATATGGAAGTCAGAAGTCAACCGTGTTCAGCTTACAAGGATTTTCTTACTATTACATTAAGTGACTACGTTAACTACTGTTGGCAAAAAAGCTAATAAGTGAATATATTTTTACTGCAACTGAGGCATATAAACCCTGAGGTGAGTATGTTCATAAATGTGTTGTTCAGTACAGTATGTGAATGATACAAAGAAGCACAAACAGCTAATCACTGCAACTATTACTGTACTTTATACATGTAGCAGCAGCCATGTTGGATCTGAAGGTCCGTTGCAATTTACTTTTAAACTTCAATCTTAAAAAAAAGTTGCTTATTTTATGCAAGTAGATATTCCAACATCCAAGTACAAATGGATCAAACCATTGTTTAGCTGTGATAATGGTGGCGTTTGAACCTTTTTATTTAGAAAACTAAACATTTATTAAATATATTTTAACACGCAACAATTCTTGATTTATTCAATTTCAAACTCTGAATGAAAGAAGTTAAATGGAAAACACCATACTAGACTACTAAGACTTCATGTTGGTTTAATGTTTGTACATCGCAATAGTTGGCTCTTATCTTCAGAAAACAGTTTTTTACTTTTCACATTTAAATTTTCCTTTAATTTAAAATAAAATTGTTTATTTGTTTCAAACAGAAGAATCTGTAGGTAGCCATTTCTTTCCATGCAGCTGAACCGTTAGCATGTTAGCTAACCTTTAGCATGTTAGCTTACAGTATCGAACCGTTATGGGTTTGAAATATTACAAACGTAGCTCACAATTTTATCAAATGCGCAAATTAAAGATTTGAACAGTTAAACGTCAACGTTAGATTAACATTTCAGGTTCCTACATTCCATCATGCTAAATATATTCGGTTTTAGCGTTTTTCTCCAAGCTATTTTTAGCAACTATAGCATCTCCTAACGGTCAAAATAATATTTGCTCTTTTGGTTGGAAATCACTGGATTCATTAATTTAAGAAACGACTGAGTAAGTGTAGTTTTGTTTTCTTCTCTTTCTGCTAATTTGGAGAAACACAGCAAAATAAAAAAATTACCCCCAAAAATGTAGTCCTTCCAGTAAAGTGGTATTGCATAAAATGATTAAATGCCCTAAATACATTTTTAAAATATTTAAAATTCGGTTTGGCTCAGACAATTTTCTGAGCTTTCTACATCTTTTAAAAAAAATAATTGTGATTGATTTTTGTTTGTGTTTTCCACACTCTCCTCAGCCTAACAGTAATATAAATTTTATAACAGCACTTTCCAGAAATTGCCCTAAAGATTTGATATATTTGAGTCAGACTCGGAAGCAACAAAAACACTAAAACAGTCCAGATCTGCATGACTTTGTCAAGTTCAGCCTTTGTATAAATAAGTCTGCATGTGGTGTTCTAGTCAGAAAATGTCACGTTGGAAGTCTGTAGGGGCAGGATGTGAGTGTGTTTTGTGTGCATGTTTGCGTTACAAGTCATAGCGAGGTTTTGTTCCTTTTTCACATGGGAAAAAAACAACTGAATCCTTCCCGTTTTCCCAAATGGGTCGAAACAGAACACGCTGCCAAAAGCCTACCCCAGCTGCCTTCATGCTCTGCCTCTTTTAGGAGACTTTAATCATTTGGTTACGGCTCAGCTCCATGCCAAGGTCTCCTCTTCATGCTAATCGTTATAGATATGGTCTTTATCGGTATAAATATTTCAACATTTCTGTTTCTGATGCAATCGTTTCTGATTTATCCATATAAAATAAGCAAACCTGGCAACCTGAATTATGTTTTCATGGTTCAGAGGACCAAAAGGTGTTTATCAGAGGCCATCATGCTCTGCTTTGAGCCCAATCATGCTTATGACTGTGCTGCACAGCATCCATCCCCACACAGATTGGCAATATTTGTTTCTTATAAATGTACTAGTGAAATTCCTATGCTGTGTGAAAGGAATTAATGTTTTAAAGAAATTTATTTTTGGTGTTTTACCTCTTCTGAATAGTATTTTCTCTGCTTAAAATAAAATCTGTATTCTGGCTAGCTGTTTTCCTTAATATTTGTGGAAACTAGTTACACTGTGGGCCAGTTTTGTAATGTAGAAAATACATAATATACTTAATCTCATAATTCTGACTTTTTTCCAGATTTTTGACTTTTCTCAAAGTTCTGACTTTAATCTCAGAATTTTGAGTTTTTTCTCAGAATTTGACCTTTTTTTTAAGAATGGTGACTGTAATTCTCACTTTCGTCTCAAATCTGACTTTTTTTCAGAATTGTTTTTTCTTCAGAATTTGACTTTTTCCCTCAAAATTCTGACTTTAATCTCAGAATTTTGGCTGTTTTTCTTCAAATTTTGAAATTTTTCTCAGAATTGTGAGTTTTTTTCCTCTGAATTCTGTTGGGGTTTTTTCTGAATTTTGACTTTTTCCTCAAAGTTCTAACTTTAATCTCAGAATTCTGACTGTAGTCTTTTCAGATCATAAGTCTGAGTCTTGAGAAATATCGAGATTAAAGTCTGAATTTGTAGAATTTTTCAGTGGCTCTTTTCCTCTTCTGCAGAAAAAGACTCCTAGTCTGTAAAATGACTAAGCAGACTGTAGGAGGGCTCTGCAAGAAAGACGGTCAGCGCAACCCATTACATTGATTCCCATAGACAAACTATTTGCCCTTCTCTGCCATCCTTCTATATAAAGCACAGAGAAAGCAGATGTTCCCACAGCACCAGAGGGAAATGACCCGCAGCCAGTTTGACAAACACACAATCGCTTCCTGCTGCACAATAGATTTTTTTTCCATGACAGAAACAGCACTGCTGTATACATCATGTCCAAACATTATCGTCATATAATAAAATCACTTTGAATTTACTGAAATCATATTAAACAATGATTCCACCAGTAAACAAATTTATGGGTCGACTGTAAAAACAAAATCACAAATGTATTTTTGGTCTATTTTTCTAGTGCAAACATGTTAAAGACACTTGAAATAAAAACAAAAATATTTTACAAGCAGCTTTTCAGCACAACAGGATCTTTTTTTGAGTCAAAATTACTTAATACTGATAGAAAAATAACTAGATATAGGTGAAATAATCTACCAATGGAACAAGACATTTTTCGCACATTAAAAGTTAAAATGTCTTGTTCCACTGGATCATCCTAGCAGAAAAACGTTTTATTAAAAAGCTCGATTTTTTCCCTCCGAAATTGCTGTTTCCATTAAAGCTACAGTATGCAACTTTTATGAAAAATATAGTTGTACATATTTGCTAAAACATTTTACTATGTTGTGACAGTAAGATATGAACTATGCTCTCCCAGTGCCGTCTAAAAACAACCAATCAGAGCCAGGAGGCGGGTCTCAGCGCTGTCAATCACCACACTCCCCTTACTTTCTGCTAAGCTCCAGGTAGCATAGCATGAAGGCAAAGCTGGTTAGCGTGTCCACTGATGATGGCAAATAAACAGTTTTCCTGTAACAAGTTATTTCTCCAAAATTAGCACATTTAGCAGTGAGTACATGCGGTTGATTGACAGCTTTAAGACCCTCCTCCTGGCTCTGATTGGCCATTTTTGGTAAGACATGATGGATTTCTCCAGACAGCAATAATAGCTCAGAGGAGGTGGAGGAGATTGATTTTTTCACAGATTATCTGTCTAAAATTACACTGTCACGACATGGTGGCAGTTTTAACAAATATATAAAAAACACTTTTTATAAATGTAAAATAATGCACCTTTAAGCAAATTTATTTTTGTAATTCCAGTTTGAGCAATTACATGGTCAATGGAAACACAGCTTGTGTGTTGAAGGAGTACTTCTCTTAGTACTATCAGACATGATGCTGATTTTAGGGGTGTTTAAAATACACCAGAAAAAGATAAAGTGAACCCATCTAGTGAGCAGGAAGAGCCACCGACGGGCCTGGTTTAAATTCACAGCACAGTCCAGACCAACTCTGCAAGCTAAAGCAAGTCAAAGACCATCCAATTACTGACTGGGGAGATGTAATTTGATTTCTTCTTTAACACTACAGTGTCTTAATGTCCAAGCAGCTTTCAGCTTGTCAGATGATGCTTTATTTCATTTTGGCTTCATGTGACAGCTCGCTGCGTCGATAAGCCAGGAAACGGGGCTTTGTTGGGGGGAACAGAGGAATATAAAGTCACACCAGACCTTGTTAGAAAAGAGCCCCCCCTCTATCCACCCCCGCCTGCTGTTTTGAGTCATTTTCTACACCCACATCCTGTTAACACTGCAGCCGATAACACCTCTGGTTGGAAAGTTCAGTTATTCTTTCATAAATCACAATGAAGTTATGCTTTCACTCTGCACAGCCGCCTTTGTCTCTGCAGCAGCTACAACTCAACATGTCAAAACCACAAACTGTAAAGCAGAAAAGGAGCAAGTGCTGCATTTACTGACTAATCTTTATGCTTAAGAGCTTCAATATTTAACTACTAAACAAATTTCAATAACAAAAATAACTGCAAATAAAACATTATTGCATTAACTGAAAAGCTAACCTAATCATAAATTAACTGTTCTCATATTTTTTGAACTGAGAAGTAGCACATTATTTCATTTATAACAGAAAAAATGTTTAGAAGTGAAATAATCTGCCAGTGTAACTTTAAAAAAAAAATCTATATTAAGTTATGAAGCAAGCTTCTATATCTTAATGAAAAGTGACTTGCAAGTTAGTTTTGTCTCATTTCAAGCAAAACTGAAACAGAAATACTTGGTAAAATTTAATTTTAATGCCCCTTGTAAAACACTCGTCGTGACTAAAGGATCCTTACAGGTCAGTGTGGGCAGAAGGACTTTAACTCCGTCACAAAGCTCACGTCTCGCTCCTTCCTGAAAATCCTGATCACAGGCTGCTCACTCCCACACCAACAAGTCTGTCATGGGTGAATTTTACTCTGCCTGCTGCCACACAAAGCTTCAAATATCTATTTGCCCTTCATTTCTTGTCAATACCTTCACTCACCTTCTTATTTATTTATTTCCTCCATCTGCTGAGGAGATTAAAACACAGCGAGTACCTGTGTGGTTCAGTAACACATTGGGAATGACTCACAATTTGAACTTCAGTCTTTTATGTTATTGATCAGATTAGGGTTTTTGTGGTGACGGAAAAAACTTGTAAAATTTTTTTTCCACTTCACAACTATTTAGTGAGAGTCTACCACATAAATGCAACGTTACAGAATGTGAAAAAGTTAATTATTATTGTTTTATTAAAGTACTATAGACACTTTTAAACCGTTTCTGAAGCACAGAGGAAACCAGTACAGACTAGAACAAACTGAAGCTAATAGCTGCTAGCAGTGAAGCTAATCTTGTAGCGGCTAGCAGAGAAGCTAATTTCAAATCTTTCCTGATTATCTTGAGACAATTTACTGAAAAACATTAAAACAACAATAAAACAAGCACAGATTCATAAAATATGCCCTAAAGTGAAGCACAAATTTACTAGGCTTTTGAAATAACGGGTCTGTGGCTGAGACAAACACGTAACCCTTTTAAAGCTAGCTTTTAAAACATTTTTTAAGCCAGACGATGAAAAACAACATGGCGTCCAAGAAAGATGGTAAGAATCTCTGCAGAAGCTAAAATAAAACTCATAAAGCAGCTGAATCTTATCTTTTCAAATCATCTGTCTTTATTCAGGAAATTAAAAAAAATAAAAAATACTGCCATAAAAATGTAACCTTACACAAAGAAGTACATAAACCAGACGCTGTACAGATATTTTTAGTCAAACTTCCATATTTTGCCATTAAAAAGACAAAACTGCTATTTTGTTAAGAATAATCTGGGTAAAACTGCTTCGCAGTCATGCACCCAAGAGGTCAGTTATAACGACAAGGCCAGCGGCCTGGTGCAGCCAGGTCACAGGGTCAGATGTTTGAGACATGTTTCATGTACAAAATTTATGTCTGGGGAAAATCCTGGAGCAAAGGTCAAAGTCACAGAGGTTTCTGCATACTAAGCTGACATTTTCTCTGGGAGATCATGCTCAGGAAGCCATGTACATCGGACAGTTTACATATTAAAAACAGCAGCCTGGTTCTGCTTGACCATTAAAGGTCATAAATGAGCCTCAATGAGCTCACAGAATTGAAACGCTCAGCACTTATAAGGACAAGCTGCAGCCGAACAAAGATGTGTTCTGATATAACTGGAAAGGTTATGGTTATAAAATCCACTTATCTATAATAGGGGTCAATCATTTTGTTAGGATGCATTTCCTTTCAGGGATGCAAACATTTTCTGTTATCTTAAAGCTTCAAGAAATAAAAAAGCAACCCACTTGTTCTTCATTTTAACTGCACAAATTACCCAACTAATGATAAATTTGTCTGATAAAATATTTCTCTGCTGCAAGAATTGAATTGTCATAGTGACAAAAATAGTGATTATTTGGAAATATTAAACAATCCAACAGGATAAAGCAAAAATGAAGCCACTAATAATACAAAACAAGTTTCATTATTATTAAATAGATGAACAATTATGAATGTCCAACTAAAACTTCAACAATAAATTAATCCAAATACAGCAACCCGTTTAAAGATATGGAATAATAAGCAATTATTTCAAGAAAACTGTTATCTGAAGATAATGAGAAATTGTGGAAATGAAAATTTACGCATGCATTTTCGTGAAATTCAATTACAAGTTGCACAAGATTGTGTGTCTGTAGATTAATTTTTTACGCAGGAAAGAAAGAAAGACTGCATCATCCAGGATGTCCAAAAATCAAATGTGACTAAGAAACTACAGCAGTTTGCAGCGACTTCATACAAAGCAAAGACTGCAGAACAACTGAGCTAATCAGGGAAACTCTTGGTGTTGAACTGAGCGAGTCTCTAAAGGGCAGATGAGAGGCAGCGGCCTCCCAGGACACCTGAGCTTCCCCCAGTCAAACACAAACACATCTCATTTATTTTTCATAAGACACAGGCAGCCAAACATGGGCGGTCACTGGATCCTCCCCAGAGGAGCAGTGGGTGATTCCCCCAGCCTTTCCAATCGTCACACCCTCCGAGGAGATTGCTGCTCGCCGCTGAGACAACGCTGCCGTCTTCCTGCCTGTTTCATTATGTAACAAACTCTGTTATGTAACATCAGTAGGGCTTTATAAATTTAAGAGAACTCACTAGATAAAGGAAGAGGGGATTTCTTTTTCAGCGGCTTGTCAGAGGTTATTAGACAGCAACACAGAGGCGATGTTGATCTCGACTGGGGAAACAGCGAAGCGTTTCCCCTGCAACGCCTCGCGCTTTCATCCTCCCCTCGTTTTGTTAGGAGCTAACCTGAGCAGACAGAATACCAATGACAGGTAGCACAGGAATAACAGCAGCTGGGGGACGGTCTTTATTACAGAGTATTCACATTAGGAAGAGATGCCTGAAATACATGTTGATGCTATTGGAGATAGAAAAAAAGGAGTAATTTTCTGCCAAAAAACTCAGAAATAGATTAATCTCAGAAATTTTCAAGAAAAAGCAAAAAAAAGAGAAAAAAGTTTGAGGAGTTGAAAATTAACTAGAATTTTTTTTGTTGAAATTTTAAGATTTATCTGAGAAAATTTAAAAAAAGAACAAGGAAATTTTTGGGTTTAAAAGTTGAAGAATTTCTAGAAAAACTCAAATATTGAGATTAATCTTAGGCATTTTCTAGAAAGAACAAGAACATTTTTGAGTTTCAAAAGTCTAACAGAAATTTTCAAGGAAAAAACTTTTGAAACTCAGAAATTTCCAAGATTTTTCCTAAAGAAATTTTGAGATTAATCTCAAAATTTGAGTTTTTCTCAAGCAAATGTTCAATTTTTGATACTGTGAAACTTTTTTTTATATATATATTAAAATAAGTAAATTTTCATCCAAAAATGTTAAGATTAATTGCAGACATTTCCAAGAAAAACAACTTGCAAATTTTTCAGATTAATCAAATTTTTTTTGTTTTGTTTTTGGGCAGAAATTCACTCCTTTTTTCCTGTCCACTGTGGCCTTTATACGCCGTTGTAGAAGACAGAGAAGGAGGCTGTGTGGTGGAAATCTGTCGCTGCACTACGTCTGTGTGTCCTGGTACAGAACATTCGCCACCAGATCTCTCACTGCAGCCGGATCTTCAGCATCTGTGGAGACAAAAAGAACAATGAGACAATTACTGATGACACCAGACAGAGAAAAAGTATCCATATCCTATTAACTCTTCCACATTTTCTCATCTTCCAACCACAACTGTTAAACTTTATGTGTTCTTTATGATAGAAAAACACAAAGAAGTGAATAACTGAAGCTAACATGTGATGGACAGTACCAAGACCCTCCCCTTGGCTCTGATTGGTTGTTTCTGACCGGGCGCTGTGCAGATGACTGTAGGAATGAGGCAGAAGATATCTTCACAGATGATCTGCATGTAAAATTTTTTTGACATAGTGACAGTTTTACTAAATATGTAAAAAAAAAAATAAAGTTTTTAAAAGTTGCATACTGCAGCTTTAATGCCTACTTCATGTTGTCAGACAGGTCTTATGTAGATAATTTATTTCTGTTAGTGAAACTGGACCTATTTAATAAGGTCAATCACAGATAATTCTTGATTTATTGCAGAGAAAATTTGTAGTTCTACACAGGGCCTTTTCCTTCTAATAATAAAAACTGACATTTAAAATTTGTATTTAACTCAGATGATCTTTTTCTGGTATTCAAATTAAGCAAAAAATATGGAAGCACTAAAACTAATTAGATAAGATAGATGGGACTTTGAACATCCTTATCTCTTAAATATGGATATTTGTTGTAAATAAATCATCACAGAGAACGATTTGTTCCTCCAAAGGTCTTATTCTCCATCTGCCTAAATCTAAAACATCCTTCAAACATAAGCTGCTTTGGTCATGTTAAAGCCTTGATGAAGTTCAGCTCTAAATCCAATCTTAATGTAACCTCACAGCATTGCTTAGCACTAAGAATATTGCATGTGATTTCATCCATTTCTTTTACAATGAGGTTTAGGTTTGGGCGTTGACAGCAGAGGTCTGATCACTGACAGCACTGTGACCTTTAACGAGCAAAAAAGGAAGAACTGATCACACATTAATATGAACACAAACAAAGGATGGTTACACGAGACGGGAATTCAATTAAGTTCAAAGACTTTTGAAGGCGTCCTCCCGGATGCAGTGGAGCAAAAAGAAACAAGACAGAATTACATTTATGAATAAATAAAATGAAACTAAATGTACAGCGTATACCAGCAGGTCAAAAAGTTTTTTTTTATATTTCATTTCAGATATGATTATTGTGCAGCAGTGATGGATGGATGATGAAAGAATGGAGAAAATGATAGACAAAGAGTAATTTATCTAACTTTTAAACAATGATATGTAGAAACATTCCATTGTTTAATGAAACATTTTATACTTATTCACCCTGGAAGTTATTTTTAAGTCAAATTGTGTAGCAATATGTATGAAAAAGTAACAATAAGCGTTGTTATAAAGTTTCCTTTTCTATCCTAAACCTCTGACCTTCTGCTGTAATGCCATGATGGTTTCCATTGTGTTCATTAATGCATGTTAAAGGTGATTTATGCTAATTTGAGCAGGCTAAGTTAGATCTGTGGGCTACACAAAACAAGTTAATTAGACTTTTTCGCACAAAATAATTCTTAGATAATGAGATTTTAGGTTCTCTTGTCTCTAGTACTTGAAAACGGCTGCGCAATTATACAACTGTACAGCTCTGAAAAGCAGAAGTGGAGCCTTCTGCACAACCAAAAAGAATGCAGCAAGTGGTTTCTGGATGGTAAGTAAACAATAAAACACTTGTCTCATTTTCCAGACATCAAGAAACGTCATCTTACATACTCTTTACATATTTACACACCCTCATTATTGATTTATATTTAATTTATCAGGCTTCTTAAATGAGGACAAGTCCAGATTTTGTACCATAAACATGCAAATGTGAGCTGGTATAGCAATAAAATAGATGCTGCTGACATCAACTGTCTTCATAACCAGCTTATCCACTGTAAATTGTTAATTATTCATGATATCCTTAAGCATGTCTGTATGATTTATTGGATTTTTTAAAAATCAAATGAATATCTGCCATCTTTAAACTGCTCAAATCAAGCAATTGAAATTTATTTTGTTCTGTCCTGTTTTGTAATAGTTGTATACCTGGTGAAAAAGGAGGTTTAGTTTAACCTGAGTGATAATTATCAACATCTGTCTCACTTCTGTTGATTCACAGACAAACTTTACAGAAAACTTCCCTGTTGTTGATGTCAGGTGAGAGAAAAAAAAAGCCTGCTTACCTTCTCACATCACAACTCTTCAGGAATGAGCCAAGTTATTCGCTCAAGTTGAAACAAGCAGACTGAAGTCCTTCATCACAAATTAAAAACGCAGGAGCAGCTGGCTTTATTTAGAAACCTTTTCCAGTTGCGACAGAAATCCAAAAGGCTCTTAATAATCAACGTTTGGCCTGAGGGCACGTATTAAAATAAAAAGGACAGTAGGGGAGAGGCTGAGGGTCGCTGCGTGACGTTTCTGTCAGACTTCTAGTTTATTCTTCACATTTTTAATCCTTATGGCAGCCATTTGGTATATGATCATTTTAAAAAAATCCCAAATATAGACTACTTCTCTTCTTTAAATAAAATCTGTCACCATTTTTCTTCTGTTCCTGGAAAAGTTAGTCTCAACTTTGACATGATGTGTAAAAAAAACGATGTAATTTGTAATTTAAATTGAATCTTACTGAGTGAAAATCACTGCGACAGCAGCGAGACTAATGTTTCACCATGACGGATAATTAACAAAAGAAATTAACAGGAAATAAACAACCGTGGAGGATTCAGAATAATAATTAACCAAATGCTGACTGAAGGCAAACGCTGCGTTTGTGATTAATACAGAGGAGCAAGAAGAGAGGAAAAGCTGCAGAGTTGATGGACAAGCTGCAGATTTGTCCATATTTGGATGGGATAAATTTCCCTCCTGACCCCTTCTGTCAGTCAATATGAGGGTTTTATGAAAGACTCTTATTAGCTGTTAAATAAAACGCCAGCAGCAGAAGCAGCATCTGGTTAGCTTAGCTTCAAATTAATGCTGAAAAATGGGAAAAACAATCATCTGTTTTTACTTTTTATTTATTTTTTATACTTTCAATCCTGATATATTAAAAGTTTGTCATAGATGGCTTGAATACAAACAGAGTCTATTGGGGAGTGTTGTTACTGTGATCTGATAGTTTATTATGGCGAATTAGCAGACTGGAAAGTGGAAGTTTTTGAGTACCGATTATCTGCACCCAATATTTCAACAACCTGCAGCAACTTATAAAATGTCTCTCCTATTAGCTACAACGTTAACATTCATCAAAAAGTCCACATAGGGCAAACATTATCAATTAGCTTAGGCTATAAACGCTTAAGCTAATTTACAATAGGACTTTCCCATATACAAACAAATACATTCAAATCTAATTTATGCAGTTTTCTTTATTTTTGACATCAAACTGCCTGACTGGAGAGAAGTCCTTCGCCATTCTATGGCTAAAAAAATGAGGGGCGTTTTGTTGAACTTGATTTAGATTTCGTTCTGGGTTTTCTTTATGTTTATTCACGTTTTCTTGTGTTTATAGATGTATTTAATCATCAAATGTAAATGAGAGGCTTAATCTGCATTCTTCAGTGTATAAATTACATATAAATGCAATATCGATTAACTAATAATGTCCGTTTAGGCTTTATTTTAGTGTTGTAGTTTGCCCGCCATCCAGCAGAGGGCGCTGCTCAGCCAAACAGAAACAAAGATGGCAGAGTGCGCCACCCAGAAAAGAAGAGTGAAACTCTGAACGGAGTCGGGTTTTTATGCGGTTCTGTTTAATATTGCCATTATTAGGCACCAAAAACAAGAACAACAACAATTAGGTATCCTGACAGCTACTGATTGACCTGTTAAAATGATTTATTTTTGTGTTCATCGTCATGTTGCTCTTCACTTGAATTTGTTCTCTTCCAATCTTCACAAAAAAATAAAAAACATAAATCTCATGTATGATGAGTCACAACCCGTGGCTTAAAGCCAGAGTTTGAGACTTTAATTAAACACTTATAATCTGCTACTGACTTCTTAAAGGTTGTGTGAGTGCAGCTGGTTTGATTAAAAATGTTCTGGTCAGATCTTTGAATTTCACAGATTAGGCAGAAGTGCCAGTCCTGCTTTGTCACTCTCCTCATAAGCAAATAAACACATTTCTGAAACTGTGAGAAGTGGGCAGTAAACCTAGCAGAGAACCAGGATTTCCTCTCCTCCGTTCTCATTACCATTCAGGTCAGAGTCTGAGTGCCAGCTCAGGACTGAATGTTTGTTGGCTGCAAACAGTCACAGTTTGTCTCCTGTTCAAATAAAGCCTCCAACTGAGGCAATGTTGGCTGAATTTAATGAACGATGTTCTGGTCGGAGCTGAATTTGCTTCCTGGAGACCACCTCCGAGTTGTTTTTGTACTCACCAACTCCCAGAGCCTTCAGCTGGCTTTTAAACTCAGGCTTCTCCTCAAGCACTCGCAGCAGGTTGGTGGACTCCATCCGCTCAAGCTCCACCTTCCAGTAGATGTAGATTTTCTGGTTGAAACTGACGTATACCAGACAGGGGCTGTTTTTACCCTCCTTGCATGTGTACTGACCTGAAATCACAGATTTAAATTCACATTTTGAACCTAAAAGTTTTGTAAAATAACAACCATCTGGGTCAGGTTACATTCACAACCTTCAGTGTTTTGGAGGGATTTTCTGTAATAAACAAAAACAAAGTAGTTCATAACATCTAAAAGGCAAAAGTAAACAGTTTGCAGAAGCATAATAACAGCTAATGTTAACATTTTAGCTAATTATAGCATATAAAATGCAGTTAGCTCAGCAGAAATAGTAAACTAATAATACCTCATGTGCAAACTTGAATATATTATTTTATGTTTATTTTTTGCTCACTGTTAGCATCAAAGACAGACAGTTCTGTAATAAGCTAAAATTAGCATATTAGCTAATGTTAGTATTTAAGCTAATTACAGTACAGTATAGCAACTAGTGAAAGACTTTCAACCCCACAAAGGCTCCACATTTTGAATCTCTGGTTAAGAACAATGCTACTTATTTCAATCACTTAGTAAAGAAAACAAAGCCAGTCAACTGAATGCAATCATACGAACAAACTCCTTAACAAATATTCCGAGATATTAAAATGCTTTCAAGTTCAATTTATTTTTCAACTTAAATTAGCGACTGTGGAAAGTCACCTGTGTTGTGTAATTGACTTTGCAGCAATCCCTCATACGGACCATGCTTACACTACGTCACTTTCGAGGCGCCATGATGGACAGAGTGATTTAAAATTGTTTTACAAAGTTGTTTTTGCCAGTTTATTCATGTTTCCTACTTGTTTGAGTCAAGATAATTTGTCTGTGAACACCCGGTGGGGGTCATAGACGGCGATATTTACAAAAGTTGGAAACAGCTAGCTGCTAGCTTAGAAACCGACCCGTCCTTCCTCCCTCCTGATGTGTTGATCAAATTTCCGACTTTCACTGAATTCACACCACACGATTTGTATCACCATGTTATAAACGCCGTTTTTTCTTAAAACGAAGCAGCATTAAAAACGTTCAAAAGACGAGATGCTAACTAGTTTGTTTCCATACATGCTAGGCTACACGGCGGTTAGACGCATACCTTCTTCATAATATAATACTTCTAATTATACACACTTACAAAGTAAATGAACGTTAATCTTCTTACCTTCGCTGCAAATCCGCGGTTACACCGAGGGCTGTCAATAATAATGACTGACAGCTGCTATCCATCGCCGCCATATCTTTTCTCATTAAAAGTTATAAAATAAAATGACAAGTTTGGTTTCTATCCCTGTCTGTTCATACAGCCGACCGCGCAGCATCCTATGACAATTTTTAGAGTAAAATCAACTAAATAGAAGCAATTTTAGGCGACCGGCTGCCTGTTTTTTTGACAGGCTTTAAAGGTTGTTTGGACGTCCTTCATGGCGCAGCGGGCAGATGTCTTAAGAGCGTGACGTAACGTGCTGAGACGTTAGCTACTGTTAGCTATGATACTGTTAGTAGCCATTATAAACATATTAGTTATTGTGTGCGTATTGTATGCGTAACACAATAACGTTTGCTACTGGTAGCAACATGCTAAAAGTAGCATGTTTTCAGAGATTAACGATTTCAAAATACAGAGTTCAGAATCGCACTATGGGCTAACTCGGCTAGCAACACCGTTAAGCTTGGACACTAGAATAACGCTATTCACTAAACACTGTCCGCTTATGTTATTTAGTACAAGTCCAGCTGTTCAGGTCAATAAGAAAACATTAGTGAAACAGCATCATGAAAACCAAGGAGCACAGTAGAAAGGGCAGAGATGAAGTAGTGGATACGTTTAAAACAGAGTTAGGTTCTTAAAACAATACGCCAAGCTTGTGAAAACCTTTGCAGCAGTGTCAGGTGATCAAAATGAACATGGAGCAGAAGGAGTCAAGCGTAGAGGAGGACTTATCTCCATTTCAGCAAAGAAATGAACCTAAAATAAATCTAAGTAAATTTCTCACGGATTAACAGTGCCATCTAGTGGTGAAGGTTTAGCTCTACACCTGGCCTATGAATAATCTACAAAATGTAACAGAGGGCAACCAATCATATTTTAAAGCTTGTTTTAATCACTTTTAAATCCAAATGCTTCCAAATATTTGAGTTAATCTTCTCTGTTTAACTTTTATTTAAAAAAAGGGCAGAGAAAAACTAAATTAGCACATCCGATTTATCATTTAGGAGCTGATTACTAAAACTCAGAAGCTGCAGAGCATCTTTATCATATTTATTTTTGCACCCCGATCAGAAGAGTTTTATTGATTTGAGAGATTAACGGGATCTAAACCAGACGAGGTTAGAGAGGACAGATGGAAGCCTTTTGCGAATAAACCCAAGCTGGTTCTTTTCTGTTTGTTTCTTCTTTCTGGACCAGAACCAAGATGAGTGCTGGTGTTTTATATAAACTGTTGACAGTTGGCTGTTGACTTATTGCTGTAAAATACTGAGCAAACGTCTCGGTATAAACAGAGCAGTCTCTCATTTCTTTATATTCAGAGCAGCCACAACTTTTTCTAAAAGTAACTACAGGATTTTTTTCTTAAATCTCAATTTAAAAATTAACTTATTTAATTTCCCTTTGAGATTAAAGTATTTTTGAATTGAATTTGAATAAAATTAATCTGAATTATGAAGTTGCGGAGTTACCTGCACAGAAGGCGTTGACGTTCTCGTCAAACTGGAAGCGCACCACAGTCCTGTTGTGGTCAATAATGTAGGTCTGACCGTCCCAGGCGCAGGCCACCACCTCCTCTCTGCCGTCTCCCTGCAATTAAAGACCCAAACAAACAGATTTTCACCCAGAGAAAAGAACCTCCAACTGATGACAGAACTCATAATAGATTTATTTAAACAACCGGTGAAATTAGACCAAGCACAGACTCACAGTGACGTCGAGTTTCTGCAGAGCGAAGAGCTGATGATCGACCTGAACTGACCACAAGAGCTGCTCTGAGCTGTCCATCAGCTTCAGGGTTCCTGAGGACAAAAACAGTAAGATTTAACATTCTTTAAAGACAAGAAATTACGCAAAATGTGCCTTTAATTAGCTTTGCTCAAATACATGTGAACATAATACTTGAATTCCCTCATCAGCATTTCACCAAGCTGTGCTGAGGCCTGCTACTGTACTTTAGATGAATCTAAAGTACAATAGACTCTACACTAATTAGTTAATGGAGTATTTAATACCTTATATTGCTTTATTGGTGCTCTATCTTCTAAAAAGAAGCTGGTTTTGTCAAAAATAAGGATAAAAAGAGACAAAAATCCCTCTCACCATCTAAAGTACAAAGTGCAAACAGGCCACGTTTTGAGGATTCCTCTTTTGAACCTGGAAAATAAAAAACAACATAATTTAAAACAAATTAAATCAATATTTAGAGTTTTTTCTTATGTTTTTTGTAGGAAACAAAACAAAATACAAAGCAGAAACAAATAGGTTGATTGTTATCAGCATTTCTAAATATTTATTTTTTTACAAATATGACATGATTTCCCATTTTTATAAGTTAATTATTTACAAGCTGAACTCAAAGGAAGAGGTGCACTTTGACTAAGACATGATCCAGCAATGACAAAGTTAGAAAATAATTTTCAAAAAGTTTAAATAATTTGTTGTAATCTGGATTCAAAGATAAAAAGTACTAAAACTAGTGGGTTGTCAAATAAATTAATGACCTTTGCTTATGCTGCCAACGAGGTGAGTAGAAACGTTCTTGTTGTGAATCCGCCCGCTGGTCAGGTGGAGAACTACATCTCTGGACGGCCCGTCACTGTGAACAGACACGCAGCTGATCGTCCAGCAGCCGAGCTCGTGTTCTGGCTCTGACGGGGTTTACCTGCCCGGCGTGGCAGGGGCGTCGTCCTCAGACTCGGTGGAGTCCTGCTGGGTCCAGGTGCAGAGCAGGATGGCGTAACCGCAGCCCGGCTGGGACACCATGAGCTCCGGCAAACCCTCGGGACCCGGGTTGACAGACAGGCTGTCCACCTGCAGAGCGAACATCAGAACACGTTAAAACTTATTCAACAACAGAAACCACAAAGCTGGGTGAAAAGTTTACAAGCAAAAAAAAAGAAAAAATGGTTCCTAAGAGAGGAAAGTGGAAGGGGAGGGACAGATGAGTGGCGCCACATGAGATTGTGATTGTCAGCGCTAAAACCCGCCTCCTGACTCTGATTAATTTTTTCAAGACAAATCAAAGTTTATTGATATAGCATATTTACAGCAGCCTCAGCTGACCAAAGTGCCTCACAACAAACAAACATCACAGGTAGATAAATGATAAAATAGAAAATAAAATTAAGTTTAGTAAAAATAATTATACAATTATAAAATTAGCAAAGATACTCAAAGCAAATAGTATGAATAAAAACCAAAACAATACTTAATTTTAGCTGTTGAAATGTTCTTCCATCCTTTACCTTTTCACAGATTGTCTGTCTCATAGCATACTATCACAACATGGTGGCAATTTCAACAAATATGCAAAAAAACATATTTTTACACAAGTTTCATACTGCACCTTTAAACCTGAGGACTCAAAAAGCATATTGAGTAGACCTGCATTTGATATTTCATGAATTTAAATGCTAACTTTTCCTGATTTGAGGTTTGCAACCTTCATGGACGAGAACTGCCTGACTAAATTTTGTAACTATGGATACTTCTGCACCATAAATAATATTTAAAAGCTTGAGACCTGTCCCTCCAGTAGCCACTTCTTCAGGAGAACCAGCTGACCGGATCCCCCGTCCGAACTGTCGGACGGTTCCTCCCAGCGGAAAGCTCGGACCACCCGATCTGTGTATCCCACCACCAGCTCACAGCGCCCATCTCCGTCTGCACACATGGAGATCACCGCAGTTTGCAGAGAATACGCTTTGTGCTGAGCAGGTAAATGGAAGCAAAGGTCGTACCGATATCACTGATGAGGATGACTTTGGTGTTGGCTGGGATGTGTTGGGTGAAGAAGGGTCTCTGGTCGTCTGAACAAACAAACTCATGCTGGCTGGAGGAGTCGGATTTGCTGGCGCTGGCCGCCGTCAGGTCGAAGAGGTGGAACCATCCTTCTGCTCCCACAGCGACAACGAGATTCTGGAAAACATCCAGGAAGCTGAGTGGATCGTTCTGGATCCAGCTGCTTCTGACTTCAATCTGCTCACCTTTCCCTTGTTGCGGACGTCTCCGACTGCGACGCAGGTCAGCTGGAAAAGAAAATACGTGAAAACGGGACAGAAGTCACATTTTGTTTTGTGGTTTTCTTGTTCCATACCAACCATTCCCACACAGGTTCTTGTGACCCAGGGCTTGGATTCGTCATTCTTGTAAACGAGCAGCTTTCCACTTGTGTCTCCAACAATTAGTTCATTCAGCTGCAGAGTCACAAACACAAAGCTTTAATTCATTTATTTATAACTTAGGCTGTAATATTTACTTGAGTTGAGAAATCTTGATAGAAATGTAAATAAGTTACATTTAATTATCTGATTTTGTGCATGTAGGCTAATAAATATGCCTGGTACTAAATATATTCAATATTAAACAAATATATGATGACATATTAGGGCCATTGTAGATTAAGAAAAAAAGAAGAGTAGATTTGTGACAAAAAAACTCATACATTTCTGAGAGCAAGTCAAAACTTTTTGACGTTTGACACTCATAAATTTCTGTTTTTTCTAGAAAAAATGCTGAGGTTAATCTCAAAATTTCAGATTTTTTTCTAGCAAACATGGACTTTTTCAAACTCAGAAATTTTAAAGCGTTTTTTTTTCTAGAAAATTTCTGATTTTTTTAATGTAAATGTATTCCTCTTTTTGTGTCCAGCTACAATTGCCTTAATACGCCGTCATTCCAATACCTCAAAATTAAAATAAGAATGTTTCACAATTTTTAATTAACAAAATAGCTCATTTACCATTGTTTACGTCCAAATACAGTCGTCTAAAAATCATATATTTGATTTCAGATGTAAATCTAATATAAAATTCACAAGAAAGATTCAAATTAAAATATGATACACTAAAATATTTGAATTATTTTTAAACTAATGAATCGTCCACCCCACATACTGCACTAAGGTGAACTTTATTTATGGGTGTTATTTATAAGCTGTAAAACATACATAGAACGATGATAATAATAATAATGATAATAATAATGATAGTAGTAGTAGTAGAAAAAGAAATTATCTTCCGTTTGACGTCTAATATTAGGAATACTGGGTCAACCATCACACGGGTGAAATATAGAGAGGTTTGTTACCGAGTCGTTGTCTGCGTCTCCCAAACAGATGGCGTGAGGAAACATAGTTCCTGTGAAGTCCAAACTGACCCGGTGCACAAAGTTTAACGACCGCATCGCTACTGGATTAAAATCCGCTAAGCTAACATGTGGAAAACTTAACTTATTCTTGGGCTAAATCGGGAGCTAACTAGTCTAACGGTCGCTCTGCTTCCTGGTAAACAAAACCACGTGACCTACAACCAACGGAAGCTCGAAAAAGACAAAATCATATTCGAGGACTGACTGGTGCTCAGAAACTATTCAAAAATGAAAAATGTTCTCAGAAAAACAAAACATTTTCCCTTATTTATTTATATGTTTTTACATAACTGGGGATAAAATTAATTAGAAAAATATCAGAGCGTTTTATTTTAAAAACATATTTTAATACGCTTTACGGTACACCGTCCAAACAGATAAATCAACATCTAAATATTTATTAAGTTGAAATGATGACATCTAGTGGTCACAGGACGCAAACGCACTGAAACGCAATACACTTTACTATTTTATTTTGGTCTTTTTTATTTTTACTCTATCTATCCATCCATCTGTCTATCTAGTCCCTACGTCATATTTAGGTTCTGCATGGCAACCCAAACCCTATCGAAGAGAATAAAATGTTCATTGGCATCTTTAAAAATCCATAATGACTCGTGTATGTAAATTCCTGAGTGCAAATACCGATGTCCGCTAGAGGGCGATGTTTCATTACAACTTAACCTGGACAGGAGAAAACAAGTTTTCGAGCAGAAATTATCTAAACGGTCAACTTGTATTTGTATTTTAATTTTATATATACAAAACCACGAATAAATCAGTGAAAATGAGTCGAGCTCATAATTAGGTCATTATTGTAAAATATAATACATACTGGCTCGTCAGGTTTCCTTAAGGGTTAAAAAAATGTTTTTGATGAGAAACAAATGGGAGGGTAATCCCTTCATCCCTCACACATTAGTTTTGGTGCTTATATTATTTTTCTGTTTTGTTTTTATTATCCTCCCGGACGGTGAACGCCTCACACAAAAGCGTAAAATCACGGAAAGTGGTGAAATAGGAACCCGGGCGCCCAGATGTCATAATAATTATTACACTCAGCTTTGACTGGAAAGCCCCTCCAAGTGAAGCGCGCCCTCCCAGCCTCTGGAAGACCTGCAAAGTCCGCACAAAGCGCTAATTGGACCCTGGAAGCAGGCAGACAAGGGGCATGGATAGGTTTCAGAAAGCATGGAGATGGGGAAGGGAACGCTGAATAGAACCCACGCCTCTTTTTCTAAACTCTCTTGCTGCGCCAAAAGGGGAGGAAGAGGAGGAGGGAAGAAAAGAAAGTATATAGGTGGGGCGCACAGGAGTGGGGGTCGCTCAATTGATCCTGAATGCCACTGCCAGCAGAAAATGAACGCAATTTTACAACAAGAAGTAGAAGTAGTAGCATATAACTGAATTTGCGCGCGTTTTTATCCGGTTTCTCCGCATCTCAGAGCCACAATAATCAGCCTGCACTGCAACAGCATCGGGTGTGTCCAATCAGCCACAAAGCTCTGGATTCTCTGCGCCTCCCCGCAGATTTGCGCCTCGGCGTTCCGCTTGTGCAACCGATCATGATGCGCCCCAATCACAGTGGAAAATTTGGCCTTCGACGCACAATAGAGCCTCAAATGAGCCGCGTCGGGGAAAATAAAAAGATGTGCTGAAGCAGCTGCTCTCAGATAAACTAGTATCTATAGCAACGTGCTCCATTTTGTACGACAAAAAAAAAAAAACATTAAAAAGGTTAAACGAGCTAAAAATGCTAATGCTAGCGTAAATGCTAAATAGCTAGCAATATAGTTAACTTATAGCTCATATAAGTGAGGTATGTTTGATAAACAAATCCTCTTGCTCATCTTCCAAGCCAGCCCGAAGTATAAGCGAAATACGTTGCTGTTCAAGGCCACCAGCAGGGGGCGCTAGAGAAGTTAAAAGTTCCTCCAAGAACAACCTGAAAACTTAATCAAGTTTGAGTTGAATTTACTACTCGGATATTTTATTCATAGCAAATTTAAAAGAGAATTTTCACTTAAAAGTGTAAATATTTTAAAGTACAAATAAGTACTTAAAAAGTATTAAGTCCAGCCATTTTACTGGCAGCCAATCAAAGAATGAGCACCAGAAATAGCATTTAAATATATTATTTCAATAATAGAAAACAAAAAATATGATAAAAAGTTTAAGATTAAAAAATGTGGGATTTGTTTTCTCATCAACTTCCTGAGGTCCCCACAGCGCCCTCTGGCGGCCCCACTTTGAAAAACACTGACCTATAACACGTCACTCTGTTTTACAATTTGTTTCGCTATTATCAAGATCAAATCTGACGGGATTCCTTTAAGATCTTAATTGTTTGATAGTTGTGTTAAAGTATTTTAATAATGCCAATATTGTTATTTTTATGCACTATGTAAAATCCAGTGAATCAACTGCAAGTTTTTCATATTTGCATGTAAGCAGAACCTTTAAACCATCCATGATGACTCTTTTCAGATAGTTTCAATGTTTTTCACCCAATAAATAATTACGTAAATTGGCTGATCACAAGATGTTTATCACATCCTGCTTTCGGAGCTAAACAGATGCATCATAATAAAATAGAAAATCTTAATTAATTCAATTGAAAAATTGAAAATCACACCCTTTATAGATCTATTACACATGAAGTGATCCAACTGATGCATTTATTTCTGTTAATTTTGATGATTTACACCAAAATTTAGGTTCTAGACTTGAAAGCAAGATCAATAAAAGAATAACTGTTTGGTACAGAAATGCGGGCCTATAAAGTTTTTAATTGCACTCGGTTCTTGGTGAGTCATTCTGCTGACCTTTTCTTCTAAAAAGGCTGCAGTCGTCCTGTTTTGCTTGTGTATTTTTGTCTTTCACACAACTTCCTATTGATATACATTCAACAAAAGATAATATTTTAAAAAAACTTGTATTCAATTATTGTTAAACAACCAACAGACTGGTGTTTCATCCCAACTTTTACCGTCGCCATTTTGCGGACCAGTGTCGCCAACAGTGCCGTAATTTGTTGACAACTGACGTAAACTGCTTTGTTAGGAAAAAAAAAATCAATTTCACATCCATTCAAAGGCCAATAATAAACACAAAACCAAATGACATTAAACCTTTGATTTAAGCATGTTTTAGTCAGTTTTATAAACACACTATAGTTCTAATTAATTACCGTTTTAATTTATTTAACAGAAATATCTTAATTTCAGTTTTTGTTAGTTTTTTACTTTCTTCCAAATGTTTGTAACATTACAAGCTTGTTGAGAAACCGACAGAAGTCTCACATTCAGGACAAACTGTTGTTATTGTAAAGAGGTTTCCTTCCGCTTACCTCCTCTCCGCTCTGTTTGTTTAGCGCTTCAAGTGGCACGCGTCTGACGCGCGCGAGCACCGGTACCCGGCGCAGGAGCCCAAGGTGTATCCACGCGACCAGTGGGCGTGGCCAGCTCACATCCAAGCGCATTGAAAAGCAGTGGAGTCTGTCTTCCAGGACACATTTCAGCGCTGAGAGGCGGACTGCCCCCACCGGAACAAGTGCGGTCGAAACACGTGAACGGCACGAGCGGGACGCACCGCCTCGAGACTTAAAAGTTACTTTCCGGAGATGGACATTACAGCCAAAATGGAAATTAACGTCAGCCAGCAGCAGCTGGTTCCCGCCGCGTGTTACTTTTCGGCGCAGAGCATCCAGCTGAGCCCCAGCAGCAGCTGCAGCAGTAGCAGTCAGTGCAGCGGGAAGTCCAAGCAGCCGAAGCGGCAGCGCTCCTCCTCGCCGGAGCTGCTGCGCTGCAAGCGGCGGCTGAACTTCGCGGGCTTCGGCTACACGCTCCCGCAGCAGCAGCCGCACGCGGTGGCCCGCAGGAACGAGCGCGAGCGCAATCGGGTGAAGCTGGTGAACAACGGCTTCGCTACGCTACGTGAGCACGTCCCCAACGGCGCCGCTAACAAGAAGATGAGCAAAGTGGAGACGCTGCGCTCCGCGGTGGAGTACATCCGCGCCCTGCAGCAGCTGCTGGACGAGCATGACGCGGTGAGCGCCGCCTTCCAGGCCGGCGTGCTGTCGCCCGGCATGTCGCAGGGTTACTCCGCGGACATGAACTCCAAGGCCGGGTCACCCGTGTCCTCCTACTCGTCGGATGAAGGCTCCTACGACCCGCTGAGTCCGGAGGAGCAGGAGCTGCTGGACTTCACCAACTGGTTCTGAGCATCTCCAAGGTAAGACGACGCAGTTATTTTCTACAACTTTTAGAAACTTTTGTTGAAGTTTGATCTAATTGTTTGTTTGTTTTTTTTCACAGAATTCTGGATCAACTCGTCTGAGTTTTGTTGTCCGGCGCTTGGGATGGTCCCGGAGAACAAGGCGCGCTGTTTTAATCCTAAAGACTGATTAAAGACTCAGGATTAAAAGGAGACAAAGTGGGAAAACCCCAAAATAAAACAAAAAAGACCCTAACGTGAATTCATGCTGTCCAGAAAACAAAACATTATTTAAAACGCCGCTCCTCATCTATGCTAAACCAATCACACCGACCCGTTTTGGTAAACCTCTCCGAAGCTGAATTCAGTTCAAATGCTTCCAGGTTGCGGATTTATTCTATTAAATTCTATATCAGACGCTTTTTTTGGGAATATATTAAGATATTTTTGTATGTAAGAGATTTATACATGTTTTGTACACATCCTTTTTGTATATATTTTGTCTATATATTGCGAAGTTATTTCTAATACCTCCTGCCAACGTAGACGTGTAGTCTATTATTCTCTGGCTCTTGTGTTCACGAGGTTTCCAGCAGGAGTTTGACACTCCGATGTTTTTATTATATAGCACCGATGTGTCTTATTTAATAGCAGAACCAAGTTATTGCATTATATCATGTCACGATGATCAAACTTATGCAGCTATTGTCCAAAAAAGAGTGCAATAGCCATGCATTGTGTCTTTATACTGCCAGCTCTTTATCTTCTATTCACAAGCAGATGTTGAATTCTTCTAACCATATTTTCTACAATTTAGTCCAAAAATAAAGAGATTTACTGAATTTCTTTCAATGTCTTCTTTTTTTGATGTTTGCTTTGTAGAGCGGAGTGGAAACTATATAAAAGCAAAGAAGGAAAATAATAGAAATTCTATTTTTAGCTCTTAAGGGATCAACAGTTACTCTACTGTTAACTTTACGCACCTTTTAAACATGATTGCTTTTTCTTTGGCTATAAATAGTTCAAGTTTTAACAATGGATGCCAACATTAAGTGAGCAAAAGTAGGGAAAACAAAAGAAACAAGACAAACTTTTACGCAAAGTATTTACGCATAAACCTTTGTGCGTTATGGGAAGAAATAGTCAAAATTACAGCAATTATGGATCAATTAGTGAGTAACTTCAAGAAAACTAAGGAGAAATGGTGAATTAGACATCTTAGGAAATAAAGGACAATTTACGCACCGATTGTAAGGTTTTTTAGCGGCGTAAAGTTTTTGCGATGAGTAAAGCAAAATAAAGTATTTACTGCGTTGGTGGCATTACGCACATTTTTTAAAAATTATTATTTTCAGTTCTTTCCTGAACGACTCTTATTGTCCATCTTTATCTGTTGTTTTTACGCACCGCATCTGAATCACCGGAAGCACTTTTTAGATAAAAGAAAGAAAAATCCGGATAATGCAGCATGTCAAAAGAACTTTTACGCAACTTAAATCATCCAATTACGCAACAACCGGACAATTCCAGCTAAACTCCGACATCAGACGCGTAAAGACGGGAAGAATGTCGCCTTAAATCCGCAGCCGGAGGCGGTGTGAGCGGGGCGCGCAGGGGGTTGTAAGGTGGTCTGCGCGTTTCGGGACAACTGAGTTTGACAGGTAGGGCGGAGGCTGCGCCGGGACGCGTGTCCGCTGTAATGAGTGAATGGGCTCCGGGTGGTGATCGAGTGGAGACACGGAGCTGAACTGACTGACGGCGTGTGCCTCCTGACAGCAGCAGCATGCCGCTGAACACACAGGCAGCCGCCACCTGCAAGGAGAGGAAAAGGTTTCTGTGAAGGACGAACTGATTTACAAAATACACAAGTGTTTTTGTGGTTGTAGAGCAAACATCTTGGTACATTTGAAATAAGACAAAACTACAACTTTCCATCCAGAAATAGGAGCTTGTTTTAAGTCAATAATTTCTTAATATTGATGAAAAAAGTACAAATTATAATTTCGAATCAATGTATTGAAAAACCATTTTTTCGTATTTTGTCACATTACAACAAACATTAATATATTTAATTTGACTTTTTATGTGAAAACCAACACAAAGTGGTTTACAATTCTGAAGCAGAAAGAAAGTTAAACATGATGCAAAACATTTTTACAAATTAAACACTGAAAAGTGTGGCATGCAACAAATTGCTTTCAGAAGTTACACGGTGATGGTATAATTTTTTTCCATATTTGCTAAAACTGCCATTATGTCGTGACAGTTTTTCATTAGGCTGGAATGTACCGATCAGAGAAAACAACCAATCAGATCCAGGAGGCGGGTCTTACTGCTGTCAATCAAGCTAAAGTACTGCTGAATGAGAAAATGGTGAAGAAACAACTTACCGTTCCAGGAAAACAGTTTATAGAAAAACTGAGTGTCAAGATTGAGACTGGATGGTTGGATTTACACATTAAAAAGTCTGACAGTGTTTATAAATTCAGTTCTCGACCAGAGATTACAGTTGGTGGTCTGTTACTACATGACTGATAATAAAATGTGGAAAAACTCTAGGATGAAGGAGTTATTTTAACTTTTTATAATCATCGATAGAGTCAAAGTTTAGGTCTTAAAGTAAAAAGAAAAACTTAAGATGAATAGACATGGCGTTCAACATAAAAACAAATCTGACATTTTACTTTTAAGTCACTTATGCAAGGTTTTAATGCAACTTTGTTTTAAAAGTGTAATTACTTAAAGAATGATGTAAAATTGTCAACTTTAATGGACTTTAAACAAAAGTTTTAATATAATTTTGCTTTTAAAAGTGTAATTTTTTACCAAATATTGCAAAGTTGACATTTTTAATGCACTTTTAATGCACTTTAAATGCATGTTTTAATAAAATTTGGCTTTAAAAATGTCATTATTTTACAAATAATACAAAGTAAACACTTTTAATGAAACTTAAACACAAGTTTTAATGAAACTTTGTTTTAAAAATGTCGTTATTTACTGAGTGACAGGAGTAAAACATTCATGAAAACTCCTTCATGTTCATGACTGTCATGTCAGTCTTATGCAGACCTTTTCCAATAAAGGTTTACTTTACTACTGTAAAAGTTTATCATTACAGAGCAGTAATATTAATAGTATGGTAATTTATTCCCTTTAATATGTTATTCTACCGATCTTCTGAGCCCTGAGGCCCAACATGCCGCTGCAGAGCTCAGCAGCAGCCGGAGTCGTCGAGCGGGTTGGCGATCACTGATTGGTGGATGAGCATGAAGAGGGGCAGGTAGGCCAGGAAGTCCAGCAGGTCCAGCGGAGGAACGCGCTCCAGCTCCAGCCTGACGGCCGCCTCCTGCTCCAGGTGGATGCCGCCGGCCTTCAGCTCCAGAAGCAGCTGCTCGCCGCTGATGAAGCCCCGCTGAGCTCCGGAGGCGTCGCGCTGATCCTCCAGGAGGAACAGGAAGAGCTGCTGCAGAGGCCAGGGTAACAGATTCAGAAGGAACCAGAAACATCCTGGAGCCATTATACTTCCTTTACACAAACTCTTACCAAGTATTGTTTTAATTTTTTTTGTAGAGCAAATATCTTAGTACATTTGAAATAAGACAAAAGAAACTTTCAAAGTAATTTTTCAGCCAGATATAGAATCATTTAGCTAAAAATACTCCAACAAGTTAACAACAAAACACTTGTCTTTTCCAGCAGCCATTATGCAGCAGTAAAACCAGCTCAACCATGATAAAGACGGCAGGTTCTGTTCTGGGGATGACTGTGGAACCTCTGGAGACTATCAGGAAAATAATGGGCAACCCTGACCGCCCTCTTCATGAGACTGTCTTGAGAAGGCAGAGCATCTTCAGTCAGAGGCTTCTTCAGATTTGGTGCAGTAGAGACAGTACAGCCATCACCACCTTCAATAACTTTTTGAAGAATATGAATTAATGAGTTACAACAACATTTAATTTCCCTCTGGGAGCAATGAAGTGTTTCTGAATTGACCAAACATGCTGGAGTTCTGTTTGGGTTGCTAGGTAACAGACTGGCTTTCTCTGTGGTTGCTAGGTGACGGGCTGGCCTTCTCTGTGGTTGCTAGGTGATGGGAAGTGCCTTTACATTCCGAAGGTTTTTGTATTGGCTGATTTTCCAGACACCAAAAAAACAGTTGGGTGTTTGTTTGTTTTTAATTGTTTGGGCTGTTTTTAGCAGCAGTAGAAACTTAACTAAAAGTACAAAAACATGAAATTTGCATAGCAGGGCAACTTTCAGGAACCTGTTTTGTTTATGTGGGAATATGTGTTTGTGATTTTGTGTGGCACAGCCTCAGATTACCACGGTCCTATTTGGACGCACCTGTTTGCACAGTTAATGCAGTCGAGGTAATAATTGCAGAGCAGAGGGAGGGGACCGGGGAACAGCCCTTCTGGCAATTAGCCCTCCGCCCCCCCCAGCAGCCTCTCCAGTTAACAACCCTATCCCTAACAGCTCTGTAATTACAAAGCCTCCCTACCTGGCTCCGTTTTCCACACCCACAGGCTTTCATGTCCTGCCGGCCGCTACTTCCTCGCCCTCGCTGCCAGCTGGTATAGGCTCGGCCCAGTCCACCCGAGATGAGCTGTGTGTCTCGGGCTGATTACAGGCCGGGGCGGAGTGGACGGCATGTTCACTGCTGGGCACTTTAATGAGATTAAGGCCGTGCTAATCTATGAAAAGGGAAAGGCGCCCCCTCTTCCTTTCTCCAGCTTGATTCCCTCATTTCTATGCATGAGGTTCTGAGTGGCTCTCCAGAATAAAATAAAAAACATTGCTTTCGCATCACTTTTCAAAGAGCTGGGATGTTTGTTTCATTGCAATTATACCTGCAGAACCGCGGAGGTGATGTTCGGGCCGTAAGAGTTAATCTGATGTTGCATCGAGGCCGTTAAGTGCGTCTTGTGTAAACAAATTCAAGAGAACAAACATGTGGAGAGGCAGGATTTACCTTCGCTTTAAAGAGACGCACTTCAAGGGAGCGCAGGTCCATGCTGTCGATGAGGGATCGCATGAACTCACTGGGAAGGAGAGAAATTAATCAGCTTAAAATGAATGGGAAGGAAGGAAAACTACACAACCTACACTGCAAAAACATGAAACCTTACCAAGTATTTTTGGTCCAGTTTTTAGAGCAAATATGTTAGTACAACATTTCAGCAAGATATAAGAGCTTGTTTTAAGTCATAAATATTGATGAAAAAGTGCAAGTTACACTGTTTTCAGTGAAATAATCTGCCAGAAGAACTAATACTTTTTCATTAATATTTAGAAATTAGAAATTTTTGTAATTTTTTTCTGTAAAAATGTATAATTACCCACAATTAACCCAAAAAGCTAGCTAACTTGCTAGCAAGGGTTTATTAGCAGTAGGAATAATACATTCACTCTGTATCCGACACTGCAAAAACACAAAACCTTACCAAGTACTTTGACCTAGATTTTACTGCAAATATCACTTGAAATAAGACAAAGCTAACTTAAAACTTTCAGCAAGATACAGGAGCTTGTTTTAAGTAAATAATTCATGAATATTGATGAAAACATGCTAATTACACTGTTTTAAGAGAAATAATCTGCTAGTAAATAAATGAGGAACTAATACATTTTTATTAATATTTAGGAATTAAAAGTGTTTTTGTAATTATTTTAGTGTGAAAATGTACACTTACCTATGACAGACTCAAAAAAGCTAACTAACTTGCTAGCATGGGTATATTAGATGTTAGTTAGCTGTAGCAGCACTGCCTCAAGTTATAGAGCATAATCTATGTATTTATATACCTTTTATTAAAGCAGGAAAAATAACTCACTGAGATTAAAAACCTCTTTTCCAGGAGTGACCTGGTCAAGACAGCAGCAAAAAACATACAAGGATGAAAATGTTTTATGTGACTCAAACGTTTGCCTGACAAAAGAAGTCCAGAGAAAAAACAAACAAACAAACAAATCATATGGACGTCTAAATTAAATTTAAAACCTGTGGTCAATTTCTTATGAATTTAAAAATATTTTTAGATCAATTAATTTAAGACTTTTTAAGGATGCATTAACTATCCACACTGTCGCTGTTTGGGAAGTTTCTGATGAAACAAAGATGGATGAACTTGAGGAACTTATTGTGAAGGTATTGTATTACTGGGTGTTAAATTAAACAAATTAAACCAGAAATTTATGCATCATAGAATATTTTAACTTCGTTTAAGTCTAGGTAGCATGTAAAATTAAATACATAATAAAATTGTTGCTGAAATGTGTTTGTGGAATATCTCTCTAGATTTTTGGTTAACTTTTGTGTAAAATTAAAACATAAAAGGAATAAAATTAAGTCTTTTAAAACAGGGCTGACCAAAGTGTGGCGCAGGGGCCTCCCCAGGGGCCCTAAGGGAAGTCTCATGTGGCCTCAGCACACAATTTAGGAATAGTTTAAATGGTTTAACTGACAGATTTATATCTATATTTCTAGATACTACAAAACAAGTGTTTTTCTTTTTTTGGGATCATTTTAAGGTCTTTGTACTCAAAGTCAGACTTAATCACACCCAGTAACTAAAATGGTCGTCATTTTATTGTTGGAAATAAACTAAAATTGATATTTTGACCAAGAAATTAGGAAACTGTACAACTGTGAGATCCTTTATTTGGACTTTTTAAATAAAAATACACTTATTATGTAAAATAAGAGAATTCAGAATAAAATAATTCAGTATTTTTTAAATTGTGGCCCCTGAGTGCTTTCAAGTTTGGACTCGGCTGCGTTAGGGCGAGTGTTTGTAAATATGAGTCACGCCAGGGCGGGATGTTTTTGGCGCGTTTGTCCCGGGCGACCCCGAGTTTTCCAGCCAGTGATGCTAAAGTGTTTTGAGTCCATTGTGGTTGCTCACAGCCGCCTCGCAGACAAACAATGCGTCGGCACACGGAGACATCCCGCCACATTAACGGATAAAACTGATTTGGGGGACAGTGGGCGTGGACAAGGGGCTGCTTGGGGTTGGCGTGGAGGGGAATGAGCGGTCGAAGCACACTTTGGTGCAATGTGATGAAATCTGGTCCACGAGGATAATTAGAGGCAGAGTGGAGCGATTGTGTTGGGACGGACCTCTCCAGTCCAGCGTGTGGCACGGCGACGGTCATCCCGTCTCTAACGAGCGCCTGGTGTTAGCGAGCCCCTCCTCGCCGAGCGCTCAATGGCCTGTTAGGGCAAAGAATGGCCATCGAGTCCGGGCTTTGATGAGGACGAGGCAGGACAGGGCAGCTAATGATCATTAATTGCACTTCGTTTGCGGCGCACAAGCACACCGGCGAGATAATGGCGAGGACAAGCAGCCGGGGCGTGGGGGAGGCGGCAGTGACGGACTGGAGCGAGGATAATAACAGCCTAACCCATTTTACTTTTGTCGACCCCCCGCGGTGACCAACACAGAAGACTTCTCACTTACGCAGAGCCCAACATTTTGGCGGCCTCATCGCTGCAGAGCCTGCAGACGGCGATGCAAACAGATTCTGACCCAGTTTGATCCGACAAAGCTCAGAGTTGTTTGGGGATATTTTAAGCAGGATGGTCAAACAAAATGTTACCAACTATTTCTGTTCAGGGTTTGGTGAAAATATTTTAGAAGATACTTGTGAGTTAATTGTCTTATTTCAAGTGCACTAAGATATTTGCACTTGAAACTAGACCAAAAATCCTTTGGATTTTTTGTTTTTGCAGTGTTGAAACTTTGTAAACGGACCACAAACTAGATTAAGGTATCCTTGACTTTATGTCACTTTGTTTAGTTTTGCATTTGAGTCCTTTTCTCCTGTTTGTATGACATCTGTAAACAAAGCGAATGTCTGTCCAACAGAATATTAGTGTGTGACTTTTATTTTCTGGCATTTGTTTGGTCAAGCAGTGTAGTTTATGTTCTTTAATTGGTGTAAAAGAAACATTCCTCAACTCTTAAAAGTGAAGAAGCTTTACGTTCAAAAGCAGACTGCCCACTAAAACTAAAAGTGTTTTCACACCTGATAGACTCCTTTCAACTGGGGACCAAAATTGCAACATTTGTTGCATTTTTATCAGCTGCAACTCGCTTTCACACTGTCAAACAAGCCAAATTGATTGAAACGCCTGTTCCCCTCCTCGCCTGTGGGGGCGCTGCACCAAGAAACACAGGAAACATGAGCTCAGCTTCCTTCTTATCAAAATGTAAACAAAAATGGAGAAGCATCAGATTTTTAGCGGTTGTAGGATCTCTCTGTTGGTAAAGACCATGATGCATTTTTCCTGCTAGAACAAAACTAGTGCATCCGTTTTGGTTCTTTTTACCCAGAATTCCCTGCATGTAGCCCGCTTCCTGCTTTTGGAAGCGGTCTCCTGTCCGCTTGGCGTTCACATACGCATTCAAACCGTACCAGAGATCACTTGCACCGCACTGAGACCTAATTATTTAGGTGGACCAGAGTTTGATTTTTGGTCCACATCAGTTTGATTTTCACGTTCAAACGAACCAGAGTTTGATTAAACTGGACTAAACAAGACCAGTTGTTTGAATACAGATAAAATTTTTATCCTGCCATTTTTTTTAGTTCCTGAAACCCAAACAAGATCTGATCATTAATTTTCATCACTAAAAATTGTTAAAAACTAAACTCTACACTATTTATCTACTGGGATTTTGTTGATTCCACTTCAGCAGTCGCTCCCTCGTTCAGTCCAGCGACAGGAAGACGCACAACGACGACCGCCGTGGCTCCACTGATGCTATTTGTGCTTTCCTGCCAAACCACGTGATGCGTCCTGAGGGAATGTGGCGCACAATGCAGCGCGGGGACAGATGGGTAAAGCAGCAGAGTGAAAAGGAGGCAACAAGAGATGAAAGACATGCGACAGGTAAAGCTGGGAAGAAAGGAGGAGACAGAGGGGGGGAGGAGGCCAAGAAACACACCTCCTCAGATCTCCGCATGGTCAGAAAGGCTGATTGTGTAACTACTGTAGCGGCTCATTTCCAAAGCGGGATTAGAGACAACAGGATTAAGTGAAACAGGTAAGAGGATCAGTCCAGTTCAGTACGGATGAGATGCTTTTGTTTTCTTCTTGTTTGGGAGGCGGCATTATGAACGCTCATCGCCTCCCTGCTTATTATTGAAATTGCAAAGAGGAGTTTTGTGTAAAGAGGTTTAATACGGACATTCATTATCATTACGATAATTGCCTCCACACAGAGCAGACACCCTGGTGTTTTTGTGCCAGCGCGGCAGTCAGGCAACAGGCCGCCTCCAGCCCACAAAGAGTCGGCCGTAAATCAGGGGACCCGTGACCCCGGCCCCGGCCCCGCTGAGAGGGCGCTCTCAGAGCGGGGTGAAGGCTCCGGGTGCAGGCCTTGACCCCCGGGGGACCTCCGGAGCGAGCTTGGCTCCACTCGCTGCTGTCTGCAGGAAGCCTTAGACCCCGGGGGCAAGGCCGAGGAAAAACAAAACGCTGTGTGTGGGAATCTGCGGCATATGGAGCATAACGTTGGGACACGGGGACGCCGAGGCCAAAGTTTGGCCCAGCAAAGTTCAGCCTGTTCACAGCTGATTCCCTGGATCCAGTGACATGTTCTCACATATGTCTGATCAATCTAAAAACTGATGCAATCTGAATAAAATGATCAAAGATGGAACAATCAATAAGCTTCAAAGAAACCAGTCTTTGATCTGATCTCGTAAAATGGTCTTGATTAAAGCTGCAGGATGTAACTTTTATAAAAAAAATACAAAAGGTTTTTATATTTTCATATTTATAAAAGTGTAAAAAGTTTATACTTTTGTAAATATAAAAAAATTATTTGTATAGTTTTTTATGAACATAAATATAATTTTTTTTATATTTTTATTAAAATACCTATATTTTTTATATAAATATAAGTGTATATTTATATTAAAATATGTTTTATATAAAAATGAAATATACTTATTTTTATATATTTTAAAAATATTATTTTTATATAAAATATATTTATATATAAAAGTATATATTTGTCCTCTTGGTGTGTGCTATGCAGCGTCTGTTGTGAATGCTAAAGCTAGTTAGCAGCGGATAAACCGTTTTCCTGTAACAGTAAGTAGTTTCTCCATCATTAGCCCATTTAGCAGCGAGTACAAGAGGATGATTGACCACGTTAAGACTCTCCCCCTGGCTCTGATTGGTTGTTTTTGACCTGGAGCGATACATTTCTTCAGATGGCAATAGTAGCTCAGGGATGAGGTGGAGGAGATTCATCTTTTCACAGATTATCTGTCTCATAACAATCTATAACAACATGGTTACAATTTTAACAAATATGAAAAAAAAATTTTATAAAAGCTTCATACTGCAGCTTTAAGAGTCTTGTGTTTAAATTAGCCCTAGAAAAATAAAACTGTTTCACTTTTTTTTTTTTACAGATGTAGCAAAAGAATTAAAAAAAAAAAAAACTTAACTTCATAATTTTCAAATACTTGAATATTGTTTATATTCTTAGAAAGTCCAAAATATTGTTACAAAACCTTTGGTATACGGCAACAAACTGTGAGTGTAAACTTGACCTTTACACACGCATGTGAAAATAGCTCCAAACAAACGTGTAATTTTCCCACCGTACACATTTGAAAAGCAGAAGTAGAGCCTCCTGCACAACCAACAAAATCCAGCAAGTGGTAACTGGATGTTGAGACAACAATAAAACTCTTTTCCAGCAGCCACTGTACAGCGCATACTGACCAAATGTGCTGAAGCTCAACTGGGGTTACTAGATAACGAGCAGAACTCTGCTGGGGTTGCTAGGTGATGAGCAGAACTCTGCTTGGGTTGCTAGGTAACAGGCAGTGCTTGCTAAGTTGTGATTCTGAAACAGTTCCATTTTCCAGATACCAAAAGAAATTAGTTTGGGTGTTTCTTTTAAGTGCTTGAGCTGTTTATAGGAGTAGAAACTCAAATGGAAGTAGAAAAATTTGTAAAATGTGAATTTTTGATAATAGATTCCCTTTAAACGTAATGAGGAGTCTTATTTCTCAAGTATCAACCAGCCAAATTCACACCAGTTCACATTAAAATTCAGGATGATATAAAATTTTAGTTTTTTTCCAATAAAAATAAACACCCATTAGCTTTCATAAATCATGAAATAATGCTTCAGAGAGTGCGGATATGGCCCAGAAACTGAAGTGTAGCAGATACAAGACAACTCAACGCGGTTCAAAGAGACCCACACACAACGCCAAGATCAGTGGAACAAACTTGGGTGCAAACTCTCATCCTTATTTATGGCAGGTCAGTGACTCCTCCTCCAGCCTGTGGCTCTATGGAGGAGTGCGTCCGCCTTTTCACTTACTCCATGGAGGCTATTTTCTGCGCCAGGCTCGCAATCACGGCGAACAGCCTCAGGTCCACCAGCCCATCTGTCACCCTGAAGTCCACCATCTCCAGGATCTGAAACGGGACGTTGGCGTTACGGCAGGAAGCGAGCGCCGCTGCGCTGCGGTTCGTCACTGATCTACCCTGTAGACGTAGATCTCTTCTTTTTCGGACAGCAGCTCAGGAGGGATGATGGTTTTGAGAGCGAGCAGAACCTGCAGGCAGGAGATGTAGCCGTCAGAGTCGCTGTCCTCCTGCACACAAAAAAATAATCTGTTGCTTTATTTGAAGAAGCTTCAATGGAAATATTTAAATTTGTAACAAAATAGAGAAGAAAATCTGAATGTTGATCACTTCCTCGTGACAATTTCTGCTATAAAAATTACTCCATTATGTAACTTTACATATTTATTAAAACTATTTCTTATTCTCCTGCTAAATACTCCAGTCTCAGTTAGATTGGGTAAATAGTGTTTGTGAATATTTTCCATCACCTTTTAATCCTGTCAAACAGATTTAGACTTTGACTAGACCTTCTCATCCAACAACTCTAAAACTCTTTCCATTCTCAGATGATGAAATACTAAATTGAAACTTCTATTTTAGTGAATTATAAGCATAATTTTTCCTTTAAATTTAATGCCAACACATCCCACTGATTTGTGTTTTTAAAAAGTGAAAAAGTTCACGTTATGTGGACATTATGAGCCTGCAGACTCCACACCTTCCCTCCGACTGAGAGCAACACAAACCAGTGAGTGAAACAGAATCTGCTGCTGAAAGAGAAAGAACAAAAAGGGTTTAAATCGCCCTTCACTTACTGCTTCAAAAGCCCTTTTGTACTCCACCAGCTTCTCCTGACTGAAAATGCAATACTTTGCCAGAAAGTCGACTGAGAAAGACAAAAGAAGAAAACAACAGGAGTTAAAGTGTGAGGAAGCATTTTTAAATGTCCATGGAGAATTTTGTTTTGTTGAATTTTAAATGAGATATTCGCCTTAAATATCTCATTTAAGCTGTGTGACTTTGCTATTGAAACATTTAGTTTTTCTTTTTTAAAAAAGGAGCCAAATTTCATTAAAAGGGATATTTTGTTTTACCCATTTAGGTTTGCAGCTGCGTAACGTATTTAAATCAAATGTAAGCTACCAGTTAAAAATCATCTTACATCAGTCAAAAAGCATTTCAACTTTTCTTTTTTTCAGGATGTATTGATTTAATAAAAACCTTGAACTTATTGTGTTTTTTATTTTTGTTTGTTTCATAAATTTGTTCAGATTTAGCACCACTAACACTGAATTACATTTCAACTCTAATTTGTTTCCTTTGGAGTTTTAATTAATAAAATAAAAGTAAAGACTCACTGCTAGTTTCTGACAAGTCGACTCCATCGTGGTCAAGACTTCAGTTTGTATCAAAGTATCCTGCATATTTTCTGCACTACATTTCTGGGTTTAAAAGTATAGCTTGAACTAATTAGTATTTTATCTTTTTAAGCTTATTTGCTAATTTATGTCTTAATTTCCTTATTATTGCCCTTTTTTAAGATATCAAACTTAATGTTTTAACCCTCACAGACTGAACAGAGCGGCGACAATTCAGCCAGGTTTGCAGCACCGTAACTCCGCCACACTTTGCGCTATCTGGTAAATCCCAACGGTTTCTGAAAGGGAGACATTGCGCTTTCCAGCTAATGTTGGGTTATTACGGTAATTTCACTCCCGCTGCAACAGGAAGTGAAATTAATCTGATGAGACATTCTTTTAATAGATGGAAAATTGTGAAAATAACTTGCTAGATATTGAAAGTTCCAGTTGTTATGGAGAAATGGGCAAATATATTTACTAATAGGACATTTAAAGAACTTTGTACAATTAAAATAAGCAAAAATATCCAGGCGGAGATTTGAAACTTAGATCATAAAGGGTTAATACACACAGTGTAAACCACCTCAGCACTACTACCTCAAAAAATGGTCAAATCTCTGGATTTAGCTGCAACTCTGCGAAATATGTTTGTCTCATAATCCTAAAAATAAAAGTAGAGATTATCAGAGGAGGGCAAACTGAGACAAACCATGAATATTTCATTAGGCAAATTTGGGAGGGAGGAAAGAAATGGCTGCCTTAAAAAGAGGCTTTTAAGCTGCTGCCACTTCAATTTAGGAGATGAGAAAGAATCCCTGGATAATGGATCTATTCATGGGTTTCCTGAAGAAAGAGGAGCAACAGAGTTGATATCAGTCTGGACTTAAACCTCTGGACCTCTGGGGTTTCTCCGCAGTAGCAGGGGGGCCTGTTTGAATCGGCCATTTATCAGCTTAGGCCTAATCAAAACCAGGCCTCGCCTTTCAGATGCAAAATGTTACATTTGCAGCCAGTCAACTTGACTTGTTAAAGCTTGATTGATCAAAAAACCTGCAGGCTGCCGTCGCAGCATCTGTTTGCAAATATCTAGGATGGCAGGGTGAGGCAGCCTGCATGCGAACCTGCAGGGATTTAAAGTCCGGACTCGTCCCTGTTGGCCGGATCAGAGAATGGATCCTCCGATTCTTAGATAACTTAGAGCTGCAGTTCAGTTGCCTTGGATTGTTTCACTGCTGGGTGTTAGCCGCCATCCGTTCTTGTTCTGAGGCGACTCAAAGAAAATTTATTTACCACCAGGTCTTCTCCATCCAGCTGTCATCCAAATATTAAGCAAACTTTTAAAATTTAGCGAATTTGGGGTCTTTCTATCTTCTGGTTTGGCATGAATCAACCAGGCCACGCAAAGCATGATTGGGTCAGATGTCTACATAACTGACGCTTATTACAATGACTGTAACAAACAGGTAAATGGTTGCTATGCATGAGGCCATTTCAATTCTAAATGATGCTGGTTGTACATTTATTTGGTAGGTGACCATTGCTTACACAACAATAGATGTGTTTTCATCCAATTTCAAGAAAAAAAGAAGAAAATGTAAATCAGACATCTTTCCATCTACTGGTTTGGAGCAAATCAACCAGGCTACGAAAAGCGTAGATGTTGATGTTTACACATGGCAAATGTTCACTACACCTAAAAACCTTGGCCTCTGTTTGGTTGACGTGAACTCTAGCTTCCAAAAACAGGAAGTGAAGCAAAGTGCAGGGCATTCTGGGTAAATTCAACCAAAACAAACGTGCTAGTCTAGTGTTAGCGGAAGAAATGGCTCGTGGACTCGTGGTCCTACGACCGCAGAAATCTGACACTACTCCAATTTGTTTACATTTCACAAAGAAGGAAGTTGCGTTCATGTCTTCTTCGGTGGTTTTCATGTAATTTCCCTCAGTGGTCATTAGTGCAGCGCCCCCGGAGGTGAGGAGGGGAACAAGGTTTTCAAAAGTTTGGCTCGTTTGACACAGTGCAGTTTGAATAAGAACCACAGCAGCTGAAAATGTAACAAATGTTGCAATTTTGGTTTTCATTCGAAATGAGTCTACCGGACTACCGGATGCCAGGACAGTCTTTCCGCTGGTGCCCCCTAGTGGTCCGCAAGGAACTGCATGTAAACACCTGTTTATTTGCCGTAGCGTTAGCTCAAAGTGAGAGTATTGATGTTGTTCACTAGCAATATGATTCTTTGAACGACACTAAGCTTTAAACGAATCTCAGTTGGTGAGAACTGTTCTTTGTTTATTACGACTTTACTTGCTTATAAAACTGTGTTCGCAAGTCAACAACCAATGTGATTTTATTTAATTAAAATGATTAAATTAAGCTAATTAAATACAACAGATAAATTCAATTGATAGAAATTGGTGGATAAGTGTTATACTTACTGGCGCAGAAGAGGATTTTTGTTTCTGTTGAAGCAACTGCAGTCTATTTTTCTTTTATTGTGCTTCTAAATTACAAATAGCCATAAAGGTTATTAAAGAACAACTTCTTCTTTTTTGATTTCCATTTGTTTGACTTCATTGGAAAGCTTAAAATCCATACTTTCAGAATCTAAATAACTCCAAACGCCTCGAGTTGACCATGATCCTTCATTAGGACGAACAATGAAGACAACAATTGTACTTGATGTGTTATTGCAGGGGCAATTTCTGCTGATTGCTCAGTTTTTTGGCAACTTTTTGCTCAGTTTTATTAAATAACGTTGATGTGTGCAGCTGTGTGAGACCCTGAACACCAACGCTGGTTGCTGGAGGTGGTCCCAGGCCGAGCGCAGCGCTCCGTCAGGGAATCAACCGAACAAAAGACGCAGTGGAGTGAGAGACTGGTGGAGGAAGCGAGGGCGGGTGGAGGAGCAGGACAAAGCCGAGGCAGCAAAGCCTCCCGCCTGATAGCCTTATCTGATTCCACTCCAGCGCTTGATGGCTTTTTTTTCACCCTGCCTTTAAAGGACACAGGTTGGGCCTTTGGTGTGAAGCCTAGCAGAAAATGTTAATCAAGAGAGGGGCTGTGTGGAGAAAGGCGAGAGAAAGGGGAGAGTCACTCCGCTCAGGCTGTAATCTGTAATGAGACCGAGGCGATTCAGTTGCAATTGAGAGAGGAAGAATAGGGCTATGATGATGATGATGAGCAGGGAGGCTCATGCTTTCACTAGGCGTTTGTTTTTATGTTTTGTTCCTGTTTGTTCACTCCTGCATCCTTCTGCAAGCAGCCTGCGGGTCACGACTCATTTACCACGCGCTTGGACCTCGTTTTCAGACCTGCAGCTGCACATGAAGAAAAGCACCGAGCTGCTCGTTTGACAAGGCCGCTCTTCTGATTATGATTCATATTTTCATTTCTGACACGCAGGGCAATTCATGCCGGGTTTCGACCAACAACTGGAAAATGTCCAAATATTTTTACACTCTATTGGTGTTAAAAAAAATCTATTCGGTTAAGGCCAGACTCAGAAACTTAGAAGGGAGATAAGCAGCAGCAAACACAGGCAAAAATAAAAGGAATTAAATAATAATTTGCTGCCATTTCCTTCATATTAATGATGAAAACATCTGGTTCAACATTAGATTTATAAACTTTTCTGTCATCTTGTGTTTACCTGAATTTAATCGCTCAATAATAAAATCTCCACGGGTGAACATGAGACATTTACTGTAAATCTGCACTTTCTAGTTAAATTGATTTGTTATTTTTAAAGTAAAGAGAGTTTATTTTTAATTACCCACACAGAAGCTCCTTTGTGTTTAACGTTTTTTAAATTTGTTTGTTGCTCTCTTTCCCGCCTAATCCCAGACTTTTGAATGTCAACACACTGTCTATAGTGTCCCATAATTCAACACAAAGGTCGCTTTGAGCGGCAGGGAGGAGGTGACCCCCTTTTATAGAGCCGAAGAACGATGGATCGCATGGCCCACTTCCACAGCAACATGTGATTAACGGCATCAAAATACATTTACACACAACGTCTAAACTGTTCAAGGAGTATAAAAGCTACAAAAAATGGATTTATGGGATGTTTTATGTATTATTATTAATGTGATGATCCTGCAAATCAACAGGTGTTACGATGCAGATCTGTTTGCAATAGTGTAGGATGTGAAGTGCAGATCTTATAAACAGTGAATAAAGTCAGAAAGGAGGACGCAAAATATCAATCCTGCATCTTTAAGTTTACATTAAAGTAGACTGAGTTACTCTATTATTTCAATTTTCTCAGTAATTAGGAATTTACATTTCTTTAAAAACAACAAAAAATCAGATTTGCTCTTAAATGTAAAACAAAATGTCATCTCTAAATTATAAGTGCTGCTCAGTAAATTCAGAACAACATAGAAAAGGTAATTTACTCTGATAATTAAAGTGATATAGATTCACTTATAGTGGTCCAGCATTTGCTTTATTTAAATCAAGTTTAGTTCAATTAGATAATGTTTTACAAATTTCTCAGGAAAATTGACTAATTCTCAAAAATTATGTTTTGACCAGAACTAAAGAGCTGTTCACCGTCCAGTCACAGCTGCATTTCCGTTGATCATAACGTTACGTAAATAAATTTGCTTAGTGGGAGTTTTTGTGCTACTATGAAGTTGTTTTTTGTCTATATTGAAATTAGTGTATTTTGCAAATCTCCAATGGAAACACTTTATTAGCATCCTGAGTCACAGGATCAACAATCAGACATTACTACTGCTGGAAAAGATGAAGAAGAAGAAGACAGGAAGTGGTGAGAGGATGATGTCACAGAATGGTTTTTAATGACTTATAGTGTTAAACTTATTCACATGTAATTTTAATGCTGTTTCTTATTTAAGGGAAACACAGTAATTACAAAATTGTGGGGTTTTTTTTACATTAGCGGAGAGTGATTGACAGTGCTAAACCCCTCCTCCTGGCTCTGATTGGTTGTTTCTGCACTTAGAACTGGGAGAACTGGGAGAAGGAAAAGGAACTTGATTTTTTCACGGATTATCTGGTTTATACCATGATAATGTAAAAAACACTTTTTTGGATAAAAGATACATACACTGCAAAAACACAAAATCTTACCAAGTATTTTTGGTCTCATTTCTAGTGCAAATATCTTAGTAAACTTGAAATAAGACAAATCTTATTACAAGTAATTTTTATAGCAAGATAGAAAGACTTGTTTTGGGTAAATTACTTAATATTGACGAAAAAGTTCTAGTTCCATTGGCAGATTATTTAACTTATAACAAGCCACTTTTCCCATGTTGTAAGTTAATTAATTTGCCAGTAGAACTAGTAATTTTTCATCAATGTTAAGGAATTATTTACTTAAAACAAGCCTCTATATTTTTGCTGAAAAGTAGCTTTTAAGTTAGCTTGTCTTATTTCAAGTGTACTAAAATACTTGGTAAGAGTTTGTGTTTTTGCAGTGTACTGCAGCTTTACATTAGAATCCTGAGCCTCGAAATATAAATAACGCTTTATTTTTTAATGTTGATCTTTGAGGAACGATCTGATGAAGTACAACAGACGTAGAGCAGCTGTTTTTAGTCGCAGAAATCCGATCAGAGCAGAACTTCTTTAATGAGTCGGCACAATATGAAAGGCGATAACATTCTCCCGCACGCACTGTTTTCCTGAAACAAACACACAACTCTCCAACCCCGCCCCTGCACTTTCTCCAACAACACAAAGTGTGTGTGTGTGTGTGTGTGTTGAGGGGGGTTCAGGCTCTGCTAGGAAAACAAACAAAGACACACGTAGCAGCCACACTCCTGTCTCTGGCTGCATGCCATCCAGCTCACCACAAACCGCAGCCCACGCTTTCCGCACACACACGGACACACTTTAGACCAATCAGCTCAGATCGTCGCCGATACGACTCCCGTAGGCCAAATCATCTGCTTTAATGCGAGAGCAGATTTCCAGAGATAACCTCATAAAGAAAAATCATCTGCTATTATTGCTCCGCCGCTCCTTGACATTGTCACATTAATAAGGCCATTGTGGAGGGCGCTCTCTGTTTGGACACCACATAATGGAGCCTTTGACAGATTTACTCCGCGCTCCCTCTCTCTCTCTGAATGCGGCGGCCATATTCCACGCTGCCGCTCATCAATAGGCGAGCTGTTTGTTTGCCCAGTTATTCGGGACCAATGGTAAACACATAATTGCAGAGCAAAGGCTGAGCAAACAGGAGTTGCATAAAGGCAGTGTACCTGAACACACACTCACTGAGAGGAGTGTGTGTGTTTTCAGAAGGAGGTCCCATTACTACAACCTCCTCTCATCTCTTCTTAGTCGACTGGGTTTTGTTGTTTGATGTTTATTATTGTGTTTCACTGCTTGGAAACAAGTTAGCCCTGATATACACTGCTGATGGTGGGTGGAGACAAAGTGGAGTCGACCCAACGCCGACAGGTGTCCCATACAGAGCTGCTAGTTATGTTTACTAAAGTAACTTTTTGGAAAAAATATACTTTTAGGAGTATTTTTTTTGTACGTTTTGGGTTTACATAAGTATTTTTACTATGAAGTATCGCTACTTTTAGGGCTGGATGATATAAGTGTTTCATATCAGTTGATATTGATAATTATTGATTAGTTTTTTGTTTTAGATATCTGAAATACTGCCAAACTGGTGGCATTGTTTTTTTTATTTTTAAGCAGCTATGAGGTATGGTGGTGAAGCCTGAAACTGCTGCAGCGCAAATTACTCAACAGGTTGTTGCTAGGTAAAAACAGGGTGGGTGAGTTGATGGATGGATGGATGGATGATGGTTGGATGGTTGGATGATGGTTTAATGGTTGGATGATGGATGGATGGTTGGCTGGATGATGGTTTAATGGTTGGATGACGGTTGAATGGTAGGATGATGGCTTAATGGTTGGATGATGGTTTAATGGTTGGATGATGGTTTAATGGCTGGATGATGGTTTAATGGCTGGATGATGGTTGAATGGTAGGATGATGGCTTAATGGTTGGATGATGGTTTAATGGTTGGATGATGGTTTAATGGCTGGATGATGGTTTAATGGTTGGATGGTTGGCTGGATGATGGTTTAATGATTGAATGATGGTTTAATGGTTGGATGATGGTTGAATGGTAGGATGATGGCTTAATGGTTGGATGATGGTTTAATGGTTGGATGGTTGGCTGGATGATGGTTTAATGATTGAATGATGGTTTAATGGTTGGATGATGGTTGAATGGTAGGATGATGGCTTAATGGTTGGATGATGGTTTAATGGTTGGATGATGGTTGAATGGTAGGATGATGGCTTAATGGTTGGATGATGGTTTAATGGTTGGATGATTGTTTAATGGCTGGATGATGGTTGAATGGTTGGATGATGGTTTAATGGTTGGATGATGATTTAATGGTTGGATGATGGTTTAATGGTTGGTTGGATGATGATTTAATGGTTGGTTGGATGATGATTTAATGGTTGGTTGGATGATGGTTTAATGGTTGGTTGGATGATGATTTAATGGTTGGATGTTGGTCGTTATGCTGCCGTTCCTGCAGCAGCTTAATGACCAACTGACTGAATCTGCTCTTTGTGTCCAGACTGTCTTCTTCTTCTCTTCATCAGTGACTGTTGACTTCAGACACGAGCCACATGGCGGCTCCCGCTAACCGGCGCTGACCCGCCGGGTCACTGGGTGGCCGAGTACAGGAAGCTGCTGGCGTGTGTGTGCGCGGGGGGAGCTGAGAATTTTGGGAATCCACGGGCAAGCAGTCAGTGTTGGATGAAACAAGACCAATTAAAACCCGTTAGTCCCTTTCAGAGCCTAATGAGGGGCCACAAGAGTCTGGACCGGTGGCAGACGGTGGACTGAAAGGCAGAAGCATTTTAATGAACCCACAAACAACGCATGAGGACAAACAAAGAGACTCAGAGGCAAAAATAAACCACTGATTGTGTAATCTTAAGCTTTAGAAATACCACAATTTAACTAATTAAGTGTAAATCTCGTTAAAGTAGAAAAAAAGCCTTCATATAAATATGTATTTTTGTCATTTTAGAGTATGGAAATTTTACAAAAATATCTTTTATCTGTGTTTATTAAAACTGTCACCATGTTTTGACATTAAGAGTAATATTCTCCTCCCTGATTGGCTTGCTGTCAAAAGCAACCAATCAGAGCCAGGAGGAGGATCTTTGCGCTGTCAATCAATCTTATATATCCGCTGCTAAATGTAATAATGGCACTTTATTACAAATGAAAGGGAAAATAATAAGGAAGGAAGGATTTATTCTGGAATTTGTTCATTTCCTTATTGTAGTTGTTTTTTATATTGAAAAAATTCTGATTTCAGGTCATTCCTAGTTTTAGTTCAGCATTTAATCATCTGTTTCATTAAATCGGTCTCTGCTTTATTATTTAAATTCAGAGGTCCACAGAGTAACCAAGTAAAGTAACACTGCTTCAACATATTTTTAATCAAGTTATAAAGTTACTCAAATAAATGTAGTTGAGTAAATGTAGCTAGTTCCTACCAAACTGTGTTTAAATTAGAAATGCTGAAAGTGTCAGGATAAACTCACAGTCCTCAAAGTTGGAGCGGCTCCTGCTGGTTTTGCTCCGCTGTGGGGCGTTGTCCTGCAGCTTGGAGAGCAAGCTCAGCGCCTTGGTTTTCCTCTCCTCCATCGCCTCGTCCCGCTCCTCAACTCGCTCTCCGTCCATCAGAACATGGCTGCTCCTTTCTGGATGGTGCGGTCCGTCCTCGGCCGAGTTCTTCTCGTCTGAGTGGGAACATTAAACCTCCAATGTGAAACTGTTCACTTCAAAAATTAAATTTAAAAAGTTATATAATCTTCCTATTCAAGCCAGTCCTGAATGGTAACAAAATTTAAATTTTGTTTTTGTGCTTCCATTTGTGTATCAACTGCCTCTAAAAACAGCTCAAAATCTAGAAAAAAAAAAAACACACTGGTTTTTTGGTGTCTGGAAAATGAGCCACTTCAAAAACAGCCACTTTGCTGTTACCCAGCAACCAAAGCAGAGCTCCAGCACATTTGGTCAGCTGGCTCTACTGCTCTATGCGCTGTACAATGGCTGCTGGAAAAGACACGTGTTTTGTTGTTGACTTGTTGCATTTTTGTTGGTTGTGCAGGAGGCTCCACTTCTGTTTTTCAAAGATGTACAGATGTATAATTTTACATCCATTTGCAGCCATTTTCACATATGGGTGTAAATGTGGAGTTGGGGGGCGTGGCCTGCAGCAGCTTATTTGGATTTAAAGAGACAAGACACCCTAAAACAGCTCAGGTAGAATTGAGCAGACTATGATTTTGATTTTGCACTAAAAATTTAATACAATTTTTACTATAACCCAGAAACCTCTTCAAGTAAGAATAACAGGTGATCTTTAAACTAACATTTTGTTACTAAAATCCTAAGGAATGCAGGACCGTATCTGAAACCTATTTAAGGTCGCTATTTTTTAAATTAAAACCAACAATGAGCAAAGTCTGGAGCAAGAAAAACACATTTGTATTCATAATCATCTGCATGTAAGAAGCCACTAGAGCCCATTTCTTTTCTCATCTCATTGTTCTCTCAGATGCAGGAGTTACATTTCCATTCAGTCCTTTCAGAGCCACACTACAGACCAAGCGCTGCCCTTGAAACTTAAACAGCCATCCATTTTGTAAAAGCCCAGCCAATTAAGAGTCCCATTATCTCCCAATTCAACCTCCACAGAATACACTTCTCGGTGCAGAAGTGTGGAGACAAAGAGCTCCATCAATGTAGACTCGAGACTAAAGAAGGGTTGCATTGTCTTCTACAGACGCTTCTATAAGTTTTTTCTTTGCAAACTGTTTCTTGCACACGCGCATGTGTGGTAATACTAAAAGTGATGCATTCATTCATTTCCGCCGGTGAACGTGGAAAGGTCAGCGGCGTAGATTGATGGAGCCATGTCTCATTTGACAGGACGTCTTCCACCAGGCTGCACACAATCACACGCCTCCATGTCCTGCCGCAGCGCCGGTGACACCAGAACGGACGGCAGGAAGGAGAATTTATTCATCTTCACAAAGTAAAATTCATCATTCCTTCTCCCATGCAACAAAAAATGTCTTTCTGACATCATGATGAATGACATGTGAGGATATTCATTTTCAAAAACCCAAAACTTTCCTTAGGACTGTTATGTACAGGTGCATCTCAATAGATTTGAACTTTTGAAAGTCAAAAAAAGTGAAACTTGTCTTTTGGTAGAGTCGTTGCACAAAGACTGATATTTTTCAAGCATTTCTTTCTGATAATTTTCATTCTCTGCAACAATGCTAAAAGCTAATAGCTCACTTGCACATTTTTATCTGATTTTCTTTGTTTATTTATGATATGCTTCCAAATCTTACTTCAAGATTTAAAACCTCAGGGTTTTAAGACCTTTTAAAGACCATTATGAATGAAATTTAAGACCTGTATCATGACAGAAAATTGAAAAAGAAAGTATTTTATATAGTAGTGCCAACCTTTGGCATATTTGTCATACATAATGGCAAGAGAAATGAGCCAGAGGCAAAGACAACTGGTGATAATTCACAGTTAGCAAAAAAGTTAGAGATAGCTTATTAGCAGCTAGTTAGCGGTAGCCTGACTGAAAAGTCCCATGAGGAAAATAAACTACAGCAAATTTACAAGTTTTGTCAGGTATGGAAGCCTTTTATTAAATACTTTAAGTCCCTGAAAACAATTACAGACTGTTATTTTTATTTCTGTTTTGTTTTGTTGTTTGTTCTTATTTCTGTTTAGGATAGCTGATGTTTCAAACTGACGACTATAATTGTGCTGTTTTGTATTTTTTTGTGAGCCTGATGTGCCAAACTACAAAAAAAATCATAAATAAATATTAAAAAAAAGAAGTTACGAGATTAAATAGTACTGCCACGACAAAATTTAAGACCTGTGATCAACATATTTAAGGCAAACTTGCATATTTTCTAATGAATTTAAGACATTTTAAGACCTTAATTTTAGATACATTAATTGAAGACTTTTTAACGATGAGGGGTTTCTAATTTCAGTGGGATATCATTGAGATATATTAGAAGAAAATTATTATAAAATATTTTATATTTTATAAAAATATTTTAGAATTATTATTTTTACAAGAATATTCTTGTCATAATATTACAAGAATTAAGTCAAATTAGGACTTCTTGAAATATTTCAACTTTAACTTAAATTTGTTCTTGTATTATGATTTTATTCTCATTATACTTTTTAATTTTTTTCTCAGTATGGTCTTAATACTCCTTTGTACGTTAGCAAAAGGAGTATTGTTTTTTTTAAAAAACCATTTTCATTACATAATTTGTGTGAGATTATGCAATCAAAACTTTGTTTTATTCAATGTCTGTTAAAAATGAGTAAAACAAAAGCAGCATCAGTTTCTCAGAGCGAGGATCTGGAGGATATTCAAATGAAGCAGGTCGATGTTTACCGCTGATTTCAGCTCTGACTGAAATTATTCAGGATTTGAAACCGTTCCTTCAAAGCCCTCCTATATCCAAACCTCCAACACGGCCTAATCCATGAATGCACAGCAGTGATTGCCGTCGGGTCAAGCTGGAAACAAGAGCTCATCTAAAACCACAGCAAGCAGGTTGCCATACCAACCACAGCATCTGAGCACAGCAGATATCTGGATTTGGCTGCAAGTGGCCGAGTCAAATCCCCTCGCTGATCTCAGAAAGGCCATCAGGGACAAAAAAACCCAAAAACACCCACACCCTTTAACATCCAGCGCACCAGGCAGCGGCAAAGCGGCTGGACTTGTATCGTTTTCTTTGCGTGTTTGAGAAAAGGATGAGCATCAGCGAGACAATCGGCTTTAATGGCAGAACAGGAGGAAGGAGGAGTAAAAGACAAAATCCTGCAAGTTATTATTCATGGGTAGCGGATTTTCCTTTCAGGCCTTCTTCATTGACGCCTTTCTCCAACATACCACCCTCTCTATCAGCCCTGACAAGTGCCAATCAAAGGCCTCGAGTCCGGGGGTTTTTGGGGAAATGTTGGAGGATTTCCGAGACAATAGCCTTCGAATCCGAAGCAGCGGTGAACTGGAGACAATAGAGACACGCTGTCAGTGTGTGGTCCGCTCGGGGAAACGATCTTTGCTCGCTACATGGCTAATCTCTGCAAGAATCATCTCTGTCTTTTAGCAGGGTCATTTCAGATTATCGCTACGTTCATTCAGACGCTAACACCTTAGCTACGCAGCTGAATGCTAAACCGAGTGACTGAGGGCTAACAACAGTGTTACAAATATGAGGGGAGGGATTAATCTAGCTATGAATGGCTGATGAGCAAAGCGGTTCTGGTGGGAGAAACTCAATCGATCAGAAGAAATGGGCGACTCATGCTAACGACAAACAAGAAAGAAGAAGTTTTCTCAAAAAAACTTTTGAGTTTTTCATCAAGAGTCTGGAAAGTGTGGAAGAAAGTGAAATTTGACACATTTTTTGGCTGTTAAAGTGCAGGTGAAGGAAAATAAAGGGTGGAAAAAACTTCAGGTTTGATTGAAGTTTTTTCCACTTCAATCAAACCTGATTGAAGTTTGATTCAATCAGGTTTGATTTTTTTTGTTGTTTTTTTATGGACTCATGACAACTCTCCCTGAAACCTTTATGGACCTTTCAACAGACAAACAACGGTGACCTGATGGATCACATGTACTGCAGTGAAACATCCGACCTGACATGGATTCACACGTGTGAATGCTTCATTTAAGAGTGCTTTAAACCTCTAAAGATGGATACACAATAATATTTTTTATTTTAACTTGTAAGACATGCCTATGTCAGAGGACCGCAGAGAACTGCGGTCCTCTTCAATCAAACCGCAGTTTGTTTTTCTAAAGGTTTGATTTGAATGTACAATCAAACTCTAAAAAAATGAACTCTGGCTCAACTACAAACCTCGGTTTGGTGCGGCTCAAAAGCCAATGCAATCAGAGACTGCTCCAAAATCAGGAAGTGGACTAAAGTGCAAGGCATTCTGGGTAAATAAAACCAAAACAAATGAAAGAAATGAGAAGTATCTCCTTATCTTTTGCCAAAGACAAAAGAGAAATCCTACAACCGCTAAAATCTGACGTTACTCCATTTCTGCTCACATTTTGTAATGAAGGAATCTGCGTTCATGTTTTGTTCTGAGTCGTTTCTTTCAGTGGTTCCTGGCGCAGCGCCTCCACAGGTGAGGAGGGGAAAAAGTTTTTCAATTAGTTTGGTTCACAATGCAGTGAGAAAGAGAACCAATCCGATGAAAACGTAACAAACGTTGCAGTTTCGGTCCTTAATCAAATTGAATCTATTGGACTATCAGGTGTGAAAACATTTATTGTCCAGCTAAATTTGTTAGACTAAAATCCAGTAGTAATTAAGCATTTTTGACTCTGCATTACAAACCTCACCTTTCCATACAAAGACGAGCCTGGGGGTCGTTTAGCAGCAGCATGACCACCACATTGACCTCTCCATGCCCTGATGGTGACCCCTCCTCCTCCAGAGGGTGACCATGCCTTTGACCTCTAAAAGGTCACCGCTCAGAAGCTCCTTTAGTCTCTTTTTTCAGGTTTGTATAGTTTAAGAAACTGGTGAAACAAACCTTCTTTCAAATGGTTCAGAAACTGCAATAAAAAATATAATGTAAAATAAATAATACAGCAAAAAGCATAGAATTAGACTGCATAGATCTGTCTCTGTCACAATATTTGGACCCATGCATCTCTAAATCTAATATATTTTTATTATTTTAGTAATAAATTCGACCTTGGCTTCGTAAAGAAACATCTAAGCAGCATTTCTGCATCACTGCAGCTCAGCTGCAGACAGACACCAACACATCCATCTGAAGCCTGAAGGACGCAGAAATACAGCAAGCTACGCATCATTAGAGTCAAGACAAGCAGGACATGGAAACGGTCAGATAAAGATTTCCAGGGTTCATATTTTAAAAGCCGCTTCGGACCCATCGCTCATGAATCTACAGCCAACTCAACAGGCCAGCTGGCCCTTGCAAGGATTAGCAGGCTTAAGTGTACCGGAGGCAAGAGAACACCAAACACAGCGCTGGCAGCGAGGGGACAATGGCTCCGGGCTGACAGGGACCCACCGGGCTTTTATCGGATCAAACGCTAATGGCGAAGATGGCTTCTCGCATTGATTAAGTATTGTTGTTAAGCTCTGCAGCCGCAGCACTGAGGCGACACGGTGATGAACGCGTTTTAAGGCTGAAGCAAACGGGAAACCTACTGGAGAGGAGGGAGGAACCAGAGGACCGGAGCATTTCCAGCGACGGACTCGGGTCGACGATCCAGGAAGACGGAGACGCAGAACCTCCATCAGACCAGTTCTGACCAAAAACAGAGGAAATGTTCAACAAGTTCAGGCCGGGAAAACGTTTCTGCAGCGCGGTCAGGGTTTGAGCTGGGATTTCTGTTTCAAAAAGATTATTTGATGATTGATCAGACAAAAATGGCACAATCTACAGCCTTATATATAACATTAGAAATACGTTAAAAGAGTTAAATAAATAATCAAATTCCTTTCTTAAATAGCAAAAATAGACATTTTATGGAGTATTGCCTGAATAACCAGAGCAGGAACGAGACAAAACAGACATGGCAGCCAGAGCAACATTGGAACGAGTGTTAATAAATAAACATAAAGGGAAATAAAGGGCCGTTTATTATGAGCACTGAAAATGTTAGTAAAAGGAGTAAATAGAGCAAAAATTTAAATATTGTAGAAAAAAACAAACAAATGTCTGAGTTTGAAAAGTGAAATATTTTCTAGAATAAATTTTGAGATTACTCTCAAATTAAAAAAAAGGACATGTCTGAATTTCAAAAGGTGAAAAATTTCGATTTTTCAAACTCAGAAATTATTTATAGAAATTTCCTTCATTTAATCTCAAAATTTTATGTTTTTTTCTAGCAAACTGGTAACTTTTTAAACTACAAAATTCCTGAGAATAATCTAAAATTTCTGAATTTTTTCTAGAAAATTTTTACTTTTCATACTCAGACATGCACTTGTTTTTTTTTTTTTAGAAAATTTCCAAGAATAATCTCAAAATTTGAGTATTTTTTTTAGGTAAGGTAATTTTATTTATATAGCACATTTTCAGCAACAAGGCAATTCAAAGTGCATTTAGCACATTTTTGGCTTTTGAAACTCAAAAAGTTTGCTATTTTTACTAGAAAAAGTGTTTTGGTGGAAATGTACTTTATCTACAATGGCTCTCAGTTGGAGTTTATTAAACAGACTGAACACCGACTTTAAAAATAATTTTAAAAAAGACCTGCATTTCTAAGTCGTAACTTTAAGGAAGTGTTTTTCAAAGCACTTGGCTGAAGCTACCTCAGTGTGAAAAGGCTTTTTTCATGGCGATAATTTATAAAAGTGCTGTTTCCCACTTGGGCAGCAGGTTGATTCAGAGCGTTGAGCCGATTCCTGTGGATCGTTTGCAGTTTGCAGGTGATTTATGAATGCATGAATCCTTCCTTGTGCCGTCATGTTGGGGTTTACAGCCTCGTTCAGACTCTCTCTCCTCTGTCATAAAGAGGAGATTAATCGAAAACCACGTGGAGAAACTGAACCCGTTCCACAGCAGCGTGGGGAGCGACCCCTCCCCGCCTTGTTGCTGGAGCTTCTCCTGAAGCAGGGAGTCAAACTCAGTTTCATTTTGAGCCACATTATAGTCATGACTGGCCAGAATGTGTTGATAAAATCTGTTAATTAATAATAGCTGTGTCTGCATTCGATAAGTACTTCTTAAAATTAAATAACATTAAACATCTTTTCACAATGAACTTATTTATGAGGCTAATTTACAAATATTAGCAAGAAACTTTATGATATTTTGCGCTTATGTACGACGGTACATGTGATTTTTGTTACTTGCCATTTTGATAACGGACAAAGTCTTGATCTCATGCAAGGCTGAAGCAGCAGTGGAGTCAAAGTAAGAAATACTGCCACCTGCATGTGGAGTTATCACCTAAACCAAATAGTTTTTTAACATTTTGGTGGAAAATTTGCTGTAAACTTGAACAAAAAAGTGTGGCGATTTGTTAATCTTACTTAAATTTCTGCAGAAAAATTGGACTGACTGGTGGAATTTATCAGTAAAGAGTTAAAAATTGCTTTAATTTGACTGATTAAATAGTATTTCAGCATCAAATTGATTCATGTGATCAAGCAGAACGGTGTGTTTATCTCAATTAAACACTTTGACTCGTCTGACATGCATTTTTTGCTGTTATTTCATGAAGAAGTTAACTTCCTGGAGTGCTTTTGGAGCAAGAGATGAAAAAAAAAAGGAGAAAAGTTCCTCTTAAAGAGCCCGAGTCGCTCACCGATTTATTCTCCTGGAGTTTCCCTGCAGAGTCGCACCTTTCAGAGTCGCTGCCAGCTGTGAGAGGCCTTGAATGACCTGACAAAACCGCAGAGAAATCATCATCATCAGGACCTGCAGCCAGAGAATCATCATCATCAGGACCTGCAGCCAGAGGAAGTGATTGTGTGTTTGCAGCACACACACACACGCACACACACACACACACACACACACACACACACACACACACACACACACACACACACGCACACACACACACGCACACGCACACACACACGCACACACGCACACACACACACATTTGTCTTTTGTACTGGAGTGTGTGTGCTCAGATATGAGTAATGTCGTGTAGTACCCCCAATTATGGCTGTTAATCTCTGAGCAAATAATGGCAGAAAAAGGAGCAACAGAGCAGCACCTGTCTGCAGAAGCATGCCAGCTGCAAACATTGTTCTGGAGCCTGAGAGGAAAAATGAGCTTCCAGGGAATTCAGACACATTTAGGCTCCCTGCAAATATTCATAGATGGCTGAAAAGAAAATTCAATGACCATTCAATATCCTGCTTGTGCCTCAAAGTAACAAAAACACATTTTACTCACCTAGTTTGTTGATTTTTCATCTGTTTTTATCACAGCTCTTTTATTCTCCTAAATATTTTACAGAAAAGGTTTCTGCAAAAGAAAGTGATTCACCAAACTGGTTTATTTTTTGATGTATGTGCAAAAAGTTTACTTTTTTTTAAATACTTGTTCCTTTGGCAGATTATTTAAATTATAACATGGTAAAATGTCTTGTTATAAATGAAATGATCATCAATGTCCAGATAATATTAAACATCTTTTAACATTGAATTCAAAATAACTGATTTATGATGTTAAGTGAGCTTAAATATTATGTTATCAGTCAAATCAATGCAGGTTTTATCTGTTTATTATATTAGGGAGTTTATTGCAGATTTTTCTCAAAAATTGTCAAAAACTTCCTTACTTGTGCTAAACAGTTGCTTCAGCCTCAACTGGTGTCAGATTACAATCCTTGATCTATACAATCATAAATATCAGAAATATTTCCAAATTATTACCAGCAACACTTTGAATTTTACTGCAAAAAAATCACAAAAGGAATCATGAAATCCTGGAGGGACTGAAAAGATGTTAAGTGATATTTAATTTGAATAATTAATTGATATTTTAACAGTTAGTGAACAAGTTTTATCAATAGATTGAGCACAACCGGCCCTTTAAGAGCAGTCATAGTCTTGATTTGGCCCAAAACAAAAATGAGTTTGAGGAAAGAAAATATCCAAATGATTTCCTCTGATTTATTTTTGATGTAGAGAAACTTGTGAACCTTCAGACTTCTGCTGTTTGTCTCCTCCCTGCCGCCTTATCAGCCTCTAAACGACAGACGATGAGATAATTGAGCTCTTCTTCTCCGCCTCTTATCCATCGTTATGTGTGCTGTGATTGGTTTAAATCGCCTCCTGCTGTCTGAGTCGGACTTCCCCAGTTAATGTTCCACTGCAGCAGTTTGATCTGTAATAATTTGGCTGGCGTCCCAGTGAACCTGAGCGGCCACACCTTCGGGACAGGAGCAGTTAAAGCTCGCAGCGGCAGATCGGTCGTTAAAAGAAAAGGCCGCTCTGCGTCATAAAGACGTCGCCTCGTCTCAAAGAGAACGCGACGTTTCGTTTTTCCCCTTCTCTGGAGGTCAGTTGTGTTTTCTCAAAATGCTCTTAGACACAAACACAGACACACCTGTCTGACGGCTTCCAGGTATGTCAGTGACGGTTTCTGCTTATCAAACGATCTCTTTCAAACTGTCAGAAAGGAATAAGTCTGGGATGAGGACATTATGTTTTAACTGAGCTCAGATTCCAGATTTACTGTAGAATTAAATTCTGGTTTTTTTTTTGTTTTGTTTTTTTTCAGAATATTCTGGCAGTTTTTACCTGGTGAGATGCATTCTGGGAGTTCGTACGGTGACGTCAGGTGAGACCATTCCTGGACCGGGGAGAATCCCTTGTCCAGGTCGGTGTGTGGTACCGGCCGGTCCAGCAGCAGCAGCTGGACCCGGGATAAGGAGCCCAGATTCCCAGAGTCGCAGCCCACAGTGAGTGCCGCCAGGCCCGGAGACAAATCTACACGGGAGGAAACGAGAAACTGGAACTTAAAAACACAAAAAGAAAACGAGAAACTGGAACTTAGACACAAAAACACAAATAGAAAACGGGAAACTGGAACTTAAAGACACAAAATGATGGAAAAATAAACAGGAAAACAAATGAAGGTCAATAAATTTACCAAAGATTTCTACACGACTGAATTCAACATGTTGGAAAAGTTTTTACACTTAAAGAGAAATCTGGAGGGTGAAATGGTGCTAGAGTGAAAAATGAATGGATGACGGATGGATGTACAGATGGATGGATGGATGTACAGATGGATGGATGGATGTACAGATGGATTAATGGATGCATGGATGAACTGACAGGTCTTTCCAGGCGTAAGCTACTGCCTGCTCATAAATACTCCACATAATCCCACCTTAAAAATCAAGAAAAAAACTAAATAACTTCATCTAAATCATAAAATTTGTGTAAAATCCAACAGAACTGATAAACTACCCCTCTACCCCTCTTATTTACCCCTTTACCTCCCTTATCTACCCCTCTACCTCCCTTATCTACCCCTCTGCCCCCCCGAGGCTCCAAAGTTCTCTCCGTCACACCCAATTAAAAGCGGATCAGTGACACTGTGGCTCCCGGTCCATGCAAATCCCAGGTCCATGCTGGGTGGGGAGCGGCAATCTGAGGGGATTTCACAGAAAGTACACACACACACACACACACACACGCGCGCACACGCACACACACACACACACACACACACACACACACACACACACACACACACACACCTTCCAGTAACATCCAAGAACATCAAACGGAGGAAAGTTCAGTTTGTCCCGACTCAGGACTCTCTCACACACACACACACACACACACACTTGTTGATTGGCTGTGTGTTTTCAGTTGGAAAGTCAGACCTGTAAAGTAATCCTTCAGGTGAGGAAGAGGAGCTGCAGTCGTTGGGAGGAAATCCCAGGGATAACGCCGGCGGTAACACAATGAGGCGCGACACACTTTCAGTTAGGCCAGGTTTTAACGCTCCAGAGTGGAAAACAATTAACCAACACTTTGGCTGATCAATAACTAATCCTCAGTTCGAGTAACGCGTATACCTGCTGCCACCCACAGAGACTCGTCCTTCTTTCTTAATAAATTACTTCTAAAAAGATATAAATAATTCCTCATTTACAAACTTTTCTTTGGAAATCGGCAGAATTTTCTCTACCTTTTTATTGATATGTTTATTTTTTAATTTAACAGAAACAAACTTCAGTTTTTTCAATGTACAACCCAGGTATGTTACTTACATCTATTTAAAATGGAGAAAACGTGTTTCAGAATTCTGAAATGTGTGGAGTGCAAATATTTTCAGCTCCTTTGGTTCAACACACCTGAACCAATGATGGTTCATTATGTCTGGACTTTGACTAGGCCGTTCTCACACAATAATGTAGTTTGACTTAAACCATTCCATCAAATATCTGGTGGTTTAGGATTTAGCTGGATTTCGCTCCATCCATATTCCCATCAAATCAAAACAGCTTTTGGGTATGGGTATGACTTTCAAAATGTCATACCCACAGCATGATGCTTCCATCACCAGGTCATCTTCAGCCTCTCAAACTTTAAGCAGGATTTCTTTTGGTTTTCTTTCAAAACTTTCAGTGGCATTTTTCCAGTGAGCGCTCTGTGGGTGGTTGCCCAGGGCGTTATTGGACCAGGGGTGGATGGAAAACAGTCCAATTTGTGGAATGAGAATTTGTCAACCACTACTTTCTGAGAATTGGAGAATTACATGCTTCTTGCAGATTGACATTGCAGTTTTTATTTTTCAAAAACATTGGATGACTTCCTGAGTTGTGATTGGTCATGTGGTGGAAGTAGGAGGAGCTTATCCAGGAAGACGTTCATAAAAAAAAACTTGCTTTCTGATTCTTTTTTATCGCAATACTTTTTGCTTTCTAATGTTTTTGAACAGAAAAGTTGGATCTAAACTGAGATTTACACACAAGTGAAGGCGACTTAGTTTATTTTTAATCAGAGGAATCGTGACAAAAGCGGTAATTAGAGTTAATTATATGCAAAATTTTAATTAGAAGTATTATAATGTGTCATTTTTCTACCATTTTAGAAATGTGCAATATTTTTATTAGTTAATCAAATAAAACTTAAATAAACTACACATAAGTTTTTACAAAAGACCTAAAATTATTCAGGTATAGAGCTAAAACACACAACATTAAAGCACCTTGTTTTTAACAGCCTTTGAAATTAAAATGTACTAATTCATTTGGTGTGGATGGAAAATGCACATTAATTATTATTTTTAACGTATCAGAATTAGTAAAATAACTATTTTTCATTTGTTAGCCCTGGACAATGAGTAATTTATCTTGATAAAAACAAAGTTTATAGAAATAAAACAAGGTTCAAATGACTTAACTACACAAAGGAAACTACAACACAATTCTTATAAAAAGTATAAGAAATAAAACTAATGTAGATGGCAAAACAGAAGTCGCATATTATTCAAAATGTTGACAGATCTGATGTGTTAATCTGTTAATTGTTTATATGCAGGAAGAACTCTGTTTTTCCCCACCAAACTAAATATTTTTAACATTTTCAGCTCTGATAGTATAGAATCCACCACATCCTTTACAGATTTAAGCTGCGCTTCCCATCAGCGTGACAAAAATCTGAGCATTAACTGGCATTTAGAAGAGCTTCTGGCCAAAACCCAGAGCAGATCCTTATCACTCCACATCCTCCGGGGTCAAAGGTCTGTGGGGTCGTACGGCGGTTCGGGTCAGGTTAAACACCTTGTCAGGGATTAGCAGGCTCTGAGGGAGGTGGAGGAAGTCTTCACTGGCTGATATCTTTCTCTGCAGCTGAGAGAAGCTCCTCCAGGACACACACAGGCGGAAACACACACACGTCACGTCAGCGCTGCCTTTGTTGGGCCGATAAAACGAGCCGACAGAGTGAGACGTCAGATAAACCCATCTCTGCCTCTGAAGACATTCGCTGCGTTTCCACTCACCACATGGTTACGCAGTTTAACGTTTCGAAAAGAAATTCGCTTAATGGAAACGCGGCAATTTTTAAAAAGGTCTTGTTTTTGATAAAAAGTTTCGGTGCTAGTGGCTGTATCAAAATTAATTTATCTCACAAAACAATTGTTCATGTAGAAGATGTGCTGCATAGAAAATGATCGAGTGAAGGCATCTATCTTTCCAGTGACCATAAAACTAATATAAATATAATCAATGGGAACACGCCAACTTAAAAAAAAACAACAAAAAAAAAACAAGTTTCTTTGGTAAGATATTTTTGTGCCAGGATGCAGTGGTTTTAAAAAACTAATGTAAATCATTTTTTTTGCATTACACAAGTCACATAATCAAAACCAGATGTTACTACTGGCACAAACTACAAAGAAGACAACAGGAAGCAGTTGGAGGATGATGGAGAGGCGTGTGAACAAATTCACTCACATGTGACTTTAACTGTGTTTCTTATTTAATGGAAACACAGGAACTGCAAAATTGTGTTTTATTTTCGACATTAGCGTAATACTGACAAATTTTAGGGCACATTTTCACAGGAAATGCAGCTACAAAAGAAGAAGAGATTAGAAAATGTAGGCGTGACTAGAACCGACTCAGTTTCAAAAATGTGTTACATAATAATAAGACAACAAACCCATCAGAACTAGCAGTAAAAAACATTTTTGATATTCCGCTAATGTCAAATAAACACAATTTTATGACATTTGATAAAGAAATGCAATTAAAATCATATCTTAATAAGTTTGATCATGTAATAAGTGATTAAAAACATCATCCTCCAACCACTTCCTGTCGTTTTCTAAGTCTTTTCCAGCAGTAATAGCATCTGGTTGTTGATCACATGACTCTTGTGATGCAAAAAAAACTGTTTCCATTGCAGTTTTGTGAATTACATGAATTACATTTTGTGCCACTTGAACAGTAACAAGAACTAGTTCAACCAGGTTTAAATCAATTCATTCATGTTCATAGTTCACCAATATTTTGAACTAAGTCCACAGTTCGAGTAGCATCTTTCATTTATCATATTTTAAAGTAAAGTAAAAACAATAAGTTTATAGCTTATTCAATTGTCTTGCATAAATGTTATCCTCTCTTGCCATCTTTATTCATATAAATAAAAAAATATAATGGCTGAATTCCCCAAACAGCTGCTCTCTGTCACACATTTTAACGTTTTCATTGCCAGAAAACAAAAACAGTCCAAGCGTCAAAATAAGCTGCGGTTTTATCCCTCATATTACAATGAAAACAGTCCTTTCCTTTGGGATCAATAAAGTCTCTTAGAATTTGAATTTGGTATGATTTATTTTCATTTTGCGCTCTAAACTGTTATTGCAGTCAAAAACACGATAATACTGAACATCTGCCAGTTGCTGAAAGTCAAAATTTACATGGAAAAGGGAAATTCTGCATAAGAGAAAAATGACTGTAATATATAAAGGCTCAGATACTTTATTTCACGCTGTGTTTGCAGGATCATTTAGGGTGAAATAATCCTGCAGGAAGACAGATTGATTCTGATACAAAATGATTTAAAATAACTCTTAGTTGCAGCTCATAATCCTTGAGCGTTACCTGTGAGAGGTGAGCCAGGTGAGCGAGGCGAGTCCGAAGAGTCGGATGGTCGATCCAGAGACAAAGAGGAAGCTGAAAGTGGAGCGATGACTTCCAGTTCATCAAACATCTGAGACTGACTGCAGCTGATCTCAGAACAGCCTGACACTGCAGAGGAACCTGCAAACACACAGCGTGGGACAAGAATGGTGACTCAACTCTTACTCTCTCAATTTCTGCTACACATGATGAAGAAGGTTATATTACCAAGTATGTTAGGCCTAGTTTCTAATGCAAACATCTTATTTCAAGTGAAAGAAGGCAAAACTAATGTACAAGTAACTTTTCAGAAAGTTCTAAAACCCTTTAATTACAGTAAATAATTCCTTAATATTGATGTAAAAGTACAGGTTCCACTGGCAGGATATTTCACTTATAACATGGAAAAAACATTTTGTTTTAAGTGAAATAATCTTGTACTTTTTAAAAATCAGTATCAAGAAATAGGTTACTTAAAACAAACTCAAATATCTTGCTAAAAGTTGCCTTTAAGTTACAACTAAGTTATTTGCACAAGAAGCTAGACCAAACGTTCTTGGTAAGAGTTTATGTGTATAAGCATTAACTTCTATGACCTTCATCGGCGCTTGTTCATAGTTGCTACAAAAATATAATTATATTTAGCACAAATTGAGAGACTAAGAGCAGAATCACTGAGTCATTTCAAGTGTACTGAGATATTTACAGTAAAAAGTAGACAAAAGATACCTGGTAAGATTTTGTGTTTTTGAAGTATTCTGTAAAAAGGAGATTTCTTAGAAAACTGATAAACTTTTAATAAAAATAAAAATAATAATAATCAGAGAGAGGTAGGAATTAAGCTAACTGAATGGCAAAACCAGCTACTTAACACAACCATAAAGTCAGAAGCGTAACTCTTCCTTAAGAATGAAAATACCCCCATGGTAACGGCTGTGTAAGAAAATCAGCCTCATAACTTTACACCTGACTCAAAGGAAAAAATTTCACGCTGTTCTCTGCCTGTCTGGTTTTGAAATCGGAGGATTAGTTGGTGAAACAGTCACTGCGAGGCATGCGTTGTGTTGCAGTGAAAAGGACCTGTTGGGGCTTTTCATACATTAGATATGCAGAACAGCTTTCTCCGGACAAAAGGATAATATATACACGGTTTCTAAAAGGAAAGGCGAACCGCGCTCCAACAGGAAGTGGAGTATGCGAACGGCGTTGCTCTCGAGCTACTTGCCGCTCCACTCAGACAGACAATGGAAGGACTTGACTTGACACTTCAAAGCATATTGCTGTTGTCAACTGAGCTGTCAGTCTCAGGCGATGAGGGTTGAACTGAGTTTTTCGGGGAGGCTAAGGGGGCTGGTTGGAAGGACAACGCCTCCTCTGTGCGGCTGGAGGCCTCTATTCGCCGGGCTGAAAGGGCCTGAGAGAAGAGGCCGGGCCATGCCAGGACAGAACTCTGGTTTATTGTTGGAGAAAGTCAAACTCTGGATTTGGTGTTGAAAACGGGGCAGCTTGGGGTCGGGATAAGACTTTCTGAGAAAACTCAACAGAAGACGTGTTGCTTTTCAAGGACTCTATAAAACAAAATACATTCTGATTACCTTGGACACCTAACCCATAAAAAACCCCCACAATCAATATTTTATTTTCTTATTATAGGGGACCTATTAAGCAAAATTTTGCATGTTTTTGTACTTCAGTTTGAGTCTCTACTGTTTCAATAACAGTCCAAAGGCTTAAAAAAACACCCAGATGTTTTATGTTGTCTGGAAAATGAGCCATTTCAAAAACCTCCAGAATGTAACATCACAAATCAGGACACACTCCCCGTTACCTAGCAACCACAGACTATTAGCTAGCAACCACAAGTGTTTTGTTGTCAACTTTGCATCCAGAAAGCACTTGATCACTTTTTGGTTGTGCAGGAGGATCTACTTCTGCTTTTCAAAGATGTACAGTTGTATAATTGCACATCTGTTTGCAGCCTGTTTGATTGCTTAGTCACAATGGGCTGTTACCTAGCAACCCCGGCCGAGCCCAAGCTGGGCCCCAAGCTGCATGCGCCACACAATTCAATTCAATCGATCACAAAGGGAAATTAAATGTTGTTGTAATGGCTGCTGGAAAATGTAAGAATTTTGTTGTACGTTCAAATACAACTTGCTATATTCTGTTTTTCAAAGATGTACGGTTGTGTAAGTGTGCATCTGTTTGCAGCCATTTTCATGTGTGAGTGTAAACGTTGAGTTGAGTGTGTGGCCAAGAGCAGCTAATTTGTTGACAGACAGATGGTTGGATGGAAAAACATATGCATGCAAAGAACGACATACAGTTCTGGAAAAAAATAAGAGCCCATTGAAAACCTCATTGTTATTTCATCAAATACTGATTCCTGAACTCTTCCTGAGTTAAAACAATAGTATTGTTGTTTCTAAATGAGTATGAATTTGTTTTCTTTGCATTATCTGAGGTCTGAAAGCACTGCATCTTTTTCATTAATTTGATCATTTCTAATTTTCTGCAAATAAATACAAAATGTTTGCTTGGAATTTCAGACACACGTTGTCAGTAGTTCATAGAATAAAATAATGTTCATTTTACTCAAACATAAACCTATAAGGGCTGCACAGTGGCGCAGTTGGTAGAGCTGTTGCCTTGCAGCAAGAAGGTTCTGGGTTCGGTTCCCGGCCCCGGTCTTCCTGCATGGAGTTTGCATGTTCTCCCTGTGCATGCGTGGGTTTTCTCCGGGTACTCTGGTTTCCTCCCACAGTCCAAAAACATGACTGTCAGGTTAAACGGCCAAATTGCCCCTAGGTGTGAGTGTGTGTATGCATGGTTGTTTGTCTCTGTGTTGCCTGGCAACCTGTCCAGGGTGTAGCCCACCTCTCGCCTGGAACGTTAGCTGGAGATAGGCAACAGCAACCCTCCCAACCCCACTAAGGGACAAGGGTGTAAGGAAGATGGATGGATAAACCTATAAAGAGAAGTAAAATCAGAGAAACGTTCTTTTATTCTTTAAATTTATTTTGCTTAGTCAACAAGTTGTTTCTTAAGACATTTATGTTGGAGTTGTAAGTTCTGTTAAGCTGCTCTTGGCAGTTGGTTACCATAGCAACCAGTTACCATAGGAACCCACAGCTCCTCCCCCTTTTATCTGTTGCCGTCGGTAACCGTGGAATGTTCTAGAATCAGCTGTGTTTTCTTTACAAATACATCTTAATTTATATTTTGGACAAACTTAATCATATACAGTGTTTCATGAATAATGTTGCTATGTGTATGGTTTTAACTGTTGTTATTAATGTTGTCCATTTTAGCCATGTTTAATTTCAGAACTGCTAACTTGTGAAACTTGGGATTTATTACTTTGTAGTTTGTTTAGGGTTATTTATTGAATTTTATTTAATGTATGGAGGCAGAAGCTGCTGGACTGATGTTAACCACCAACTTGATTTCCTCTTCTGTTATAATAAAAACAGTGAACCTGAGTTTGTGTTGTGAAGTCAACCTACTGGATCTGAGATGAACATAGAAGAGTAACACATTAAAGGATGGACAAATAAAAAACTGACAAACAGATGGCAATATGATTTGCACCCAAACACTCTGTTGAAATTCTGATTTTTCAAACAGATGACTGTAATTTGATCCTTTGTGCAGCAGCTGTTGAAACCGATGTTTAAACTGCAAATAAACTGAGCTTCACACGCTGCGAGCTCTCTGAACTCCACTTGCCTCCATCTGCAGAGAAATAAATGAACTGGTGACACTCGCTCTGTGTCTGCTGTGAAGAGAGCAGCGTGCTGCGATGCAGCGCGGCCCCCCTGCAGTACAGAGCCACAGTCTACAGTTGAAAACAGTAGACGTCTCTGACAGAAAGGAGAAAATCCCCACACAATTTCCACATTGTTTGCTTTCTTTCATAAAGTTCCCGGAGAAGTCAGATGTCACTGGCCCGGTCCTTTATCCCCACTGGCAACGGTAAATTAGCAGCCGCAGGAAAGCCACCGAGGTATTTCATTGTGGCGGTTCGGCTCAGCGATGTGCAGCGGTCAGTGTGGATTTATGACCGTCGGCAACACGTCTCCCTCTCAGGGATTAGAGAATAGAGAAAGCATCAGGGGACCAAAGCTGAGCAGGAGAAACTCCTGACTTCAACTGTTGGGGCCTCACGCCTTTAAACAACAATAAAAAATCAAATGGTACCAGCTTTTCATCTTTTCTGTCCCTGACATGCCGGAAAAAGAAAAGCAGTGTTTTTTTTTTTTTTTTTGTTTTTTTTTACAGAGGATTCATTATGGATTCAAGCTTTGACGTTCAAGCTCATTTTTTACCTCTTTTTGGGGAGATGGGAGGCAGCACAGGCCAGCGCTGTGAATCCAGCCGGGATGGAGGAGGAGACGGGCTCAGCTTTGGTCCTGATCCAGAACGTGGAGCCAACCTGAGTTCATTCAGCTCTTTATCAAGAGATAAACTGGTGACATCCTCCTTCAATGTCTCCTGGTCGATGTTTTCTGTAACTTCTGTCGTCTGTTTGATGCTTTGAGGTTTATCCGATGCAGATTTAGCAACTGGTGCAGGATTAGGTGAGCGCGGTTGGTGAAATTCATCAGATGTTTTCTCAGGGAGCGAAGATGTAGATCTATAAGTGCTTTTCTTCAGTGGTTGTTTAAAGGTTGGTTCTGTTGGAGAGGAAGAGGCCAGTGGTGACTGAATCACTGGAGGAAGATCCGATGTGGAGGAACCGACACTCGTCTCAGGACGGGAGTCCAGAAAATCTGCTGCAAATCAAGCAGAAAAATGTTTAAGAGAAGTTTTTCAAACTTCAAAATTAAGAGAAAGAACAAAATGGTAAAGTATTAGGGACATGCAACGAACATTTTTAAAAATAAATAAACCCATAATATAATGACAATATTATGACTTTATTTTTGTCTAGTTTCTAGTGAAAATATCGGTAACACTTTATTTGAAGGGGGTTGAATAAGACTGACATGACACTGTCATAAACATGACATAACACCTGTCATGAACATGAATAAGCCTTCATGAATATTTATGACTGTTGTCATAAAGCGTCATTCGGTAAATTATGACACTTTTAATACAAAGTTGACATTATTCAAAATGTCTTTGTTATGACAACTTGACATTAACCAGGAAAACATTACTGTTTAAACTTTATCTTTAATAACATAAAGATACCTCATTTTTAAAGTGCAATCAGTAATACTTTTATAACAAATTTATATCAGTAATTATTTTTTGGTTAATGTCAAGTTGTCATAACAAAGACATTTTGAATAATGTCAACTTTGTATTAAAAGTGTCATAATTTACCAAATGACACTTTATGACAACAGTCATAAATATTCATGAAGGCTTATTCATGTTCATAACAGGCGTTATGTCATGTTCATGACAGTGTCATGACAGTCTTATTCACCCCCCTTAAAATAAAGTGTTCCCAAAATATCTTAGTCCACTTGAAATGAAAGAAAACTAACTTATAAGTAACATTTCAGCAAGATATACGAGCTTGTTTTAGTGAATAATTCCTTAATTTTGATTTAAAAAAAGTTCTAGTTCAATTAGGAGATTATTTCACTTACATCAATACATTTTCCCCATGTTATAAGTAAATTAATCACTCAAAATAACCTGGCATGGACTTATCAGAATGCCAAAACAGCATTAGCATTAGCATACTAATGCTAATGCAACTACATATTTTAAAACTACATAAAACCCAGTGTTTTATGTAGTTGCACATAAATTTACAAAAACTTTATGTAGATTTTGTAAAACTATATAAAACATGAAGATACTATCACTCAAAACGACCAGGCATGGATGTATCAGACTCCACAATGAGCATTAGCATTAGCATACTGATAGACTCCAACTGAACAAACTGGAAGATGGATGACTTAAAATGCTAATGCTCATTTAGCTCTTTTATTTATGTAGGTTTTTTTTTTTATAAACTACATAAATAAATGACGATACTATCATTCATCTGAGCCCAAAATGAGCATTAGCATTAGCTACATAAAACTACATGTTTTATGGTAAACTACATAAAACAGAATGATACTATCATTCAAAATACCCATTATGGATAAATCAGAATCCAAAATTAGCATTAGCATTAGCATACTGATCGCCTGTGAAGGTTTACCAGCAGTGCGATCGCTCAGGATGCTGCTCCTGCCACTGGCGAGGTTGGTGCTCCGACTGAACAAACTGGAAGATGGACGACTTAAATGCGAAAGAGACTCTAACGAGAGCGATGTAGGCGATGGTAACCATGACGATCCGGAAGGCTTCAGGCTAAGATCACAGTCCGGCTCCTGTGGATCTGACTCAAACACAGTTTCCCTTTCAGGAACAACGTTTTCTTCAAGCTGAGGAGGAGCAGGAGATGGATGTATTTCAGGAGTTGGAATAATGCTGGAGTTGCTTTCTGGTGTTTTGGGGTCGAGGTGCGGCGAGTCTGGTTGGAGAGGAGTCGGACCAAAGCTAGATGGAGATACAGGTGGAGTTGGAGGGATCTGGAGACGAGGAAGAACAGCAACGTATTGTCTTCTCTTGATCAAATCAACACTTTGATCGCTGCTCTGTCCTCCACCAGAGTTGGAATTACCTTTAAACACATTTTAGGGAAAATATGTAAATAAAAACAGTTCAAAGAAGCAAAGCAGAGAGCCACTGGTTGTGATATTCAGCCTTATTCATTCACACTTTTCCCCAGTTGGGCAGGACACATTTTGTTTCCCTGCTGAGTGGGTCGGCCTGCTAACAAAAGCAGGGAAAACTTCGCCCCACTGCAGCAGCTGCCACTCTCCCAACTCCATATTCACCAGAGTAATCAGAACTGAAGGCGGCAGACAGCGCAGATATTAAAACTTTAAGCAACGTTTCTGAACACGGGTTAGGGAAACGTTGCATTTCCAGACTTCCAGACTTCATTTACATTTTTGGCAAACTATAAATTGACATCAAGTAAGATTGAGGCAGCAGTCACTTAAACCCAACGTTTTTGGTCAATTTTGAGAAAAAACTGCAGTAAAAATAAGAAAAAATGTGAGGATTTGTTGATTTTGTGTAATTGTGAAAAACTGGAGGGATTTATTGATGCAACTGGAGTCTAGAGGGCCACATAAAAAGCTACGGCGGGCCAGATTTGGACCCCAGGCCTTGAGTTTGACACATGTGATACACAGTATAGATTAACAGCAAGAGGAGAGATGCATTGTATCAACTCATAGTGTAAATTTTTACCTGTAATTCCCCAAAAAGCTGGTAAAATAAAATAAAATAAAATAAAAAAACCATAAAAGGAGCCATCATTATTATTATTTGGGGAACTTTGTTTTCTAGATTTTTAGAAACAGAACAGAAAAAAGATTAGTGGAAATGTTGTTCCCCTCCACCAGAGATTCTGTGATAAAGAAAATCTTTGTCACATTAAATCACAAGTGTCAAACTGAAGGCCCGGGGGCCAAATCTGGCCCGCCATAGCTTTTAATGTGGCCCTTTAGACTCCAAATTACATCAATAAGTCATAAAAGTTTTTCATAAAAGTCACACAAAAACATTTTGATTTTACTACAATTTTTTTCTCAAAATTGGCCCAAAACACTGAGTTTAAGTGACAGCTGCTTCAATCTTACTTGATGCCTAGTTATAGTCTGTGAAATGGTGATCGATAAAAAGTCACATTGGCGCAAATATATATGCAAAAAATTCTTACAAATATTTCTAACTTAGCATCATAAAATATGTGATTTTGATTACAAAAAGCCACAAAAATGTTCACAAAATCCTGGTGGGACAACAATTTGCACAAAAATAAAAGAAGAAGCAAAGACATGACATTAATTTTGACCCATTCCTCTTTATTTTTATACTCTTTAACTTTAAATTCATGCAGCTCCATGCATTTCCTCACAACCTTCATAACTTTTTGTGGGGATTCAAACAGTCTCCTTTTGTTCAATGCGGTGAAGGCCACATTTCTGCACTCCTTTTTCCAATACCCTGCCATTCCCATCTGTTGTGCTCACACACACACAGCTAAATGTGAACCGGTGTGTGTACTAATGTGCATATGAATGACATGTGTCAGAGTGCAAAGCCATGGCATTGGGCGCAGCACGTTTCTTTAGGGAGGAGGGTCAAGGATGATTGTGAGGGAGCCAGCCACCATATGGCAGAATAATTAGTGCTGGACCTCGGAGCAGAGAAATGCGCCCTCCCTCCGCTGCACACACACACACACACATTTTCACACAGGAAAGCAGCGTTCGACTGGGGAGCTAAGGTGTGAAAAATACCTTCACATCTGAAAGGAGCAGCAGAAAACTGATTTCAATAGAGAGACAGAGAGAGAGAGAGGGCCACCAGGAGGGCGGCGCTGTGGGGACATCCTGCCTAATTTGAGTTTTAAACTAGAACCAAAAGGAGGGATTAAGATCCAGTGACCGGCTTGGTGGCCTCCGTGTTGACTGCTCAGATGAGAACAAAAGGAGTGAGAGACTGCTGGTGTAAAAGCGCCAGATGGTTTAATCAACTTACCCTGAAGAAAGTCGGTCTGTGAGGCAGGAGGAAGGTTAAAACTCTGCATCTTCCCCTCAGGCGGAAGCTGCTGCTGCTGGTTGTTGTTGAGGTAACAAGGAGGGTGGAAGTCCTCAGGACGAGCCTTCATGTGGGACAGAAACCGAGGACACACAGCTGGGGGACGACGAACCCGCTCATAATGGACCTGCGGCTGAAATGCAAACATTTTATAATAAAAAAGAGAAAAAAAAAAAGTTTTTCTTATTATTCTCAATTAAGTACCTAGAAATGAAATGGTTTAACAAAAAAAAAAAAAAAAAAAACTAAGAATAACCTCATGAGTATATTTATAAAATTCATTTATTACCACCTCTACTCATGATCCACCTCATCTTTTCCCATTTTAATTGGGCAATTTTGGTTTGAAGCTTTTTTTATTTACTGAAATGTCATAAAAATATTTTTTACTAGTTAAGAAACAACTCTATTCTGGAAGAAACTACAGTAATTAAATAAAAATAGCTCCAAAAAAGTTAAACCAGCAAAAATAGTAAAAAAAAAAAAAAAGTAAATTAAATTAAACAAAGGATAACCTTATAAAATGCATTTAATACCACTTTTATGCATAATTCACCTACTCTTTTCTTATCTTCATTGGATCATTTTATATTTAATTTTTTTTATTTATTACAGTGTAATTTTTTTTTTACTGTTTAGAAAATAACATGATTGTGAAAAAACTACAGTAATTACATAAAAATAGCAATTTTAATAGTAAAATTTTGGACAATTTTGTTTGGAACTTCTTCATTTACGTTGTAATGTCATTCCAAAAAACTGCTATTTAGAAAATAACATGATTGTGAAAATACTACAATAATTAAACACAAATAGCAACAAAAAAGTTAAAACTGGAAAAATATCAAAAAATAAAGGAATAATTGCATGTGTTCATTTTAAAATAATACTGCATTTATTACCACTGTTATTTATAATCCACCTTGTCTTTCCTATTTTAATTAGATTTTTGGACAATTTTGGTTTGACATTTTAAGTATTTTTTGAAAAGAAAAGCAAAAAACTTTATACAAAACAGAATGATTATAAAAACAGTAGTTATTAAATAAAAATAAAAAGTTCAAAGTAAAACTGTATTAAATAACCAAAAAATTTAATATTTTAATTCATCAAAAAAATACAAAATAACTTTTGGAATTCAAAGCAATAAATAATGAAAATACATGAATATAAACATAATATTCAAAACAGAGATAACTCATTACCATCTGGGTGTGCAGTTCTTCACTTACAGTATTTTATAACATAACTTGTCACCGCTGCCCCCTTGTGTTGATATAAGTAATTACTTTAAAAACAAGTTCTCCTCAAAGAAAACCTGCCTCCTCTAAAATTAAAAAAAGAAGCAGAAAATTATTTCCCAGGTGATAAAACTTCAGAGAATCTTCCAGGGAAATAGAAGCGGGTAAATAAAACCATCTGGACACCAACCAGTGAAAACCAGTTTGTCCCAAATCTGTGGTGCCAGTGACTCAGAGAGCAAACAGTCGTAATAAATGGCCCACTGGCTTTTATTTGTCTTGGATTTAAGCTTCATCTAAAACAAAGTTCAGCTCCACTCACTTTTTTAAAAAAAGAAAATGTTTCAGCGGAAAGGAGGAGCAGAGGAAGGAGGGAGACCGTCTGCCTGACACAGCGAGGATCAGCTCTTAAATCCCTCCACCATGTTCTTCTTCAGAGGCTTTAAAGATTTGCATTCTTGTGATGTAAAGAGGGAGAAGTAACGAGCGAACAAGGGACGCTCCTGTCCACGCTCTTCGTTCCTCCCGCCTCCTCCTCCTCCTCATCTCTCAGGATGATCAGGATGAAGGAGGTTTGAGGCCAGATGTGAGCAGCTGGGTTTCTGCACAGCAGGACTGAGCATCAATTTCTACTAAATCTACAAAAGTTTAATCAGAAAACATGGAAACTGTGATTTTTATTAGACATTCTTATTATTATTGGATATTGGATGTATAACTTAAAAACTGTAAAAGTTTAACAAAAACAAAATGTGGATCAAAACAACAAGATAGAGATAGAGAGAAATAAATGGAGAGATAAGGATGGAGAGAGAGAAAGATAGATGGAGAGAGAGATGGAGACAAAGATAGATAAAGAAACAGAAAAAGATTGAGAGCTAGAGATACGCAGAGAAAGATAGATAGTGCTAGAGAGAAAGAGAGAAAGAGGGATAGGTAGAAATAGAGAGAATAAATACAGCGAAAGAGATGATAGAGAGAGAGAGATAAATGGATGGATGAGTGGAAGAATGAACAGAAAAAGGGACAGACTGATCATGGTTAGATGGGTGGATGACAGATGATTGTTTAATTATTGTGAAGGGTGGATGAAGACAGATAAATGAACAAATGATGGATAAACGGATGGATGAGAGACTGTATGTTGTATTTACCCAGAATGCTTTGCCCTGTACTCCGCTTCCTGTTTTTGGAGTGGTTTCCGGTCCGCTTGGCGTTCACATGTGCATTCAAAGCACATCAGTTCACCAATATCAAGACTTCTAGGTGGACCAAAGTTCTGTTGCATGTTCACACCTCCCCCAATGAACCGGACTTTCCAGGCAAACCATCCTGACTTTCCAGGCAAATGAACCTGACTTTTCAGGCAAATGAACCAGACTTTCCAGGCAAATGAACCTGACTTTTCAGGCAAATGAACCAGACTTTCTAGGCAAACCATCCTGACTTTCCAGGCAAATGAACCTGACTTTCCAGGCAAATGAACCAGACTTTCTAGGCAAACCATCCTGACTTTCCAGGCAAACCAACCGGACTTTCTGGGCAAATGAACCTGACTTTCCAGGCAAACCGTCCTGACTTTCCAGGCAAACCATCCTGACTTTCCAGGCAAATGAACCTGACTTTTCAGGCAAATGAACCAGACTTTCTAGGCAAACCATCCTGACTTTCCAGGCAAATGAACCTGACTTTCCAGGCAAATGAACCTGACTTTTCAGGCAAATGAACCAGACTTTCTAGGCAAACCATCCTGACTTTCCAGGCAAATGAACCTGACTTTCCAGGCAAATGAACCAGACTTTTCAGGCAAATGAACCAGACTTTCTAGGCAAACCATCCTGACTTTCCAGGCAAATGAACCTGACTTTCCAGGCAAATGAACCAGACTTTCCAGGCAAATGAACCAGACTTTTCAGGCAAATGAACCAGACTTTTCAGGCAAATGAACCAGACTTTCTAGGCAAACCATCCTGACTTTCCAGGCAAATGAACCTGACTTTCCAGGCAAATGAACCTGACTTTCCAGGCAAATGAACCAGACTTTCCAGGCAAATGAACCAGACTTTCTAGGCAAACCATCCTGACTTTCCAGGCAAACCAACCGGACTTTCTGGGCAAATGAACCTGACTTTCCAGGCAAACCATCCTAACTTTCCAGGCAAATGAACCTGACTTTCCAGGCAAACCAATCGGATTTTCTAGGCAAACCAACCGGACTTTCTGGGCAAACAAACTGGACCTTCTGGGCAGACAAACTGGAGTTCGACGGAAGCGAACCAAACAGGACTGAAGTGAATCCACCTTTTAACATGAAACCAGTCTGACTGGTGCGTCTTGACGTTTGTCATTGGTGTTTTTTAATGTTATTAAAGGTTTCCAGGAGCTTTTGGGACTCTCATTGTCTTTCTACTGAAAGTAGAAAGTTTCTGCGAGCGCTAAGCTGCATCTGAGCCTGGCTTCTGACACGAGCTGATAATCAGATTTACCCCCCTGAATCCGCCGGACTCCACAATGCTCCCCACTGTCGTCGGCCCCCACATTGCCTCTTGCCAGCGGCCCCCCTCCGTCCTTGCAGCAAAGCCAATTACACCCCACAGAAACACAAATCTCCATGTTTTAAAAAGTCTCTCTTTTTCAGGGGTTTAACCTTGTTAGGCCGTAAGCCTGGCTTTCTTGTACATCAGCTCTGTGAAGAATTCTCTGTCCCTGCAGCCTCTGGGACATAGACACACTTCTGTCTTTGCTCATAGCCGTCCGCCTGTCAGAGGGTTCACTCGGAGGCAGCGTAATTAAGTGTGTGCATGCGTGTGTGTGTGTGTGTGTGTCTGCTTATCGATGCTTATGTGTTTTGGAGGTGGGTGGATGGTTGAGGAGGGGTGCTGCACACGCAAGGCAGACCATCTGGGACTCGGACTAACTAATAGACTTCCTACATTCATCGAGCAGCGCCACTTGTGCGTCTCAGTCAGGGAGCTGTTGAGCACAAACAGGCCCGTAATGACATTAGCCAGTTCTGGCTGTGTGAGGACAGCGTGTGGGCTGCCTGACGCCAGGAGGTCAGCCTGTTTCCTGGGGGCCTGCGAGGGCCCAGAGGAGCCCACGCCGCGGTAATGGGTGTCTGCAGAAAGTGCGGTCCAATGTACTGTCACTGCTGGAAATGCCTTCCCTTTAATTCACTTAGCTGTGACTTCTTAGCAAATCTGCTGACTAGCGTGTCATCAGAGTCAAACCTTTAAAGTTGTTTTCTCTGCTGTGCAGATTGATTTTGGGAAAGTTTGGAAAAACTTGGAATTTTACTTAAAGTATGGAAAAACAAAACACATGGAAATTATTTGTACTTCACACTTTATGAAGTAAACATTTAAAGATTTACTTCGGCTACATAGAAAATAAATCTGAGAATAAGTTAATGTTTTTTTCTCTACATATTTATATTTAGAATATTTAGAAAAAAAATATTTTCTGACTAATAGTTTCTCGAAAATATTTAGAGAAAAATAAAAAAAATAAAAAATAAAAATATTTTCAAGAAAATATTTTTTGAGAAATATTTTCTAAAAAATATTTAGAAAAACATTTTCGAGAAAATATAAAAAATATTAATATTTTCTCTAAGATTTAGAGAAAATATTATAATTAGGCTGTTAATTTAACAATCTAAACTTTTTTTTTAACGCTTTTAGGTTTTATTTTATTTTATTCATTGGCAGGTTTTATTCTAAAGAAAACAAAACTTTGTTAGAGACAATACTTTTATTTTCTCTAATTAAAAATATTATTTTTAGAGAATAAAATATTCACTAAAAATAATATTTTGAAAATATTATTGTAATATTTAGAAAATATAATATTTAGTAAATATTATTAACTACAATTCTCTAAATAATAAAAGTTGATCAGGAACGTCCAAATACCTTGGCTAGCTAAGAAATCTTTACTGTTCAGTGGAGTTAAAAAATATTTAGATGAATTAAATGGAAGCTCTTCCTCATGCAGAAACTACAAAGAAAGAAAGGGATGTCGAAGTTGGAGTGTTTCCATTCAGTGAATTTATTTTTAATTTTTATTGTTAACGGAAACACAGCTATTGTAAGTTGTGCAGAAAACCCAGATTTCAGGGTTCAGATTCAGTGTTTAGCTCTTTAAAGGATAATTTGGGAAGACAACCCTGCTGCTAAGGGTTAAATTTGCGAACTTCTGCATTGTTTGCGTATTCCGACTTGCATTGCTCCTCCCTGAAAGATTTCAGCTGCCAAAGCAGGTTGCTGGGTGAAAAGCCTCTTGTTGGCCTCCTCCATGTTTAGACATCGACGCCATTCTGGCAGAAGTCGTGTCGTTGTATGACAGGAGCGGCTTTACAGTCACAATGCTCCTCCTGATTTATGACGTACAGCTGGATCGCAGCAAAGCGGCAGAATGTCAGATAACTGGAGGAGATTCTGAATGCAGAAAGCAGTTTAGGATGTAAATGAGGCTGGAAGAGCAAGCGGGCCACTTTGTCTGACCACTTTGTTTGCAGAACCAGAGGCCGAGACAGGAAGGCGGCCCACGCGGCTCTGATGTAGCCATGGAAACGTCGCCGTTAATGATGGCGCAGCCACTCCCAGCCTCCTTTTAGCAAATGGAAGAGGTGGAGACTGGGAGTTTGAGTCTGTGTGTGTGTACTTGGTTAGCCACCATATTTAGAACCATTTCTGGCCTATTTACTAAACTAATGGAGGCCTAATGGAGACCAAAGCCCAGTGCTAATGCGGTTGTAAAGGGTCAGGGGTCACGTGTGAATTAGGTTTTGGTTAAGGTTGACATTAGGAATAGTCTGGACTAGCACATAAATATTATAACATGGTTTTAACTAATTTTGATAATTATTGAGACATTATGCAATATATTTTATTAAACTGGGAAGGATTAAATAAGTGTTCACTTCTTCCTACTCCTTTTCAAACAGAATAGTGGTAAAGAAATGATCTTGTTCTTGGTTATTTATGCAAGCGTTTTCTCTGTTCTACTGATTGCTTTTTTCTTGTATTTAAAAAAAAAAAACCTGTTTGAAATAAATAAATATATAATAATTAAGGTTAGGGAAATGTCTGGGTTATTGACAGTAACTGAATCAAAACGTTTTTTCAATAAATATATTTAAATAAAGATAAGAGCATAAATTTAAGGATGCAAACTTAAGTAAAATCTTAAAAAATATTAACATCAAATACAAATTTGTTTAACTGTATTTGTCACCATTCAGCTCAGGTTATCAATAAAACAACAGCAGGGATCTTTTACAAATCATTTTCTAACTGAGTTTATAATAAAATTAAAGGTAAACTATAAACTGCTTTTTGTGGCTATTTTGATATGATTTGCTATGTTGTTGTTATTACAGGATAGATGAACTTACAGTGTGGTGGTAGCCGCCTCTATCCCACAGAATGGCCTTGGTGACAAAAGAGATGTACATCGGTCTCTAAAAAGGACAAAGAAAAAGACCAGCTGTGAATAGAGCAATAAAGAGACAGTGATTTCAAGAGGTTGTCTTATTTTTTTGTAGTGTTACAAAATGCAACATTAAAGGTGACCTATTATTCTTCCGTGAACAGATTAGGAGAAGTCAATGGGTTTTACAAAACATGTTGATTAAATTTTTTGTACAAAATTATTCTTAGATGATGAGATTTCAGCCTATTCAGTTCTGTCCATGTTGAGCTCCTCTCGAAATGAGCTGTTTTAGGAGGCTTTGTCACTTTAAATTCAAATAAGCTGCTGCTGGCCCCGCCCCCAAACTCATGAAAGCGCTGCAACTCAAGAAAGCAGCAAGTGGTTTCTGTTTGGTGAGTCAACAACAAAACTCTTGTCTTTTACAGCAGACATTGTACAAACCTGCTAGAGCTCTGCTTGGGTTGCCATGTAACGGTCAGAACTCTGCTGGAGTTGCTAGGTAACGGGCGGAACTCTGCTGTGGTTGCTAGGTAACAGGCTGGGCTTCACTGGGGTTGTGCCTGCGATTTGTGACGTTGCATTCCAATGGTTTTTGAAATGGATAATTTTCCAGACACCAAAAAACTTTAATAGCCAAGAAAAAACGTCTAGATGTTTGTTTTTAAGTGCTTTTAAAAGCAGCTAAGACCCAAATGGAAGAATAAAAAGGTGTAAATGTGAATTTTGCTTAATGGGTCCCCTTTAAACAACATAAATATGAGCATCTAATATCTTCTAGATAAAGATTGTTCAACGGCTTGACGTTGCTGGTGTTTCACTACTAAACCAACATTTTGAGACATTTTGAAATTTGTTCCTTTACATCTAATGGTTGAATTTTAAGTTATAAAATACAAGTGGGACTACTCTCCCACTTGGTCCTTTCTAACATCTGCTGCCCGTCTTTACTCAACGTCTTCAGGACAGTGTAGTGGTGATGTGACCGGTGCAGCCTGTGGAGCTGGACGCAGTGCATTAACTCATCCATCAAGATGGACACATACCGAAAACTCATCCATCTCTCTTTGCAGCTCATAGAAGCTGAGTCAGCTCAAGTCGATCCACTGCAGGGAGCAACAGAGCAGATCCTCCCTGAACTCACCCCTCATTCATGGGCTGTAAACCCGAAACGGAGATGGTGACGGGGCACAAGAGGAGGTCACAAGGTGGAGGACAATAAGACTTTATTGGTGTTTACTCTGAAGCGTGGATCGCTTGTCCGCTGAGGACAGAAAACCTGCAAGTCCAACAAATGAAGACTAGAGGGCAGCGTCAGGTCTGACCATGTCTGATTGTGCGGTGGCTTTAACGTATGATTAGTTAAATTATGGCACCAGTGTCACAAACTATTCTGTCCTACTTACTTAGAGACAAAGTAATAATGACAGACAGTAAAAAGCCGAAGTGAATTGAATAAATAAAAAATGCTCACATTTTTTACCATATTTTGACGGCTCCCAATCAGCCGGTAACAAATAAAGTAATAAAGTATATTCAGGCATTTTGCCAGCAGCAGCCTAATCCCACTTGATCTTATAAATAAAATGTTGTAGGTCTACAATACTGTCCATGCATGTTTATATTGCATGTTTCAATGTTCTGTACAAGGACAGAAAGAAAGCAAAACTGAAGGAGAAAGAAAAACTTCAGAATGTTTGAAAAGAAATGTATTTAGACATTCAATGTTACTAGAACCATAAAAAAGTAGTTTTTATGGTTCTAAAAAAGTAGTTTTTATGGTTCTAGTATCTTCAATTTTAATGTTTATTGAATATTTTTCTCTCTAACCAAAGAAAACAGTCCAGGCATGGACTTGGACACTTTACGGTTGTTTCTGAGCAATTTCTGAAAGAGTCAAGGCTCCAAGTCAACCCACCACTCCTCTGAACTGACAAGAGTAACTGTAATCTGATTACTCAGGTAACCAAGAAAGTATGGGGTTACAATTCCATAAAAATTTGATTACTGTAAAATTAACCGCAGTAGTTAGAAGTGGAGTAGTTGGAAACGCAGCTCAACAGAAGAAAAACTTGATTTTCTTAAAATATAGTAGGACAGGTTTAAATATTTAACAAAATTCATCAATAAAAGATAGTTGCATTTCATTAAATTTTTGGTGATTGAATAGTTCAATAGATTTAAAAGAGTGAAACAAAATGACCCGGTTTCATTTAAATACATTTTATTTGATGCAATATGAAGAATAAAAGGTTTATGGCTTATTCAGATTGTGCATCGTTTTTTGTAAAGTAATGAATTACTTTTAAAGATGATTAGTTATGTAACTGGATTACTGTCTTGTGGAAGTAATTAGTAACTAATTACTATTTCCAAGATGACACAGATGGTCACTGCGACCAGATCGCTGTGGGATTTTTGGGAGAAAACAGACTGGGATCACTGTCTTAAATGATGCTTTTCAACTTTCCATTTACTTGAAAAAGCATAAAAACACAATTTTTTTAATCAAAACACAAAGTTAAAGGTTTTGCCTCATCAGCTCAATCACAGCTGCATTAATTGATGGAGTTGCTTTGCCTCTGATGTCCTCATCTGACCAATCATCTCCAACAGGAGATATAATCCCACAGAGAGTTCACCTAAAGTGATTGCTGCTCCTTTTTTCCTGCTCAATCCAGATGATGAGATTAGGGAGATTCCTGGCAGATGGGGTTTCCACCGTGAATGTGTCAACAGGATGCATCCCCACTTTTAAGACTTCACCTCAGTCTGGGGAACGCAGAGGAGGCTCCTCAGGAAGCTGCCGGTTTAAGCCGGCAGCAGAGGGGAAATATGGTCAAATATGGCTGGCCTTATCAATAATGAGTAGGTGGGAAAGGAGCAGATCAAATTACCAATTTAAAAGTAATCACCAAAGTGGTTGCTGGGTCTGCGTTATCCACTCTGCTTTGTCCTCTGTGGTGATTCCTGCTGCCATCTGTCCGTCTTTCTCAGGGGAGTCCTTCCTTTTTCTCCTGAGCGCCACACTGGATGTTTTATTAACTCCATTTCACCTGATTACACCCTGCCTGGGAGTCGGCGCACATTAATAGGCATTTAATCAATGTTTAATTAAGGTAGCAGGCATGAAACACCGAGCTGAAACACTGAGCTGAGGTCAGTTGTAAGGACGCACAATAAGTACATGATTCAAACTTTATGAGCAACTTTCTGCTTAGTGGATATATTATTGAACTGAAATCCATCTTAAAAAGCGAAGACTTTACATTTTCATGTGTATTTCCCTAGAAACTAAATTTTATGTGACAGTAAGCAGGCTTCAGAAGAACATGAACATCTCACAGCAGTTCACCATTTAAAAAAAATGTACGCCACTTTTTAGAGAAGCAGCATTCAGCTTCAATGCACCACAAATCTGGAACAAACATCTAGAAAACTGCAAAACAGCCGAAACACTGAGTTCCTTTAAATCAAGGCTAAAAACCCACCAGTTTAGAGTTGCATTTGAAACATAATAAATGATTGACCAATATATTTAACCTGTATTAATGATTTGCAACGTTTCTCACTGTAGGCTGTATGTTGTTTCTATGACGCCTTAATTTTTGTGTTTTTATGACGTAAAGCTGCCTTGTTCCTGAAATGTGCAATACAAATAGAGCTGATTGATTGATTTATGATTTAATTTTACAGTTGTTGAGTCGACAACATCACAATCAAGAACTTCACTGTCTTCCCATTGTCTGGCTCCATCCAAAGTGACAGACCTGTTTCCTGCAGCCATTGTTTAATTGTGGCTGCCTTGTTCTGGTGCAGAGTTATGACGCATGTCTCAAGTCAATAGCCAATAACTGCGTTTCCATTACAAATGTGATCATAACTTGGTCAATATTCCACTAATATCGAAAAAACCCACAATTTCATAATTGTGGTGTTTTATTAAACAAGAAATGTAATTAAAATCACATGTGAATCAGTTTGTTAATGCGATAAGTCATGTAAAAAAAAATAAAATAAAATGCCGCGCCATCATCCTTCAACAGCTTCCTGTTGTCTTCTTCGTCATTTCCACCTGTAGTAACAGCTGGTTGTTGATTATATGACAGGCGTGATGGGAAAAAAGTGTTTGCATTGAGATTTTGTGGTATACATAAATTTCAAAACAGCTGGAAAACCACCTCATCCAAATAAGAAAAGGTTGTTTTTTATCTAATTTGGAGTGTTTCGATAAAGCAAATTTACTTTCATATTTCCAATTTGCTAAATTTTACAGTCAGTGGAAAAGCATCTAATGATGTAAGAGTCACATAAAATATGACATGGCCATCCTGACTGCAGAAAACTACTGGAAAAAATTGTTTATGCTAAAGGAGCTTTGCACCTGTAGCAGTATTTCTGCTTGAAACTTTCAACAGATATTATTTATTCTAAGTCTGAACATAGCAGGCTCGTCTTTTAGAAGTGAATAACTGGAACTGCATGAGGTCAGGAAACAGAAATTGAGTCCAAAGAGATGACACACTCTCCACAGGATGGTGGAAACAAAGCGCAGGAACAAAGCAGCATCCCGTTTAGAATCGACTGATGGAGCTGCTGACTTATAAATGAGAACAAAAGGCCTGGATGAACACCTCAGCATGGCTTAGTCCAGGTTACAGCCAGAGACGGAGGAGAAAAGGAGAAAATTGAGAGAGAGAAAGCCTGGGGTCAGCCATAATGAGCCATGAATGTGAGCATCCCACCAATCCTGTTTAAAGGGGTTCATCCCTGGAAGGTTTCCTGCCCTTCACTGCAAAAACACAAAATCTTACCGAGTAGATTTAATTTAATTTTAATTCGAATATCGACGTACACTTAAAGCTGCAGTAGGTAGTTTATAACAATTTTTTTAACATATCTGTTGTTTCTCCTCTATTAGCCAATTGAGCAGCACGTACACTACGTTGATTGACAGCGTTAAGACCTTTTTTCCCATTAGTGAAAAAATAATAAAGCTTGTATTTTTGATCAAATTGGGTAGTAAGTAAGCTCAAGTACAGCAAAAACACAAAATATTATCAAGTATTACCAAGTATATTTGGTCAATTCTAGTGAAAATATCTTGGTACAAAACTAATTTACATGTAACATTTAAGCAAGATATAACAGTTGACATTAAGTCAATAACTAGTAAATATTGATGAAAAAGTGCTGTTTTCACTGGCAGATTATTTCACTTATAGTATGGGAAAATATCTTGTTATAAGTGAAATAATCTCCCAGTGAAACTCGTAATGTTTTTCAATCAAAATTAAGGAATTATTGAATTAGAACAAGCTCATATTTCTTGCTGAAATAATACAAAACTAAGAATCTGGTTCAGATTTTGTATTTTTGCAGTGCTCCTCACACCGGCGGTTCTGTGCGCACACGTTGGGGTTCGGGTCAGGGGGCTGCAGGGACTCTGTGACCCTGAAATGAGCCGGGGAGCCCTGCTGGTAGGACAGAGCTGCTTTTCTGCTTTAATCTGCAAGCAAGAGGATCAATATGGTGACTATTGGTGGTGAGATTGTGTGTAGGGCAAAGCGGGTCCAGCCATTTAAGAAGTCTCACAGGGGGCTGGCGCACCCTGACAAAAGCACAGCTCTGCTGCCACAATGACCCAGGAGACACTGGCACACTGGCGACTAACCTACTTAACATTCATTAGCTTCAGAGAGGGGGACAGATGCTCATGTCCTCGACGTGGGGCTCATTTGACGTGTCTTTTATTCAGGATGCTGAGTTGTGGAGGAAGACCTGGGTGGGCATGGAGGGACTCACCCGGTGCGGCCTGCGGCGTCCAGAGCCAGAGCAGTCGGGTCGCCTGGCAGGGAGAGACAGAAGCCTCCTCGGGTGCTTGAAATCCTGGTTTCTGCTCTGTCGGCGTTCAGACAGAAACTCCAGAGCTCCTCTCCTTTCAAAAGAAGACATATCCAACAAGTTCTAGTATTTGTGTTTACATTTTTACGCTTCTGAACACATAAATATACTTTTGACTAATATTCCCTTCTAGTTTAAAAGTAAAAGAGCAGAGTGAACTCTCTCTGTGGGAGGCTAAACATGCAGACGATTTTAAATAATAATCTGTTAATAATTACCACTCAGACTCTCAGGCATGTTTCCCTCAACATTAAGTAACAGAGGTTGGGCCTCTGACAGAAGTTGGGTAGTAGCTAGTTTTGACACACAATGTACTTTGAGGAGTATTTTTACTTTTACTTCAGTAATTTTACTGTGAAGTATCACTACTCAAGTAAAATTTCTGGTTTCCCCATCCACTGTGAGTAACTTCACTGAATGAAGAACAAGCTTGTTTTAAGCAAAAAATCATAAGTTTTATATGAACATAAGCTGATGTTGAAAAAAATCTTATTTTGTACGACAAGTACTAAGGCCATGCGAAGAAAATAAAAAAATAAGCTAAAATTAAGAGACTAAAGTCAAAATATTACATTCAATTCACTTTATTCTTATTACAGCTTTATTCTCGTAATATTACTTTATTTTTGTAATATAACTTTATTATAGCTATAGTTACTATTCTCACTTTATTTCAACTTTATTTTTGTGATATGACTATTCTCGTAATGCTACAAATGTTCATTAATTTGATTTTATTCTCATAATAGTACAACTTTATTCTGGTAATATGACTGCTCTGGGATTATTTAGATTTTATTCTCATGATACTATGACTTTATTCTTATCATTGTAATATTTCTAAGTATGGCCCTAACACTCTGTCGTAATTTTGTAGTTATGTTATTTGTAAGAAACACTTTAATTGTGGCTTTAAGTGCCAAAATTTCCACATATCTTTATATTTTGGTCCGCCTCGTTAAGTAATCTTTAAATGTTAAATGACTGGTAAAAGGCAACTCAATTACTCAAGTACTGAGTAATTAATTTAAAAATCAAATACTTTTTGACTATCGAGTAATTTCTTGGACGGCTACTTTTTAAGTATGTTGAAGTAGTACGACTCTTACTTGAGTACAGATTTTGAGTACTCTACCCACCTCTGTCCTCCAACGTTACTTTTCTACCTCAGACAAACTTCATCCCTGTGTTTCTGTCACATATACAGAAGAAACAAGGGCAACAACAGAGCAGCGCTTTGAATTAAACATTGAACAGCTGTGCAGCCCAGAGTGACAGAGTCCAGAGCAGAAACCAGGAGCAGCTGGAGAGAAAGACAGCTTTTCAACCTGACTCCAGACGCAACACGGATCAGGTTCTGGGCTGCCACACAGCGGCATAAATCTCCTCTCCTTAATTACATTAGAGGCGCATAGTGGCGAGCTTTGTGATAACAATGGAGCCTATCGATTCCACAAATCGGAGGCAGCCGAGGTCGGCCTGTGCGCTCCGAGAAGCTCTAGATCTGCATCTCCAATCTGAGCTCATTACGAAGAGTGAGCGTCGGGCGGGACGCAGCGCAGGAAAGTTCTTGGTTTAATATTAACAGGAAGAACGTGGAGCGGTTTCTATGGTAACCGGCAAACAGCTACACTCATGACACAAAATGTATTTCTGCTGGAAAAGCAGGGCAATCGCATACTCCCACCAGATATTACAAAGTATTTTTGGTCTGGTTTCTAGTGAAAATATATTAAATAAGACTAAACTAACCTACAAGTAACTTTTCAGCAAGATATAACTCATTTTAAGTAAATAATTCCTTAATATTTAATTTCCCTTTGAGATCAAGAAAGTATTTTTGGATTGAATTTGACCTGAATAAGTGTCAATTCAAGCCAAAGTTGTTTTTTTTTTTCTTTTTGGTTCTGAAGGGTTAATATTGAGAATAAGCTTCTAAGGGACGTCACTGGTTGCCATGGTGATTCCCTCCGTTTCTCACAGAAAACTTGAAATAATTTCAAAATATGGAATAATTTTGAAATGCCAATGGAATTAGTATATTTTTTAATCAATATTAAGGAATTATTTACTTAAAACAAACTCTTCTCTTTTGCTGAAAAGTCACTTTTGTCTTATTTCAAGTGCACGATATTTACATGAATAGACCAAAGATATCTGGTAAGATTTGGTGTTTTTGCAGTGTTCTCATCTCTGTCCAATCTGACCAAGGGAAAAGATTTATTTATGTTTTTCCAAAGCAAAAGGTCCAACACGACTTGAATAAGCTTCTTTTGACTTATGAGATCAAGACCTCTCTTTAACATCTCCCTCCACAAAGCTGACTCTGCCTGACATCTCTGTGTTGAAACTGGTGGGGGCTCTGCAGAGCAGGTCAGCATAATCCAAATACCAGAGGACTGGTTGCTAGGAGACGGCAACGGAGAAGTGTCCAAAAAGAACAAAAAGCTGAAAAGTCCTGATTCATCCGGCTAATATCTTCAAATCTAAATATGCAAAACAGAAAATCATAATTTCAAATACATCAATTTTAATCAAAACTCATTTATAACATGAGTTTTTTTTGTCTATTTCTCAGTACAAATTCAAATCCCATCATGTTACAGTAAAGAGAGTATTGGCATACCCTGTTCGTTATCCACCATTATATTTATTCAATTAAGAAATACTTTATTGATCACAAAGGGAAATTAAATGTGAAATAGATAAGGGTGAACTTTTAAAGATGACCTGTCCAACTCAGTTTACACTCACATTTGAAAATGGTTAAAGATGCACAATTATAGAGGCGTACATCTTTAAAAAGTATTAGTAGAGCATCCTGCACAATGAACAATAATTCAGCAAGTAGTTTCTGGATGGTAAGTCAACAACAGAACACTTTTCCAGTAGCCATTGCACAGCACATACAGTGGTAAAATCAGCTGAACAATCCTGCTGGAGCTCAGCTTGGGTTGCTTGGAGATGAGTGGAGTTCTGCGGGCGTTGCTGGCTAACAGGCTGAGCTTCACGAACTAGGCGAAGAGCAATGCTAATGTGTGACATTACGTTCTGAAGATATTTGAAACCGCTCATTTTCAAGACACCAAAAAACATAAGTTTATTGCCAAAAAAACCACCTAAAAAAAAAAAAATCTATAGAAAACTGCTTTTTATATTTACTCTGGTTATCTTTCTCACAGAACAGTCAGAACAGTATGATAGTGACACCAAATCTAATCAAAAATAGCTTCTCTTACTGGTAGGTGATATTTACTGGAGTCATAAAAAACACATTTCCTCACAGCGCCCAATAGGAGCAAGGATACAAATTCTTGGTTGTCAACTAAGAAATGTATTCCTAGACACAAGTAATATTTAAGCACAGCCTTTTAATGAGCATGCTAACAAACACATACGCCAGCACACAAGAGCTGACAAAGCTTTCCACAAGACACATAAAAATACAATTACAAGAGCTATCATGCTGTTTTAAGGAAAGCTGCCCTGCCCACCACACGCTGCCCTTTGTCAGGAGCGGGACGGACAATCAAGGAGCCGTGACCTGCACCGGCTGCTGTGGGCAGCAGGCCTGACTCCAAACCTCGGTTACCATGCCATGCTGGGAGCCTCCGCTTGTCCCCTGGTTAGCGCCACTATTTTCTCATCTCATCAATCTGTCAGCTAAGCCGCTTGACGCAAGGCACAATATGGCCGCTGTATTTTATTCAATCTCTTACAATATGGTCTCAACATTTCCAGATTAGTCAGTTCACTCACGAGGGCAGCTCCCCTGGTGAGGAGTAGTGGCAGTGGGTGTCCTCACTGCAAAAACATGAAATCTTACCAAGTATTTTGGTCTAGTTTCTAGAGTACATATATTAGTTCCCTTGAAATGAGACAAAACTAACTCATAAGTAACTTTTCACCAAACTATAGGCGCTTGTTTAAGTCAATAAACCCTTAATCTTAATGAAAAAGTACTGGTACCATTGGCAGATTATTTCACTTGGGGAAAATGTCTGCCACTGGAACCAGTACTTTTAAATCAATATTAGGGAATTTTTTTACTTAAAATGAGCAATATCTTGCTTTCAGGCAAGCCACTACTTATTCTGCCGCTTTCCTTCATTTTTGAAAGAGGACCAATGCTACCTTGAACAGATTAGGATAGGCCTATACAAAACATATTCATTACATTTTTTGCACAAAATTATTCTTCTTCTGCTCAGTTCTGCCTACTTTTAACTCCTTTAAAAACTAGATGTTTTAGGGCCTATTGTCACTTGCAATCCAAATAATTTGCTGCTGGCCATGCCCCCCAAATCAATGTTTACACTTGCTTGTGAAAATGTTTGCAAACAGATACGCAATTATACAAACTTACATCTTTGAAAAACAGAAGTGGAGCCTCCTGCACAACAAACAAGAATGCAGCAGGTGGTTTCTGGATGGCAAGTCAACAACAAAATTCTTGACTTTTCCAGCTGACATTATACAGCGGTAAAACCAGCTGAAAAAACGTGCTGGACCTGCACTTATGTAACGATGCAGTTTCTGTTGATTTTGACTCTATATTTAGGAGGGTTTTTTTAAAACACACACCAAAAAGTCATTAATTTACTGTGCATTTAGTGCTTGGGCTGTTTTTAGAAGCAATGTCAACCAAAATGGGAGTTTATAAACATGCAAAAGGAGAATTTTGTCTAATAGGTCCCTTTTAAGCAAACACCTAACAATGTTAGTTTCAAAATGATTTAAGGAAAAAAAATTGAAAACCACGGTAAAAGAAAGAATACCCTCACAGCTCATAAATTGTTCAAAATTGAAGTTCTCTTGCAACTTTTCCTGCTTTTTTGACAGATTTTACATTTAAACCAACCAGTAAAGAAATTATTGTGTAAATGCTGGCCATCTGTGTAAGTTTACAGCACGAGTTTTCTGAGAACAACCGCAGACTGGACTCGCTCGAGAGCCGACCATTCAGTTTATTTTCAAGTAAGGATGAAAGAAAGACTCCAAACTATGTATGTCGCCTATTCAGTGGTGACGCTTTTTAAATGAAAGGACAGCAGAAAGAGTTGGGGATGGGGTGGAGTGCTGCATAAATTTTACATACACAAGGCCTCAGACAAAGTGATTGTTGCTTCCCTGAAATTTTTTTTTCTCCCCCTCCTCCAGCAAACACTTTCCCCGCTGAATAGGCACCTATTAGTGACTCCATTATGGGCACAGGGCCCTTGAATGGCTCCTCACTGTGCGTCTTTATCATAGCCATGCCCCCCTTCCTCCTGTGGCCCAACCCAGCTTCCTACAGCCTGTTTTGATAGGTGATGATGGGTGAAGTCGGGGTGGGAGGAGAGGTGGCCTGCCACTTTCACTCCCCGTTGTGTGCTCCAGGTGTGGTGGGTTAAGCGTAGCGCTTCACAGCTTCTATTGTGCCACGCACTTTTTCCCCTTCACCACTTATTCAAGGAAAAAAATGGCTGTGTTTTACATGCATTAGCTGATCCCCTCCTCCCTGAAATGAGGGTGGAATCGCTGCACACTGCCTCGGAGAAGCGTATTGTTGCTGGATTATTCAGGAGTTAGCTGAATGAAAGAGGCAGGCAAAGAGGGGTGTCTGTACTTTATCTCCAAGGGAGACAGTGGCTAAAGACGGAGCTTCTTTAGAAGAGTGAGTTACTGCGGCGAAAAGCTCAGGAACACCTGCAGGACACAAACGCCTCCATCCAAAATACAGTAAACCAGCTTCTATTCATCAGGTTGAGGGAATGGTACAAAATATGTAAAGAAACTTCAACTTTTAGAATGTTTTCTATTCACTATTCAATAATTATTACAGTCAGTAATTATTATGCTGCCTCATACCATCTGATTTTAGATGGTGGAAATTTTTATTAACAATATAATAGATAATGCGATTTATAGTAGGTAATATTTTATATTAATCACACCGAATTTTTTATAATTTTGTTCCCACGGTTCTTGTGGGTTTTTGCAGCAGTGCCATCCACAGCTGGGCTTTCTTGCTTGCATTTGCTTGAGGAGCGTGCTCCTCAAGCAAATGCAAGCAAATGGAGCAAAAGAAATGACATTTAAATCTATTATTTTAACTTGTATTACATATTATATATATATATATATATATATATATATATATATATATATATATATAAAAGACTGAATAACAGAAAACAAAAAATTAAAGATTAAAAAATTATTGGAATTGCATTTTTTGACTCAACTTCTCTCAAACTTTCTGAGGCTCCCACAGCGCCCCCTGGGGGCCACGGTCCCCCACTTTAACCTGCCACAACCTCGCTCAGACTGTACAAACTCTGCTGTATTCACAGAACCATCAGGTCAACAAACATCTATGTGTGTGTGTGTGTGTGTGTGTGTGTGCGCGTTTGTTTGTAATACCTTGTGGGGACGATTTTCCTGACATATGCTACGTTGTGGGGACCAATCGCTCCTCGTGGGGACCTGAGCCTGGTCCCCACGAGGGGAAACCCTGTTTTTGGGTCAGGGGTCAGAGTTAGGGCTAAGGTATGAATTGAGTTTGGGTTAGGGTTAGGGATATGATGGTTAGGGTTAGGAAAAGGGTAAAGGTAAGGTTTAGGCTGTAGAAATGAGTAGAAATGAATGGAAGTCAATGGAAAGTCCCCACAAAGATAGCAAAACAAACGTGTGTGTGTGTGTGTGTGTGTGTGTGTGCGTGTGTGTGTGTGTGTGTGTGTGTGTGAACCAGGTTTTTATATCCTGGTGGGGACCCATTTCTGTCTACAATGTGGGGTTGTGGGGACCACTGCTCTTAGAGGGGACATTTTCTTGGTCTCCACAAGGGGAAATGCTGTTTTTGGGTTAGGGGTTAGGTAAGTGATTGATAGGGGTAGGGCTAGAGTTGGGGTAAGAGTTTGGTATGTAATGGTTAGAGTTAGGGATGGAGTAAGGGTCCAGCGGTAGAAAATTTATGTAAGTCAACATGAAGTCCCCACAAGTGATGAAAACACGACTGCGTGTGTGTGTGTGTCTTAGCTTTGAAGTTATGCATGCACACACAGTTGAAGGAGGGAGACACCGAGAGTCAGCAAGACTTTATGATGAATATGGAAGCATTGTTCAGCCGTGCTTACCTCCACGGGGAACCATCTGCTCCCTGTCAATGCATCACCTGCTCGTCTGAGCCGTCTCCACAGCAACAAGACTCGGGGGGGATTAGGAGAGGTTACCGCTTCGATGGCCAAGGGAGGGGCTGGAGTCATAGGTGGCAGACGGCAGAGCGAATGTCACCCTCTGCTGGTGGAGAAAGGAATAGAGCAACTCAGCTAGACTGATATTGAGCCACCTGTTGAACACAACTGTTACAATCAATAGAAACTCTTATTAATAGAACAAAATCTATTTTGTGTCAATTATTGCTTCTGGGTAAATGATAATACTGTAAGCTTACCAATAACCTGCAAAGTTGATACATTCACAACTTTTGGAGCAATATGCAGTAAGGGAAAAACCGTTTTAAATGAGTGTTTAAACCTTAAAAATATGATTCAAAATGCTGTTTATATTGCTTGTGGATTGTAATTTACAGTTTAACTGGGGAATATGCTTAAAAATCATAAAAAAGTCACTTTCACTGAATTTTTTTATTTTATTTTTGGAAGGTGATTCATCAGCACTAAGGACTATAAAAGCTTCGACATACAGCTTTGGAAAAAAATGAAGAGACCACTTAAAATGATCAAGTTTATCTGATTTTACAGTTTTATAGGTTTACGTTTGAGTAAAATGAACATTGTTCTTTTATTCTACGAACTACTGACAACATGTCACCAAAATTCCAAGCAAAAGTTTAATATTTATTTGCAGAAAATGAGAAATGGTCAAAATAAGGAAAATAATGCAGTGCTTTCAGACCTCAAATAATGCAAAGAAAACAAGTTAATATTCATTCAGAAACAACATTAGTTATGTTTTAACTCAGGAAGAGTTCAGAAATCAACATTTGGTGGAATATCCAGGAGGTTATTAATGGGGTTCAGAGCAGTGTGCTCTTCATTTTTTCCAGAGCTGTATATCTGCATGAGTTCTTGATTGAAATAAATTAAAATATTTTAAAGAATTTGTTTTTTTTCTTCATTTGCATCATAGCTCTATCTAAAAATGTAGATTTGGATGAAAGCTATTCTGTTTCTAGAAGTAAACATACAAAAGTGCCTGGTTTCCATCTGAAAAAATTCAATTAGATTGGAAATGTAACATTTTATGCCTTTATTATATTAAATATTTCGCTTAGAAGTAGTTCTAACCTATTTTTGTTATTAAAATTAAGAAAAATGAACTCAAAGATGTTTGGAAATCTTTGCTGTGATGTCACAAAACAAGATTTAGTTTTGTTGCTTTTCCACGTCACATTCATACGTCGTGAGGAAATGACTTGTCACACATCACTGTGATTATCAGCTGCAGAGTAATTTCCCCTTTGTGTGTTTTCCACGCATGTTTTGTGTTACAAGCAGCATGAATGAGGATCAGTCGCAGGCTTCTCATTATGTCTGCGTTTTCTCCACCTACAGTACATTGTGCGTTCTGCCAGAGACGGCTGTGTAAACACGGACCTGAGGACAGCTCCAAAAGCAAACATGAAAATGTTGAAGTGAGGCCAATAAACACGCCACCCAATGACAAAACACGGCTTTTAATTGTTTACAACTATAGAGAAGCACCTTTATACATACATCAATGCGTCAAGCCAAAAACTATTTAAACATCCATCTTTTTTAAGTAGAGATTGCAATTTATTTACATAGATGTAAATGTGTTTTGAATTTATTCAGATTCATTTAAAATGTTGAGGCAAACATTAAATATGTGAAGTTTTGATAGAGCATCACAAATTACCTAGCACCCCCCAAAAAAACTAGATTTTAATCATAAATGCTAGAATTAACACATTAAAATCATATTTCACTTTAAATCTGAATGATAATCAGTGGCAGTTAGGGCAGATGCCCAGGGTGACATTAGAAAAAAGGGGTGCACAAGCACTAGATTGAAAAACATATATATAACTTACTCAGTGTTTCGGCTGTTTTGCTGGCAGTTTGTTCCAGATTTGTGGTGCATAGAAGCTGAATTCTGCTTATCCATGTTTGGTTCTGGTTCTAGGGATGCAGACCAGAACCAGAAGACCTGAGGGATCTGGAAGGTTGCTATAACAACAGCAGATCTTTAATGTATTGTGGTGATGAGCCATTCAATGATTTATATATCTAACAGCAGGATTTTAAAGTCTATTCTGTGAGCCACAGGGAGCCAGAGGAAGGACTGTAGAACTGGAGTGGTGTGCTCTGACCTCCTGGTTTTAGTCAGAACGCCAGCAGCAACATTCTGATTTTTTTAGGTTGATCTGTGAAAACACTGTTGCAGTAATCAATACAATTAAAGATAAAGGCAAGGATGAGTTTTTCTAAATCTTCCTTTAATCCTGAAAATGTTCTTTATGTGATAGAAGGCCGACTTTGTAACTGTCTTTATGTGGTTCTGAATGTTCAGGTCAGAGTCCATCACCCAGATTTCAGGGCTGATCACTGGTTTATAGTTGTAATAACTGAAGCTGTGTACTGACTTTAGATTGTTCCTCTGTAGGTCCGAAGGACAATACAATAAAATTATTTTTTTTAAAAAGGGGTCTTCAAGTATTCAAAGTTATATTTTCACATTATTCATTGATCAGTTTCAAACCAATTAATAAGCAAACTAAATATTTAGTAACATATAGTAACACTGTGACTATATCTCCATTACGTTGTTCCCAGGACAGGCTAAACCTAAATTACTTTTGACTTTACAAATGTCAGCCAGCAGTAATGAACCTACAGTTTGTCGCTAAAGCTAGCATGCTGTTCCCTGCAGACGGACTGCCAATGAGTCATCAGCCACAGTCGAACACTCACCTGGAGCCGCCCTATGCAGGCGCAGCTACCCTGGAAAGTCTGAGTGACAGGTGAAAGTGAGTGCAGCTGAAGGAAGGAAACACCTTTTGTGTTTGGTCGCAGAGCAGGACGGAGGCGATGACCCCAGCCCACGGCTCACACTCGCCACCTGATGAGCTCATCGGCCCGGGGCAAAGAAGCGGCACGTCGTCCAACAACCACAAACACACAGCAGTATCCCCTTCAGTGACATGCTCACCAAAACAACCTCAATCTGATCTAAATCTCAACAACATTTGTAGGAAATAGAATAAGCTGAAAGCCACCTGCAGGCAACACTATCCCTCTGTACCGTGCAGCTGTCAAGCTAAATAAAGCCTTTAAAGTCCAAAAATCAATAGCTTTTTTCTCCTTTTTTCTGTTTCGCTATCGATTTTAATTTTGAATGCACATCAGGATGTCGATAACCAGAGGAAGCTGAGTTGTTTAGGGGTTTGTGAGCCATTAACTGGACCGTGAAAGTCATAACTGTCCCCCGATTTTGTCACTTATATAACAAAGGGAACAAAATGGGACTTTTTCCCCATGGTGGACATAATCTATAAAAACAATTGAAAAGCAATTGGTGTAACTCTTCCAGAAAGGTAAGAGAAGGTCTGAAGTAAATTAATAAATATTATTGAGGAATTTTTTTAATGCTGCTTTTTGGGAAAAGTAGATCACGAATCACTTCAGCCACCCTACTTAACGTAGATGGAGCAATAAATTATAAGTTTAATCTATTGGAACAGGTGATTTTTCACCATAAAAGCCCAGCCCATCTCAATCAGATCTCAATTAATCAATTAATCCACACTATTAACTCAAGTGCAGCCTTAAGGGTGATTTGTTATGCTTCCTTGAACACGTTAGGTTAGGTCTGAAGGCTGTACAAAACATATTCATTACATTTTTTGTCATGAGATTTTAGTCTGGTGAGTTCTGCCTATTTAGGGCTCTGTCACTTTAAATCCAAATAAGCTGCTGCTGGCCACTCCCCCTAACACACTCAAATGTGCAAACAGCCGCAAACAGATGCGCAATTACACAATCATATATCTTTGAAAAGCATTAGTACAGCCCCCTACACAACCAACAAGAATGCAACAAATAGTTTCTGAATGGTAAGTCAACAATAAAACACTTGTCTTTTCCAGAAATAGTAAAACCAGCTGGCCAAATGTGCTGGAGTTCCATTTGGGTTGCTAGGCGACGGGCAGAGTTCTGCTGGGGTTGCTAGGTAACAGGCTGGGATTCACTGGGTCTACTAGGTGAAACACCAAAAAACATTAACTTATTCTCAAAAAACATCTTGGTGGGTTTTTTAAGCACTTGGGTTGTTTTTAGAAGCAGTAGAAACACAAATAGAAGTATATGTGAATTTTGAAAATAAATACAACACTTTCTTGAAAATATAGTGGTCAGGATTTAAATGTTGAACCTGAAAAATAGACTTTAAGGAAAGTGTAAGAATGGATCCAGCTCTTAGACAATGGTTCATCTGTAAACACTCTTTTCACTACTTTTCCGACTTTGTTCCCCATTTGTTCTAGCAGTCATACAATTCAACATCCAGTCTTCCCCTCCCTAGAAAACAAGTTAATCCTGGGAGAGTTTCTGTCAGGCCCACGTGTGGCCCGGGACACGTCCAGAGAGGAGAAGAAGAAGAAGGGCCGACTTTCCTGGGAGTAAGAATTCAATTATTCAGCTGGGAGAGCGTGTCTGTTGTGAGCGGCAGGCGCACGGCTGCCCATTCCCAGCATGCAACAAGGGGGTTAAGAGCCACAGAAAGGCCTCCATTATCCCGAGTGAGAACGTCCCATGTGGCTGGCTGCACGGCTCCAGCTCTCATTCACTCCGCCTCACAACGGCGCTGCCCAAAGTCCCAAACTTTCACTTTGTGCCCCCTTTTTTTCTTCCGCTCAGAAAGGCGCCTTCACAATGCTGAAGTGGATTCTTCAGCACCCCCCGTTGACAGCGCACATGTGGACAACATTCACAGGATGTCCATCATCTTGTCCATTAATCAACGACATCTCATGAAAGCACAATTAGGAGCCTCACAAGTGCATAAGCGATTATCATCTCTAAGCACTCCTGCTACTCCTTCTGCACAGCAACGCTCTGTGTGCAGAGTCGGTTTCAAACAAATTCAATCCACTTTTTTTTTTTACAAATAAAAAAAAAATAGCTGGAGTTACATAATTGTGACAAAATAATAAGTGATCTGGAGGCCAGAGATTCACATCTGGCCAATCATTATTACAGGAACAGAACCGCAGTGTGTTGGTCGGCTCAGAATCACTTCTGCTGATAAACGAGTAATTGTGTCCATCATCAGTAATGATGGAGAATGACTCACAGGGGAGCGCTCCGTCCACTGTACAAGCTGACCTTGCTGGGGTCATGTGACATCACAGCTCTGATTACTGACCAGTAGGTCCCACATACTGAGGCTCATTGTGAGCGCAACTCTGACGGCAAGCGGTATTCTCCATAGAAAATCAAAACTATATGAATTATATGCAGCTTGGAAAGCTGAAATATTGAGGTGTAATACTAATGGCTGCTGTTTCGTTATCCTTGAAGCTGATTGGGGAAGACTATGGATGTCTCCACTGTGCATGCTGTGAATTTCCCATTTGAGGACAAAAAAGTATATTCATTAATTAAGGTATATTTGGTGTTTGAGCTACTAAAATGGTTCAAACACCAAATATACTGTAATAATTTTCCCTAATTCTAATCAACACCACTTTCTAAGATGATAAAAAATTTACAGAAATGTCTGTCTTTGTCGGGATTTAGTTTTTTCTGAGTTCTCTGTATGTTTAATTTAGGTTTCTCTGTGTCTTATTTTGATCCTGTTCCCTGTGAGTCCTGTCTCCTCCCTAATTGTTTCCCAGGTGTGTCTAGTTCCCCTAATTACTCCCTGTGTATTTAAGCCCACCTGTTGTCTCTGTCCTTTGTCAAATCCTTGTCAGTTGTTGTCGATTGTTTGTCTGTCTGTTTCCAGTGCTGCCTGTTATTCTGAGTTTGTTCCTGATTCTTTATTAAATCATCATTTCATCATGACTACCTGGGTTTACCGGCGTCTTCCTCACCACCAACCACCACAAATCATGACAGCCTTAGGTGAATTGTTCCAGGAATTAGGAGTGATTTAAAATGTGCTTTACTGCAAATAAAACAATTAACGGAAACATGTCCTAAGCAACAGCTTATATATTTTACCGTCTTTTTTAAATGAAATGAAACCAAACGAATGAAGGTTTCCAGTATTATAAATAATAGTATTATATGTGTGTGTGTGTGTGTGTGTGTGTTAAAAAAAACAATTATGTTAAAAGGTAAAGAAATATTACATAATTTGTATACTAAATACTGTATAAATATTGGTTTGCTTTGTCACTACTTATCTCAAACATAATCTTTGCATATGGTTAATATTGTAATTTTCTTACAACTTCTTGAAACTTCATTTTAGTTACATTTAGTTACACATCAAAAAACTGCATTTTAAGCTATTTTTCATCAGAAATAAGTTAATATCCAATTACATAATTAACATAAATCTCACTCATTCCAACATAACTGTTCAACAAAAAAAGAGAGCGGATTACTTAATGTCAGGTTGTTTGTTCACGTTACGATATTAGTATGCATGTGGCGACAGTAGAGAGGAACAATCAAGGGCAGGTTTTTTTTAATGAGCAGCAAAAACATTTGAGACAACGCTGGGAGGAAGCTGGTGTTTGCTGATTATCTAACCAACATCGCCCTCTTGTGGAGCCTGTTGGTCCCTGCATTCAATTTGGTTTTTAAGCTTTTATTTAGTAAAATTCTTAGAGAGGAAACAGAATTTTCTCTGATGGCAAAATATTATTTCTTCCAAGTTTCCAAGTTGGGTTCTGTTAAACTTTTCAAATAATTTTGATCAACAGATTTAAAATTTTCCTTCAATATTTGCTGTGTATCCAACACTTTTACTAGCCTATGACCTCATATTGCACCAGAAAGAGCCGATCTTCTGCAGAAAACAATATTCAATTGTAAAAGCAGCATTCACACTTCAAACTGTTTGAGTGTATGATACAAAGAGAAACCTCTTTAAAAAACGTTTCCTATGAAAAACTGATTGTTCAAAAACCAGATGCATCCTGGGGACCAGCAAAAGTACCGCTTTGTTTTCTTCCTGCAGACCCTGAAATTGTGAGCATCTGAGGGGTTTTGTTTCTCTGCGCTAACTTTGACATGTCACATGTTTATCGATGTGGAGCGAAAGCAACAAAGAACAACAGAGAATATTAATAAAAAGCTCGACCAGCTGATGCAGAATCCTGGAACCTCTCGAGATAATTGTGCAAAGAATCTTTCTTAAAATGAAGTATATTAAAATCATCTGACTTGAGTCAGAAGCTTATTCAGAACTGCTGTACTACTGACCACTACAGGAGATCTTTGCTACACACAACCATCAACTTCCACAACATATCTTTGAAGAAATCTGGATGAGCTACAACAACATTTAATTTTCCTTCTGGAGTCAATAAGGTGTTTCTGGAATTGAATAATATTGTAATTTTGATTAAATCCTTTTAAAACAATTATTTTTTTTATAAACTGCCATATTTCTGAAATGGTACAACTGTAGTAAATGGCTATTATAAATTATAATGTGACACAGAAGTGGGTCAGATTAATTGATCATTGAGAAAAAGACCAACTTTTTCTTAAAACACGATCAAATTTAACTTCACTTTTATGTTAGGGGTATCACTACTGATTTTCTAGTCAATTAAATATTATGAGTTTAATCCTTTTTAGTTCACTTTATAGTAGAAATACAATAAAGTATTTCTACTTTATAGTAGAAATACTATAAAGTATTTCTACTATAAAGTAGAAATATTTTAGAAATAAAATAGGAAATAAAAATCCTATTTTTATCCATCCTAAAATAGGATGAAGGTTAGCATTATACCGCTTTCGGGTTGTAGACAAAACAACTAAAGCTTGAATCATATTTTAAAAATAAAATTTTACAACTGTTTGGAGTTAAATAAAAATGTATTCAGCAGAAACTCAAACATCGTTATTGTTGTGGTTTGTTGTGCAGAAAGCAGCGCTTAGCATGAACAAAATTAGCCGCTATCGCTAGCTAACCACAGTAACTCATTGTTTCAGAAAACCCTGGTTTTCTCACCGAAAACTGTGTTTCTCTGGGATGAGGCATGCAAACGCAGCATAAAATGTGTATTTCACAGACTTACCGCATTAACAAGACCAGGGTTTTTATTACGTGCTCATGAATCAAGACATTGTTCTCTGACAGGATGTGGTTCCTAAAACAGAAGATAAATGTTCAGACACTGCAGAGCTCGTCTTAGTTACTGTTTTTTGTCTAAACAGAAAATAAAACATTCAAAAATCACTATTTTTTTATTATTATTACTATGAACTTAAATAGTCCTAGAGAGAACAAGAAATAATTTATTATTGACAAAATAAATGTATTAATTTTCTTTTTCATATATTTTAAGAATAACATTCTGTGCATGGAAGAATAAATTATAACAAAGACTGTGCTGTTACCAAAATAATAAAAACATGTACAAAATGTGTATTTGGGCATTTAAGATATATAAAATGCAGAAATGTTCTTTAAAATGAGTAAACCTGTGCAAATAAGGCACATGCAAGGATGTCAACACAATCTGTGTGTAAATAATCATTGAAAAAAATTTCACTTGGTGAATTGATTCACCAAATAAATGAAATTTTTAATAATATTCTAATTTATTGAATGGGTCTGTTATCATTTAATTACCCAATTATTGATCTGTTGAACTTCTGAACTTTTTCCACCAATATCTGTTTTTCCAGTTGGTTAATTAAACATTTTCTAGGTCACTGAATTCATTACAGTAGTTTATGTTTATGCCTTTTATGTTTGTTACAGTTAGACTTTGGTCTATGCAGACACAACTAAAACACACGGACGTAAAAACACAAAAGTCAGACTTTTATGTAAGATTGTAATTTAGGTTAAAATGCTCTGAAGCCAGGAAAGGCAATGACCACAGTGACCCGATTACCGAAGCAACAATGTAAATATTGTCACTTATTTTATGGGTTTTAAGGTATAGTTAGACATAAAAATTCAACAATTATCCTCCAGCTTAAATCTATTACTATGTTATTAATTAAATGCAAGATTAAGAGATTAAAAGTTTATCTATAGTTGGACAGAAAGTGATTTTCAAAAGGTAAAAAACTAACCGGTGCATCTCCAGTCTATGTTCAGACTAGAGATGCACCGATCCACTTTTTTCACTTCCGATACCGATGCAGATTTCTGAGGTTAAAAAAATTGGCCCGTAACGATCTCACACAAAAAAATGGTGCTGTATTGAGTTAAAATTGTTTTTTTGTTGTTTTTTTTAATACAGACTTAAATGTACTGAATTACACATTTATTTGGTAACTCTGCACCAGTACAGCACATATAAATACAAGTAACTTCACAAACATCTGTTCAGTCAGTGCAATAGAGGTATAGCAGCCAATGTAAAATAAATAATAAAGAAACTGACAAAAATAAGTTGACTGAAACAACCTAGAAATTCAAAATAAAATGTAAAATAAATAAAGAATGACGTCGCTCAGAGCACAAAGCATAGAATTAGACTAAATAGATATCTCCTTATGGATCAGGCACATTGTCACCGGTGTAGAATTTTTGTTCGACAAAACCGATGCAGACATAAATATCGGATCGGTTCATCTCTGGAGCAGAGCAGAGGAGGACACTGGTTGATTTTTAGACCTTTGTTGAGGTAGATAAGATTCGGCTTCATGTGTAAGTATCAGGCGATCACCAATCTCCAGATATTTCTACCTGCTTTCAGGGCAGCCAGGCTGCAGGAGACCAAACTGTTTTTACATGCAGGCTTTCATGAGCGTCGCCTCGGGGGCCAGCGGCGGACAACAGGATCCAGATGTGACCATAACGGTTCTGTTTCACAACCGTCCTGTGACGTACCGATACACACACACACACACACACACACACACACACACACACACACACACACACACACACACACACACACACACACACACACACACACACACACACACACACACAGGGGGTGTGGCGTCACGTGGCCCACGTAAAGTTAAAACCCGACGCACAGGAGAGGCTCAGAGACAGAGAAACCAGCATCAGATCATCAAAACCTGCAGAGACGATGGACGCCGCTTACAAGAGAGTGAACGGAGACCACAGCCCGGAGGAAGAGACAGGAGAGCCGGGCACCGGGGTAAAAATATACAATGTCACTTTTCTCTTATTCCAAACTAATTTTGATTGATTTTTAAATTATTTTACAGCTCCTTATCAATGGAAAATTCTGGTGAGAGCAAAAAACAATAGCTGGTTCTGCCTTTATGTGCTGTGAATAGAAAGTAAAACAGCTGATGTGAGTGAAAAACAAACAAAGCCCTCTCTATGCACAGATCCACTGTCAGGAACTTTCAGCAGCTGAAATTTTTCTCTACAAAAATGCAACTTTTTAGCAAATTTTCAATTCAAATTGCAGGAGCTGCTTCAGCAATAATCAGCTTTTAAAAATGCCCCCCCCAAAAAAATTCCAGATTTTTCTCAGTTCTGCTCTGCAGAAGGAAAAGTTTTGTGCATTGACTGGTTGGGTCATGGAGGCGCAGGAATGCTTCCATGCATCCTTTAGCTCCAGAGGTCAAAGGGTGCAAAGTCTGCTTCAGGTCGTCTCCTGAATGTCACTGCTCAGAATGAGATCTCACGCTCGATCCGTCAGCAGAAAATAACAGAAACTGAGCTATGAGTTCCAGTAAATATGAATATTTTATTATTTTCTCCAGAGAAGAAGGAACTCGTATCTGGAAGAAGACACCAGCAGGAAGTCGGAGGTGATCACCTGCATCTTCTCCCTGAAGGAGGAGGTTGGAGCTCTGGCTAAGGCCCTGCGGCTCTTTGAGGTAAAAACTTAACTTTATATATATCCTAATGTTGATCTGACTCAGGATACATGGAAATTTGTTTTATTTGCTTAAAGGAGTAGTTCAAAAATTTACTTTCTGCTCCAGGGAGCAGAAGGTAAATTCATGACGCAACCTTGATGACGCATCATAGCTTCATTAAGTTAAAGATTAACATGAAACAAAACACGTATGTAGAAACAGTATTTCAGCATCTAAAACTTAAATTAATTTTTTTTTTTTTATCATTTTAGCACAGTTTGGGTAAAAATAAACATAGTTAAGGTATTTTTTGTTGTTTTTGTCTCTAATTTTAAGAAATTTAAAGATCCAATTTGATTTTGTTTGGATATCAGTCGTGTGTAAACAGCAAGAAGCTCTTTGATCCACTGACGTTTCGCCTGCAGGTTATCTCTTTTTTATTAAAGCGGACGTGGCAGGAAACGTTCCCCTCTCTTGGTGCTCAGCCCGAAACTTTAGGAGTTAAAATAATATAAAACATCTGCGATTTTCTAACACAAACGCACACCGTCAGTGAGTTAGAAAACAAGCATTTCCATTCTAATTTAACTGCTGTTATAAAGTCTAACAGCAGTTAAATTGTTAAAACAATAAGCCTACATTTCCCACAATGCAATTCTGTCACAAAACCCTCTTATGCTTAAATTGCATCTTTCAAACTTTACAGCCGAGATCAGATTTCACTGAACTCGAGTTTTAAATATCTAGTTGTCAACTTGTTGTAGAAGTGAAAAAATATGAAAAAGTCAATGAAACAGTCCCACAGCATGATGCTGCCACCACCATGCTCTACAGTTCCATCTTGGCTTTAAATAATAAACTGCTACAGTATAATTCAAATTCAAACCACAACAACATATTTTAAGCTTTTATCAAAAATAAATATGGCTGACATCCAGTGCCAAGCAAAACAGCCCCAAAGCATGATGCTGCCACCACTATGCTCGACTGTAGCTTCAATGTTATTACGTTTGAAAGCCTCACTTTGACTAAACAGCTCAATTCATGTCCAATTAAAACATTAAAAGTTTCCCTAAAAAACTGGATGAAGCTCCAAAGTCAAAGTCAACGGCATCTCTGACCCAGAATTGGTGGAGTTAATTGAATCTGATTAATTTCCCACCATGCACTTGGATTTTAAACATAGTGTTTTGTACTAAATACTAAATAAAAAAGATTTTGAAGATAATGAAGCAAGTTAATCTCTTTTTAATTTTGGCAATCCTAAAACCACTGCTAGATTTAATTTCAGATATTTATACAGAGAACAGAAATGTCTCATTTTAAATGTGTATACTAACATTTGGTTGAATGTCAGCCACACTTTTTGTTTCTGTTAACAAGTTTCTGCTTAGATAGCGTCTTATAAGTTGACTCAAAACATTTTGGTTAAATTAAATGGAGGCAAATTTCCCAATTTCAGAAGAATCTGTTCAAATAATCATCCACAAGTATCTGAATGTGATGTGAATCTGAATGGATATGGAATAAATACACAAATTGCTTGCCATAAACTGCCACTCCTTCATTTGCTGCTGCGCTACTCTAGAGATTGAACTAATGGATCCTTACATTAGTTTGGTGTGGAGTGCTTCAAATAGTCTCTAGAACAGAAGGGGATTAGAGCCACTGAATGAAAAAAGGTTTTTTCTCAATTTTGACTTTTGACCTAAGAAATTTAAAGTTTTTTGTATTATTTAGAGTCAAAATACTGAGATTAAAGTCCGGTTTTCTTCTTCTAGATGAGAGATATTTAATCGTTTTAAACAATAATTGTTATCTTAAACTCACAGGATGCAACAGGATACAGATTAATCTCCTGGTTAATGTAATTAACTGTTTTGATTTTCCACCTTGTTTTCGTTCTAGAGATGTTTTTTAACAATATGACTAATTCTGGGATAAAATAAATATTTGCAGTGAAAACGATCGATTGATTCTGGAGTACGTGACAGTATGACTGCCTGAGTAAACAATGATTTGCAGAAAAGCAGCATACCCTTAAAGTCCATGTTTTTCTTCTTTGTGAAAGAAAAACAATTAATTATTAAATAGTAATAAATAATGTTTTGGATTGAGAGGAATTTGTGAGGTTTTATGAGTGAACATTTTGGATCTAATCAATGCCAAGTTTGAGTAAAAATGTTGCCGTCAACAAGCAGCTGTAAGGTTTTTGGTGAACCTATGAGCTGCTGCTGTGCTGATCCTCCCCCTGCTCCACCCCCAGCCCAAACCGTGAAGACAGTACCGACTCCCTGCTGCTCAGATACCAACTGATTCCACCCCAACGTTAACGCCAACAAGAGGAACAGGTTTCATGTGTCTGATCTTCATTCAAAACCTGAAAAATTACAACTTCCTGACTCCTAATCCGCCAGGAACTCAAGCTGCGTGGTGCACTTGTGATGCCGACCTTGACCTTTCAGGCTGATGCAACATTATTGTTGTTGTCAGCAGGATTCAGGAAGGAGCGACGGCTTGTAAAGAGAAATCAGACAAAGTGACAGCAGCATCCTGATGATTTTCAGCCAAAAATACCAGATTAAGCGCGGTTTTTAGTTTTTATACAAAGGTAGAAAAGGTAAGCAGCGGGATATTCAAACAGAATGAAGTGGGATAAGATGAGATTTTATTTTTAATTTCATTAATTTACAGATTAAAATGAACACATGTTGACACAAACACAAGTTTTGAATGAGTAGTTTTCTTGTATAGTCTACCTCTTCTCTCAAAAGTTAATTTTGACTTATATTTTTCCTCTTTTGTAAGAACCTCTCAAAAATAAGATATTCCTTAAAAAAACAAAAATAAATTAAATTTAAGCAACTAAGATGTACAAATACATCTTAAACACAAAACAGGCAATGTGTATACGTAAAAAAAATAAATGAAAACAAAACATATTCAAATTCAAAAATACTTTATTAATCCCTAAGGGAAATAAAAAAAATTAAAATGAAGTATGTATTATAATAAACATATAATATATATTTAAATATATATTATATATTTAATAGAATATATAAATATTATATATATATATAAATAAATTAAATATATATTGCTTTGTAATGATACAGCACTCTACTTAATCAAAATACTTCATTATACCTGGACTGAATATGATATTTTATTGCTTTATAAAGTAAAAACGGATCTCCTCTCTTTTGTTTCTTTAGAAGTCCTGATTTTGTTTTTTTTAATCTCTGTTCATCTCAAATTATTTTTGTAAATGTGAATAGTCTTTTAAATCTTAAAATGTAATTAATTTTAATCTCAAGTACAACTGACTAGTTAGATAATTCTAACTGGTCTTTGTTGCAAAGTAAAAATTAATAATCATATAAATTTTGACCTATTTTTAAAGAATGCTAGAGAAATAAAAATACAATGCATGGCCCCACACTTAAAAGTGGAATAGGAACCAGATGGGGTAAATTAGGGGCCCGCTCCCACTCACGCCTCTTCTTTTAAGCCTATAGTAGAAAGAGAACAACATACTCCCTCTTCCTCCCCTCAAATGTTGCATAAACAAGAAAACACACTCAAACAAAGACTTGGCACACATGCTAGGTGTCTTCCATGTTGAAGAAAACACTAAGGAATGCCAACAAGAAACGTCTGGAAAACCTGTGGTTTTGGAGTTTTGCTGAAGAAAGCAGAAATGCCTCCATGAAGTGGGTTTGTGAATGCACTCTTTATGCAAGTCTAGTCTGGCTGAGTTAGTTTGCAGACAGAGTTCAAGGCTGGTAACAGCAGGTCATGGAGGCCTCGATGCTGATAAACCCACGACTTTAGTTATCACACAACACCCTCTGGTGGTGAAAGACAGGAAGTGCGCTGAAACAGATGAAGGCTTACTTACCCTTTCATTTGTGTAGGATAATGGCATCAATCTGACACACATCGAGTCTCGTCCTTCGCGGATGAACAAAGAAGAGTACGAGTTCTTCATCAGTGTGGAGCCCAGCTGCTCTCAGGCCCTGGATGAGGTTATCGACAGCCTGCGCACGCAGATCAGCGGCCATGTGCACGAGCTGTCACGCAACAAGCAAAAGGACACAGGTTAGTATGAAAACACAACATTAACTAACTCATAACTAAGTGCTTGTGTGGAGAGGTAAAAATGTATAAGCAGCTGAGAGTCTAAGAAATGGTGCTTCAATTTCTCTCAGAAAAAATAGGAAGTTAAATACCTGCAAAACTAAAAACTGAAAATCCAACTTATATTTAATTCTAAATTCTATAGGCAAAACAGCCTTACTCCCAATAAAGTAAGGCTAAGGATGACCAGCTAATTACTTATTAATTTTCATCTGATACTGATGCTAAAACAAGGTCGCTATTACCATAGTGAAATGGATCCAAAAAATCATAACCTGAAAAGTTTAAAGATTTATTTGAAACTATTTACTCAACATCTACAAAACGTATAGGTGAAATACTATTTTATTATTTTTCTGAATTTATTTAGCTGAATTTATTGATTCATTACATTACAAACTTGTCCTAAGCAGTGACATTACTCATCAATTTGAGAAACCTTTTCATTTTAATTTATTTTAACTGTGCAATTGTTCAACATCTTTCGTGTTTAAATAAACATAAAGTGATTAGCAGTGAAAACAAATGCAAGGACAATGCAATAGTAGGACTGAGAAAATAAAACTTGCAGCTTTTGGTGAAAAGTTAAAAAGAAAACTTACTTAAAATGTATTTACCTTATTAATAATGACTTTATGAAGCCTGCTAATAAAGATTACATTTGCTTTGTTACAATAAATATATTTAACAAAAAACTTTTAGACCTTTGGGGAAAGGTGTTAATTTTAAGATGCGACATTTTGCTGAACAATTTGTAAATTTCTTATGAAACATAAATACACAAGAAAACCAGAAAAACAAGAAAATGTTGTTCCACCCCAAATATTCAAGAAGCGTAGCGCTCTCACCCTAAACTCCAGTCCTCCAGGGCCAGGTGAACACGGCGCCATGAAACTTTTAGGTGTCTCTGCTTCAGCACACCTGGCTCCAAGATTAGCTAATTAGCTCAGCTCTGTAGCGCGGCTTCACGGCATGCTAGTGGGGCAGCTAGCTTAGCTTAGCAACAGAAAGCTTTTCTAAACAAAATCAGATACCGGAACAGTATTCAACATAACACGAGTTCTTGAACTAATTCAATTATATTATTGACTTTAGTTTAGCTCAAAAGTAGTTAAAACAACACTGAAATTAAATCAACATATTTAAAGACGTTACGTATGCTAACAGCTAACAGTTAGCTAGCAGTTAGAACAGATGAAAGAGAGTGAAACATTATGCGAATGTTGCTACATTGCTATGCATTCAAACCACTTTTGCAATGCTAGGCTTTAAAAAAACATTTAGTGAAAGTTATGAAGCATATTTTGGCCAGGTGTTAAGAAAAGTTTTAACTTATTCTTGGGAAACGCTCCAGAAAAACACTTTGTGGCTATGTTTTTGTTTTATTTATTTATTTATTTTAATTAAGTAAACACTAATCCTGTTTCTTTTGGTCTAAATCACATGTGTCAAACTCAGGGCCTGTGACCTTAAATATTATGTTATCAATCAATGCAGTTTTTATCTGTTTACTGCCAGATTTTATCAATCAGTCCCTCCAGTTTCTTCAGAATTACCATGGAAATTCACACAAAATCAACAAAGCCCTGTGCTTTTTTGCGCCAATACATAATTGGGAGTTTATTGCAGATTCTTCTCAAAAATTGTTGATGTCAGATTACAGTCCATGATCTATACAGCGAGTAATAAATAGTTGCATTTACCGTCATAAATAAGCAAAATATTGCAAATGTTTCCAAAAAATCGTGGAGGGACTGAAAAGATGTTCAGTAATATTATTTAATTTTAAGAATTGATTGATATAACAGTTTTTGAACAGGTTTCATCAATACATTCAGGCACAAAACAAAAATAGATAAAATGTTGAATCTTATCCTGACCATGAATGTTTGGGTGAAATTTAAATACCGCCATCTTCAGATCCATGGCTGAAATAAATTTTATGAAGTTGCCATTATTACCACTGAAGTGTCTCATTTATTAACCAAAGACAGACATGGTAGTAGACAGTGAGTGTCGCCAGTAAGACTCATGTCCCCTCTCCTCCACCCAGACCTCTTTATTAGTTGTTTCCAGAAACACATTAGTTTAGCTACTGAGGACCAACAGGCCTGGCGCAGACAGAGGAGCTCTATGTTTCTCACAGGGAGACGGAACATGCCAAGGTCATGGCAGACTGAGACAGACAGGCCCACCAAGGATCCATGTAGACACCAAGGTCAACTGGTCAGGGTCAAGTTGGACGCAGGGAATTTACAGCCTGTTTTGGAGACAGGCTGTTTATAGGCGAGCCTGATCTGGGGTCTGTTGTCCTTATGGGCCCGAGGCTGGACCACACCGCTTAAATGTAGATTTATCACTGGACCATTGTCTTTTCTGTGTGCCGTAAATCTGAATGAACACGCAAAAGTCATGTACTTAAATACTGCATTAAAGACCAACCACAAGAAATAATAATCAATTTATACCACTGAAGAGGTAGAAAATAGGAGGTTGCATATTTTATTAATTTAAAGAATTAAGAAATATAATATAAATATGGAATTATTCTTTCTTAATATTTATTCCAAGTAGCTATTCTGTGAAAAAATAGGACACCATATGAAATCAATAACAATTCTAACAATACTAAAAATGTCAAATAATAATAATTAAATAATAATAATTAAAAAAACATTAAAACTGAAGAGAAATGCATAAAAAAATTTTGGTGCTTAATAAATTAGGAAAACCTCACATTTATTCCTAATCTGGCTGCCCAGTGTAGGACTAAAACGATTAATCGGATAAATTGTGATTAATTGATTATTAGAGATTATTAGAGTAAACATCAATTAATTTAGTAATTGATTAATCATTAACTGGTGTATACAAAGTTAGAAAAAAGTAATTATTGGCAGCTGTAATTAAAATAGATTATTTTATTTACAGATAAAAACATGTTTGTCTGTAAATATTGTTTTTGCCAAAATTCTCAAACGGTTTAGTTTTAGCTTCACCCAATTGAATTCACTAAAGGAATATTATGTTATTTAATTAAAAAAGGTATTAAATTATTTTATTTATTCTGTAATATTGTATATAAGAAAAACTTAAATAGCTAAATGGAAAATCTGTAAATTTGCCAATTTTTATCCATTTAATCATTGAAATAATCAGTTACTGAAATAATAATTGGTTGCTGCTCTTGTCCAATGAAGATTAACCCAAGAATAAATATCTGAGGCAAAATAAAGTGTTCAAACCCCATAAAATGTTAATAAAAACACGTAATAAATGTCTTTATCCTTCAGTGCCATGGTTCCCGAAGGACATCCAGGACTTGGACCGCTTTGCCAACCAGATCCTCAGCTACGGTTCGGAGCTGGATGCTGATCACCCGGTGAGTTCTGACTCATCCATCATCTTCTGTTTCTCCACATCCTGCGTCTTCCCTGCATGTTTTCATAAAGATACGCACGCCCACGCGGCTCATAAAAAGCCGGGCCACGAGGATGACAGGGCGCACTCCAGCGTCCATTGTAATGGAAAGCACACAGTCTCACAAATTGATGTCATTGCTTTAATTGAGCCCCTGTAATTATAGATAATTGCTCCCTTTTGCCAGTGTCATTAAAGCAAAATGGATTTGCTGTGAACTGAAAGACACTCCTCAAAGGTTTCATTTGAATATGTAGATGGAGGCTCTTGTTGGAGACGGTGTGCATAATGCTGTCAAAGGCCACAGAGGGTTTAGCGGAGGATTTCCACTCTTTGATTTATCACTTCTAACATGGATTTCCCTTTATGCGTCCAGGGCTTCAAAGATCCGGTGTACAGAGCCCGCAGGAAGGAGTTCGCTGACATCGCCTACAACTACAGACAGTAACTACTCTCTTTAAAAAGTAGATTTTTTGGCTGTTAGGGTGTGAAATGTTAGCGTATGCTGCAAAAACAAAAATCCTATCAAGTAATTTAGGGCTAGTTCATGTCCAAATGTCTTAAAGGTAATTCACACATAACTTTTCAGCAAGATGTAGGAGCTTTTTTTTAACTCAATAATTGGTTAAAATTGATAAAACCCTCACTAGTTCCGCTAGTTTTAAGACCTTTTCACTTAAAACATTTTCTGCATGTTAAAACCAGTACTTTTTCATCAATATTAAGGATTTACTGACTTAAAACAAGTTCCAAAATCTCTTATTTCAAGTGTACTAACATATTTTCACTAGAAACTACACCAAAACTACTTTTGTGTTTTTACAGTGTAGTTCTTTTTGTTGCCTTGAAAATTAGAATAATTTATTCTCTTTCTTTTTAATCTAGGGTCAATTGAATATTAAGAACAAGATTATTACAGCGTCATGCAAAAGTATTCATATCCCTTAAGATTTTTCACAGTTTACGTCACGTTTCAACCACAAACTTTGTGAATTTGTGTGGGAGAATCTTCAGCCACAAAACAAAACAAACATGGAACCAGAGCAACAAGGAAACTGATTAAATTCAAACATTAAGATGTATCTGAAGGGCCTAGTTGAAGTCCAATTGAGAATAAGACAATAAATAGTTGTGTATAGAGGTTCTCCATCCAATCTGACTGAGCTTCAGCTATTTAGCAAAACAACAACAACAACAACAAAAATTTCAGATGGGAAGCTTTAGCTGGAGTTGGAACAAAAAATGTTTTTTACATATTTGTTGAAACTGACATTATGTTGTGACATTATCAGAGAGATAATTTGAGGAAAAATACAAAAATCGGGCTTCTCTGTCATCTCCAAGTAGTAGCTAGAAACAACCAATCAGAGCCAGGAGGAGGGTCTTAGGCAATCGGTCTTTTAACAGATTATCTGTGTCATATTACACAGTCAGTACATGGTGACAGTATTAAGGACTTATTACTTTAGACCAACATTTAGCTTTATACTTAGCAACCCAGATCAACTGGAACATTTTAAAGTGTAGTTTTTCTTTTGCTGTGCTGGTTTCTCTTTCTTTTGGTTTGTTGTTTTTGTTTGCATTTCCTTCTCATTCATGTAAAGCACTCTGAAATGCCTTGTTGCTGAACATGTGCTACATAAATAAATTCACCTTACCTTAGCTATTAACAACTATGTGAAACACATTTTTTTAAATAAAACTTACATACTGCAGCTGAGTAAAAATGAAATCCATGCATTATTTTTGTTCCACTTCACCATTATTTCCTGTTTTTGTTGGTCTATAACATAAAATTGCAATAAAATACATCACTGTCTACGTTTGTTGGGTTTTTCAAGACACCAGCAAATAACTCAGATCTCATTTGATGAATTAATCCTTTAAGCAAACTGCTTTCTTTACGTATCCGACATGTTTACCTTCGTCTGTCCCAGCGGCCAGGCGATCCCCAGGGTGGAGTACACGGAGGAGGAGAAGGTCACATGGGGGGTTGTGTTCAGGGAGCTCAAGGCCCTGTACCCGACTCACGCCTGCCGCGAACACAACCGGGTTTTCCCTCTGCTGGAGGAATACTGCGGCTACAAGCCGGACAACATCCCGCAGCTGGAGGACGTCTCCCGCTTCCTGCAGTGTGAGTTTCATTAATGGAGCCAGACTCGACCTGTCCAACTTTTGGCCTAAAAAACAACAAGATTTAGATGAACTTCACCTGGTTCAACATTAAAAATATCACTAATGAGAGAATGAGATATGGGTAATGTGTCAGCATAACATCAAGTACCATTAAACATTTTCTTTAAAGTTTAGTCTTATAGGGAATCATTCAGTTTTAAGCTATTAGTATTATTTTAGTCTCAGACGTACAATATGATGAATCAGATATTATTTGATTACAGTTTGATTTTAGCTATTTATATTGTTGGTGACTAATAAATTCAGATTAGAGCTGGGTAATAGTCACGATAGACAATATCAATAGATAATCTGATAGAATATCCACCGAACTCTGGTCCAGAACCACACGGCATTCTGGGAAATAAGATAAAAGGATTAGCAGCTCCACCTCTCACAGCAATATCAACTTTACTCGCTCACTCTTTGGTTACCTAGCAACTCACTCACTCTTTGGTTACCTAGCAACTCACTCATTCTTTGGTTACCTAGCAACAACTAGTTGAGTAACTTCTGCAGTAACAGTTTAAGGTTTTGCCTCATAACTGCTTAAAAATAGAAAAATGACAGCGTTCAGTGAAAACTGTGGATAAAACAGAAAAGCTTGGCAGGATTTCAGATATTAAAACTTTGTAATCAGTTACGTAATGCAATGGCCAATGTAAACATTTTTTTAGTGTATAAAAATCCTTATCAGATTTGTTGTTGCCATTGTCTAAAACTGCTATTTACTTTGTAATAATTTATAGCAATACTTTATACAACAAAAGTAAATTTATAAGGTAACTGAATGAAAAATGTCAGGTAATCTTTGGTAAAGAGCAAATAATTTAATGGATAAGCACAAGCATTAATTATAAATGTTTCCATAAGGGCTAAGTTTTTTTTTTTTTCTAAAAGCAATCTATTTACAATTTTGCAAAACCATTCAAGAATCTTGGCTAATAATCACTAGCTAAACAGATTAGCACTTGGTGTGAATCTGGGTAAATTTAAAAGCAATTTTATGTTTTAAAATGTCGTAAATGCTCTAAAAATAATTATTTAAACTTCTATAAACTGGATCAGGTGTTTAATTTCTTATTTTTATTATTACAGCAATAAAAGGGAATTTATTAAAGAAATTATTGTTTTTAGAAACAACACGAGTAAAAATGTCTCTTCATGACCCACTGAGTCATGAATTTCTTGCGTAACACACAACATGAAGCGCCTTATTTTGAGATGGCTTGACCTAATGAAATGCCCCACTTCCTGTGTTTGAAAACGCGTCGTGTTGTGTTTCATGTCTGCTGCCCTCCCACAGCCTGTACTGGTTTTCGGCTCCGCCCAGTAGCCGGTCTGCTCTCATCCCGGGACTTCCTGGCTGGACTTGCCTTCCGAGTTTTCCATTCCACGCAGTACATCCGTCACGGCTCCGAGCCCACATACACACCCGAGCCGTACGCATTCACACGTTTGTCGTTAAATTAAATATGAATTTTGCATTAATGGTGTAAAATAATGTAATTTTCTTTAACAGGGATGTTTGCCATGAACTCCTAGGACACGTTCCTCTGTTTGCTGACCCTCGTTTTGCCCAGTTTTCTCAGGTATTCATCCTCCTAAAGCAAAGGTCTTACATAATCTTACATAATTAAACATATTTTAAACATAATGTTTTAATTATGTTTTTCTGTGGGAAAATTAATCTCATCTATTTTTATTACAGGAAATCGGTCTTGCTTCTCTTGGTGCCCCTGATGAGTACATTGAGAAACTTGCTACTGTGAGTATATTATTTAGAAAAAATAACTATACAATAATAATACTGTTCAAGAAAGAGTCAAATTGTTAAAATTTTAGAGTTGAGAGACCAACTCAAAAGCAAATAAATTGCTTCCCAACTGGAAATGGCTCCTAAAACTTTTGCCTAAAAAATTAAATAGAACCGATTAATTTATTTAAGTTTTACAGAAGTAAACTTTTTACACTGGCTTAGTTATTATATAAGGGAATGAATCACCAAATATATGTTTACAGCCTAGAACAGAACTTTACTTGTATTTTCTCGGCCCATGAGAACTTTTGGTCGATATCACAAAGTTTTAGAGGAAGTAAGATTTAAGAAGAAGCGTAGAGATCAGATTTTACGTATTTTGTGTTTCCAGGTTTACTGGTTCACCATCGAGTTTGGCCTCTGCAAGCAAGGCTCCGACATCAAGGTGTACGGAGCTGGTCTGCTGTCGTCATTCGGGGAGCTGAAGGTAACAGGAAGCTTTCAAACATGATAACACAGTGTTTCTCAAAGTGGGGGCCGCGGGCCACAAGGAGGCCACAAGGGGGAGACTATGGCGGCCCTGGAAAGTTGAGGTACAATTTACGAAATAGTTTTTGTCATGAAAACTTTTTTTTTTTTAACAACAGAGCATCGGGTCAATTCTAGGAAAAGATAAATAACTTATGAGAAAAAAAGTTTTTAAAAATTACAAGAATTAAATCATAATATTACATGTTTGAGAATAAATTTGAATATGAGAATAAACTCACAATATTACGAGAAATAAAACGAAAAAAAATCCTAAAATTACAGGGAAAAATATTGTTTTACAAGAATAAAGTCGACATAAAACGAGTTATAATAATGAGAGTAAAGTCATGTTATTATCAGATTACAGTAATAAAGTCAAAATAATGAGAATAAAGTTGTAATATTTTGACTTTAATCTCATAATACTATTTCATTCTCATGTTATTTCTGGTGCAACTTTATTCTAATAATATTTTATTCTATTTTCTTAGCATTGTAGTTGTTTAGATAATTATGACATAACTGAAATGTAATTTGCCATACTCATCTTTCTGATTGGCTGCCAGTCAAACTCATCAAGCTAGGTGGAGGCTAAACATTGGTGCAAAAACTAAAATCAAACTAAAATCAGAAGCTATGCGGTTAGCATCCATGCTAAACGGATGTTTCTTGTAGCGTTGTCTGTGGGTTAGCAAAGGGGCTAATGCTTATTTGGAGGCTTTAGCATGGAAAGTTTGTTCTGAAACATTCAGTTTATTTCTCAGAGTGGGTTAGTGGTCCACTCAGGTTCAGTTCAATGTGTCAGTGGGGAAGCCCCCCTGCTGGGCGGCTGTGATTCAGTTCACTGGGTGAGCGAAGGAGAAAATCCAGGTCAGCGTCTTACATCATCAGCCACCAGCAGGAAGTGCACTCTGTCAAACCATGCTGCACTTCCTGCTTACTGTTACTATGGAAACCATTGAGGAATGCTGTAAACGTGTTGTTTTTGTTTTTTATCGTTTCCAGTACTGCCTAACGGATAAGCCCCAGCTGAAACCTTTCGACCCGGAGAAGACTACCCAGCAAAAATACCCGATTACCGAGTACCAGCCCGTTTACTTCGTTGCTGAGAGCTTCGAGGACGCCAAGGAGAAAGTGAAGTATGTGCTCTGATTTTAGGCGATTCTCACTATAAAAACACAAAATGTCACCAGGTATTTATCTACTTTCTGGTGCAAATATCGCAGAACACTAGAAATAAAACAAAACTAACCAACGAGCAAGAAATAGGAGCTTATTTTAAGAAAATAATTATTTAATTTTCCTACATCTGCCACTGGAACTGGTACCTTTTATTAATATTTAAAAGTTATTTATTTAAAACAAGATTCTAAATCAGGGACTCGGGGGCCATTTGTGTCCCTTGCAATGATTATTTGCGTCCCTCGTCTATAATTTATGAAAACCACAGCTTTATTTCACCAGACTGTTGATGGTGAAATGCTTAAAATGAATAAATAAAAGGATGTAAACAAATTAAAATGGTTCTAAAATGGAAAACTTGAGCAACAACACAAAATATTCATCTTATAATAACTAAAAATTTGGCTTTAATTTTAATTTGAGTACAAAATTTTTACACAACAGTAGAATTGGAGCAAATCAATTTATTAAACTATGATATAAAAAAGAGAAAAAGAGGAGCCTAGAATACCAATGAGATGATTTATAATTTATTTATGCACAAAAATCAAAATATTGTGTATTTAGCTTGTTTTTATAATACAATAATTTTTGCATTTTTCCTAAAAAATACCTGATTTTTATTTTGAAGTTCAGTTGCTAAAAGTTTGGACACCCTGTCCTATAAGTTAGTTTTGATATTTGCACAAGAAACAGATTTTGAATATTAGATATTTCACCTCGTTGATGTGAAAGTCCAATATGACCCAGTGAATTAAAAGATAACGCATTTTTATAAAAATAAAACGCTGCATTTGAACGCATCATCCCCAGAGTGGCTTTTCTTCTAACCTGCTCATGTTAATGATTTGCATAAAACCCAGTGAAACATGTTGAAGTTTGACGTGACGGTCTGAAGGTGTGGATGTTGAGTCTGAGCTGCTTGTGAAACAGGAAGTTCGCCACCACCATCCCCAGGCCGTTCTCGGTGCGCTACAACCCCTACACCCAGAGCATCGAGGTCCTCAACAACACCCAGCAGCTCACCAACCTGGCCGACTGCGTCCACAGTAAGGCGCCGCTTCGTTCAGCTCACGTTGCTGCAGCAGTGTCTGCTCTCAGGCCGCAGCAGCGAGGAAGGAAGAAAGAAAGAAGGATGGAAAAAAGGAAATAAGGAAGGATGGAAAAAAGGAAATAAGAAGGATGGAAGAAAGTAAATAAGGAAGGAAGGAAGGAAGAAAGAAGAATGGAAGGAAGGAAGGAAGGAAGGAAGGAAGGAAGGAAGGAAGGAAGGAAGGAAGGAAGGAAGGAAGGAAGGAAGGAAGGAAGGAAGGAAGGAAGGAAGGAAGGAAGGAAGGAAGGAAGGAAGGAAGGAAGGAAGGAAGGAAGGAAAAAAACACAAGAAATGAGAGGGAAGGAACAAGAATGAAGAAAAGACAGAAGGAAGGAAGAAACAGAAAGGAGGATGACAAGGAATGAGATTGAGGGAACAAGGTAAGAAGGAAGGAATGAAAGAAGGAAGGAAGGAAGGACAGAATGAAGGAAGGAGAAAAAGGAAGGAAGGAAATAAGGAAAAGGAAGGAAGAAAAAAGGAAGGAAAAACAGAAAACAAGCAATGAGATGGAGGCAACAAAATAGAAAGAAAGGAAGGAAAAGGAATGACAGAAAAGATGGAACAAATGAAGAAACGAGGGATGAGGGAAGGAAGGAAGAACAGTTTCATAGAGGATAGAGAATAAAATCTGGACAAACATAAATATGTTAAGTTTGGTTTAGTTGATCAAATTTATTTAAATATTTTCTCCTAACTTCATGTTCTTAACACTAAAGATAAAGAAAAGGTACAAACATTATTATTATCATCATCATTCTGTATTTTAGATTTACTTCCAGCCTTTTTCAAAAGACTGAACATAAATAAACATTATCAACATAACACCCGCTCCTTAATTGAAAGCTAAATTTAGCTTTGATGGGCTGCGTCAGACGCATATTAATGAGGCGACTGAAGAGGTTTATTTTTATTTCACTGCTTATAAAATCTTTGAAAAAACAACAAAAACACTTTGGTAGCACTTTATTTGACAGGATGCTGTCATAAACATGAAAGTTTATGTGGTTATTTGATAAATATCGACACGTTTAAAGCAAACTTGCATTAAAAGTCCAGTAAAAGTGTCATTATTTACCGTTTAACATTCAGGCTCCTTCAGATAAAGTATCACCAACACTTCTGTTCATCTTTTTACTAATTAAACTCTCTGGTTTGATGTTTGATTTTCTTCAGGTGAGCTGGGGAAGTTGTGCGAAGCCCTGAAGAAACTGGAGTAGCTGCTGATCCAGTTCAGATAAAATGATTTCAGTTTCTGTTGTTTCTTCTCAGTTTAGCTAAACAACAATTATAGCATCCTGAATATTAGGGTAGAAAACGTCTGAAATAAACTGCAGCATGCAACGTAAACAGGACATTGTGTGTTATAGCTGCATGAATGTTACTGAAGTTATTTTTCAAAATGGATGTATTTGGTAGTCAACATCTTTTAGTTAAGTTTTGTTGAATATAAACTTCACCTATAGCACTTTTCATTTCTCTGATTTGCTTCTACGCATTTTGTAGTGAAGAGATTTTTCCTGTTTCCACGTTTTACGTCTGACAAATGATTTTTATGCATTAAAATTAATAAAAATAAATGTTTCATCTTTCATTATGTTCCTCTACAAACTCCAGAATTATGACCAGAAATTTGTCTTTAATGGATTCATAACTGGTGTTCAGGTCCAAACCTGTTCTACTGAAAAATACAGAATTTATGGACAAGATGGACGGATGGATAATTGGTTGGTTGGATGATTAAATGAATGAATGGATGAATGAATGAAAAAATTGTTGGTTGGTTGGTTGGATGGATGGTTAAAGGATGGATGGATAGATAGTTGGTTGGTTGGTTGAATGAATGAATGAATGAATGGTTGGTTGGTTGGTTGGTCGGTTGGATGGATGGTTAAAGGATGGATGGATGGATGGATAGATAGTTGGTTGGTTGGTTGAATGAATGAATGAATGAATGGTTGGTCGGTTGGATGGATGGTTAAAGGATGGATGGATGGATAGATAGATAGTTGGTTGGTTGGTTGAATGAATGAATGAATGAATGAATGGTTGGTTGGTTGGTTGGTCGGTTGGATGGATGGTTAAAGGATGGATGGATAGATAGTTGGTTGGTTGGTTGAATGAATGAATGAATGATTGGTTGGTCGGTTGGATGGATGGTTAAAGGATGGATGGATAGATAGATAGTTGGTTGGTTGGTTGAATGAATGAATGAATGAATGGTTGGTTGGTTGGTCGGTTGGATGGATGGTTAAAGGATGGATGGATGGATGGATGGATGGATGGATAGATAGTTGGTTGGTTGGTTGAATGAATGAATGAATGAATGGTTGGTCGGTTGGATGGATGGTTAAAGGATGGATGGATGGATAGATAGATAGTTGGTTGGTTGGTTGAATGAATGAATGAATGAATGGTTGGTTGGTTGGTTGGTCGGTTGGATGGATGGTTAAAGGATGGATGGATGGATGGATGGATGGATAGATAGTTGGTTGGTTGGTTGAATGAATGAATGGTTGGTTAGTTAAAGGACAGCTGGATGGATGATAGTTAAATGATGGATGGATGGATAAATAGATGGATGATGGATGGATAGATAAATGATGGATGGATGGATGGATAGTTGGTTGGTTGGATGGTTGAATGAATGAATGAATTAATGAATGGTTGGTTGGTTGGTTAAAGGACAGCTGGATGGATGATAGTTAAATGATGGATGGATGGATAAATAGATGGATGATGGATGGATGGATGGATGGATGGATAGTTGGTTGGTTGGATGGTTAAATGATGATTGATGGATGATGGATGGATGTTTAATGTTAATGTTTTTATGAATTTTCTCTATTTGCTTATAAAATTGGTCAATTTTCTTTAAAACAGTAAAAAAATAAAAAATAAAACAAAAATCAGGTCACAGAATCTAAACTGAGACGGAAAATAATTTGGGAACAACTTCCAGTTAGATGAAAACAAATAAAACACTTTAAATAATCTAAATTTGTTCAAGTTTAATTTCCAGAACATTTTTAAACAAATCTAAAGTTTGGACACTTTGACTGAAAGAGAATAAAGTTTATTCAAATAATCGTTTACATTTTTCACCTGAACTTAGACCTCTGAATAAGTGCAGGTGAAAAATGTAAATATACGAGCATCTACACTTAATGAGACAGAATTTATTTTATCACCGTGTGTAACATTTATGTAACCCTGATGTTTCTGCTTGAAAACATCTGTTAAATTCACCTGAACTGTTTTTTCCTCTCCAAACAAAACCCATAAATAGAAAAATGACGCACGGCTCCCCAAAAAGCCGGACTCACGTGTTGCGCCTGCGCAATTTACCTCCATCAATCCACTCGGAGCGCTTATTTAACCCCGACCCGCAGCGGCAGCGGGGATGAAGGTGCACCGCCCGCTCGCTCCAGTGACCGACGAAGCTGCAGCACAGCGCGGACACATGAAGACCGACGGCGCGGCGCAGGCGCTCGGCGGCAGGAAGCAGAGCCTGATCGAGGATGCGCGCCGGGAGCGCATCGGCAGCGGCTCCGCGGGGCCCTCAGCGGGGCCCTCAGGATCCGGGAACGGGGCCGTGTTCGAGGAGAAGGACGGCACGGTCACCGTGAGCGTCCTGTTCGCGCTCAGCAACGAGAAAAACTCCGGATTCTTTCAAACTGGGAAAATATTTGAGGTAAAATAATATTTAATTAAGTTCTATGTTACTTTATGACTTCCTGGTATAAATTTGGGTTCTTAAAACCATTTTATAAGGTGAAAATCCAGCTTAAAGTAAAGAAAATTTCTAAATAAATATTTATTTTACTAAATCATTAATTACATTGCTTTATTTATTACTGAATTATTACATTATTTTGTATCATTACATTATTATTTGTGTTTTTGTCTGTGGTTTGCACTTTGGTGCAGTTAATATCTGTTTTTAAAGTATTTATAAATAAATTGACATTTTTTATCATGTTATTAGTATAAATGGTTCATTTATGAGAGCAAATTTAAGTTAAATCTAATCCAGTTCAAGTTCATTAATACCTGAAAGCAAATATTTTATTTTATAATGAGGCTGCATCAAAACTAAGAGGGTTTGACAGAAAAGTTAAATGTAATTAATATTAATATTTCGCATTTATCTAAAATATTCACTAATTGATCGTTTCATCCACATAAAACATTTGAAACTTGATTCTAATTTATTTATGATGTATTTATTAATTTTATTCTCACTTAATCAATGTACTTGATTATTTGTATTGCCATCAAAATTGCTATTAATAACAAATTCATTGCTGTATTTAGAGGCTTTTAAGTTAAAACAAACCCTAGAAAGAGTCTTGATGTAAATAAAATGCTAAAAAATAAAATTTAACTAAAAAAAAAAAAAAAAAAGGAAAAACAGTAAAATACTGCCAGGAAGAACTCAAAAATAATTTACTTTAAAAAAATGTACAGTCGTCTAATGTGATTTTCAAGCAAAACTTTAGTAATAAATGCTAATGTGACCATTTCTGTGATTTAAGTTCAATTTAATTCAACTTTTAAACCATGAAATAAAGTTATTTTGTGTAATTTGTAAATTTAATTTTAGCTTAAGAAGGACTGCTTTATATTTTCTATAACTGCAAAAAGTTATGCAAATTCAAAATGAAAATTAAAATAACTTCTAAGAAAAATAGAAAGTAGAATATCTGAAGAGTTTGTTTTCTAAATTTATTTAATTATGCCAACATTTTATTTGTTTATACTAACAAATTTAGGAAGGCTGCAGATACAGTTCTGCAATAAAATAGCCAGAATCAAGTCCTTGAACTTAGAAAAATATTTTAAAAATATCCAATTTCCTGCTTTAGCTGTACAAATCCCAAAGTGTTGAATGGCAAGCGAACATTGTGTGTACATTTCTGATCATTTAGACGTTTGAAGCCAAACTTCTCCATGTGGAGAGCAGGCCCAGGAGGAAGTCCAAGTTCGGCGGACTTCCTGACCTGGAGTTCTTCATGAGCTGTGAGGTCCACCGCTCGGACTTGGACGTGTTCATCAACTCGCTGAAACGGGTCGCCGACGATGTTCGCGCCGTGCCCGAGGAGAAAGGTAGGACCCCACAGGCGGGATTTAACATTTAGACTCTTTATGAACCCTTTATGAACCGATTTGTGTTTCCGGTCTTTGCAGCTCCCTGGTTTCCTCGACAGATTAAAGACCTGGACAGGTGCAACCTGCTGATAACGAAATTTGATCCAGACTTACACTGCGACCATCCTGTGAGTGTTTATGTAAACAACTCTTAGGTTGCGTTCACAATGCAAGACGTGACCCAATTCCGATTGATCGTTTCATGAAAGTCCGAACAACACAAGTCGGATTTTTTTTTTTTTTTTGTCGAATGCGATCCAGGCAATTTGATATCCGATAAATATCTGATCAGAATCTGATCGGCCAGTTCGCGTTCATCCGATCCTAACGTCACGATACTCGCAAGCGGGAAGAAAAACAACAACCATGGCGGACCAGAATGAGGATTAAGTTGTTAATGTGCTGGTTCTGGTCGGACAACAACTTCAAAATGATAAGATATGCTCCACCATTTGGAGCCATGTTTACTTCTCCGGCAAACACTGAGCGCTTCTTCTTTGTGGCGGTTGGCAAAACTCTGAGCACGATTTCTATGTGTGAGGTAATTGCGCCCTCTACAGCGCATGCGGGACACTTTCAGGTCGTCATACAAGTCGCATATATTTGGAAATGCCTAAAAATCTGATTTGACAAAAAAATCGGAATTGGGTCACTTCAGGCTGCAGTGTGAATGTAGCCTTAGTTTTCTTCCTGTTGGTCCTTAATAAACTGGTGTTGGTGAATAATGTGAAGGTCCATCAAATACATATAAAACATTTTGTACAGAAGTTTTTGCACAAAGATTAAATCTAGAGGTAAATTTATCTAAATTCCTTCTTTTCTGCAGGGATATAATGACTCAGAGTACAGAAAAAGACGAGCGGCCATCTCTGAACTCGCATTTAGATACAAACAGTGAGTAAAAATCTCTTAAAGTCCGATATTGGTGATAAATTAAAAAAGTTCTCTCCTCTCCTAAAACTGTGTCTCTGCTGCAGAGGCGACCCGCTGCCCACGGTGGAGTACACAGCAGAAGAAATATCCACATGGTAAGCTACAAACGCTGTGCGATAAACGATTTAAATGTGACAGAAGAGGTGACGTTCCATCTGCTGCTTACAGGAGAAAGGTTTACCAGCAGCTGAGGAGTGTTTATCCCAGCCTGGCCTGCAGGCAGTTCCTGGACAGCCTGCAGCAGCTGGAGGACGAGTGCGGATACGGAGAGGATCGCATCCCTCAGCTCCGAGACGTGTCCACCTTCCTGAAAGGTCAGAAAAAAGAAAATACAGTACAGAATACAGAAAATACAAAAGAAAAAAAAGAACCAGTCCCAAGCTCCTAAATACAGAAAACATCATCAACTTTTAAAAATGTGTGACTTTTGTCTACTTTCCCTCTGTGTGTTTAGAGAAAACTGGTTTCCAGCTGCGTCCGGTCGCCGGCTTGCTCTCAGCCAGAGACTTTCTGGCCAGTTTGGCCTTCAGGGTCTTCCAGTGCACCCAGTACATCCGACACCCGTCTTCCCCCATGCACTCCCCTGAACCGTGAGTTCGTTTTCCAGCATCAGGCTCATGAAAGCGTCTGTTCAGCTCACTAACTTGGATCAATCTGCCCTGACAGGGACTGCTGCCACGAGCTGCTCGGACACATCCCCATGCTGGGAGATCGGGAATTCGCACAGTTTTCCCAGGTAAATATTCCCATATCAGTCCAGCTGTCTGTTTTTGCTTAAATCACCTCTAACAGTTTTTTTTTTACACATTTTTGTTTGTTTCCAGGAGATTGGACTCGCCTCGCTTGGAGCTTCAGATGAGGAGATTGAAAAACTTTCAACGGTAGTAAAGTTATGAGCCTCTGCTGCCATCTAGTGGCAAAACGCAGCAACTGCATATCTGCACATAAAACGATGCTGATTTGTTTGATTTGTAGATAGGAATAAAGGAGTACCTTTCAGAGAGAAAAAAACCCTCAAAAATTCTGAGATTGATTTAAGAAATTTCCGAGAAAAAACATGGGCATTTCTGAGTTTGAAAAATCAAAAATTTCCAAGAGACAAATTACATTTGAGGAATTTTTTAAAGAACATTTTTGAGATTTTTGACAAAAATTTTCAACTTCGCAAGATTAGACATTTTAAAGATTTTTTTCTGTGAAATTTACTCTTAAATTTCTTCTTCTCTACGATGGCCTTAACACGCCATCATACTTCTCCTCTCCAGTTATACTGGTTCACTGTGGAGTTTGGCCTCTGCAAGCAGAATGGTGAAGTCAAAGCTTACGGAGCTGGTCTCCTCTCCTCGTATGGAGAGCTTGTTGTGAGTTTCATTGTTTTTCTTCTTCACACACAAATAAGTCTTTGTTTGTTGTGCTGATGGTCCTTTCCCCCCTCAGTACGCCCTGTCAAACGAACCCGAATACAAGCCGTTCAACCCAGAGGAGACGGCGGTGCAGCCGTACCAGGACCAAACCTACCAGTCGGTTTACTTTGTGTCTGAAAGCTTTGAGGACGCAAAGGTGAAGCTGAGGTACGTATAGGGGATCTTTATGAGAAAAGTTTATAGAGAAGGAAATAGATGTGGAGATAATTAGACTATCTGCTAATTAAATTCCTGTCCACCTGTTGTCACAGGGATTAATCAGCCAAGAAAATTAAGAATCTCCTGTACTCCACCAGTCTGTCCTCTATTGAGATTGAGAAGAAGTAGTCCTGTTTCCTGTTGGCCATGTAGGGAAAATAGCAAAGGTCAAACTGAACAGACCAAGAAACATGCTGTGGGGAAACTTTTCTTAAGGAAGGCGAGGGAAGTTGGATATAACGAAACACTGAGATTATGTTCTTCTTTCCAGCAGTATAACAACAAGAAATCCCATTAAGAATCTTTGGCAAGACTTGGAAATTGATGTCCAAGGTCACTCCCCGTTCAATCGGACTAAAATTGGGCTAATTTGGAAAAAGGAATGGTCTCCAGAAAAAATGTGTTAAATTAAGTCACTAATTTGTACAAATTTTGAAAACAATGTCTAATTTATCTCAGACTTCTATAGCCATTTCCTTCCTATGCAATTCTGCTCGGTTCTAATCTTATCTAGTCTAGCAACATCCATAAACATCTCCTACATAGAAGTTTGGTCCAGAATTATGTTGCCACCAGTGCAGATTGCACAGGACTGGTAATAAATGGGTACATGTAGATTTAGATGAACACCAAAGACTTGGTGACAAGAAAGATGGCAAATGGTAGATTGGATTTTATTGGGAAGTCCAAGGGGGGACAGCAGGAAACTGGTGCAAAGTGAAGATTTTCTGCCACAATCCATGTACGAGTTAATTCTCATCCCAGAAAGAAGGATTCCTTCCAGTTCTGAGACCAACTGCTTCCATGAATGAAAAGAGAAGTCAAACACCATTCAAGAACAATTTATTGGTGACAAATCGGCCTAAAAATTAGAGTGTTAAGTTGATGCAAAAAGACACTACACATGTGTAACGAACAAAAACTTTGACCACAATTGATGGAGACTATTGTTTCTACCAGTGAGGAAAGGAATAAGTGGTGCGTAGCATTTGTTTCTAAGCAGGCATAATATGGGCCAACCTTTGATCAGTGAAGCCATCTAAGGTTTCTGGACCTAAATATACATTGGATGAATAAATGACCCCTCTTTGCTAAATCATTGATGTATTTAACATATACATCAGTGGCTGTTTCCTGAGAAACGAGATGTAATGGATATGAATGTGTTTCTTTCTGACAGGAAATACTCTGCTAACATCAAGCGTCCCTTTGCAGTCCGCTACGACCCTTTCACCTGCAGTGTGGAGGTTCTGGACCAGCCAAGCAAGGTCCAGAACGCTTTGAGCCAGGTCCGAGAGGACCTGAAGACCCTTCACAGTGCTCTGGAGAAGCTCAACTCATCCTAGGATCAAAACTGGATCATCAGCAGAGACCAGAAACTTGAAGAAAGGCCAACTGATGCCGTAAACATCCCCAACCGTAGAAAATCTTGACTAGTGTTCTTTGATATGTGTATGAAAGGTAAATATTATGTAAAAAGAGAAATAAATGTTTATTTTCATGAAATGTGTCCTCAAAAGTTCGGTTTTTACATTCAAAAGAGGCAGGAAAAGTTGCTGACGCAAAAAGAGTTGAAAGAAAAGGAGGCTTGTAGACCATTTTCTAGCTTCTAATTCCAAACCAACTGTTTTCATTTGGGAAATTCTTGGAAGCCATTTGTCTTTGTGTGTTATTAAGCAAAGGGAAGGAGCTAATTATGAATGATTCAAGTATCGTGTTGCCTTTCTGCTGGACGGGGTTAAAGCCAACAGTGAGGCCCAGAACATTATCGGTACCAGGTCACAGAGACCTTGCAGTGAAACCGCAGCACGGTCTGCAGGGCTGCGCTGCTGACAGATGCTCTTCTCGCTTCGTTTCTCCCTCTGCGTGCGACTGGAGAGTTTGTTTTTTTTCCTTCTTTCTGAAAGAAGACCAACATTTGATCTCAGGCGACAGTGCGTATCGCACCAGCTCACTCCAGGCCTGTCCCTCAAGAAGATGGATCATCTTCATCTGCTGGATTCATGAAGAAACAGCATCATCAAGACGTCAGCCGCAGTGATTTGGGAAGCGTTTCTTTTCCCATAATTGGACTCCACGGTAAATCAAACCTCCCTGGGAAAGCCTGTGTTTGCAGAAGAGGAAAAGATCTCACACTTTATACTTTAGTGAATCTCGTTCTACAATCATTCTCTCCCCAAAACCCACAAATCCTCCACAGAAGTTGTGTTTTCAGGATGCGAATCCACAGAGCGCTAAACAAAAGCAGGTTGCTGCAGCAACTGGACAACCACAAGGAGGGATTCAGTTCAGTTCATGTGCCTTTCATGCGTCATCCAAGAAAAACCGTCTCCTGTTCTGATGTCAGGGCAGGCCCATCTTAAAGCTGGCTAAGTTATCGCTGCTGGGCTGCAGACAAGGTCATCAAGTTCACTTTATCCTCAGGACTGAAGGGAATTATCCATCCATCCATCCATTTTCTTGCACCCTTACAAAGACAATGGGGCAAAAGACTGATCAAGTACAGCTTGTTTGTAAGGATAAAATCTCTAAATGTCAGAATTTAGGACTGCAACACTTCATCTGGATGAACAAAACTTCTGCAGCAATCTCCTGCAAGCAGAAAAGATAGAGATGTTTGGTCAAAATGTAGAGTAACATGCTTGGAAAAAACCAAACATCCTGCATAAGCAATTTTTTGTTGAATGCAAATGCAATTGAAAAGACCAATGGTGTACCGGTAGCAATTTTCTGGCTGATAATCAATATACATAAAGCCTGACCTAATACAGATTGTTTTGTCTGAAAGATCACTAAGTGGCAACGGTCCAAACGTGATGTGGTGGGTGGGTCAGTCAAAATGGTGTTTGGTGGTTGAATCATGGCATGTACATGAGTTTTAGATTGATTTAAATACCTGATACTCTGAAGGCCTGACTTGGTGGCAACAACTTCCATCAAGTGTTTGTGAAAACTAGAATTTAGTCGCACTTTCCCTACCTGAATTGGTTTAATTCAACCACAATGAAGGTTTTTTTTATACCCTGAACGGCCTGTTGAAGGTCATACCATAGAATCTCAATTGAATTTCAGTCCAGACTTTGATTTAGGCACTCCAAACCTTTCATTCTGGTGTACTGTATGACTGTTTGTGGGTAATGGCTTTCACTATGGTTCACTGGAGTCCCAAAGGCCTTGAAATGATAAATGTAAAAAATTCTGTTTTGAATTTTTTAGATCAGGGCATGATGAGTTACTTTTGAGATCTTTAACCCTATTTTTGTTGGTTCAATTTTAATTTCTTGATCTTACAAGTTAATTAAATGGCAGGTGATCACATTTTCACATAGGCCTAGGTTGTTTTAAAAAGCGACAGCGTTTTGTGTTTGAATAATATCAAAATTTTACATTTAATCATGCCTTAAAAAGCCCAACCTCTTCCCTGGACTGTTTATGAATAATGCATCTGTAGTATATGCAGTTTAGCTGATCAAACTCCACACAAAAAGCAGCGTCAGCTAACTATTTTTCCCATTGATTCTCTTCATCTGATCAAGATCAAAATGAATCGTTTCATCCTGGGAAAGGTCTGCAAACAAACCAGCTTCAAAGAGCCGTAATCTCCATCTTCTCACATCACGCTCCTCATTATTTCTGCTAGCTCTCTTTGTGTTGAGTCAGGGATTAAAGTTATCTGAGGGGAAGATTAGAGGAAAGCCGGTTTTGAGGAACTCTGATCACACTTTTATCCCATTTCACAGTTTGTTATTAGTGTGCACACCAAGGCGAAGGATTGAATTGCTTGTGAGGCATGAAAACTTTCTTTCAGATCAAAAAGGTAAGCATCCGAGGACGAGCTTACAGGAAAGACCAGAAGATGGTCAGAAAGAGGTGCTGTACTGATTGTCAGGCAACAGATGGCGTCCATGAGTCGTGAGATTCAAGAAAAAACATTGGACTCATTCAAACAAAGTAGCAGTGGCACGTTTTGCTTCAGCGGACGGCGGTGAACGGCCCAGTCCAAGAAACATACAAGGTTGGTGAGGAGATTTGAAGGAACGGTGCTTCTTGCTGCCTCTTCTCACTTCGATCTGTCATTTAGACGAACGGCTGCACAATACATCCCAGTGTGTTTCAGCACAATGAGCAGCTCTGTTAGCACTGATCCTGCAACATGTGTGGAAACAGGAGACTGCCTGTCAAAGAAATGAGAACATTCCCGGCTCTGCAGCTCCAAAATGACATTTCAGGTTTAACACGGGGTTGGAGAGGGAATGACGGGCCTGACTCAGGTACTTAAAAATATTGGAAAAGTTCGGTTTGAGCTTGCAAATAGAAATGAGTAGTTGCATGTACTGTAACCAAAGTTATTACATGTTAAGCTGGAAGAGCAACAAATAAAAATCCATGCAAATCATGTCTGATGTCAACGACCAACTAATATCAGAAAAACAGATGTTTCCATTAAATAAGAAACGCAATGAAAATCACACGTTATTAACTTTGTTCACACGATAAGTCACAAAAAGACGTAACGCGCCGTCATCCTACAACTTCCTGTCGTCTTCATTGTCTTTTCCGCTGGTAGTAACATCCGGTTGTTGATGCAACTCAGTGTTTCTATTGCAGTTCTGCAAAATATACTAACCTAATACAGCCGAAAAAATAACATTCGAGTGCAAAAACTTTTTTTCCTAAATTGCCGTGTTTCCATTAAGCGAATTTCTTTTTGTAATTCTAATTTTATATGAAATTGGACCCCCAGAAGAAAGAATAATCATCAACTTAGTTTAAGGTAAAGTAATTTAAGGGTACATTACTTTACCTTGTCTTGCATCATCACCAACTGCTGCAGATCCAAAGGTTGGGCTTTTCCTTCTCAGTCTCACACAATACCAAAACAATACAAGACTTCACCAGGACCGCCATTTTTAAACATCGACAAGACTCCTTAATATTACCACACTCAGACAAAATGGTGTCAATTCCTTGTTGCATTTTCTTTTTTATATTCATAGAAATTGAAGTTGCTTCTACTTGTGCTTCAGAACAGAAATTATTAAAACTGTAAAATTTCACTTTGTGAAGAATATGGGAGTCAATCATTGACTCCCATAGACTCAAATGGCTGTAAACACACTAAACATTTTAAATATATTACTGTTAAAGTCAACAGAGAATATGAGCAGAAGATTTTACCTACTCTGATCAGACTGAAGTTTCCAGTATTTTAAATAAAATATAAAAGTTCTCCATAGATCTATGGTAATCCAGAAAGACTAATAGAAAATAAAAAGGAAAGAATAGCAGACAACTTTTTGACAATTAGAGAATAAAACCTGAAAATACAAACGTTTTCATACAATCTCATTAGTTTTTCCATACTTTTCCAGGCCTGGAGAATAGTAAAATAAGATTTTAGGCTTGTCTAGACTTGGCAGGAACTCTGTGAAATATAATGTTGGAAAAAAATCTAAATGTTAAGTACTTTTCCTTCAGAGTTCGCTGCTAAATGAGAAAGGACCACTTCCAAACACTGGAGTATAAACTATAAACTTTAGGATCCAAAAATCTCCGTCATGCAGGCAGTTCCATGAACTTTCACACAAATTCATAAATGATTGTGAAAAGATATATTTTATTGAATGTACAACAACAACAACAACAACAAAAACATCCATTCAAAGAGTTGCTACATTTCAGTCATCCAAAAGCAGAGCTTCCTGTCGCCGCCAACCACACAGAGCGGCAGCATCCGGTGCCAACTGAGGCCCGATCCAACTGAAGACGATCCGATCATAATGGGCTGCAACGACGTAGGAGGTAAGCATCAGCGGCAATGAAATAAGAGCAACTGCCTGTCTGGTTGAAGGAAAACCTACCTGTGGGTGACCAAGATGATGGATGAAAACCTGACTGCTGATTTTTCCAGGACATCCAGTCGTGGCGAAGAGGTTTTCATTGGCGATGGACCATCTGAAGAGAAAAGACGTGTCTATAAAAAGTCTGAATATTGACCAAAAGAGGGTTGATATTTTCAATTTTGGATAATTTTGAGGTTTTAAAGGATCCATGATTAGTTGTAACAATCAAATTTATTTGGAAAATATTTATTTTAGATGTAAAAACAATACAATAATAGTACTGTAGGTTATTTAGTTTTTATAGATTTTAATAAAATATTGTCAAAGGAAAGTCGCCATGCTGTTCAAGCTGCAATGCATTCTGGGTAAATGACATCAAATTGGTCCAACTGCCTGGCTCCATCCAGCCAAAGCAGTGATGAGTAACATTATTAAGCCTTTTCAATTTGAACCGGAGCGTTGAAATCGATCGTAGCGTAGAAATGAGATGATGACAAGGAGTGTAACGGGCGTTTTGGCAGCTTTGTTTATTGTTGACCAAAGGGAGGAAGAGGACAAAGTTGGCCCTAGAAGCTGCTGCTGCCTTCAGCGTCATAAATGAAACAATGAATGACTCTTTCCTCTGGTTGGACTGTAAGTACTTCTATAGCTCTGTGTCCAGATCACCTGTGCTGTATAGGGTCCGGTGTCGTGGTAACAGCTGTTTGGGGTCTCGCCTTGGTCTGGTCAGATCGGTGGATTTAGTACCGGAGGCAGGAGTACCATTAGCATTTCAAAGAGCGTCCAGCTCTGCCTGTCTCAGCAGTGCTACACTGCATTTACTTTTATCTCGTTAAGGTAACACTCACCTGTTAGAGCCTTTGTTAGTTTTGCTCCTACAAATGACTCAAAGTCTTCTGGAGAGAAATGTTGAAAGCACAGATTAGGTCCTTCGGACGCTGTGTTCTGCTCTGACTCTCGCACTTGGCTCTTCTTTCTTTCATGTGGGGAAATTATCCAAATTCACCTTTTTTTTTCTTAAACAGTGACACAGTGTGGCATTATCTAAAATTACTCCAGTCAAACGCAATATGATAAACAACTACTGGGTTAAAGTTAGCCTTCCTGTGTGCAAACTCCAGTACAGAATGCATCATCAACCCATCGGGAGAAAAAATGGCGACCTCCATGGGTGAAAAATATAACAAAACATGTACATTTTTGAAGTAATTATTAGTTTTGGCGTATCACAAACAGAATCAAAATTTAAGAGATAAAGGAGAAAGTTCCTTACCTGAAAAGTCGTGCTTTGTCTTTATGAGCCGGTCTTTTCTCCTGAGGGTAACTGGATGAATAAAACATAAATTAGACGTTCTGTAGATGAACGAATGAAGCTTCTCCTCGTCCTTCCCTCACCTGGAGCGCGTGATGTCCCAGATTAGCCAATCATTGCCCACCACGGCGCCGACTTTGATGGTATTTGTGAGGCACCAGTCAGCGGACATGAGCGGCCCGCTGTGCCCGCAGTCCAGCGACAGAATGGCCTGCTGGGTAACCAGGTCGTAAAAGCGAATCGTCCCCTTCTTCTCCGCCACCATTAACTGATCAGCAAAGACGTGCCAGAAGAGGTCAGTTTCTCCAGAAACACCAGTTTGTGCAAACTGAACGCTGCGGCTCCCAGTTAGCATGTTACAAGTAAAAGTTAATGATAAGACACAAAAAACAAAAGGAGACGGTCTCTACTGCAGCAAAAAGAATGATTTTAGGAGATGTAAGTAGAGATAAACTAAACATATCCGCAAAACAACACATCTTTAGTATCACTTCCCACATATAAATGATGGAAAAAACATTGAGTTTTTATAAAATTACTTCTCTGCTGCTTGAATAGTGATCATGTCTTAATAAAGCAGTACTTAAAGCATAGTTTGTTGTCATTAGTACCAACAAAAGCAATTCAATTACAAGGTTTCCCCCAGAAAAGTTGCTAAGCATTGTTGGGTTGTTAACACAGTCACTCATTCAGCGGAGTGCCGTGCTTTTGAGTTAAAAGTGTTTAAAGTTGACAGGAAATATGAAAATATCACTTGATAATCATGTGCTATTGGAAGATTAATGCTTGAATATCAACTGTAACGTCTTAAAAAACTAAAATAAATAAGCTGTGCTTAGCCTGGTGGGGTCCAAGTAAAGCCTGGTGGGCCGCCAGGCTTATAATTCACTGAGGGAAACACTGAAAAAAAATTAGCATCGTTTAATATGCACAGGTTAAGCTCAACAAGAATTTAAAGTAAAAAAAAGTCATGAAACTGCAGTTTTTTGAGATTCAGAGTTTGTTCATCAAGTTAAACAGAAAGAAGAAAGAAAAAACATCCAGGGAAAGCTAAAATTTTTCTGACAGAAAACCCTGCAACAGTCAAGCACGGTGGTGTAGGGATGATGATCTGGGCTTTTATAGGGAACAAATCAATGTTCTTATGTCCTGAAAAGCTAAACCTAAGAAATAAACATCTGTGCTATAGAAGTGATTTCAATGTGTTTCTCACGAAAATAAACTTAATTTATTCAGACAGAAGAAACGGCTAGTGTTTTAGTCGAAAGACAAAGGTTTATTTAGCTCCTCTGAGACTAAAATAGTATGTTAAAAATAGTTAAAAACAACTTCCTCCCACCTTGAATACATCCTGTGGGTGCCAGCAGACGCTCATACCCGGAGAGCGAAGTCTTAGGACGGCCGTTTCATTCCCGTCCAGGTCCCACAGCCTGCCGACACAACACCACCGGGGAAATTAACACAATTAAAATACTTCACTAAAAATACTAAAAATACTTGTTGTTTGACCTACTTTGATTTTAGAAATGATTGGGAAAAAAACAAGCCTGTGTGAGATTAATCTTCTGCAATTAGCGATGTGACAGACTAATTCTTGTTGACATGAGAACAGCTTTTGGTCTGAAACCTGCAAAATATCAGCGCTTTCTCCTAATTAACGCCTAAATATAGCCTAAACCTAGGAACCAGACTCAGATGCTTATGTAATAATAACAGAAGGAATTCGCTTTCCAATGCTCCTCATTTACAAACATCCTCGACTCTGACTGATATAATCCCAAATAATCCTTTTTTCACAAACAGTACGCCCAATTATCCCCTTTTTAGAGCGTTGAGATTGCACAACAGGGCTTTAATGGATCACATTCAAGGTTACGCTGCCCCTAATTCATCAAACCTCCGCTGTTTTCTTATGATGAACACACGCTTCCCACTTTTCCAGGGAAAAGGAGTTTTTATTTCCTTCCCTGACAGAGGGAAACGACAGCCGGAGCCGCGCTACGCTTCATCCGGATGGCAGCCGGTGTTTGGATGTGGGCGGCTCACTTACGTCAGGCGGAGGAAGGCGAGCGGGACCGAAATTCGGTGAAAATGAAACAGAAAGCACAGCCTAACCTCTGTTGTTCCTCGATTCTGGATTCATGCTTAGCCGCAGCCGAAGAGTTACAGGACGAGAAGAAAACACTGGAATGCTACTAAAGTCTAAGAAATGTCCTCAGCAGAGCATTTAGACGCAAATTTCTCTATAAAAATATTTACACTCCTTGAACATTTTCCCGTTTTATCAAGTTAGGGGATTTTATGCAACAAATCTACATGAAAACGCACATAAAATTGATGACATATTTGTAAAATAAAAACAAGGAACTCCACCCCGTATACACCTTCTCCATTGTGAAACATGGTGGTGGCAGCATTATGTTTCACAGAGTTGCTGCAAAGTTTTGCAACAAAGTGCAGCAAAAACAAAAATCTTTCCATATACATACAACTGCTAGAAACAAACTCCATCAGTCTTGCAGTTGTAATCGAAGCAAAAGGTGGTTACACAAATTATTTCTAGGAGGCTAGGTGCAATTGCAAGCCACACCTTTCAGATTTTTATTTGTAAAATTAATGTTAGAACCACCCAGGGTTCATGCAGGTTTCACCAGCTCAAATGTAACTTGAGACCACTATGAATAAAATCTAAGACCCATACCACGGCTTGTTAGCTACTTAGCTTGAGAGCTACTTGTTTTACTTCTGAGAGCTACCTAGGTAGATAGAGCTACCTGGCTCTCTAGATAGCTAGCTAGAGAGCCATATGATAGCTGCTAAAGCCATTAGCAGCTTGTCTCACAGCATGATATTTGGCTACCAGCTGCTAACAGCTTGTTTGTTTGCTTAACAAACAAACAAGCTTGAGTCACAGCCTAATGGCTAACTAATAACTAACAGCTTGTTTGTTTACTTGCTAACCAGTTTAACCATCTTAGTTTAGTCATGTCTGTGCATGACTCACAGCATATTTGGCTACCAGCTGCTAACAGCTTGTTTGTTTGCTTGCTCCACCTTGAGTCTCAGTTTGCTAGCTAGCAAGCAAGCATTAGCACCTTGTTATTAGTAGCCTTAATTGCCTAGAGTCACAGAACGCAGTGAGTGAAGACGTCTGCACACGACGCATAATTTTGCTATATGAAAAAAATACTAAATAAACTATATAGGATTGAATTGTTCTGCCACGACAAAATTTAAGACTTGGGATTAATATAATTGATATTAAGACCTTAATTTTATATTATTTATCTAATTTATTTATCCTGACCACCAAACACTGTTCTTCCACATTTATTGATTACTTTGTGTTTTTTATCACCTAAAATCCTAAAAAGATAGACTGAAGTTTGTGGTTCTAGCATATTAAAAAGTGAATACATTTGAGGTATTAATACTTTTATAGAGGAGGTTGCTTTGTTCCTGTGGCGTGAGTGAGGACATTCCCCGTGTCTCCTGCGAGAACAGAGTCCCGTCAAAACTCTGGGCTTCTTTTCGCTTGCGGAGAAGAAACCCACTAGACCGCATGAGGGAAACAACAACTACACCCTGTTCTTTCTGACCGGTTGCCAAGCGGAGCTCAATCGCACGCAATACCACCAACAGCCAAACTTTTGGTCAACCACGCTGCCCTGCGAACGGAGAGCAGCGGCTCTCCACAAAAACAGAACCTCTGCAGGAAGAGGTGAAAGACGTAAGGCAACGGCACTCTGCCTCCATGCACTGCAGAGTTGAGAAGGTCGCCTGAGGTCCTGTATTGTCTTATCAAAGTGTGAAGGAAAACAGCAGAGGCCTCACAGTTTGCTCTGTGCTTCCAGTAAGTGGGGAAACGAGAGCCGGTGCTCTTGAAGGGAGAAGGGTAAATAATTAAAAGTGGCTCTCTGGACGGAGCTAACAGGGTCAAACTGTGTAAATCAGGAGTCTGCTTCCTTCCAGTGAGCATGTTTTTTTTCTTTTTTGCCATTTTCCTCCACAGAATAAATGTTTCCCAGAAGAATATGCTTAGATAAGTACGGCTAAAAAACATATCAGTCGATATTGATAATTATTGATTCTTTTTTTCTGTTGTTTTAAAGATCTAAAATACTGCAAACATTTATTGTTTTATCCACAGTTTTCACTCCCCACTGTTGTTTTTTTAGTTTCAGGTAGTTATGAGGTACAGCGGCAAAACCTTAAACCGCTGCTGCGCAAGTTACTAAACAGGCTGTTGCTAGGTAACCAAGGAATGAGTGAGTTGCTAGGTAACCAAGGAATGAGTGAGTTGCTAGGTAACCAAAGAGTGAGTGAGTTGATTCCACTAACTTTGCTTAGCTGCTGTGATTGGTTGAGCGGCTAAAGTCCTTTTTCTGCCTACTTTCCCAGAATGCTGTGCGGTTCTGGATCGGATTTGATCACACGTCTATCCCGATATATATTGTTATTAATTTATCATCCAGCCCAAGTTGAAATATATTACTTGTACATAAGTTCATAAAATAAAAAAATTCTGTCAGCATTGAGAAAGATTGATCACAGTTTAAATGATCAAACTGTTTGATCATTTTAATGATCAAACAGTGGAGAAAATAACTAACATGGAATTTATCATGACAACCATAAATCAAAATCATCATCATAATCAGAAATTTTTCAAGATAATGATCAAGTTTTTTCACTTCTGTTATCAATACAGAGGGTTTATTAGTAAACAGTACTAAACTGACTTAAAATGTTTTTTTGTTTTTTTTTTAACACAGATATAAATGTACTTAATTCAAACTTTATTTGATAACTCTGCACCAGTACAGCACACTTTAAAACACCAGTAACTTCTCAAGGTTGGTCAAAAACGTAAAAAACAAAAACAATTTTAACTTGTTCAGTCAGTTAAATTAGGAGTAAAGTAAATAAAATAAAAAAACTGAAACAATACGTTGACTATCTTGATGTGAAAATAAGCTGCAACATTATTTTAAATGGCTCAGGAAGTGCAATTATGAATTTAAATATAATGTAAAATAAATCATAATAAAGGACAAACCATAGAATTAGACTGAATAGATCTGCACCAATACGATGTATTATTTTTTCAATGCAGATATTAATATCAAATCAGTGCATGTTTTTGATAAACGATACAATAAATGCCCCTACGTGATTGTACTGAATATTTGATTGAAACTGTCTGTTTAATAGATACATTTAAAGTGAAAAGGCTCCAACCGCTTCATTCAGAAGGGATGAGATAATATGGCAGCTGTGACGTGTTTTCCCTAACAGAACACATGCAGACGCAGATAAGGCTCCAGGATCTGGATCAAGCCCAGCTCAGAGCTGCAGGTGTGTGTTATCTGAGTTCAGCCGCGAACTCCGTCAACTCCAGATCCTCCCAAGACCCTGCAGTGCGGCCTTCTGACCTCTAGGTGGCACGCCCCCCTCCCTCGCCCCGTTGACTCCACCCTGCTCCACCAGCGGCTCAGACTCCATCCAGCCCGAGAAAGTGGAGTGCGGCTCCCCGCCTTGATGCAGCGGCTTCAGGTTGCATACTGACTACAGCAGAGTTCCCAACGCCGCAGGAGACGGCGATGACAAAACTAAGCAAACTTATAGTGGAGGCTGTTCTGCCAAAGCCAACAGACTGACAGAGAGGTCGTGAACTGACACATGCTGACATAAACCTCCCTTCCTCCCTTTCTGAGCGGCAGCTGCTCTGTGATCGGCGCTCGGTTTGTGTGGGCTGACTGGAAGGTCGCTCCTCCGCTGCTAACCTGATCTGTCCTAATATTTCCGCCCCGCTCTTCCTCCCGCGTCCCGTATTTTCTCATCATGACAGCGTTTAAATCTTTCAGCAGATGGAGCGCTCTCCTGTTTTCTCTGGACGCCCGGCGGAGGGAGGGGAAGCGGTTCAGGAGGAGGGATTTTAATCCGGTGTGATCCAGGGCAATCACCAAGTGTTTCCTCTGATTAACTGATAAAAATGCATTTTGCATCGAGTGTTTCAATGTTTTAAGGACCATTCAAATAATTAAGCTTTCATTTTTATCCAAATCTATTTTAATAAACTAATTAGGCCCACAAAGCAGGAATAGGAAAGTAAAAACAAAATCCATGTCAACTATTAGTCCAATTCAGTTCAGCTTTCTAACTAAAGTAAAAATTTTGTAGCTCAATAGTTTAGTATGGAGTTATTGCAGATCATTTAAGAGTGGCAAGGTATTAAATATGGAGCCTGGGGAAAAAATTATCATAAACACAGACGGATGGATGAGCATAAATACAATCCGCTAAATATAATCGAGGAAATTACTGAAGGTAAAAGCATTTCCACATGCACAACTCAAGAGATTGGGAACGAACAACCGTGTAACCTTAAGAAAACCACTAATCACTCCCTGCGTTTCTATTGCATAACCTGAACTTACGAAAATTAATTTGCTTAATGGAAAGAACAACAAACTGTTTTTGCACAAATTTTTGCAGTATTTCTCAATGGAAACACATTTTTTGAATCATATGAGTCACATGATCAACAGCCGGATGTTACTACTGGAGGAAACGACAAAGAAGATGACAGGAAGTGGTAGTAGGATGATGGTTTGTTTTGTTTGTTTTTTTTCAGAGCAACTACAGAAAACAACATAAAGACTGAACTCTAAAGCGATGGAAGTTTGAGATTTACCTTGAGGGTAAGAAGCGAGGCAGGTGAAGTGATTTTCCCATGATGCCTAGTGCCTACTTTAGCAGCCTGTGGAGGCAATGCTAAAATGTAATAAACTGGGGTTACTACGGCAACAATGTGAGCCCAATAAACAATTACACCAAGCAGTAGGCGATGCTACAGGCAGCCCAAAGAAATGTTAGTGTTACCATTTTGATTTTGGACTTTGTAATTGGTTTACAGTTGAAAACGTGAAAGAAGGTGTAAAACGATAGAGGTTCCGATAAAACGTTTACGGCCCAATTAGAGGTGGAAATCATTAGATTGATGGTTGAACTAGAAAAGGTTGGAAAGAAACGATGCTGCGAGCTGCACTTCCTGTCCCTCCACTGACCCTGGCTACTGACACAGTTTTTCCCCTCTCCCAACCTTAATTGAAGAGGAAAATTTAGGAACCTCGTTACAAACTCTTCCCCCCTTAGAGGGAAAAATTCCTCTGTGCAGCTAATTGGCTTTCCATATTTAACAAATTAGCCAGAAATGCTACAAAGCAGCTCAGTGGAGCATGTTGTGCTTAGCATCGGGTTTCACCGTGGAAACCCAGTCAGGACTTTCTGCACCATTAACAAAGAACAGGACTGAAAATCAGAAGCTGGGAACACGCGGAGGAGCGGAAACCAAACGGCTCGGACCTGCAAGTGTGGTCATCGCTGACGGAAGCGATCTGTTTCCCCTCGGTGGGCTCGAACACCAAATGGTTAATGTAGCTGCCGTGGCCCTCCATCACCTGGGCGAAGCAGAGAGGAGACAGTCAGTAAAACTGAGCAGAGCTGGCCGCATATCTGCTTTCCGTGTGTGTGTGGTTACATTTCCTGTTTAACTAAGTAGCAAATGTCTGCGCTAAGTAGAGAGAAAGCTCCCCGTCTGAAGACGATAGCAGTTCCAGATGTTGGGATACCTTGACTTCGTTCTGATCCTGCAGATCAGAAGTCAGCAGGCGTAGTTTTCTGTCAGCCGCCGCCGTGCAGAACCTGCAGAGAGGAAGAGAAGACGTAACAATAAACAAAAAGAGGGAACAAAAAAACACCCTGGGTGACAGACGACATCTCCGAATCAGAGTCTGTGTGTGGCAGGAACTTGGAACGGGATCGTCGGTGGGGGAACGCTGCCAGGGATATTCGAAGATAAACACGGAGAAAAACAAGACGGCTCACGCCATCTACGCGTGTCTTTGTTGGAAACCTGGTGCCGAGCCGCGGAGAGGACTTTCCCCTCTAATCAGTCCTCGTACACACCAGCGCCTGCAATTACTCACACAATTATACTAACTCACTTATGACAGGAAAAACACACACGCATCACCAGTATAAACAGACAGCGCTTCACACATTTTCAGGCGCAGGCAGATGGATTTGGCATGATGTCATTATAAATATCCTTCAGACAGCTTTGCCTCTGCAGCAGGTTAGATGAAACGCGCGCAGGCGCTAGAACGTTACAGCCTGAACGTTTTGGCACGTCGGCTTTCCTTTAAAAGAACATTTGCACACTGGTGTGAGACAGAAAACACTTTAAAAGCCATCAACAACAGTGTTTTCCCCTAAATAATAATTAAAAATTCATCACTTTTTATCTGCTGATCATAAAAGTGCATTTCTGACATTTCAGGAAATAGTTTAATACCAAAGAAATGGGTTTCTACTCATTTTTCACAAGGACACCAACTTAATTTATCATCTTTAAACTTTCATTTAAATACAAAAGCTCATCATCTTTCAGAAGGAAAAATAAAACCCTTATAGTCTGAAAATCTGATAAAAAGGTTACAAACAGACCTATTGCAGGTCAGGGAAGCCATTTTTAACTGAGGTTAAAAACGTCTTCAGGAAGTCCAACATTTTTCAAATCTAATAAACACTTGGTGCTCTAATGTTGCTTTAACATCTCCGCCATGCTTTAAAGGCCTTCTTCTTGCAACTGTAGAAACATGTATAGTGATTAATGAACAACTAAATCTAGCATATCTAAAACCAGTAGCTCTACGTCACAGATTGACCCTCAGACGATCCAATGATCTCTGCTTTGGCAGCTTGTTATCACTTTGTAATCCTTAGAGATCTACCATCATCACTGATTAGCAGTACTATGACGTTCATGCTAGCGCTAACACCATTGACAGGAGCTATCTTTTAGAGGAGCTTTAGACATCATAGATTTGATCAGGAAAAAGTCCAATAGACACGTCTTATTTTAATCAGGAGTTGTGAAAGGACACGTATTGTGCAAAATTCACACTTTGCATGTTTTTGTATGTCCATTTGTGTTTCTGCTGCTTCTAAAAACATCCCAAGAGCGTAAAAAATTAGAAATAAAATAAACACCAAGCCGGTTTGTTAAAAGTTTATGTTTCTTGGTGTCTGGAAAATGAGCCATTTTAGAAACCTTCCGAATGTAACATCACAAATCAGCAGGCGTTTTCTCTGTTGCCTAGCAACCCCAGAAGCCAAGCTCGTTACCTAGCAACCCCAGTGAAGTTCCAGTATGTTTGGTCAGGTGATTTTACCGCTGTTTCGCTGAACAGAGTGATTGGTTGTCACCTTACCATCCAGAAACCACTTGCTACAGTCTTGCTTGTTGAGCAGGAGGCTCTTCTAATGTTTTTCAAAGATGTACGGGTGTATAATTGCGCATCTGTCTGCAGCCATTTTCACGTATGAGTGTAAATGATGATTTGTGGGGCGTGGCCAGCAGACTATTCGGATTTAAAGTGGCAGAGGCCCTAAAACAGCTCACCCTGATAGGAGCTCAAAATATGCAGATTTATCTAAGAATGACTTTGTGCAAAAAAAAAAAAAAAAAAAAGTAATAAAGATGTTTTGTATAGACCTAAGAAAAATAGGTCTTTAATGAAGTTCTGATGAAGCTGCCTCCTATAATTTACTGATGAGTACTGACTCTGTATTCCTGTTAATCCCATCTGTGGCCATCCTGGGAAGACCGTGAACTTTGCCCTCCCTGGTTTGGGTGACGACTCTCGAAGAAGAGCCTGTTGCTCCACGCTGGCCGCTGTATTTACTAGATGACAGCCAAGCTTGAAAAATTAGCGTGTGCGGTGGAAGTCAGTGGTTTTAATAGACGTCAGGCCTGTTTTTCAACACAAGCTGCAGTGGTGGCAGCTCAGCCGCCTACCCCCCTCGCACGCCCCTCGCCTCCCATCAAGCCCGTGAGAACGCTGGACTTTTCCTGGAAGGCACAGCTACGTGCCGACTGAAGGGAGAGCTTGAACCTGAGCGGGTTCTCATCAGCACAATAACATGTGCGCACGTCACAGCGCTGGCTCGAGGGTCCTGTGGAGTAAACCACAGAAGGCCAGGAATTAGCGCTGCCTTTCCTTTCCAATTACACAGAGCCTGCGTGCCTCCAGGGGGAATGCAGATCCTTCACATCCACAGCTCCAATCAGGTGGAAACTCTACTTTCTAATAATCCCTCGCTGGGCTACTCCCCACCTGAAACAACTTGGCCGCGGTCCTGGACGTGTGACAGCGAGGAGTGCTGATGAATACTTTCGGACAGCGTGACTGACGCGCTCTCCCAGAGAGAAAAGAAATAAATAAAACGATCCTGTTATTTTAAAAGTCACAGATGTCGGCTTTTCAGGGCGGAAGCGGCGGATGGCTCGACACCCTCTAATCCTCCAACAACAGTTTGATGACATCTTACGTAATACCCCACACTACACCGCTACGGACATACCACCACACACTAACCCCACTGTCCTAAACAACACCTCTTCATTTGGTTTTTCAGAAAAACAGAAAATCGGTCACCACATGGCAGGAAATCGAAGCACTTAGTAGTGAAGACGAGTTTCTGAAGATTTTCAGGTGGTTGCTGATGTGGTGAGTGGGCAGACTTGTTTGAGACGACAGATACCCACTCGTTACAATCAGGGTGTGCAGAACACAACCGGTGAGCAGAGAATAGATCAAACTTTGATGCAGCTGAGCTACAGCAGCAGCAGACCACACCCAATAGCACTCCAACACTGAGTGTGTTTTTACACCTAATAGACTGATGGATTCGTTCGATATGTTACATTTTTAGCTGATGTGGTTCGTTTTCACGCTGCGCTGTCAAACGGACTAACTGAAAAACCTGTTCCTCTCCTCGCCTGTGGTGGCGCTGCACCAATAACCACTGAAGGAAACAACAAGATAACCTCCGAAGAAGACATGAGTGCAACTTCCTTTTGCAAAATGAATGTGGCGTCACATTTTAGCGGTTGTAGGATATCTCTTTTGTCTTTTATCCTGCTAGAGCTAGACTCTCGTGTTTGTTTTACTTATACTTACCCAGAATGCCCTGCACTATAACCCAGTCTGGTCTACTTGTATCCACATACGGAACAAACCAGAGCTCTCTTTAATCGACAACTAGATTTGTAGGCAGACTCGAGTTAGCTATTTTTGGTCCATTGCACAATCACACTTCCCCAAACAAACCAAACTTTCCAGACAGATAAACTGAAGTTGGATTAAAGCGAACTAAACAGGATTGGTGTGAATGCACCAAAACTTGAATGCACCAAAACTTGACAAGTGGTCCTGTGTCAGACCTCGGAAGATCCAGTCCTAATTCTCTACCTTGGGACCACCAGATTTTCCGTTTGTTTTTAAAGTGGTAAATCCTGAAAAGTGGAATTCTGACTTTTTTTCTCCAAATTCAAAGAAAAGTAAATTCTTTTCTTTTCTTTTTCTAGTGGCCCTATTCTTCCTCCGTATAAATGTTTCTTTAAATTTTAATCAATCAATCAAAAAGCAGATTTAAGCTCAACAAAGAGTGCTTTGAGTAAAAGTCACTGAATAGATGTCTTCTCATTTAAAAATAACTATTTTAAAGGACAAATACTTAGTGTTGTACCTCAGGAAGAATGCAATAATATTTTAATAAGGAAGTAAGAATTCTTGAATTGCATGGACTGGTAACAAGAAAAAAAAATCAGTTCAGTTCAGGGGCTGCATCACTTAGAAAACTGATTGCTCCTTTCACGCTTCCTGTTCATTGCTGAAAACTGACCAACTGAAGGGATCTGGTTGCGAAGCAAATTTAGTGACGCGAGTTGAATTAATTCAAATCAGAGGTGAAGTAAGGTGAGAAAAAAAATTGGTTATATTTCTATATTTATATCTATTTTATCCATATATATATATATATATATATATATATATATATATATATATATATATATATATATATATATATATATATATATATATATATATATATATATGTCTGGAAAAACGGCAGCCCAAAGCACTGACCCGCATTGAAAACCTCCTGGTTTTTCCACCAAATATTGATTTCTGAGTTAAAACATCCGTATTGTTGTTTCTAAATGAGCATGAACTTGTTTTCTTTGCATTATTTGAGGTTTGAAAGCTCTACATCTTTTTTGTTATTTTTCTGCAATACTACATTTTTGCTTGGAATTTAAGAGACATATCAATAGTTCATAAAATAAAAAAACAATGTTCATTTTCTTCAAACATATACTTATAAAAAGAAGTAAAATCAGAGAAACTGATCATTTTAAGTGGTCTCTTAATTTTTTCCAGAGCTGTAGAAGTAATAGCTTTGAGGTCGTTTACTTTAATCCAGAAAGAAGCTTTTCTTCCCTATACGTCACATTTTTATCCTTGCAGTTCAACTGTCACAGGAAACAAAATTAATTCAATTACATTAGAAGAGGAAGAGGGCGAGTCTTTTCCAATCAGGCAGATATTAAACCTTACTTTCAGCTGTGTAGCACTTTGAGCCTCCAAGTGAAAAAAGTCCTTTCAACAGCCAACTTGCAGCCCTAATCAAACACTTCCAAGCAAAGCATTTGGATTATCGCACCAATGAAGAAGCATCTGAGCAGCCAAGGGGCTCTTGTGGTTGATATTAGAGCAAAAATAAACTTAAACTCCTCAACATGGATGTCAGTGAAACCTTTGCATTGTGTGTGGGCTGCAAAAGAAACAGCATATCTAATCCTTAATGATACAATATGCCGTTACCAGTCAACATGTGAATTATCTTGAAAGGCGATACCTGATGGTGGGTATCCTGTCCAACCGCGACTCGGGACTCCAAGCCAGAGCGTCAACCCGCAAGTCATGATGAAAAGCTCGAAGAGCATTGAACTGGACCCCGTCCACCTCCATGTCCTCCTCCTGCGGAAGCAGATTCGTGTTTAATGGCAAAGACAAACACTGCGGTGGGTAAATCTGGCAGCGTGGAGCCACATCTCTTACTTGGAAGAGGCAGGTGCCCACCACCACATACTGGTTTCCACCGTAGGCCAGCAGAGAAGCAGGAGAACCCGAGCTGAAAGGGCTGAACTCGACCACGTGGACGTAGTCCTCACACGTCACGGTGTAGCTGGGACTGCGGGTCAGGTCCTCCTGCATGTCGCGGTCTGGCAAAGTTGGCTTCAGGTCAGAGATCTACTGGAAGCGCAGCAATAAAACAGGAAACAGACAAGCCACATTAGCTCACAGACGAACAATAAGCTTTGGCTGACACTGTAAAAGGCAGATTTTCATCTCTGAATAGACAGATACAGGTTGTTAAAATTAAACACAGCTTCGGTCCAGTAGGAAAAGCAGAACCCATGCTAGAACATCATGTTACTTCCTCAATCCTCAATTTATTTTCCTGGGATTTTATGAGATTAACCAGCACAAAGCCCTTTATTCTGACACCTCCTGCAACCAGTTCCCTACAGAGGACACCCAATAACCCCAGTATAAATAACACTGTTCGGTGAAGGGTTCAGAGGCTTTAATAAAGAACAGCAGTGAACAAGAAGACCCCAGGAACGTCACAGAAACATCAGGGTTAAAGCCTGCAGAAGACACCTAGAGCTGAGGGTTTCCATGCAAACTGACTAATCTTAAGATAATATAAAAGAAAAATGGGTAAAAAAAAATTAAACCTGCGCAGGGAAGTTTAATACAAATTTACTCTTTTTAATTTGCAAGATTGACTACGAATGCTTTTGTGTCTTCCTGCTTTTGTCCATATTTGTTGGAACGAGGTGTTAATTAACTATACACGTAATTTCCCTCTGATTTGCTGGAAGTAAGCTGAAATAATACACACAATCGTAACAAATCGCTTATGCACAGCTTCTCCTAAAGTATGGCTGGTATCTAGCAGTAATAAAGAGTTCATACCGTCTTTTTTAACTCAAATGTATTCTTCTTTACTACCACGACAGGTGTTGAAGCTAACCGTAAAAGTCACATGGATACGAAGTATAAAGGTTGTCTACTTTCATAGTCCAAATGGACCACAGATGAATTAGTTTCGTTATAAGGGTGTGTTCATATCATAAACGCAAATATAACGTGAATATTTACCGAGTTGGTCTTTTAAATGGGCTCGCTGAATCAAATACAGCGCGCCTTGGGAATGTTTTCTGCCCTATTTCCACATACGTCACCGGAGCGTACCATTGACTGGAATAATTAGGGGGGGATGGGTGATAGACAAACCCAAAAATATAGAGTTAGTTTACAAAATACTACAATAAATTATTATTAAAGTCTTTTCTACAACAATATTTTCAAAATGTACTATCATAACGTCGCAAAATCTGACGGACATTCAAAACAATATCGGGAAACCACAACTGATTCTTGCTCAGAGCTGATTGGCTGGAAGGCAAAACGTCATCGTAGATTTAAACGTTCAAATCGGCAGCTGGTTTCTGGTTGACTCGCTGCTGAAGGCTGGGAACATTATAACAGGTTAGAACTGATTAATCCAAAGTTTATTGACATTTCTATAAATGTATGTCGGAACAATAATGATGGAGGCATAAATACAACTATAATCAAAAAGAAAAAATAGATTAATTCAAAACGACTGTTAGATAATTTAAAGTTGTAGGGTCTCAGAGACCTATTGTCCATTTAGAAAGAAATCAGCACGAATCAGTCGTGGTGTACTTTTAAATTTACTTTATTTACACCTAGCTTTTTAATTTGGCATTTCAATGAGTGCATGTAATATGCTTGGTAATTAATATAAATTTATCTTAATGTATTTAACATTTTATGTGGTTGTCTGCTTTATTAAAATAATAAACTGCCAGCCAACAGGTCAGCCCATAAGGGAAAATCTGTAAAAAGTGGAACACTCTATAAACGGATAAAAAAAAAATTGCCATGATGTAATTCATGCAAAAGGAGCCCCAACCAAGTATTCATTGCATAAAAATGGTTATACCTCTCAGAATCCTGACATTTCTGAAGATAATACATGTTTTTTCATTGATCTTATGTAATACTCAAATTTTCCGAGACACAACATTTTTGGCTTTCATTACTTGCAAGACTTAATCACAAAAATCACAACAAATAAAGGCTTGAAATATTTCACCACACGTGTAATAAATCTGTATGAGTGCCACCATCGGAAACTCTTGACAAATATTGAGCGTCTACATGATATTTCAATATTTTAGATGTACTTGTAAATGTTCAGGACAGTTTTCTGTAACTTTTCTTTTAGGAAACAATGACAGCATTCGCAGACCATCTGAAGCTGATGGTAAAAACCTTCAGAAAGGAGTCCCACAGGGTTTTACCATCAGAGAGGACCACCGTTCATGGAGCCGACAGCATGCTGATGGTGCTTCAGCTGGCCATGGCTGAGGTCAACAAGCAGGTAGCAGATTCACTTCTCTATTTGTTAGTATTCAAAAATGTAACCTGGATTAACAAAGAAATAATAGTTAAGGTATCCAAGAGCAGAGTTTCCTCCAGAAAACTTGCTAAGCCTGGTGGTTGGACGCTAGGGCGGTCATTCATTCAGCGGCCATTGTGTTTTTGAGTTAAAAAACGTTTAAAGTTGACAGAAAATTTGAAAATATCACTTGATAATTATGTGTTGTTGAAAGATTGGGAGACTAATAAACATTTTTAATAAAAGTTACGTACTGCAGTTTTAAAATAAATGTTCTGCTGCAGCAGCATAACCTCCAAATTTAATTTAAGCATGTTTATCCTGGAAAAGCAATTCAATATTACAAAAAAACCAACATTTTCCTTCTTTAATGCAGTCTAACAAAGTTCTTCCATTTGGAAGAGATTTTCTGGGCAAAATGAGGTATCCTGGAAAACATGCTTGAATTACATGTTAATATTAATAACTGACACTCTTATTTTCCTTACCATTAAGGTTTATTAAACAAAGTAGTACAAATTAAACTCATCTCTTCACATCCTAATGTTGCACAGCCTTCCAGTTGCGTTCTTTTTTTTTTCTTGGTTTTGTTTTAGTTTCTGCTCCTGACTCGATTTGTCCTTGACTGTTAGTACTCACCATGTCTTCTCCTCCAATCGACAGCATAAGGGAGAGTTCAAGGTGGATCTGAGCGAAGTCCTGATGGCGTGGAAACACCTTCTGCTGGACAAACTTCACCTGGTGCCCCCCGGCGCCGCTCGCCTGGAGAACTCTGAGCTCTTCCTGGAGGCGTACCAATCTTTCCTGAAACGCTCCAACACTGTGGACCTTACGGATGTTCTGGCCATGAACAAGGAGCTGAGAGCGCCGGGTTCGTATCCGGAGGAACCTGTGAGCGCGGTGAGCAGGAGCTGGATGATATCAAAATCAATGTTTTATTATTAGAAGAGATAGAGATGAGGATAATAAATGACTTTTACACATTTTTTCACATTCCAAACACAAAGTTTTGATGTATTTTTTTGGATTTTATGTGGTCAATTGCGATTAAGAAAGGAAAGTGTGAGGTTTTCACATTTCTGCCCCCTTTTACATTGATAGCACTAAATAAAATCCAGTCCAGCAGTTGTGTCAACTTCATTATCAGCATGATTGACAACAAATAGCAAACTGGGATGATTTTCTGCAGGGAAAAATTATTAAGCTAATTGTCCAACAGTCCTAAAAACAGTTTCAGAGATTTTTATACATCATTAATTGGAATTTACCATCATAAGAAATTATAGTAAATGATAGATGGCAGGATAAATGATCTATAACTTCAGCTCCAACCAACGGTGGCCTTATAAATTACTGACTCACGACTACAGCTGCACTGATTGCAGTTTTCTGGCCGATCTCCGGTTACCGATATTTGGATATTTACTTGTGAACAAGTTGAGTTTAGCTTTGTGAAGATTTACAAATTTGCACTGTGAGTATTGACATTGGCTTAGAAAGAGCAGACAGATGTCATGAATGAATTTGACATCAAACATTAAGCATGTTGAAAGTTTAGCCTCCTTTTTAGCATTTTACATTTGGCACCAGGCTAACTTGACAAAGATAATACAGTATTTTAATTCCACAGTAGAGAAAACCATGTACTTTCAGTAAGTAGATACAGGAAAAAAATATTGGCAATGGTATCGGATATCAGCCAAATGAGTTTTAGTATATCGGCATATCGGATATCAGCCACATGGTGCATTCCTGAGACAAACCTCTCTCACCGAAAATCAGAAGAAGACGGGGTTGATTTTTAGTCCTTTGCAGAAGTAAATAAGATCGACTTCACATGAAAGTATCGGCCGATCACCAACCTCCCAAAATTAAGGAAGTCGGTTCACCCCTGCTCAGGATACAAATGTGTGCCACACTTCTCAGATTTTCAAGCATTTTTTCTTCCACTTCTTAACTTTTCATTGGTCACATAAAATCCCAAGAAAACATATTACTCCAAAAAAGAGGTGATAGTTGAAGAAGTATAAATAAATGGTAAAATAGTGGAAAACTCTAACATGTTGCTTATTCCTTTACCAAGATCCAGCTGTTTGAGTTCCTGTCAGGTAACATGGAAACCCCAGATCTCCCAGATTCATCATCTCCTTTAACGCCGTCTAGTCAAAGCAGGCGCTGCCGCTCCCAGGTAGGCCCAATCCTGTAATAAATCCTCTCCGTTTCCACTTGTAGCAGCATGCAAGCCTTTTTACCTGCTTGCACTGATCCAGGGTTTTGCTTTTCCAGCTTTTCTGGTCTGGAATCCATCCTGTTCCTATTGACAGGAACTCTATATCACATCACTCAGCTTTCGGAGTGTAATGTGAAATCAATTACGGCGCGGATGTTTAACACTTGGCTCGGTGTGGAGCTCAACAGGAGCTTCTGTAACACAGTCTGCTTCCTCCTTCTGTCACTTGCTAATTTACGAGGTTTCAGCCAAGACTTGCTGCTATTTTACCACTTTTAGCCCGCTTTCATTCTTTGTGAGCTCAAAACAGTCCAAGTTTGAGTGCTTTGCTGTGAAGCAACTGTTATATTTGCCCTTTCTGATATAATCTGAGATTTTGGTGAATTGTTTACAAAGTACCGAGCATAAAGGAAGAAAAATGTAGAAATTCACTGCAAATGCAAAAAAAAAAAAAAAAAAAAGTTGTTGGATGGTTATTCACTTATCCATCTGTGTGTCTAACCGTTTTTTCCACCTGTTCCGCTGTCATCAATCCATCAATCCATTTATCAATTTCTTACATCTATTCATCAAGGTTTCCCCTCAGAAAACTTGCTGAGCCTGGTGGTTGAGGTGCTTATTCATCCAGCAGCCCGTTGTGCTTTTGAGTTAAAAAATGTTTAAAGTTGACAGGAAATTTGAAAATATCACTTGATAATTATGTGTTATTGGAAGATTAATACCAGAACACCAACTATAAAGACTTAAAAATGCAAATATATTATATATATATATATATATATATATATATATATAAAAAGTGAAGTAAAGTAAATAAGCAATGCTAAGTCTGGTGGAGGCACAAGTAAAGACTGACGGCCCGCCAGGCTTATTAGACACTGGGAGAAACCCTGATTCATTCTCTCATCAGTCACTTACCCATCAATCAGCTTGAGGAGTTTTGGGTGAGACATTTTTGACTTAATTACCTCCACGAATGGGTTGTTTTTTCAGCAAATAGCCTTTTTTTGAGTCTACATATGTCAGGTAATAATTGATTACCACGTAATTAAGTATGAAATTAGCTGGTGATTATTTTGATAATTAATCGTGGTTAATCGTGATTCATTGTGATTAATTGTAATTAATCCAATTAATAATTTCATTCCTACATCTATCCGTCCCCCTTTCAGTCTGGTTTCATGTTTCATGCCTGACTTCTCTAATAACAGATATCTCACTAAAATACAAACAGGAGTCTGATTGTGTTGCTAAAACAATATTTCCTGTGATTAAACTATTTAGCTTTATGCTAAAATGATCCGTTTTCTGTTTATTGGCGCAGATAAAAATGGCAGTGAGGCGAGTTTTCTGCTCCTATCTGAGTTTGCTGGTGAACTCTAAGAACGACATGGCCTTGGCCCTCACCCTCAACGTTCCCTGTCGCTCTCTGCAACGGCAGGCATTCACTGACGTCAAGCGTGCCGCGCGAGACAGCCAAACATCTCTCTTCCTGGTAAGAAGATCCACGTTTATTCAGTTCACACATTAGCAGCACAACTAAACATGGAGTCTTTCTTGTAGCTGCAACATTTGGGTTTTTTTTGTGGCCTTTTCAGGCTGTGACATCTTTTGTTAGAGCCATCCAGCTTGGAGGGAAGGGGTACGCACCCGCAGAGTCTGATCCCCTCAGGAAGCATATCAAAGGCCTGTCTGACTACGTCCAGTTCATGGACAACCTGGAGGAAATACTGGGGGAAATTCCTGACCCAAGGTACGCAGCACAGCTTCATCCCAACTCGGACTGCAGTTCACAGTGTAACTTGTTAATTTGTACCTGATATTCTTGTCTGGAGATTCGTGGTAGTTTTTAAGGTACTCTTTGGGTAAAAACTTGTAGTAGTAACAGTAGCACTACTTCAAGATATTTTTACTCAAGTAAAAGTAAAAAGTAGCCATCCAAGAAATTAAAAAGTCTACCCAACTACTGAGTAACTATTAAATAATGATCAATCATTTCATATTTAAAAATTACACAATCAGGTAGTCCAAAATATAAAAGAACAGGAAATGTTGGTATTTTAAGGATATAATAATTATTAGAAGTAACAAAATTAGATAAAAGAAAATGTTTCCAAATCAATTAAAAAATTATGAAACTTTAACAGAAGCTGCAGGTGTGCATCTGTGTCTCTTGAGTTTTTGGTTAAAACATGTTTGTTTTTCATTCAGAGGGGAGAAAGTCCAGAAATATTACTCAAGTAAAAGTAGTGGTAGTTTATAATAAAATTACACAAGTACAAATAAATCTTAAATTAAAGTTAACATTTCTTTCCTTTGTGGTAAAATCACTTTACTTTAGCACATTTAGCTTTCACGATGTGCCTGAAAGCTAAACCAGGCACATCCTGTTCAAGGTAAGCGGGTGGGAATTTTTCCAGCTTCCTGGATAAGGAGCAGGCCAGCACACGTATTCACTTATTCGCACCTGTAGTCATAAAATACACCTGTGCTAAAGCAGGTTCTTATTTCTGAAAAATCCTATTCATTTTTTTTCTCCCCATGACAACACAAGATAAGCGTGTTAATTTTTGCAACATCAAAGCCGGGCTTCTTCTGGTTCCCTGACTTTGATCAATCCTTGAGCTCTGCACATCATTACAGATCATGTTTGGATGTCAAGGAGCTTGGCGTCACAACAAAAGCGATTATCAGAAATTATTTTTCCATTCAATCACGTAGATTTGGAAGGGGAAGCCGTTTCAGGTCTTCAGTCCCTGAAGTGACATAATCTCTTTCTGTTCAGACATAACATGTTGTCATGTTTATGCAGTGTGAACTCCAGCTGCTTTTCAGAGGGCTTTTCAGTTCATCCCGTCTAATGAGATGTTGATTACCTCGTCCAACATGCATCTTTCAACAAGCAGGGCCTTTACGTTCTCAGCAGAGTACTGTACTCCCTCAAACACCTTCAGCGCCCCTCGTTCGGCGAACATCTGTTTTCCCAAGTGATATTGTTACTGAGCCTCAGTGCTGGGTCAGGGTCGGAGCACCACCTTTCCACCTTGTGGACGTCTTTTCTTGCACGCCTTAGTGCACTTAACAATGAATCCAGTAAATGCTGAAAGGTACGGCTGAGTGCAAGGTGACTTTATTACAAGTTGGGAACATTTTTCACAACTATTACTATTGGCAAAGCATTGCAATGAAATAAAAATACTGAAATGCGTTTGCTTTGCCTTTAAAGCCAATGTCCAAATAACCAAAAGCAAAGCTGCAGTATATCTTGTGAGTGCTTAAAGTTGAGTATTTACGTACTCTGTTGAACGATATGTCACGATATAACCATTTTATATCCGTCTAATGATAAATATTTATTTATTTTTTTTTGTTTTAAATATCTGAAAAACTGCCAAACTACATAGTGTCGTGACATTTACTGTTTCATTCAGCTTTCACTCACTTGTTTGTTTTTAAGAAGTTGTGAGGCGGTGGTGAAACCTTAAACTGCTGCTGTGCCAGTTACTCAACAGGTTGTTGCTAGGTAACCATAGAGTGAGCGAGTTGCTAGGTAACCAGAGTGAGAGAGCGAGTGGATTCCACTAAACTTGTGAGAGTTTGAGCAGCTGCTTACAGTGAAGTTTTAGTGAAATTATTGAATATCAGATATCATTTATTGATATTGATCAAAAGTCTATCACCATATATACAGTTATTGATTTTACTCGGTTGAAGATTCTCTCACTGCCTGACAGTAAATCAACCTAAACTTTTACTATTTTAGGTCGTTTCTTTGTGCTAAATGACAAGATGGTGTCTGGAGAATTTAGTTGTTTTTTTTTTGTTTTTTTACTTCCTTCAGTGAATGTGGAGCCAGGCTACTGGCCACCATCAGAGCAGCTTTGGTGAAAGTAAGCAGTACTGGAGATCCAGTTTACACTGCTGCAGAAGAAACTACAAAAGAGCTAAAAGAGAGGATTGTCCAGCTTCACCAGACCCAGAAACAAGCTGCTAATGTGGATGGGACGGGTATAAGTCCTGCTAGGGTAATAGTCATCCTCATCTCTAAAAGCTCTACGCTGTTAGATTTCACTGTAAAATTCTGATTGCAGCCGTTTCCGTCCTCAGCCAAAAGCTTACGCAGTCAACCACGCCACTGCATATGGAGGGCGAGAAACGGTAAAGGTGCTAACAGCGTTGCTTGACGAAGAAGCCATGGCTCCGCCATGTGGTAACAAGGCAGACCTGCTGTCTGAAGACCAGCCGGTCCTCAGCGGAGCCGAGGGAACCTGTGTCCTCACGCTGTTCAGGTTGGTCACAAGCTCAAAAAGCAGAGTCTGAGTTCAGCTAGCTCAAACGGGGCACTGGGTTTTTTTCAGAGCTTAAAGGGAAGTTTTTATGTAATCTTCCAAAGCAGTTATTTAAAGATGAGCTGCAACACTTCCTTGAACAGGTTAGGTTAGGTCTATGGGTGATACAAAGCATGTTTATTCGTTTTTTGCATGAAAATAATTCTTACATAATGAGATTCAAGTCTGCTCTGTTCTGCATATTTTGAGCTCCTCTCAAAATGAGCTGTTTCACATGTAAAAATGGCTGAAAACAGACAACCGAATATCTTTGAAAAGCAAAAGTGAAGCCTCCTCCACAACCAACGAGAATGCAGCAAGTGGTTTCTGGATAGTAAATCAACAATAAAATGCGTGTCTTTTCCAGCAGCCATTATACCAGCTGGCAAAATGTGCTGGAGCTCTGCTTGGGTTGCTAGGTGATGGTCTGAGGTTGCTAGGAAACAGTACCTGCTGATTTGGGACATTCTGGAGGTTTTTGAGAGAGCTCATTTTCCAGACAACAAAATACATTAATTATTGCCAAAAAAAAAAAAAAACAGCTGGGTTGTTTTGTTTTGTTTCTTAACTGCTTCACCTGTAGAGACCCAAATGGAAGTACAAAAAAATGTCCAAAATGTAAATTTTGCAGAAAGAAACAGACTAAAAGCTGATGCTTTATAAGAATTTGTATCATATAGAAATGTTCTCAAAATATAAAAAAATTAAAAAATAAAAGGATTCATTCTGCAACCCTCTTGTCTAACGGAACAAAATATTTAGGTTAGATTCACCTGACAGATTCCAGTTTCCACCAGAGTTGGTTTTGGAATCCCTCAGGGTTCTGTGGTTGGACCCGTCCTCTTCGTTTCATGTATGGTTCCCCTGAAATAAGAGAGAATTGGATGAATGTTTTGTATGCTGACTGCACTAAAGCCTGATTAATTCAATCAATTGAATGGCTGCAAATAATTTAAAGACATGCAGCTTTCTTCTTTTAAAGCTCCTGCTTTTCAAGCTGCTGTCAGTCATTTCTTCTAAATGGCATCAAGTTAGCATTCATGAATGTAAAGAACCACAATTTTTCTAAAAAGAACATGTTATTCTGTAAGTATTTGTAGTTATAGAAGGACAAAAATAGAAATATCTTCTTCAATGGCTAACTCTTAAATCCAAAACATAACATAAAATCTTTTTTTCCAAATATAGTTTATTAAAAATAAAAAAGTAAGATACACAAATACTTCCCTTGAAAACCAAACCTTTAATCGTTAATATTAGCAGCAAACTGTGGACCTATTCTATGTTTTTCTTTGTTATTATCATAGGAATTTATGCTGTTAAATTGGTTATTATTAAACCTGAACTGATACTTTCAGACTCAAGTCTGATGTGTCCCAATAAACTTGTTTTCCTTTGGAGTTCATATTGGAAAAAGGATTGAAATCTAAAGTTTGTGCTTGTCACACTGACTTTGAATTAAATTAGGCTGTTTTTACACTCTGAGAACGGGAAAAGCCCTGCAGCAACGATCCGACCAACATGGGACTCATGGCAACTCTCGATGAAACCTCATGGGGGGAAAATCCTCCCACATCACACTGGAACAATTTATCGGGTCAAACATCTGAAAGAAAAATACAGCAAAATAGCAGCCTGAGGGTGTGATTGCAGTCTGTTGTCTGATGGTTGCGAAGATCTTTGACGGGACAGCAGATTAAAGAAAAAAATAAAATACAGAAAGCATGTTGAAGCTTTTGGCGTTCTTAATTTATACAACTTCACTTCTTGCTTTCAGATCCCCTGAAGTGTCCACTGGATGTTCTCCAGAACCCCTGAGGAACAGAGTCCAGAGCCGACTAAACCTGCTCAAGCCCAAGGTAACAGCAGCCCCCAGAATCCAAACCATCAGTTACTTCAAATTGAATCAGATGTGCAAACACTGAAAATAATGTCTTTACATCCTGTAATCTCTCCCTGGTACTGTATTATTTATTTGCTTAGCTGAAGCTCACAACTGACTTCTACAGTTAACGTTTTCACAGCTGTGTTTTAGCTCCTAATGCTGGTTCAAGTGTGCAGTTTCAGTCCAGGGCATAAAATGAATTATTTGTGGGGGGCTCATGCCATTAACCATCGCCTCATGATAGGTTATTCCTTTGCCTATTTGCTTGCAATGCACAATACTGTATATTTAATATCAATATTTCACTATTTCCTGTCCCAGTTTCTTGGTTTCAGACACTTTTTGCATCAACCTTTAATTCTGAGTGTTCAGACTTGATGTTTTGCTCCGTTTTAACAACCTTTTACCCAGATGTTCGACGTGAGGCACAAGCCTCACCTTATCATGGTGATGCTCTGCAGAAACGCTTATTATTCAGAGCCATGACTGGGGAGCAGAAGCAGACACGGAGGTAAACCGAAACCGGTCTGGTTGACGGAGGCAAATAACCGCGAGGCGGTAATTCTAGGTTCAGCTGAAGAAATGTTCCACTCCCCATGCATCTTTGTCACAGAGAGTTTAGCAGGGATCCCTGCTGATTCTTCACACATGAAACTGTGTTCTATGCATGTGGAAGAACATGTGCAAGGTATGAAGGGGTATAAACGTTATGTCTGCTGTAGCTCTTACAAAGCGTAAGTGCAAAATAACTCCACAGAGCGTTCTCTGACAGAGAGGCAGGCCCACAGCATCACAGATCCTTTACTAATTTTAAATAAAGAATAGCTACTAGCAACTTCTGTCTGTCAGAGCAGCGAGATTGTGATGTAATGTGCTTGAGTGACACAGACTTCTTCCATAATTTCATTATCGTAATTGTCAGCCGTTGTTTACATCCTGATTACTGTGTCTGGCTTTTTCTGATGCAGATTAATGAAGCATGTCTCACTAATCATTATCTGCATTTTTATATTAACCATAGAATTAGCCAAATAGAAATAACGAAAATAAATTTGCTGAAAAGAAAAACATGTCAATTTCGACAAAATTCATGTTTTTTGCGCTAGGATTAGTTCATGATGAGCAATGGAAACACTTCTTATGCATCACGAATCACATGATCAACAACCGGATGTTACTACTGCTGGAAACGATGAAGAAGACGACAGAAAATGGAAGGAGGATGATGGTTTACTTTTGTTTTTTGGGGTTTTTTTGGACAATGTGCATCTGTCTCCACCAGAGTTCTCACAGCATCACACATTTCATGAAATGTTGTCATTTGAATCCATAACTCTTCCGTAAAATCGCCAAAACGTGGCATACCTAGTCACTCCCATGTATTGTCGCTAGGCCTGTCACAATAACAAATTTTGCTAGACGATATATTGTTCCAGAACTTATTGCGATAAACAGTAATATCTGCATTATTTTATTTCAAGCAATAAAATAATGTAAGAATGCATTCTCAAGGATCAATAAACTTTAAATTCTAATGAACATTTTAAACATTGGAACTGGAAGACATTTTAAATATCCAAAATAAATACAGAAAATAACAAATAAAATGAATTATAAATTCTCTGTGAACAAAATGTTCTTTTTTTTTTTTTTATAAAAAGGGCTAGTTGATACCAAAGCACCAGACTGAAGACCAGTTTTGGTAGAAAGAGAGAAGAGAAAAATGTTAAATCAATCAAATGAAAATGTTTCTTTTAATTTATCATGCGATTAATTGAGTTGTTGTGACAAGCCAATTTGTCACTCCAGTGGCTGAATCAGACGCCAATGTCTCCTCTGATGGCTGAATTATGAATATCTCATGTAACTGTTTACATCTGTCGTTGCCATGATTTTTAATGACTTATCGCGTGATCAAGCTTTTTCACATGTGATTTTAATTATTTATTAGCGGAATAGTGACAAAGACGTGTCACTATTTGTAATAGAAATGCAGCGAGTGACTTGAAAGCCGGATAAAATGCAACATGACCATTTAAGACACCAAACTGGAAGTGGCACAGATTGGATTTTTTTGGGGGGGGTGGTTATATGTCGCTCATTTTTGCAAAAAAATCAAATTTGGGTCGCATTTTCCTGCTGTGTGAACGTAGCCCATGTCTGTCTAACTTCACACATTTTGACTTGGAAATGTTTAAAGCTAATCACCTGCATGAACCATTTTTGTTTTCCAACATCATATGCTGAACACATTTAGCGAAGCAGCTCCTTCATTTGATGGAGCTACCAGATGTCATCCTAGCTTCCCACAACCTGGCTGGCTTCCTGTTTGAATGCGGCGTAATGGTCCCCGGGCCGCTCACCGCTTCCTGAACTCCGCGAGCGGAAGCTCTCCGCTTCAATTTCGCTTTGAAGATGCCGTATCAGTCGCACAGCTCGTCTAGCCGGGGAAACATGAAAGGTTATTTGTTGTCTGCTGAACGACTTTATCCCCCGAGTTCTCTGGTGATTTCACCGAACGCTGACGTCAGCTGGCACACATGGAGATGGACTGATTTTGTTTTTGAGACGTTTCTAAATGCATTTCCCAGTGCTACCAACCCAACCTGTAATGACACTCAACATTGTTTTGCAACAGACTCTGATCTCAGAAAAGTGGAATTTAAAAAGTAGATTATAGGCATTTTATTCCAGTGAGGTTAAATTCCTTACAGGTAGCCCTGTCACGATAAACTATGCTGGATGATAAATTGTTCCAGAAGTTATTGTGATAAATGATAATATTGTTGTTTTGAGACCATTTTACAAATGGTCTCAAATTTTGATAATGTCAAAATAATAATGCAAGAACGCATTCTAAAAGATCCAAAATAAATAAACAAAACAACAAATAACATTAATTTTGAAGTCTTTGTAAACATTGTTCTTCAAAAAGGGCTAGTTGACACCAAAGCACCAGACTGAAGACCTTTATCATCCAGTTTTTGGTAGGAAGAGAGAAAAAAATAAATGATAAATTATGAAAATGGAAATAATTGAGTTTGTTTCAATTTATCATGCGATTAATTGATTTATTGATTATCGTGATAGGTCTACTTACAGGTGATACTTGTTCCCAGACCCAGATTTTGGAAATGTTTTGGACAGGTTATTTTTGTCCTGAAAAACTGAACCTATACTTTATGGACTCATCCAGTTTAATTTGCTGTATTTTTTTGCCCCTCTCTCCCCTGTAATGATTTCTTCTCACCAATGTGACCCATTGGCTTGAAGGGTAAAATCCCCGGATTGTGATAATCCTAAAAGCCGTTGATCAAGCGGTGTATCTGAGTGTTATAGGGCACGGACTCAAGTCTTCAGCGTCATTCAGTTTTGTCAGAACCTTTGTCTCTCACCATTCTACTTTTTAATAAGCTGCTTTGCTTCCTTCTAGAGGTGTTGATATCCAACTAAAAGACGTAGCTCTACCAATACATATGACTTTCTAAAAGCTAGCAAAAAATCTAAACAGCAATCCTAATACAATTACATTACAAAACTTCAAAATTTAGTGTTTTCTCTTGCTAAAAGTTGACCTGCAGTGCTTTTTTGAACAGCTTAGGTTAGGATAAGTGTTTTGGCTATACAAAACATGTTCGTAACATTTCTTTTGTACAAAATCATTCTTGCATAATGAAATGCCTATTTTGCACTGGTTTCAAAATGAGCTATTTCAGGGCATCTTGTCACTTTAAATCCAAATAAGCTGCTGCTGACCACGCCCCCCAACTCGATGACAATAGCTGCAAACAGATGTGCAATTATACAACCGTACATTTTTGAAAAGTAGATAAGAATGCAACAAGTGGTTTCAGAAGAGTAAGTAAACAACAAAACACTTCCCCGCTATTGTACACCAGTAAAACTAGCTGACCAATGCACTGGAGTTCTGCTGAGGTTGCTAGGTAACGGGCTGGGCTTTGTTGAGGTTGCTAGGTAACGGGCCTGCCGATTTGTTACGTTACATTCCAAAGGTTTTTTTAAACAGGTCATTTTCTGAACACCAAAAAACATTAACTTATTGCCAAAAGAGGCTAGGCGTTTTCTTTTTCTTTCTTTTTTTTAAGTTGGATGTCTTTTAGAAGCAGTAGAAACCTAAATATTAAGTGCAAAAATGCGTAAAATGTGAATTTTACATAATAGGTTCCACTTAAAGCAACACCACTCCCATCTGAGGACATTAATTTCCTTACACTGAGCCTAAATATTGATTAGGTATTATGTTTATTGCTGCAAACATTCAGTTATTGCTTTTCTGAAGGATTTTGTCAACAAAACTATGAAAAAATATGAAGTTGGTGACGGAGTCTAGTCTTATTGCAATAAAACTAAGTACAAGTTTTGGATTTGAATCAAATTAGAGGGCGAGGTGAGTCCATGTGAAGACCCCACAGCAGTATGTTTTAGTTAGTTTGGAACATTTTAATTACGTTTTACTGTTTTTGTCATAGTTCTAAAGAACCATCTGGTTTTGTTATGTTGAAAACACAAGTAGGAAAAAATCCCTCAGCGCGTCTTGAAAGGCAGGAATCCTGGGCATCAACTTGGATTCAGTGATACCGATCAGCGTCGTCATATTGTTTGATGTTTTTATTAAAAATATTGACATAAAAGACTGATTTCACCAAGCCACCCACAATAAAAGACACTAATTACTTTGGAGAGTCCCGATCCCCCTCCATGTAATGCCAACATGGCTGCTGCCAAACTCCAAACAATGGATGCCTAGATATTTGAAGTCCAAATAACAGACATTTATGTTCCCTTGAGGATAAACTCAACTTGTCATGTCATAGTGGTTTTCCAGTACACACACTTCTCATTTCTTGGAAAAAGTAGATTAAGGAGCTGCAGTTTTACAAATTGCTATGCTAATTTTTTATTTTTTCCCATGTTATAATCACACTAAAGTGATGCAGGCTACTAAACAGCTTTGTTGCTGTCAAGTAACAAAAATTTTTAAAAGTTCAAATACGTAATTTGAATACTTTTCAGGGTACTATACAGCATCTATTGACTTTTGTTAATGAGAGCTGCTACAACGATCAAAATTAGAAAGGAGCTTAATAAAAGTTAGTAAAAACTGGGATTACTTTGTTTAGCTACAACAGGGGGCCAGAAAGTCCTACAAAAGTCGTACAACAAAGTCAAAATAATGTTGTAATAATGTGATAATTATACATGAATACAACATTAAAGTCATAATAAAATGAGAATAACTTTGTAATAATGTGAGAAAGATGTTAATATTAACAGAATAAAATCATATATCAGGAGAACTAAGAAGTAATTTTATGAGAATACCACTATGTAAAATAAATTAAAAAGAAAATGAGGAATCTTGAGCATTTTATGAAGTTATAATTTAATATTGGTTTTACAAACGGACTTTGAAACGATTCTGCAAACAACTTTATTTTGACAAAAGAATCGCACGGATCTGACGAGCTGGTCACGTCAGATCTCGATATCCATCAAAGCTTTGCTCACATTAAAATGGCCTGTTTCAAAATTGTACAACTTTTTTCAGGCAACATTGCGTATTTATCCCGCCGATATGACGACTTTGTTGTCAGACTTTAGTTTCGTCATTAAAAAAAAAAAAAATCTTTGTCTGTTGTGGCTTAACACCAAAAATTGATCCAGGAAGTTTGACAACAAAAAAATACCAAACTTGCGTTCACGTTTGTTTTGTTGGTTTATTTCAGGCTACACAAAGGGTGATCCGATCCCAGTTTGCCTGCACATACAAAGATGAACCGCCGCTCAACCGGGTGCTGGACTTCCCAAGCACCAGCCAGATGCCGAGCTGTGTTCACCCAGCGCCAAAGCCAACAACCAGCCTAACTGTGGCAGACGGGTTCAACCCAGAGGCAGAAGATACAGCAGGTTGGTACACATTTCAACCTGTTCAATAGAAAAAGCTAAAGGCACTTTGTGTACATTTATATATGCAAAAACCCAAAATGTTAGCATGACCTGTGAGTTGAGTTACTACACAACTCAACTCACAGGTACAGGAAACATTACACCTTGATTTTCTTCAGTGGAGCAAACCTTAGACTAGGGGTCCCCAAACGTTTTCCTGTGAGGGCCACATAACTTTTCCCTTCTCTGGTGGGGGGCCTGAAATTGTTGGGGGGGGGCGGGGGGGGGGCGTTTCTCGATTGATTTTTACCCAGAAAGCACATAGGCAAAAACCATGAGTGAAACGGTCACTGGGACTAACTAGTATATATTCCATTGAGGGAATGTAACTATAACATATTAATTTCTCATATGTAAACATAAAGGCTCGTTTTGAAGTATAAGTTGCTATTACAGGCATTGCTTCGAAAAATTCAACCTGGAATGCAGCGTTCACAACAGACACGTGTTCATCTGCTCTTCCGCTAGCAAACAACCGTACTGATTAAACAACATAAAAGTCAAGCAGTTCCCTAAAAGTCCAACAGATGGCAGCAATGCACCCCACAGTTTACAGGACACACTACCTGCTACAGAGCCCCCTGGTGGTTGAAGAAAAATCCACATATAAACCGGAAAATACAATAAATGAAAAAAAAAAAATAATCTGAATGCTCTCTGGTATTGTTCAGGGGGCCGGACCAAATGTGGACGGGCCGGATCCGGCCCGCGGGCCGTAGTTTGGGGACCCCTGCCAATGTAGATATGAGGGTAAAAAAATCCCCGAAGAAGAAACAAGTTTGAAAAGTTAAACCTTTGCTAGAACACTTGGAAATGTTTGAGTTTCAAAAGTTGAAAATATTTGATTTATGAAACTCAGAAAATTCAGTTGTTTTTTTTTTTCTAAAAAAATTCTGAGACTAACTTACAAATTTCTGAGTTTCTGCTAGCAAATTTTTGACTTGAGACTCAGAAGTTTACACTTTTGTTTTCTTAAAAATGCCTGAGATCAACGTCAAAATTTCTGTTTCTTCTAGCAAATTTTCAACTTTAGATTTTCAGAAATGTTCAACTTTTTTTCTGGAAAATTTCCGAAATTAATCTAAAAATTTCAGGGGGAAAAAATTATTTTGGCAAAAAATTATTTTATATGTTGTCGTACAAACTCCCATATCTACAGCAAGAAACAAAATTACTCCACAGACTTTTTTCCAATGTTGATCTGTGAATATTCAGACTCAGCTCCACAAAGTTTACATGAAAAATGCTGAACTTCTGCTTCATGGCATATATATATACACAATGCTTGGACTTCCAGTACACTTTGTGAGTTTACCTTAAGTGGCTTCCAACATTAAAACGTGTTTTTGGGTTGTTTCAGTTTTTGCAGCCAAGCCTTCCAGTGAATCCCGGAGAAAAGAGTGCTTTGAGGTACAGCGGGAGGTTGCTCCCGAGCAGAGGAGTGGAAATGCTCAAAACGGAGGTGGATGTCCAAGTAATAAAAGGAAAACTGGCATTCAGATGCAGAGCAAGGGTAATAAGAGGAAGCAGCTGGATTCTGAGCCGCACACCGAATCAGAGAATGAACCTCCGGAGAAGAAACAGCACACCCGTGTGTCAGTCAAAGTGCCCGGCAAAAACGTCTGCAAGGCTTCAAATAAAAAGAAACTCATAGCTGGACAGGGAAAGCTTACCAGCTTCTTTAGAGTTTAGGCTTCTTTCACTGATTTTATGATAAAATATGATTGTAAATTTGCTTAATTTGAGTCTGCTAAAAGGTTAATTTCACCTAAACACAAATTATGAAACATAGTTGTCCCTACACAGGTTCCCTGACTTATATTCTGTCTACTTTTTTGTTAAAAATTTTGTCCCTTTAAAAAAATTTTGTGAACTGGATTTTTTTTTTGTGGTTCTTGGACATTGATATGCATCATAGCTTAGCCGCTAATTAGCTTGCCTACATTAAACAAAGGGAAAACAATAACTAGAACTGACTGAGTTTTTCCTCAAATATGCATTTCTACAAATTGAGTGGTAAACAGGCTGAGTAGGAAACAGTAAAATGATCAGTCTGTCCAACTGTAATCTGAGCAAACCGAGAGGAACGGCTAACTACAAATAGAAATTGGCCACTAGCAAAAATTTTATGTTCAACAAATTTTGACAAATGTCTTAATGTCTGGGTAAATCAAAGACGGGCCAAGCAATAAAGTACCTAAAATAGCTATAACTAGCAATAAATTGCAAAAGTTCTTACTACTAATTAAATTTTATACACGCCAGATGTTTTATATTTTTTCCTTTTGGATCGTAACTTGAAATGTCTGACTGTAGCTTATTGATGAGGTAGGATTAACATTAACCCATTTTGCTAAAGACGCTAAAAAAATATTTTAAAAAAACAGGTTTCTAGCCTCTGGCTACAGATTTGGATGTTTTCCCAGTAGCAAAGGTGCCAAATGTTAGCCATGTATGCCTTTCAATTAAGTTGTCAAGAATCAAAAACTATAACACTTTTTAGCTAGCAGTTTTTAGCTCAACAATCTTAACACTTTGTTTTATTTCCTAAGTTCTTGGTCAACTTTATGTACTTTGACATATTTCCAGATCCAAAAGCATAAAAAGGTTTTAGCTTTTGGATTTGAAAATAGTTATTGATCCAATTAACAAATAGGTGCATTTTTTCTGCAATTACCTTTAAGGGCAATATTGTTCCCCCCCCCCCCCCCCCAAGTAAAATCCTCATTTCAAAACTCGAACAATGTGAGGAGGGAAAATCAAACTTGGAGTCCATATTTGATCATTGCACTTTATTTCTAACTTATCTGCATACATGTCAACAGAAATACATTTAATTACTACATATGAAGTTTGAACTTTTACTATGTACAATTCCAATACAAGCTTCCATTTAATAAACTGTTCTGTTGATGTTTGTCACTTTTTTTAAGAACATGTTTATGGTGTAATTTTTGTAGTATATTTGAGAAACACTCAAGCTTCCCAACAGGGCCGGTAAACTCTCCCAATCATACATCGCAGCACTGTAAGGATGGAAAAATAGAATTCGGTCAAAACAATGATTTGATAATCATGAAAAAATGAAGGAGAAGACATTCCCAGATACTTGCTGTCAAGGTCTTTTTCTCGTTTATTTATTTTCAAAGTGAACTCATCAGGTGTGCGGTCCAAACTTCGTTCTGCGACCAGAGGATAGCGCCGGTTCAGCCCACGAATACGTTGCCCCTCCAGGTTCATGTCCTAAAATATATTAATCACCACATGTATAATCTCAATAATCAAGAAGCAACAACAGCTTCAAAAGATTATTTTTCCACTCAGCAGATGTTGGATTTCCCTTTATCAGCTGATCCAACTCTCAGAAAATGGAACAAATGTGTCCTCATGGTTTTTTACGATATCACAGTAACCTGTTTTTTCCAAAGTTCTGGCTCACTCAGATGTAGATGTCTTTGTTGTTTCAATTATGGCTCTCTGTTCCCCATTACCACAGAGATAACCACTGTGTTCATGACACACTAGAGACGTAATCACCAGAAAAACATATTGCAGCCAAAGAGTTTCATGAAACACCAATATATCATCATTCTTCCTGGTGTGATTTCAGTAAATCTTTATGGGCTTGTGATCATCTGACCTTTTCGGGTAATGGCATTTCCCAGTTTTCCAGCACTGCTGTAAAATTATTTTATAGGCGTGTGGGTAAAATATTGACTTAACAGTAGGTGACTGGATGGTGGCCAGCTGAGAAGGGTCAAGTGGAGATAATGTGCACTGTGAAGAAGTCTAACAATGGATGTTTATGGCTGTTTGGAAAATATTACTTTTGCAAGTTTGTAAATTTGGCTTATAGACACAAAAAACTGCTTGCCGATGATGACTACCATTGGTTTTAGCTGTCAAGTTGTCAACATAATGTGCCAAATCTTAAATGTATATATAAAAGAAAAAGGGATGCAGTGCTTTGCTACTCATTGTCAACACTACAACAAATAGATAAGGTCCAATGGTATCACAAAACATAGCTTAGTAGGTTTTAATAAAATAAAAATAAAAGTTAGTTATGCTAGCTTGACTTTGAAAATATTAATATGTATGTGTGCTGTGGAATTTAGTGTTTTGATTCCATAAAAAAAAAGTAAGTAAAAGGAGTACTCTGATAGATCAACAGTACCGCAGGTGTTTAAATTAGCTAATCAACCACCGCTGTGTCCAGAAAATCACTTATTAATAATAGCAATAAATAGACTGAATGTTCTGTTGTTTGTGTTGGAAATGTTTCCATGTTTTCTGGCGTTTTTAGTCCTGACACAGTAGTGGAGCTGTTGTCAGTCAATTGCTATGGCAACGGGCCTGTGTGTAGCATAGCCGATCCAGAGAGCCTGAAATAAGAAGACTGATTTTTAAATATTCATTGACAGTTTTTCTGTTATTTTCTCTTTCCACTGCACTAAATTAATAATACCTACATCTCCAGGTTTCATTTTGTTGACCAAATTTATCCTCCGCAGCAGCGCATGAGTGACATTTCCGGATGTAAACACTAATGTGCAATGTGTCTTTATGTGGTTTGATTAATTTCAGGCTCTCCCTCAGTGTATTATAAGCCTGGCGGGCCACCAGGCTTTACTTGTGCCAGCACAAGTTAGCATTGGCTTAGCATTGTTAATTTATCTTAGGTTTCTTTTTTATTCTTGTCTTTTTTTAAGACTTTATTGTTGGTGTTTAGGTATTAATCTTCCAGTCTTCCAAAAATGGATAACTATCAAGTAATATTTTAAAATTTCCTGTCAACTTTAAACACCTTTTTTTTAACTCAAAAACATGGTGGCCGGCTGGATGACTGCTCTAGTGCTCCAAGCAATGGGCTTAGTCAGTTTTCAGGGGGAAAACCTGAATTTTAATAATAATCAGCCATAGTAAAATGGTAAAAATTACTAATTAATTATATTTCTAATCATTGTACTGTATTTTAAATTAAGCTTTTGTAACATTAATGTTAACTTGTACTGTCTGGAAAAAAATTGCTTAAAACAGAATCCATGCACAGCTAAAAACTATTTTATCCCTTGGAAAACTTACCGGTATGACGATGATTTTGGATGTCCCATCATTTGTGAGGCTCCGTCTGTACATCAGAGGAACCGCAGCGTGTTCAGTCACGTCGTCATCAGACAGAAATGTGTCCAACCCTTCTTGTTCTGCGGCGCCATCTTCTACTGTAGTTGAAGGAATGGCCACTGTGACCAAGTTGCTGTTCATCTCAGAGAACAGCATTAAAGCGAACAGGAGGGAGTAGACGGACATCGTCAAAATCAGCGTTCACACTCAGAACTTGTCTGATATTCCCTCACCAAACAGCTGATGTGACCGGGCATTAAGCCGCTTTATATAGTGAAGGATAGTGGAAAATCTCACCAAAATGCAGTCACGTATCTATCTATGAAGGCTGGAGGTGACAGGAAAGTTTAAAAGGTGACTCAAAATAATCTACAATCTAATTAAAAAGAAAAAAGGGGAGATTAGAGATGGGATGAGAAACATGCTGGTTGTAATTCTTTATCCTTATCAAACTGGGGTTGACTGGTCACATAAAAGGTCAGAGGGCAGAAAATAAGCAGGCGTATTAAGTTTACTGAAATAAACTCAACAGGCGGTAGGACAGAAGCAGGATGGTTAAAGATGCGGTCATAGGGGTCATGCTTTGTGGCTTTTCAGAACCGACTGAAAAGCCATCAACAGATGTCTTAAACACATATTAACCCTCTCAACTCTACTTTATAGTACTAATCCATACACACTGCTGCAGAGAATGACGTGTTCTCAGTTTATTCAAGGTATTTTACAAATTATATTTTACTGCACTGCAAAAACACTTGATCTTAACAAGTATTTTGATCTAGTTCATTATGCTAATAACTTTATCTCTTTTCACCAAGATATATGAGCTAGTTAAGTGAATAGTTCCTTAATATAGATTTTTTAAAGTCCTATATGTTCACTGGCAGATTTTTTTCATGTAAAACATGGGAAAATGTCTTATAAATGAAATAATTTGTGTGTGGAATTGGTACTTTTTCATCAATATTAAGAAATTATTGACATAAAACAAGCTCCTATATCTTGCTGAAAGATTTTGTCTAATTTTATGTGAACCAACATATTTGCACTAGAATTAACACCAAAATGTTTGTGTTTTTGCAGTCTATATACCAAAATTAATCACTGGGAATAATTTTTCATTTTCTTATTAACACAACGACCAAGTGAGCCAACCACATTGCAGGGACTTGGTGTCTGGACATGCTGAAGACGACTTGAGAAAATAATTGGTGTTTCAGTGACTGTATATCTAGTGGGATTTTGATGCACAACCAGACAATGAAAAAGAGAAAATATCCAATAAGCAGCCATTGTGTGGATGAAAATATGTTGTTGGTGTCAGAGGAGAAGGATAGAGCATCTCTGAACAAACTCCATTTCAATCAGTGAACCAAACAGGCTAGAGTTTGTCAAGAAAACTGGCATGGACTTGTGAGATCTCTCTAGGTACACGCGGAAAGCAGGGTAAAAGGCCTGGGGAGTAACAGTAATCCTGTATTGATTTAAGAATGATTAAAGAAATGAAATGAAATACATATGTGTGTAATGGTTGGAATCAAATACATAGATAAGTAAATAGTTGAAATGATTTATGTCTTATAATCACAATGTCTGTAATGTATGACTGAAATATATAATCTGTATTCATGATCTGCGGTAACAGTAACAACTTAATTGTTATATATATACATTTTCAATGATTTCAGATAATGGTAAAACTGATTATGTTTTGAGTTGATTGTGTTTCATGGTACATTATAAGAAGATTGTAGAGTTAAGCACAGAGAGGCACTGAGCTGGCTGGGCGGGGACCTCAGAACAGATTGCCAAAAAAGGTAATAACTACCAGATGGTCAGCATTGCAAAGGAGTTGCAGCAGGCGGACGCAAAAGAGGGAGGTTTGTGTATTACCAAATGCAGGGTGGAGCGAGGTTTGGGAAGACGGGTACTTTCCGATGAGGTAATCGGGGAGAATGAGTCATAAGATCTCTCCCACACACAACTGTGGACCAGGAGGGTTTAAAAGCCAGCGAGCTGGGGAGGAAACTGTTCTTAGTCCGCGGCGCTGAAGGAGAATCAACAAGAAGACGCAGGCGAAAGATCAGCGGAGGACCACACCCTGGGACCGGGGGGAAAAGTTTGAGACTTCTCGCCGCAAAGAAGGACAAGATCCGTCAGTCCCAGCCCTGGCCCCTGAATTTGACCGTTTTCCTCTGCCTCCACCCTACGATCCCTATTCAACAGCAGCAGACTTGGGGAAAAGACAAAGGTCACCTAGTGATGAAGATTCTGTACGTCTAAAAGAGGTTGGACAGATTGACTTTGCTGCTTTTCCGGACAAGGACTTTGCCCGGCTAGGACAGAGACTCTAACCAAGAACGTCTAAAGATTTCGGCTGCCAAGATCGACTAACATCGGGTGTGAGTTGCCCTGCCCCTAAAGCCTCGCTCAGTGAGATTAGTGACATAGGTTAGGGATAGAAATAAGATAGGATATGGTTGATTTGGTTGATATTATAATTTGAAATTAATATTTGTTACAAGTTTACAATTACTTTTATTAAATCTGTTTGTCATTTACCCCTGCTAAAGCTTGCTTAATAAAATATAATAAAAATAAGAATGGAGGTCGCGGATATTGAATTCAATTGAGTCACTGTTTGATGAGGGTTCTTCTGGTATAAGTAAAATCTAAATACATGATTCTAGAAATGGGTGGCTTCGTACTTTCCTTTGGCGAGCTATAAATAATGGCCCTGGGACTTATATCTAAGTCACTAAATCCAATCTAGCCGATAACAAGTGCACGTTATTTTAAGGAGGAAAGCTACCGTTAACAGGAGTGGTTGTTGGAACTACGCGGCAGCTAGAGCTACTCTGTCGACTGTTTCTCAACTGAAAAGGGCCGTAACTTCTGGATCTGAAGGTAGTTAGAGCTAGACGAGTTTTCTCCGCCACCAGTTTAAACAGAAATTCTCTAGTAAACCTATGATAGGGTAAAACCCAGGTTTCAGGGATTTTCCGGACCTGTTAGACAGAGAACTGGTCAATAGTCAGTTAGTGGTGAGGTTAGGGCGTGGCTGGCTATTGCAGAATAACGAACATGGCGTCCCTGGGTGGGCCCCTCCCAAAGGAGTAGGAGGACCCCACTTTAACCAAGTCAGTAAAAACAGAGGCGAGTATCTGAATAGCTCACTTGGAGGCTAGCTCTTAAGGAATAGAGTTAGTGGTGACTGATCCGGCTGTCAGTCACAACCCTCGCAGTAACTGTATGGCATACAGGTGAGGGAGAGCTTCTGCTGAGGATAGGTAGAGTATCCAGATGAGAGGCTAGTAGCCATAGCCTGAACCCATCCCTGCTCGAAGGCTAAAGAGAGGCTTTGGGGGAAAGGCGACTCGAAGACAAAGACAATCATGGATGACGGAAAAGAAGAAGAAGAGAAAGGACCAGAACCCCCGCAAGCCTCAGCGCTAGAGCGGGAGACAAGCGTCACCGGATCAAAGGAGGAATCACAGCTCCTACGCTCCCAGATAGTCTTGCAACAGCTTCCAGTGATGTTGATATTGCTCGGTGATGGAATAGAGACCTGGACCACGACCAGTCGACGAAGCTTCGATCGGGCCCATTATTCGGATGACCCCAAGCTTGGGAGGAGGATGATGGAAGCATTAATAAGGCATCAGAAAGTTTACTACTGCACTCAGCTCCAAGATGGTCACCGCCTAGGGGTCGTCAGATGCCCGGAGAAAGTTGCCAAAAAAACGGAAGTCAAAGAGTGGTTGGAGTGGTTTGCTAACCTACTGGAAGGATGGACAGACGGCAAATTACGAATCATCTACAGTCCTTCTGAAAAATACGACAGTATAGTGAAGACGGCGACACTAGCCGCCGGTATAGACGGGGTCATGGTAAACCCAGAGGTCCGCGGAACGCCCCGTTATGCCGAGTGTACTGAAGCCCTGCAGAGACTCGCAGCTTACAGAATAGATCAAGAGAAAAAACGGGAGCTGGACCTGGAAGAGTCGGACATGTCTGAACCCCCTACCCAGAGGGCCAGCCGTGACCAGTCGCCGCTGAGAAAGCCAGCGTCGGGGGACCTAATAGACCTGACAAAAGATGACGATGAGGAAGACCAAGAACAACCAGGCCCTTCGAGGAACCGACAAAGACCCTCCGAGCCGTCGAGACAGGGGGTCGAGGGTAGGACGTCTGCCTTCGACCTCGATGAAAAACAGTGGGCGGAGGCAGCGAAAGACTGGTCTCCGCGACGGGACTGGAGGGGTGAGTTCCAGCCACAAGTATACAGCACTGAGAGGAAACCAGCGGCTCCCCCACGACAGCAGTCTGGAAGCAGCTCGGATGACGAGAGAGGTGATACAGACGAAGAGAGAGGAACAACCGACAGCCCCAGGAAGAAGCTTCAGAAATCAAACGCCCGGAAGATGCCCCGAGAATTGGCCCCATTGCCCAAGGAAATCATCAGCGTCAGGCTGCAGACGGGGCTCCAAGTGCATCGCTACATCGGAGAGCCGTGGGACATCGAGGGTGACGGACTGATCGCGTTCACTAACGAGAAGTACAAAATCCACAACCGACAGTTCAGAGGGGATCTCAAACATCGAGCGGGAGAAGACTACCAACGAGACCAACGCCTACTGAGAACTACAGGCAGTGCCACCACCAAGGGGGAAATAGTCACGATAAATGGCTACAACCTGACTTACGGTGTGGTGATCTTGGTCCCAATCGACGCTTACAAGAAAAAGGACAACCTCGAGGATTACCGGAAAAAGATTTGGCACGGATTGTACCGAGGGCTCACGGCTGCGAGCAACGAAGGCATGAGAAGAGTAGTGGTGAGTGTGCAAGGACTGAGATCCCCGGATCTGAGAGGGAACACCGCGCAATCGGTCGCAGAAAAAGGGGTGGTGTCGATAGCTAAGACCAACAGTCACCTCCTGGGGCTTAGAGAGGTGGTGCTCGTAGTAGACCCCCGCCTGCATCAACTCCAGACCGAACAAGGTGTGAGGGCGGCAGCTGAAATAGAGGAACAGTACCACGCCGAACGTTCACCTCCTGAAGCCAGCAGTCACCCCCTGGGAATCCAAGGGAGTAACCCTCCAGACAGCAGTCAGACTGGCCGGACCAAGATGGCCGGACCAACAAAAATAAAATTGAAGGTGTCATCGATCGAGCCGGAAGGCCAAGCACCAGAGTACATTAGGAGGCTCACTATTGAGTCGGACAACTACGAACAGAGGAAGCGTGATGAGGACCAGCAGAAGAAAGAACCCCAAGTGGAGGCAGGGGATGGACCTATGAGGCCAGCCAAGATACAGCCGCTGAATTCCCTCGAGGATGAGCATATACGACAGCCACCATACAGCGACGTCAGCGAATCAGAGGGGGAACAAGAGCAACGGGGGGACGAAGATGGAGAAGAGGAGAGAGAAGAAAGCGATCAAGAGAGTGCCTTCTCCGGCCCAAGGAACCCCCTAGGTAACTACAAGCCCCTTCGCACAGGTCAACATCGAGGGAAGAAGAAGGAAGCAGAGACCTTCGACATCGAAAAGGCCTCCGAAAGAATGGCAAGAGATGTAACCTGGGGTCCAGTACAAGCCAAAGATGGACGGCGTGCATATGTCCCAGAGGCCGGCCAGACCAACTACCAGATACCAGAGGAGTGGGCTGGCCGACTGAATGACCGAGTTACCCTTGGGGTCGAGGCGACCATCGGTGAGTGGGCCAACATCCTGATGACTCCGTCTCGCTCCACACTGGTGGCATACCAGCTCTTGACCTCCAACTTTAGATCTGCATACATTGGAATCATGCACGACGTAATGTTGCGACGACTGAAGAAGGCCGCTTTCAGGTACTCCCGAGAAACCCAGCAAAAACTAGATGAAGTGTCAGCTGACGAGGAAGAGCCACCTCAAATATCATCAAAGGCGGACCAGCGCAGCCCTGTGGCCGCCCAGAGCGGGCCGGCTCCATCAGCTGCCCCTAGCGCCGGCCAAGACGCTTACGCCGAACTTAAGAACCTCAGGTTGGTGGTCAGGGGTAAAAACGCGGATGAGAACAATGAGGAGTACCTAAAAGATGTTTGGCCGACAGTACTGTCTACCACAAGCCACGATGGGGCCAAGAAGCTGTGGCTAACAAGTGTGACAGCAGATCCGATGATCGGATCAGAACCAGCACAAGATAACTATGAGAGGTTGGTGTTGGAAGACATGGATGATGAAGACTCCCAAATTAAGAGGGCCAGGGGACGGCTCGACAAGGGAGGTCGGTTGGAACCGCTGTGGCACACCTTGAAGCAGACAGTCCCCCCCGCAAGATATGTGAAAGTGCTGCGTGAGGTGACGAGGGGCCGCAGAGGAGAAATGGCCTTTGTGAAAATGCCAGTAAAAGGTACCACCGTCACCCAGATGGATGTGGCTGTGAAAAGTTTCGACTTGGAACAGCAGTACTATGAGGAAAAGCGGAGGAAGGAATCAAACCAGCAAGTGAGACAACCTAACAAGGTCGGCCCCAGACCCCCATCCAACCCCCAAAGCAGACCGTCAACCAACTTCCAGAGCCGACCGTCGACTAGTTACCAAAACAGACCGCCACCCAACTTCCAGAACAGGACGTTTCAACCAAGAACACAAGGGCCGCAAGGGAAACAGACTAATCAACCGGCATCATCGAACCAGCCGAGAGGAGGCCCTTATCTGACGGAGGAGGAGTACAGAAAATTGAGCCCGGAACAAAGAACGGCCCTCCATGAGTCCCGTAGAACCGGGGCCGGGGGGCCACCGAAGTAATGGAGTCCAGGTCGCGGGTCATATTGGAAAATGCCTACTGGGAGGGGGACGAGATCTACGCTAAAGTGGAAGGAGTACCCTACCTAGTGGACACGGGAGCAGAGGTGTCGATGACCCGCAAAGACCTAGAAACAGCAGGGCACCTGAAGGTACAATTTGCTAATGGAAAAATAGAGAAGATGCCATATGGGACATGGAAAGGAGTGGTGTGGATCAAAGGACCATACAATCTTCTCACTGTTAAAGACTTAGAAGAGTTAAGTAAGAAGAAGTGCAACTATCGGACCCTCCAAAGACGGTTGATAAACTTAAAAGCGAGGTTGGTAAAAGTTGGTCCGACGCAGACAGGATCAGGCACTCAAGAATGGTACAAACCTGTGGACATACCGGCAGTGACAAAGCAGAAGATCGAAGAGAGTGACTTCTCCCCGGCCGGGAAGAAGAAGCTGCGTGAAATCATTGCCTCGGCAAATGTAGCCAGATTCAAGAACGATTGCGGAGATTTGGGCCCAAGGTTCGTGCACCATATTGAAGGTGGAGTGCACCCGCCGGTTCGACAGTACCCGTTAAATCCAGGAGCAGTTGAAGAGATGGACAAGATAGTAAAGGAGCTGGGTTCCCTAGGAATCATCAGAGAGGAGCTCAACCCAATCACGAACAGCCCCATCCAAGCGGTGAAGAAACCCGAATCGGCAGGAGGGGGTTGGAGGCCAGTCATCAACTTCAAGGCCTTGAACCGGAGGACGATAGCGAATCGGGCCAGCCTGATCAATCCCCAAGGCACGTTAAAGACACTGCGCGTCAAGAAATTCAAGTCCTGCATCGATCTGGCTAATGGATTTTTCTCTCTCCGCCTCGCAAGACAATCCCAGGGTAAGACAGCATTTACTCATAAAGGCAAAAGTTATGTTTGGCAAAGGTTGCCCCAAGGATACAAGAACTCACCAAACGTTTTTCAGTCAGCCGTGATGGAAGTATTGGGGGACGTGGGGGCAACCGTGTACATAGACGATGTTTTTATCGCTGATGACACCGAGGAAGAGCATCTAGAAAGGCTGCAGAAAGTGATTGAGAACCTTACAAAAGCGGGCCTGAAACTGAACCTCAAGAAGTGCCAGTTTGGACAGTTCCAGGTGAATTACCTGGGTTTCCAGGTCACGTCAGACTTGGGACTCTCAGATGGGTATAGGGAAAAAATGATGAACATTCAGCCCCCTCAGTCAGAAAATGAACTACAGAAGATATTGGGGTTATGCAACTACGTCAGAGACCACGTACCCAACTATCAGAAGTATGCCAGACCTTTGTATAACTGCCTGAAGAAGAGTGTGGAGAACGAGGGAGGAAAAAGACCCTGGGTTTGGACTGCGGCTAACCAAAGAGACTTGGAAGACCTGAAGAAGGCAATTCAGGCCGCGGTGAGACTGGAACCGAGAAGTTTGTCAGATAGATTGGTGGCAGAAATCAACTGCGAAGACGACGATGCCATGATTAAAGTGAGTAATGAGAACGGAGGCCTGGTTACACTATGGAGTTACACCCTGACCTCCGTTGAGAAAAAGTACCCGCAAGAAGAGAAGGAACTGGCAGTGTTGGCTCGATATTGGAGCGTGCTGAAAGATCTAGCGCAAGGACAACCGGTTAAAGTCATCACGCAGAGCCAGGTCCACAAGTACCTGAGAAAAGGTACCGTTGAAAGTACTAAAGCAACAAATGCACGGTGGGGGAGATGGGAAGACATCCTGCTAGACCCAGAGCTTGAAATTGGGCCAGCACAACCCACCAACAAGAAACGACAACAAGAAACACCTGAGAAACCAGGACAACCGGAATGGACACTCTACACGGATGGATCAAAGAAAGAGTCCGACCAAGTGGCCTACTGGGGTTTCATCTTGAAACAAGACGGCAAAGAGAGATGTCGACAGAAAGGAAAGGCCCCCGGCAGCGCTCAAGCCGGGGAAGTGACAGCAATACTGGAAGGACTACTGGAGCTAGGGAAAAGGAAGATCAAGAGCGCCAGGTTAGTAACGGACAGTTACTACTGCGCCCAAGCCCTTAAAGAAGACTTAGCCATTTGGGAAGAAAATGGCTTTGAGACAGCTAAAGGTAAACCGGTGGCGCATAGAGATTTATGGAAGAAGATTGCTGAATTGAAAATGCAACTGGAGCTCGAAGTAGAGCACCAACGAGCGCACACGCATGAGGGAGCTCATTGGCGTGGAAATGATGAAGTGGACTGTTATGTCCAACAAAGGAAGATTGTCTTTGTCGGAATCGAGAAATGGGACAACACTCCCAGAGGACGGGAGGTCCCAGAAGAGTACGTGGATGAGGTCGTGCGGAGTGTGCATGAAGCCCTTGGTCATGCAGGCGTACGACCCACCCGTAAGGAACTGGAGGGGCATGAACTTTGGATCCCAGTGAAACAAGTCCAACGCGTGCTGAGGGACTGTGAAGTGTGTGGAAAATACAACGCAGGTCGCCGAGGGCAGCGGTTGGAAGGATTAACCATCAAGAGTATGATCCCCTGGGGCTCAGTTTGCATGGATGTTGCAGGCCCCATGGGAATAACAGGAAGAAAGGGTGAGAAGTACCTTTTGGTACTAGTGGATTCAATGTCGGGATTTGTGACCGTGAAAGCAGCCAGGAAAGCGAATGGCAGCAGTGTTGTCAGCATGCTGGAACAAGTGTGCAGTGCCCTAGGAATCCCGAAAGAGCTGCGGACGGATAATGGGACACATTTCCGTAATACACAGGTTGACCAATGGTGTCAAAAGTATGGGGTGATGAGGGTGTATTCGCCACCCTATACACCCCAGGCCAATGGAGTAGTGGAACGCACCATTGGGTTAGTAAAGGGCTGGATAGCTAAGAATGCTAACGACAAGAGCTGGAGCACCATGGCGGTCGAAATAGGGCGGGCCCTAAACGACCGAAGCAGAGCAGAAAGACCCGCCCCCTCGATGGAGCTCAACCAACGGCCGTTCACCACGAAGGAAGTGGGGCGGGGCTCCAGCAAAGAAAAGGAGGAACCAACGCCCAAGATGCCATTCAGAGTGGGACAACGAGTGTGGGTCAAAGCAAGAGAGCAACCTGTGAGAGCAGCAGTAAAACCTAAATTTGAGACAAGAGACACTGTTAAGCAGGTACTGGATAGGAACACAGTACTGCTGGAGAAGAAAGGGATCCAAGGAGTTGAACAGCTCAAACCAGTTCCTGACTAAAGAGAAACAGAAGCCGGTGAAATGGCCAGTGAATCATGTTTTGTTCCACCCTATCTCGGACTGGCCACCGTGAAAGGGGTGGTGGTAATCAGGAGAACAACTTCAGGGATTTGGGCAGGACGAGCCCTGAAGAAATTGGATTGGGCCAAAAATGGAGTCCTGTCGGAAGATCCTGAAATGCTGATGTGGAGCAAAGCGAAGAACCGCTGCCCTGTGTGTTTATCAATTAGCCAACTCCCCATCACTTGGGAGGGACCAGGTCGCGACAAGCCTAGGCGACAAGAAGCGATAGCCAGTAGACTGCAACACCTTCCCGTCTCCCCGGTCTCTGTCATGAATGTCCAGATATGTGGAAACTGTCGAATGGGTTACCTGCCTCGGCTGGTATTAGTGAGTCAGTGGGGATGGCGGGAGGAGGAACCAAGAAGGTGTACCTGTCTATGGGACGGAGAAGAATTGAGCAGCTGTTCTATCTGCAATGAGCAGATCCAGGGAGGAGAGGTGACTCTGTCGGGGGAAGCTGACGGCTGGCAAGTGAGGAGGTTTTACAGCTCGCTGCGGTACTTCCAAACATACGGAGGGGTCCAGTGTACTTATGGAAGCCCCATACCATCGGTTCAATGGTTCACAGGACCTTCTGCTCCGCCCAACACCCCAGAGGACTCCTCAGCGAGGGAACAATGGATCTGGCGGAAGGAAGAGGGACCACACGATTACCTGTGGGACTCTGTCCATTCTGCCTGGCCTTATGATCCCGCACGAACACAGCTGCAGTTCCCACCAGTGAGTACAACGCACTCCCCTGTGGTCTTCCGGGTACATCGGCCTCAAACCAACCGCCCCATGGCTGAGGAGCTGAGCTTACTCCCCGATGAGACAAAAGTACAAGCTGTTAATGGGGGCTGGACGGGCCCCTGGGAGCTGACCACCTGGGCTCACTTAATTCTGGAGGTTATTAATGACTGCACTATCCCAGTGACGGATCTACCAGATGTACCAAGGGAGAGGGGAGTACGCACGTCAGACCTGTATTACTACACCACAGAGATAGATGGGTGGGGCAGCAATGCAGCAAGACCCAAAGAAAAGTCAGCCCTGTACACAGTAACAGCGGAGCTCAATTTCCGCGACGGAATACTCCAAGTCCCAGGAGGCGTGGCCCACAGAGTGAGAACGCCCACTGATCCTAGCACCACCCGTAAAGTTCAACTGTCAGTGCAGATGCTCACCATCCCTTACAAAGGAGTGTACTCAGTAGGAGCAACAGTTAAGGTGGTGCACGAGGAAAAGGTTTACGCCACCGTCGAACTAGAACCTCCCAAGAAGAAGTTTAAGACTAGCGCCTGGCAGTCGCTCACATCAGCATGGAGGAAGAAGAGTCAGAATTAAAGGACACTCTGGAAGAAGGGGACCGAGTTACCAAGTCTAAAAGTCAGAGAAAAGATAAAAAACGAAAGGGGAAGAAATATTTTGTAAGCAAATTATTTAAAGTAGGCCCAGAGGTCTGGTCTGGGTTCTCTAAAAAAGGGCCTTTCTTAAAACTGCCAAATGGTTCCATCCTACTGGACATGCCACGAGAAGATTTCACAGTCTCCTATCCGCTTACAGAAGCTTACTACCTCAAGCACCTCACCTATCTTCGACCCCCCGATCTCCGCGAGGTGAAAGAAGTCCAGGAGAGTGAAGAGGCATCACCACGTCCATGGCAGAAACCATATTACTTTGTCCCCTCGGTAATCCCGATTTGGCAAGGAAAAATGTCACCCGAGGCGACTAGCTATGATGGAATTTCACCGGACTGTTCACATCACCTTCCATGGATTTTCAATACAGTCTATCTGATGATTGAGGGGAAGGAGGTGCGGGTTCGGTGGGGTCCCCATTACTTGGAACCATTGCAAGGACAGTACTGTGAACTCTCGGTAAATGGCATGATCCTCTGGACTACCTCTCCAGGTATGGCGAGGGTCGTCCTGAAAATGGAAACAAACCCAGACTATTATGTCTTTAACAACACCAGGCTCCCACTGAGGTTGGAATTAGACAGGGTTTACCCCAATCCGCCTCATCAGAGGATCTTCACTCCGACGTCTTGGGGGTATCGCACGAGATTGACATTGCATGGGCAATCATTATGTACCTATGTTTCAGTAACAACATCAGTAGGATACAAACACGAGGCCTGGAAAGATGACCAGCTACGGGGTGGCACCGCCCAAGGCCCATTTCCTCAACCTGACTTCTGGAGGGTGTTCCTTTGGAAATGGGTGTGGAGGGGGTTGGAACCTAACCTACCCTACCCTTCTCCTGTGTATAACTCCCTCCTGCAAGGGAGAGCCACCAGACGAGCGGCTACGAGAACCACTGCTCAACATCGCACCAGAGCCTTGAAGAAGATCTGCACAAAGCCCAATACCAAAGACCCCAGAGAGTTGCTAATCCTCTCTTCATGACAAGAAGACCAGGATGGAAGAAACACGTTTAAGACGTATGTATACCAGAACGAATTTGTTAGAAGATGCTCTGGATTCGGAGGATAGCGCTGACTTTGACGACGATGATAACACGGAAACCCCTGACGAACCCCTGCTACGGAAAAAGACCACGAGAACGGAAACCCCATTGTACATAAAAACTTTGCTTACGCTACTCGCCCTACTGTTTGCCGCATCTATCCTTATCGCAATCTTATATTTCGTCGGAGTTGGGCCCTGGCATCTCACGCATTCAAGAGTCACCTATGCTCGTTCCAGATATGCTACCTTCAATTGCTGGAACACCAGTACCATCTCCATCTTTGTACCATGGGACAATGGGTCATCAATTCAGAACCAGACGAGGAAGTTTGCCAAAGACAATGGGAAAAAATATGTAGAAAGCCGAGCTCATGAATTGAATGATTCCACCATCGATAATCTTCTGAACCGCACCTGGGAAATCTACAACCATGAATTTCTCAGTGATGGGGTAATCTGCTGGATAAGAATTCTGCAACGGAAAGAACGTCGGACCGTCAGGTGCAACTGGATCCATCCGGACCGAGGCATGCCCGAATGGCACTGCAACATGGCCTGTCGACCCCTGCAGTCGTTGCCGCTTCAGGGATACTGGGACAATGAGGTAATTTACTCGGCCCCGCATAGATCCTCGGGCTGCAAAGCTTGGCTTCCAAAAGGAGAGTTCTGGGGAGATTTTCATTTGAATTGTGAAGAGGAGGTAGTGGACACCTCGACCCTGTTCAAGAACAAGAACGCCAGCAGCGTCATTCGAACGCAACCGACAGTGCTGCCTGGGCTGGTCTGGACAAACATTACAGCCTTCTTAATTAGACAAGGACCCAGACGGTTCATGTATCAGCTCGATGAGCTAGAATGTTATAGAACTAAGTTTAATCTGTTGAATCCATGCCTGTGGAACAAATACTACAGGTGCAACGGCCAAAATTACATTGCTTTGGCGCTGAGAGAGTATTGGACACTTTCATGGGTTCGTCTGAGTGCAGTGCGCACGGAGATCGAAACTTGGCTGAATGACTCGTTCCCATGGACTTATGTAATCAATAAACAAGTATACTTCAAGGGAGATTTCCCAGAAGGGGCTGTCCGCTCCCCTGCCGGGTTGAAAGGACCACATGTGGCTGACATGCGTGTACAGCTTCTTCCAACTCCAGATGATCTGCTGAATGCTCCAAAAGATCACTTTGCAAAAATTGACAAATGTGTAGCCAAACGAATTTTTGATAGCCTTAACGACACTGATTGGGTGAAGACTTTGTCCTCTCCGCGATGCGACCTTTGGCAAACCAGTAACACCTTTTACTCCACCTGGAAATACCATTGCCCCAATCCTAATACCTTCCCTACAGCCAAGTTGGTTCTCCGAGCTTGGTGGGAGGACTACTATCGTGCGTGGGATTGGGAATGGTGGGGACTCCAAGAAGAAGAACTACAAGCCTGGGTTATACCTTGTCTCACCGAATCCGACAACTATTGGATCAAATACCAGTACATTGCCACAGTCTATTCCAAAGACCGGGTGATTTGGCCGGGGATTTTTTGGAGACCAGACAACTACGTCGTCCCACGGCCTTGGCGCATGACGTGCACACGTAACAACACGGAGTGCATTATTGGGCTAGCCAGGGAATCCTGTCACCAGCTTCGAGGTTGGGGTGATTACTGCAAGGAACACTATGCAGCGGAGTATGCAACCCATGCATCAGAGGTTACGTGGAGGAAAATTCAGGGCAAATGGCGGAGAGCACTCGTGAGCGGAAGAACCTGCACGGATGCAATACTGGGATATCACCTCCAGAAGCGCAAAAGTATCCTCGACCTTCCAATTCCTTTTATCCCTGACACCCTCATCGCCCTAGCTGAAGGACATGCGTTCCGGCAGAGTCTGTGTGATGGGGTGGTGGATAACGGATTTGACTGGGTGGGACCTAACCTCCTTTATTCTAACCTTACATGTAATATCTCTAAGGAGATCTGGCAAAAGTGTGGGACAGGCCTCCAACAACATGACTGTCGCTGGTATGAAACCTTAGGCTCCACTTTAACAACCACCATAACAACCGTAGTGGAGGAAGTCACGAGCGTGGTAGGTGGGGGCCTTGCCATTGTTGAGCACTGGTTGCTCAACGCTCTGAGTATGTTGTGGCCATATTTGTTGGGCCTACTAGGCATAGCCGTAGCCTTAATAGTGGGCAAGGTTGTCCTAGAGGTGTGGCTAAAAGCACTTTGTCGTTGCAAGGGGAGGGATCACAAGCCCCTTCCCCCAAAGGAGGAGCCTGAAGCTGTATAAAAGGAAGCAGCCGTGTGCCGACGAGCCAGTCATCGTTCGTCAGAGCTGCTGTCAAGACCGGACTCAAACCAAGAACTCACCAGGGAAACATCATGTCATCCAACTCTACGACCAACTCCTCTGCTACCACTCCAACCTTTGAGCCAATCCAAGTGAGTACCCTTGAACAAGTCGGGTTCGTCCTCGCCTGGGTGGTCTACTGCCATACCGGGTCCTGGACCATTGGGCAACCTTTAAGAGTGCTCGTCGTGCTCCAAGGATATGCAAAGCTCCTTCTACGACCCATCCTCATGCGAAGATGGGAGCATGCCCCTTCCCTTTTTGTCTGTTATCTGATGGGGCGAACCCGCATCAACTGGCGCAGAGGAGCTGTGGCGTGTCTTTGGCTTACCATCGACACGACGGCCTTAATAATGGAGCTGGTCTGTGGAGGAGCCCATGCTGACCGTGCTGCACCACTGAAAATTCTCACCGCCATCATCGAGGGTCTTCTGGCGACGTCCATCCTCATCTACCTGGCGTACCAGGCTTTCTCCATCAGAGGTCAAGGCAAACGGCGTTGGCTCCGAAGATGGGCGCTCTTGACCATTTGGGCAACAGGGTGGGGAGTTTTAGTGACCCTCTACTGGATGAAGAAGACGTCCACACTGCCCATCGTTGTGTGGTTTATGACCCATGCGGCGATATTTCATGATACATCTTCAGGGCAGAATCAGGACTCACAAGTGTCCGAGAATGTTCCCCCTGTGATACGTTCCCCATGGCTAGCAGCTCAAAGGGGCACACGAGTTTAAATCAGCCCCCTTCATATGCTCGTGCTATTGCTTTTTCACCCCTTTTCCCCCATTATAAGTAAAACTAATCGATAACTACTAATCATAAAGTTACCTGGGTTGCTGTTTCTCTTCAGGCACCGATCTGCTGCGTGGGATGTGGAACGACCGCAGAATCCTCTGGGTTCATATGGGTTGCATCGTCTACCCGTTGGTGTCACGACTGCGTGCACCTTGAAAATGTAACGGCGATCCTCTGCCTCCATGGACGTGAGGACCTGCCTTACATTGCGGCTTCTACGTCTAGATCCCTGGAACGGGACCACAAAGTCGTGTGGACCTCTGCGTTGGGCCAGACCGATGACGCACTTCAGACGTCGCCTTTGGAGAGTGGCCGAGTGTTACCCATTGTTCAGAAGCTTTGGGAGAATCAGATCACCCGTCAATGCCTGCTCACTCTGCACCTTATGGATGGCAGAGTAGTGGCGGTGGGTGATCCCATTCCACCAGTTTGCCCGGCGTCTCCAGATGTGTACGTGGATGTCGGGTGTCAGACCAGCATTGCAACTCACGACCAGAGTACCCAAGCTGAATTTTTCAGTTCATCTCACCAAGAATGCCAGACTGAGGATATACCTCTCGCCTCACAAGTGGATCAAGGAAGTCAGACGGACTCCACCATCACCTGCATTTGTCAGATGCAATCTCCTTCGTTCGCTACGGATTTTCAGGATCTGCTTGAGGAGTTGGAGGCGTGCTGTAATTTCCCAGCTGCCACACAGCCTGATTTGGGGGTGGATGAGTCCACTCCACCCCCACCACCACTGTTGGAACAATGCGACTTGCCTGAACCGTGTAGTTCCACAGTGAATGAAGTCCTGGACGCAGATACCTGGATCTCCCCGCCATCAAATCTGACGGAGTACGAGGTTGTTGACACGTGGACACCGTCATCTTCGCCCGTCACTTGCTACGAAAGAGACATTCTGACTATCCACAGTGGTGATGTGTTGGAATTGTTTTGATTGGACTTTCCGTTTTCTGCAACGCACCGTTCGATCTCAAGGAGGGGGTGTCAAGAAAACTGGCATGGACTTGTGAGATCTCTCTAGGTACACGCGGAAAGCAGGGTAAAAGGCCTGGGGAGTAACAGTAATCCTGTATTGATTTAAGAATGATTAAAGAAATGAAATGAAATACATATGTGTGTAATGGTTGGAATCAAATACATAGATAAGTAAATAGTTGAAATGATTTATGTCTTATAATCACAATGTCTGTAATGTATGACTGAAATATATAATCTGTATTCATGATCTGCGGTAACAGTAACAACTTAATTGTTATATATATACATTTTCAATGATTTCAGATAATGGTAAAACTGATTATGTTTTGAGTTGATTGTGTTTCATGGTACATTATAAGAAGATTGTAGAGTTAAGCACAGAGAGGCACTGAGCTGGCTGGGCGGGGACCTCAGAACAGATTGCCAAAAAAGGTAATAACTACCAGATGGTCAGCATTGCAAAGGAGTTGCAGCAGGCGGACGCAAAAGAGGGAGGTTTGTGTATTACCAAATGCAGGGTGGAGCGAGGTTTGGGAAGACGGGTACTTTCCGATGAGGTAATCGGGGAGAATGAGTCATAAGATCTCTCCCACACACAACTGTGGACCAGGAGGGTTTAAAAGCCAGCGAGCTGGGGAGGAAACTGTTCTTAGTCCGCGGCGCTGAAGGAGAATCAACAAGAAGACGCAGGCGAAAGATCAGCGGAGGACCACACCCTGGGACCGGGGGGAAAAGTTTGAGACTTCTCGCCGCAAAGAAGGACAAGATCCGTCAGTCCCAGCCCTGGCCCCTGAATTTGACCGTTTTCCTCTGCCTCCACCCTACGATCCCTATTCAACAGCAGCAGACTTGGGGAAAAGACAAAGGTCACCTAGTGATGAAGATTCTGTACGTCTAAAAGAGGTTGGACAGATTGACTTTGCTGCTTTTCCGGACAAGGACTTTGCCCGGCTAGGACAGAGACTCTAACCAAGAACGTCTAAAGATTTCGGCTGCCAAGATCGACTAACATCGGGTGTGAGTTGCCCTGCCCCTAAAGCCTCGCTCAGTGAGATTAGTGACATAGGTTAGGGATAGAAATAAGATAGGATATGGTTGATTTGGTTGATATTATAATTTGAAATTAATATTTGTTACAAGTTTACAATTACTTTTATTAAATCTGTTTGTCATTTACCCCTGCTAAAGCTTGCTTAATAAAATATAATAAAAATAAGAATGGAGGTCGCGGATATTGAATTCAATTGAGTCACTGTTTGATGAGGGTTCTTCTGGTATAAGTAAAATCTAAATACATGATTCTAGAAATGGGTGGCTTCGTACTTTCCTTTGGCGAGCTATAAATAATGGCCCTGGGACTTATATCTAAGTCACTAAATCCAATCTAGCCGATAACAAGTGCACGTTATTTTAAGGAGGAAAGCTACCGTTAACAGGAGTGGTTGTTGGAACTACGCGGCAGCTAGAGCTACTCTGTCGACTGTTTCTCAACTGAAAAGGGCCGTAACTTCTGGATCTGAAGGTAGTTAGAGCTAGACGAGTTTTCTCCGCCACCAGTTTAAACAGAAATTCTCTAGTAAACCTATGATAGGGTAAAACCCAGGTTTCAGGGATTTTCCGGACCTGTTAGACAGAGAACTGGTCAATAGTCAGTTAGTGGTGAGGTTAGGGCGTGGCTGGCTATTGCAGAATAACGAACAAGTTGCTTGATAAAATACAGTCAGCTAAGAAAAGAAAACTAAGGCTACAGTTAAAATGGGTTCACCAAAACTGAACAGAAGGAGAAAGAAAAAAATGTTGCCTGGATGAGTTTCAGTTGCAACATTCAGATTATAGGGTCTGAATTTTGCACAAACAGCATCTAGGCAAGAAACAATCCAGCTTTGGAACAAAGGTTCAGCCTTGTGGTGGTGTAATGGTGTGAGGAAAACGATATTTTCTTGTTCTCTCACTAACTGAGCATTGTTTGAGCCTCACAGCAAACCATCATATTAATGATCATGTCAAAAGTGCATCTATCTTCCATGTCACAAACCTCAACTTCTTTAAAAATCTCCTGTTAAATATGACGATGAGTTCTTTGTACTACAATGGCCTCATCATTCCCCAGATCACGATAAATTAATTTTATACAACCGTTATCAAGAAATTACTCAGTCAACGTATAGACGCCATGAAGGAGAGCCAAGAAATTGAAGAACAAATGAGATAAAGTTATTGACCTCTATCATGTTTGTTTTTCTAAGGTCACCGGACTTAAAAAAAAAAAAAAAAAAGTATTTTGAAGCAGCAGCAAAGCACAAAAAACATAAAAGTGTTGCGCATATAAATAGTCTACAACACAATATATACCTTTTTCTATACACTCCAAACAACTAAAATACAAAATGCAACATATCGTACTACACAATTAAATACATAAGCCACGCCCCAAACGAAAATACGAAAACACTCAAAGCGTCAGATATATAAGCTAAAAATATCAACTACAGAGGTTGTTATTATGTAAAATTTGTCTTACCTCTGCTGTTTTGCCACGAAAAAGTTATTTTCACCAAAAAATCCACACTATCTTCTTGCTCTCAAATCATCCCTCTCAGAGAACCGTTTAAATTTCCTAATTCCGATTCTGATTGGCTAACGGTGCTGTCAATCATTTTGGGCAGTTATAGTGCCGTTCTATTGGTTCTATGGAATTCGACCAATCCAATTGTGGCAAAACGGTTACCTTATTAGAATAGGAGTAACTGTCAGTAGCTTTTAGCATCTAGCTAAATTACTCAAGCTAGGACTCTTTGACAGGAGGTTTTGGGTTTCGAATGGAGCTCTTTGAGAATATTTGAGAATACAGATATTGTACAATTTAGCGGTGTTGAGCTCCAGTTTGATCTTCTCAAAATGATCGTCGTTAAGATAACCTGAAAAGGTTTCGTCGTCGGATTCTGTTACAGTGACCTTGAAAGTATCAAAACTACAACAGGTACTAGTGCCAATATAGGTTAAAAAAATGAGTGAGGAAGAATAAACTTTGGCCAAAAAACAAACAAAAAAGATCTAAAATTTGCTATAAATAAAAATCGGATTTTTTAGATTGATCTAAAAATTGATTCTAGAAAAAAGAGAAATTTTTGAGTTTGAAAAGTCAAAGATGTTTGACTTTTCAAACTTAGAAAATTTCCAAAAGTGCATATTGATGCATACTATTTGTGTAACAACTATAAAAATAACAATCAAATGTTATTTTCTTGTTTTCTATGTGTAATAACTTTTAGTTTGTAATATTCAATGCTACATATTTATTATCATGCTAGCTTAATGCTAGCTTAGTGCTCTAGATGGCCCCCTGGTGGTGTGGGGGTCCTCAGCACCCACTTAACTTGGGCCAGCTTTGCATTTCCACTTAGGGTCAGGTTGGTTTGCACTTTGCACAACTTGTCTCATTTTTTTCTGAAAAAATAATTTTAAAACAGCTTCATAAAATGTATTCAATGAAGAGGAAAATACTTTTTCCAACCATGAAAGTCCTGATCTTTAAATTGGAATGGATGCTGCGATGTTCCCGTCTTTTGATTGACAAGCAACAACATGAAAATGCAGACCGTCAGCCGGTGATAAAAAGGCGGAGGCAAGCATAAATGTTGACACAGCTCTTTGTGGGTTTCTTCGCAGCTCAAAGGGCTTACCTTATTAACATCAGAGGATCCCGTAGAGCAGGGGATGGAGAACCAGGGTATGAATAATAACTATGGATCTCAACTGAAGGGATTTTACTTGGAGCGGTCAGCCTTTATTTTCTAAGTATTATTGTTGGAGGGCTGGGAATTCTGCTGAAGAAGATGGCTGATCCAGCAGAAGCACAACTGAACATTTGAGCTCCACACATTGCTGTTTTAACCTTTAGGGCTCTTACTTTCTGTTTAATAAAACCGCCTTCTTTTCAAGCAGATCTATCCGTTTTATTAAACCTAAACGCGCATCGGATGAACGGCACTTCACTCCTTCACCACCTGATTTAAAGCCTCAAAAAGGAAATTGAAGGAACTATCACACTGTTTTCTCCAGTCTGGATTTCTAAGAAATCATTACCATAATTCTCCAACATAGAACATTAAAAGTAAATCCAAGAGGCGAATAATCTCACGGGAGCCAGATGTGATTTGAGGGATCCTTGCTGGATCTCTGGCTGATGTCTTTAAGGTGTTCTCAGCTCCTGATAAAGCTGTTGCTGAATTGCAGCTGGCCTGGATTTAATCTCCTCCATATCTGCCTCATGCCTTATGTTTTGAGTTTTGAACTCGGAGAGGCTGCTGAGTGTTTTATTCATCAACTCTGTCGGATGCTTGCATCACCTGTCAGATGGCGGTGCTGTATTTCAATCACACCGCCTACGACTTGAAGTCTGGGCTCCATGACATCAGTAGCAGCATTGTTTTATGACCCTCTAGGGGTGCAAGAAAGGTCATTTCCTCATCCTGTATTAACACACTGCCTTTCATCAAAGACACCCGTCTTCGGATGGGAAGCAAAAAACGGGAGAGAAGACAAACACGTTTTGCGGCGGACGGGGGTAAGAAGCTCCAGTTCCAGGGAAATTTGATGCTCTGTGCAGGATGCTTCACATGTGTGCTCTTGGAGCCAGGGGGGCTGGCGTTGATGTGGGTGCAAAGATGGAAAGGGAGTGAGGGGTGGTCGCATTTTGGGCAAGATTTTTTTCGTTTTGCCAAGAGAACCGACCATGGTTTCCTGGAACAATGCAGCTGATGAGAGTCTCTCCAAGGAAAATAAGGCTCTGACATCATGGGTTCTTAAAGCACACAGCTGAGCCAACACTCTCCTACTATAATCAAGTCTCAGTGAATTTCCACTGTCGACTGAAACCGAGAAACAGGGAGAATCTCCAAATCCCAAAGCTTAGTTGCCTTTTTTTTTTTTAAAGACACTTTAATCTAGCTACTAATGTATTGGTAGCACTTGCTGTCTGCTTCACATCTGGATGATAAAATGCAACACAGCGCTGCGTTAAAGTTAATCACAATCAATGCATTACTTTCATGGCATCTGGGCACGAGAATCTACTGGGATTCTTGGGGATTAGAGTAATAAAATGCTGATCTGACAAAAGCAAAAGCAAAAACTCAGCAGAGTTCGACTACTGCCTGCGCTACTGGGGGAAGGAATGAATGGCTTAAGACAGATGAGGCCATACGTGGTGCTTTCTTTTTTTTCTCCCTGTGAAACAACCACCAGAATAAGTAGTAAAATTGGTGAGTGTAGTAAAACAGACCACAAGGTCATTCAAAAGACAATTGTGTGCTTAAGATGAGGAGTTGAAGAGTGTGGGGAGATTGTGTTTCAGAGTTCAGTCCAAAGTACGTGTCCTTAGATGCACTGGATCTCACAGTGTGCAGATCAATGAGAGCGGAGACTGGTTTTTCCAGTCCCGGCTTCTGAGGTTACTCAGATATTCTCGTTTCAAGACGCAACACTAAATAAGAGCGCGCAAAGGAGTGAGTTAATCTTTAATTATTAGCTTGCTGCAAATGTTCTGCATGCAATCTGTCAGGTTTATTTGGAGGTTAGCTAAAACTAACGAAATGAAACCGAAATTGAGAAGTTTTCGTCAAATGAACGAAATGAAAATGGTAATGAGTTGGGGGGGAAACTAACTAAAACACACTGAAATTATAGACATAATGTCCTTTGTTTTTGTGGTTTTAAATCTGTTTAATCTTTTCGAACAAAATGGCAGCAGAAGAAGTTGAACAATAACTGAACAAATTTTTTGAAAATAATCAATGTCTACATTATCACAGTACTTTGACCTTTTTGAATTCTGCACCTAAACATTTGCCAAATTATGACACAATTAAAATGACTACTATAACTAATAATATTTAACTAATAATAATTATAAAACTATCAAATACATTCTAAAAACTATTATAACTGAATTAGACATAAACTGTAATGAAAAGCCCAAAGCTAGTTATTATTAATTAAATATTATTTACTTTTAGTTTAGTTTTTACTGTTTATAGTAGTAATTTCAGTTTTTTCACATTCTGTCAACCTTTAGGTGCAGAATTCAACAAAAAATTGATTCAATTATTGTTGAACAACCAACGATACAGTCGCCATTTTGCAGACCAGTGAAATCACTGACATCAGTTTGAAAAGGCTAATAAGTAGATTAATTAACATGAAAATGAAAGCTATATCTATGATTTCAGTATGTTTTAGCGTCTTATAAACATACAAGATAGTTCTAGCTAGTTAGTTTTTTCCCCCCATTCGTTACTGTTTTTATTTATTTCAGTTAGCGAAAATGTTTTCTCAATTTCAGTTTTATTGTTTTGTTAGTTTTAGTTTGTGTATTTTTTATATTTTTGCTAAAATTGTCTCCATGTTGTGACAGTTTATGATAATCTGTGAAAAGATCGATCTCCTCCACCTCCTCCCTGAGATACTGTGAAAAATGCATCGCTCTCGACTAAAAACAACCAATCAGAACCAGGAGGCGGGTCTTAACGCTGTCAATCACACCCATGTACGCGCTTAAATGTGTTAATGGCGGAGAAACGGTGGCTATGCTAACTAGCTTTAGGATTCACAACAGAGGTTATGATTGACAGCGCTAAGACCCGCCTCCTGGCTCTGATTGGTTGTTTCTAAAAAGCAGAGGAGCTCAATTTTCTCACAGATTATCTGTCTCATACCAGTTTTGTTTTTTTTTATAAAAGTTACATACTGCAGCTCGATAGTGATTAAAATGAACTGAATTAAACAAAACGTCACAAGGAAATATAATGAAAAACCCAGAAGTACTATAACCCACATCCTTTAACCGGACCGTTGTGGTGGGATAATCGATTCTGTATTAGTCTCGAGGAGGGATGTAATAACATCCAGGAAGACCTGGAGCGAGCCGACCTCCCCCTCCACTCCTCGTTTTGATCCCCGCCACCTGCTGGGCGGCCGCCAGAGAGCCAATTCATCAAGGTCCCCATACAAACGGACGCATGTATGGATCACAAACGGATCCATACATGCATCCGTTTGTGAAAGTGCTGACGGCGAGCGGGCTGGAGAGCGGCCCTGTCACTGCGAGCATCCTCCAAAGAGCTGAACATGCAGCTCTGGCCTCAAGGAGAACCACACCCCGTTGTGTTTGGGTTGGCGGACCCCTCCGCCTCCGAGGAAGTATCACGTTGTCTTTCGGTACGACCAGAGCGGTCAGCTTCAGAGTGCACACAGCTTGACTTTTGGCTTTATCTGCAGCCAAAATATCTTAAAGGATTTAAAGAGGGACAAACATCAACTATGTAATTATCTGCTGTTTGTGTGTCTGAGTCAACTGAGTTCCTCGTAAAAGCTGCGACGTTATGTAAGGGGGAAAATAATGTCTTCGCAGTATTAGCTTTCCACCAACTGTCTGTGGGTCTGATGTGCCTCAAAACCATTAACACCTCTTGTCAGTATAAATAAAACTATTCCGAGTGTTTTTTAGTAGAACATTAAAAGCATCATGAAATCATCATCTGGTCATCCACATAAACAAAATACTTATGCACTCCAAATTTTACGATTTTAACCTCTAAATAAATGGAAAAACATGAAGATTTTCCTTCCAGCTTGAAAATTACGTTCTACTTTATGCTGGAGATCACATAAAAATCCTGATTAAATAGCTTGAGGTCAGAGCCGGCCTGAGGCATATGCAAGTTAAGCAGCTGCTGCAATACGACAGTTTCCAAAAAGCACCAAGCTAGCATTTTATATATATATATATATATATATATATATATATATATATATATATATATATATATATATATATATATATATATACATATATATACATATACATACATATACATATACATACATATATACAGGTGCTGGTCATAAAATTAGAATATTGTGATAAAGTTCATTATTTTCCATAATGTCATGATAAAAATTAAATTGTCATATATTTTAGATTCATTGCACACCAACTGAAATATTTCAGGTCTTTTATTGTTTTAATTTTGATGATTTTGGCAAACAGCTCATGAAAACCCAAAATCCCTGTCTCAAAATATTAGAATATTATGAAAAGGTTCTCTGAACGAGCAATAAAAATAATCATCTGAATCAACAAAGTAACTCTAAACACCTGAAAAAGATTCCTGAGGCCTTTAAAAACTCCCAGCCTGGTTCATTATTCAAAACCGCAATCATGGGTCAGACTGCTGACCTGACTGCTGTCCAGAAGGCCATCACTGACATCCTCAAGCAAGAGGGTGAGAAACAGAAAGAAATTTCTGAACGAATCGGCTGTTTGCAGAGTGTTATATCAAGGCACCTCAGTGGGAAGTCAGTAGGAAGGAAAAAGTGTGGCAGAAAACGCTGCACAACGAGAAGAGGTGACCGGATCCTGAGGAAGATTGTGGAGAAGGGCCGATTCCAGACCAAATTAAATTTTCATCTCCACAAAACTTTTCAGCAGATGGAAACATGAAGTGCTCCAAAATCTTCTGATAGCTGCTGCATTGATCCTGCCCTTGATAAAACCCAGTGGACCAACACCAGCAGCTGACATGGCACCCAGACCATCACTGACTGTGGGTACTTGACACTGGACTTCTGGCATTTTGGCATTTCCTTCTCCCCAGTCTTCCTCCAGAGTCTGGCACTTTGATTTCCGAATGACATGCAAAGTTTGCTTTCATCCGAAAAAAGTACTTTGGACCACTGAACAACAGTGGTCCAAAGTGCTGCTTCTCTGTAGCCCAGGTCAGGCGCTTCTGCCGCTGTTTCTGGTTCAAAAGTGGCTTGACCTTTGACCTGGGGAATGCGGCACCTGTAGCCCATTTTCTGCACACGCCTGTGCACAGTGGCTCTGGATGTTTCTACTCCAGACTCAGTCCACTGCTTCCCCCAAGGTCTGGAATCGGCCCTTCTCCACAATCTTCCTCAGGGTCCGGTCACCTCTTCTCGTTGTGCAGCGTTTTCTGCCACACTTTTTCCTTCCTACTGACTTCCCACTGAGGTGCCTTGATATAACACTCTGCAAACAGCCGATTCGTTCAGAAATTTCTTTCCGTTTCTCACCCTCTTGCTTGAGGATGTCAGTGATGGCCTTCTGGACAGCAGTCAGGTCAGCAGTCTGACCCATGATTGCGGTTTTGAGTAATGAACCAGGCTGGGAGTTTTTAAAGGCCTCAGGAATCTTTTTCAGGTGTTTAGAGTTACTTTGTTGATTCAGATGATTATTTTTATTGCTCGTTCAGAGAACCTTTTCATAATATTCTAATTTTTTGAGACAGGGATTTTGGGTTTTCATGAGCTGTTTGCCAAAATCATCAAAATTAAAACAATAAAAGACCTGAAATATTTCAGTTGGTGTGCAATGAATCTAAAATATATGACAATTTAATTTTTATCATGACATTATGGAAAATAATGAACTTTATCATAATATTCTAATTTTATGACCAGCACCTGTATATATATAAAAATAAAATACATTTTTTGTTCTATATATATATATGGAAAAAAAATAAGAGACCACTTAATAATCTATTAACTACTGACAACATGTCTCCCAAAATTCCAAGGAAAGATTTAGTATTTGCAGAAAATGAGAAATGGTCAAAATAATGAAAAAGATGCAGTGCTTTCAGACCTCAAATAATGCAAAGAAAACAAGTTCATATTTATTTAGAAACAATACTAATATTTTAAGTCAATATTTGGTAGAATAACAAATGTTTATAGTCTGATTTTACTTTCAAATAGTTAAAACAACAACTCTGCATTTACAAAAACACTAACAGTAGCATGTTACATACTTACTCATGTATATAAAATGACAAAGCAACTGGTATCGGGGGCCCCAAATGAAAATCTGCGTAGGGCTCCAAAAGGGCTTGGACCGGCCCTGTGTGATAAAGACTAAGGGCTGAATGCCTTTTTTAAAGGTGTAGGGTGTGAGTGTTGAATAAAAGCAACCTTCAGACATTTCTGTGATGTTGACAAGTGGTTTATTCAGCAGGAATGGTGAACAGTTTGTCAGTATTTTTTTCCTACAGAAGGCAATCAAGCACCATAAATAACAGGGCTGTAATTAAACAGTTTCTTGGACAGTGAGCTTCAGGAAAATACATTTACTCATTAAACACTTCAGGGAGTCATGAATGACTCACACACGCCCTCCCATGCTTTTTGATTGTTTCACACAACTGACATATTGAAATGTTCGAGTGATTCATAAGCAGATGATTTGAAGTCGTTTCTGTGGTTTGCTCCTTAAAATATGCCATATACACAAAGGGATTTCTGTCTGGTTCACTTTCACTTTTTACAACACTAGCCATATTTCAGATACTTAAGCATTAAACTGCAGTGGAGTCGAGATAACAATGGAATCATGCTATAGTTATATTTTCATGAGTTATAATTTATTTAAAAAGTCTTTGGTATGTACTGTATATCTAAAGGAAGAACATATTTTTTCCATCTAGCTTTTACTTCACCCTACTCACCTGGGCAAAAATGTATACTTTAAAAAGAACATTAAAAACTGTTGCAAAAGATTCGCACACTTTAATGTTATTTATTGAAGTTCAAGAGCAACGACTATGCCATCAAGGGGATGCAAGCAATCGTTTGATTATGATTTTTTAGAAATTTGGTGTTTGAGGTGCGATCTGCTACTGAACTTCTAAAATTAAGTCAAATTTTTTCTCAATAAATTATTTAAAACCTTATGTGACTTTGAAAGTGGGACCATGCAACTTTTGTTAAATGGTAATAAAAATGCAAATGTTGATGTGTGCATGCGTAAAAATCTTAACTAGCAATTTGAGCTGGTGTTAAAATACAAGTTTTTTTAAATTTGGAAAGTAGAGGGAATCATAATGTTTAACCAAAATTATACAAGCAGCCTAATTGCCTAAATTACAGTGCCTATTTGTGGTTCAGTATTCAAAGAGGAATTTTTCTGTGGAAATGTCTAAATGATTTGCGCCATTTGCTAGTACCAAGGCTCCACTGTTGATCTATTTTAGCAATTTAATCCCTTCATTTGCAAATACATTTGCTACAGTTGTTACAATTTATGTAAAAAAATAACATTAATTAACCATGTATCTACTAATAAATGTTAAAGTTTCATGTTTTATTTTGCAAAATAAATGTTAAAGTTAACAAGAAATCTAATGTAGTTTCATGAATGTGCTTGACTGTTTATAGAAGAAGCTGCAGTGGCTGGTTAGCTTACATAGCTTAGCTCAGTTAGCATAGCATAGACGCCAAAGAAGGAAATAGCTGTTTGGTTAACAAAATATCATGAAGATGTTAGGTACATCAAGTTATTTAGGATGTTTGCAGCTTTTTTTTTTTTAAATTAACTTAGGATCTTTGAGGCTTCCAAGAACAAATAAAACTACATTGAGACTTTCTAGCATGCTTTTGACTGTATTTAGCTAACGCTAACGGATATGAAAGTGTATTGGTTCTAAAGTTGACGAAAAAAATATAATTAAACAAATGTTCCCAACATTTTCAGTTCCCATCAATGTCCATGGGAATTGATGGTTGATTTTCTAAAAATTTGGGGCTGCTTTGAGAAAACGACGCTACGTTAGCCGTTTTCCCAATATGTTTTCGGCTAACATGAGCTAATAGCTGAAATATAAATCTTCTACTGATCCCGTGTTATGTTCAGCGAAAGAAAAACCCTACAACAAATTTATTTCTCAACTTTTTGCCTAACCCCATAATCAGTGCTGAATTATTTGATTGGTTCGGTGGAATTTTATCTGATATGGCTGCCACTAATAAAAGTCTGACTGCTGCCAGAAGTGACCCAAATCCAAAAAAATTTTTTGTCTTAACGTGACCTGTATCTGATCGTTTCATGAACCACTTGGATATCCGACATACATCCGATCTTTTCAAATGTGATCAGAATCTGAACGGCCTACCTGAACGTCATCGATACTCGAAAAACGTCACTATTCTGCGTCCTGATACGTCCAAGCGGGAAGAAAAACATGGCGGAAGAAGTTGTTAATGTGCTGGCTCCGGTCAGATAACAACTTTAAAAATTGTAAGCTAAGCTCCACCGCTAGCATCCATGTTTACTTCCGCAAACACTCAGCATTTCTTCTTTATGGCGGTTGGCAGAACATTTCGCACGCTCTCCATTTGTGACGTTATTGCGCCCTCTACTGCGCATGCGGGACACTTTCGGGTCGTTTACAGTTCACGCTAAAGAATACAAGTCGCATATATTTGGAAGAGTGAACAACCACGCCGATAAAATACGATTTGACAATTTTTTTTTTTTTTAAAATCGGAATGTGGTCACTTTAGGCTGAAGTGTGAAGGTAGCCTAAGTTTAACATATTTTGAGGTTTTTTTAAGCTAATATTAGTTATCTTTGTTGCTGAGCAACCAGTTCTAGGTTTTCTTGCAATCAGAGTATGTTTAGGTGCCAATCCATTCACAGGTAGAAGTTCTGGCTTTTAATACAAAATAAAATGTATAATCTCAAAATATGGATTTTCAGGACAGCGAAATCATACTGAATTGAAGTAATTTTGGTAATGAAAATATTTTTTAAGAAGTTTGCCTTAAATATGATCATGCAAAATATAAAAAAAGTAAAGTATTACAGGCAACGTTATAATAATGAGCAAAATGCAGTTACTTTCTACCAACAATAGACGATGTCAAGCAAAAGTTGCATAATCCCACTTTGAGTTCCCCTAATATTTGATACTTTGGCTTCCAGGGAGGCATGCACACACGCACACACTCTGGACAGACAAAAGCACACCATGACCTTTAACAAGCTTAAACACAACTGGAAGAATCACAGTATTTTTCTCAAGACATTTGGCAAAAGGGATTTATGTTGAGAAAATAATTTAAGAATAGTAGAAAAAATAGCATTTTGCCTTCTTGGGGCCACAACATTGTATACTCATTTTCCTTTTTTTCCTTTTTCCTTTTTTCTCGTTTTACTCTTCATGCATTCACAGAGATCACACAGATGCATTTACTTGCTTCCACTACTGAAACTGCTTACAAATAAAATCACTATTAACATGGTGGCCACAAGGCTGTGCAAAAGGGAAGACCTCCAATGTAAGCCCTGCCATTCATCTGTCTTAGCCATCTCTTTGCAAGTACCAAACTATAAAATAGCACCATTATACAGTGGATAGGATTTTTAATACAGTTTTGCTATATGAAACCATCATGTACAATGAGTGATAGTAATGCATAGGTTAACATAATGGGAGTACAGTTTGATTATACACAGAGAGAGGAGACAGAGCCAGATATGAGCCATCTTTGGGGCGTTTTCAGGGAGGCTCAGACAAAAAAAAAAAAAAAAAACAGTTTCCTGTCAATTATCATGCAGTGTCTTCTCAGAACTGGCTTGTTTGTGAAATTTGGGAAGGTGATCTTGACCCTTACTCATATTTGGATTATTTATAAGTGTAATCGTGTACTGTTCCAATTCTGCATCTCCCCCGTCAGACGTTGGTCGGTAATGTTTACCAGTTTATTTTGCATGACTTCCCAGTGGACTTTGAAACGGATGCTGTGCTGTTTGGTTGTCATTGCATCAAATTATACAGTCCAAGCCTAAACTAGCATTAGGAATTTTTTGTCCTATGTTAAAGAAGAGATCAGAGAGTGATAATTAGACTGAACTTTACTAAATATCGACATTTTATCATGTAGTAGCCACAAACTTTACGGGAATTTAACTAGTAGAATTGAGGAATAGGAAAAATGGTGTTTTTTCTAAATGTTTCCAAACAAAAACTTGAAAGTTGTGGCGTGCACATGTATTCAGTTCTTGAAATGCCTCTGGAGGAGATGCAGAGGTCACTGCTAGTCGTGCTCTTTACAAATATTTGCTTTATGGAAAAGTTGCACAGAGAAACTGATTTCTGAAAGAAGTCCTGTTTAAGTTTGCCGACAGCCACACAAGGAATGAAGCAAACATGTAGAAGAAAGTGAGTAAGTCAGATGAGATGAAATTTGGGATTTTTGTTCTTTTTCTTGTGTACATGCTTTTATTTTGCAGGATCAGGGAACCAATCAGGATGTAGCTAGGCCTGTTGGAGTAAGCAATAGATCAATTAATCAATTATTCCTATGATAATTTTAAACAAACTCAATCATTTCCAGTTGAATAATTGATAGTTTTACTCTTTATTCACCAATAACTGGATGACAAAAATCTTCACTTTGGTCTCAACTAGCTCTTTTTTTTGAAGGACAGTTTTGTTAATAGAGACTTTATTACTCACTTTATTTGTTATTTCTGTTTTTTTCTTTATTGATTTTTGAAAATGAGTTCTCATATTAGTTGAAAATGGTCTCAAAGCAACAATATTATCATTTATCGCCCACAATAACTTTTGTGGGCAATTTATCAAACAGAAAAATTTGTTATTGCGACAGGCCTATTTACGGGTAAACTAGTAGAGGAGGAGCTACTTTGGAATGGTGTATTCAGGTATTGGAATGGTCTAGTCAAAGTTCAAAATAAAAAATCATAATAATGGCAAAATTTTAAAATTGATGTAACTGACAGTCTGAAGACATGCAAAGCAGGTAGGGACACATCCTGACAGACCTGCAGGATTCTCCTACTTTACAACTTTGTGGTGATTTATAATATAAAAAAAACCCAATAAAAATGATTATTTTTAAAAATAGCGGTACGGTTGATTTTCCAATATAGTTCCAATATTTCAGTTTTTTGCTTTAATCTTTGTTCTTGGCTCAGTTACTTTAAAAAAACTGACCATTCATGATTTGTACAAAATGTCTGTCTCCAGGTAGCTGGAGTTTTCGCAATCAGATCTGGGAAAACTGGTGATCTGTGAAAAGCACACAGAAAACAAACATAATGGCTGATTGTCACTATTTGATTAGCGCTCTCATTTGCGCCAGCTGAACTTTGAATCCACTGACTGACCCATTTCTGTTTATTAAACAACCATGATGATAAGCTGAGAAGTCAGAAATCTTGGGTTGATTGAAAAGCTGAATAAAAAAAACAACTAAAACCTACAAATTGTGGTCTAAGTGGGGCTTGGAAAGGAAATTAACAACAGCAACGTTTAAAAGTCTGACAATAAACAACATGGTGTTGGTCTTTCAGATAACATATCCACAGTAATGCATAGTGCATAAAAACAAACGCTAAAGATAAAATTGAATTTGAATAGGGATAGTAACTGCTATATGTGGCTGTGACAAAGAAGTAATCAGAAGAGTGAAAAGGATGTGACCAACTATTCCTGTTTGGTGACGTTCCCACCTTCTCTGGAGCCGAGGAAGGTGGTTGTTGCTGTTTAAACATGGAGGTATACCAAACTCTTATTGTGTCTTAGCAGCTAAACTAGTCTGTTAGATTGAGTTAACAAAGATTTCCTCCCGATATGGAATGGTGCAGTGTTTAAGATGATCACAAGTACCCTCATCCAACCTTTTAACTCAACTTTTCTAATGTTTTAAAGCTTTTAGGCCATTTTTAGCTTCGTTTCGTTTCGTTATACAGTGAACCATTCCACAGGGGTACCGGGTAAGGCCACTCCCTGCTCTCTTCCTGCGGTGTTGTCCATTCGATGCTTCCCTACATTCGGTAAGTTCTGCCCCCAGAGCTGCCTCGACTTGAGTTTTTCGGATGGACTTCCTGCAACACAAAAACAAACACATCTTGGAAGTCACTACCAATGAAAGTTGGGTCAGTTGTTACAACGCTATGGGACTTTAGGAGCTGTTAAGTTGGAAACTGGAGGATCTTTCAGAGGCATTTGAACCAGTAGTATTAGTATTTTTATACCACTCCCAAACAATAAGGAAAAACAAGAGTCAAACTGAGAACAACCAATGAGACCCATCAAAATCTAAGGGTGTTTTCATATTGGGGACCAAAATTGAAATATTTGTTACATTTTCAGCTGGTGTGGTTTGTGTCAAACCAACCAAACTCTATGAAAAACCTGTTCCCCTCCTCACCTGTTCACTTGGCATCTATATATGTATTCGAATCGCACCAAACGAACAAAGACCAAAGATTTTAGGCGGACCAGTGTTTGGTTTTTTGGTCTGCGTTGGAGTTTGGTTGCGTTTACACCTCCCCAAATAAACCAAACGTTTTAGACAAACTAACTAGAATTTGATTAAATCAGACTAAACAGGGTTGGTGTGAATGAATCCTTACTTAGCTCTATAGCCACTTAATTGTCATGATGACACAGGCGGCGTTTCCATTACAAATGTGTGCAAAACTTTGGCTACATTCTGCTGGAGCTGAAAGAACACAATTTCGCAATTCCGGTGTTTCTGTTAAATAAGAAACACAATTACAATCATACAAATAAGTTTATTCACGCGACAGGTAATTAAAAAAAATATGCCATGCCATTATCTTCCAACTACTTCCTGTCTTCTTTGTGGTGCGGTTGTTGATCGTTGTGCTAAAAAAGTGTTTCCATTACAGTTTTGTGAAATAAATCAATTTCAGTATGGTCAAAAAAACCACCTCATCCCACTGCCAAATCTTTTTATCAAACAAGAGTTTTCAGTAAGCAAATTTATTTTCAAAATGTAAAATTTTGTAATTATATGGTCAGTGGAAATGCAGCTTGTGGTGTCTTCATGGAGCCACTGACCTACATGTAAGTGTGTTCGGTTGATGATTAAACTAAACATTAAAATTGTTTGTAATCATTGTGCCACATATCACCTAAACGCCAAAACACAGATTTGGCCATAACTCAGTGCACCATGTTTGGAGAAAACCAAACCCAAACAACCTCACACCAACTGTAGTGGAGGCGTAGCACAGTGGTGGGTTATGATGGGGGCTTGAGTCGGAGCCACAGGACCTGGACACCGTACAGCCAATGAGTCAGCCATTAACGCCTCTGTAAACCACAGTATGGCAGCATCAACTGTGCGGCCATCTGTCCAATGGTTGGCCTAAACTGGGGTCAATAACAGAGCAGCGACATACTGACAGCCATAACATCTACAATATACCAACACAGGAGAAGCAGCTGCCTAGTCAAAGTCCAGATCTTATCCTGATTGACATTTAGAGATGGACCATCAGGAGTGCAAAAAATGAAAAGCAGAATGAACTGATGTGGTGAGGAGGTATTATTCAAATGTAGGGTGCACTTAATTTTCCGAATTAGTGTTGCATAATGCTAACATTAGCAACATTAAAACGTCAGCTTTTACCAGAGGATGAACTGGTTTATCCTTCGGTAAGGATAAACCAAACGATGACACATCCTCCAAGTTTGGCCAAATACAAGCACCATCTGTTCAAGGTGCTAGCCCATTTTCAAGATGGCCACCATATTGGCTGGAGAATCACTATATTTTGCCCAATATAGAAGATTCTGGCAACAAATTATATATTTTTGACTATATAAAAACCAAATCTTAGACTCTAAAATCTTACAGAAGCTTAATTTTTCCTTATTTTGAGCTTAGTTTAAAAAATAAATAAATAATCAAACACTACTGTAGCTATCACGCCTGTTTGTATCGGTCAGGGGTGACCAAATATTTTCCTAAAGCAGCCATATTGGAAATTTAAATCTGATATTAGGACCATATTATATAAATATTTGCTGTTATTTTGCTTGCAGGTACTATAATATGAAAACGGTATTTAGTTATTGCTCAAATCAATCCATAAATACATGGTTTTATGGCATTAACTTGGCTTTAGATGTGATAAGATTGTCCATACCTTGAAGGATGGATGACTATGTCCAGATGAAGGTCTCTGTGGGAGGAAAACAAAGCCAGATAAGTTGGATTTATTTAGATATTACTTATTATTTTCAGGATTTATTGTGTTTATTCATTGGTCTGAGTCAGTCGTGTAGAGTTTGCTCACCTTCTTGTTTTTTGTCTTGTCTGGCTGCTGCGCCGTCCTGCGCTCTGTGCCCTTGTCCGCTCGATGTCCCGGGTTGCTGACCTTGGGTGTCCTTGGCACATCTGTGTGGCGCTGTGCGCGAGGAGAACGAGATGTCTTGGTAGTCCTGGCGGGTGCGCAGTACATCTCCAGGCGCCGCAGCTCACAGCTCTGGAAGCAGCACTCGTCCACGATGCCATGCGACCGCCTTGCGCTGGGCCCATAGCCTGTTGGTTTATCTGTTCGGCGAACAGAGAAACTTGTAACCAATGGTGATTTAAACCAAATCCTGACATCTAGGGTTGTTTACATTCAAGCAAAATTTCACCAAACTCTTTATAAAGCTGCAATATTGTTTGGTTTTCTAAGCACAGAGTGCCATTTTATATCAGAGTCAAGTTACCTTCAGCTGTTACAAAAACTCTATAGATATGAGATATGACTTCATAATTCAACGCCTTGAAATTGGGCCTCTGTCTCTTTAAAAGCTCATCACATCACTTGTAATTGATGAACATTTTTTCCATCGTTGCACTAAGTAGCTGGTTTAAGCAAATGCACAGTTCCACCAGGTATTTGCTAATTGCAGATGGCTAGTCTGAAGGAGCTGAGTGATTATTTTACTAGGACAAAATTATAATAGCAAAAAAGCGTAATAACCATTCAATAACCAGACTTTGTGTTTTCTTTATTTTCATATAATATCCAACCCTTTATTTAGTTACTTTAACTTTAAAGCAAATTGTAAAGCACCCAAAATTGCATCTAATTAATTTATTAAGTGTTTTCAGAGAAGGAGTGACCCAAATCCTGTTGTTTTGTTGAGAATAAGTTCAGGTTATGTACATTATTTTTCAAATGAGTCCCAAAGAATTTGCTAACTTGACACTGGCTTGACATTGATCTACACATATTAAAATATTGCATGCTTAGTTTATTGTTGAGCAGGTATTATACGTTCTGTAGAGCTTGCTCTTCAAAAAGTTATAGTTTTTGGTCTGCTGGTAGTTTTGACTTGATGATTTGGCCCCATGTGACCGTTTGGAAATCCCTGGTTTTATGGTATTAAAATGTTTTTTCCCCCACATAATTTTAATTTCAAGACACAAATCAACTACCTCAACAATCTACAGAAAGTATATATTTGTTAACTTTTAATAGGAAAGATTTGAGATGCTGTAGGTGAAATTTTAAGCAAGTCTGGAGGGACTTTTTGGTAGTTTTACTGAAAAAGGTGGAGGTCAGCAGCAGCAGCTGCGCTTCCATTACAAACTTTGTTGATTTTCCGCTAACGTCAAAAAAATTTAATTTTGCAACGGCTGTGTTTCCACTACATGAAAAACTTAATTAAAATCACACCTGAATGTTCACCTACAACTACTTCCTGCCTCCTTCTTGGTTTGCACCAGAGTTATTTTTGCATTAAAATGCTGCTTTGTTGTGTTTGTGCATGAGTGACAATACTGAAAACCTACTGACGTTATTTTTTTATGTTCAGGATCATTTTACTCATGGATTACAGTCAAAAAGGAGAAAGTGTAACATTTTAAAATGAGAGCTTCTTTTCTTCCCTTCAGTCCAGGGGAGTCGAACTCATTTTCGTTTTGGACCAAATCGAGATCATGAATGCTCTTAAAGGGCCGGTTGTCCCAGAATGTATGTATGTAAATATCAATGAATTCTTAAAAATCAAAGTGCCTGTGGCACTAATTTGGAAATATTTGCAATATTTGTGCTTATTTATGATGGTAAATGCGACTTTTTATTACTCGCTGTATTGATCATGGACTATAGTCTGACATCGCTTAAGGCTGAGGCAGCTGGTTAGTACAAGTACGAAGGTTTTTGACAATTTTTATCTCCAATAAACTCCCAGTTATGTGTTAGCGCAAAAAAAGTGCAGGGATTTGTTGGTTTTTACATGAATTTCCACAGTAATTCTGAAGAAACTGGATGGACTGATTGATAAAATTTGGCAGTAAGCAGATAAAAACGGCATTTATTTGATTAATAATATAATATTTAAGCACAGTTGGTGTTTAGTCTAGAATCTAGAGGGCCACATAAAAAGCTACGCCGGGCCTGATTTGGCCCACGGGCCTCAAGTTTGACATGCGCTTTATGGAAATGTTGCCACATTCTTCAGGGAAGTTTTCCTAAATTTACCAAGTTTTATCTCTTCAAAAATTCCCATGACCTTATAATTATAATAATAATAATAATAATAATAATAATAATAATAATTGTCCATTCCCAGCAGACTTAGCAAACTTTCAGTCTATAAAGCAGATTGTGATTTTTCTCCTTCATTGTTCTGGCAGGTTTCCCAACTTTATGCTCGTAGTTGAGCAATGATAATAGCAATAAGTTTAATTTTCCTAAAATATGAACCAACCTAATGACATTAAATTCCTACAAGTAAAATTTACGGCATTGAACACTGCACACTGAGGACCAGATTTGGCAGCAGCGTCTTGGAGAACGTCCCATTCAGCCATTTTTGGCTCCGTTCATTTTTTTTCTCCAGCCCTCTGAGTCCGATCCACCTGCAGAAACATGGAGGCCTCTCTGTTCATTCACATATTCATTTGGAAAAAGCCCCCCTTTAGAGCCGTTCAGATGCATGCATAAGCAAAAAAGGTTATGAAAATGTTTTCAGTTAAAATTTATAAGGCTATTTGAAGGTCACTCTCTTTTCGTGGTGACGCCATCCCCCCCGTCTTCCTCCGAGATGATGCTCGTCGTTGGAAAAACTCAGACCCTCCATTTAGAATTCCCAGCTCCTTTGGTAACAAGGAAAAGGCTGAGAAGAGATGGGCTTTTCCCTGCGACCAAATGAAATAATAATAATTTAATATGGCATTTACAAGGAGGAAATGCCTCTCTCTCTCTCAGAGTTAATAGCTCTTGGCTCCGAAGCCTGCCAGCGCTGACAAAGTACATTAACTCCTGCTCTGTGTTTGCCTTGTTCTGACAATGTTGCTTGGACAGAGGGCAGCTTTCATTCAGAAACAGAAGCATCTTTCTCTCCTGGATTGAGAAAAAAAATAAGATAATGGAGGCGTGAATGAGACAGAGGAGAGGAGGTTTTGTGGATGAATTATTTATAAAGCAGGAAACCCGAGCTGTCTTGATGTATAACTTCTGAATGAAACACCTCGTTTGATTGACGGTATGCTAATCTCGTTGAGCATTTTATGCTTTTCCAGGAATTTGTTCCAGTTACTTGGTAACAAACTGATGATGTGTTGCTGTGGGAGCAACCTTGGCTGCGATGTTAACGACTGATGTGAAGAAATAAAGAGAGAAAAACTTAACTCAAGTCCACACTGGTGGTTATATAAACACCAAACCATTACGAGCGAAAAGCAGGGATCTGTGTCCGTTTGTTTGGCTGCATTTCCAAGAAGAAGAGAAAGAAGAAGAAGAAAAGACTTTGCAAATTAACACCCGGTGTTATTCCAAACACAGTTTGCCACCCTGCTGCACAAACAGCTGGAAGGGAAAGAGAAATCAACTGGTTGCTACTCTGGATAGTTAGGAAAAACATACATGAAGTACTCAGCTCTAAAAGGTTTTGGTTTTAAAGGTTTTAACACTTTCGATAATTACGCTAATCCCTCATAAACAACGACTTGCTTTCCAAGAGTGTTCTCAAACAAATGAGAGTAATTTGCATCGGTTTTATGCCTTCCTGAGCTAAGTTGCAGCTTACTTTATCGTCTCCTTGCGTTCCAGAGCTCTAGTGTTTTGTAAGACTTGTTTGGGGGTTTTTTGTTGTTGTTTTGGTGTGTGACAGGGTGAGCATGTAGGGTTCAATAACTGGTACAGAAAGCCGAGTTTTACAGCTTTTTATGGTTCATAAAAATAGATTCTTGGAGCTAACGCACGGCTCTAACCCGCACGGTGGCCGGCATTTCTGACGTCTGGGCAGGGATGATGAAAGCTGCTTGAACCCAGCAGAAATGTACCCGTTTACTACTAGTGCCTCCCAAAGATATGTTTTGGCTGATTACAGCACTGCGGTGCAAAAGCCAAGAAGTCTGATGCAAGGTAATTTGATCTTCAACGTGTGTACTTCCTGAAATGTCAAGGGATGGAAGGTCTTATTGATTGGTAACTGAAAACAAAGAGACTGCTCTGGGTGATAAGTGAAAACAAAAAAATAACACCAACGTGGTGTTTTTTCACATTTCAGTTTATGTCTGCAGTTGCATCTCAATGCATTTCAGTATCATCGTGACTTAAAGTTTTAATTAAAACTGACGTTTTTTAAGGCAGTAACTCAGGGTTTCCTTCAGTGCATCATAAGCCTGGCGGGTCACCAGGCTTTACTTGTGCCCCCAGCAGGCTTAGCATTGCTTATTTATTTAAATCTTTTTAAAATATTTGCATTTTTTAAGACTTTATAGTTGGTGTTCAGGTATTAATCTTCCAATTTTTCAATAACACATAATTATCAAGTGATATTTTCTAATTTCTTGTCAACTTTAAACATTTTTTAGTTCAAAAATACGACGGGCCGCTGGATGAATGACTGAACTAGCACTGGGCTTAGCAGGTTTTCTGGGGGAACCTTTGTAATTTATGCAAAAGTGTTGAGTGAATACGATGCACAGCAGATGGACATACATTTCAGAAGCCAGGCTTCAGAATATCTTAAATTTAATCGTTAAAGTTTAGGTTTTTATTATTTGTAAGCCATCAAAATGCTTTTACTAGACCACTCTGCGTAAAGCTTTGAATAATTAGACATTTACAAATCACATTAAACATCTAATTTCTTGTAGAGAAGAAATAAGCAAATATTTTCAAGAACATCTAACATATCAGTAAAGTACCAACTTACACAGACTCTACACATCTAGATTTGAAAATCTAGAACTATTTTTTTTAAATAAAAATTGCACTTTATTCTTTCCCAGAGCCAGCTACTACAAACTATCGTTCCATATCTGCCTTGATGCCAATTACATTTAAATTTATTTCCAGAAAAACCAACCTTGTTTCCATTTAACCTCCCATGTAAACATGGTGATGAAGAAGAAGACTGGGAAAGAAAACTGTTGCTTAAACACCTTATGAATGAAACTTCCTGAAGATAAATGTGGTCTACATTCAGTCAGGAATGGCAGAAAAGACGATGAAATGTCTCACAGAGAACAAATATCTCATTAAAGTACTAAATTCAAAGTCATAACAACCAAAGTGACGCAATAGGAGGCAGAAAGCATTAATAGTGAGGGAGGATAACGACTGACATGCTGCAGCTGGGAGCCATTAACTAACAAAGATCAGGTGTGGAGGAAAACAACAGCACATTACCGGAATCTAAATTAGATTACTACAGTATTTACTTATCTGAAATACTGGGATGTTTTTAAATATGAGTCTAACATATTTAGTCCAACACTCTGAATGGATCAAATCTTCTTCAAAATCTTGGGTTGATAAAGATGAAAGTTTTCCCCAATTTTCTGATGTGGATCCTTTAGAAAACCCAACTCTGGTATGTTAAGGTAATCCTGGTGCATTAGCTTTAAATATATAAAAATAACAATAAACCAATGAAACAAAACAAAATCCAACAGTGACTATTGGAGAAGTTTTTATTTCCTTTATCACCTCTTCCACGGTTCCAGATATTAAATATTTTAATTATTCTTTTGACTTTGAGTTTTTGGAAATGTTAGACATTTCCTGTCTAAGACGAACACACGTCTACTTCACTAGCTGCATTTGTGCCTAAATCTGTTTATATTCTGCAAATGTCAGAATAACACAATTTCACAATTGCGGCGTTTCCCTTAAAGGGTGATATTATGTGTTTTCCAGGCACTTAGTGCCATTTTATAGCATAATCAAGTAACTATGTTCACTACAGTTGATATGACTTAAGGGAAATCGTAATTTAACGGCTTGAAATTGGGCCTCTGTGTCTTTAAAAACTCCTGCTCTTTGTGAAACTCCGCCTTCAGGAAGTTATCACAACATGGCTCCTCTGTTAACAATGTTTTTACCTGATGAGCAGCTCTTATAACGAGCCCAGCAGATGGGCAGCTTGTCCAGGTGTTTGCTAATTGCTGCTGGCTAGTCTGAAGGAGCTGAGTGTAAGGAGTGTGCGGTAGGGGAGCTGAGGTCTGAGGAGGAGCTCCACCTCGAAGGCGGGGCTAGGTCCACCCAGGCGTTTTGGAGTGGTTGCCAAGGTGATGAAAGGATTTCTCAAACATGATTGAAAGAATCAAAGCGACGCTCCAGGTATGTTTTTGATGAAGGAATAAGATTACAACATGATGTAAAGCTGGAAGAAAGTCGATTTTAGATAACACTGCCCCTTTAAGGTGTTTAACCCATTTTCACCACATGCCAACAAAAGCAGAGGGTAAAACTCCCTGAATATCCGCTCCACCTGACTTACAGGTCTAAATCCGGGGAACTGACTGTCCTTTACATGAGGCGCCTCTTTGTTCTGCTGAGCCCTAATTCCCGGCAGGATTTGGAGACTTTTTGGTTCAGGTGTCTTTTTTTTCCGGGGGAAACTACAACTTTTTTTCTTGGCGCTGAAGAGGACACAGGAGGCCTTTCTTCAGACGCTTTCTCATCATTGTGTTTGAGCTCGGCGTATAGCGATGGAGGAGAGAGCGGGGGGGAGTCCTGATCATCCTGTAATCTCCATAATCCCCTGCTGCCGAGGGACGAGGCCTCGCTGTGCGCGTTTAAGCGTGGGCGCGTGCGTGACTGTGACATGCTGTTTACTCATCCTCTGGAGCTCAGGAGAAATTGACGGAGTTGAACACTGACCAGGAACGCTCGTTAACGGCTGCAGCCCAAAATAACTCGGAAAACAATACGCTTCAAGCCCAAAATGTTCGGTTATCTCATCCTGTGACTCATAATGGGCTATGCATTATTCATTCTGAAGATGTCCTGTTCTAAATTTAGGACGGTTAAATATTTTAGCATGACCTGAAAGTGACTGAGGCCACAGAGCTACTTGGAGCTTACACTTAAGCCAAAAAACCCTTATAAAATATTTGATTCAGAAAACGAACATCCCAGTGAAATCACAGCGCAGCCCATCTGGTAAAGCATTGAGAAGACAAGTCGGGATTTCTAGGTCAGGCTAATATTTGGAGAAAATGCCTAGCATCTTGAGATGAAAGAGTGCAGCTGCTGGCTGCTTGCTAAAGGTGGATAAGGTTGGGTTTGGTTCTTGTACCCGTTATCAATCAGAGGGCTGCCAAGTTCAACACGTCCGGCAGAAGAGTTCAGGGAAAGGAGCAACGCAAAGCAGACGGGATCCAGACGGATGCTTCACACAGTCGAACGAAGAGGAAAAAATAAAAGAGAGCGAAACCCAAGAAGACAGCAAGCGGCATATTTTCTGAGGAACAGCACTCTGCTGCTCAAACCTCATCTTTCTCATTGAAAGAAAAAAGTGAGAGTGCATGAAACACCTCCTCTCCTACAGATTCATGTAGGTTATAAAGTTCAATATACTCACCAAACATTTTTTGGGTGCACCTGTTTGAGTCCCTGTTAGCACAAATAATAAATCAGCCAAACACATGGCAGCAACTCAGAGCATTCAGGCGTCTAGAGATGATAAAAATGATTTACAGAAGTTCAAACCAGAAACCAGAAAATGCTCATCTACTGGGAGTTTTTTCTACCCACCACTGTCTCTTGGGCTTGTGGAGAACGGCCAAAAAGAGAAAATATTGGTTCAAGATTATAGCCAAGTAACAACAGCTAAAAGAAACACTTGGTCTATTGTTACTTGATCTATATGTCATACAGTTTGGCAGGAAATTGGATGTTTGCTAGCATTAGAAAGACCGCCTGAAAGATAAATAATCTCTTAAGTAGTTTTTGTAATGTTTCCCCCTTTACTATCACACTTAACACTTTTCTATGTTCCAAATGTTTAAGCAATCACATTAATAGTGTCACAAAAACTGGACTGAAGATGAGAAAGAAAGCAGAAACATCTTGAGAAAAACTCAAGAAACAAAAGGAAAAATTAATAGAAATCTGGTGATTTTTCAGACAATATTTAAACTTTGCAGTTACTTGGTGAGTCTCCAAAAATTGTGTGTTTGGGCAAAGAGATGATAACTTCATAGTAGGGTAAACAATGAGCATCATCAAGGTGCAGGGTGACCTTACAACTGGACAGCTGATGTTGGATCAATCTGCACAAGTTGCATTGTGCAATGTGTTAGCATTGGTAATAACAGACCTGATATGCTAATTCAGTCAGAGGATAATCAACCGTTAGAGTTTGACTTCCATAAACTGTAAATGAGATCTTAAGTCTAAGAGTTTCTGACACAATTTCACCTGCTATAAAAGTTCATAAGAGGAAAAGAAAACCTGACAACTAAGCAACACTTGGTCAAAAACCCATTTTCTTATGATGCATGTCAAATCAATAAAGAAGAAGAAGAAGCAGTGACATAAATGAGGGAATTTTCTAGTCACATGCTGCTATGTGAGAAATCAGGTTTTCCACCACCGTTGCTATGCTTGTTCTTTAAAAATATCCTCTGAGTCCAAAAACTAACTCAGAACTGCCCTCTAGTGGTTATATTGCCTAATAATGCTCCCAAAGAGGGCATAAACTATAAACACGAACACGGCATAAACGGACTAGCTAGCTAGATAACTAGCTAGCATGTCAAGTTTCAATACAGCTCCACTTTATATGCTAGCTAGCGCTAGCACAGCAACTAGCTGTAAACTTGAGAAACTACTAAAAAAAATCAGAGTAGGAATCAAATCCCCACTTGTTGCTATTTTTCATACACAGCTCACAACAAGAACAAGTTTTAAAAAGAAGCTAAAACGGACTTAGCTATCTAGCGTGTAAAATTTCAATACAAATCCACCTTATATGCTAGCTAGAGTTAGCAGAGCTATGTAGCCATCTGTAAACTTGAAGAACTACTAAAAAAATATCAGGATAGGACTCAAAACCCCACTTGTTGCTATTTTTTTATACACAGAACAAGAGCAAGTTAGAAAAGAAGCTAAAACTTAGAAGTGGCAGGGTTGTTTAAAATCTGTTTATTATTGTTGGAAACAAATTATTGTAGAGAACTGGGTTTGATAGTTTAAAGATTGTGTTAAGTACGCAATCCAAAGCCGTGATTAAAGGAGCATTTCAAATACAGGCCACAATGTGCTAACAATTGTCAGAGAAGCAGCAATAAATGTAGTAAGGTCTGGCAGTGTTAAAGAGGAGAGCAGAAAATAAAAAATACACAGCAGAAACTGAATGTCCTTCACTCATCCTGTCTTCATAAATGGTTAGCATAGGTAAATGTTAGAGGAATTTAAAAATGTTGTCTGGTTGCTGTATTTGCAATGATGAAACCATTTTTGCAGGATAATTTGCACAAAATTTAACCATCGTCGTAGATGTGATGAAAACAATATAGTGACAACACAGATCTTGTTTAGATGCTAGCTGGAGTACATAACTGGAGTTTTATTCTATCCAGAATGACAGAATAAATGTCAAGACTTTGTTAAAATCAGGACAATGTGAAGCTTCTGCAGAAGCACTTTCTAAACTGCAATGGGAATAAAATGGTTTCATTTTGGGTTTTGAGGAGCTCTCCCTTCCCTTCAGCATACAGTAGCTACCACTACTGTATTACCTCTGCTTGGCTGTCGGCTGCGACTCAAAACCTGGAGCCCTTTCTGGCCCCCCGGTTTTCCATCAGTCAACAGGTTCTCATGTATTTTCAAACCATTCCTGGTTCGGCCTAAGGTGAAAGCAATCAATAACTGGAAAAGAGAAGAACTGAAAACGTGCAATAGATGCCGATCTCCCTGAGAAATGCAATATCTTCTTCTCCCTTTCTGCTTGAAACTGGCAGCTGACAAAGTCTACCGCATGTGGAAAATCTTTCATAAGTTTGGGACAGAACCAAACCATTTATAATGGATTGTTAGGTCAAAACTACACATGAGTCATAGGGACAATCAGTTCCTAAACAGAACAGAGTTTTGTTGGAGATATGATTCTTGCTCAGGACATTAAATACAATTCAGTCTAATTGCTGGATGACTGCCAATGAAACGTGAACGATGTGAATAAACTCCAGTTCTGTAGAAAACTGCTAACGTCAAACAAATAAACTTGTTCTGAGAATCACATTGGTGGAAAACATTGCAGTCATTTTGAAAATAATGTAAAAGCACGCAATAGTCTTTAACTGTTTCACAGCAGGAGCTGCATTTCTGTTACAAATATTTGCAAAACTTTGTCAGTGTTAACAAAAAACCCCACCATTTTCAAATTGGGGCGTTTTTATTAAATAAGAAATGCAATTAAAATCACACATAAATAAGTTTGTCATTAAAAACATCATCCTTCAACCACTTCCTGTCGTCTTCTTTGTCTTTTTCACCAGTAGCAACATAAAGTGTAATTTGAAAAAAGCGTTTCTGTTGCAGTTTTGCAAAACTTTTCAACGACAAATTTGAGGGTTTTTTTTTTCATGAAGCCTAGCTGCTGAAATGTGCTATACAAATAAACTTGATTGATTGATTGATTGATTGATAGAAAATACGGATGTTTTAGGGGCACAAATACTTTTAAAAGCTACTTTAATCCCACATATGGTGCTCTGTTGAAAAAAAAAGGGAAAAACTTTACAGCAACATCCATTCGCTCCTTTTTTTTCTGACAATAATCACCAAACATTCAGTCGTATTTTATTTCTGCTTCGATTAAAAGTAAAACACTTGAAGCCAGAGATAAGACTGGAAAAAAGGAGTGAACTACAGACGAAACATTAATGCAGGGAAAGTCAAGACGAGATGCCAAACTGGCTGCTGTTTTATTTATGAGCCTCCTGGAGGTGGAGAGCTCTGAGACCCACACAGCCAGCCTTTATGAATAAATAAAAAGGTGCACTTACTGAAATAAAAGCCCCTCTCTCCACAGACAAACTGCAGCGTGTCGACCAGCTCCGCCCCGCACAGGGTCTCCGGACCCGCCCCTGTTGCCGTCGGAGTCAGGGTGAGGATGCACAGCAGTAGTGAGAGGGTGTGGCTACAGGAGATACAGCACATCGCACCCTGCGAACAGCCAGACAGGGAGAGCCTGAGTGTTTGAGTTACAGTCGGTCGCCAGCTGAAGTAACAAAGCCGGACGTGAGGGGAAACGGTTCGGCTTCACAAACAACCCGGCTGCAAACTCTACAATAAAATTTAAAAAAATCCAGTCAGAAGCGAGTCTCGAAAGTTTTCAAAGCCAAAAGCAGAATTTCTCAACAACTGAGCAAAAAACCCTCCATTTTCACTAACATTAAATGTAATAATTTATGAATATTATGGAATCCAGGCACTTATTCTGCAGAATAAAATCTGGGATTGAACAGGTTAATACAGAAACGTTACGTTAATTTCTGAATTTCAGAGATGACAGATATCCAGCAACACGATGATGACTCTGCTGTATCCAAGCACCTCAATGGAAAGTGAAGTGGAAGGAAAAACTGTGACAGAAAAAGATGCATCAGAGAAATGGAAAACCGCTTCAAGACTTTGGTGCAAATTCACATCTGCAATCAGCGATTCAAGAGCCAATAGTAGTAGTGTTAGCATTTCATTTTAAAACCTTTTACAAGTTAAAGGTGCAACATGTTAAAATATAAGCACTTAACATGTTCTCTAATTTAAAAATGAATTAGAGAAAGAAAAACCCTCTAAAAGTGAAAGCTGCTTTCACTTTTGTTTCTATAATTTTTTTCTGCCATGGTTTTTCCTTCCACAAAACATTCCATTTACATCTTAGGATACCTATGTTCTTTTCCATATTAAAAATCAATCACTATAAGTCTTAACTTCTCAGAAAAGGTCACATTTTAAATTTTAACAACTGAAATAAATTAACTTTTCAATGATATGTTAATTTGTTTGCACAAATAAGTAAATAAATCAACAATTTGGTGTCTTGCATGTTTGTGAGGATGGGCACTGGCTCCCCACGGCCCCCTCTTAGGAGCACCACTGGCAGTAAGCCCTAATGCTGCGGGAGGGCTGCGTGTATCCAAATTAAAAACACACGTTCCCCGTTATCACCCTACACTGCAGCCAGCATATAGCAAGGAGTTAGCAACAATCCACATTAATCAGGAACATTCATTCATCATATATATCATTAGCAAGCAGGCCACCGTCTCCCTTTGCCAAAGCTGTCAGCGCGTTATTACGCACGAAAAGTGCTTCGAAATTCAGAAATAAAGGATGCAGAAAAGAGCCGCCAGGGGATCTTTCCGATCCAAAATGTTTGATGGAAAAGAGTTATCCCGCCAAAGCCAGCGGAGAGAGCGGACCGGGCCAAAATGTGCATAATAAAAACGAATAAATTCATCCACATCAGAACCGCACAGCCCTAAACGCCCTGGAGCGCCTCAGATTAAGCTTTCCCTCCGTTTTCCGGTGAAATATTTAAGCTTTAATAACGCACACTCAGCAGCAATTAAGGTGAAAGTTTTAAAGCTTTCTGGTGCAAAATAAGACATTACGCATGGAGGCGCAGAAGATCCGTGCAAACCCAGGCAACGCTTTCAAAAATAATGAATTAATCCCCCCCCTCCCCAAAAAAAAAGGTGCGAATTTTTTGGGTGATGTTAATCTGCAGGAAACACACATGAGAATTGCATGCAAACTGAATTAAAACTGCAAAAAAAGCCACGTTAGAAAAAGCTCCTGGTTCGGTTTAAAAGTCAGAAGGATGCTGAGCGCAAGCAGTGAGCAAGGTGACAATGTAAAATCAGCCGAGTTACCTTGAGGACATCACATAAATGCCACTGAGAGGAAGCAGCGCTAGACATCACCGCGGATCTCCGCAAAAAGACAAAGAAGCCCGGCGAAAATGAGCAACTTGTTTGAAGTCATTAAAAAAAGAAATCGGGGCAAAGAAAGAGGACGAGATGCGGGGCAATGTCACATCTCAATATTCCCACTTTGTTCCATTGCGCAGGCTCGTTTTGGAGAAGTGAGATTTAGCGAACAGGAGACGGATTTAGAGAGAAAATCCCTCACATTTATCTACATTACACAGACATTTTCAACAGGAAACAGCTGGGGCAGCGTTTGCCTCCTCCTAGTTCTAAGTTATTCATTAAGGATTTTGGGCACATGGTCAAATAACGTCATTTCTCCCCCCTCTTTTTTTTATTCTTTCAGTGAACGGGACGCAGTCTTGATCTTTCTCAGGCTTGGTTAGACAGCAGCAGCAGCAGCAGCACCTAACAGAACACCGTGGTTCTGGTTTATCCCCTGAAAGCTCAGGAGTGCGAAGTTAAAGACAAACCGAAGGTGATAGTTTCACTTTTACTGGTTGTGCGCAAATCTGGTGCCACGGAATCCAGCAGTAAGTTCGTTTAACAAGAGAACTCGGTGATTAAAGTACGATTTTTGTAGCAATAAAAGGGAAAAAGTGAAGTCTTGATCCTTTTAACTTTGTGGCAGAGGAGGATTTCCAGCTTCCCTGCGCTCTGTCACAGTGATTTATACCCCTGGGTTTCCTTCTCTTCTCCCTGATTTTCAATCAGTCCGTTTACTTGGCAGGAAAATGAAATATAAAATCACAGGTTTCAAAGAAATTCTGACGCTTATGACGAGATTTATGTAAAGTCTCTCCCAGATAGAGACTCGAAATGTTTCCTGCTCTTTCTGCACCGGATGTGAAGCTCAGTCAGATTAGTTAGAGAGCGTCTGCAAACATTGATTTTAAAGATTTAGGTCTGGACTTTGACTGGAACGTTCTGACTTACAAATGTGACTGAATTGCTTATATTTGATGGCTGAAAGATGTGCAATAATGCGTGTTTTGGTGTCGATCAAATACCAACTAAATAAGGTTTTGGTGTTTTTTTTATTATTTTGGATTACTTTGTTCGAACCTCGGACAGAATTTAGATAAAGTTAATATGTGTCTACAAAATACTTTAAAAACATAGTTACACGATAAATGTTAACAGTAGGAAAACAAATCACATTTGCGTGCATTGTTTTCTAAACAAAGTGCAAAAATGGCATTTGAGGAAAAAAATCAAATCAAAAACTTTACGGTAAAGTTGAGAAATTAGATTGCAGAACTAAAATAAATTAAAATATTGATCTTATCGATATTTTAGATTAGCTTCCATGTTTATGCTAAAGACTAGCATGATGCTGCTACCACGAAGTTTTTCTAGACTTTGCTTGGAATGTTTTTGGTTGAAGCATTTCATGTTCCCACTGATCTTTTACTTTTGTTATGGTGCGTAAAACTGGTGCTAGCTGCTGATTAGCATCTGAAAAACAATTCCTGAACTATGACCCTAAATTCCAAAAGAACCAAAACAAAGGAGGCTTCTGGACCAGAAAGCAGGGACTCCAACGTCTCTCTGACCGGCTTTCCCACCAGGAAAGATACAACATTTAATTTAATCCTACTTTGGGATAAATGAAGTATTTCTGAATTGACTCAGATTTTTGAACATCTGGCTCCTTTCCCACCGAGCTGAAGCTCAGAAGGACCACGATGCGGCGTCTATATTTGCCTCCCTTGGCGGACTGCGTCATTAACAGGAACTGCTTGGTGGAATACAATAAGGATGCTCCTCTGAAGGACAAAGCTATTTTCCCGATGACACCGCTACCATCCAGTTAGCTTAAAACGCCCCATCTCTGTTCTGAAACCTGATCTGGATTCCTCTGCCTGCAGCGGACTGGAAATGATGAGCTCGCCCAGTCTATAGATATTTGCTGATGAAGAGGAGCGAGGTGGGATGGGCGGAGGGAACTGACCTTACCTTCCCCTGCCTGCGTCTGGTTATCTGAAGCGGCTCTGTGAAAAGTTTCTCTCTCTCACTCCCGCTCTTCTTTCTTTGACTGTGAGACTTTTGGACCCGCTCAGCGCCACCTCCAGCCGCCCCACAGCTTCGTCCTTGGAGACATCCGCCTCAGTGAACTCAGCGGCCGAGGAAAGGCTTCATTCAGCCTCTTAGATAACACAGCTGAATCATTTTAGACAAACAAAAGATGTTTCACACCGCCTCTAATTTGATTGTAATGAACAAAACTCCTGCTCTGCCTTCTAAACAATATGTTTTAGAAGATATTTTCTTGCTTCAATTGTTTTGCCAACACTGAAAACAATTGCAGGGCAAAATAAAAGGTATCAATCCTAATAAAGTGATAAACAAGTGTCAATGCCTTCTGCTAGCTCAGCTTATAACAAATAATGAGATTAGCCGTCATAACTGTGCAGATGATACACAGCTCTACGTTATGATGTCAGCAGGTGGCTCTGAACCAACCAATCACTGAAGAAATGAAGGTGTGGAAGTCGTTCTCCAGCTGAACAAAACTGAAGTTATTAACAAAGTGGAACAATCTAGAGTTGGTTTTTATGACTCTAAACGAGTGATCTGGCCTGAAATCTGAGTCTGAACCTTTGGAGACACATAAAGACGGTTACAAAGTCGGCCTTTTGTCACTGGAAGATCATTTCCAGGATTAAAGGAAGATCTAGAGAAACTCATTCATGTTTTTATCTCTAATCGCATTGATTACTGCAACAGCGTCTGCCAGAATGCTGCTGCTGGCGTTCTGACTAAAACCAGTCCTTCCTCTGGCTCCCTGGAGCTCAGAGAATAGACGTTAAAATGTGTTTGTTAGTTTATAAATCACTCAACAGCTTGTATCAACCTCCCAGGTCACTCAGGTCTCCTGAACCAAACATGGAGAATCAGCATGCAGCTTCTATGCACCACAAATCACAGAGTTCCTTTAAATCAAGGCTAACTAAATGTAATTTTTACTACTGTTGAATAATTGGTTACTGAAATGTGTTTTACAAATAAACTTGAGGAAACAGTTCATCTTGTTTCGGTCGAGAAACCGAAACTCCAGACAGAAAAGACTGAGATTTGGATCTACTGTGGATCGCTTTCGGGTTCACGCTTTGAGTTTGTGAAACTTTTCATTCCTAATTAATTTGGAGATCAGATTCGGCTCACCGGCGATTCCTCTGAAAATGATCCGGTACTGGATTTGAAACGAGAAACATTCCCACTCTGAAACAGATTCAGGGCCAACAAGTGGGGAAGCTGTCTTATGTTTAAAGAGTTAACTTACACAGAGTAAAATTCTTGGTTTCAAACTGAGTTGTATCACCTCATTTGGAACAGTGTTTACATGTTAACACACGGCGATCCAAAAGGACTTGTGATTTTGTTTTTCCTGCAGCGTTAACAGCATCCCTTTGCGTCTCTGCTGCCAAACAAATGTCCAAGTCAGCGATGCACGCACACACACACACACACACACACACACACACACACACACACACACACACACACACACACACACACACACACACACACACACACACCTACACACCTACACACACATGCGCACACACAGGAGACCGAGAGCGGGGCCGAATGCAAATGAAAGGATGAAAAAAAGGTTGAAAACTGAGATAAAGCTTTTGCAAAACTTGTATGAACCAAAAACGGGGGCCCGGACCCAAGATGGGGAGGGGCTGGCGCAAGCTAGCAGGTTCACTTAAGGACACACACTTGATTAGGAGAGGAATACTTCTGTTTCTGTTGATAATTTGGAGGGTTTTTCCTCCTTTACCCATTGACTAAAACAAAAGAAAAAAAGCGCTGTAAAAACAATGAATTAGGGGGACAGGACGGGAACTTTCTGGTGTTCTACCTTTCCAAACAGTCTGTGTGTGGCAACGCTAGCTCACATTGTTATCAAAGCCCCCTTGTGTCCTGTACATGTTTCATATGGAAGGAATAAAGGTGCGTCATGGAGCAAATGCAGAAAATGGGGTGCTTGTTTTGATACGCTGTCTTTCCACAGTAACATTTAGGGGTCACGGGATTTTGGCAAAACGGACAGGAAAATCTGTGGTGCCTGCTGATGATCAAAACCCACATTTTCAGAAACTGTTAACTGTTTGTGGCGAGGCTTTCAACGAGCTAAACTTTAAAGCTGCACCACCCTGTTTTACTGGTGATGAAAACAAAAGCAGCACGCACTGGATTTAATGAAACTGCAGGTCTCTCTGAGTGGCTGAACTCAACACGACTGTACTTTAACAGCAATGATAAACGTCAACCTGCAGACAGGGGTCACTTCATCTGTCCGTCACTTGTGGACAAAACTCCAACCTAGTTTGATCCTCTGCTCACAGCTTTTGCATGTAGACTGGACATCAACACTCCCATAAACCCTTCAGCAACTCCACACTGCAAAAACACAAAATCTTACCGAGTATTTCTAGTGCAAATCTCTAGATGAGGCAAAACTAAAGTTTTCAGAAGCTTGTTTTAAGTCAATGATTCCTTAATATTGAAAAAAAAATCTTCCAGTGGAACTAGTGCAAATATTAAGGAATTATAAACTCCTATATATTGTTGAAAAGTTAATTTTGTCTTATTTTAAGTGTATTATAAGCCTGGTGGGCCACCAGGCTTTACTTGTGCCCCCACCAGGCTATGCATTGCTTATTTTTAAAAGTTTTTAAAAAATGTTTGCAGTTTCAAGGTGTTTAATTTGGTGTTCAGGTATTAATATTTCAATAATACATAATTATCAAGTGATATTGTCAAATTTACTGTCAATTTTAAACATTTTTTAACTCAAAAACACGGCGGGCCGCTGGATGAATGACCGCCGTAGCACCTTATCTCTGGGATTAACAAGTTTTCTGGGGGAAACCTTGAATGAAATTCACATCAGAAACTAAACCAAAAATACTTTGTAAGATTTTCTGTTTTTGAAGTGTGCAAAGCTTTAGTCTCAAAAGTCTAACAAACATCGCTTCAGAAGTCTTGGGTTTCATTCAGATTCATACTTATTTATCTTTTACCCACCATAAACTTGACTTTTACTGTTTCTGGCTGTTTTGTTGTCTGCTCTACATATTTTAAATCATGACTGTCTTTCTGGAGATGTTCTCTGATCTATTTCTTCTATCGTCAAAGAACAAAACACGAAGCGTTTGGTTGCGTTTATTAACACTAAATTAATTTTAACAGCTAATGTGGTAATTGGGGTCTTTAGAGTCTTAGATTGAGTCAATTGTTTTAAATTCAAATTCAGAAATACTTGTTGTAACTCAAATTCATGTAAGTTTCTTCAAAGAGTGGTGAATGGGATTTCTGCTGTAGCAGTCAGCAATACACTGAATCTGAAAAAGCCTCTGACTGAAGATGGTTTCTCTATGTCACTCTCATAAGTAGCTGTATTTTTATTAATCATAAAATTATGTAAATTGAGATAAACATACATTTGCTTAATGGAAACGCACCAATTTAAAAAAAAAAAACTCATAAAAAAGTTTTGAGGCAGTTTTACAGCCGTATCAAAGTAAATGTATTTCACAAAACTGCAGTGGAAACACACGAGTCATGTGACAACAGCCGGATGTTACTACTGCTGGAAACCACAAAGAAGACAACGACAGGATGTAGTAACTATTTACATCAGTTGCGTGAACAAAATTGTTCCTGCATGGTTTTAACTTCACTTATTGTTTAATGGAAACATTACAATTGCATAATTATGGTTTATCAATATTTGCAGAATATAGACAAAGATTTGGGCACATTTGTAACAGAAATGCAGGTATTGTCGCGACATGCTAACAGCTCAGTATTCAGGCAGCAGAGACTCACCCTAACCCTCATCCACCTCATTTGCTTTTGCCTCACTCCTTTAAATCTTTTATCTGAGCGTTTGATTAGAAATCTGGGAAGGAGTTTCTGTTCTTTTGTTTAGCTCTGTTTTGGGTTTTGGGGTCGTAGTTCCAGTATTATTTAACCGTTTGAGATGCTAATCTGCTCCTGCCAGCTGTGAAAACAACACCTTCTCGCCACGGTTACGCATCATAACAAGTCTAAAGAAGTCAGAGACGTGTAACTCTTCAACCAAAAAATTATGAACAGAAGTCCACCAAAGAATAAATCAAAACTAATGTAACAGAGCTATTCCAAAGAGTGACGCAGTGGAAGTTTTCCTGTTGTATATCGTCTTTTTCTTTGTACAATAAGGGAATCCCCTGTTTGTTTTCTCTAAAATTATTCCCTACATCTGTCTGCTGTGGGTGTTGATGATTTAAGAGCATCTTTTTGCTCTTAAATCAATTGAAAAGCAGGTTGAATGGTGTATTTATATTTAGTTTTCAAATATAATTCATTATTTTCAAATAACATTGGAAAATAGCATCCAAATACTACATAGAAAAACTAGTATTTTACATTTCTAACTTCCTCCAGCAGTTTTGACTTTACACTTTTTTACAAATTCAAGATTTTTCAACAAGCCTTTTCTACAATCGATAGTAGCCACACCAGAACTCTAATTCTATTCGCTGAGAGGTTGCCAGGCAACGGTACTTTTTGTTCCAAGCAGAAGCAGAAAATTATTCGCAAGTGAGCGGAGAGGAGATTTGATCTGAGCGGAGACGAGCTTTGAGAAAGTACAGTGGATATTTTAAAGAAAGCAGAAGCTTTGAGTACAAGTTTTAAGAGTTTTGATAACAAAAGATACGAAATCCTGCTGAAAATGTGTGCTCTCGAATTATGGCAGAAAAATTCCCCCACACCTTTCGCTCTTAAAAAGAGCAAACGCAGTTACTCTAATAAAACGTAGCGTGACAGATAAATCCTCTGCAACCTTCAAATTAAAAACGGTTCTTCCGCTTCCCTTCAACTTCTGAAGTTAACACGAACAGTGTGATGAATTGTGAAAAGAAGGGAATAAATTTCTCAAACAGAAAACGCTCGAACATCTGACTTCCAAGAACAGATGTAATGCGCTGTTATTCTAGTAGAACACCCACAAAAAAAAAACTACTTGTTAATGGGAACATTAGGAGCTCTTTAAAACCCTTGATATTGGCCTTGAATTTGTCATGAATAATGTTCGGGTTAGGGACCCAGTGGGTGTCGTGGTTTGGGGGCTCTGAGTTTTGCACTGAAAAGGCTTCAGAAATCATCTTAAGGTTAGTAGTTTCCCCGTGTGCGCTGAATCACAGTGGAATCTAAAGGAAATAATTGTTGGGGTTTATTTTTCGGGTTACAAAATCACTGCTGGCACAATTATTGGAACCCCTGCTGTTACCTTGTCCAGCCCACCATTACCACTAGTACAGAATGTAGTGTTCTCCTATAATATTTTACAAGGTTGGAGCATACAGAGAGAAAGATTTGTGACCATTCCTCTTTGCACAATATCTCCAAATTGTCCAGAGTCCTGGGTACTCTCTTCTCTTCAGCTCAGACCTCAGGTTTTCAATAGGACTCAGGTCTGGGGACTGATATGGCCATAAAGAAGATTGGTTTTGTATCTGATGCAACACATCTGAGCTGATTAGGCCCCATGCTTCAGATTCTTGTCCTGCTGAGCCATTTTCAGCTTTCTTTCAGATTTTTATTTAATAACTCTCGTTTATCTCAACTTCAGTAGTTTTAAACATCCTCTGATTGTAGATCTGATCAGGGTTTGGAACGGTAACTAAATACTTGACGTCATTTTTATCATTTTAAAAGCTCAACACAGATTTACTCTATTTGAAGGTAATGTTTTCTCATCTTTTTCATTTTGAAGTGTCCCTAAAACAGAAAGAAGTGGATTATAGACCAGGCCAACGAAATATTAGCAGCACCTCAGCTTAGCTGGCATATTACCTAACTTTAGCAAAGTAGATAATGTTTGTTATTGTTAGCTAGCATGTCAATGTTAGCACTTTATCTAAAAATTTTAAATAAGCTGCTGAAAGCACATAACATATATAGAAGTTATTATCTTACACAACCATATTAGTATTATTTGTAGCATTATCATTAACATGCTAATTAGCATTGTCAATAGTTGCTTTTGATAAGATGCTACTGTTAGCATTTTAGCTAACTTCTAATAGCATAACAAATGGTTTGTTACTTTTAGTTAACATGCTATCATTAGCTAATTTTAGCACATTAGCTAATGTGACTTTAACACTAATTTATCAACAATAAAAACAATAAAAATGTATTTTATAAAAATAAAATAAAATCTTGATGACTTATGATTGATGATATAATCTTTTTTAAATTAAGTTTTGCTTTTGCAGGTTAAATTATTACAAACAAAGGTAACAGAGCTTTAAATTACAAAGCTGATGAACTCTGGATGGTCCCTTTCAGGAATTTTAAAGAGTTTAGTTGCAAAAATGTATAAATAAACTTAAAACACAGTTCTAATTATTAAAGAAAAAATATCTTTTAGTAATATTCGAGCTGTAGTTAAGAGCTGAACTGCTGATTTTGTATAATATAACTTTAATGTAGGATTTTTTTATCACAAAATATTTTCTTTTTGTTTTATGGGAATGAAATAAGACAAACCAGAAATAATTCTCACCCGTTCTCCGTTTACATCTTTTGTAACCCAATAGATTCACTCCAATTTAGTTATTTTTCTTCTCAAACCTACACAATACATTATGAAATGAAAAAGTGGAAAGATTTTCTCCTGCGTTTGTAATTTCATAAACATAATAGGTATGTAAGTATTCCCACTCTTTGTTATTGCACTCAGAAGTGACCTCAGGGGTAATTTGATGCAAGTCCAATTGTGGTAACTTTAGAGATCATTTGGGGCAGAAAACACTTATCTAGACATGGTCTCACAATTCACAGTGTAGGTCAGAAACCAAGCAATGACGTCAAGAAAATTTTCTGTAGACCTCCGAGACCACAATATATTCAAACAGAAATCAGGCGAAAAATACAGAATATTTTGGCAACACTGGATGCCCCAAAAAGCACTCTGGCCTTCATTATTTGGAAATGGAAGAAATATGAAACCGCAAGGACCTTATGAGCAATCCAGGTGAAGGGCCGTGGTCAGAGAAAGATGGCGCTAGAGTGTTCATTTAGCGACAGAAGGACAAGAAGAAGAAGGTCATCTATTGTCTGCACACTCCACCAATCATGTCTTTCCTCACTGAAAGGTACATTAATATTTCTCTGGTCTGAAGAACATAAGGACTGCTAATAACCAAACTAACACAATCTGCACTGTGAAGCATAGTGGTAGCAGTATGGTGCTGTGGGGATTTTTGTTCATGGTAACTTGAGATTTTACAATCAAACCTCCACTGTAGGTCTCTGAAATTCACACATTGACCCAACAAAGTCACAGGCAATATTATGAAGTAGTACCTTGGTAAGGAATCTGTAAATGTCCCAGTCAAAGCCTTGACTTGTACTGAATTAAATATATTTATATTTAAAGCTACAGTACATAGCTTTCACAAAAATGTTTTTTCTTTTTTTACATATTTGTTATATGTGACAGTATGAGACAGATAATCTGTGAAAACATCACGCTCCTCATATGAATAAATGCACGGCTCCTGCGTTAAACCAATCAGAGCCAGAGGGAGGATCTTAGAGCTGCCAATCATCCTCGTCTACACACTGCTGAATGTGCCAATGGCAGAGAAACAACTTACCTGTTTTTCTGCCGTTATCGGTGGCCATGCTCTCTGGTGTTATCACTTTTGGGGTGAGTTAGCAGCAGCATAGCGGATACACAAGGGTGATTGACAGCGCAGAGACCCTCCTCCTGGCTCTGCTTGGTGTGCAGATGACAGCATGTCCATAGGGAGAAGGCAGAGGAGCTTGATTTTGTTTCATACATGATCTGTCTCATATCATGTTCTTGTGACATAGAGACATTCCTAAAAAAAAAAAAAAGTAAATTAAAGTTATATAGTGCAGCTTTACCATTTTTAGTTAAAAATGTTAGGTCGAATGGATGATGCCCTTCGAACTCGACTGGATACAAATGTGAGTGAATACCCCAAAACAGTTGTACCAATCTTGAAGACATATTTCGTATCAATCAATGTCGATAATTAATGTTTTAAATATCTGAAATACAAACAAACTAGTGAGGTGACCTTTCCTGTTTTATCCAGTTTTCACTCCTCACGGTTGTTGATTTTTTTTATTTTCCAGCAGTTATGAGGAGAAACCTTAAACTGCTCCTGCGCAAGTTACTCAACAGGCTGTTGCTAGGTAACCAAGGAATCAGTGAGTTGCTAGGTAACCAAGGAACGAGCGAGTTAGTTGATTCCACGAGGCTTTTTTGGCTAGCAGTGAGAGGATGAGCGGCTGAAGCCTTTCCTCTGCCTACATCTCCCAGAATGCTGTGCGGTTCTGGATCAGAGTTTAGTGAATATTCTACCAGTTGTATTATCTATTGATATTGATCACGTGTCTATTGCTGCATATATTGCTACTGATTTATGCTGTCATATAAGAAAGAGCGAATCCTTTAACTTTTAGCAGTTTGCTGCGTCCTGTACGGGCTGCATGGAGGAACCTCGGTTCCCCTCCTACTGAGTGTTGACGCGAGTCTACCCCACACACCGACCTGTTGAAGCCTGCTCCAGGCATTCCCCTGTATTTGCAAATCCAGGAAAGTTCCTGTGACTCAGAAACAAAAACACAAAACAAACAGATGAAGGAACAATATTATCCCCCAGTAATTATTGGCTTAATGTGGCTGCAGCAGCTAATCCGAGACGAGAGCCAACATTTCAAACAATGCACAGATTCACGGTTCGGCTTTGCTGGAAATCTGCTGCCTCATGCTGCATTCAGATCTGGACGGTGGCCTGTAAGTGACACCTCTAAGCAGGCAAGGAAGAATGCTGTCTGTGCAGCTAAGTGAACCAACACAGGAGCAGCGGCTTGGTGAGGGGTTGGGCTGCAGAGCGGGCCTCGCTTCTCACCATCTGGCACCGCCGAGACAATGTCTAGGAAAGAGACCGCTGCCAGGCCTCAATTACTGGGGGGAATAATCCAGGACACACTGAAGCAATTAGAGCCCCATATAAATCAATATGCTTTGGGTTAAAAAGTGATCTGCTCCCAACACTCTGGAGAGGCTGCTGCTTGATTTTTCTCAGAGACGGGAGCCTTTTTTCTTTTTTTTTTTTTTTCTGTTAAAAACCGACGGGATGATGCAGCTGTTGCGGTTTCCACCGTCACTCAGGCTGCGTCAACGGTCAGGTGAAAGGAACTGCGAGGAAGAGAAGCAGGATAAATATTGACTCTCGGCTACTGGGCCTGAGTAAACAGTTGTGAAACTGATGTTGCATAAAAGCAGAAGCTGCATAAACAAGCAGGGCCGCCTGCAGAACAAACGCGTCTCTACGCAGAACCTTCACGGCTTACTGAGAATCGGTATTAAGGTTTCAAGTCAAGCAGAAGCTCTGGATTATTTATGTATCGGGATGCTTCGCCACAAGCCGCTGACACCGATCATCAGCGTGTTACTTCCACCTAGTGGCCGAACAGCACAACTACAGGCTGATTTTTGTCTGCTTTAGTTCCCTGATGCATCTCTGCAATTTGTATTTTATAAAATAGAAGAACGGCACGTCATAGTTTATTTAATTTACTCACTTTCTAAAAGGGAAAAATAAAACTTGTGACAGTGTATTTGGACATTGTAGATAGAAAAACAAAATTCAAATTTTCTAGAATTTTTTTTGTCTGGGGGAAATTTATTAGTTTCAAAAGGCTAAAATATTCCAGAGAATATGAAAAAATATATATAGAGACAATAATCACAGAAAAATTCTAGAAAAAAGTCAAAAACTTTCAACTTGAAACATTTTCGATGTTTGAAATTCAGACATTTCCATGTTTTCTGTAGATTTCTGAAAATAATGTCAAAATTTCTCAATTTATTTCTAGTAAATTTTAAACGTTCAAAACTCACAAATTTCCTTGTTTCGTTCTAGACATTTTCTGAGACTAATCTAAAAATTTCTGATTTGTTTTTGGTGGAAAATTACCCTTCTTCCATATAAACGATGGACGTAAAAACTTGATGCTCAGCACACTGTGGATTTCAGTGACGTGCGGTGAGGTTCATTGCTGGTGAGGCACTGACTTATGACTTAGACACCATGCATGTTATTGGACCTACGGAAATTTCGTGCAAGCATACAACGCTGGAGGACAAAAAGACTAATCATTTACATGTCATTCATAGCCACGTTAACTCAGTAAAACTTAGAAATGTAGGTATTGATTTCGTGCTATGATCCACAGCAAAGTTATCTGTAATCGTTAAGCTACGCAGATTCGTTGCCATAGCAACTGACAAGAATGCCACTTCATGTTTTAGGATTTAACGCCAAAAAACATTCAAGAATTTTGCACACAGAACAGAATATTCAGTCTGTTGTTGTAGTACGTTTTAGGCTTAATGTTTAATTAATAAATAATTGCTGTGGTAGATTAGCTACCGCTTCTACTTTACTGAATTATTTAGACATACAAACTGTATCCCAAAAAACTCACATTTCATAAAAAAAAAAGATCTTATTGCTGTCTTACCTTTATCTATCAATGAAATCCATTCACCGCTAATTCTGCACAAAAATATCCGTTCATCCAAAGCCAAGTCTATCCTCGGCATGTCTTTTCTACTCCGTTTGAGAATCGTCAAACTGTCTCGAAGCAAAACTTTCAGCTCCGGTGTTGGTCTTCCTTTAGTTATTGTCTCCTGGTTCAATTGAAAATCCACTTTAGAAAACTGTTTAAGTGTAGAAATGTAGTCTTTCATGTTGACGTCGGAAGAGATGAGAAAACAAATATATCGCTGTACTTTACTCATTTACTGTGTGGCTAGCTCCATGGCTAGCTCACTGTGTCTTACTCTGCAGTTGTGCAGTCACAATATCTGGGATCATGAGCGCCCCCTGCCATGAGGCAAGAGAACTGCCTGCCTCCCCGGAGTCTGTTTTCTGCCGTTTCTGATCACTCCAAAACACGATACACACACAGTTGGTGACAAAAAAAAACACTGTACATTATGTACATAAGCGAAATTATGGAAAATCAGTCCATATATTAAATGTTTTTTTAGCCATTTTATTACCGGGGTACAGACAAAACATGCTCCCACAGAATGGCAGCCAGTGAGAGGTTGCGCAATCCCAGGTGAGGCTCAGCTCGCTGCTGCCTCACCGGCTTCGCCTCTGAATGGGAAAATGCGAAAATCCAGCGATTTTGAAGAAAAAATAATCAGAATTGGTTAAGCTAAGTAAAAAAATAGATACTTTATAGTACAAACCATAGAGGGGGAAAATAGCAATATAAATGGTTTTATTATATTATTTTCCCATGATGATAGGTGAGGCTCTGCCTCCCCTGACCGCACGTCACTGGTGGATTTCAATTTTATCTCAAAGTTCCCAGATCACACCTTGATTTCAACACTTGGCCCACCAGTATTTTCTAAAATCGACTGAATCCTACCGTTTTTAATCTCAAGAATTGTTTTTTTCCCCTTTAGAGGTTCATATCCTCTTCCATGGGTTCATGATCTGGTTAAAACTGTATTTTTATATTCTGAAGTGTTAAAGGATCTGTCAGATATTTCAGCCCTTACTTGACAAGTTCAGGGTTAGTAGATGCATCTTGACCATCCACACTCCTACAGCTAGAAGCAACCTGCAGATGATAGGACCTCGTTATTATTTAAACAGTTAAATGTGAAGGAATGTTGCAAAAACTCCAGTAAGACACTGAAACTTGTTTAAAAGCACGAGAACTCTGATTGCAGCTGTTCTGTACAGACTAAGAAACAGAAAGACGAAGACAAAAGTGGTGGGAACAAATGAAACAAAGACTAAGTTTTGTTTGACAGAAATCTTGAAACAACATACCAATCCTCAAATGGGTCAGATGAGGAGGATTCTCCAGGTAAAAACATCCAGATTGGATCAATTTCTGCACATATCAAATCTATTCCAGCATACTTTTTAATAAAAAGTACACAAAGTAGATGAATTCTGCAACAAGTAATCCTTTCTCTGTTGACAAATTGAGTAATATTGAAATTATTGTTGGAATTTATCATTTTCATTTTAAAATAAAAAGATAAAGGATACTAAAAAGTAAGACACCAATGACGGTTCAAGTTTTTAATGTTTCAAAGTTCAGAAAAGCAACATTTTTCTGCAGCCTTTCCCTGAGCATGTCTGATTATTTATTCCTTTTGTTTTACAAGTTAACTCTGTTATGCATGAAGGAAAATAAAAACATTGACTCGTAAACAAAATCCAATGAAGACATTCAGAGTTCATGGGTTAAATTCTAGACCGACTTCCGCTGCGAACGTTTGTTCCAGCTTCACGTCGTGAGTGAGCGAATGTTCCCACAGCAGCTTCTTCTGCAGGAAAACCAACCCGCAGTCCTCACAGACGAAGCTCCGCGTTTTACCAGTGTGAGTCCGCTGGTGTTTCTTCATGTGGTAGGACAGTCGGAAGGTTTTGTCGCAGAGGTCGCATTTAAACGGTTTCTCCCCCGTGTGGATGCGCATGTGAGACTTCAAGTAGCCCGACTGGATGAACGCCTTGCTGCACACGTCGCACTTGTACGGCCGCTCTCCGGTGTGGTAGCGGTTGTGGAGCCGGAGCTCGTTAGCGGTCAGGAAGGTCTTCCCGCAGACGGTGCACTGGTGCGGTCTCTCCCCGGTGTGGATGAGCTCGTGCCTCTTCAGGGACGTCTCCTTCATGAACTGCTTGCCGCAGGTCTTGCAGGGGTAGCGCACGCCGATGTGGACCTGCTCCACATGGTTGCTGAGCTGCAGCTTAGTGCGGTAGGCCATGTCGCACTGCGAGCAGCTCCAGGGTTTCTCCTCGGAGTGCGTCCCCATGTGGACCGTCAGCTCCGAGGCTGAGCGGTAGCACTTCCCACACTGCCAGCACAGGAAGGGTTTCTCCCCGGTGTGCTTCCTCTGGTGGACAGTCAGGCAGTTGGACGAGCGGAACTTCTCGGGGCACATGTTGCAGGCATAGGGGAACTCTCCCTTGTGTATCCTCTGGTGGATGGCAAGGTAGGACAGCTGGACGAAGGATTTGTCGCACTGCAGACACGGGAAGGGCCCGGTGAAGCCGTGCTGCTTCTCGTAGTGTTCCCTCAGTCGTCTCAGAAGAGTGAAGCTCTTCTCGCACATTGTGCATTTCATCGGCCGGTGCATGAGCTTGTGCCGTTCGAAGGCGGCCTCATTCCCCAGGATCTTGCCACACTCCTTGCAGTAGAGCGGGTCATGGATCCGCTGGTGGACTTTCAGCATCGTGACGCTCTTGAACTCCTTATTGCAGTCGTCGCACTTCATCACTTCCCGGATCTCCACCTTGCAGACGTTCTCCTGGTGCTCCTTCAGGGCGGACGGATACTCAAAATGTTTGCCACAGTTGGAGCACCAGACAGGGATCTTAGCCGTCTGGCCTTGTGCGGAGTCGGTGCTGCTCGCCTCGCTGTGGCTGGGTCCGGCTCTCTGCTCCTTCTTCCATGACAGACGGGAAGTCTTCTTGTGGCAGATGGCATAGATCTGGTGTCTCTTCAGGCCGTGCATGTGTTTGAACCTCTTCTTGCAGTGGATGCAGTGAAACGGTCGGTCCTCTGTGTGGCACTGGATGTGCCTGTTCAGGGTTTTGATGCTGTCAAACACCCTGCTGCACACAGGACACGCCTTTGGGGCTTTCTTTCTCCTCAAACCCACCACAGTCCGGTTATCCGTCGTAGTTTCTGCAGGAGGGTCAAATTGTGTTTCTTTCTTGACTAATCCGTCAGGATCCTCCTGGTTCTGGGGTTCTGCTTCCGCCAGGATCTGCTCCACGGTCTTGCAGTGCTCCTCTCGGATGCCCTCGTGCCCGTGGATGATCTGGTGCTTCTTCAGAGTGTCTTTGTACTTGAAGCCCTTCTCGCAGGTTATGCAGACGTACGGTCGCTCCTCGGAGTGGGAGCGTAAATGCTTCGCGATGTCCGCGGTGCAGGGGAGGATTCGGCTGCAGATTGGACAGATTTTCCCTTCCACCGATACCGCTGAGTGCGCCTCTGCATTCGCATCTGGAGCGCCTTTCCTCGCTTTCTGATCCCTGCTCTTACAAATCTCCCTCTCATGCCTCTTCAACACGTACAGGTTCTTGAACTTCTTGTCGCAAAACGAACATTTATACGGACGGTCCTCTGAGTGGGACTTCATGTGTCGCTCCATGTCGACTTCCCGGGCGAAGTACTTCCCGCACAAGGAGCAGTTTTTATTTTCAGACGTCTCAGAGGTGCAGGGATCCCCCAGGTCTTCGTCTTTAGGGCTGCTGCTCATCGCTCCCTTCTCGTGAACCCGCATCATGTGGCGATTCATGTCGTACTGGTCCCTGAAGCGCTTATCGCAGCTGCTGCACTTGTACTTCAGGTCGCGGTTTTCATTGTGGATCTCCTGGTGGCGCCTCATGGCTGCGGCTCGCAGGAACGTCTTGTTGCACACGGGACACGTTTTGTTGTTGGAGTATTTTTTCCGCAGCCTCTTGGCCGCCTCTGATTCGCTGTTTTCCTTCGAAGCTTTTCTCTTCAGCTCCAGCCTCTTGCTTTGCTTCAGCGGCTGAAAAGCGGCGGGCTTCAATGCATCGTCCGAGTCGTCGAGCGGCGCTTCGTCGACGTTGGCATCCATGTCTTCGTGATCGTCGGACTCCACCAGAGTCGGCTGCTCTATCTGAATGTAGTCCAACAGCGTCACGGTTTCGCCCTCCACCTGCACCGTCATGCAGCCCTGGATCTGGTCTGAAGACGACTGGATCTGCAGCTCGTCAGGGTGGATCACGATCTTCTCCAGCTGAGGAAGAGACAGCGAGGACAGGATGCAGTTCCCAAACGATGATGGGATGTTCTGCATTTCATCTGTGGCGAAATTAAAATTTTATTTCAATGATGGATTAAAAACAAAAGAAGATGCTTTTGTACAAAAATGGACTTAAAGTTCAGCTGAAATACTCCTTGAACTTTTTTATGTCCAGTTACTACCACACACTAAGGTTGTGTAGTGGCCTAGTCAAAGCTTGGAGTTGAATTCCAACCCAAATCAGGCCTTTTAAAATGAAACAACACTCTATGTGGCTAAATGAAATAAATTCTGCAAAGATAAGCAGGACAAATTTTCCCCACAGAGATGGGAAGCTCACTGCTAGTTTTCACCAACACAGCTGTTGTGTCACAATCAGTCGTTCGGCTTAGGGGGCACATACTTTTTTCTACAAAAGAAGTTATTTTTTTAATTCTGGGAAGATTTAAATAGTTCAGTGATTACTTTTTATATTCCTTCGGTCATCTTTGAAATGAAAACGATCTGAAAAATGTGACCGATCGTTATCAACAAGATAAAAAATAAAAAACTCAAATTATGAAAATTTAACTTCAGAAAGTTCTGGATGCTTTTGCTTTGACTTAGTTTCTGATGTATTTCCAGTTTGCAAGATTATATTCAGCAGTTTGTTTCAACTGTTTTCCATGTTTTTTTTTTAATATAAATTCCTCTTCGAGACGAGTAAACATGAACATTCTCTGGTTAGAATGGCCTAGTCAAAGTCCAGACTTAAATCAAATTGAGGCCTGCAGATGTAACTGTAATAAAGGGTGGGTTCTAAAGGAATTGACCCAGAACAGTTGGGAGTAAACACTCAACCAAAATCACAAAAAAGTCCCAGTAAAAAAAAGCATTAAGGTTTGTGGTTGTGTAAGAAACAGGGGTGTAAATACTTTGTAAGTTACGACTCACCAGTAAAATCCACGTGTCCGAGTCTCGTCTGGTAGCGCAGGACAGTTTTCAGGTGCTGGGGGTCCGGTACCGAGTGAGCGCACTCCTCCAGCGCCGTCGGGATGCCGCCGAGGATGGACGCCGTCTACGATGCAGAAACGAGAAGAAACCGAACACGAAGCAGACGTTTTCTCAAATATGGGAAAGACGGGAGAACATTTCCTTAAAGTAAAACAGATCAGCATGGCGTCTCTGTAACAAATATTTAACTAAATCCAGATGCCAGCTGGTTGGTTGAGCACAAGGAAAACCTGTTTTCTGTTTCACATCACAAATTTAAAGATGCAAGTTTGCTCAAATCTTACTCTGACTTTGCTCAGCCAGCTGACTTGGCAGTGGGCACCAATAGAGCTACGTTAATTTTTCATTCAAACTACAAAATCCCAAACTTTCTGTGATATCTCATTAACCTGTCGCTACGTTTCTATTAACCATAGAATTATGCAAATTGAAATTACAAACACAACATATGGAAATGCGTAAATTAAAAAAAAAGAAATTTTTTTGATAAAACTTTTGTTCAGTTGCATCAAAATAGATGTATTTGGCAAAACTGACTTATTGCATGAACTAGCTTACTTATGTGTAATCCAATTTAATTTCTTATTTAATGGGAACACAGCAATTGCGAAATTGTTTCTTTTTTCTAACATTAGCAAAATATCAACAAAGATTTTCAAATATTTGTAATGGAAATGCAGCTTGTGTGATTAAAACCTTTAAAACGATGTGAGTGTTCGTCTACCTGCTGGATGTCTGGAACTGGGAGAAGCTTCTCCAGTCGGGAAAGGAAGTCCAACATCAGCATCTGCAGAGCGTTGTCATAATCGGGTCCAAAATCTGTGGGGAAAACATCCTAGAGAAGGAAAGGTCGGGTTTTAGTCTGAAGAGTTCGTAGTTAAGAAGAGCTTAACTTGAAAACTAAAGACCTGGAAGAACTTCTCCTTCTCTTCAGGATCCTTCAGCAACAACCCGACCTGATCCACAAAGTTCGACTCTGGAAACTGAACATCTGAAAAACAAGGCTGGAAACACAGGAAAGTTCACATTTATGAGATCTGATTGGCTCTGATCGGTTAAATGTTTTATTTAAAGAGGCTAACCTGTGCTGCCCAGGTGGATATGAGGGATTTTATCTGATCCAGGTGCATCTGGATGGATTCTGTGTCGGGGATCTGCTCGGAGCGACACAATTCAAGAACAACCTGGAGGAAAGGACGAAAAGGTGGAAGGCTGAGCGAACTGTTCTTCACTCACTCTCTGATGGAGGAGAACCGATGCCACTCGTTTTTGCTCACCCGTGCTCGCAGTCCCAGGAGCAGCTGAGCTTTCTGGTCTGGATTCAACAGTTCTGGCACAAGATCAGTGATGGTGCTGATGAAGTCCTCCACTAATCCGTATTCGTGAAGGTTCCCGCTCTGCACGATGTGCCACATGGCCGCAGACACGAGGCGGAGGGGGGGGATGAAGAGGCGAAGAGACGGCAACAGGAGAGGCGGATCTGGACAACATTTCACAGAATTAGAAAACCACAACCTTTTTTTAAGCTTTTGCATTGAAATATCTTAAAATAGTCGAGTTTAATACCAAAGATAAACTGAAAATTGGTCAGCATTTCATGGATTAATGATAATTTAAAATACTAAATAGTTTAACAAAATATGAAACAATTACAAAGTAATAAATTTAACTGTAAATGTTAAGTTATGCATTAAATAGCTGGATAGATTTGACGATTTAAAAAAGCATTTTTAATGCAACATTTTCATTAGAAACGGTTTAAATAACTATTTAACGATTTGTTTATTATTTGATTTTGATAGTTTTTGCGTTCTGTATTGTACAACTAAAATATGAAATGCAGGAAAAATGCTTTTAACACTTCGCTTTCCAAAAAGTTACTTATTTCTGGTGCTAATCGTTTATTCTCTAACATTTCTGACGCTCACTTCAACTTCTGCTCCAGCCAGCAGCTTGGTGCGTTCACGGACAGAAACACGTGTGGTAAAAGCGAACTATAACACCGGTGGAGTCCGACAGTGTGATGGACGCAACATCTGTAGCTGTTTACTTAATAAATCATCTTAAAATACATGTAAGTGAAGAACATAAACCGATGCAGATGATATAGAGGTTTTTCTGCCTTCAGATCTCAGTTGCTTGCAGCCAGCGTTGCTGACTCTAGTTTTACCTGAAGCCCATGAAGGTAACATTTGTCAGCGGTTAGTCGGTGGCTATCACGTAAACTAACGATAACCACGATTGAAGCACATATTTAAAGAATGTGAGGATCTTTTTTGTTAGGTATTGGTCCGCACTTATTTACGTTCATTCACCCAGTCCAGTTCCCCGGCGTGCGGTGCAACGTAGCAAATACCAACCGCCATCTCAGAGCGGCGTACGCCATGTTTGAAATCGGGCGCACACACTCTGAGAGAAAAACCAACAACTCGGTAAAAACAAACGCTACACAAACGCTCATTGACTTACCGTCATTGGTTGGTTCTGAGCTCTCCATATTGTGCCGAAAAGTACTCAGTTAGGAATATAAATCAATTCGGGGATGTTGTGAGTCGACGTCCGCCCGACCCTGCGGTGCAACCAGCTGCTGGCGGCGAGGAAAAGACGGTTAGATATCCTGCTCATAGTGCGCAGGCGCAGTATGTCAACATATATGCTTATTTGATAACGTTTACTGCTTTAACCGTTTTGTATTTTCACACGCTAACACAAGCTATGAATTATTCTGACATGTTAGGAAAAAAATAAAATTATTTTCAAGCCTCTTGCTTGCAAATATCCTTCTTCACATAATCAATACGGTCTATGTTGCTCACCACCGCCACCTAGAGTAAATTCGGCATTTAATGGCAGGGCAATAATTTAGTATGAAGAGCCAAAAGTGCCAAGAAAATAAAACATTAACTATTCATTGATCATAAAAAAAATATATGTGATAGTTTAAATAAAATCAAATATAAATATGTACAAAAATAGTATATTTTTATTGAATCACAGCACTTTTAATCACTTTCTGAAATCTGAAAATTAATATATATCTAAACAAACACTGAAATATATTTGATGATAGTGAAAATATGAGTATATGGGTAATGAGCAATACTTGACAGATTTTTTAATAGCCATAATTTTAAACAAATGGTTGCATTTTGTTTTTATTTATTACCAGTAGTACAAAATTTGCACCTAATTTAGTTATTGGATTGTACATACAAGTAAACCGGACGATGAAATAAACATGGAAATGTATTTTCTATAATAGAAAATTAAAGGAACTATATCCACATGTAGTCATGTATTGAATACATGGTTGAAACAAATGTATTTTTGTAATTTAATATATAGATTTCCAAATGTATGAACAATATACACTAGTCCAACATTAATCCAATGTCGAAGTACAAATAATTTTGAGGGCAACTACATATTTGGAGACTTATTGATTGAATTTTCACTTTTGAATAGTTAGTCACATATTGATTGCTCTAAAACAAAACAAAAAAAATCTATTTTTTGGTTTGAAGTTTGTTTTGTAAGAAAGAAATGCCTCTTTAAACTTTATTAATTCATGTCAACTGCATAGTTTTTACCCAAAAGCAATGAATCTGCATGTAATTTGGATTGATATAAGTAACACTCTTTTTACATAGATTTCGCTTAGCACCATCACTGAAGTTCTTGTCTTACAGTTTAATCACTGGTGACAAAAACAAATAATAAAAAACGTTAACTGGAAAGAGCTGGTGACCAAAAATTTTAATAAAGACATAGGAATGTCTCAGAAAAATTAGGAAATGTTACAATTTAAGAGCAGACAGGAAGCCTATTGATACTCCAACTCAATCTCATTTCCAAAGACCGTCTCGATGTTCTGTTCGTGAGTGACAGAGTGTTCGTTCAGCAGTTTCCTTTGGGAAAAACTGAGTCCGCAGATCTCACACGTGAAGCTCTTCTGTTTCCCATCATGAGTGAGTCTGTGTTTCTGCATGTTTCTGGACAACCTGAAGCGTTTGTCACAGATTTCGCATGCGTACGGCTTCTCTCCTGTGTGGAGACGCATGTGGATCTTTAAGTAGCTCGACTGGATGAAGGCCTTGCAGCACACCTCGCACTTATACGGGCGCACGCCGGTGTGGTACCTGCTGTGCCGCAGGAGCTCGTTGCCAGTCAGGAAGGATTTGCCGCACTCTGTGCACGGAAAAGGCCTCTCGCCTGTGTGAGTGAGCTCGTGCCTTTTCAGCGACATCTCCTTCATGAACTGCTTCCCGCAGGTGGCACATGTGAACCGGATACAGAGGTGGACTTGCTCCACGTGGTTCTTGAGCTGCGCCTTTGTGCGGTAAGCCATGTTGCACTCAGTGCAGACCCAGGGTCTCTCCTCGGAGTGGGTTCCCATGTGCATGGAGAGATCCGAGGCGGCGCGGTACGACTTGCCACACTGCCAGCACAGGAAGGGCTTCTCCCCGGAGTGTTTCCGCCGATGAACCGTCAACAAGGAGGAGGTCCTGAATTTCTCAGGACAACTGTCACAGACAAACGGAAACTCCCCTCTGTGGATCCTCTGGTGGATAATGAGATAGGAAAGTTGGACAAAGGTTTTGTCACACTGAGTACAAGGGAAGGGTCCTGTGAAGTTGTGCTGCTTCTCATAGTGTTCTCTCAGACGTCTTGAGATGATGAACGTCTCATCGCACATCGTGCACTGCATCGGCCTGTGCAACAGCTTGTGCCGCTCAAAGGCGGGTTCGTCAGCCAGGATCTTCTTGCAGTCTTTGCAGTACAACGGGTTGTGAACCTTCTTGTGCACCTTAAGCATCGTTATGCTTTTGAACTCCTTTCCGCACTCGTTGCATTTCTTCACGGTCGGTTCCGCTCGGCAAACGCTTTCCTGGTGCTCTTTCAGGGCGGACAGGGACTCAAAGTGTTGGCTGCAGTTTGAGCACCAGACAAATATCTGTTGGAGATCCGTTTCACCCTGATTAGACCCTTTCTTCAGCGAGTAACGTGGGGGTTTGTTGTAGCAGACTGCATAGATCTGGTGTCTTTTGAGTCCGTACAAGTCTTTATAGCGCCTCTTGCAGTGGACGCAGTAATACGGCCGGTCGACCCTGTGAGACTGGAGATGCTTGTTCAAAGTTTTAATCATATCAAACGTCTTGGAACAGACAGGACACACTTTCAGGCCGTCTTTGGACATCTTCAGAACAGGTACACTCTCTTTTGGAGAATCTTCAGATCCCTCCAGATCCATTTCTTCTGGTCCACCAGTATCACCAGTACACTGAGCATCAGCCTCAGAGAGAAGCCTCTCCAGTTTCATGCACTGCACCTCCCTGATGCCCTTGTGGCCTTTGAGAGTTTGGTGCTTCTTTATTGTATCTTTGTACTTAAAGCCCTTCTCACACGTGAGGCAGACATACGGTCGTTCTTCAGAGTGAGATCGCAAATGCTTCTTAATGTCTCTGTTGTTCTTAATGGTCATGCTGCAGATGGGACAAACTTTATGTTTAACTGATACTTCAGTAGACAGCAGCATACATGGAGTCAGCTCTGTATTTAGAGGTGGATTGTTTGGAGGTTCTGCTGATACCTCTGCAGTTGTTTCTGGATTTAAGGATTCCTTTTTCTTTTTCTTGGCCATTTTCTCCGCTTTTGTTTTGCAGCTCTTCTCATGTGACTTCAAGGCGTAAGGGTTTTTAAACTTCTTTCCACACAAAGAGCACTGATGTGGGCGCTCCCCTGAATGAGTCTCTATGTGCCGCTTCAGATCACTCTGCCAGGCGAAATACTTCCCACAGTGAGGACAGGTTTGATTTGTGGCTGACTCTTTGGACTTCCTGGCTCTCGTATTAGTGGCGTCACTCGTCTCTCCCTTTTCGTGGACTCGCATGGTGTGTCGCTTCAAGTCGTACTGGTCCCTGAATCGTTTGTCGCACTTGGCACAATTATGATTGTAGTCGCGCTTTGCTTTGTGAATCTCCAGGTGCCGCCTCATGCCAGCAGCGCGAGGGAATGTCTTGTTACACACAGGACACGTTTTGCTGTCGTGGTATTTCCTCCGGACTCTTTTGGGTTTCACCGGATCTTTCTTTTCTTTAAAAACTTTTCTTCTCAGTCGGAGCCATCTTGTTTGCTGCGGAGGCTCTACGCCGTCATCTGAATCCTGGTGTGGTCCTTCCTTCACAGATTCCTCCATATTTGATTCTCCAGGATCATCCGGCTGAACTGGACTGGAAGGCCCAACATCGTCAACCGGTGTCACAGTTTCTTCCTCCACTTTGACGGTCAAGGTATCAGGCAACAGCTCCGGCAAAGGCTGCGTCTGTATCGGGTCGGAACAGACCACAAGCTGGTCCAGCTGAGGAAGAGACAAGGATGACATGATGGAGGTCCCAGTGGAGGATGGAATGGTCTGAGTTTCATCTGTGTGGAAATAAAAACTGTTCAGCCATTTCTACAAACAAGAATTGGCTTGAATTTGTTGAGTTTTCTTCAAATTATACATCCAGTCAGAACTTTACCAGAAGCTCATTGTCCATTTGCAAGTACTACACAGATACTGAAGAGACTCACCGGAAAAATTGAGACATCCGAGCATTGTGTGGTACCGCAGAGCAGCGGCCAGGTGCTGTTGGTCGGGGACGGAGTGAGCGGACTCCTCCAAGGCAGAAGGCACTGCACTCAGGATGGATGCAGTCTGGAAAGTTTGAATTTTGAGGGGGGAAAAAGTCAGTATTTTGAAATTAAGGTCTGAATTTTGAGATTAAAGTCAAGCATTTTGAGAAAAAGAGTCAGAATTATGAGAAGAAATTTGGAATTCTGAGATTAAATTGAGAATTTTGAGATTAAAGGCAGAATTTTAAAATTTAGGTCTAAATAGTTAGAATAAAAAAAAAATCAAGAATTTTGAAAAAGATAAATCAGAAATATGAGAATAAAGTCTGAATTTTGAAATTAAGGTGAATTTTGATCAAATTCAATAACTACGAAAAACGACAGAATTATCAGAATAAATGTGGAATTCTGGGATTAAACAGAGAATTTCTAAATTAAAATGAGAATTTTAAAATTTAGATCTGAATTTTGAGGTTAAAATCAGAATTATGAGAAATAAATTTGGAATTCTGAGATTATATTGAGAATTTTGAGATTAAAGGCTGAATTTTAAAATTTAGGTCTAAATAGTGAGAATTAAAAAAAATCAAGAATTTTGAGCAGAAAAAAAAATCAGAAATAGATTAAAGTCTGAATTTTGAAATTAAGATGAATTTTGTTTTTAAAAAATATCTCATATTAAGGTCTAAATTTTGACAATAAAGTCTAAATTTTGAAGTCAGAATCCTGAGATTCTGACTTCAAATCAGAAGTCAGAATCTGACTTCTGATTTGTGGAAGCTTTTTTCTGTGGAAAAAAGCTTCCACAGAAGCTTTTTTCAAAGCTTCTGTGGAATACGCATGACACAGCATGTTGAGAAAGAACGGAGGTGACGGATGATGAAGCTCCAGCTCTTCTACCTGCTGAATATCAGGAACTGGAAGAAGCTTCTCCAGTCTGGACACAAAGTCCAGCATCAGCATCCGCAGAGCGTTGTCAAAATCAGGTCCAAAATCTGTGGGGAAAACATCCTGCAGGACAATGATCACAATTCACCTATAAATGCATCTTATTGCCAACCAAACATCAACTTCTGGTCCTATACCATGCCGTTCTGGACAAACCTGGAAGAACTTCTTCCTCTCCTCAGAGTGCTTCAACATCAGCTCCACCTGATCCACAAAGTTTGTCTCGGGAAAACTTACATCTGCAAAGCAAGGCTGGAAATGAGACGCACAGCTTCAGTTAAAGAATCGAGTGAATGATCCAGAAGACATCATGTACGGAACCAACCTGCGCTGCCCATGAGGACATGAGGGTTCTGATCCGATCCAGATGCATCTCGACAGATTCTGTGTCTGTGGACTTTTCCGAACGACACAGTTCAAGAACAAGCTGCAAGAAAAGACGTAATCTCAAACACTTTATGCAGGTCACACATCAGCATTTTTGTACGATTAATAAGTGTCTCTGTTTACTCGTGCTCTGAGTCCAAGAAGGAGCTGGACTTTCTGCTCTGGGTTCAACAGTTCTGGCACAACATCTGTGACTCTGCTGATGAACTCTTCCACCATCCCATAATCCTGAACGTTCCTGCTCTGCACCGTGTGCCACATGGCTCCAGAGACTAAACGGAGGGGAGGAATGAAGAGGCGAAGAGACGGAAGCTGGAGAGGCAGATCTATAAATAAAGATTTAAACTTGTTGTTTTTGCATTTTGACACTGAAAAACGATGTTTTCAAAAAATCCGGCCTTCAGTTTTGAGCTGAATTTTAAAGAATATGTTACACTAAAAGTGGAAAAGTTAATATGAGTATGTTCACCTGTGAATACCTCTAGTTTTTTTTCTATGCTTAAAAAAACAACAATAAATGCATATATTATGAAGAGATACATGTAAAATATCTTTTAAAAAGACAATTTTATTTATTTGTGAATGTTACCGGAAACATTAAAATTACAGTTTATTATCTTTTTTTTAATTGTCATTAAATGCACGATAAGAATAATCTCCTTCTATATTAGGAAGATAAGCACATCTTCCGACAGCATAAGAAAAAAAGTTGGAATGGTCTCAATTAGTGGCCCTAACTGTGTTCCACATAATTATGTTGAGAAAACATTTATTTATTTTTGAGGTTCTGAGTTTATTATGAACACAATTAAGCAATCATTTAATGATATTTTTTTAACGATTTATGGCATTTCTTGACCTCCATATAGCTTAGCAACAAAGTCAGGAAATCGTGTTGCTCCGTGATGCATTCAAAAGTGACGTAAAGTCCGAGCAAGATGATCTACCTAACTGAGCAATAACAACAGCGGTAAAAGTTGAGTAGAGACTAAAATGGCATTTACAATGGATAATTATCTTTTATAAGATAGCTCAAATGTAGCTTTCCAGAAGGTAGTTAAGCTTTCAGACGGCTAAAGGTAACAGTCGAAGTTAAACCCTCTAGAAGTATTTAGTACTCCTTATGATAAGCGGTCACAGCGTAAGTTAAGTTTTAGTAATTTACAATTAATTAAAACATGACGATGCTTAGAAGTTAGCTAAATTCTAACATAAACTTTAAGTCTAAGTTGAGTACACAGCAGCTTCCTGGTGGAGCAACACGGCACCGAAACGCCGTCAACATCCCGAATCGAGCTACGCCATATTGAAAATGGGGCGCACACGCTCCAAAACATCAACTAATAACTCGTTAAGAACAACGAGTGCTGACATTCTAGATGGCTTACCGTTTTCTATATGATCCGGGCTTTCCATGTTGTTTTGTAAAGCTAGCAATCTGAATAAACAGTTTACCTCGACACTGTTTCAGGTCGACGTACACACAGACCTGCAGAGCAAACGGAGAGACGGAAAGGAAGGGCGGCGCGGCGGGTTATACGTACGGCGCATGCGCTGTAGCAGAATATAGGTCAATACATTCTGCCGTCCAACAGTTCGCTTACAGCAGCACAATAATAACACACATCGGTTTTAACGTTAATTTATAAGAGGATTTAATTACCGTACTGTGGAGGAAACACAATATATTGGTGATAATAAGTTTAACGTCGCTATCAAGAGATCATTTCATGGAATGAGGAAAATTACTTCTACTTTTTAATAGATATACGTATATAATTGCGCTTTTTGATGTCAATAGTGCCTCGGAAAAATACTACTAAACTCAATTTTGACAGATTTTAATTGCATTTCTTTGAAATCAACACGTTTTGCACACATTTTTAATGTCAGAAAAAGGATTTAGCAAGTTTTTCCATATACTTTTGCTTAGCTTAGCCCACAAATACATATTCCTCTCACAAACACAAGGAAAAAAGACAATTAAGACTTTAGATCTTTTTAAACTGAGGTCTTTATTAGCTGTCCACAATATCATGTCATGGAACGACAGAAACCGTAGCATGAGTGTAACATTTCTCTTTGTTGTTAAACTCCACCACATCTCTGCTTCTTACACCATGTATAATTTATATATATATGTATATATATATATATAATTTGTACAATGTACATTTTCCCTTCAAAGGAACAGAAGTAGCAAAAGTTTCATCCCCATGTGGATTTAAACTAACCCATGCAAGTTATCACTGTGTCTAGGGAAAATTAGGTATATTACCAGTAACAAATACGGAGGATAATAAATGCTCAGACAAACACAAAGGAGGGTGTTGAGACAAAGCTGCTGTACAGAACACATTCCCAACAACATTAAACAAGAAGAGCCATGCAAACTGACATTTACTCTACAGCTTTGACCCATTTTGGGCCAGAAATGCCAGAAATGGGACAAGCTAAGCTGTTTTTTTTTTTTTTTTTTGCTACTGGCATAACATTAAGACTAACAGAAACAGATAAGCATAAAATCTTTGACTTTATTTTCATACTTTAGTTGCTGTTGGGTCACAATAAGACTTTAACTCAAGCTCACTGGTAAAATACTCTGATTGTGTGAGGCTACAGTAACACTGGCACAAAAAAGTGCTTTGACATCATCATGAACCTTGGTTTGCATCAGGTTATATATCACTTTCAAATAAAGCGTTTCCACTAAAATATGTGACTATGTGAAGACTCATTTAAGTTATTAACATACAGTAAACTCTTTAAAGCATTCAGGGTAAAATAAACAAAAACACACCATAGGGTGCCACAGATATTTGACCAAAAATATATATATTTAAGCAAATTTCAGTCACTCGTTTAGCTCACATTTACACCATAGCTAACCTCATGGGAACACAATCTGATGTAAATATTGCTTCTACTAAATGTCTTAAAGCATTATTAAATATAATCTTTTCAAAACTGCTGAATGTAAAATAAAATATATACTGCTATGCATGTAGATAAGAAAATAAAACTGTAGTATAGCATCTATAATCTGTCAATATTTATAGAAGTTTATATATTATGTTAAGATTTTCTCAAAATTTAGGCTAAAATATGGATGTAATTTTGAGTGTGCTACAGAATTATATTTCATAAGAATATAAATAGTGATTGATAGTGAAACAAACATTACATCTACAAATGAAAACTGATTTGACTGTTGCATTTGGTCTGTTGCTGGAAAAAAATTGCACAATTTCTTAATCTCCAACCGCTTTGTGTTACATTCATTAAATAGATTTCAGCCGTATATTAAAATACAACTGAATGCATAAAACTAGAGAACCTCTTAATGAATTGTCAATATTTGAACAGAAAAACTCTTGGTAAATATTAGGGACCTCTGGTGGCATTAAGAGAATTACTTGGTATTTACTTTTTTGAAAATATGAAAAAAAAAAAAAATGGACCCTTTTCGCGTGACGTCACGCTCCGCTCCGCCATGACGGACATCAAAGCAACCAATACGCTCCTGTAAAGGCTGTCACAAAAGAGACAACCGGAAGTCTAATATCGCTTTTTATTTCACTTTTAAAATGGTCAGAGTGCTGCGCGGTCGTATAGAAACCAAACTTATTTTATTTTATAACTTATTATATGGCGGCGATGGATAGCAGCTGTCAATCATGACTCAGCCTTCAGTGTAATCGCGGATTTGCAGCGAACATTTTTTTTTACAACGTAAGAAGATTAACGTTCATACACTTTATAAGTATATATAATTAGAAAGATAAATTATTCGCACTATGGAGAAGGTGCGTCTAGCCATTGGTAACCATGGAAACAATGCCGCGCCGTCATGTAGCCTAGCATGTACGAAAAAAACAAACAAACTGGTTAGCATCTTCTCTTTTGTATGTTTATAATATTGCTACGGTGTAAGGAAAAACGCTGTTTATGACATAGTGATATAAATCACGTGGTGTGAATTCAGGCAAAGTCGGTAATTTGATCAACACGTCACCAGGGAGGAGATATGGGTCGGGTTCGAAGCTAGCTGTTTCCAATTTTTGTAAATACCGTCGTCAATGAGGCCCAACCAGCTGAGTTACGTTCAGACAAATTAACTCGACTCGAACAAGTAGAAGCCACGAATAAACTGGAAAAAAAAAACAACTTTGGAAAACAATTGCAATCGTTCTGTTAAATACTCTCATCCCTCACTTCCGACGTCCAACATGGCGCCTCGAATGACAGAGTGACGTAGTTGTTAAGGGTCAACACCGTATGAGACAGTTGTGTGGAAAATTCAGCACTGTGAACAAGGAATTCTTATATTCAATGCATAAATTACCAAGAGATGTTTTTTTTTATTACTTTTGTTAAATTCACACTTTGTATTTAGTAGAGTTCATTTTTTTAAAACTGCTAATTAATTTCCTGGACGGTTTCTTGATTTTCTATACATTTTTTCCTCACGATGGATGATCAAAATGTTGTAAAACCCATGCTGCACCAGCAGGGGGCGATCATAGACATGAACTTGATTAAAATCCATCGTGTTTTCTTCAACTCATTTCACCGTTTCCTCTCAGAACATTTTCAGCTTGTATTTTAATTTTATGAAATCACAGCATATAGGTAGGAAGAAAACATAACATTTACTTAACTGTTGCAGCTTTTAGTACTGAAATACTGAGGGAATGCAGAAACTGGGTGCTTTTTAATCGTTTTATGACATCCAGACCATTCAGATGCAACACAATTAAAAAAAAATAAGTTTTGCAAAATATTTGGCATGATCTGCAAGGAGCTTTAATAATTAAGTATTTCTGTCATTATACATTCATGTGAAAATACGATTCTCTCCAACAAGATTCAGTGTTTTTCAGAAAAATTTAGACTTGAAGGTATTTAATATATATATATATATATACAACTAAAATTTTAAATAATTTAAATAAACAATAAAAGAAAATACTGTCAAGTTTTTTTTTAGAAGGTTTCCACTTTTAAATCTCAGACATCTTTAGTTTGGTTACTGTTTAAGTGAGAGAAAAGATCTATAAAAAAATAGACATCTCAGAATAATTTGTAATCAGATTTCAAAATAAAACTGCTGACATGTCCATGTTGGCCGACAAAGCATGTTCACCCTGAGAGCAGACAGTAAGATGCTAAAAGAAGTCTCCAAAAACCCTAAAACGTCACCACACAACCCACAGCAGGTTTGTGTTACTTTTTGATATGAAAGTGTAAGGAAGAAACTTCAAGATTAACTTTATTGATGCTCTCAAAGAGAAACATGAAGATTTAAGTTCGCAAGAAAGACCAGGAAAAACATTTTCACAAGTCTGAAATTTCTCTTGATATCTTTCATTTAGTTATGAAGACGATGTTCATTTTTGTTTTGTAAGCGCAGCTGTATCACTTTGTTTTCCAGAAATCAACATAAATTTGATTAGACATCAAAATGCTAACATTTTCTTAGCTCCTTGTGATATGCTGGACATTATTTATTATATTTGAGTTTCATCTTCGGCTTCTTACTTATAGTTTCATTATTTTTTGTTTAATTTTTGGAAAGCTAGACTTTTTTAAAAGTTGATCTTTATATTTGCTCCACCTCTTCCTCCCTTTCACCACCAAGCAATGACAGTAAAATATTATTTTGTGTGTAATTTCAATTCAATACTAAACAGCTAAAATAAATTAATACACAGATGGTAATTTAAATGCTGCAAACTAGTATGAATCTTGTAATCTATCCTGATAATCTGGGATGCTTCAGAGCAAAAATAATTGGAGGGGAAACCCTTCGGTTCAGCTAAAACTGGAGCAACCGGCGTCCCGCAGCGCAATGTTGCATAACACACAAGTCATACAGATGGATTAAACATGCAAGCTTGCATAATCCGGACGCACAGCGGGGAGCACGTTTAGTGAGGCCAGTAAGTGTGGGGATTTTATACCGGCGTACAAAAACGATGACTTCCAGAAGATATTTACAGTCTGCTTTCAAAAACGTGGTCCGTCTCCAGAATCCCGCTCTGTCTTGTGGCGAATAAAAAGTTAATAAGCAGCAATTTCTTTTACTTCCCGCTCAGAAAAGTGGTCCATGAAGTAAGCTGTGCATAAAAAAGCAACATAATGGCAGCTCAGTAAAGGAGGAGTCATGCAAAAAGACGAATTATTTCCCGTGTTTTCGGAATCAAGTCAGCATAGATTTCGGGTTTATTTGAACCGGCTCGGCGGCGGCGGCCACGGCGGAAGTTCCTGTGATCAGTTTGGCTTCTGCAACATGGCAGATAAAACACAGTGAAACGTGTCCAGCAAAAACACACCGACAGACTGAGATGTAAGCAAGTCCACCTTAAAAGTCCTCACATTGCTACGGGCCGTATAGCAGGGATTTCATTTGCTGCTGCCATGGCGTCCACTTCCAGAAAATGTATCGTTTGTATTGAATGAGTAAAACTTCTACTTTAGTTTCTGAGTGAAAAAAGTGTAAAATATGTATTTCATGCATATGTTCTGTATGAAACACAGTTGGATTATTGTGAACGAGGCGTCTTGACCGAGTCGGGTTTGTTTTTATCCGCAGTGAAGTGAACAGCCGTCAGGACAGAGGCTCAAGGCAAAGAAACAAAGTTAAGTCACAAACGTCTACATCAACGTTCAACAAGCAGCAGAATTAAAGGGAAATCCTGGCGGTAGATCGTCCGACAGCAGTTTGACGTGGGCGGGACAGTGTTTGCTAAAACGGGCGTTACATCGATGCTGCGGCTGGATGGGAGCGCGGCGGGCGGCGGTCACACCACCGAGCCCTTGGAGGTGGAGAGGTGGATGGAGTGGATGCGAGTGGCCAGCGTCTTCTCCAGGTCGTGGAGGATGTCGGAGCAGAGGGCGGGGCTGGACGCGGGGCTCTCGGTGGCGGACGGCTCGTACAGGAGCTGCTTGAAGGCGTCCAGTTCGATCAGCAGCACCATGTTCTTCAGGAAGTAGCCCTCGATGAACGCAGTTAGCTCCAACGCACCGAGAAACTGCAGAGAGAGAAGAAAGGTGGAAAAATGCAGCATTGAAAAATGGGGAAATATCAGTTTTTTCTTTTTATTTACTTTAAGTTATCCGATTTGTTTTTGCAAAATGTTAAGTCATTCTAAACGTGATCTGCTTTGGAAAATGTGAATAAATAGAAACCAGTCATATCTCAAAAAAAAACTTAAAATCAAACAGTTTGTTATGACTTATAATTTCTTTAAAAGTCTTCATCTTGACCACAAAACTCCTAAAACTGAATAGTAATTTAATTAGTTTACTGGTTTGTTTACTGGTTTACATACATTTTATTACAGGCACTGATCACATTTTTCTTCTTTTTGGACCAGAATCCACCAGCTAGCATTCACTTTTTCTCTTTTCATTCTTTTTTTCTTTTTGCTTTTGTCAAGACAACGGCGAGTTACAGCCTCTCAGAAATCAGCTGTCATTTGAGGCATTACTAAATGAGGGAGGAGATGAGCAGGTGCATTCACAGTCTGAGGCGTGTTCCCACCTTGGCGTGTTTGTAAAGGTCCACGCAGGTTTCAGTGGTGATGTTCTTGGAGCAGATGATCTCACAGTGTCTCTGAAGGGCCTCTAGTTGGAAGAACTTGGCTGCAGACAGGAGCTGCAGGGAACGGTACATGCAGGATTAAATAAAAACAAACTCAAAGTGATGACGCTGCCATGCAAACCCTCTGCAGTACCTCCATCACTTCTGTGTTGCGGATGTGCAGAGACTCTGTGCCTCCGCAGTACAGATACTGCATGACCAGCTGCAAGACAAAACACGCCAACACATTTGAAAGTAAATAAAAGGCTCCAGATCCAGGTTTTTCATATACCAAAAATACTTTTTTTAATCAAATCTGAACAGCTGTTGGTATCATGTAAAAGAGTGATTGTACTTTACTGGAACAAAACAACAGGACCAAGTATCGATCACTGGATCAGGAAAACTGAGTTATTTGAAAACATTTGGAGATCCCTCAGGATATTTGTGGACTTTTCTCTACAGGAAAGAGTTTAATTAAGGACAAGAATGACCAGATCAGGATGTTAGAGTCTCTACGCTGGATTATCTCCTGTATATATTTAAAAATATATAGATATTTATCCAAGAGGCGCTTATTGTGTTGATTATATTAGCTACATGTCAAAATATGTGCAAAAATTCACATGGAAAAAGTAAATGAAAAGATCTTGGATACAGTTTTATTGTAGGGTTTCCTCCAGTGTTTTATAAGCCTGGTGGGCCACCAGGCTTTACTTGTGCCCCCACCAGGCTAAGCATTGCTTTTTTTTTTTATTTAAGTCTTTTTAAAATGTTTAAATTTTTAAGACTTTATGGTTGGTGTTCAGGCATTAATCTTCCAATCTTTTAATGACACATAATTATCAAGTGATATTTTCAAATTTCCTGTCAACTTTAAACATTTTTTAACTTAAAAACACGACCAACTGCTGGATGAATGACTGGCCTAACACCCAACCACCAGGCTCAGCAGGTTTTCTGGGGAAGCTTCCAGTCTTACACATATATAACCTGCTAAAAATAAATAGAAATTCAACTTCTTACGTGGAAAATGTTGTATTTGACATGGCTGATCTCAATGCATGTGTTTTCTGCTGCTGGTCTGTTCTGGAGCAGAGACTTGAACCTGGTTGAAACACAAAACGTGTCAATTTTTCCATCTTATTGACTAAAATCAAGCATGTCTGCATGCAGCTTCCCAGTACCTGGCTGATGCTGTAAACAGCAGCACCTTGTGTGCATAAAACGGTTTCCCCTCCACCAGGAAGGTGACGTCAGACATCTCCTTGTTGTTCAGGAAGTGCGGGTCTGGGAAAAACAAAATGCTTTTATTCAAGAAAACTAATTATGAAGAGCAGCAAACAGCAGAAGAAAAAGCTGATGTTGGTTTTACATCGAGGTTCCGCTCCAAATTAAACAATTACTATTTAATTTGTTTTCCAAGTTGTTGTTCCAATGAGTCTCTAAAACATTTCTCTAAAACCCTCATTAACGTTTGGCTCCTTCTATGCTTCTTTTCTGATGTAAACAGCAGGTGGCGCTGCAACACTGTGCAAGTTTCCTGCTTAACTTCAAGGTAAAAAGTTATTATTCCCAGCAAGTGTGAACTGAATTAAAGTAATAAACAGAAGCACAAAATGGATGACTAAAAAAAATTATAATAATGATGTATCATTTGTTTAGTTTCAAGATGAGTTAAAACCTAAAAATGATAAATTTACCATTTAAAAACCTATATGGTATTTTTAGGAAATGAATTAAATGGTACCTGAATAAATCCCTACAGTATTAAAACATTTACATTTAATTTATGAAGCTATTTTTATCCACTTCATAATCACAAAATGAGAGAAATCTCAACGTAACTCACTTCAGGATGTGAAACCAACAATATAAAAGCTTAATATATTATAATGTTTATTTAATTAGGGGTTGTTTATTTGAGTAAACGGCTAATAATGATAATTAGCAACTATTAGCTGCACTTTGCTGCCCAAAATTTACATTGTTGCGATTATTCCCTGTTTTGTAATAAAATAAAAATGTAAATATACAATTATTTGTATCATATTTTTTCATTATTTAACATACAATTTAAATGCTAAATTTAAATTTATCATTTAAATTTAAGTTATAAATATAAATGATGAAAAATGTATGCAAAGTTGCTCATCATTTTCAATTTCTACAATTCTACCTATCTATAAATTACAAATTAATACTAATATTAATAATTTGCTCTCTGTTATTGACTAATGTCGTTAAAATGCATCAAACCCAAAAATACAAATAATTTGTTATATCAGCTGCAGATCAGATCAACCATGAATCAGCTGTTCACACTCTGACCACTAGATGGTGGTAAAACACTTCTAATATGATGATCAACAAGCGGAGCGTATATGGGACAAAGGGAAAGAAGATAGATGCTGATTTGCGACAATCGTCCACAACGATATCAGAAGGATTTAAGACACAAAAGAGTCAGAAACACATGGAAATAAATAAAAAATGATTCTGTTTCCACAAAGGGAAGGCTCACCCAGGCGTGACGTCTGTTTCTTCTTGATCTCTGTCAGTTTGGGGATGGGGAAAGGTCCATAGCACTGCGTGAAAATGACCGACAGCTGCTGGCTAATCACTTCATTCTGCAGACACACAGCAGCAGCACCGTTAGGGACAACAACTTTCCACATGCTGCGGCTTTAAACCCCTTGGTTTCCCCCTGCTAATCCTGAAAAAACATCATGCAAATGAGGAAGCTAATAGATTCAGTTTGTATTCCCAACAAGCCAGCCCGTCTTTTGTCTGTAGTCTGAACAAGCGGTTTGCTGCTGTGAAGGGAAGCCCCCGGCGACCTTGCTGGTTCGCAGGATCTGGAACATGAGCGGCAGGCCGTGTGTGATCAGCTCCTCCGTGTACTCGTCCTCCTGGATGCAGCTGAAGTCTTTGAGCAGACCCTGGATCAGCGGCCGGCGGTTCTGCATGAAGCAGGTGCGCAGGGACTCGAGCCAGGTGTGCAGCGTCCAAGGAACGCCTGGGAAAAACACACACACACACACACACACACAAAATAAACCGCAGAGAGTGAATACAGAGAAATGGAGAAAAACAAGGGTAGAGTCACAGGAGACAGACGGATCATGTTTCTCCACTGGATGTCATGAGTGTTGGGTTAGTGGGAAATCAGAGGTAAAACAAATGGAGCATCTGAGTTTAATTAAAAGTGCTTGTTAATAACGACTCTAATGTGATTGATGGAAATGAAGTGAGCGTAAAACACAGCAAGGTAGAAAATTAGCTGCTTATTCTCTGCCTTCATAATGATGAAGATGGGTTTAAAAATCTTAAAGCTGCAGGCTTTTTTACAAAAATATGTTTTTTACAAATCTGTTAGTCTCTGTGTCATGCCAGTGTGTCTATTGCAGTCTGAAGAAATGCACCGCTCCCGGTCAGAAGCAACCAATCAGAGCCGGGAGGAGGATCGTAGCGCTGTCAATCATGCTCGTGTACACTCTGTTGAATGTACTAATGGTGGAGAAACGACTTATCTGGGATATTTAAAATGTCTTCCAGTTGTGGTGTTAAACATTCATGAGAATTTAAAGTTTATTCATCTTTGAGGATGTGTTCTGGAAAACTGTCTCAAACAACGATATTATCGTTTATCGTAAGAATTTCTGTGGACAATTTATCGTCTAGATAAAATCTGTTATCATGACAGACCTTCGCACACCACTGAGGTAATTTGTTTACACTTTCCTTTTCCCTCTACCAATGTAAATCCTGTTTGTATCAAAGCCAAAGTTCTGGCTTCCCGGCTGATTCACTAAAACGTGGAGGTGAATGCACTGGACGCTGACGGCGGCCACATTTAAAACACGAGAAGCGAGGACAAAGCTCCATCATCCTGTTCACACCTTTGACCCGTTACTACGGCCTCAGATAAAACGGCTCCTGTTTTACGGTTGGGCGAGCTGCAGTGGGTGGGAACAGGACGGGACAGGACGGGCACAGCATGAGCACATCTGCAGGACAGCTGGAGGCTTGTGTGCCACTGAGGCATGCATTAGTAAGTCTGACCTAAGCTGCGGATGTCAATGGTGATGTCCACATGGCCATGCTCTGCGCTATGGTACATGGCCTCTCTCAGGGCCCGCAGTTTGGCCTTTCCTGTTCGCAGCGTCCCGCTGCAGTTGGCCTGCGGAGCCAGCCTCTTCTCCCCGGGATCCGAACCCTCGGCCAGGATCTCCTCCAGTGACAAAACGTCCCCCTTCTCCTTCTCTGAGTGGGACAGGAGCTTCCGGAAAACATTCCTGCACAATAGGGAGACAAAACGCAGAGTTGCACCATGGGTAAAAAAAAAACCCAAACAAGATTAGCTCTGTCAATTCACGCAGGAGCACTGCAGCTATTTCTCTTGGTAACCAGAAAACTTAAGTTTAAGTTACTCAGAGCTGTAAAGTCTGATGGCTGCAGGCAGAAATGATTTCCTGTGGTGCTTTTTGGTAAAATGAGGGTTAAAAACTGGACTTAGAGGAATACTAACAAAGTTTTGCACATGTTTGTAATAGAAACACAGCTGGGTTTATTTAGATAGAAAACTTTTTAAACTAATGTGAAAAACTGAGCTTAACCCTCATCGGCCAAGTTTTGGTATATTTTTAATAAATTGTCTCTAGATGACATTTGTTGTGAATTGGCGCTTTATAAATAAACTGAACTGATGTTTGTGCACCCCCTTTCTAATGCCACTCTGGGCAACTGCCAGATCAAAAACTGCCAAAGATATTTTAAAAAGTCATGATGTAAATGAAAAATCGACTCATGACCCGTGACTGCGTTGCTGCAGCAGTGGTAACAGAAGCCCTGGTCTGAATGGATTCTAACAAATGCGGCGTGATCCCAGTTCGATAACGCATCACTGCTCCATCTGCTGCAGCGAGTTGGAGCGTGCAGCGCCGTGAAGCTGATCAATGTCGGGCCAGAGGTCTGTCCATGTAGAGTTTCATGTTTTCTATTCTGATTTTATGTTTTGGGGATGATTATTCTCTGTTCCTTCGTCTCAATCTTTGATTAGATCTTGTTTCTGTTTCTTGTTACTCCAGATTAATTACAGTTCTTAGTCCTAGTAGTTCTTTATTATTAGATTAATTTCCTAGTCTCATGTGTGCTTCTCGTTCGCCCCGTGTATTTAAACTCTTCTCCTGAAAAAACACAAACTTTCACCAAGTATTTTTAATCTAGTTTCTAGGACAAATATTTTGTACGCTTGAAATAAGACAAAACTAATTTACAAATAACATTTCAGAAAGACACAGGAGCTTGTTTTAAGTAAATAATTCCTTAATAGTAATGAAAAAGTTACAGTTTAGATGGATATTTTTATTTATAATATGGGGAAAACGTCTTGCTATAGTTACTGGACTATTGAATAAAAACAAGCTCCTATATCTTGTTTATAAGTTAGTTTTGTCTTAGTTAAAGTAATATTTACCCTAGAATACTTGGTAGGATTTGATGTTTTTAACAGTGTTCTAACTTACTTACTATACAATTTGATCAAAATAAGAGCTTTATTGATATTTCACTTATAAAATTAAAACAAGCTCCTATATCTTGCTGAAAAGTTACTTTTAAGTTAGTTTTGTCTTATTTCAAGTGTATTAAAAATATTTGCACTAACAGACCAAAGATATTTGGTAAGATTTTGTATTTTTTGCAGTGTATTTTACACTCTTTGCTGGTTAATCTTTCTTCTTCTTCTTCATTTACTCGGACTTTTCTACTTTCCTCCACCATCAAAACACGACAGATTTTAGATCCTTAAAAATGATTGCTGTCAAAACTAAATTAAAACTGAACATTATATATAGTTAGTAGCCTTAATCTGCAGATAATCTGCGTGAGAAGAACCAGCCCTAATTCAGTCTCGGCCTCTTTACAACACATCGCAGCGTGATCACCACTCCATAATTGATTGTCTTAATAATGCTGCATTGTGCTGCTGCCGTCGCTCTCCGCTCCACTTCATTTCCCCGCCGCCCTGAATGCTAATAGGTTTTATCTTATTCAGGCCGTAAAGTGCAGCAGAACACATCGTCACGGAAACGGAGATATCTCCCGTGAGGAGCAGATTGAACGGATGTGAAGGGATCGATACTGTGGTGATCAGAGACGAGGATACAATATAGAAGCTGTGTTTTAATTTTGACTAGAACTAATTAAAGTCTCTAACAGTTTAACAGCAAGAAAGAAAAAATAATTATATTTATTTGAATGCTCTCTTTCTCTGTTCTGATTAAAATTGAAAATCTCACCTTTATTTAATGTAACGTCCATGCGCTTATCCTTCTCCACAAATGTTTCTGTCATTCTGTTGTGAGAAAACTTTCTCGTTTCTCATTTTTAAAAGTCTGGGAGCCAAAAAGAGCGGCTTTACACGGTTCTACTCCATCTGTTTCCCCCTCCCGACTGTTTTCAGTCTTTTCAAAGCGTAGAAGAAGAGCACCTGTTGTTCGTTGCGTCTATGGGGCTCAGCACTGCCCCCTGTCAGTGAGGCACGGTACTTTATACTAGCTTTATACTAGTATAGTAACTCATTTTCGCTTTGGGCCAAATCATGACCATGAATGAGCCAGTTGTGCCAGAATGTAAAACTTGTTCACAAACTGTTAAAATATTAATAAAATCTTAAAATTAAAAATTATTGGACATCTTTTCAGTCCCTCCAGGATTTCATGATTCTTTTTGTGATTTTATGCAATAAAAATCAAAGTGTTTGTGGTACTAATTTGGAAATATTTGCAATATTTGCGCTTATTTATGCCGGTATTTGTGACTTTTTATTACTCGCGAAAATATCACTTAATAATTATGTTTTATTTTCAGATTAATACCTGAACACCAACTAAAAAGACTTAAAAATGCAAACATTTAAAAACAAATTAAATAAATAGCAATGCTTATAAGGCCTGGTGGGAGCACAAGTAAAGCCTGGTGGCCCGCCAGGCTTATAGTACACTGAATGAAACGTTGCTTCTAATTCAAGTAAAGCACTTGTTGCTGAAAATGTGCTCTGTAAATAAAATTCTTACTTCACCACATAAAAAGCCTTGACCATAAAAATGGTGAAATTACCAAAAAGAAAAACAATTTATAGAAAATTCAATGATTTTGTTAGCATTGTTAGCATGTATTTTACTCCCTATGGCCTTATTTTCACTCATAGGATTGCAGGTGTATTTACGGTGATTGACTTGTGTCACCTGTGTCCGTGCGACGCTGCCAGGCTGAACGAGTTCATGTCTCCCAGCGGAGTGGAGGAGATGCCATTTCGACACATAGTGCCGATCATGGGGTCTGCTCCTCTTTCCAACAGCAAGCTCACCAGCTCAAAGTTTCCTAAAAGAGAGAAAATTATAGATTTACAGAATTAGAAACCACATCAGTTTACTTCTGCTCTGTTCTTAAAGGTCAACAGTTCAAATGTTAGCATGGAAACAAGCCTAATAACTTAAAAATAATTAAGTTAATTTATTTATAATTTTGCAATATTTGTGCTTATTTATGATATTACATGCGACTTTTCGTGGCTCGCCATATTGATCACGGACTATCTGACATCAATTAAGGCTGAGGCAGCAGTGTGTTAAAAGTAAGAAATACTGCCCCTTACAGGAGAGTTAGCATCACAAAAACCAAGTGATTTTTAACATTTTTTCAGAAAATTAGCAATAAACTTACATCTGTGCACTAGTATGAAAAAATGCTGGGATCTGTTGACTTTATGCGAATTTCCACAGAAATTTTTAAAAAACTGGAGAGACTGATTGCTCTAATTTAGCTTTAGCATCTGGGCCTGTCAAGTAAACAAATTATGCTGGACGATAAACTGTCCACAGAAGTTATTGCAATAAACGATAATATTGCAGTTTGAGACCATTTGGTAATGGCATAATAATAATAATAATAATAATAATAATAATAATAATAATAATAATAATAATGCAAGAACACATTAAGATCAATTAACTTTAAATTCTAATGAACATTTAACACTTGAACTGGAGAATATCCAAAATAAATAAACAGAACAACAAATAAAATGAATAATAAAGTCTCTATAAACAAAACTATCCTTCAAAATAATAATAAATAATTAAAATGGAAATGATTGAGTTTGTTTAAATGTTTAATTGATTTATTGAGTTTGACACGTTAAGTGGTCCTCAGCCTGAAAAGTTTGAAAAACACTGCTCTAGTTTCTAGTGCAGACTTCAAATAACACAAACTGCCTTAAAAGTCACGTTTCAGGAAGAAATAGGAGCTTTTTTAAAGTAAATAATTCCTTAGTATCGACGTGTCAGATTGCACCTGCAGCTGCAGCAAGCTGGAGCGGCGTCTCTGTGTAGTTCTCCGCCCCATCCTGCAGGGCGCCCTCCACATTGGCTCTGTTATCCAGCAGTAACTGTGGGAGAAATGGAGGAGGGAAACAAACAGGACAGGAGAGGGAAAACAAGCGAAGGAGACATGGGGTGTTACATTTCGGTTTGGCGAGAGTAAAAGCCTCGGCTGCTGGACAGACTCTGAATATGAATCACACTTCCAGCCTCGGCTTCTCGTTCAGTTCTGCTACTGATGTTGAGCTGAGGAGGAAGAATTTATTTTCCTGGAGACAAAACTCTGATTGTTGGCATAAATATTAATAGCTTAAAGATCCTGGAGGCAACAATGTGCACAATAACTACTACTCCAATAAAAGATATCTTATACTAAGAGTGGAAAGACACTCTGTGTCCCTGCGGCTGTGTATCATCCTGCCTGAGCTGCGCTTTTCAGCTCAGCTTCAGGAGTTTTCTGCTTGTTAAATGTCGGGACATAACTGTACATCTAGTTAACGCCCCCTAAAAGGATAGCTCAGGGTTGTTTCCAGCTGGGGTTTTATGAAGTAGTTATCAGTAGTCAGCATCTCACTTGATCTAGAAAGAAGTGTTTATGTGTGAAACTTTAATTATTTAACCCTTAATTTCAACACATGCAAACAAAAACATCTACTGAACAATATAACAGCAAACATGACTTTAAAGATTTAGCTTTGGAAAATGAAGATATGCTGGCTGATACTTTAAGGCACGAGCTAACGCTGCGTCTTATAATCACAATGTCGATGTATTTTAGAGCAGGAATTACATGTTTTTTGAAAAGTGTGCTACCTATTTGTTCTGTTTTCAACCCCTTTAACTCTGACACATTTAATAATAATCCATAATGTCTATTTCTAAGAAATGTCCAGATTTTTCTGAGATTAATCATAACACTGTCATAAACACAGCACCTGTCAGGAGTGTGAAGGAGCCTTAAATTAAAGTTTATGACTATTGTCATGAAGTGTCATTCAGTAAATAATGAAACTTTTAATGCAAAGATTTATTAAAACTTTCATTAAAACAGTCAAGTTTGCATTTTTCTGTAAATAATGACATTTTTATGCAAAGTTGCATTAAAACTTTCATTGAAAGTGTCAAGTTTGCATTAAAAGTGTAATTATTTATTGAATGAAACTTTGTGACAACAGTTGTAAACATTTATGAAAACTCCATTACGTTCCTGACTGCTGTTATGTCAGGTCAGTCTTATGCACAGCCCTTCAAATAAAGGGTTATTCCTTAAACTTTTGTACATTTTGTCATGTTACATTTTTGAATAAAAGTCAATATATTTTACTAGGATGTAGTAAATGGTGGAAGATAAATCTGACAAATGTAGTCTGGTTCTTTTGAGGTATGTCTCTAACCAGCTTTTCTCAGTCAAATTGGATGAATAACATCTGTGAACATCCAATATTTTAAGCTTTCCCTGAGATTCTCTGCTAGATTTACGTTTAGGGTTTGCAGTGCAAAAACTCTTCAAATAAAATGTTACCGTTTAAGCACTGTACCGTGAAGCCGGATCCCTTTTATGTAAGATACTGTCTACAGATGACTACTCTGCAGAACCCCGATTGAACTATCAGAGCCAATTAATTCCTCTTCTAAAGCACAGCACAACAGGACCAAGGAAGGAGTAATAAAGGACTTCAGGCATCATTACTATGATGATGCACAGTCATTATCAGTATTTTTTAGTACAAAGGTGAGGTCAGGGGGCCAGAGGTTAGAGGTCACAGGTCATTAACGTAACTACCTGCACGACAGGGACGTGTCCGTGCAACACGGCGAACGTGAGTGGCGTCGCCTGGCGCGTTTCGGGGTAAACTGAGGGGTGCTTGTTTACTGTGCTTGGCACCTGGGAAGTCATAGGTGAAGTTCAGGGAGAGAGATACACAGCTGTTATCACATTCAGAGCTCAGGGGGAGAGACGGGGAGGAAGCAGTATGCAGGACAGGTGGAAGCAGGAAGAGGGCAAGACGGCGGGCCGAGATTTTCCTCTCGAGTTTTGCAGAAAATCTTGAGCAAGTTTTAATCCTTCCCCTCATCTCAAATCCCCGCCCTAAGCATGAGGAGCTACATCTGCCCAGACCCGGTTCTCTGTGTCGGTGTGGCTCCACCTTGTCGTGGAGCTTCGTCTCAACAACAAACGAAACCAGAGAGAAGATGTAACGGTGACGACAAACGCATGCAGGACTGGAGGTGACGACTCAGAAGCAAAGCGGAGGCGTCGCTCAGCAGCGTTTTTATTGCTGATTAAATGATCAAAATGATTTGCAAAAATCACCCGGAGGAAAAACAACTATTTAATGTGATGTCGCATTTCATTTGGGCTCTGATGCTAAGCAGCAGCAGGACCGTTGGTGTTTTATTGTGTAATGATATGAATTATTAATGTCTTTATAATTACAAGCAGCCGCGGCAGAGGAGGAGTAAAATCTGAGGCAGTGACTGCTGTATACATAATTATTTATATGTATTTATTTGTCCATGTGTGTTGTGTTCACTTTTTAAAATTCTGATGAGTTTGGACTCAGTTAAAACAGTTTAAATAATTCTGGATCATTGTTAAGGCTTCCCAATTATCAAATTAAAACAAAACATAGCAAAAGAAAAAAAGGCAAAAATGATTTCACAGTGGCAACAAATTAAGGGAGGAAGAGAAGCGCGCATGTCTCCAAATTGCACCTATAAGCTAGTTGCTGGAACTCTGACAGAGCACAGTTAGAAAGACCCATTGAAAAAGGTTTTAATCACACATATTCTGGTAGATCTTTTCACGTTTTCACAAAATTTAAAGGCGCAGTATCATGTAAAAAATAAATTTTTGAACGTTGCATCGTGTTGTAATGTTACTCCCTCATCACAAACAAACCTGAAATGTTGCCTTGATTCTGACACGCATATCTGAGAAATCCTTAAATCTCTATGGCAACCACTCAGCTGTGCAAAACGCCTGGGTGGACTAAGCCCCATCTTCACAGACGAAGCTCTAGTAGGATCTTCATCAGCAATAAATCAACAAAATGTGTCTCCATCCTCCAAAAGAGACACATTTATTCCAAATTAAGTAATTATTTATCCAGTAATAAACTCCTGAATGATTTCAAACGGTTGTCATTTGCTTCCGAGTCGCCACAGGGAAAAATCTAAAGAAGCCATCATTACTGTGGGCAGCGATACAGATACACAAGAAAAACTGCAAAGAAAAAAAAAAGAAAAACGATGATTTATGATTGCAATGCCGCTATTTTACTGCCTTATTTCAACTTAACAAATATGTGCAATAAAGTTCATGCGGTACGTGGCAGCGAGTTACACAGAGTGCACCTGGTTGTGTAACAGTGGTGTATTATTGATGCGCCATAAAGCAAACTGCTGCTGGATAGCTGCGGCGCGAAGCGAAATGAAGTGATGGGCAGAGCGGAGGGACTATCAGCTGATTATTATTTAGGATCGGTGGGAAGAAAAACCGACAAACGATAATCGTTTGTTATCAGTGCACTTTGTGTAACGAGCAGAGAGCGAGCAGGTGAGACAGAAACAGGAGAGGTAAGAGAGGGGAGAGGGGACAAAGTTCTCACAGAAACAAAAGTGAATGAAACATTAAACTGGGACAGAAACATTGTGATGTGTTGGAGAGACTGAACTCTGACCTCGCTGTTGATGTCGGCGCCGGCGTCCAGCAGCATCTGGACCATGGCCTCGTCGCCGCGCACGCAGGCGTACATGAGAGGCGTCATCCCCTGCAGGAAACACAAGATGGCCGCATCGGAGATTCATGTTGTGTTTTCTTCCCTTAAATAAAATAAACACGTTTTCTTTTGTTGTTTGTAAGGAAATCTGAGGTTTGAGGCTCTTCACTTTTCTTTTCTGGGTTCAGTGGAGTCTGTAAATATTTTCACTGTAAACAACTCGGGAGGTGAAAACCGGGCAGAGCTGCAGGAAACCAGGGAAAGCAGGAGACGCCGACTTCCTGTCATCACAGGAAAACCTCCTTCATCCAAACGACTGGTTATCCATTCATTCATCCATTCATTCATTCATCCATCCATCCATCCATCCATCATCCATGTTTCCGATCATCCATCCATCCATCCATCCATCCATCCATCCATCCATCCATCCATCCATCCATCCACGTTTCCTATCATCCATCCATCCATCCATCCATCCATCCATCCATCCATCCATCCATCCATGAATCCATCCTCTGGATCTCCTGCCTTTCAGTCCCAGATCAGTAAATTGTTCTTTTTCTTTTTGTATTTTATAGAAAGTCGAAGTTCGAACTACATCGTTCGGTTTATCCAGAGTGGAGGTAAGTATTAAATCTGAACCTGATTCTGCAGCTTCTCCTCGTTCCACTGCTCAGTCCCACTTTTACTGCATCAGGTGCATTTGGGAATTTCCGCCTCCATCAGTCGGTGAAGGTATCGGTGATTCCTAGCGGCGATCAGTGAAAGCTAATCTGGCTTTCAGATTTTTAAGCTACAAGCGTTTTGAGAGTTTATTCTTAAACACAAAAAATCAGCACATTTCACTGTATTTTATTGGTTATTTATATGATAGAACAACACATTTATGGAGCAAAGGAATAAATTGATGCATGGTTTTTACATTTTCTCTGCCGTTAGTACATTTAGCAGCGAGTACACAAGCTTGATTGAGAGCCTCAAGAATCTCCTGCTGACTCTGGTTGTTCTTGGTCATTTCTTCGATAGTAGCTGTCACAACATAGTGATAATTTTAACAAATATTTAAAGAACATTTTATTATAAAAAAATTAAAGAGGCATGAATAGTTTTGCGAGACACTATAATTTGTATTAAATTATGGTTTTATACCCTTGTAATTCTCTCTCAACCAGATGAGAGACCACAAGATGTTAAAAGAGCAATAAAGTAAAAGCTGCGGCTCGTCTTCCTATCTGAACTCATCATGGCGGCCATTGGTGGCCATAACGGCCTCCTGATTAACTAGATCAGTTTTCCAGGAAATACTAAAGACTGAATGACCACAGAGGGATACGAGTCTCTGACATAAAGTGCTGCAGCGGGTTACGAGCGGCTCATAAAAGGCCTCTGCTGAACATAATGGCCCGAGTCAGACATATGATTGAAGTCGGCTTTGCAGAAGCCTGTTGAAAACACTTCAGCGCCTCTGATGAATGGAAACAACGCTCTGCCGTGCTTACAGTAAAGTTTCCATTCTCTTTCTTTCTGAGCTCAGAGAACAATGTGTGTGGGCGGGAAAGCCTGCATGTGGTTGGCACTGCAAAAACAGAAAATTCAAGTAATTCTGGTCTAGTTTCAAATGCAAAATATCATAGTAACCTTGAAAGTAGACAAAATTAACTTAAAAGTAACTTTTCAGCACGATATAAGACTCAGTAAGTTCTTAATATTGATAAAAAAAAGTACTTATTAAACTGGCATTTCAAAATTATTCCATGTTTTGAAATTATTTCAAGTTTTCTGTGAGAAAAGTAGGGAATCACCATGGCAACCGGTGACCTAATTTAAAAGCTTTTCCTTAATATATTAACCCTTCACAACCAAAAGACGGGTTCCTCGTTGGCAGATAAAATTTTACTCATGTTATATGTATAAACATAAGTGAAATAATAATGAAGCTCTTATTTTGATAAGTTAGAACACTGCAAAAACAGAAAATCTTACCAAGTATTTATTTTATTAAAACAAGTTCCTATTTCTTGCTGAAAAGCTACTTGTAAATTAGTTTTGCCTTATTTCAAGTGTACTAAGATATTTGCACTAAAAGCAAGACCTAAAACACGCTGTAAGATTTTGTGTTTTTGCAGTGTGCTGTTGATTATCTGCAGGACATAAATTGAGGTTCAAAAGGTCTTTCAGACAGTCATTTCGACCAGAAATGACCAAACTGAACATAAGTAATGATTTAAAGATAATTACCTGAATGAATCACCTTTTTTCTATAAATGTGATTTCTGTTTTTCTTTTTTTTTATCAGTAGTTCAAATAAATTGAGATTGACTCATTTGGTTGGATTCCAAGAATAAGTAAAGATAATCGACCATGATTGCAGTTAAAAACGGCACAATTACAACGCAGTCCGAACCTCTGGTACCACTGGTAAAGATCAGTAAAAAACCTCAGAATGAACCTTTAATTTGAGAACAGTAATTCAGAGAGGAGATCAAATATTCAGAAATAATTAGATTTTTAATAGAAAGCTAGTCTAAGAGGCGTTTTTCAGATTCCAATATTAAAAATTAAAAGAGAGTTAAGCAAGTTTTTATCTGTAACGTCTCAATAACTAGATGGATGAATAAATGGATGGATGGATACGTGGATCAATGAATAGATGAGCCTATGTACAGATGGATGGAAGATGCGAATGTCCAACCAACGTGATGCTCGAGAAGTTACAAAAAATGTTCTCATCAAGTTTTCTGGCATTTAGCAAATATAAATAATTTTATTAATCCTATTTGACCAAAAACAAGAAAGGTTTGTTCTGATTAAACTTTAGAAAAGGAGGATAAAAATGTGTTTGTGTCTTTTTATTAAGCATAAATATCTGGTTTCAACTGTACATGTAGGAGTAGGTAAGAGCCTCTCACAATAATCAATAAATCAATTAATCGCATGCTAAATTAAAATAAGCTCAATAATTTCCATTCGCATGACTTTGTTGATGGTTTCTTACTTTAAACATGAATTGTACAGTTTCCCACTTATATAATATTCGGAAAGATCTTTTATATATTACGTACAACAGGAGGAAATCTGTTTTGCATGTATTGCCCCAAACTTCCACACAATATGTCAAATGCGGCGCAATGTGACTATTATGCAAAATAAACAAAGATTTGTGGTCCAGGACACTTTGTCAAAATTTGCTCATCTATTCTTTGGATACATTTTGTCAAGTCAACAAGTTGTTTCTTCAGACATTTGTTGGTGTTTTAAGTTCTGCTCTTGGCAGTTGGTGGTTACCATAGCAACCAGTAACTGACAGCTCCTCCCCCTTTTTTTCCGTTGCTGTCGGTGTCGGTAACCGTGGAATGTTCTTAATCATTTACAGTGTTTCATGAGTAATTTAGCTATGTTTTGTTTGTTTTTAATGGTTATCATTATTAATGTTCATTTTAGCTATGCTTAATTTTACAAACTGCTAACTGGGAGTTAATGCTTTGTAGTTTGTTTAGGATTATTTATTATGTATTTTATTTAATGTTTAGAGGCAGAAGCTGCTGGAATGATGATAACCACCAACTTGATTTCCTCTTCTGTTATAATAAATGCAGTGAACCTGAAGGTGTTTGTCGTGAATTCAACCTACTGGACCTGAGACTAACATACAGCTCTGGATAAAATTAATAGACCACTTAAAATGATCAGTTTCTCTGATTTTATTTCTTTTTATAGGTATATGTTTGAGTAAAATGAACATTGTTTTTTTATTCAATGTCTCTCAAATTCCAAGCAAAAATTTCATATTAATTTGCAGAAAATGAGAAATGATCAAAATAACGAAAAAGATGCAACCTCAAATAATGCAAAGAAAACAAATTCATACTCATTCAGAAACTACAATACTGATGTTTTAACTCAGGAAGAGTTCAGGAATCAGTATTTGGTGGAATAACCAGGAGGTTTTCAATGGGGTCCAGTGCAGTGGGCTCTTAAGAAGGGTTACGTGTGTGTGTGTGTGTGTGTGTGTGTGTGTGTGTGTGTGTGTGTCTTAAGAAGGGTTACGTGTGTGTGTGTGTGTGTGTGTGTGTGTGTGTGTGTGTGTGTGTGGGGTTACGTGTGTGTGTGTGTGTGTGTGTGTGTGTGTGTGTGTGTGTGTGTGTGTGTGTGTGTCACACCTGTTCGCTCATGCTGTTGATCCCGTCGGGCCCCAGCAGGTTGACGGCCTGCTTGACCAGATCCGTCCGGCCGCAGTTGAGCATCCTGAAGCCCAGATCCTGCAGGAACTTGGCCTCGGTGGAGGCTGCGTCCAGCTTCCGGGTGGCGCAGAAACAATCTTCGGCTCTGCAGATGGAGGCGGCAGATACATTATCGTGACTAAGTGGGGGCTTATCTCAGAAATGGATTTGGGGAATCAGTGGGCATTCATCTCCCCAAAGGACGCCGGGAGAGAGCGGGAATGATTATTGCTCAGCTTTTCCCGGCTTAAACCAGAACCTAGTCCATACGCATCGAGCTGTTTACACTCAGAAACGACTCACTCATATCTGAGCCAAGTGCTCAGTCTTCTGCCTCCTCCAGGTGAGGCTTCTGCTGCGACTCGTTTTCTCTCTCTAATGACTCTTAATTGATGCTGCGAACAGCTGCTGCTGATCCGGTTCTCAACAGGGTCGCAGGGAAACCTCTTCACAATATTATTCTGATTCTACCTGACAATTATACGTGGCATTTTGAAAAGAGATGCTAATTGGTAACAAACACCTTCGCCGTTCTGTTTGTTTCATCTCTGCACATGTTTGAAGTGGAAGGACTGTTAGCCCATGACTCTGTGATAAAATCCTTAAAATCATTGATTTCTGCATGAGAGAGACAAAAGCTTAGCAGATTTTTGATTTTCTGTCTACAATACTGATGTTTTAACTCAGAAAGAGTTAGACGCATTTGTGAGAAAATGTTTTTAAAATAGCAACTGCAGCTTAGATGGCTGCTGGTCCAACTGAAAAATTAAAATATCTCCATTTGTGCATTAAAACTTTTGTTTTTACTACTTTTTCAAGATAAAAGGGATTCTGAGTAAAAACAACATGGTTCGTTCTGTTTTGCAAACAATTAAACAATTTTCCAACTGTTTTGTTTTCATTTAGCAACCAAACCAAAACTGAAGAGTCATTCGTAACGATATTTTGTGAATTGTTTCTTGTGTTATACTGTGATGCTAAAACCAGCAGGTCACCAAACAACCTTGAACAAATAAACTGAACTCACTGATTACATTTTTATAAATCTATACGCTGATGATATTCGGCTGATGTTGCGTTCACACCAAACTCGAATTGAGAGTCATTCTGGTTTACGTTCAGAGTCTGCGTGGAGGCTCTGCCCTGCGTCGCGTTTCCAGGACAATCTGAAGCGTTTGGCGGGCGTACAGGCGTTCGCCGCTCGATGTGGGGAATCAACCAATCAGAGAGACTCAGCTACGTCTCTCTGGTGCATTTTCTGACGTAATCTCAGGGAAAAAAAACCATGGAGGATAAAGTAATTGTGGCTGTTTGCTTTCGTCCTATAATCTACCAAAAATCACAGTTACAGAGACAGGAATAGGAAGGATCAGGAAGGAAGTTGGGATGTCGGATAAGTTATAACTTTTACTATTTGAAAATAATTCCCACACATATTTAAATAAACATATTTATTTAGAGGAAACATGCAGAAGACGGTGGGAGAGTTTGCGGTACACGTCTCCAATCAGGTTTTAACCAAAACCAGTGAGAAATTTGCTCAAAGAGCCAGGAGCCGAAGCCCGTACGGCGTATTTGGACTTTGTTTTCGGTCTTACTTGATTTGCCGCGGCTCGCAGTCCACCCCGGGCAGCAGCAGCCTGGCGGCCTGTCTCACATCGTCGCTGTCGACGGAGAAGCTGCGTCTGTGTTCGGTGTGGGCGACGGCCACACGGATCCACTCCATCAGCGGAGGCAGAACCAAGAACGGCCTGCAGAGCAGAACAGGGTTCAGTAATGATTAGCATCAGTCATTTCAGAGTCAGATTACATTAAATTTGACGAGGGTAATGATTTGTTCAGCAGCTCTGTGCGAGTAAGTTACACTCGTTACACAATTTCAGTGTAGAAATATTAATAATTTACACCATTAGATAAAATCCCAGCCTGGCGTAAACAGTTAATAGAGACGTTGGTTCCCTTTGAGGCTCAAACTAAACTCATTAAAGATGTCCTGATAGACATTAGAGAGGCAGCAACACAAAATCAATACTTAAAATTTATTACAGGGACAATTCAGAGCTGAAAGAGATCTAGGAGTGGTAACCTCCCTAAGTGCTGTTATTACCCTCATTTATCACAAAGAGCAGTGGCCTGACTGATAAATGATGTGTGCATTCTTCATAATTTATTATAAAAGTGTGTTTTTTAGATTAATCAATCTAAAAATAACCCACGCGGCGCTCTGCCTGCACTGTGTTTCTCCTCCTGCAGGGAAACGTCAGCAGAGTGATTTTATCTGACGCAGGATAAAACCAGGGGCGTCAGAAAGGGAAAGGATTCAGATTTCTGTGGGAAGTCAATTTAAACTATATTTCACCTCTTTAAAACAGCAGTGATGGATGAAAACAAAGCAGTAGTGTAAATTAAAAGTATTTACAGTTTATATTCTGTAAAAAAAAAAAAAATAAAAAAAAAAAAAATATATATATATATATATATATATATATATATATATATATATATATATATATATTTAACTTTGATCAAATTGAGCTTTAAATTAACTTGGTTTGGAAAATTCCCTTGTTTCATTTAAGCAAATTTTTTGCACCACTTCGATGAATGCCGATTCTTTTAATGATGATTTTTGCTTTTTTACTTTTTATTAGTTTATCTATAATGGTAGAACACTTCAGTCGTGTGTAAACAGATTTTTAAACCCAATTATGATTCATTTATTCACATTTATAATAATAAAAAACATCTATATTCATATGTATCGTTATCGCTTAACTCCATTTCACAAAAATTGTACTTAAATTTAATTCGCTGCACTTTTTCATGTCAGTATTCAATAAACTTTTGTAAGTACGCAACGTTCAGATTATCTGACCTTCAGAAACAATATCCACATGTAATTACAGAGTAAAACCTTAAAGTTATCCAATATGGTAAATTAAATCACATAACTCTAATCTTATCCATCAAAACGTCATCGCTGTAATACCATTTAATAATTAAGCATCTAGTCTAGTCTACATTTTAATTATTTTTTTAAATAAATCAATGAACACTCTGCAGTTCTTTTGCAAATGTAACCTTGCCTCTCCTATTTAGTTTCAATTGAACTTTTTCATCATATTTAATCACTTTGCTTGTCATCCTGCAGATTCATTCAGGTCCTTGCTGCTCGTCTCCAAGCTTTCAGCTGAATGCTAAGCAGAGTTTTGTCTCAGAGGGATGGAAACTCTGCTGACGTGTCACTCCGCCTTGACATTCCTCACGTTCCCAAGGGTCGCCCCGATGGAGTTTCAGCGTTCCTCGGCGAGGAAGAAAGCGAGAAAGATGTTGGAATATCTGTCCATCAAGAAGCTGCAGGCTTTGGCAAGAGTCAGCACTGACCGGCCCACGCTGCTGGAGCAAATATCTTCAGCAAGAACGTAGAAATGTAGGTTTTTATTGTGAGCCTGTACTCAGCTTGGCTGGAAGGTTAAAAGGACAGATGCAAAAATCGACTCAGTTGCCAGAAGTCACATTTTGCAGAGTTTAGTAAATCTGAATCTGTTAAATATCTTATTATTTCACTCAGGGGTGTTAAAGTTGAGACTCAGCTAAAAGTTTCAGGACTAGAAACCAGCACTTCTGCTCCACAGTGTAAATCGTAACTTTGTATTTAACTGAAAAAGACGAGCGGACACAACGTGACTTTGGCCGCAGTTTAGTTGAACTCAATTAAACGACGATGTGTTACGAATAAGAACTCGCCAAAGAACTCAGACATTTTGAGATTAATCAAAAAAAGTCCTAATTTGCTAGAATTTTTTTTGAAAGTTTGAAATGAGGCACAGAAATTTTTGAGAAAGAAACTTAGAAATTTCTGAAGTTTTTTTTTTATCAAATATTTAACTTTTGACACTCAGAAATGTTCTATTTTTTCCATTTAATTCCTGAGGTCCATCTAAAAACATCTGAATTTTTAACTTTTCAAACTAAGATTTCTAATTTTTTTCCCATTTAATTTATTAGATTAATATAAAAGTATCTGAGTTTTTTCTAGCAAGTTATTGACTTTTGACATTCAAAAATTTCCTAATTTTTCAATTTAATTTCTGAGATTGGTATAAAGAAATCTGAGTTTTCTCTAGCAATTTTTGATGTATGACACCAATAAATTTCCATTTAATCTCCAATATTAATTTAAAAGTATCTAAGGCTATTTGTAGCGATTTGTTTTTACTTTTGACATTCATAAATTTTCTTATTTCTTCTATTTAATTCCTGAGATTAATCTAAAAACACCAGAGGATTGTTTTAGCAGATTTTTGACTTTTCAATCTTAGAAACTTCCTTGTTTATTCTAGGAAATTTCTAAGATTTTATAGAGGAAATGTTCTTTTTTCAGCAAATTCTGTGGTGTACAGTGAGCAATAAATTTGGATTTAAGTGAATAAATTAAGTGGATTTAACTTATGTTTTCACATAGTTACAATACATTAAATAAAAACCAAACATTGTAAGTGAAGTCAGCACTGCTTTTCTGTCTTGGCCGACATTAAACATCAAATATCTGCATCGTTTTGGAAATAAAAAGCGAGTTGGTGCAGCCCGACTATCTCTCGTTAATTAATTTCACAATAATAATAATAATACCTGGAAGGTAAGTGAGCGTCTCACCTCTCGGTTTGTAGGGTGACTTTGGACGGCTCCACGTTGGGGTTCTCCCACTCCATCTGTGGGCAGTGCATGAAGTAACAGAGGGTGTAGAGCGCTTCGGGTTCCCAGTGGACCGTGGAGCTGCTCTTCTGGTGGACCGGCGTCCCGTTGCTCGGGTTCTTGATGTGTAACGGCTGCAGGTGATGCATGGCCCGGGAAACCAAATCACCTGGAAAACATGACAACAATCAGCCTCGTTCATTAAAACCGAGCCGTAAATCGCAGGTTTAGTTGACGTAAAAAGGAAATGCGCTCCCCTGATACACAAAGCCCATCTATTGATTAAGCCACCATGTGCCCACGCTGTCTTGAGTGGAAAATTGCTGTCTTAAGAGCCATCCTACACACATAAGCTCTGATTTTCTCCTTTGTTCAGTTTCAGTTTCGTTCAGTTCATTTATCCTGGGTCAGTTCACAGCAGAAATATTTCACTTAATAACCAGCAAAGCTTATTTAAAACGCGCAGGAAATTGTCTAATTGTTTGATTTAGAGTATTTCTAATTGCTTGAGTGGAGAATTTAGGTAAGTTTTGTTAAAGTGGTGATTCAGATTGGGAATACTGATTTAATCCCACTGGGTAACATTTTTACAGTGTAACTCTGAAAAAACTAAATATCTAATTTTAATCTTGCAATTCTGAGACAAACAAAATGAACTGAACAGATTTATTTTAATTATTGACACTTTTTTTTTTTTTAACTAACTAACATCCGGCTGAGTGGTGAAGATTAATATAATATATACAGAAGGCAAAATTACAGAAAAACATGATAAAAAATTCATGAATCAATGTTTTAACAGCTGTAAAACTTTAGACGTGTTTTAATTAAAGTGGGTTTAAAAATGTAACTTTTGTAAAGGTACGGCCCGTTTTTATCCAAGAAAAGCAACAATATCTCCAAAAATCACAGGGATTATCATTTAATCCTAAAAGGCAGGGATGTCAAACTTATTTTAATTTTGGGTTATATAAAAAATCTGAATGTTCTTGTGCCAGAATATATATAAACAAATTAAACTGTAAAAAATATCAATAAATGGCTGTTCCTACAGCATTTTGTGATTGTTTTATGTGTTTTTTACAGATTCTGTGGTGCTAATTTAGAAATGTTTGTAAGGAATTTCTACAATATTTACGATGATGCATGTCATTAAATGTGACTGATCAATTTTGACAGAAATTTGAGGCAAAATCAGAAAAAATGTGGAGATTTGTTGATTTTGTGTGAATTTTGCAGATTTGTGAAGAACTCACTGATGTAATTTGGAGTCTAGAGGGCCACATAAAAAGCTACAGCGGGCCAGATTTGGCCCCCAGGCCTCGAGTTTGACACATCTGCAACCACAGAGTTTGAATACAGATTTTTTCGTCTGCATGATATTTTATTTATTGCTTGAAGCACGATTTAATTCCAGCTGAGTTTGTGCCCAGCAGGAGTGAAGAATATTTTAAAAAGCGGATTTCAGAGGAGGTGTGAAATTCAACTTTTAAAATTTGGCACATCCACGGCACAGAAGCAGATATTTAGCCCTGACGTTCAGCATAATGCTCAGATTCACAGCGTTCACAGCTGTGATCGATCAGGTCATTAGTGATGCATTTAAGAATAATGATTAAAAGGCTGCAAGAGGGAAAATATTGCAGAGTCAGGCTGCAGGGTTTATTTCGCAGATAAATGTATTCCTCTGTTGATCTAATTATTCATTCAGTTTACTGGAACATTGGAGCTTTCTGTTTCTGTAAGGAATACAAACAAGGAGAAGAAAAAAATGCATTACTTTGATTGATGAGGGATTTGAAATATAATAGTGTGAAAAATGAAGAAAAACAACGCAGTGAGAGGAATTGTTATCACTCTGTTGGATCTATGGGAATCCATTAAGAACAAAACTTGCATGCAGTGTGCTTAATATTCAAGAAGTAGTAGCAGATTTATAACCTTGAAGGAGGCAAAACTTATAGCTGAAATGTGTATTTTGAAGGTGGAACATCCTGCTGTCCGAGGATTAAAGAGAGAAAACAGGAGACTGCAGCTTCAAGAACTGACAACGCTCCTGAGGGGTTTGGAAAACACACCACACGATTGCTTCTTAAATAAATAATAAAAAACCCCAACAACAACTAAAATAAGAGACTCAACACAAGCAGTAAAAACCGCAGCCGTCCCTCTCAGCTACAACCTGGTCAAAGACGATAAACAAGATTTCTTTGGCTTCGTTAATTGTTTCTGTGACTTTGATTTTGTCAGCAGGACGACGTTTGCTCCCGTCTTCTCTGCTGTAATTATCCAAGCAACACTCCTGTGGGGTTCATGCTTCAGCTCATCTGAATTAATCACAGGGGACAGCTTACTGCCTTCGTTTCTCCAAGCCAACTCCTATTCGAGTCGGAAGGACTCAGAACCGGGAAAACTTTCTTCCCCTTTTCCTGTAAAAATGCTTAAAAGAGAAACTATTGCTAATGTTACAAACTGCAGCAACTCATGAAAACATCAGCTGTCGACTTAGCTTGTCTTCTTCTATTGTCATACTCAGATACAGTGTAGAAAACTCAGTAAAATAGACATATAACTCCAAAAACAAAAGTTTACATATATGATATTGATTATGGAAGGTGATTTGAGCCAAAATTTGTACATCAAAATCACATAAATAGCTCTTCCATGCTAATATTTGGTAATCATTAAAGCAATGCTAACAGCAAAAGCTGTAAGTTATGTTGACTATGAGGTAGCTAAATGGTAAAACTAGTACACGACAGCAAGCTAACAGTGTGTTAGCATTTAATGCAATGCTAACAATAAGAAACAAAAGAGGATTGATGGGAATGTTTTTGATTAAAAATAAAATTAGCATATGGCAGCATGCTAACAGTGTGCTAGCATCCACATTAATGTTAACAATACACAGTACAAACTGACAGTTGGGAATGTTATTTGATTATGAGGTTGTTATGCTAAATGTAGCACATGGCAGCATGCTATAAATAGCACAATGCTAACAATTACAAGCTGAATGGTGGAAATGTTATTTTATTATGAGGTAGCTAGATGCTAAAACTAGCATTTGATGTCACAAATGCTAATAGTGTGTTAAGATTCAAGGTATTGCTAAAAATAAGCAATAAAAGCTGAGAGGAATTTTTTTAAACTAAAAGTAAAACTAGCTTAAGGCAGCATGCTGACAGTGTGTTAGCATTTAATGCAATGCTAACAATAAGCAACAAAAGAGGATTGATGGGAATGTTTTTGATTAAAAATAAAATTAGCATATGGCAGCGTGCTAACAGTGTGTTAGCATCCACACTAATGTTAACAATACAAGCTGACTGATGGGAATGTTATTCGATTATGAGGTAGATAAATGCTTAAAGTAGCATATGACCTTAGTAGCAAAATGCTAACAATAAGTAATATAAGCTGACTGACGAGCTTTTAGTTTTTATTTTACCAATTTTCAGTGCCTGACTGATAAAAAAAATCCTTACACATAACATCTTCTGTCTTAAATATGCGTTTCCAAATATACTTAAAAACAAAAAATGAGCTTAAACATCAATATTTGAACATTTATTAACACAGAACTGAAGATTTAAGATGATTTTTTTTTTGCATAACAGTAACTACTGTTGCATTAAGACAGAGTCATAAAAATAAAATTTAACGATGGCCTTTGCTGGTTTCCAGAGTTAGCAGCTAATTCATCCTCATTGTAAAAGGAAATATTGCTTATCGCCATCTGTGAGCCAGAGCTTTGAAGCGCTGCGACGGGGACGGACGATTCCTTCCCCGTCCTCTGACTCACTGTCAAGGCCTATCGCCACCCGGAGGACACGTTGTGGACATTTAATCATCGGTTAGTAATACGGCCATCTCAGAGCTCTGCCTTTGGGGCACATTAGCAATTCGATGGCAAATATTAATCACAGTCAATTACAGAACATGTCATCATCAACAGGGAGAAGCAGTTACTTTTACCAGCAGTTCTCGGGCTGAAATTAATCATCGGTTGATATAAAATACCTGAAAGAAGGTCACAGATAACCGTCTGTGCTTAATGGATATTTGATCTGCTGGGATGTAGCACACATAAAGGAGTTTCAGGCTAGCTAAATCAGAGGCTAATGGCTTATTAGTTTTAGTTTCCCAAGCTGATTTAAGGAATGTGATAAGCAAAAGACGAAGTAAAGACGTTATTTGCAGGCGCAGAAGCTCCAGAGGGAAGCAAGGGTGGCTGAGTCACAAGAAAATCACTGATCCATCATCTAATTTGTCTCCTTGTGCTCTGAGATCATAGGAACATGATGCATTGTTTGTATTGATAAAAAAAAAAATCCAACAAGAGAAGGCAACATGGCATTAACTCCCAACGAGAGGACCGACAACAAAGAACTGAGAACAAATAAACCGTCTTCCTGCGGAAGCAGCATGGTGATTCATTCGGGTTAATACCCCAGCCGTCAGAGCAGCACTTGATGCTCAACTCAAAATAAATACCACACTGGCCCAAACAGAACGTGATAAAAGGAAAAAACAACAAAGGAGGTTTATACAGAGAGCTTAGTTAGAGCTGTTCAGATCTGTTTGAGAAAACAGAAACTTTCATGTGTTTTATTGGGGTTTTTATTTGAACAGACCAGCAGAAAGAAGCAAACGACTGCAAAACAGAAGTAGATCCGTCGCAATAAATCAATTAATTGCATGATAAATTTAAACAAACTCAATAATTTCCATTTTAATGATTTATTGTTTTTCTCTTTTCCACCAAAAACTGGATGACAAAAGTCTTCATTCTGGTGCTTTGGTCTCACATAAACCTTTTTTTGTTTGTAGAAACTTGATTACTCATTTTATTAGTTATTTCTGCTGTTTTGCTTATTTATTTTGGATCTTTAAAATGTCTTCCAGTGTTAAATGTTCATTAGAATTTAAAGTTTATTTCTTGCATTGTTATTATTATGCAATTTATTACTTGAAGATGTTCTCCAGCAACAATATTATCGTTTATCGCAATAACTTCTGTGGAGCAGAATCCAGCAAAATTTGTTGTGGTGAAATATTAAATAAATTATATGTGGTTTTCACTCTGTAGGAACAGATTTGGCTGGTGAATCTCTAGATATTTTTTGCTTTTTTACTGAACGTTTTGACGATTCCTCTGTGGTTAATCTGTAAACAGAAGTTCAGAAGCCATTTCATTGTAGTCCTGGTGTCCCGTGTCATAATGCTGCCACTACCATGCTTTCTTGTGGGGTTGGTATATTCATATTTTCTGGCATAAACGGTTTGGCACTGATAAAAATACTTATTTTGTCATTACTTCATCTCTGCAGCTCTCTCTAAAGCCGGCCTGCCAATCTAAAAAAAAAAAAAAAAAATCTAAAAAATGTTTCATGTTTGGAGCATAACAATAATCATTGCTTCTCTTTGGTTTAGATTTGATCCAAACACAAAAATTACTCCAAAAACAACAGCAGGTTATCTGGAGCACTTGCAAAGAACACTTGAAGTCAGCAGCAGCAGCCATCTGTTTAATCACAATGGGAGACAGCGGGGGAATTAAATATTTCGCTTTGAATCATGAATCATCGACATGTTTTCTACCACATATGTGTTCACTATTGGAGGCAGCAAGCATCAAACCTCTCATGTGGTTATTTCTCCTCTGTTCTGAGGCAAATTCTAACTGAAACAAGCCATTGGAGCCCTGTGATGCAAGACGTCGTAAAATACTGTGAAATGTCTTTTTGGGAAAGTTTGTTTCTGGATCAAAGCAGAGATCATCACAGTGACTCCTTTTTGGTCATTAGCTCCAGTCTGCTGCAGCAGAAACGACAGCAAAGCACCAGAAAAGCCAAAGTCACCAGAAAAACAGACGTGGTGTTTTATCAGAAACCTACTGGGGATGAAGCGGGACTGCATCAGTGCACAATAAATGACTTTTATATGTGTGGCTTTTAGTGTCCACTGTGTCAAATGAGATGTTATGTTTCATCGTAACCATTTTAAAAAGTGCCATAAATGCTTAAAGCCCTGGAACATATGAAAGACAAATTTGGTTTGTGCAGCAAAAGTTGCTTAAAAGGATAGTACACAAACTCTGACACGAATAAACAGCTACAGCTAAACACTCGCAGCTCCTGTCTTATTGCATATAGCCTATCATGTTAGCTTTCAAACACTTGCAAATCACGCAAAGTCAGAAGAAAATAACATCTAATATAGTTGTCAACATGTCTGATGTTTAACTGAACTTGCTAGCAAGCTGGAGCAGAATCTGGATAAAATAACAGGAAATTCAAGGTTTCCCCCAGAAAACTTCTTAAGCCTGGTGTTTGGGTGCTACGGCCGTCGTGTTTTTGAGTTAAAAAATGTTTAGGAAATGTGAAAATATCACTTGACAATGCAAACATTTTAAAAAGACTTTTAAAAAAAAGAAGCAATGTTAAGCCTGGTGGGGGCACAAGTAAAGACTGGTGGCCCGCCAGGCTTATAATACACTGGAGGAAAATCCTGAGCTGCTATTTACAGCCCCACATGTGCCTTAAAGTACTAATTATACCCCTAATAATGTAAACTTTCAGCCTAATACAGGTGAAACAATGAGTTATGTTATAAACAACAAAGTTAATTCTGGCTACTGTCTTAGCATTAGCATTTTAACATAATTTAGCACATTTAGAAGAACTATGCAGAAATATTTTATGCAAGTTTGCGAAAGGAGAAGAAGGGAAAACAAAACAAAACAATCCTGAAATAATTATCTGACCTCCAGACATCCTTGTTCTGATGATCAGGAGAGAGCACTGAGCAGTCTGAAAAGAGCTGAAGGAAAAGACAACAAACTCTGCTTCATGCCAAGTTCTGCAAGGAAATCAGCTAAAGGCTATAATTAAAGTTATAAGAGGTCATTACATGACATAATCACCTAATTTGCATATTTGGTGTTTGATCCAGGCATTTGAAGAAAGGAATATAAACTCTGGCAAGAGAAAAGGTGATTAAAAATAATCTAAATACTTTTAGAGCTAGAAAAGTAACTTTTTAAAATAATTTAATGTAAATTTAGAAATGCCTGAACCTACTCTGCGGAAATCAGTTAACATGAAATTTAACCAAAAGAGGAGATTTCAGTGACTGACTCTGTAAGAATCAAATGCAGGAACTTATTTTTAGTTAAAAACAACATAAAAAATATATTTAAATTATATTTGCATACTTTGTAATTCGGAGCGGGATCCCCGGCCAATTTCCACTAACTGGACTTCCAACGTTTCAATGGCTCCTCAGCTGCTTTTCCAGGGAAAACAAGATGTTGGATTTGTTCAATAAAAATTTCAGGGATGTTTCCATTCCAAGACCTTCTCTTAGCAAAGCGGATCAAAATGTTTTTTTTTTCTCTACTCTAGTTCTGAGGAAACCTGTCCAAAAGCAGAACTGTGAGAAAACAGTCAAAGGATTTCTGCAGGGTGGTTTTGAGGCTACAGCCTGGGATGGACCTTACTAGACACATATGCAGAACATTAAAGGTGAACTATTATGTTCCCTTGAAAAGGTTAGGATAGGTCTATAGGCGATACAAAACATAATCATTACATTTTTTGAACAAAATCATTCTTAGATGATGATATTTTAGTCTGCTGAGTCCTGTCTATTTTGAGCTCCTTTAAGGACGAGCTGCTGTCGGGCCTCTCTCTCTCTCTGCTGGTCACAACCCCAACTCAGCGTTTACACTTTCATGTGAAAACAGCTGCAAAGAGATGCGCAGTTATACAACTGTCCATCTCTGAAAAGCATAAGTGGAGCCTCCTGCACAAACAACGAGAGTGCAGCAAGTGGTTTCTGGACAGTAAAGTCAACAACAAAATGTGTGTCTTTTCCAGCAGCCATTGTACAGTGCATACAGTGGAAAAACCAGTTGACCAAATGTGCTGGAGCTACGCTTGGGTTGCTTGGTAACAGGTTGGGCTTCGCTGGTTGCTAGGTAACGGTTACATTCCAGAGGTTTTTAAACTAGTCATTTTCCAAATACCAAAAACATAAACTTATTGTCAAAAAACGACTGCATGTTGGTTTTTTTTTAAAACAATCGGGTTGCTTTCAGTAGCAACAGAAACCCAGAAGGAAGAACAAAATGTGAATTTTCCTTAATATGTCGCCTTAAATGCCATTATTGAGTGTGTAAGTAATTATCTAAACTCATGTGTGGAAAACACCATCCCTACTGAACACAAAGACATTTCCCGAGTTACAAACACCGGAGGTTTCACGGAGAGACAATGAATTAGAGACAATAAAAGCCGACTACCTCCACATGGGACTGAAATACTTCATGCAGGTGTGATAATTGGCAAATCAGACCAGTTACAAAGTGAAAAGAAAGCAAACCTGAAAGACGCAAAACAAGGAGCAAGCAAGAAAAGCAGATAAATCGATTTATTGTTTTATTACTCTAAAACTGCTATTAGCCTCCTGCCTCCATTTTAAAATGCTATTAGTGAGCCTGCATTAGCTGCAGCTGTCTGTCTTTCTGGCACAAAGTGCAACATGAGTGTTAAACGCAGATAAATTCACTCTGTTCCTCGGTTGTTGGAGTCAATGAGAGAGGCGATGTTGAGTATCCTCTTTTCTCACCTGACAGGCGCAGCGGCAATAATTGCTAATGAAAAACATAGATTGTTGAGTGTTTACTTTCTCCAGAGAGCTGCTTCACACACAAAGAAAGGCCTGGTTTCACAAATCAAAGTCTAGCATATCAAATACACACACAACTCCTGCAGCTCAAATTTCTCAAGCTGTTTATACATTTGAGGATGAATTGTTTCAAGACAAATAATCACAATCACATTATCAAATTTGGGTTTGGTACTTTGCAATCATTCAAATTACATTTAATTGCTTTCCTGCTTGGATTGTTTTCTCTCTGCGATTTGGACAATTTGTCAAGTGATTTCATAGGTCAGTGCTGCCACATCGTCACCTCATGTGAACAACAAGCTGCATCAGTCCTGGATATCCATTCACTCCCCCTCCACTATGCAGAAACCCTTAAATTCAGCTGGAGAAAAAAAAACAACTTCAAAGGTTTGCTTGGATGTAATTAGGCAATCATATCTCTGCTGTCTTCTATAATTTAAATTATAGACAACTTAAACTGACTTTCTAACATTGGTGCATACTCAACGGTCATTTTATTAGGTACACCTTTCTAGTACCGGTTTGGACCCCCTTCTGCCTTCAGAACTGATTGAACAAGGTACCTGAAATAGTCCTCAGAGAGTCTGGTCCGTATTGACATGACAGCATCAGTTGCTGCAGATTTGTCGGCTGCACATCCATAATGCGAATCTCCCGGTCCACCACATCCAAAAGGTTTTCTATTGGACTGAGATCTGGGGACTGTGGAGGCCAGTCGAGTTCAGTGAACTCATTGTTCAAGGAACCAGTCTGAGATGATTGGCGTTTTATGACATGGCGCCGTATCCTGCTGGCAGCAGCCATGAGAAGATGGTCCACTGTGGTTTAAAGGGATGGGCCTGGTCAGCAGCAACACTCAGGTAGGCTGTGGCGTTGATGTGATGCTCAGTTGGTACTAATGGGCCAGGAAAATATCCCCACACCACTGCACCACCACCACCAGGCTGAGCCGTTGATCCAAGGCAGGATGGATCCATGATTTCATGTTGCTGACGCCAAATCCTGACCCGACCATCTGAATGCCGCAGCAGAAATCGAGACTCATCAGACCAGGCAACGTTTTTCCAATCTTCTTTTGAGCCTGTTTGACAGGTGTACCTAATAAAGTGGCCAGTGAGTGTATTCAGCTAGTCAAACTGACTTTCTAACATATATCTAATCTACATTCACATTGTTTCCAATAATACCATTTATGTGTGGGGCATTAAAAAGATGCATATTATATGGGTCTAAAGTGAAGAAATAAAGAGGATTTATCTGGCATAAAGTCGTGTCTCATCCATCTCTTCTTACAGCGTTGTAACAAATTACAATACTAAAGCGTGAAAAGCGTATCAGCAGCCATCTTGCTCAGGTAATAAAAGGTGGAGGGAAAATTATGATGTTGGAAAATAAACAGAGCGTTGATTAAATCTGGGATAACCTCAATCAGTATCGACATCTCATTATGATATCATGTTTTCTAGTTTTATGCTGACATCTCTTACACAAAAAGAAAGAACTAGCTTTAAGTGTGACAGGTACACTGTCACAGTTTTTTTTTTCCATTTCTATGGTGTAATCTATCAGAGATATCAAGATAACACAGTCTGACAGAAAGAAAATAGAATTTCAGAGCTAGGAGCTGAAAAGTTGGAACAGAGTTAGTAAATATTTAACTAAAGGACGAAGCGTCTAAAGTTCAGACTCAGGTTTAGATGGATGTCATGTCCTTCTTTCTAAAGTACTGACTTCTATAATATCATATTTAAGACGTAACAGTTCTTTTTTTTTCCTCAAGAACTGGAATGTGAAAAAAGAAAGAAAAGGGTTAAAAAGCTCTTTAGGTTTTTGGAGAACTGTTAAAAGTTGAAAATATTGCTCTTACTGATGACTTTATGCAAATAGCTGCAACTCAATGTATTCATAGATGAAGATGACTTGGTTAAGTTCACACCAAACATCAGAAAAGGAAAGAAATATGACATGATGATGAATATTTCAGATTATACTGGGATTTTCCTGCACTAGAAGGAGAAAATACCAAGGGAGAAAGAGTTGTTTTGATGAAAAAAGGCCGTGTAGATGTCAAAGGTCATGGATGAACGGGCATGCAGGTTCAAGAAAGGCGACAGCAGCTGAAATAACCGCTAGTTAGAACCAAGGTAAGTGGAATACCGTCTCTAACTTTAAAGTAAATGGGTTTCAGCAGCAGGAGGCCAAACCTGTTGTCGCTCCTGGTTCAACAAAACTGAACAATAACTGATTGGAAAAACGCCGACTGGCCTGAATAGTCTGAATTTCAGCTGCAACAATCACATGGTTGTGTCTGGATTAGGTGTAAACATGAAATATGAATCCGTGTTGCCATAAATCAACAGGTCAGGCTGCCGGAGGAGCACATCTGTACCAACTTTACTGAATATTATTGTTGATAACTTCCATCTTTATGATCACAGTACAGCCATAGTAGTTGCTTCTTCCATTAAGATGAAGAAACATGTCAGAAATTGCTTCTTGACTACAACAACAAGTTCAACTTACTGCATCCCTGAGTCTATTTGCAACAGATTTTTCCAAATATGCAGTTTGGGAATCTGAAACACCTTGGCACAATGCTACTTTACTCACTATTTGCTAGCAGTTGCAAAACAGCCAATCCAGAAGCAGCATTCATTTTCCTTGATGCTGATTGGCTGAACCCCCAAGAATAGAGACAAGGAAGACGTTGGCTTCTGCAGTAATGCGAAGATTGTTTCTAAAGAGCTTCTTACTATGTATCAGGCCTACTATGTATTGGCTAATCGGGAGTACCGGGACATTCCCCAGTGGGTCGGTCAGACATTTGGGCAACAAGGACCAGTTTTCTCTCTTTCTTTTCTTTTTTTATCCGGCTTGCTACCGCGGTCTCTAGGCCATGTATGGCAGGTCTTTTTAGCATAAAATAGGCTTCATCTGACTATAATTAAACTCCAAAAACTTCAGGGCTCAAAATGATTCAGTTTGACTGACATTGTTATTTCAGACAAACTACGTGATGCCATCATATCAATACAGATTAAAGTCTCCAAGAATGTTATCTGGAAGCAGGATGAATCCATGTTATGAAGATTTCAAGATGTTCTGAAGCAACAACCCAATTATTAGCTATGTTAGTTGTACCTAAAAGGGTCAGAGAGTCCACTAACACACTGATTTCTTTCTTTCTCACATCAGGAAATGCTAACCCACCATCTAATAATAACTCCAATGAGATTTGATTACTGCAAAATACAAGATAAGACTTTCCTTGATTTGGTTTGGATGGATGAGTGTGAACCAGACATGGACTGTGAGGTGGAGTTGTGTTGTCAGCATGCCGGTTTCGGTAGACAGAGAGAGAAAATGGCACTCGCCCGGAGTTAAAGCTCAGTGAACATTTCTTTTTAGAAAATATTAACTCTAAGTTGGTGAGACATACGTTGGGTGGATGGCACGGCAGACTTGTAGGAGGGCAGAGAAGCTACGCAAAGTGAAGCGAAATGACAGGCGGCCCCCCAAAAAAGATTGAGCTGTCCATTATGAAGAGACTGAAAAAGACTCCAGGGTGGTTTTATCATCACCAGCTAAAGTGCTGCAGTGGGCACAGTGCCTGTTTTTAAACTTAAAAGCCCCAAATCACAGAGATGCCGCCTCATCGCACCCTGTTTCATGTTGTTTACTAAGAGCATTATGGTTTCTATGAGCTTTTAACAACTTAACAGAGATGTACTGACTCATTTTGTGTTTCTCTGCCCTCCCCCATCGCTCCATCCTCACCTGGGCAGAGAAATGGGTCAGACTGTGAAAGATTAGGAATGATGATGTATAGCAAAGTGGGAAAAAGTATTTTAACTCTAATAAAATGAAAAATGATTCAACCTCTGATGGACTGGAGATGAAATGTAACACCTCCTCCTGTGTGCAAAGCTATCCCATTATCCCATCTTCACACAGTGAGAGAGGGATAATGGAGCAGAGAGGATGGGAAGACGTCTGAGTCGCAGCAATAAAAAGCTGAGATGTTAATGAAATTTTGCAGAAATGCTGTAAAAAGTAAGTCTTAATTATACTTCTTTTGTATTCAAGGCCCTGAAGCTCCGGTACGGGTGTAAATTTGAAAGATAATCTTCCTGCAAATATTGAAATGTTTAACATCTACGTTATCAAGCTGAGGCACGAAAGAAGGATAAAGTCAAAACACTGAGCTAAATATAAAACGAAAACAGATGGATTTGCTTTGGAGCTCTATTTTTGTTTTTGGATACCTGCAGTTTTCTAAGTTTTTTCACCAGTTTCATCTGTTTGATTAGCATCGTTATTCTCACACAGCAGACCTTCTTATTTCAGACATGCTGATGCAACTCCACTAATACAGCCAAGCAGAACCAAACCACGTTTTTTCTGTCAAGTCACATGAAGCGCAGAACTGATCAAAGACGAGGAGAAAAATATGTCAGGTCACATCCACACCACATATATCAATCTGTAATAAAATAATTCAAACCCAGCTTGTAGTAAAAACCTGAGAAATTGGATGGATGTTGCTTATTTAAATCAGTTAAAAACTAGTTTTTCAGAGTAATTTGCTTCAGTTGTTGCATGTTTGGTGTAAATTAACACAAAATAATAACGCATGATCATATCCTGAAAAATCAATAAACTTTAAAATCTAATGAACATTTAAACACTTGAACTAGAAGACATTTAAAATATTCGAAATAAATGAAAAAACTACAGAAACAACAAATAAAATGAATCATGAAGTCTCTGAAAACAAAATTATCTTTCAAAAAAAAGGGATAGTTGAAACCAAAGAACCACACTGAATACTTTTATCATTCAGTTTTTGGTAAAAAGAGAGAGAAAACAGAAAAGCAATAAGTAAAGCAAATGAAAATGATTGAGTTTCTTTTAATTTATTGCGCAATTTATTTAATTATTGTTTATTGCGACAGGCTGTGACCCAGTTTCTGCATTTCTCACAATCAAAGCCACTTGTTTTTCCACGTTTGTGCTTTTACGGGTGAATCTATCTCAAAAAACATCAAGAAACCAGAATTATGCGGTGAAATAATGAATAAGAGTCTTAGCTACATTGCACAGCATTAAGAATAATTTCTGTGAAGCAGGAACTGCAGCAACAGGAGAGCCTCATTAGCACAGCCCTGGACTGTATTAATACATCATTTTTTGACAGAAACCTGATTGTATCTGAAAGGTTCAATGTTCCAGCTGGTCACAATATGTCAGTTCAACACGCCTGGATCGTTTATGCCACACAGAGCAAGGCACGTAGCTGAAGAGAAAGCAAAAAAAGTCCTGAAAGAATAGCTCAGACGCCAGCATCTTTATGCCGCTATGGCGAAAACAGAACAAATGTAAGCATAAGATAAGAGGAGATATAATGTTGGCCTCAGAGATAAAACACTTAGCTTTCCCACTTCTAAGGGAATCAAATTATGGACATAGTGATGAATGCTCTTCTTCAACAGCCTCTTCTATTATCCGTTAATTACCAAACAAGTCGAGCGTGAAATTGCCCCGGCAATCAGCTCTGTGAGGCTGCTTTACTTTTAAGCCGCCCTGTTTATAGTTCAGATTTTGAGCTAATAAGTTAGAAACGATTTTGGTGAAAACAATTCAGCTTTCCGAGTGTCTGATGATCAAACACCTGCTTCCTGCTGCTTATTTGTTCCAGGCCTTTTCTGCAGCTGGATCACGCCGCGTTTTCACAAACGGTTCCTTATTATGAGCAATTATTCTGAGTAATTACTGTAAATCAGAGCCCGACTGGATCCAGCTCTTATCGAGTATCAAAATGCTTGATAAAAGCTGGATCCATTCCGAATCATTTCTGAGCAATTGTGGTCAGATTTTTTTCTCTCCTTGCAGTTTCACGCTTACACTTTAGACCTGAGCAGTTTTCTAACAACAGGAAACTTACTCGATGACTCACACACAGGCACACGCTGCAGTTTTCACAAATATGCTTCTCAAAGCTCCTGATCCATCCTACTTTTTAGTTGTTCACAAATATCTTGCACAGCATCTAATTCACAAAGCAAATAGCTCTTACCTGAGTGAAGTTACCCCCCACCTTCTTCAAATCAGACAAAAATGGTGGCAAACATTTTCAAAGATAATAAGAAATGTTTCCAGATGTCACGAAAGGTCAACCAGCCCCTGCCCATTTTCTTCAAACCAGATAAAATTGGTGTCAATCAACTTGACTACATTTGTGCTGCTTAAACTTTATGAATGATTTTGTAAAAGTGTGGGCTGGTTGAGCTTTTGTCCTTTAAACTTTATAAATATCTTCAAAGCCAAAGCAGCACAAACAAAAAGTTTTTGCTGCACAAACGTAGCCGAGTTTATTTGACACCAATTTTGTCTGATTTGTAGAGGGTGAGGGGTTTGGTTGACCTTTCATGACCTCTGGAAACATTTCTTAATATCTTTAAAATGACAGCGGCACAAACAAAAATTTAACGTTTGACACCATTTTTGTCTAATTTGAAGAAGCTGGGTGGCCAACTTCACTCAGGTTTTTACAACAACTTCTGCAGTTACCGAAAGAAAAGAAATCACAAAGATGAAAAGAATTTAAAAAAAGAGAAAACATATCTTAAAGTTCCTGCATCAAATTAAAACAAAAAATGGAAAAAGAAAACATCCTTAGATATGATAAGGTATGAGAAAATATCAGATTGGGAACTAATCGTTCACAATTATTAGAAGAATAATCAACAATTTTTATTATAAATAAGAATTTTTGCCATTTATACTTTAAGGAGCTTAGAGAGAAAGTAATTCATTATGTTAAAGTATTAAATATTCCCACTAAAAAAGGTTGAATAGTTGTCACAGTGTAAGTAAAATAAGAACGATAGCTGCTAAAAAGAATGCTGAAATATAATAACCACCTAATCATCTCTAGGGATTGAGTTTCAACTGAACTTTTATTGAACTGCTGTTGTGGAGGAGTCAGTCTGAAGCAGAAAGTTACATTAAATCATACAAAAAAATAGCAGACTTTGCAGATTTAGGTTGGAGGTTCTCATTTTTCAAGGGTGGAAACATGACAATATTGGCTGGTATAAGGAGGTTTCAAGAAGTTTTGTCACAGATTAAAGAAGCATCAGTTGGAAAATTTTAATGGGCACAACTTTTAGAACATTGCTGTTACTACTATTATTTTTTTTCAGCAATTTAACAAGTAGATCCGGAGGAAGCCAGGAATATTCATTATCTCAATAGTAATTATTAGGCGAGTCTTAATGATGTCTTTAAATTATTGGATGTGCATCCTCAGGCCGTTTGAATAATAAGTTAACATCAGGCTGTTTAAATTATTTAAGAGTACAGGAAGATCCGACTGTTCCCTCCTCATTTGGAGCTGTAACTTTCATACTTGTATTTTGATTATGCCAACAAAAACAAAACTATAAAGTCAGTCTATTTAAAGCAACCTGGCATCTCTTCCTTTGTGCTTTTTAGAGCAAAAAAAAAAAAAAAGAAGGCCATGTTATATTTTGCCAGACAGTTACCTTTTTTTTCCATCCTGTGTTTGAAGAGGACACATTTCACCATTAAATAGGCACCACACTACTTTATATCTGTCTGAGAGATGTAATAACAGCAAGTATTTATTTATCCACAGTGCTCCGGGAGGAAAATTGCCATCTTATATCTCATCTTTGCTGCTCTGGACCATATTTCACCTGCGACAGGGGAAGACTGATGGTTCAGGAACTCCATACCAGGAATGAATTATGTATCACTGCAGTTTATCTGAGCAGGCACACTATTTTTTTTTATAGCAAAATTTACTAAGCATAACATCTTTAGACTGCTTTCATATTGCCTATACCTTTTTAAAGTTGTAGTTTTTCCCAAATGCCTATAAATTGCTGTTAATTTTATTTTTTTTAGTGTTTTTAACAAGTTTTTTTTGGGCAAAATGAATATAGCTGTTGTGTTGCAAGATCTAACTTTGTACAAGAAACAACACCCTTGAATTTTGATTAAAGTACAGTTTGAAAATAACCTTTAAGCAGATATTAAACATACTTTCTATTTAATTTCCGTTATTGGTCGGATGGGATGTTCTAATCTTCAAATAAATTATTTTTGGTAATAAGTATCTGTAAATATCAGTCTTGGCGAAATTAATCTGCATGATTTGTTTACCTTATGGCCCGCCTGCATGTTATTGTTTATATCCGGAAATTTTGCGCATGCGCACAATTCTGGAGCGCAAATTAAAAACGATTCGCGCTGCCGCGGTAGAACTAAATAAAATCTGGAGATGTAGATATTAATTTAGTGCACTGCGCCTCAGCAAAGTGGGAAATAACGCAGGAAAACCGCTAAAGAACAACTCAAAACCACTTTTTTTTTTCTCTGTACAATATGTATGCAGTCTCGTTACCATAGCAACTGACAACAGCGCCACAATACTTTTCAGGATTCAACGGCCAACCGCTCCCTCCGCCCCCAAAACATTTCTCACACAGAGAACAGAACATTCAGTTTGTCACAGAGGCATATGTTTTTAGGCTTGATGTTTATGTGTCGATTATTAATAACTGACACCTGTGGTAGATTAGCTACCGCCGCTATTAGCTAAGCTAACAGTACGTCAGTTGATTAGCTAATTTAAACGCCTGTCAAACAAGCGTAACTGAACTACTTCCCTCTCCCTCGCTATTTTTTTCTTAATTAAGACTTTTTTACTCACCTTGTTGTCTAGCTGACATAGTGTAGCAAAGCACCGTAACGTTTTAGCTCGTTATATTAGCTGTGTCCGAATTCAGGGTCTGCATCCTTCGAAGGACGTATTTGTAGGCCGATTACGTCATAGCGTGGCGACAAAGACTCCTTCAAATGCAAATGCATCCTTCAAATGCGTCCTTCTTTTCCCCAGATTTGAAGGATGGGTCCGGTGTATCCTTCACGGCCCACGATATCCCATAATTCATTGCGGGTTCCAACTGGGCGTTCAGGCAGACCGTCAATGGCGGTGAATAGCGACAAATGATTTAGCTTTATAACACTTTAAATGACACAACGTGATTTGGTACAACGTTTTTAGGCGAGAATGTAAGTGTGTAAATCTCAAATATCTGCTCGGTATACCGAGAGAAAACGCCTAACTCCTGGCACATTGTTATAAAAACTCCCGCTAGCTTTCCCCAATGAGTGGGAGTTAAACACCGATATTATTCAGAAAGGTCTGGTTGAAAATGTTTGGTTTATAAAGTATTTCAAAGCAGAGTATATCGGTTTGATTGATTAATTAAAGTTAAGCCTTCAAACATAATAAGTTTATTTAACCGTAATGTCCTATCTGCGATGTGGAGAGTTTTATATTTGTAAATGAATAATTTGTATTCCTTGTAGAAAAGTTCAATACACATTTGAAGATTTTAGAATCAAACTAAGAGATTTCCTTTTTACTATGGAACATCATTTACTATAAAAAGTGAAGAATAATATAGAAATCAGTAATACATGACTGAAAAACAAATTTCGGCTCCGTTGTTTTTTTCTTTTTCTTCTCCGCTCTCTGCCTCGCGCTGTCACGGTTGCTTGGCAACATGAGTTACGCTGAGCTGGGGCCGCGATTCATTAAATTTGCAAGCGACTTTGGAAACAAAACAAGCCCAAAACCGCTTATAATAATCGGGCTTCGCGACAGAAACACAAAATAGTTCCTGTTTTTCCAACAACGAAATGCTCATCCCTTGTTTACATTTCTGGCGCTGCTGATAATGTCGCATATAAACGGCGGTCGCTCCAAAAGATGCGCAGAGAAAATAACATTAAATTAGAAAAGAACATCGTAACGCAAAGTGATTTCGTTAAGTAACTGTAATCTCTCACTTTATGGTGTATCACAAAAACACACAAAATGAAACTTCTACAGGTATGACGGATTTATAAAACAAACCGTAACATTGATGTGCGCATGCGCATTACCACAAGGTATGCTGGATTTACGAGCAGTCTGAATCTACATTCAAAGACTTAAAAGCAGAGTCTTTGAATCGTCATTCAAAGACTCTGCTTTTAACGTAGATTCAGACTAAACTTTTTTTATTCTTGTCTTGCAGGCTGACGTTTGTAAGAATGAACCAGTCAGACTGGATAGTAGATGATAGAATAGGTTTTCCTTTCTGTCTTTTACCTCTTTCTCCGTCTATCCCTCTATCTTTTCAGATGGAGGTTTTAGCATAGACTGAAGATGAGGGTTCGTTCACAAGTGTTGGCACAGGAAACGAAAAAGAAAGGTATAAGTGCCGAGGCCGTTTTATAAAGAGTTTGTCTTTAAAGCCCCATACCTTACGCCTTCCCGCTGGAGGCTCCTTCCCGCTGGAGGCGCCTTCCCGCAGGAATGGCGCCTTCCCGCAGGAAGCGTAAGGTACGGGGCTTTAAAGACAAAGTCCTTAAAAAGGCCCCAGCACTAAAACTTTTCTTTTTCGTCTCACGTGCCAACACTTGTGAACGAACCCTCATCTTCAGTCTATGCTAAAACCTCCATCTGAAAAGATAGAGGGATAGACGGAGAGAGAGGTAAAAGAAAGAAAGGAGAACCTATTCTATCCTCTACTATCCTGTCCAGGTTCGTTCTTACAAACGTCAGCCTGCAAGACAAAAAGACAAAAAGTCTAGTGACCAAATGATGGCAGAGGACCTACATTCAAGGACTCTGCTTCTGTCGGTCATTGACGTCATCGGTGACGTATGATTCGGGCTTTGACTTAGCCAACCGAGGATCACGTGACCAGCTGAATCAATCAGATGCAGGTGACGTCACAGTCCTACTTCCATACAGTATTTGAACGTAGGCCCTTTTCCTTTTTAGCCTTCCCGCAAACTGGCGCTCTGCGGGGAGGAGGAAGAAGAGTTGCCAGAGGCAGGTGATTGGCTTAGCAATTTATTGCTTTTACTTACGGCAATCTGATTGGCTCAGCTGGTCACGTGATCCTCGGGTGGCAAAGTCAAAGCCCGAATCACACGTCACAGATTGACGTCAATAACAGGTGTTCTGACTATCCAGCGTACCCGTAAATCCAGCATACCTTACGGTAATGCGCATGCGCACATCGATGTTACGTCACATACTGCTCACTCAGCATATTTCTTATAAATCCGTCATACCTGTAGAAGTTTCATTTTGTGTGTTTTATTTCTCAGAGATTTATGGTAAATTTTATTTAATTAAGCTGCTATGTTAATCAAACATATTAACATAAATGGCTTTTGCTGTTTCCAGTATCGCTACCATACTGTAAACAAGACATTAGTCCCGTTCAGAAAACTGCACGGAATATGTCCTAAAAATAGCACATGAATAACGCTGGATGCTGATCGAAGCTGATGGGCAACAAGCAGAACAGCACCTCTTGCTGGACACTGCGTGGAAATAACTAGATTTTTCTTTTTATTATTATTTACCATAAACTTCTGAGAAATAAAATGTTACATGTCTCAAATGGGTTGAAACAATGATAACAAATGATGTCTTTTTTTATTGATGTGTCTGCTTCTCCTTTGTCCTTCGTGGAGAGCCTGTAAACATGAACAGCGTTAATGAAATGAGCAACCGCCGTCTTCTTCCCCAAACTCTGTGTCTTTATTGCAAATTCTTGAAATCATAGCATCATAAAATGCACATTCCTTTGTGCAGTCACGTCTAGTGTTCTTATGTTGTTCTAAAACAACCATACACATTGTTATTTTAATGGAGTTTAGTTGCACAGCTTTACGGACGTCCATTTGTGGCTGTTTTCACGTTTATTGCGCTGTTCATATTAGTCTCGATGTTTGCAGTTTTCTGGAGCGCAACGCGAAGCTCGACGTCATTCATAGCAAATATATGAACTTCACATTAACAACGACACAGCGGGACGGATCATCCGGGAAATGATGGACAGAGAAAGTCTGACGTAAACGACCAGGATGACAGACACATTCTGGGATTTGTTTTGAGTCTCTGCTTATTTCCAATTGAGTAACTTCACGTTCAAAAACGAGCCCCAAACAGCGCAACCCGCGATTCATTAAATTTGCAAGCGACTTTGGAAACAAAACAAGCCCAAAACCGCTTATAATAATCGGGCTTTGCGAGAGAAACACAAAATAGTTCCTGTTTTTCCAACAACGAAATCCTCATCCCTTGTTTACATTTCTGGCGCTGCTGATAATGTCGCATATAAACGGCGGTCGCTCCAAAAGATGCGCAGAGAAAATAACATTAAATTAGAAAAGAACATCGTAACGCACAGTAACGCAAAGTGATTTCGTTAAGTAACTGTAATCTCTCACTTTATGGTGTATCACAAAAACACACAAAATGAAACTTCTACAGGTATGACGGATTTATAAAACAAACCGTAACATTGATGTGCGCATGCGCATTACCACAAGGTATGCTGGATTTACGAGCAGTCTGAATCTACATTCAAAGACTTAAAAGCAGAGTCTTTGAATCGTCATTCAAAGACTCTGCTTTTAACGTAGATTCAGACTAAACTTTTTTTATTCTTGTCTTGCAGGCTGACGTTTGTAAGAACGAACCAGTCAGACTGGATAGTAGATGATAGAATAGGTTCTCCTTTCTGTCTTTTACCTCTTTCTCCGTCTATCCCTCTATCTTTTCAGATGGAGGTTTTAGCATAGACTGAAGATGAGGGTTCGTTCACAAGTGTTGGCACAGGAAACGAAAAAGAAAGGTATAAGTGCCGAGGCCGTTTTATAAAGAGTTTGTCTTTAAAGCCCCATACCTTACGCCTTCCCGCTGGAGGCTCCTTCCCGCTGGAGGCGCCTTCCCGCAGGAATGGCGCCTTCCCGCAGGAAGCGTAAGGTACGGGGCTTTAAAGACAAAGTCCTTAAAAAGGCCCCAGCACTAAAACTTTTCTTTTTCGTCTCACGTGCCAACACTTGTGAACGAACCCTCATCTTCAGTCTATGCTAAAACCTCCATCTGAAAAGATAGAGGGATAGACGGAGAGAGAGGTAAAAGAAAGAAAGGAGAACCTATTCTATCCTCTACTATCCTGTCCAGGTTCGTTCTTACAAACGTCAGCCTGCAAGACAAAAAGACAAAAAGTCTAGTGACCAAATGATGGCAGAGGACCTACATTCAAGGACTCTGCTTCTGTCGGTCATTGACGTCATCGGTGACGTATGATTCGGGCTTTGACTTAGCCAACCGAGGATCACGTGACCAGCTGAATCAATCAGATGCAGGTGACGTCACAGTCCTACTTCCATACAGTATTTGAACGTAGGCCCTTTTCCTTTTTAGCCTTCCCGCAAACTGGCGCTCTGCGGGGAGGAGGAAGAAGAGTTGCCAGAGGCAGGTGATTGGCTTAGCAGGTTATTGCTTTTACTTACGGCAATCTGATTGGCTCAGCTGGTCACGTGATCCTCGGGTGGCAAAGTCAAAGCCCGAATCACACGTCACAGATTGACGTCAATAACAGGTGTTCTGACTATCCAGCGTACCCGTAAATCCAGCATACCTTTCGGTAATGCGCATGCGCACATCGATGTTACGTCACATACTGCTCACTCAGCATATTTCTTATAAATCCGTCATACCTGTAGAAGTTTCATTTTGTGTGTTTTATTTCTCAGAGATTTATGGTAAATTTTATTTAATTAAGCTGCTATGTTAATCAAACATATTAACATAAATGGCTTTTGCTGTTTCCAGTATCGTTACCATACTGTAAACAAGACATTAGTCCCGTTCAGAAAACTGCACGGAATATGTCCTAAAAATAGCACATGAATAACGCTGGATGCTGATCGAAGCTGATGGGCAACAAGCAGAACAGCACCTCTTGCTGGACACTGCGTGGAAATAACTAGATTTTTCTTTTTATTATTATTTACCATAAACTTCTGAGAAATAAAATGTTACATGTCTCAAATGGGTTGAAACAATGATAACAAATGATGTTTTTTTATTGATGTGTCTGCTTCTCCTTTGTCCTTCGTGGAGAGCCTGTAAACATGAACAGCGTTAGTGAAATGAGCAACCGCCGTCTTCTTCCCCAAACTCTGTCTTTATTGCAAATTCTCGAAATCATAGCATCATAAAATGCACATTCCTTTGTGCAGTCACGTCTAGTGTTCTTATGTTGTTCTAAAACAACCATACATATTGTTATTATAATGGCGTTTAGTTGCACAGCTTTGCGGACACGTCCATTTGTGGCTGTTTTCACGTTTATTGCGCTGTTCATATTAGTCTCGATGTTTGCAGTTTTCTGGAGCGCAACGCGAAGCTCGACGTCATTCATAGCAAATATATGAACTTCACATTAACAACGACACAGCGGGACGGATCATCCGGGAAATGATGGACAGAGAAAGTCTGACGTAAACGACCAGGATGACAGACACATTCTGGGATTTGTTTTGAGTCTCTGCTTATTTCCAATTGAGTAACTTCACGTTCAAAAACGAGCCCCAAACAGCGCAACCCGCGATTCATTAAATTTGCAAGCGACTTTGGAAACAAAACAAGCCCAAAACCGCTTATAATAATCGGGCTTCGCGACAGAAACACAAAATAGTTCCTGTTTTTCCAACAACGAAATGCTCATCCCTTGTTTACATTTCTGGCGCTGCTGATAATGTCGCATATAAACGGCGGTCGCTCCAAAAGATGCGCAGAGAAAATAACATTAAATTAGAAAAGAACATCGTAACGCACAGTAACGCAAAGTGATTTCGTTAAGTAACTGTAATCTCTCACTTTATGGTGTATCACAAAAACACACAAAATGAAACTTCTACAGGTATGACGGATTTATAAAACAAACCGTAACATTGATGTGCGCATGCGTATTACCACAAGGTATGCTGGATTTACGAGCAGTCTGAATCTACATTCAAAGACTTAAAAGCAGAGTCTTTGAATCGTCATTCAAAGACTCTGCTTTTAACGTAGATTCAGACTAAACTTTTTTTATTCTTGTCTTGCAGGCTGACGTTTGTAAGAACGAACCAGTCAGACTGGATAGTAGATGATAGAATAGGTTTTCCTTTCTGTCTTGTACCTCTTTCTCCGTTTAACCCTCTATCTTTTCAGATGGAGGTTTTAGCATAGACTGAAGATGAGGGTTCGTTCACAAGTGTTGGCACACGAAACGAAAAAGAAAGGTATAAGTGCCGAGGCCGTTTTATAAGGACTTTGTCTTTAAAGCCCCATACCTTACGCCTTCCCGCTGGAGGCTCCTTCCCGCTGGAGGCGCCTTCCCGCTGGAATGGCGCCTTCCCGCAGGAAGCGTAAGGTACGGGGCTTTAAAGACAAAGTCCTTAAAAAGGCCCCAGCACTAAAACTTTTCTTTTTCGTCTCACGTGCCAACACTTGTGAACGAACCCTCATCTTCAGTCTATGCTAAAACCTCCATCTGAAAAGATAGAGGGATAGACGGAGAGAGAGGTAAAAGAAAGAAAGGAGAACCTATTCTATCCTCTACTATCCTGTCCAGGTTCGTTCTTACAAACGTCAGCCTGCAAGACAAAAAGACAAAAAGTCTAATGACCAAATGATGGCAGAGGACCTACATTCAAGGACTCTGCTTCTGTCGGTCATTGACGTCATCGGTGACGTATGATTCGGGCTTTGACTTAGCCAACCGAGGATCACGTGACCAGCTGAATCAATCAGATGCAGGTGACGTCACAGTCCTACTTCCATACAGTATTTGAACGTAGGCCCTTTTCCTTTTTAGCCTTCCCGCAAACTGGCGCTCTGCGGGGAGGAGGAAGAAGAGTTGCCAGAGGCAGGTGATTGGCTTAGCAGGTTATTGCTTTTACTTACGGCAATCTGATTGGCTCAGCTGGTCACGTGATCCTCGGGTGGCAAAGTCAAAGCCCGAATCACACATCACAGATTGACGTCAATAACAGGTGTTCTGACTATCCAGCGTACCCGTAAATCCAGCATACTTTACGGTAATGCGCATGCGCACATCGATGTTACGTCACATACTGCTCACTCAGCATATTTCTTATAAATCCGTCATACCTGTAGAAGTTTCATTTTGTGTGTTTTATTTCTCAGAGATTTACGGTAAATTTTATTTAATTAAGCTGCTATGTTAATCAAACATATTAACATAAATGGCTTTTGCTGTTTCCAGTATCGTTACCATACTGTAAACAAGACATTAGTCCCGTTCAGAAAAATGCACGGAATATGTCCTAAAAATAGCACATGAATAACGCTGGATGCTGATCGAAGCTGATGGGCAACAAGCAGAACAGCACCTCTTGCTGGACACTGCGTGGAAATAACTAGATTTTTCTTTTTATTATTATTTACCATAAACTTCTGAGAAATAAAATGTTACATGTCTCAAATGGGTTGAAACAATGATAACAAATGATGTTTTTTTATTGATGTGTCTGCTTCTCCTTTGTCCTTCGTGGAGAGCCTGTAAACATGAACAGCGTTAGTGAAATGAGCAACCGCCGTCTTCTTCCCCAAACTCTGTGTCTTTATTGCAAATTCTTGAAATCATAGCATCATAAAATGAACATTCCTTTGTGCAGTCACGTCTAGTGTTCTTATGTTGTTCTAAAACAACCATACATATTGTTATTATAATGGCGTTTAGTTGCACAGCTTTGC